>NC_056004.1:0-1464168 GCF_018446385.1 Zingiber officinale
AAGTTTTCCCTGATAGGCAAGTTTTCTGGCAGACGACCTCCCCCTCAGATGGTGTACCAAGGTTTCAAGGGGCTGGGACTATCAAGCCCCTACAACATTCGGTTTCTACGGGCAGGGCATATCTTTTTGCACCTTACTTCAAATGAAGATATGGCCAGGATATGGACTAGGGGAGTTTGGCGCATTGGTGGTTCAATGCTCAGAATCTTCAAGTGGACACCGCACTTTTCCTATGAGGCTGAGTCATCTGTGGTTCCAGTTTGGGTACAGTTTCCTGATCTTCCAGTCCATATGTTTAATAAAAATTGTGTGTTTTCGATGGCTCGGATTGTAGGATGTCCTATCAAGATAGATGAAGCCACAGCAGATGGGTCTAGACTCTTTATGGCTAGAGCATGTGTGGAGATTGATCTCTTGAAGCCCAGGGTGGAGCAGTTCTTGATCGGAATTGGAGATGAGCACAGGCTGCAGAGAGTGGTGTATGAGAGGATGCCAGAGTACTGTCAGTATTGTAAGCACCTTGGACATGCAGAGGCGGATTGCTATGTGGCAGGGAACAAGCCACGGCCTGAGTGGCACAGAGACAGACCTGAGAGAGAGACTTAATCAGAGGGAGCGAGACAGGAAAGGTAAGGCAGTGGTGGTGGAGGACTCAGAGGCACATGATTTTCAGAGGGTCGGTGGCAGGAGGACTGGACAGACATGGGCCCGCAAGCAGCAACCTTCCAGGATGGGTCAGAAATCTGCGCAGGAGTTACATGCTCAGGGGAACTCTTTTGAGGTGCTGAAGGATATAGGAGAGGAGGAGGATGCAGGGGATGATGTGGTGGGAGGGGCTGGTGACAAGGAGGCGCTGGAAGAATATCCTCATTTGGGAACAGAGAAAGATGATGGGGTGGGAGCAGATGAAGACAGAGTGAGTAAGACTCAGCGGGTGGAGGTGGAAGACCGAATGCCAGTGAAGTTGGGACAGTGCCAGACATTATGGCAGACATCTCTGGACTCGGATCAGCAGGACAGTGTTTCAGTGGAGGGAGGAGAGCAACAGGTGGGAGATCAGATACCTCAGTGTTTCGGCCAGGGGGAGCAGGTTTCTCAGACATTACAGAAGTCAGGGATAGGGGCACAGCAGTGGAACACAGATGGAGCACAGGGACAGGGGGGAGCCTCCAGGGGGTTGCAGGAAGCTGGTTTGATCAGTGGTGAGGAGCCCAGGGTACTGGAGTCATCGAGAGAGCTGCCAGAGGATGATGGTTTAGACAGATACTCCAGCTCATCAGCAGACCAGGGGGTTTCAGACGATTTGGGCCAGAAGAAGCCTGCCAGGCGTACACAGGTTACTCCGGAAGGATCAGATGATCCAGATTTTCAGAAGACTTTTGTGGAGTATGAGGAGACAGACACTAGTTTTTCATCAAGGGGGGGATGCAGTCTAGCCTCCGTGGTCAGTCCTCCCAGAGAAAGGAAAGCGGGGATGCCCAAGGTACTCAAGGCGCAGCGGCCGAGGGTGGAATTTGAGCCAAGAGTGACTAGGAGCCAGGCTTCAAGGCAGGTACGCACCCCTTTCCATTAGTCATGTCTGGTATCATATGGAATGTGAGGGGGTTTGGGAATTTGGCGACACAGAGGAGGGCTTTGTTTCTGAGACGACATCATCATCTGAGTTTCTTAGCAGTTTTGGAGCCTATGGTTGACTTGGACTGTAGGTATATGGCTCGGCGCATGGGGTTTGAGGAGGTAGTATCTAATAAATCAGGGAAGGTTTGGTTTTTCTGGGATTCTACTATTATTTGCAAAATTTTGTTTGATCATGACCAGTTTCTACACTTGGAGCTTTCTTCGCAGATGTTCCCTTCTTCTATGATTGTGACAGTGGTCTATGCCAAGTGTACGAGGTCAGAGAGGAGCCTATTATGGGAGAGCTTGGAGGAGCTGAGGCCAGAGGGCGACAGATTGTGGCTGGTGGGAGGAGACTTCAATGTCATATCTAGCATGGAGGAGCACTCAGCAGGAGTTCTAGCTAGACCAGGTGCCATGGAGGATTTTAATAATTTTATCATGCTTGCTGGACTGGTGGATGCAGGTTTTGTTGGGGATAGGTACACATGGACGAACAACAGGGTGTGGAAGAGGCTGGATAGGGTTCTATTGTCTTCATCCTGGGGCAGTCTGGATTTCACAGTCAGAGTGGAGCATTTGAGCAGGGCAGCTTCAGATCACTGTCCCCTACTTGTGGAGTTCCCAGGCTTCCAGAGGCCGAGGGCCTCCTTTAGATTTCAGAGGATGTGGGTGCGGCACAGGGATTTTATGCAGACAGTGAGGTTGAATTGGTGTCTACCTAGTATGGCACAGGGACTGCAGAGGTTACAGATGAAGCTGAGGAGGCTGAAGGAGCATATGAAGTGGTGGAACATGGAGGTGTTTGGCAACATACATGACAGGGTTTTGCAGGCCGAGGAGAGTATGGCTGCAGCTGAGCAGGCGTATGACAGGGACCCCACAGAGCAGAGCAGGACTCACAGGTCAGAGTGTCAGGCTCGACTTTTCAGAGTGCTAGACATGGAGGAGGACTTTTGGAAGCAGAGAGCTGCTATCAGATGGATGGGAGAGGGGGAGAGGAATACTAAGTTCTTTCACTCCACAGTGCAGAAGAAGAGGACAGCTAGTAGACTTTTCAGAATTTGGGAGGAGGGGCAGTGCCTGGACCAGCCTGATGGGATCAGAGAGTCAGGAGTCAGATATTTTCAGGAGCTGCTGACAGGGGAGACAGTGGATAGCACGGTGGTGGACACGGAGTTGATACCTTCCTTGGTCAGTGCGGAGGATAATTTGATGCTTGAGGGCCTCCCATCAGCAGAGGAGGTGAAGCAGGTGGTCTGGAGCATGTGTCAGGATAGTGCAGCGGGCCCAGATGGATTCTCAGTGGCCTTTTACAGAGCTTGCTGGGAGATTGTGGGGGAGGATGTCTTTCAGGCTGTATTGGATTTCTTTCGAGGGGCAGAGCTTCCACGGGGCATGGCGTCTACGACCATAGTGTTGATTCCCAAGGTGGACAGTGCGCAGAGGTGGAGGGACTTCAGACCCATCAGCTTGTGTAATGTGTCTTATAAGATCATCTCTAAGCTGATGGCGCAGAGGATGGCTTCAGTGTTAGGGAAGGTAATATCCCCAGCTCAGAGTGGTTTTGTTCCAGGGAGACGATCTCGGACAATATCTTGATGGCCAGGAGCTTGATCACAAGCTCAACTATCACATCAGAGGAGGAAACCTTATTCTGAAGCTGGACATGGCCAAGGCATATGACAGAGTGCAGTGGGGCGTCCTTTTCAGAGTCATGGCAGCATTTGGGTTCTCAGAGACAGTGATTGCATTCATCAGGAGGTGCGTTACTTCTTCTTGGTTTTCGGTCCTGGTGAATGGACAGCTGTCAGGCTTCTTTAGATCACAGCGTGGCTTGAGGCAGGGTGATCCCATCTCCCCCTTCCTCTTTATTTTGGCGGCGGAGCTTTTCTCCAGAGGGATAGAGGCCTTATTTGCAGCGTACCCAGGGATGGCTTATGCGACAGGATGTGATATGAGGGTGTCTCACCTGGCCTATGCGGATGATGTGGTCATTTTCCTGAATGGGTCTCTGGATTGTGTGAGGAGGGGGAAGGAATTCTTGGACAGATATGAGGCCCAGTCAGGACAGGCGATCAATGCAGAGAAGAGCTCCTTCTTCCCCTCGAGACGCATATCAGATAGGAGGAGGCAGCAGATAGCAGCGATTACAGGCTTTGGTTTGGGGGAGAGGCCTATGCTTTATTTAGGGGTTCCAATCATCTCAGGGAACAAGAGGACAGTCCACTTTGCGCCACTGCTGGCGAAGATTCAGAGGAAGTTTCAGGGTTGGAACCTCTCACGCCTTTCACATGGGGGTCGCCTGATGCTGATCCAGAGTGTTCTGAGTTCTCTACCTGTATATCTCCTTCAGGTGATCCAGCCTCCTTTGGAGGTCCTGAGGAAGCTGGAGGGGGTGTTTGCATCTTTTTTCTGGAGCTCAGTGGGACATGATAGGAAGGTGCATTGGGTGGCTTGGAGGGACATCTGCAGGCCGAAGCAGGAGGGTGGGCTGGGGATCAGACGGTTATCAGAGGTGGGGGTGGCCTTATCCATGAAGTTGTGGTTCAGATTCAGAGAGCAGTGCACACAGTGGGCCAGATTCTTGAGGAGATCTTATTGTGGGACGGTGGACCCAGGTGTGGTGACTCTGAGGAGCAATGCTTCCCCCAGTTGGCGCAGGATGATTCAGACCAGAGCTGTGGCAGAGGGACAGATTGGGTGGATTATTGGGCAGGGTCACCTCAGCTTTTGGCATGACAGGTGGATGGAGAGGGGACCATTGTCGGAGTGGTGTACAGTGCAGGGGCCTCCAGATGTCAGAGTGGACCGGTTTCTTGCAGCTGGCAGTTGGAGTCAGGAGAGACTTCAGAGGGTGCTGCCCTCATCAGTGGCGGAGGAGGTGACAGAGGTTCAGCTGAGGCCCGAGGAGGAGGATGTTATGCTGTGGCGACCCACCAGAGACGGGAGATTCACTACGAGGTCTGCCTGGGAGGCCTACAGGACTGCGCACCAGAGGGAGGATGTAGCGATAGTGACCTGGAGCAGACTCCTCCTCCCCACAATTTCCGTTTTCATTTGGAGGTTCTTTCGGAGACGATTGCCAGTGGACGTGATCCTACAGCAGCGTGGCGTATGCTTAGTGTCCAGATGTCAGTGCTGTGAGGCCGTGGAGTCATGGGAGCACCTGTTCTATGGGAGCCCGGTGGCAGGAGAGGTCTGGGGGCACTTCGGACATCTATTTGGGGTTGGCAGCTGGCGGGTGATGGAGAGATGGAGGACAGGCACAGCTTGGAGCAGCACTGGTTCGGTGAGGGAGATCATCCCCCTCTTGATTTTTTGGTTCTTGTGGACGGCCAGGAACGACTCCAAGCATAGGGGGCTGAGGCCGGAGGGACAGAAGATTATCAGGCAGATCACACAGTATTTGAGGGTCGGGATGGCATCTGGTATCATCAAGCCCAGGCACTGGAGGGGAGATATCTCGGCAGCCCAGGCTATGGTGATTCAGGTGAGGATACGGACATTGCACACGATCTCAGCAGTACACTGGAGGAGGCCTGATGATGGATGTTTCAAGCTCAACACAGATGGTAGCTCTAGAGGGAATCCAGGTGAGTCTTCTTACGGTGCTATTGTTCGAGATCATAGTGGACAGGTGGTGGTGGCCAGACAGGGAGTCCTTGGTGAGGGCTCCAATATCAGAGCGGAGCTTATGGCGATCCTGAGAGGCTTGGAGTTGTGCGTGGATAGGCAGCTCTTCCCTATTTGGCTGGAGTCTGATTCCCTGGTTGCACTGCATATCATCGGGTCTTCTGGCATTTCATGGGAGCTTCGGGAGGAGATCTTACGGATCAGAAGGCTTGTACGACAGTATGGGGTCAGATGCACACACATATATAGAGAGGGGAATGCGGCTGCAGACTTCCTCGCCAATCAGGCATATCAGGTGGAGGGGGAGAGGGTGATGGAGGGGCAGGAGATTGGTGGTTTGCTACTTGGCATTTGCAGGATGGACAGATTGGGCTTGCCGTATATCAGGAGCTCTTGCAAGCCAGGATAGCATACTTGATGGAGGGTGAATAGCTCCACCTTAGAGCTATCTAGCCCACAGCAAACGGCTGTGGTAAAGGCTTCCTAAACCCGTTTATAGCTGTGGCTTTGCTAAAAAGCCAAATAGGGTGACTAGATCCACCTATGATCTAGCTAGCCCGTAGCAAACGGCTGCGGTAAAGGCATGACAAATCCGTTGAGGGCTGTGGCTTTGCCAAAAAGCCAAAGAGGGTGAGTAGGTCACCATGAACCTACCTAGTCCGTAGCAAACGGCTGCGGTAAGGACACACTAAATCCGTTGATAGCTGTGGCTTTGCTAAAAAGCCAAATAGGGTGACTAGACCCACCTATGGTCTAGCTAGCCCGCAGCAAACGGCTGCGGTAAAGGCTGACAAATCCGTTGAGGGCTGTGGCTTTGCCAAAAAGCCAAATAGGGTGAGTAGGCCCACCTTTGGCCTGCCTAGTCCGTAGCAAACGGCTGCGGTAAGGACACATTAAATCCGTTGAGGGCTGGTCACTTGCCAAAAGTGAACATCGGGTGTGTTGGAGGACTGCTTGGGAGCGGAACATCACTATTATCATGGAGCGCAGAGGACGGCTATGGTGTGTTGGAGGACTGCATGGGAGCGTAGCAGGAAACGACATCGGTTTTACCTCACCGATGTCGTTTATGGTGATGTATGGAGCTTGGGCTGGGCCTCCTTGGATGCGGCTCGTGGACTATGTTAGCACTACTATCATGGAGCGCAGAGGCCTGTTATGGTGGGTTTGTAGGAGTTTTGGAGGTCATTGAAAATCACATGTAACGCTTTACTTTATCTTTTATGTGCTGCAAATTCACATGTATTCTCTTGCAAGAGAAATCCCTTGTCCCCCTAGGCTAGCAGGTCAGGTTTGGTCCCCCTGATAGCTTGGGTTTTTTCCTTAGTGGAATAAAGGTTACTTTTTCAAAAAAAAAAAAAAAAAAAAAAACCAAACCTAAACCCTAAACCCTAAACCCTAAACCCTAAACCCTAAACCCTAAACCCTCAACCCTAAAACCCTCAACCCTCAACCCTCAACCCTCAACCCTCAACCCTCAACCCCCTCAACCCCCTCAACCCCCTCAACCCCCTCAAACCCCTCAAACCCCTCAACCCCTCAACCCTCAACCCTCAACCCTTCAACCCTTCAACCCTTCAACCCTTCAACCCTCAACCCTCAACCCTCAACCCTCAACCCTCAACCCTCAACCCTCAACCCTCAAACCCTCAAACCCTCAACCCTCAACCCTAAACCCTAAACCCTAAACCGCTCTCTCTCCTCCCTCTCCACGCGTGGGCGATTCTTGGGCGATCAGCCTCCTCGGGCGAGCGGCAATGGCTGCCGGCGCTTCCAAAGCGCCGGCGCCGGCCCCCCTGCCGCCTGAGCATGCTCCCGGTCCTTCCTCGGTGGCCCTCCATCAAAACCCGCGGCTCCACAGCGGTGCAACGGGCGGGGAGGCGACGGCGCAAGGTGGCGAAGCCCTGGCGGCGGCGGCGGTGCGAGGCGTTGGTGGGGATGGTGGCAAGGCAGCGGCAGCGCAGGGTGTTGGTGGGGAAGACGACGGCAGGTTGGCGGTGCATGGAGTGGGTGGGGGTGAAGTTCGGGCGACGGCGGCACAATGCGGTCGTGGCGGAGGTGGTTATCCGATCGTGACGCGGGAGACGACGGGCGTTGCTCCTCCTGGTGGCGCGAGCGAGGCGATGGAGGATATCGTGCAGGCATCGGCGGCGGCCAGGGCGCTGGTGCACCTGCTGTTGGCGGCGTGCAGCGGCGGTGGAGACGGGCTGACCTCGGGGAAGACGGGGGCGACGGGGGAGATAGCTCCGGCGCTGCAGCAGGCTTGCACGACCTCGGGACTGTCGGGGAGAGGGGTGCGGACGGGCTGCATGGGCGAGGGACAGGGCAGGGCCGTCGGCAACCCTAACCCTAACCCTAACCCTAATTTTCGGGCGCCGGAGGAAATGTGGACGCAGCAGGAAGCGGTGGCTGGGGCGGCGATCTCGGCGACGTGCACGACCTCGGGGACCCAGCAGAGGCCGCGGCCTGCCATGGCGCCGGCTCCTTCGCCGGAGCTAGTCACGGCGTTGGTGGAGGCTTTGGCGGAGGTGATGCGGACATGGGACGCATCTTTGGCGCCAGCCGGGGCAGCAGGCGGGGGCCCGACGGGGATGACATGCCATGCAGTGGCCGGACAGGGTGGGGCGCCGGCAGCCGGTGGCGTCGGGGCGGTTTGCATGGGTTCGGATCCAGCGCCGGCGCCTCCTTCTTCGCGTGGGAAATTGTACGTGGAGGCTCTAGCTCCGAGTTCGCCAAGGGCGGCCAAGAAAAGTTTTGAGGAGGTGGGAGCCAACTTCAAGGAGACTTCGATGTGTAACAACGTGCCAGGGGTTTTCTACAACGACGAGGAGGTAAGAGCTTTGTCTGATACATATAAGTTTTCCCTGATAGGCAAGTTCTCTGGCAGGAGACCTCCCCCTCAGATTGTGTACCAAGGTTTCAAGGGGCTGGGATTGTCAAGCCCCTACAACATTCGGTTTCTACGTGCTGGGCATATCTTTGTGCATCTTACTTCAAATGAGGACATGGCCAGGATATGGACTAGGGGAGTCTGGCGCATTGGTGGCTCAATACTCAGAATCTTCAAGTGGACACCGCACTTTTCCTATGAGGCTGAGTCATCCTTGGTCCCAGTTTGGGTACAGTTTCCTGATCTTCCATTTCATATGTTCAATAAAAATTGTGTGTTTTCGATGGCTCGGATTGTAGGGTGCCCTATCAAGATAGATGAAGCCACAGCAGATGGCTCTAGACTCTTTATGGCCAGAGCATGTGTGGAGATTGATCTCTTGAAGCCCAGGGTGGAGCAGTTTTTGATCGGAATTGGAGATGAGCACAGGCTGCAGAGAGTTGTGTATGAGAGGACACCAGAGTACTGCCAGTACTGTAGACACCTTGGACATGCAGAGGCGGATTGCTATGTGGCAGGGAACAAGCCACGGCCTGAGTGGCACAGAGACAGAGTGGATCCGATTCCCCCAGGTGAAGACCTGAGAGAGAGACTAAACCAGAGGGAGCGAGACAGAAAAGGTAAGGCAGTGCTGGTGGAGGACTCAGAGGCACAGGACTTTCAGAGGGTTGGTGGCAGGAGGGATGGACTGACTTGGGTCCGGAAGCAGCCACCTCTCAGGATGGGCCAGAAATCTGCACAGGAGTTACACACTCAGGTCAACCCTTTTGAGGTGCTGAAGGATATAGGAGAGGAGCAGGATGCAGGGGATGACGTGATGGAGGTGGCTGGTGGCAAAGGGGCGCTGGGAGACACTCCACAGGTGGGAACAGAGACAGATGACGGTGTGGGGGAAGAAGAGGACAGGGTGGTTGAGACCCAGCTGGTAGAGGTGGAAGACAGAATGCCAGTGCAGTTGGGGCAGCAGCAGACATTACGGCAGACATCTAAGGTTTTGGGTCAGCAGGACAGTGCCTCAGTGGAGGGAGGAGAGCAACAGGTGGGGGATCAGTCATCCCAGAGTTTCGGCCAGGGGGAGCAGGCTTCTCAGACAGTACAGAGGTCAGGCATAGGGGCACAGCAGAAGAACACAGATGGAGCACAGGGACAGGGGGGCCTCTCCAGGGGGTTGCAGGATGTCAGCTTGATCAGTGGCGAGGAGCCCAGGGTACTGGAGACATCGGGGGAGCTGCCAGAGGATGATTGTCTAGACAGATATTCCAGCTCCTCAGCGGATCAGGGAGTCTCAGAAGATTTGGGTCAGAAAGAGCCTGCTAGGCTCACACAGGTTATCCCAGAGAGCTCAGAGGATCCAGACTTTCAGAAGACCTTTGAGGAGTATGAGGAGGCAGATACTAGCTCCTCATCACGTGGGGGACACAGCCTAGCATCCGTGGTCAGTCCACCCAGAGGAAGGAAAGCGGGGATGCCTAAGGTGTTCAAGGCGCAGTGGCCGAAGGTGAGTTTGGAGCCACGAATGACTAGGAGCCAGACTTCAAAGCAGGCTCGCACCCCCTCCCATTAGTCATGTCTGGCATCATATGGAACGTGAGGGGGTTTGGGAATTTGGCGAGGATACGGACATTGCACACGATCTCAGTAGTACACTGGAGGAGGCCTGATGATGGATGGTTCAAGCTCAACACAGATGGTAGTTCTAGAGGGAACCCAGGTGAGTCTGCTTACGGTGCTATTGTTCGAGATCACAGTGGACAGGTGGTGGTGGCCAGGCAGGGAGTCCTAGGAGAGGGCTCCAATATTAGAGCGGAGCTTATGGCGATCCTGAGAGGGTTGGAGTTGTGCGTGGATAGGCAGCTTTCCCCTATTTGGCTGGAGTCTGATTCTCTGGTGGCACTGCATATCATCAGGTCTTCTGGTATTTCCTGGGAGTTTCGGGAGGAGATCTTACGGATCAGAAGGCTTGTACGACAGCATGGGGTCAGATGTACACACATATATAGAGAGGGGAACGCGGCTGCAGACTTCCTCGCCAACCAGGCATATCAGGTGGAGGGGGAGAGGGTGATGGAGGGGCAGGAGATTGTTGGGTTGCTACTTGGTATCTGCAGGATGGATAGATTGGGCTTGCCATATATCAGGAGCTCTTGCAAGCCAGGATAGCACACTCGATGCAGGGTGAATAGCTCCACCTTAGAGCTATCTAGCCCGCAGCAAACGGCTGCGGTAAAGGCCTCCTAAATCCGTTGATAGCTGTGGCTTTGCTAAAAAGCCAAATAGGGTGACTAGATCCACCTATGGTCTAGCTAGCCCGTAGCAAACGGCTGCGGTAAAGGCGTGCCAAATCCGTTGAGGGCTGTGGCTTTGCCAAAAAGCCAAAGAGGGTGTGTAGGCCCACCATTGGCCTACCTAGTCCGTAGCAAACGGCTGCGGTAAGGACACACTAAATCCGTTGATAGCTGTGGCTTTGCTAAAAAGCCAAATAGGGTGACTAGATCCACCTACGGTCTAGCTAGCCCGTAGCAAACGGCTGCGGTAAAGGCGTGCCAAATCCGTTGAGGGCTGTGGCTTTGCCAAAAAGCCAAAGAGGGTGAGTAGGCCCACCATTGGCCTGCCTAGTCCGTAGCAAACGGCTGCGGTAAGGACACACTAAATCCGTTGAGGGCTGGTCACTTGCCAAAAGTGAACATCGGGTGTGTTGGAGGTCTGTTGGGGAGCGGAGCAGGAAAGGACATCGGTCTTACCTCACTGATGTCTTTGATAGCGGGGCAGGAAAGGACATCGGTTTTACCTCACTGATGTCTTTGATGGCGATTCATGGAGCTTGGGCTGGACTTTCTGGGGTGCTGCTCTAGGACTACGTTGGCACTATTATCATGGAGCGCAGAGGACAGCTATGGTGGGCGGCAGGTGAGAGACAATGGTGGTTTGAACCTATGTGGATCTGTAGGAGCTTGGAGGCCATTGGATATCACATGTAAAGCTTTACTTTATTTTTTATGTGTTGCAAAATCACATGTACTCTCTTGCAAGAGAGAAACCCCTTGTTCCCCTATGCTAGCAGGTCAGGTTTGGTCCCCCTGATAGCCTGGGCTTTTCCTTGGTGGAATAAAGGTCTCTTTTTATCAAAAAAAAAAAAAAAAACTCTAAACCCTAAACCCTAAACCCTAAACCCTAGACACACTAAATCCATTGATGGCTGGTCACTTGCCAAAAGTGAACATCGGGTGTGATGGAAACGACTAGAGCCACCTATGGTCTAGCTAGCCCGTAGCAAACGGCTGCGGTAAAGGTGTGCCAAATCCGTTGAGGGCTGTGGCTTTGCCAAAAAGCCAAAGAGGGTGAGTAGGTCCACCACTGGCCTACCTAGTCCGTAGCAAACGGCTGCGGTAAGGACACACTAAATCCGTTGATGGCTGGTCACTTGCCAAAAGTGAACATCGGGTGTGATGGAGGACTTTTTGGGAGCGGAGCAGGAAAGAACTACGATGTTACCTCACTGTTGTCTTTGATGGCGGTTCATGGAGCTGGGGCTGGACTTCCTTGGGTGCGGCTCTAGGACTACGTTGGCACTATTATCATGGAGCGCAGAGGACAGCTATGGTGGGCGGTAGGTGAGAGACAATGGTTGGTTGAACCGTTGTGGGTCTGTAGGAGTTTGGAGTTCATCGGAAATCACATGTAAAGCTTTACTTTATCTTATTTATGTGTTGCAAAATCACATGTACTCTCTCGCAAGAGGGAAACCCCTTGTTCTCCTAGACTAGCAGATCAGGTTTGGTCCCCCTGATAGCCTGGGTCTTTCCTTAGTGGAATAAAGGTCCCTTTTACCAAAAAAAAAAAAAAAACCCTAAACCCTAAACCCTAAATCCTACACCCTAAACCCTAAACCCCAAAGATGAAAACCCATTTAGCCCAAAGCTCATTTAGCCCAAAGCTCATTTAGGCTTAACGAAAAATCTAGGGTTAACCGATTACTAAAGTTCTGAAAACTCTAAGGTAAACCAATTCCAAGGATTCATGGATACTCTAGGGTTAACCATATCCTAGGATTTACTAACCATCTAGGGTTCTAGGATAATCTAGGGTTAACAAATTTATAGGGTTTTCGAAAACTCTACGATTAACGAATTTTTAAGGTTCACATATGCTTTAAGATTAAACATGTCTTAGGGTTCACTAATTATCTAGGGTTTACTGTCCAATTAAGGTTAATTAACCATTTAGAATTCAATAATCATTTAGAATTAATTGATCATCTAAAGTTCAACGATCATCTAGGGTTCACCTGAACACCGCTACTCTCTTGGGCTCACCTGAAAATATCTAAACACCCGTGGTTTTTTTGTTCATTTCAAAATATTTATACATCGACAATTTTTTGAATTCACCTGAAAATAATTACAGACCAACATTTCATTGGGTTCACCTAAAAATATTTAAACACTGACATCCTCTAGAGTTCACACACACACATATAATTGATGCATCTAGCAGTGCATTAATTAATTAATGCACCGCGTGAGATGATTATAAAGATACTACCCACATGCACCCTTCACTCTTCTACGTCTTACTTTTTTTTTTTTGTCAAACTAATCAGGACTGTAATATAAACACCTCGAACGCGTACATGAGATATTTTCACAATTGATTTCCTCTCATTTACAATTCACACCACCCCGCGAACTCTCCTCCTCATTCACTTGGCCTAATGATTAGTCTCAAACGCACGGACCAGTATCTTATATTCCTGATGAATGATGATAGTGACAGTATATATTTTTTTATTCTTTACCTCGACTATCAGTCTAAATTATAAATCTTAAAAATTTAAATCCTAAATCTTAAATTCAGATAATATTACTCACAAATGCAAGATAAGATAAAAGAGAGTGGATTTAAAGTTTGTCATGAGTCGCGATATAATTTCTATGAGATTTTTTATGTTATGCTTCCAAATTTTCAACTGTGATCTTACGATTATATTAGACAATGAAACTTACGATTGATTGAATGATTGACGTAAACTATTTATTTTAAAAACCAAGTGTGTTAAGGGTGCCTCGCAGAAAAGAAAGAAAGCGGGGCACGAAACAACAATGAGTATGAGAGGAAAAGAAACTTTGTCGTTTTACGGTGTGACTGGCAAATAATATTTTCTTTTTGAAACTGTCAGTGAAACTGTTCGACAATGAGTTGTTAGCGCAATTGAATTGATGTAATTATTGAATTCTTGGATTAATTGACGCACCATACTTCAATTAACTAATTGAAATTAATTGAAGGGAAATAAAATCGAATAAAATATTAAATATATAGGAAAAAAAACAGAATACAAGTTAATAAAAAACATAAATTGGAGACAAACCGCAAGAGGTAAAGAAAAAGGAAAAACAAAATATAACCCAAATCAAATTATTCGAATCTGAGGGGAAAATATAAATAGGATCGAATCCGAATCCAAGGACCGCTAAGAAGAATAATGTTTAATGATAATTTTAATTTTTTTAATCGGACATTAACAAAGCCGTTATTACAATTGATTTATATATATTTTTTATTTTTTTATATTGTTTTTCCCTCGTCCTGTCCCGTCTTTCCTTCACTTTGCGACAACTCAATGGGTGTCGTCAAGATGGAATGGAGGAGGAAACGGATGTCATGGAACGTGACATCTCGAAAAATCATGTCACGATAATTGAGAGGAATGAATAATGTAGAGGGTAAACAATTTTTCTTACCACAGTGAGCGCGAAGGACACTCAATACAGCCGTCAGTGGTTGCTGTGGTTTTTGGAATTTTTTGATTATATATTTTAGTCCTCGTTTAGGGTCAGTGGCCACTGTGCCGTATGATCATGACCACTTTGATATCAATGGAAAAATCATTGAAGTAAAGATAAGGCCGCTCTTCCACCAATCTCCTTTTATTATCCATCCAAATCTTTGACTCAAAAAATACGCGTCCTAGCGTTTCACCAATCACTCACCCCTTGCAGCAGCAAAAGATCCGGCGGCCATCTACCCCCTCCTCCTCCGGCGGCCATCTACCCCTTCCTCCGCCGGTAGATTGAGGGAACTCAAGATCGGATTCGGAATTCGGACAGTGCCCCCATCCGAATTTTGGACCCGACCGACCCCAAGCTAGCTAGCAGCATTTCGGAATGGCTCAGCTTCCCCAGTCGCTCAACTCCGTCCTCGACTAACCTCCTCTTCGTGCGTAGGGATGAAGAATCAAACCTTAAACCCAGAATGAAGAAGGAACCACAGCAACCTCTGGAGGATCTGGGTTTCCCTATCCCCTTCTCCAACATCCTCCATCCCTCCCCTCCCTTTGCAGATGGGAAGGACATTCCTATCCGAGACCGTTAGATACGCGAATAAAGAATATAGCGTCGGTGGGCACATGTTTTTAGTGTTTTCAACGTTCACAGAGACTAAGATTGTAAAAACTTGATAGTAACTAAAAATATCCATGTAATTAACTTAATAATATTAACTTCAATATTGAATTTCAAAGAAACGATGAACAATAAACGCATGGTATTTCTAAATTGTAAAGCATTTCAACCAAATACCAAACATAAGTAATGATTAAAAGAAATTAAAAGTTACCTGATAGATGACTGATTTATAAAAATATTGAGAACGGAGCTTTATCAACATAAGAAAGAACCATACATGGGTAAAAGGGGAGGAAAGAGAAGAATGGAGCGACTATGAAGATGCTGATTTATGCATCTACCTTTCTATTTATGGACAAGCGAACTAAATACATGAGTATCGCGTGAATCGGCGCTAAGAAAAAATGCGGCTCAAATTTGAAATAAAGTCGCTTAAGGTTTTTGATCTGACAACGCCTCGGTAGATTGCGTAGTCGCGTGCATCAGACGCTATTGTACCGTTATACGCTACTGCACCGTTATACGCTATTGCACCAAGTCGTTGACATAACGTCAACATACATCGTTAAACGCTACTGCACTATACTCTACAAATCAAAATTAGTGTATTCATAGACGTGGAATTTTGTACATGATCTCATTTATTGTCACGATCATTTTATAAATAATAATAATTAATAAATAAATAAAAACTTTATATATCCTCTATGGAAAAAATTCTCTTTCAAATATTTTTTTTAGGTCTCATATTTTTTTTAAATATATATTGTTATCTTCCATTCATATTCTATATTATATATAATTAAATTTTATAAAATTTAATTTCATAAATTATTAATTTAAATAACATTAATAAGTAAAAAAAAGTTAGTACTTTGATAAAACATTAATAATTTTTTTAAAAAAAAATTGTATTTGTATTACATTTAATAAATTGTTTTTTTTATTAATTACAACTATAACATACCCAAATTTATTCACCCGAAGTTGATAATACAATTAATTATCACATAGCTGACAATTTCTCTAAAGATATTTTGGATGAGACTTTGAAATATTTATAATAAAAAATTTCTTTTATCATCAGACTAATGGACTATATATCACTCATTTTCAATAATCATGTTGTGGAAAATAATACATGTATATACGATGTCCTTTAAATTATCCCTATACTAAAATTATCCTGAACCTCTGATCATTGTTCATCGAGATTGGAACACCTCAAATGCCCATTCTACATCTTTTCTCGCTATCTCTTGTCGTTCCTTAAAAAATTTTCTCTTGGAATCCTTGGAGTATGGAAAGCACTTGACAAAAGTAATCCATTTTTGATAAATCTCATCAGTCAAATAGTATCCTTCTGTATATTTTGTATTACTAATCATAAAATTAACCTTATGTGTATTTTCTTGTAAGATGTTATTGAATAATCATAATTTGTTAAGCACATTGATATCATTATACAACTCTACAATCCCAAAAAAATATATCAGAACTATAAATCTACAGATGTGACTATTTGAAATACAATTATTGAACATCATGATCTCTCTGAGTAAACTTACATTTCCAAGTAACGAGATAATTTTTTCACTATTCATGCATAAAATTAATACTACCCAACATGATAGGGACCTCGTCTATCTACTCATGTGTTTCAAGTAACATTGGGTTTTCTCAAATATTGGGTCCGAAATACTTCAATTATATGTCAACAAGAGTTCATAACCATTGAAAGATAGTTGTTTTAGTAATTTGTAGGTGCTCATTATATTAATCAACATGGACTCTATATGTCAATTGACAAATAGTCATAGTGCATTTTTGAAATGACAATAAACCATTTTTCTCTCGTCGCATTAACCTTCCATTGAAAAAATTCTCAATGATTTTTATATCGACTATATGAAAGATTAGTCCTCTTTGCATTCGAAGTCAACATCATAATATATCATATATATTGACTTATCAAAGAAAAATCATTGAAAAAATGAGCAATTCGGCTTGATCTCAATTCAAATATCTTTCTCATGTTCTATTAGAAGAATTTTAAGTTATCTGATATACTGTTTGTTATTGTTTATATAGTCGAAGCATTCTTTATTCATCTATATATTTTATATCTTCCATCAATTCATTTCACTTGAATTTAAGGAGCATAAATCGATTTGGATTTTCAGTCATTTGAAATAAATCAGATATTTCCATAGTTGAAAGACGATGAAAATTAAGAAAATAATAAGAAGAATGAAAAGTTGAGAATATATTTATAGATAATCCTTTAAATAAAAAAACTTTTGACGGTTGAACAACCATAAAAAATAAATTTGTAATGGTTCCATGGCTAAAAATTTACATTCATTTTTTTATTTTTTTATTTTTTTAAAATAGAAATAAAAAATATTTAATAAAAAAATTAAGACGTGACTTCGTGAGCCGCTTCCTCAAAATTAACAAAGGACCTCCCTCCACTATGGTAGGGAGCTCCGGTGCATCATGGATGATGGAAACTACATTACATTAGTTTTTTTTATGCTTAATTTGTATAATTTATTTTCATAATTAAAAAGTTAAATATATTTAATAATTAAATAAAAAACAAACCAATCCATATTTTAAATTTTAAAAGTTCAAAAATTTTAGTAATAAATTATAAACCTCAGCTTATGTCGTTTATAAAAGATTTCAAAATCAATACCTTGCCATAGTTTTTAATCCAATTCGTGATTATTCGAATAGTAATATTATAATTATATTTAATATACATTTATAATTATTCTATGTAAAGTGTATCATTTATTATTATTTTTAATTATAATTAAAACAATAAATCATAAATTTACCATCACATCCCTTAATCTTATGAATTGACAAATAAAATTAACTATTAGCGATGTGTAAATACAATAAAATTGTAAATATTTTTCATAAATAAAATTTGATTAATATAATTTTTAAGTTAAATCGTAATATGTACAGACAGTACCGTCCGCCTCTCCTCCTCCCCCACCCCCTCTCTCTGGGTAACTGGTCGAACTAATCCTTCCATGGGCAAGGTATCTTGAAAAGACACCACTGACATATATTAATCTGACTTACTCTCCAGAAACTCTCTTAATATTTTATCACCCAGTGTCTGTTTTAAATGTGTCAGGATTATCGGTGAATTCAAGGTTTGTTTGTGAAAAAGGTAGGTAGAAATTTATTTTTCTTATTTTAATATAAATAATATTAAATAAATAAATAAATTTAAATATATATTTATTTAGCTGATTAAAGTTTATAAATAAAATAATTTTTATGAATAATATTTATTAATAAAAGTATTTTCAACTCATTAAATAAATAAAATAAAATTTTAAATAAATAAACATGTTTAAATTATCAAATCTAATAATCAATCAAATAAATAAAAATTTTAAAACAATCAAATAAATTTAAATTAAAACTTGATAATATTTAAATGAATCAAGTTTAAGCCAAACTTGAATTAAAAATTTAATAATATCTAAATGAAATAAGTTCAAGTCAAACCCAAGTTTATCAAAAATAACCAAGTCAAGCTTATATAACTATTTTAAATATTTTATTTATTTTAAACTCAATTTAACTTGACTCAATTATCTTATCAAATAAATTTAAATATTCTAAAGTTGAGCTCAACTTGACTTATTTAGATATCCCTAATGCTTTTAGATACCATATTTTAATAAATACAATTTTAAAATGATAACAGCTAATTTATTGATAAATTTTATTTTTAAATTTTAAGTTTATTTGCAATGTAAATTTTAAATACATTGATATACTTAAATTAATTTTCAATTTTTATACCAGGACAATTATGTATTATTAGCTATTTTATGATAGATTAAAAAAGCGCTCATGGTGATGTCAGTAGGCATCACCGCATTAGGTGACCACCCAGGCGGCTGGGTGTTGCTTAGGCGCGGGGTGTCAATTTTTTTGTTTAAAAAAAATTGTCAAATCAATTGACCAATCGGTTGAATACTTCTAATCGATTGGAATTTTGTTTGCAACCTTGTAATCCAACAATCTCCCCTCAAAAGAATAAAATCTATCCGATGGAAGGTGCCTTCAAACTGCGGATAACATTTTTCAAGGATTATAAAAAAACCCCGGAGATAGAAAATATTCAACAATTTTTATATTCATTTCCTAATATATTTCTGAGCGTTCAACGAGTGTAAGAGACTTCTCCGCATTCAATGAAGGATACTTTATAGTGTTTTCATTTGTCTTAGATTAACAACCATTTAGATTGTAACTAAATAATTTTTCTACCTCTTTTATTTTTAGTTGTTAAATTAATTTATTATAGTTGTGCTACTAATCTGAGTTGAAAGATCGGGAAAGGATTATTTTTATTTTACAGATAATTCACCCCCTTATGTCAGCCTACATATGCCAACAAGTGGTATTAGAGTACCAACCGCTTCAGAAGGATTAACCGCCAACTAAAGTGCAAAACGATGGTTAAACCCAACATTTACCTACCTAATTTCGAGGGGGCGTTAACGATATAGAAGAAACACATGGAGGTATATTTTTAAAGTGATTTTGAATTACTTTTAATAATTAAATATGGTTTTATAGTCCTATAGACCAACAATGAGCTGAAAAGGAGGAATACTAATGGACAAAATAAACAAGCCGACTTCGTAGAGAACGAACGAGCAGAGTTCCACCTATTGAGCGTACTTCCACCCTAGGAAGTCAGTCGAATCGAAGCTTACGAATCAGCAAAAGATCTTTGGGAGAAGTTCTTAGAGCTACATGAAGGAACGTCCGAAGCAAAACTCACGAGATAAGACTTGCTCTGGAACCAAATCAGCAACCTCCGTATGGAAGAAGGCGAATCATTTGCTTATCTACACAGAAGAATCAAGGAGGTAATCACCGGATTAACGAACCTCGAAGAAATGGTAACTAATCGGGACACACAAAGGTATGCTTTAAATGCGTTCCCGAGAATACCGGAATGAACATCTATAGTAGACTCCTATTATATCTCCAAAGGCCTTAGGGTGCGTTTGGTTCGGGGTTATCTTTGATAACCTTGGTTATCTATCAAAGGTTATCAACCAAAACCTTGTTTGGTTTTGGTAATTGATGATTCCTAAGTTATGATAGATGCCTGACACATCAGCAATTTGGGCATATAGCCCGGAATCAGAAAACCCCATAAACCTGGAGTTTTCCTTGATTCCCTGGTTAACCAAAAATTTAAGACAATATTACCCTTCACTATTTACCCTTTGCGACAAAAATAACCTTATAGATTTATCAAATCTCAATCTACCCTCGAGTATAATCAAACCCTCCCGATTCTCCTCTCGCGAACATGCACGGAAACCCGCCGCTCCTCCCTCTCACGAACACGCACGGAAACCCTAGCCTTTCGCCGCTCCTCCTCTCGTGAACACGCACGAGCTTTTCCCTCTCGCGACGACCTAGCGCTGGTTCTCCGCGACGATCCTCCCCCTCGCGCACACGAAGCTCAGGCCTTCTAGCGGCGTTTCTCTGCGATGATCCCAACTCGGCTTCTTGGAAAAGGTATGATCTTATACACTGTTAGCAATTGTTGCATCATGATTTGGTCAATTTGAACTGATCTTATACATTGCTAGAACTGATCAACTTTGATTTGGTCAATTTGTCGTCCCATAGTTTGTCATCTATGGGTTGCCCTTTTGTTTTAGGTTCTGTTTAGTTTTTGGTTTGTTCTTGATATTTAGTTGCTGTTTAGTTTTTATTTAGCTCTTGTTTAGATCTTGTCAGTTAGGTCTTGTCGGTTAGGTCTTGGTTAGGTATTGTAGTAAGCACATTTCTTCACAAAAAGAGTCATCCAAAGTCGTAGCACTCTTGGTTGCTGCTTCTGTGACAACAATTGCATTTTCCTTTAGGCAATCAAGTTCATTGTTTCCACCCTGCTTCAACATAAGTTTTCATATGTTCATTCCAGTTAGCATCAATTATCCTACTGATGTTGTTTGAAGTCTATTCTGGTTATATGTAACCCCCACTTGTCAGCTGCAGACTATCTTGAGACTTCTCTAATTTTTAAACAACAACTAAAATTTCTTGTTTAGTTGCTGTTTAGTACTTGTTTTGTGCTGTTTAGTTCTTGTTTAGTTTTTGTTTGGTTCTTGCAACTTGTAAGTTGAACCTACAAACTCTCTTTCAACTATTTGGTTTTTTGTTGTAACTTGCTGTTTACAATTTGAAATTTTCTACCATGCTAATTTATTATTTGGTTCATTGCCCTAATTACATGATAGGTTGATATAACTCAGTTAGCAGTACGACAGGAGATGAAAATGATTTCTGTACTTATTATGCGCATGAAGATGATGGAAAGCAAGTTATTTATTAGGCTACGTTTGGTTGGATGTAATGTAATCTATCTTGTAATGTAATCAAATTTGTAACGTAATGTAGTGTAATCTTGATTACATTACTACGTTTGGTAATATAATGTATGTAATCTTTGATTACAAGGGTGATTATATTCTTTTGTTTGGTATTCATTATTTTTTATAAAGAATGTAATTCATATTATTATAAAATGACAAAAATATCCCGCGACTTCTACCGACGGCCGCTGCATCTCTGTCGGAGTTTGCGTCCGATGACCGATGACGGTCAGCCGGCGACCGAAGGCCGGTGATCAGCGACCGACGGCCGGTGACGACGATGACGGCGGCTTGCAACCGGCGGCCGGCGGCGGCGGCGGGCGGCGGGCGACCGGCGGCGGCGGCCGACGACCGGCGGCGACGGCCGACGACCAGCGGCAACGGCCGACGACCGGCGGCGGCAGCGACCGGCAATCGGCGACGAGGGTCGGTGGGCGGGCGGCGATCAATGGGCGGTCGGCGGCCACCGGGCGGTCGACTAACTAGGGGTATATTCGACATTCAAATTTTGGTTAAACAGTGACCACGTAATGTAATCGGATTACATAGTATTTGCTTTGTAATCCAGATTACAAAACTTCACTACCTTTTGTAATCGAGATTACATTACATTACAGCTTTAAAGTTAAAACAAACAAAATAATCAGCCTTGTAATGTAATCCTGATTACATTACAAGACAGATTACACCTTACCAAACGTAGTCTTATGCTCTTATCGTTGGTAATGGTCTTAGCTATTAAGAGGAGGAGTGCTAGATTGAGAAGGAGCATATCATATGCTTATCATGCCTTGTCTAGATATAATATTAGGTCTATAAACATAAATGAGATGACTTTTCATAGTGATCGACAATGTGTTGATAACTGTAGGATGGATAGAAGGTCTTTAAGCAAACTTTGTTATTTGCTAACGACGCGTGGGAAATTGAAAGGAAACATAAATATGTCAATTAATGAACTTGTAATACCTTTTCTTCACATTATTGCACATACTGTGAAGAATAGGGTCCTAAAACGGCAAACAGCTAGATTCGGCGAGACAATTAGTAGGCAATTTCATTTAGTTTTGAACTCTATTCTGCGGTTACACAACATTTTGCTTAAGAAGCCAGAACTAATCCCAGAAAATTGCACGGATGATAGGTGGAAATGGTTCAAGGTACAAGTATATGATTTCTATACATTTTTTTTATTAATCAATTTAATGTACATAATAAAATAAATTGATTTTATAATACTTCTTTGAGTGTAGGGTTGTTTAGAGCATTAGATGAGACTTATATTAATGTCAATGTGCCAGCAAATGATAAACCTAGGTATCGAACTAGAAAAGGTGAAATTGCAACCAATGTTTTGGGTGTATACACACCGAACATGCAATTTAGCTATGTCCTACCGGGTTGGGAAGGATCTGCGGCAGATGGTAGAGTCTTAAGGGATGCTATTAGTAGGAGGAATGACTTGAAGATTGCTCAAGGTAATTAAGTTGTAATTATTATAAAATAATAGTCATTTGTAATATATTTAACAAATATTTGGTTTATATATCCGATTTATATATATATATTAATACTTGTTCACTCGTAATATATATATAGGTTGTTATTATTTGTGTGATGCTGGATACACAAATGGGGAAGTTTTTTTGGTACCATATAGAAGTCAAAGGTACCACTTGACTGAATGGAGGCAAGGTTACCAACCAGCGACAGCCAAAGAATACTTTAACATGAAGCATTCCCAAGCAAGAAATTGCATTGAGAGGTGTTTGTAGGATCGAAAAGAATTTAGATATCTCCACAATAGCATAATATTGTCCACTTTGGGCCTAAGCCCTCATGGTTTTGCTCTTGGGCTCTTCCCAAAAGGCCTCATGCTAATGGAGATATCTTTTCTCTTATAAACTCATGATCTTTCCCATGTGTTTCCAATATGGGACTATGTTTGCAACCTTGCAACCCCAACAATCCCCCCTCAAACAAAGGACCATAGGCTTCCCACGTCCGATCCTCGACCCACCAGGTCTTCCTGCCCCTCGGTCCACCCGACCTACTAGGACTTCCTTGCCTAGTCGCAACTAGGACTTCCTGCCTGGTGTCTGGTCCTCTTGATCCGAACATAGGAGCCCCCACTTTCTTTGTTCGAGATTAATATTGTACCTACATGGCTCAATCAGACCATAGCTCTTGTGCACAGTTGACGGTTAAACCTTCTGGCAGTCCGGACTCTGATACCAATTGTTGGTGCAGCGGGGACCGACAAGAGGGGGGTGAATTACCTGCAAGTAAAAATAACCCTCCTCAAAACTTTTCAACTCTTAAAATAAAGCAACAATAAGAAATTAACTGCAGAAATAAAAGGAGACAGAAATTAACCTGGTTATAACCAAGTGGGTTGTTAATCCAGGGCAGTAAGAAAAGCGCAGTAAGAAAACTCCTTCTATGAAGGCGGAGAAGTCTTTTACACTTTGATAGCACAGTAGTTGCTAAGAGAATGAGAGTACAAGAGTTGTTATTTCGTTCGTATTCGTTGTTCTCTAAAGCTGCCCGAGACCCTCTTTATATAGGGGTTCTCGAGCTTATCAGATCACCTGATCCTTCGGGATCAAGTTTGACTCGAGAGGGATCGGTCGACCGATCCCCAGGTTCGGTCGACCGAACCTGCTGTACCTGCCTAGCTTTCCATCCAGGTGTAGTCTCTGTTGATCGAGCTCAGGTTCGGTCGACCGATCCTTGTGTTCGGGCGACCGATCGGCCAACGGTCTTCCTCTGTGCTGGCCCGATGAAAACGCTCGACTCAGTCTCTGGATAAACTTGGGTTCGGTCGACCGATCACTTCACCGCTGGCAGATGTGTTGCTGACGTGTCACCAACGGCTGGTTTCGGTTAATGAATGGTTTCGGTTAATGAAGTGTTCGGTTGACCGAATTGTTGACAAGTCAACTCTAGTTGACTTGCTCCGGTTCGGCTCCTTGGGTGATTGCGGCCATCCGGAATAGGGCTCACCCGAACCCAGTTCCCGGCCTTCTTCTCGAGCAGGCTTCCGTCCGGCTTCTCGTCCCTCGAACGCCGCGCACGTTCTTCTCGCTCCACCGGAGTACTCTTCCGCAGCTCTCTTGTCCTTCGGACGCACCGAGTCCGTCGGCTCCCTTCCCGTGCCGTCCTTCTTGCTAGATGCATCTTCCGCTCGACTTCCTGCGCTCCTAAGTTCCTGCACACTCAAACACAGGGTTCAGACAAAACGCAGGACCTAACTAACTTGGTTGATCACATCAAAACTACCACGGGGTCCAACAATCTCCCCCTTTTTGATGTGCATCAATCCAAGTTCAAGTTAGGGTAAAACAGACACACAAAGTAATTTTAAAGAAAAATTACTAAACTAGCATATTAAGCATAAGTTTTGCAATAAGTAAAATTGCAACACTATTTAGAAAAATAATAAAAATTTAAACTTTTAAATTTTCTTTTAAATTTCCTAACTCCCCCTAAACTTGTACTTTTCTCTCCCTCTTTGATCACAGCAAAAACGGGGAAGCAATTTCTTAAGATAGAAAAAAAAAATTTCTAATATAATTTCTTAGAATTTTCAAAAAGAATTTCTAAGTTAAAAATCTATTTTCTAAGTTAAAAAAAATTTCAAAAAATCTAAAACTTAGAAAAGTCACAAAAAAAAAAAAAAATATTTGTGCACTTTCAAAGCATTTTAATTTTACTTTTAATGCTTTTTCAGAAAGTTAATTAAACATTTTGTTTCAATATTTCAGCTTCTAGGTCGTGGCGAGGCACTAGGCCTTCTTGGTTATTGGAGAACAACCACTTTCTTAGACAAAACCTTCATAAGGAAAATGTTTAATTTTCTCTCTATAAAGCTTTTAATTTTAAGAGCTTAGTTTAGATTTTGGAACCCAATAAAGGTTCCTTCTTACAGGATTAGTCAAAAACTTAGGGGGCATATAATTCTTAGGAATTTTCTTAAGTTGACCCTGATGCTTCCTTATATACCAGTTTAATTTTCCATAAATTTTAAGTTTTGATTTTGAAAAAATATTTATCTTTAAGCATGCATCAGATTTTAATTTTTTAATTTCTAATTTTAAAACCTCATTTTCTGATTTCAAATATTCATTTTCTTTTTCTAATTTATCTAATTCTTTAGAAAGAGCTTTAATAAATTTAAAAGATTGAGTCGGGATTAGATTGCGTACCTTACTTACTTGGTCTGGTGACGCTCCCCCTTCACTGCTGCTTTCTTCTTCTGATGTTCCTCCCCCTTCATCAATGCTCATTTCTGAGCTAGATGTTTCTTCTAGCTGATGGTTGGCCATCAGTGCTAGTTCCGAGAATTCTTCGACTTCTGACTCGGAGGATGAAGAGTCGTCCCATGTCGCCTTCAGATTTTTGTGCTTGGGTCGAGCTGGCTTCTTGCTTCTTTCCTTCTCTTTCTGTTTGCTCTTCAATTTTGGGCAATCATCCTTGATGTGCCCTTCTTCGTTGCAATTGTAGCACCGGACTGTCCTTCCTTTTTGATGATGCTTACTTGACTGCGATCTAAACTTGTTAGATTTAAAAAACTTATTAAAATGCCCTACCATTAACGCAGCTTCGTTTTCGTCGATTGACGCTTCGGAGTTGGGATCGTCCTTTTCAGCTCGTAGGGCAATGTTGAGATTCGACTTCTCTACTGCTTTTTCTGCAAGTCGAGACTCGTGAAGTTCGAAAGTTGAAAACAAGTTTTCTAAACTACTTACCTCAAAGTCCTTAGAGATGTAGTAAGCATCTACTAAGGACGCCCATTCTGAAGTCCTCGGGAAGGCATTGAGCGCGTATTGGATGGAGTCCCGATTGGTTACTTCTTCTCCAAGGTTCGTTAGTTGCGTTATCAGCTCCTTGATTCTTGCTTGGAGTTGCGCTATCTTCTCGCCGTTCTTCATCCGGAGGTTTGTTAGTTGTGTCCGGAGGATGTCGCGCCACGCCAGCTTCGCTTCAGAGGTACCTTTGTGAAGCTCCAGGAATTTCTCCCAGAGATCTTTCGCTGAATTGTAGCTTCCGATCCGGCTTACCTCCTGAGGTGGCAGAACACTGAGGAGGTGGAATTCAGCTTTTCCGTTGGCGACGAAATTGACTTGCTCCTTCTTGCTCCACGTGTTTTCTTCTTTGTCTTTAGGAGCTGCAAAACCATATTTCATAGTAATTAAAATATCAAAATCTGTTTTAAAGAATACCTCCATTTTTCGCTTCCATGTAGCGAAATCTCCGTCGAACTTTAGGGGATGAATGTTCGCGCCAGCCATTGTTCTGATCTTTGTGCTTCAGATGGCGGTTCCCTCTGAGGCTGTTGGGCTCTGATACCAATTGTAGGATCGAAAAGAATTTATATATCTCCACAATAGCATGCTATTGTCCACTTTGGGCCTAAGCCCTCATGATTTTGCTCTTGGGCTCTCCCTAAAAGGCCTCAGGCTAATGGAGATATCTTTTCTCTTATAAACCCATGATCTTTCCCATGTGTTTCCAATATGGGACTATGTTTGCAACCTTGCAATCCTAACAGTATTTTGGCATTTTGAAAGCTAGATGGGCTATATTAAGAGATAAGTCATTTTATTATGTTAAGACTCAATGTAGGATTATTTCTGCTTGTTGTAATTCTCCATAATTTCAAAAGGTATGAAATGACAATTGATCCGATAGAGACTAAGCTTGATGTCCTTGATTCAAATGAAAGTGATGGTGGTGGTGGTGATGATGATGATGATGATCCGATTAGGCATTGTGAGACCAGTTCTGCTTGGACTGAATGGATAGACAAGCTTGTAGATGATATGTTCACGAGCTGGCAGTCATCAATTAATTAAATTTAATGTTCTTTCTTGAAATTTAGGTTTCATTTCCATGTACTGAACTTTTTAATTATGTTGTATTTGGGTTTATTATCCATTTGAATCATTTGAACAATATGATTGTTTATGCATTTTGTGTATTATTCATTTGAACAATTTGATTATGATTTCTGCAAGAACAATTTGTTATTTGAATGATTTAATTTCAGTTTTCAATGGAAGGAAAGAGCCAAAAGATGCCAAATGTAGTTGAAAACGTAGAAAGTTCAATGCCGCCGAAGATCAAAAGGAAAACTCAAAGTACCAAACACTTATGGACAAAACAAGAGGATGCTGCATTGGTTGATTGCCTTGTTGAGTTGAGTAAAGATTCAGCTTGGAAGAGCGAGAATGGTTTTCGAACTGGGTACTTGTTGCATTTGGAGAAACTCATGGCTGCTAAATTGCCATCAAGTAAGGCTACTTCTCATATTGAGTCAAGATATAAGCTACTAAAGAGACAGTTTCATGTTATCACCGAGATGTTGAATCATAGTAGTGGATTTGGGTGGAACGATGTTGAGAAGTGTATTATTACAACAAAAGATGTCTTTGATGATTGGGTTAAGGTAACTTTTTCTACTTTGTGTATTTCCATTTCTTTGATAACTGTGGGGGGTTTTTTTTTTTTTGCTAATGATATGTTTTTAATTTAGAGTCATCCAGCTGCTATTGGGTTAAGGAACAAAGAGTTCCCCCACCTTGATGACTTGATGTTTGTGTAAAATACGGTGCCCAAATAATAATTAAATAATAAGATTTAATGGACGAATAATTTTAACGGAATTTTTAGGATTTTTTAGAAATTTTCGGGGATTTAATCGGAGCCGTAGGACGTATTTTGAGGGGATAAAATTTTAAGCTTTGGAAAAGGTTTATTTGGAATACCTATTTAATAGGGAGTTGATTAGATTAATTAACCTAAGGTTGTAGAGTTTAACCTAAGTTTTATTTGCCTCTTCCTCCACCCGATGCACATCTCCTCTTCTCGAGCCCGACCACGCAACGCCCTTCCGTCGTCTGCGCCGAACCTCCTTCTTCCCTCTCCCTCGCCCGAGCACTGCACCGTCGGCCTCCTCTTTCCGTGCCCTAAGGCGGACGTCGCGCCACTCGCCGCCCATCGCCGATGCAACCCTAGCAACGGTATTCATCCCGATCCCCTCCCTCTCCCTCTCGCGGTGCTGTGCCCTAGCAGTAATTTTGGAGGTAAGTGGTTAGATTTGGTTATGGATTTGGGCGTTCGCGTTTGATCTTGTTTTGTTTAGTTTTTTTTCTTTTACGGATTGAGTTCTGGCCAAGTTCTTGATGGATTCCACTAGTTCTGATGAAGTATCGCTCCTTCCTACAGCTTCTGAAAGTTCAGATTTAGTGCCATTGTTTTAAGTCTTGATCGAGGATACTTTTGTTTCCTATTTCTTATGAAAATGCTGGACTGTTTTAGGATCTCGATTCGTAGTGGTTTGTCTTATCGAAATGCAGTGGATTGGGTGGTTTCTAGTCGATCTTGTTCTATTTTTCAGTTAGCAGTGGAATTTGGGAATTTATTTGATTCAAAGGTAGGGAGCTAAACGTGATCTAAAACTTGGTTGGTTGTTTAGCAAGGATTCGGTGTTGGTGGAATTGTTGGTTTCCACGAATTGGTTGTGAAGCAGTGGACGAAATTTGGTGGTGGTATATGGTTTCGATTTTTGTTCATGTTGCTGTGATAGTTCGATTTTGTTTTGGACAGATTTATTTTGGGTGTGAGATGTTGGCTTGATCTTGTATTCTGGTCTTGTGAAGGTTCCAAGTCTTAAGGTGGAAGTGATATTGTTTTGTGATAATTTATGATTCTTTGTGATGGTGCTGAATTCACGGGTCAAGGGAGCTGGAGAATCTTTGTCCTACTTCATGTTTCATCTCTTGTGAAGGTTGATTTCAGTTTATGGTACAGAGGATCTGAGTCAATGACGTTCTTTGTTCTTTGTTCTTCCAATTTAGTAGGATAGAATGTGATTGCAATGGGGTTTCTATTTCTTTTGAATGGCTACGGATTTGTTTAGACAGATCTAAGGATTTTGAATTGATCTTGATGTAGTTTTTGTTCGGTAAGACAACCTTGGATTTCTGGGCAGATTTGCATATTTTGAATCAACCTTAATACTGTTTTGGTTTCGGCAAATAGCCTTGAATTCTGGGTGGATTTGGATGGATCGAGGTTCATAGTTGGATTAGGGTTTTTCGCTAATTAGGTTGGGTTTCGGTTTAGCTAGTTGTTGCTTATGACATTAGCTAAATTGTATAGTATATAATTTGCAGGACGTTATTTCGAGACGAGCACTCCGACGCGGGAATTGTTTAGCTCGAGCTATATTTAAGGCGGGTACTTCTTACTTTGTTTTCTTGTAGTAGTTTGACCTTAGTGCATGAATTATTTTGGATATGGACTGTTTACCTTGACTCCACTCTTATTTTTCTTGTGCTTGATACTTCCACGCAATCTTTGAGAAATTCGTTCCATATCTATACAGTCTCTTGTTGTTGTCCATGATCAGTAGCAGATACTAGATACCATATTTGTATGCTTTGGACTGTTGCTTATTTATGTATGATATTAGCGTCGGCTTATAGCATACATTTACTATATATATGATGATTGTTGCATTTACTTATCATGTCATTGCATGCATGCCACATCCTCGCCACTCGAGAGAGTGGTAGTGGAGTTGATCAGCTTGTCTGTCG
This sequence comes from Zingiber officinale, assembly GCF_018446385.1. Taxonomy (NCBI): domain Eukaryota; kingdom Viridiplantae; phylum Streptophyta; class Magnoliopsida; order Zingiberales; family Zingiberaceae; genus Zingiber; species Zingiber officinale. Next base: position 29,594 of record NC_056004.1, read on the forward strand.
TCTCGGCCACTGCGGTTGGTGGTAGGCGGAGTTGCGGCGGAGGACCCCTTTGTGTAGCTAGTTAGCTACTCGGGTCCATCCGGCCACTTTCGCGGAGTGGCGGCCTTTGTGGTATAGTTGTCATTGATCCGGCCTCTCGACCGTAGGTCGTGGTGCAGAGAGGTGGGCGGGGTGACCATCCGTGCATACGCTGTTATTATGCCTGCTTTGGCTGCTGCTGTTTACTTATGTTGTTATTGTTTATTTATGCTGCTGTGGTATATTTATGTTGTCGTTGCTTCTTGCTGTTGTTCACTTATGCTGACATGCTGTCTTATGTTAAGACATGCTCACGTTATAGGTGGTTAAACCTTGGTTTAGAAATTGGAAATGTTTATATACCTTATCCATTACCTCTGTAGTTATGAGCAATACCGTAGCAGATTAGTACCATTTCTGACTTTCTATGTCTAGCCTAGGATATGGTTCCAGGTATGAACCTTTATCACGGTTTTATTTTTTGTATCTGCTATTCTCTTATAAGACTGTATTCCTTTTGGGTATTCTTTATTGGTTGATTAAAGTCATGCACTATCTTTCTATACCCGCTGAGTTACAATACTCACCACCTCGCAAATTGGTTTTCTTTCGCCAGGTAGCAGTAGATGAGTCTTGGATGCTTGGAGAGATGTCGGTTGCCAGTCCTGGGTCCCGCGTCATATTCGAAAATTGATTTTGGTTCTGTTTCTCTTTACTTGCATTTCGTATTCGTTGGATTTGGTGTTGTGAGAACTATGTTTTGATACTTGTTGTGTGGACTTGGTATTTGTGATGTTTTGATAACTTTGCAATTTGTGGGTTTTCTCTTCGTTTTCTTTCCGTTGTGCTTATTTTATTTTTGTCCAGCCGAGTAGGCTGAGTATATTAAACTGCGTGGTTATGTTGTTTCCATTTTCTATGGTATATATATATTCCAGCCGAGTGTGGCTGATGTATATTTTGTATGTTGTATGCTTCAGATTGTCACCCGTACAGGGGAGATGTTGTCGAAATTTCTTCTGGCAGAGACTCCTTTGGGGGCGTGACAGTTTGTGTGGGGGAAAGATCATGCCACAGGAGGTAATTGTTAGTTAGAGCCCTAGAGCCAATCATTTGATGATTGTATTATGGACTTATTGTATCATATTCTTATATAAATAAAGGCATTTGTTTTGGTTATTATACTTACTTGTATTGGTGTCAAATAAACTAAGTATAATAGCGTCCTTGAGTAGAAGGTTCTCACCTATATCAATCGGTTAGTTGAACCGATAGTGAGATGATATAGGGAACACTACTCTTAATCATTTCTAGTCGAATATTAACATTCAGAGACAATGTTAATGCAATAAGACTAGCATGTAGGTCAACTCGATGACTTGATCTCACAAGTCATAAATATAGAGATATCAAGTTGACACATGGGTATGCATTGGAGAATGTATACTGAATGACCCGCCATGAGAAAGTATCATGGATCGTTATATGAGTGTCATATACTTTCTCATGTGGCTATTAGTATGACTACTAGTCCTTAGACATGAAGTCACCATGGTTCCCTACATAAGGAGTTATGTACTTTGGTTTCGTCAAACGTCACCCGTAACTGGGTGGGTATGTAACGAATTATGCAGAGGGATGTGAGTGATGTAAATGAGATCTATCCTTCCTATATGACGGGAGAGACATCGATATTCTTGATAGAGTGAGACCACGAAGTGCATGGTCATGCCCAAATGAGTCAATATGAGATATTGAGCTCATTTGATTTAGTGAGTCTACTTGGAGTTCAAGATTTAGATTGGTCAAAGGATGACACGGTCTATGCCTCGCATTGATCAATCTAGATGTCTAGGATAGAAGGACACTTGTCATATATTATGAGGAGTCATAATTAGTAGTCACAAGGTGATGTTGGATCTCAACATTCTTATAACTTGGGTAGTAGTGATGTGTTGCTAGATACCGCTCATTACTTATGTTTCTAAAAGGGTTTAGGAGCATTGCCAACATTATAAGAACCTATAGGGTCACACACAAAGGACAATTAGATGGAGATTAGGTTCATTTGATGAACCTAAAGGATTAGGTTCATGTGATGAACCAAATTGGATTAAGAGTAATCCAAAGTAGGCTAATTGAGTTGGACTCAATTTGGTTCATGTATTAGATGAGTCTAATTTGGACTTAGACTCATTGAATTAATTTAATTCAATGAATAGAGATTCATTAAATTAAAATTGACTTGAACCAATGGTTAGATTAGATCAACCAAGAGAGAGAAGTGGTCAAGTTTGACTTGACTTGAGAGGAAGATGAAAGGTCAAGTTTGACTTGACCATTTGTCACCTCATTGGTGAGTTGCCATTGAGTGGGCCAATGATGATGCTCCACATCATCATGGTTGCTTAAGTGAGATGCCACCTCATGGGAGTTACCAAGAGTTGTGACTCTTGGCCTTCCATGGAGGTTACAACTCCACCTAAAGTGGTCGGCCACTTTTATTCAAGGAGTGAGTTTTATTTTTCTTGAGTAACTCCATCTTCTTCTTCCTCTAGAGTTTTCTTCTTGCTCTCCCTCTCCTCCCTTACTGATCTCTAAGGTTGCTAGCACATCCTTAGAGGTTTTTCTCCATCTCTTCCTTGTGTGGATACACATAGAGAAATCTCTACTTTGACACTTTCGAGATCCGGCCAACCGAGGACAAGCGGGATTGCGAAGGACTTCGCATCAAGGGTATATTCCTTCTCCTTTGTAGATCTACTGTAGATCGAGGTTTAGAAACTCGTACTCGTAATATTTTCGAAATTTTATTCTTCGCACCGATCCGGTGGCGGGTTTCGGGGTTTCCGCGACGCGAAAAAGCGGTTTTCGCGGCCCGAAAAACCCAACACTAATGCAGAAACCCCTGCTGATGTAGTAAAAGAGATAAATTTATGCGATGAAGAGGTCGACACGTCTAATGCAGAAATATTTGCTGAATGTTACAAAGGTGAGGAATCTAATGATGCCAACCAAGCAATAAGGAAATCTGAGACTCTGGATTCATCAATTTGTCCATCAAACAAGAAGCCAACCACTAAAAAGAGAAAAGGAAAGGCTGATGATGCTTTAGATGACTTGGTGGGAGAGATTCACAAGTATGTTATTGCTGTTACTGAGGCTAATGAGGAGATGAAGGGAATTTCCACATACTTCAAGAAACAAACCGAGAGTGGTGATAGGAAAATGAAGATATATGATGAGCTAATAGAACTTTCTAAATTCTCTGAGCAAGAAATTATGAATGTCGGAGAGCATATTCTCAAGGATGAACACAAGATTGACAATTTCTTTGCATTGCCAAAGACATTTACGAGAACTTATGTGATAAAGTAGCTCAATGAGATCCATCCAAAATGAATTAAATATTTGAATTAGGTTCTTGATACTTATGTTTTGATATACTTTGGATTGAACTTGAATGTATCTTTTTGTTTAGATTGAACTTGGATATATCTTTTTGTTTGGATTGAACTTGGATGATTAGGTTCTTGTTCTTGTTTGGATTTATTTGTACCTCCGGGGGCAATTCTGTGAAAATTATTTGATTACGAGGTAATTTTTTTTTACAAAAAGATAGGAGGAGAAATCAATAAGATTGTGCTTATACATTATAATCTGGTCTTCTTGCAAAACATTTGTTTCTGTTATCCAATTCATTCTTTTATCTTGTATGAATAATCTTCTTGGACATCATTTTAAAGTTTGTATCCTGTAAATATGGTATTTATTGCAGTAGGTGCTATGACATTCGAATGATTTAACTTATTACTTTGAACCAATAAGTTTATGGTTCTCTGTTAACCTGCATAGTTCCTAACAGTTACTCATTTATATCATATACTAATCAATTCTAAGCTGCACTGCCCTTTCTAGATACGGTGAAAATATTTTGGAAACAAGCAAGAATCCGAATTGGATTGTTACAAGTTGATGGTTGTTGGTGATCTCATACTTCATACGTAAGTTTGTATATGCTCTTACTTCTATGCATATTTTACAAATTAGGATTTTGTTGTTGCTGCTTCAATGGAACCCATCACCTTCTCCACTAGATTGAGCACCATGATCTCCACAAACAGCCTATGGAATTACTGTGGGATGATCTCTAGTTCTCTACACATATGTTGTATTGGACCTGTGCCGCATTTCAATTTGGGCTTGGATACATATACGCATTTCAACTCGTGCCGCCTTTTCAGAGACGTTGCTAATTTGAACCTCTTCTAAATTTTTTGATGACCTTAGTGAGGGAAAAAGGCTAATCATTTCATGATTTTTGCATAAACAATTAACCAAAACGTCCTAAATTTGCATGTAATAACAGGTATTCTATGTTTTTATTTTCTAAACAACATGAGGAATTGGTTGGAATATATGCCTCTCAGCTTGCCCGTCACCTTTGTGTGGATCTCTTTGTCCAAATGATGGAGCTCAGATTAAATAGCAGGTAATTCTGAAAGTTACATAACCTAGTTGTTACATTTAAGTTCATGATCATTCTTTAGTGTGCTAAGGATTATGATCTGGTTACTAGAACTTGTAGATTATCTGCTTATCTTTTCAGTGATACAACCTATTTATTTGTCAGGATAAAATATACAAGTCATGTGCATTTTACTAAACCTCAAGTGACTTAGTTATAGCGATGTTTTTAGAATTTCAATAGCTTTGTGCCTTCCGACTTAGTATTTCAATAGCTTTGTGCATTTTGTGTATTATTCATTTCTATGTGTTTATTTATTTCCTTTAAGTAACTGATGAAAGAATTGTACTGATGTCAGGAATACTTTTCTATTGAAGTTGGGGTAATTAGCTCAGATGAGCACAGTGCAAAGAATGTTGCGGCTAAGAAGGTAAACAAATCGCTTGAAGATGTAAATCCTGCCATTGACAGCATTGCGAGCAGATTAAGAAAGCGGAACATTGGATGAAACATGTTTTTCAAACTGCTTCAGTATCTTGTAGACGTTATTGCACAACTAGGAAATCAGATATTTGAGACAGATGTTTCGATGATTGGCTAATTTTGTGGCTTTTGAAGTTACACTTGCAGTGCCAATTCTGGAAGCATTTCCAGTTCCCTATTTAAATAGAATTGTCTGTCAAAGTTTAGGCAGAGAGTGAATTGTACTGTTGTCATATTTGCCGTCATTGCACATTTTAGTATCATCATGAATTTGTAATAGTTCTAAATACAGCTCAGCTACTTGGGTGTAAATTATTTTCTTTCTATTCTTCTTTAACCAAATAGAGTAAAGCAATTATAATTAAAATCAAAAGATATTTTCAATTATTAAAATTATTTAAAAATACCTTTTATTTTTTTTTAAAAAATAAAAAACAATTCAATATTTATTTATTAATTAAATTAAAATGAATTAAATTATTTTAAAACTATTGCTGCAATAACAATTTCACAATTTCAAATTTTTAACATGATATTGATCAAATTTAAATAACATTTGAGCCAGTTATTAAGTAATTTTTTATATATAATATTTTTATCACATTGATTAAAAAAATAATGTATTTTATAATAAGGTGCATTTTTTGTTTTTTTTTTTAAATAAGAGATATTTAAAATTCTGATAGTTTTTATATTTTAAAAATGGGCCCACTACAGCGCATCAAAAGGAATATAACATATATATATATATATATATATATATATATATATATATATATATATATATATATATATATATATATATATATATATATATATATATTATCATTATTAAATCAAGAGGTAATAAGGTAATATATCACATTAGGTTATGTATTAAAATCTCCAAACAAACGAGATTTTACTAGATTACCTAAATTGAACCAAACAACCAATGATTATGTTTTATTCCCTATAACCTTGGTTATGTAATTACTTGATAATCACATAACTAAGGTTATATACCATAACTTGAACCAAACACACCCTTAAGGTAAGTACATTAGAAAATCTTTTTTTCTACTTTCAAATTACACGAGTCTCGTTCAGAACAAAGAAAGTGACCAAATTAGAACCTAGCACTGCAAGTCCAAAAGAATGAACTAGATTCAGACTTAATAATTGACGAATACGAAACAACCTTCAAGGTAAGAAAATTCTTTAAGTTTTTTAAATCTAACAAATTTATCATGTTACTGGCCAAGAAGTTTATTCCAGAAAAACGGAAAGTAAGATGATATAATTGTCAAGAAGAAGGACACATCAAGGATGACTACCCAAAACTGAAAAAGAAAGAGAAAGACAAAGGGCCAAGCAAACCAAAGTACAAAAATCTGAAGACAACGTGAGATGAGTCATCATCGGAGTCTGAATTGGAGGAGTATGTCAGACTATCACTCATGGCAAATCACCAAGAGGAGAGTATCAATGAAGGGGAAGCAACATCTGAGGAAAATAACAGCGAAGGGAGAGCATCTAACTTCGAATATGATATGATAAGTGAGGTATGCCCCTGATCAACTTTATTCTGGAATAACATTAATGACTAAATCTTTATGTAAACTAAAATTTAAGAATAATAATTTAAAGAAGGAAAATGTTAATTTGAAAAGAAAATTAACAAATGCATGTCTATTAAAATTGTTTGATAAACAATATTATAACACCTCAAACACTGTGAATTTTGCATGCCACGATAGTGTGGACGTATACAAATTCAAATATTTGTAAGAGGAGGGTTTTACCCATTAATTACCTTGTCAAAAAAAACTTTATGACAAATAAAATTACCTCAAACACCGTAAATTTTATATGTCATGATAGTATGGACGTATACAAAATCAGACATTTGTAAGAGGGGTTTTAATTTTATTATCTTGTCAACTTATCTTTTTGACAAATTAAGGCACCTTGGTCTTAATGAACAAGGAGCAAGATGGATGCGACAACTAGACCCGGTGGCGGTGGCCAAAGATGGCAGCAGCTAGGGTTTGCGACACACAGAGGACAGCAATAGATAAAAGTCATAATAGTTGAAAATTAGTTTGTCTATTTGTCAAAAGAGAGGAAGAAAAAGAATAGAGTCGTTAGCCATTAAGGCACCTCTACCCCCTCTTTTATAATCCTTGGTCTTGGTAAATAAGGAAATTTTAATAAAAACTTCCTTAATTCTTTTGCCATGAAAAAGAATAATTAATTAATTAAAAATCAATTTTATTTTTCTAATTTTCTTGGCCGGCCACTTTCTCCCCAAAATAAGGAAAGTTTTAATTAAAACAAGAATTAAAACTTCCTAATTTGTTTCCGAAAATTTATAAAAATTTCTCTAATAATTTTTATCCCTTCATGATTGGTTAATAAAAAGGAAATTTTATAAATTAAAATCTTTCTTTTAAACATGTGGATAATTTCCAAAAAGGAAAGTTATCTCTAAAAATTAAAATCTCCTTTCAATCTACAAATAAGGAAAGATATTAAATCTTTTCTTAATCTTTTGTAGAAACTAATAAAAGATAATTTTTAATTTTTAAACTTTCTTTTAAATCATGAACATGATTAAAAGGAAAGTTTTTACCAAAATTAAAATCAACCTTTTAATCTACAAATAAGGAAAGAGATTTAGCTCTTTTCTTAATCTTTTGTAGAATCTTATAAAAGGAAAGATTTAAATTTTAAACTCTCTTTTAAATCATGTTATCCACATAAAAAAAATTTAAAATTAAAATTCCTTTTTATTTTAATAGGGTCGGCCACCTAAGCTTGAGTTCAAGCTAGGGTCGACCACATGAATTCACCTATGAACCAAGTCATGGCCGACCCTAGCTTGGTCTCCAACCTAGCTTGGCCGGCCCCTATAGGATGGGTAAGAAGGTGGGTATAGGTGGGTATAGTACTCTATAATTAAGAGGCTACTATAGGGACCGAGAGGAGGAATTGGTTTTGGTCTCCCGATAAAATTAAGCATCCCGTGTTCGCCCCGAACACACAACTTAATTTTATCAATAATAATTCATTCCACTAGAGAACTATTATTGAACTACCGCACCAATCCCAAATTATATTTTTGGGCTCCTTCTTATTATGAGTGTGTTAGTCTTCTTATGTTTAAGATGTCGAATGTCCACTAATTAAGTGAGTTACTGACAACTCACTTAATTAATATCTAGCTCCAAGAGTAGTACCACTCAACCTTATCGTCATATCGGACTAAGTCCACCTGCAGGGTTTAACATGACAATCTTTATGAGCTCCTCTTGAGGACATTATCAACCTAGATTACTATGATACAGTTTCTTTCTATAATCAACAACACACACTATAAGTGATATCATTTCCCAACTTATCGGGCTTATTGATTTATCGAACTAAATCTCACCCATTGATAAATTAAAGAAATAAATATCAAATATATGTGCTTGTTATTATATTAGGATTAAAAGCACACACTTCCATAATAACTGAGGTCTTTGTTCCTTTAAAAAGTCAGTATAAAAGAAACAACCTCTAATTATCCTACTCAATACACTCTAAGTGTACTAGTGTAATTATATAGTTAAGATAAACTAATACCTAATTACACTATGACCTTCCAATGATTTGTTCCTTTCCATCTTGGTCGTGAGCTACTGTTTATAATTTATAAGGTGCTGATAACATGATCCTCTGTGTGTGACACCACACACCATGTTATCTACAATATAAATTAATTGAACAACTACATTTATCATAAATGTAGACATTTGACCAATATGATTTTTATTTCTAGATAAATGTTTATACCACAAGCTAGACTTTTAGTATACATCCTAACACGAGGGGCACCGACGACCCTTTGGCCGTGCCGTTACTCATAAGGACTTCCCACCCCTGGCCAGTGGATTTTTGCCTTCCCCAGGATTCGAACTCTAGATCTCCAGGTTAAATACTAGAGTTTATGAATCCTGGTAGCCAAGTGAGCGGTAAATTGTCACGCCCCGGGGGAGTCCCTGTCTGAAGAAATTTCGGCAGCATCTCCTCTGTACAGGTGACAATCTGAAATTTTTCTACATCCATAGTCATACATGACCAACACGGCCGGAACATATGTATATAACAACAAATAAATAAGCAAGCAATCACACCATCCACGTAATTAAATAGTAAACTAAAACAAATGATAAGTAAACATCTCAAATCATCCTACTCAACTACACTCATAAAGCACAAAACCGATATCCTATTCAACTACACTCATAAAGCACAAAAACTCAACGACGCAAATAAAGTCAACTTACCTCTTCTGCCGTCCAGGCAGGCGTGTAGAAGATCATATCGAATAAAAATCCATCGACAAGTAAAAGTCCATATAAGATCCAAAGTATCAAAACATAACAAGTCTAAACATAGTCTAATAAAGAAAAACCAAAAGACCAACAAACGTCCTCATGGACTGCAGGGGACTAGCGATTGGAACTCTCCGGACAACATCAACCTGAAAATAGCAACGGAGGAGGGTGTGAGTCCAACACTCAGCGGGTAACAACTTATATGCATAATAAAGAAAATAACAACCAACACTAATCATGCGTACAGTCTCCTGATACAAGAAGGAAAAATGCAACTGAAACTAGCAGGAGAAAACTGTACTAACCATGACCAAGGTATAAGTATAACAGGGTCGATAGACCGAGAGGTATCAAAATTCTGTATGCATGTCAAACATATGCATCCATACAAATGCAATATATAAGTGCAGTAAATACAATCAGAAAATGCATAAATGCATATGATGTTAATGACATGGTCACCCCTGACACCAGTCAGCCATCTCACACACAATGGTGAGACCGAGTGGGTAGGGTTGTGACAACCGTGCACTCTGCCATCACTGCTCCTGATGAGTGACCGAGTGGACGGGATGCTGTCAGATTACACCTATCCTCCTACTCCAAATCATAAATGGGGGAGCTCAATGCTCTTATCTCCCGGTACACAATGATGGGGAGGAATCTCTGCCGGCTACCACGCTGCGTCGCACTACCCATTAGCGGACCAACGGAGCCAAACAAAGTCCAACCGTCTGCCGGCTACCACGCTGCTACACTAAACCAGCGGAGCCTAACAGAGCAGTACTGTCTGCCGGCTACCACGCTGAGTCACCGGACCAACGGAGCCAAACAGCAGAACTGCCACACACCTGCCTGGTATACTACTAACCCATGAGTGGTGGTGTGTGCAGATCCATGTAACTGGTGATGTGCTCTATAATAATGGAGCAGACTATCGCACAGCATGCAATCATGCGAGATGATGCATGACATTAAGCATGGCAAAAATCCTGAACCTATCCACAAATATAAAATGTGTACCCTAGCATCAATGGATCAATCTGAAGATCTAAGATACATAGATCAGATAAGGTATCAAAAACCCTAGGTCCTGAACATAACAAATAACATGGATGTATTACTACCCCTATAAGCATGTATAATCAGGTAGGTACTAACATGAAGTGTATAACAAGTAAACAACACAAACAAACATGTAACAGATCAGGTAGTGACCAACCGAAGCAGATAAGAAACACAATCATTGCTATTTGTTAAAAACATTACTATGCATATCAAATGACATAAAGTCAAAGTACCCACCTCCAATCGAAAAGTCTAATCTGGTCCAAATACGACGTCGAGATACTCGTCTCGCGTCAAAGTCTTGTGCCACGAATAGAAATATATTTTATTTAGCTACAATTCTTCTAAATAGCTAAAAAAAATCTCTAATCCTAAATTAGGGCAAAACCCTAATCATATTACCATCATTCTTCCCACAAGAATTTGTAGGTCCCTTTGGAGGCCGGCAAGAGGGGAGGGGTGCAGGTCCCTTTGAAGGCCGGCAAGAGGGGAGGGGTGAATTGCCCTACAAAAATTAAACCAAAAACCCTTCTCGGATATTCAACTAATTTAAAAGACACTTGTAATAAATAAATAAAAGAGACTAAGTAAAGAAAAGCAGACACCAGAGTTTTACTTGGTTTGCAATCAGGGGATTGCTAATCCAAGGAATGTAAGCGCACTATCTGATTCTCCTCTGGGCGGAGTAGCCTCTTTACAACGTTTACAGCACAAATGAAAAGAACAAAATTGGAAGCACAGAAAGAATTGATTACAAGTTCGTTGTTCTGAATGTGCAGATCAGTACTATATTTATAGTACTGGTCCGGGCCCCTGGAAGGAGTTCCGGGCGCCCTGGAGGGGATAAAATTCTATCCCCAACGATCAGATCGCGTTTGACGCGATCCTGGTCAAAATCCAGCTCCGGGCGCCCGGACCCTCAATAGCGCCCAGGGTCTGTTCCGGGCGCCCGGACCTCTTAAGTCAACTTTGTTGACTTTTTGTGGTCCGGTTCCACTGCTCCGGTTTAGCTCGTTTCGGTCTGGGTCTGTTCGCTCCGGCTCAGCTAGCTTGGGTGATCTCGGCCTTCCGGAATAGGGCTCACCCGAACCCATGTTCCGGCCTTCTCCTCGAGCAGTCTTCCTTCCCGGTTTCTCGTCCCTCGAGCGCCGCGCACGCTCTTCTCGTCCACCGGTGTACTCTTCCGCGGACACCTCGTCCCTCGAACGTACCGAGCCCGTCGGCTCTCTCCCGTGCCGTCCTTCTCGCTAGCCGCGTCTTCCGCTCGACTTCCTGTGTTCCTAAGCTCCTGCACACTTAGACACAAGGGTTAAACAAACGCAGGACCTAACTTAGCTTATTTTAATTACATCAAAACACCTTGGGGTTCCAACAGAATTAATCTACACATGATCATCTATCTAAAATAATCGAATCAAAATCATGACCTATAGCATATATCAAATGCTCTACCCCTTACCTCCTTAGCCGCTCCTGTTAATCCACAGCCAAGGAAGTTTTCTCCGGAAAGGATTAGCTGCTGCTGGAGACTAGAGCAGTTAGCACATACCAATCCCAAATCCATCTAGTTAGGGATTCTAGCACTAATTTACCTAAATCCACATCTCTGTTAGAAGTGAACAAGAGTCTTTACCTACTTCCTTTCCTCCGATGATGGCAGCAAGTAAATCAAAAGCTGGTGAGGGCGCAAGGTTTAAGTGGGAGGCTCGGCAGAAACTGGTGGCCGACGACAGTGAGGATGCAGAGGTGTGGCGGCGACTGTGAACCCAAAATCTAGGGCACAACACAATAAGGGAAGAGAAAATAGATGGTCGGCGATGGTTGGAGGGCGCACTGTGGGTTGTGGTCGGCTGTCGTCGCTAGCGCAGAGAGAGGCAGTAGCGCTAGGGCACATGGGAGGTCGGCGGCGCCACTGGGATCTCCATGGCAAGGGACGACGAGCGCCGGTGGCTAGCTAGGGCACAAGCACATAGGAGGCGGCCGGCGATCGGCGGGCGTCGGAATGGCGATGGCGTGCGTGAGGAGATCGGAGAGGGCGTCAGTGGCGTCGGCACCTAGGGCAAAGAATCACTCGACTGAGGAGAGGGAGAAGAGAAATGCCGACTTCTCTTGGTCTCAGCTTTATGCACGCGAGGGAGAAGGAAGCCACCCGCTTGCAGTTAGGGCAGATCGACCGCGAGGGGGACAAGGCGTGGGGACGGCTTGGCACGGGGGAGGAAATAAAAATAAAAGAAAAAGAGAATAAGAAAGGAAAAGAAAAATAACTTTTCCTTGCTTAAATTGGGTAGCCTAAATAGGCTTTCCCCGGGCCCCGTTTTTATCCCCGTAAACTCGTCCATACGAGCTCCGAAAAATTTCTAAAAATTTTGAAAAAAATTTCTTATCATTATTCGCCATTTTTCAGTATTTTACATAATAAGGGAAATTTAATTACATAAATAATAATAGGTTATAAAAAATTATGGGGTAAGTGTGAGAGGGAGGGGGCAGAGAGATAGAGATGGTGATAATGATTTCCCACCTAAGCATTATCTCTCCCAATCATTGCCTCATTTAATTATCCTAACTGCAAGACACACTCTATCTCTTCCAATCATTGGCCGCATTATTTTCCCACTCACCCAATCTCTCTTCCAATGATTGCGTCATTTAATATTTCCCGCTCACCCAACCTCTCTGCCAATCGCACTCTCTCCCTCCATTTCCCGCTCATACTCTCTTTCCTCGGCGAGAGAGAAAAGGAGTGAGGGATAAAATAATAATAATAAAAATTCATATTAAAAATAATAATAATTAAATAAAGATAAATTGTTATATGATTTAATAATTTAATAATAATAGGGTCGGTCCCCATCTCTCTCTAATTCTGACCTAAATTCTCTCTCCTACGTAGAGGGAGAGGGAGAGAGGTGCGGGAGATAATAATAAAATAATAGGTTGAATAATAAAATAATAGGTGCGGGAGAGAGGTGCTTCCTCTTCTTCTTCTTCTTCTTCTTCTTCTTCACCCTAGTCGGTCTCTCATTTCTTCTCTTCGACTTATTATTTTTCTTCTTCTTATTCTTCTTCTTCTTCTTCGTCTTCTATAAACATGGCCAACAGCAATCGAAATGTAGCCGTATTTTGGCCAAGTCGAGCATGTGATTTCCTGTCCCTTTCCATACACACAGAACCAAACTCTCCTCCGTCGTTCACCAACCGAAGAGGTAGGCCGGTGACATTGAGTGAGATTGTGGGGAGAGTGGTAAGTGTGCAGCGGACCGACGAGACTCTGACCCTCCGTCTCTACGATGGCAGCGACACCACTACTTGCATCCAATTCCTCCATCAAAATCTCGAAACAGTTGTGTCGTGAGAAATTGTAATAAGGCAGGTTGAATTAGTTGACGCGGGGAAGGCTGTCCGAGTCCGAGGGAGGATTGGACTGAGTCCGCATGGGAGACTACAGCTTATTGGATGTTTTGTTATGGTAGAAGAAGATTCCAACATCGAAACCCTCGTCCACATCCTGAGGTGCATGAGACAGGCAGCGCAAGAATATACACCCTAACTCAAGCATGCGTTATGCCTATGTTATGCTAAGTAATGCTATGTCCTGCGTGTGGCCGATGCTGGTATTGTATGGTATGGTATTTAATTTAATGTTATGTGTTGGTAAGACATCTCGTGTGATCGATCCTATGTCATTGTATGTTGTAAAATTGTATGTAATGTTACGGTGGTTTATGGAATATTATATTATCGATCCTATGTCATTGTATGTTGTAAATTTGTATGTAATGTTATGATGGTTTATAGAATATTATCTTATCTTATGTGATACACTGTTAATTTATGTGATGATGAGTAAAAAATCAAATAGCCAGTAGAGAGTATAGACAGTATACACAGACAGACTGGTAGTAGGTAGTATTTTTTGAATGATGAGTGTGGAAAAGAAAAGGAGAAAGAAAATAAAGAAATTAAAATTAAAGGAAAAAAAATGAAAACAAATATTTTAATCTAAGCCGTAGAGGTTCTCGCTCACGGTTTTTTTATTTTTATTTTTATTTTTTAAATTTTTGAATTAAAAAAATAATTAAAATATTTTTTAAAAATTTTATTTCTAGGATTCAGGTTTTGGGTTATAGTATTAAAGTTATTTTTTTTTTTAGATTTTACCTTTGGGGTTTAGATTTCATAATTAGATTATAGTATTTGGTTTTAAAATAAAATTAATTTAAGTATTTATTGAGTATTGTAATATATTAAGGGGATATATTAATGTATTAAGAATTTATATAAGAAAATGTTAATTTTTTAAATTTAAAATATTAAAAAAACAAAAAATAAAAATAAAAAAACAAAGCGATCTCCTGCACGTCGCGCACAGTTACACACTGTGCACGCCGCGCAGGAGATCATATATATATATATATATATATACAAAAATGATATGCTGCGGACCAAAATCGTACGAATCGCTACGGACTTACCTTCCTGATCGGTCACCAGTCCGATCAGGGAACCTCCTGATCGGTCTGGTGACCGATCAGACAATGATCAGTTCCCTGATCGGTCCAGAGACCGATCAGGAAGTTTCCTGATCGGTCTGGTGACCGATCAGGAAGGTATGTCCGTAACGATCCGTTCAATTTTGTCCGCAGCATATCATTTCTATATATATATATATATATATATATATATATATATATATATAATTTCTTTTTTCGTTTCCCGCTCGTGCATGCATGCATGCAGCCAGGCAGGCAGCACGCTGGTGCGTGTAAGAGACAAGAGGGAGGAGGGAGGAGGGAGAGAGAGGAGAAGAGTTAAAAAAAAAAAAAAATTTTTAACCCCTTTCTGCTCGTTTTTTTTTCTTTATTTTTTTTCAGTTTTATTTAATAATATATATATATATATATATATATATATATATATAAAGTATAATTATATAAAAGGGTTACTCTTCGGAAGCGCTCGAGACGACTGCTTTTGATGGAGATGGAGACGGCGAAGGGAGATGTCGGAAACTGTTTACGATGGAACCGACGGTATAAAAAGAATGATTAATTAATTATTTAATCAATTATTAATAAATCTTAACATATATAAACTAATATTAGTTAATTAAATTTAACCTAACCTCTTCGTGTCTTCATCTCATGTCATTATCGTCCGGTCAATTGCAATATTGTCATGTGCAGTGTCATCTCATCTCGTCTTGTTAGCCTGTCATGTCATCTGGGTGTGTCGTGTCGTGTGCAGTGTCCCGTCGTGTCGTGTCGTGTCGCATGCAGTGTCCCGTCGTGTCGCGTGCAGTGTTACGTCGTGTCGTGTCGCGTGCAGTGTCCCGTCGTGTCGTGTCGCGTGCAGTGTCCTGTCATGTCTCATTGACCGTTCGGATTTGGGCCTCGCTGCTGAAGTGGAGACAAAGATTGCTCTCAGGGAGGCTGCGAATGTGGAGCTGGGGAAGTTAGTGCGAGTCCGAGGCACGATCACGCTGGGGGCGGGGGATGGACTGCAGCTTACGGTGAGGGATGTGTTGGTCGAACGCAATCCCAATATGGAGATACTGCACTGGATGGATTGCATCCGCTTGGCGAGGAATTGTTCGGATAGTGCAGCACGTCCCTGAACGCCAGCTCTCGCTATTCAATCGTATGCTATGCTAGCTTCTAGGATTTGAAGTATTGTACTGTTGTAGGTTATTCTGTGTTATGGTTTGTTTGTTGATGTTATCGTAATCAGGTCAGTTCATTTTAAGTTCTGTTATGTGATGTGCGGTTATGTTATGAAGTGATGTGTTGTTTAGTGATGTGTTGTTTTGTGTTATGTCATAGTACATTATGTTATTTTATGTCACTTAGTGTAGTGTTATGTTATGTTATGGTTTAAAATAAACACAAAACAAGTGGTTGTCATAAAATCCATACGATATGATACGGTACCATACTTGACGAGATGATCTATAATACTACGAAGCGTGATGATATAATTTGATATGATACGTTTTTATGCAAAACGATAAGATACATTTCACTACGATACGTTCCTATACGATACGTTCACCATTCATGTCCTTTATCTTTTTCCTACGATTTTGTTCAATTTTTTGTTACAATGTTTTATCCCTTACCCCTAATGCGTCCATTTAGCACAAAGGCGATTTTGGATAGCATGCTATTTAGCACAAAGCTCATTGAGCACAAAGCCCATGTACGCCACATCACATTTAGTATATAAGCCAAAGCCCAATTAGGACATTTAACCCATTTAGGCCAAATAGCCCATTTAGCACATTTCGCCCGTTTAGCACATTTAGACCATTAAGCAAATTTAGCCTATTAAGCCCATTAAGCACATTTAGTCCATTTAGGCCTAAGCCATAAAGCCCTTAGCCCTTAGCTCTTTGCCCTTAGGCCTTAGTTCTTACACCCTTAAAACCTTAGACCCTTAAACACTTAAACCCTAAACCTTTTAACCCTAAACCCTTTAACCCTAAACCCTCAACCGTTAACCCTTTACCGATATTCGTTAATTGTAAATCGTTTATCGGAATCCGTTAGCCCTTACCCCTTAAACCTTAGCTCTTAAACGTTAACAATTAAACCTTAACACTTAACCCTTAAAGCTAACCGATAAACCTGAACCCTTAACCCGTACCTGGTAAATCCTAACCCCTAACATTTAACCGTAAACCATAAACCTTAAACGTTAAACTTTAGCAGTTAACCGTTAACAGATAACAAATAATTGTTAACACTTAATCGTTAACCCTTAACCGTTAACACTTAACTGTTAAGCATTAACCCTTACTCATTATCCGTTAACTAATAACCCGAAACCCTAAACGCTTAACCGTTAATCGGTAACCCGTAATTAATAATAATATCTATTAACTGGTAACCCTTACCTCTTAACACTTAATCGGTAACTGTTAATCGTTAACTCTTAACCCTTAACCGTTACCTCTTAACCCTTAAACTTTAACTCTTAATCGTTAACACATAACCCTTAACCCTTAACTGGTAACAGTTACCTGTTAACCGATAATTAATAACCCTTAACCGTTAACCGGTAACCCTTACCGCTTAACCGTTAACCGTTAAGCGTTAACCCTTACTCCTTAACTGTTACCTAATAACCCAATATCCTAAACGCTTAACCGTTAACTGGTAACTCGTAACTAATAACAATAACCGTTAACCGGTAACCCTTACCTCTTAACACTTAATCGGTAATTGTTAATCGTTAACTCTTAACCCTTAACCGTTACCTCTTAACCCTTAAACTTTAACTTTTAATCGTTAACCCATAACCGGACCTGAAGTCATCAACCTGAGTCATATATGTATTCTACAAACCTGCACACTCAAATACATATATCAAATACAAGGGTGAACTTAACTTAAACTTTTTACCCAAACACCAAAATACATGGTCGCATGAACCATTAGGATTGCTTCAACATCATGGTTTTGTGATAGCGACGACTATTGCCGAAGTGGTGGAGGAATTCTTTGCGAAAATCCTTGAAGCAACCAATGGATTCGGC
This sequence comes from Zingiber officinale, assembly GCF_018446385.1. Classification (NCBI taxonomy): domain Eukaryota; kingdom Viridiplantae; phylum Streptophyta; class Magnoliopsida; order Zingiberales; family Zingiberaceae; genus Zingiber; species Zingiber officinale. Next base: position 47,532 of record NC_056004.1, read on the forward strand.
TGGGAGTCAATTTAATCATCTCTACGCTAAGCCAGAGAGAGTTGTAAGGAACACTTGGCATTTAACTCCTTTTGTATATTGGTGGAGAATAGCTTCATTCTCAAATTTAAGTAGATGGTCCTCTAGGTCATTCACCCCTCCGTATTCTCCAATTGTCAAAGGTCGGAAGTGGTTCGACAATTTATCCTCCAATATTTCTTGGAAGAACGACATGCCTATCCATTCAGGAGAACCACTAGACACCTGAGCTTTTCTCTTTCGCAAATCCCGAGTGGGTGCATTCCCAGAAGATGATCCTTGGGCCCTTTTCACTCGGCCCATATCATCAAATGGTGTGCGGAACATTGCCCAATGGTACACGACCAGGGAAGGTGGCATAGGCAGCAGGCTAATCGGCTGTGCAGGCGCTTGCCTGAAGCTAGTCAGAGGAGGAGGAATTGGTTGGAACCCAGTTAATCCTTCCACTCGAGTCCCTCGCTTTGTGTGAGGGCCTATCATCGATACAGTCAGGTCGTGTGATAGAGGACCCCCGACTGCTGCTTGTTGTTGCTACACTAACTTCTGTGCTCGGGTAATTATTAACAACTCCAAGTTTTCTTGCGATAAAGTAATTGTAGTGAATCATCCAGTCTCTTCCATCTTTGTATTTCAGATTCAGGCAAAGATTACTATCAGTGACGTCAAATTTGATCCTGTCTGAAATCGAGAAAGATGACATACTGGGTAGGTGGCTCTACTACTGACCGTGAGGAGACTCTGAGGTGGAAGAAGATGACACCGAGTTCTCCTTTTTGCATACACTACAAAGAGAGCAAATACAAACTGTATCCAAGCAAGTGGAGAAAAAGATGAATAACATAGCAGTAAAGTTGGATGTGTGTGTGTGAGTGCGCATAGTAAAGCGTACCTGGCCAACGGAGAGAACTCCCTTTTTATACTGATCCTCATACCCTCTGTAATAATGAGGCGTTAGAGAATCTCTTGTATCAAAATATTTTGAGTAAAGGAAGAGAGGTATGATCTGGGACCGACCGACTATATACTGAGAAACTTACCCTTGAAGAGTAGGGAGCTAAGTTCCGGAGATGAATGGTCTATCCAATTACGTACACCTTGACTACCACCTCAGCTTAGGCTTTAATTGTCATCTCTCTTTCATTTTAACTGTCATATCATGACTATCAACCCAACATTACTTTCGGAACCATCCATAACATGCCATATGATAGTAAAAGAGGGAAATAAACAAGAACACAAGCGGAAAAACCAACTTCAAACAAATGAAGATTTCTATCTCTCTATCAAACAACCCATAAAGAAAACAAAGTGACATTGGATGTACATTTTTACTTACCCAAAAAAACAGGAAAAAAAAAATGTGACGCTATATAATGCTCTGGGAAAAAGTGACCGAAGCCAGCTTACAAACTTCGTATCCTTTAGTTAGTGCACTAAGGTGACCATGCAACAGATCAGTTTCGGCCTCACTGGCACCACCACCACATCACCTTACCTCACATTTTCATTTGCTGTGGTAGGGTAAGAGAGACAATGGGGCTCGGAATGCCTATATACTGAAGCCTGGGGGACAACCTGAGTCCATGACTGGGCCGAGGGGAAGGAACAGGGAGGGCTATTGGTGAAGTACTAACTCTCGGTGACAGGTTTACTTGCTCAAGTGCCTTGGATTGTAGGTCGGCTGGGTAATCCCGGACGCACCCAATTCGAGCCCCGGATGCCGTAGTCCAGTTGCACAATAAACGCTTGTTGAACTCAGTTGTCAATGTTTTGTCCACTCTCTGCTCTGTGCCATTGCCTTGCTTGTCGCAATCTTTCGTTGTTTCTGTCACTTTAATTTTGGCAGTAACCTGTGGCAATATTGATTTCTCAACCTCGACTTTTATACAATCGGTGGGTTCTTTGAATGAGGTGTAGTCGTCGTGGTTAATTGAACATCTCTGCATTAATAACAAGTGTTAGAATATAGTCAACATGGAATTCAGATGGAGAAGAAGAAACGAATATGGTGCAAGTTAAATTTACCTTAACATTGGTCAGATCTACATGGTTCTCTTGAAGGAATATGATGAATTCCTTGAAATTTTCCTCTGTTGGAAGGTAATGACCACTGTATGGCCATATGGCCTGAAGAATCAACACAGCAGAATAAGAAGCAAGAGAATGAAAAAAGTTCTTAATATTTACTGCAAAGTAATGGTTTATCGATAAGTACCTTGAGTACCCCTTCTGCAGCAACCAATCTCCCTGCAGCTGTTGTTGCTCCCCCAGCTAAAAAACTTGAGTGCTGGAACTTGCCCTTCTTTTTCTGCTCATACAAAAATGAATCGTGAAGTAAATTGATTGGCCTCTTGAATAACATGTTCCAATTTGCAGCTACACTGCTAGATAGACAAATATTGCAGCGTTTTATTACGTACCTTACCCACATATAACACCCTTGTGGTGCTGAGAACAAATATCCACTTAGAACCATCTGTAGTTGAAACAGGAAGTCCACTTTTCTTAAAGACGAGCTTTCCGTTCATCACAATGACTTCATATGCTTCCCGCTCATTCTGCGTATGGAAGCAATAGACTTGCATAAAAAACATGAATTCCACTTGTTACCAATAAACTAGCTACTTAGTCAACATACCGGTCCAAGGTATTCGATGCACTGGTTTTGAAGCTTGCTTCTCGTGCAATTATCCGGGTTTATTTCTCTTCCATCACCAACATCCAACCTGAATATGAGCAAGCAAGGACGAAATAGGAGATTAAGATGGAGAATTCAATAGCTAAAATGATCTGTATATGCTTCTGAGTTTTACCAGTAGAAGAATGGCTGGGTGCTCTCACTCTTGAACCAGATATCATAATAGAATTGCAAATTGTGCCCGTAGCGATGGCGTGGATCAATCTGCACAATTTGCATGTTTAAAATCTGCACAATTTACATTTCAAAACAATACACACCACAGAATTAAGGCCTATGCTAAAATATCATTAGCTATGCTAAAACAAGGGTATGGAATCTTACAGCTTCTAGCCAGTGTTGTAATGCTAGCTTCTGGCCATTTTCATCCTTTGATAGACCTTTGCCAACCTAAGAAAGGTGAATCCGGTGATCAAGTTGATTGAACAAGGTTCTGAGACAAATAGTTTTATACAAAATACATAAGCGATTGTTTAATTTCTACCTTTGCAGCTCTAGTTAGTGCTCTTGCCCATCTTGAAACTGCTGTCTGTGGTTTCTCAACTTTGAAGAATGACACAGAGCTATGCTCGAGTGATGCAAAATCTAACGCTTTCCACCTATTAATGCACAATGTTGTATCAGAAAAGGTTAGAACTGAGATGAACTGATCTACGTGACATTAAAAACAAGTTGGAACGGAGACAAACCAGAGTTCCTCAATGACTACTGCACAATCCGCAAGGTTTCTTCTAGTTCGGTAACTCTTGTAGACCTTTTGAAGTTTAGTGGCTGCAGCATCAAGCTCGCTCAAAGGCCTAGGTGAAGTAAACTCAGGAAGACTAGACCTATGAGGAAGCTTTAGTTCAGGGACCACAAAGTTGAATCTTTTCCGTGGAACTACTCCGTTGTCGCGCTCATCTGAAACTTGATTCTTGAAGGAAAATGTGGGTTCTAGTTTTGGCACTTGGGGTTCCCAATTCTTGAAGCTTAAAGATTTATCCATGACCGAAGCATTTGGCACTGTAGGCTCCATCTTCTCTGACGGATCTTCTAGTTTGAAACTAAGTGACCTGAATGACATGTTGTTGATGTCTTTCTCGCTGCAGCTATTGGATTTCATCATTAGATATTCTGCTCCTGCGAAATCAAACAGTTTGCTTCCGACACATTCCATCAAATACCACGAATGCAATGAAAGTGAAGGACCCATCGACTCAACTCTGGCCTTGAACGTTCCTGTTACAGTACAACTGAATAAGTTCCAAATCTACCTCCATGGCCTAACGCTCTAAGTACAGAATAGCACGAACAAATATGGAAAGAGTGAAAGGGTTTGACGAAGTATTGGAATTTTTTTTTCTTAAGATGTATATTATTGCTCCAATTTGTTATGGGGGATTGCTGCAACTCCAGATTAGTAAACTAGTTCGCAGACTAAATCAAAAGCTTTGAAATGCGTCAACTAGCGGCTTACAATTAACCCTTTTCCAAACTTTATAACAACAAACAAAGAATTGATAGTCATTCGTGGCCAAACATATCTCAGAAAATTCAGAAACACAAATTCGAGTACGTTGGAAGAAGAAGAAGCTGGAGCATATTAAAGGAAGCATACACGGGCAGTTCACAGCAACTGGAAGAACCGGAGGAAGACAGTTGTTGGTCGACGTGGTAGATCGAAGGAAGAAAGAAACCGGCGTTGCATAATCTCTGACTACTTCCCTCCCATTTAAATAAAGTGAAGTTGGGAGCGATAGAATTCCACGATTGGGTGGGCCCTGGAAAAAAGTCAGAACTAACCAATCTGTACCGAGGCTTAGCCGTCATTTGAACTAATGCCTTCCAAGATCAAAGAAAGGACCGGGGCATCGGTGACATAATTAAGTGGTCATTTAATTTTAATTAATCAATACTAATGCCTTCCAAGATCAAAAGAAAGGACTGGGGCATCGTTGAATATTTAAGTGATCATTTAAGTTTAATTACTTTACCTGGTAAAAGGTGATTGCTCGTTCCAAATATCTTGTCAATTTATTCCTAAGTCAACATAAAAAAATTCATAAATTACGAATAATTAATAATCATTAATACAACTGCCGAAGTACGGAAAGACAAGTTTAATTACTTTGACTGAAACTCGAAGAACGTTCTCTTCCATCTTAAAAATGTCTGGCATACATACTGCACGTACAAATACAATAAAGTAGATATATTTGTTATTTCATTTTATTTTATTTTTTTGTTGGAATGGACTGATGGATTTTCTCAAGGGATTTAGTCCGGCTAAAAAAAATATAATTATTTATTATAAAAGGTTTTTAGTATTAAATTTATTATTTTTTATATAAAAAAGATTTTTTATTTAATCCAATTCTTCCACACCAAAATTCAGCTCACTTCTTTTTCTCAATCTGTTCCTGAGCGCGCACAATGAATTTGTAGTCGAGTGTGCAACGGTATTCTATCAACTACTGGTCAAATATATTTACACTTGAACAACACAGATTTACTTAAATGATGCAGATGAATTGGAATTGGAATTGGAATTGGATTTGGATTGGGTCAAGCGTGGGCGACGTAAGCGTGTATTAGAACTATCCACTACGACAGGGTAGTGGTATTTCTTCTGGATCATTTTTGGGTGGCATTATATAAAAATTCTGCAAATAATGATGGGATCTCCAACTGAATATTATTCAGTCGATATTTATTGATGAATTTTAATTCAGTCGGTAATCATCGACTGAAATAACTTCAATCATTGATTATCGACAGAATAATTATTTCCATTGGTAAATACAGACGGATTTAAAATATCAGTCGGAATGTACAGACTGAATTTGTTTTAGTCGATAAATCAACCTTTGGATCAATAGGTTTAGAAGTTTCGGGTTAATGGGGTTAGCGCATTACCGAAGGAATCAATTTTCTGTCAACAATTACCGACGCTACCGATGGAAAATTGATTCCGTCGGGAGTTTCCTGACAGAATTTGATTCCGTCGGTAATTTCCTTAGGTTAATGTTTTTTTTGAGTTAACGGGTTTGGGTCACTAGGTTTCCGACGGAATTTCCGTCGGTATATCCCGACGGAAACTTATTCCATCGGTAGATCCCAACAGAATATTTATTTCGTCGGTAATTATCTTTAGTTAACGGGTTTTGGAGTTACCGGGTTTGAATGAATAGATTACCGATGGAATATGAATTCCGTTGGTAATCCCGATTAGAATTAGGGCATGTGGCCTCCCTTTCCTCTCCGCGCGAACTTTGCTCTCTCAACGATTTTCTCGGCTCCCGGCAATCTCCTCTCCACGTCCAGCAGCCTCGTGTCCTCTCTCGTTCTCCGCGATCGGCAACCGACGACTCAAGTATGCTTCTCTCCTCCCTCATCTCTTTCGTTTCACGCGCACAGCGACCCCCGCGGCCTGCTCACGGCTGGCGACCGCCCTAGGTGGCTTCTCGCGGTAGGCCGACCATCGCAGGTGCCTACTTGCGGCAGGCTGACCCCTACCGGCGCTTGCTCGCGGCAGGCTAGCCGCCGCAGGCCGACCGCCGCATGCCCGTTGCTGACCACCGCAAGCCCGCCGCCGCAGATCGACCACCGTAAGCCCGCCGTCGCAGATCGACCGCCGCAGGGGCCTGCTCGCGGCTGGCCGCAAGGGCCTACTCACGGCTGGCCGTAGGGGCCTGCTCGTGGCCTACTCGTGGCTGGTCGCAGGGGCCTGCTCGCGACCCTCGCAGGGTCCTGCTTGCGGTCGGTCGGCCGCCCCAGGCGCCTGCTTGCGGGTAGCCACGACCGACCACCGTAGGGGTTGCTCGTGGCCAGTTGTAGGCGCTTGATCAACCGTAGAATTTCTTAATTGTTTCATTGTTGTTTGAACCTATTTAAACTCATGCAGAGGATCTCAAATATTTGAGACAAACAAAACTTAGATGTGATGTTCAGGTGGATTTGATAGTGTGCATGCCCATTATTCTATACATTAGATTTGTTTTACTTCCAATATCTTTTGTTTATTATAATTAGTTTCATTATATGTATTGTTATTTCATTTAATGATGCTCTAAGCAACAACATGTGTTTATTAGAAAGTCTAAGTTTATAATGATTCCCTAAGCAATACCATTATATCTAAGTTTATAATTATACCATGATATTCTAAGTTTATCATTCATTTGCTTTAGTGTAGAGGAGATTTTCGATAATATGATACGAAGATCATGAGATGAGTTTGTTGCTCATAATACTTTATTTAAGCTTATTTCAAGTAATACAAGTTTAATAATATTTCAAATTATATTCTCATTAGATAACAATGTATATGAACAGTAGAAAAATTGCGAGTCGAGTCCAAATATCACTGTAGCTTCTCATGCGACATTTAAACAACTTCAGTTCTGATCGGACGACTGAGGAGTCTCGGCGCTTGATCAATGGTGGAAAACATCTTAGATCTGGATCAAAAGGTATTGATCTTCATCTATGGTCCAGAGCTACTCCTCATTAGGTTGGATGAGCCAGATCTTCAACGGATGGCTCAGATCTGCGTGACTTCAATGGACGGTCCAAAACACTCCAAGGCTTGATAGATTCGTTTAGCCCTAGATTTGAGACCAAGTGTGGCCTGATCTGATTGGGTCCACAACCCTTTTGATGCTTACAAAATAATAATAAAATATTAGCATCAAATACCATGAAAATAGACTAATTTATAATTAGGTCCAAAATTATATGGAATTATGAAATATGAGGTAAAATGTGAAATTAAGCTATGAAAAGATTATGAAAAATATGCATTATGAATTAAAACAATATAGCAAAATCATGGTTATCACTTGGGCATATACTTTCTACGTCGTTCGACCAGTCATCTGGTCCTTCAGTGTCCGCTCATACAACGCCAGGCGGGCGCCGCACAATAAAGGTCGTTCTGCACCTTCCAACGGAGGCCTACATGGCAGAATCTGAGCGACCGACTACCCCTGAACACATGATTACCATCAGAGGGTCGCTCGCCAAAGTATGGGAGGACGCTCACGCCCGTGTCGCCGCAATGCTCCCCTGGTCTGCTAGGCAATAGTTACTTGTAGCACACCACCGGTGTAAGTTTTCTATCCATACTCATTCACGTGTTTTTTACGATCGGCACTAAACAGCTGTTTATTTGTCAAAACTGGGTGGAAAGCGTGGCCATCACTAGTCGTATGGCGATGTTAGAGGAAGAGCTGAAGAAGCTCAAAATTTCTGGCAGGCCGTCCTCCTCTCAGGCACCATCATACGCCAAGCTGCAGAAGGAGCTGGCTCAGACTAAGGAACTGTTGGAGGCCGAGCGGAAGAAATCGACTGATCAGGCGAACCTGTTGAGCCAATTCGAAAAGCAGGTCCAAGCCTTCGACCACAAGAAGAGCTAGCGACTACTAAGAGGAATAGTACCATTATCGATCTGGACGCGAAGAATGTCATTGCCCGAGCCCTGGAGCAGCGGGTGAAGGAATTGGCCAACCTGCTGGACGTCGAGAAAAAATGCCGCTTGGCGGAGGTGGTGGCTCTCAAGGACGAAATGAAGGCCCTTCAGGAGGCTCTCGAGGCCTCGCGCGCTGCCCTCAAGGAGTACCAAGAGGCTGAGCCGAGCCGCTTTGCTATAATGAGGCAGAGCTACATCCGCTCGAATGAATTCGTTCAGAAAGTCTGCAATCGGCTCATCATCGCCTTCGAGGTGGCCATCACTGCCACGGCGGATCATCTGAAAGCCAAGGGTCACCTCCCGGAGTCCTTTATCATCCCCGTCCGGGAACACGCTGCGCTTCTTACTACCATACCAAAACATGCTTTTGACTACCTTGAGTGAAGTGTCTTTGTAATTCTGCCGCTCGATCAGAAAACCTTAGATTGAATGGAATTTTGCTTTTTGCTCTGCTAGCTTGTTTTCCCTGGTCGACGCAAATAACCGTGTGGTCCGAGCGGGTGCTTTGCTAGTGGGTCATTGTTTCCTTCCCTTGGGATTTATAGTCGTCGCTTGACGGTCTTCAGGCCGGGGAGTTTATAATCGCCGGCTTGACTCTAGAATTTAACGTCGTCGCTCGACGGTCTTCGGGGCGGGGGGTTTATAGTCGTTGGTTCGACTCTAGAGTTTAACGTCGTTGCTCGATGGTCTTCGGGCCGGGGGGTTTATAGTCGCCGTTCGACTCTAGAGTTTAACGTCGCCGCTCGACTATATTCGGGCCGGGGGTTTATAGTCGCCAGTTCGACTCTAGAGTTTAACGTCGCCGCTCGACGGTCTTCGGGCCGGGGGGTTTATAGTCGCCGGTTCGACTCTAGAGTTTAACGTCGCCGCTCAACGGTCTTCGGGTCGGGGGGTTTATAGTCGCTAGTTCGACTCTAGAGTTTAATGTCTCCGCTCGATGGTCTTCAGGCCGGGGGGTTTATAGTCACCGGTTCGACTCTAGAGTTTAATGTCATCACTCGACGGTCTTCGGGCTGGGGGGTTTATAGTCGCCAGTTCGATTCTAGAGTTTAACGTCTCCGCTCAACGGTCTTCAGGCCGGGGGGTTTATAGTCGCCGGTTCGACTCTAGAGTTTAATGTCGCCGCTCGACAGTCTTCGGGCCGGGGGGTTTATAGTCGCCGGTTCGACTCTAGAGTTTAACGTCGCTGCTCGACGGTTTTTCAGGCTGGGGGGTTTATAGTCGCTGGTTCGACTCTAGAGTTTAACGTCGCCGCTCGACGGTCTTCGGGCTGGGGGGTTTATAGTCGCCGGTTCGACTCTAGAGTTTAACGTCGCCGCTCGATGGTTTGATGGAGCGTAGTCGTTTAGTGCGAACTTGTTATACCCTTGTGTTTCATGATTTCATTCTTGCAGTCAAAGGGTATCGAAGAGCGGAAATACACATAACTAATTACATTGGCGCAACTTTCACCCAGCTCGGTATGGCTGGAGATGGTTAGCGCTCCATGGTCATTCTAGTTGTCGTCCGTGTTCATCTTCAAGGTAATAGGCGCCCGATCGGAGCTTCTTGATGATCTTGAAGGGCCCTGCCTAGGGAACCTCCAGCTTACTTACGTCATCGACCGACCTCACCTTCTTCAATACTAGGTCGCCGACCTGGAACGCTCTGGTAACTACTCGTCTGTTGTAATTCTACCTCATCCTTTTCTGGTACGCCAATAACCGGACGGCTGCTTTGGCTCGCGCCTCGTCTATCAAGTCCAGCTCCAGTTGCCTCCGCTCGGCGTTATCCGCGTCGTACTGTTGCACCTGATCAGATTCGATTCTGACCTCCACAGGAACGATAGCCTCCCCTCCGTACGGCAAATGGAAAGGAGTGACCCCCGTTCCCTCCTTGGGGGTCGTGCGGATCACCCATAATATGCCTGGGAGCTCGTCCACCCAGCTGCCTCCGACATGGTCGAGCCGAACTCGAAGAATCCGAAGGATCTCCCGATTAGTGACTTCGGCTTGTCCGTTGCTTTGCGGGTAAGCCACGGAGGTGAAGGGTTGCTGAATGTCGTACTCCTCACACCATTCTCGGAGATGCTGACCGACAAACTACCGACCATTGTAGGACACGAGCTGACGTGGGATGCCGAACCGACATATTATGTGCCGCCAGATGAACTTCTTGACCATCTGCTCTGTTATTTTTGCCAGTGGCTCAGCCTCAACCCATTTGGAGAAATAGTCCACCAGCACGAGTAAAAACTTCCGCTGCTTGGTCGCCATAGTAAACGGTCCCACAACGTCCATGCCCCACTGGTCGAACGGGCAGGATACTGTAGATGCCTTCATTTCCTCCATTGGCCGATGGGAAAAATTGTGATATTTTTGACAGGAAATGCAAGTGGCGACGGTCCGAGCGGCATCTTCCTGGAGGGTCGACCAAAAGTAGTCGGCTAGCAGAATCTTCCTGGCCAACAAACGACCGCCCGGATGCCCTCCGTAGGATCCTTGATGCACTTCCTGTAAAATATACTCCACGCCTTCCAAGCTGACACATTTTAACAGCGGTCTGGAAAAAGCCTTTTTATAAAGCTGATCCCTGATGAGGGTGAACCGAACAACTCTCTTCCTCAGCAACTGAGCTTCTTCCCGATTGGATGGCGTAGCTCCCGATCGTAAAAATTCCACTATGGTCGCCCTCCAGTCGCTCGGAAACGCGAGGCCCTCCATCCTGTCAATGTGAGCTACTAAGGATGCCTGCTCAATCGGTTGTTGGATGACGATCGGTGATCTCGAACTTGTAAGTTTAGCCAATTAATCCGTCGTCTGGTTATCCGTTTGGGGAAGTTTCTGCAGACTAACTTCGTCGAAGTTGACCTTGAGCTTTTCAAAGGCCTCCGCGTACAACTTCAGCCTTGCGTTGTTTATCTCGAAGGCTCCCAAGAGCTGCTGAGTAGTCAACTGTGAGTCTGAATAAATTAGAACTTTACTGACTCCTACGTGCCGAGCGGCCTGCAGACCAGCTATGAGGGCCTCATACTCCGCCTCGTTGTTAGTTGCGCGGTAATCCAACTGAACGGAAATTAACAGAATGCCGATGCCGCTTCCCTGCCGAGTGGATGACCCGTTCACATACACCTTCCAAGTAGCTCCGGGCTCGGGGTTTTGCACCTCGATGACGAAGTCTGCCAATGATTGTGCTCTAATGGCCATCGGGGGGTTGGTACTGTATGTCGAACTCACTGAGCTCTGTTGTCCATTTGATCAATCGTCCAGACGCCTTAGGATTAAGAAGTACTCTTCCCAGAGGGCTGTTCGTGATGACGACAATTGTGTGTGCGAGAAAGTAGGGCCGGAGTCTCTGGGCGGCAAGGACCAACGCGAAGGCAAGCTTCTCAAGGACAGTGTAGCGGGATTCAGCATCTTTTAAAATGTGACTCAGGAAATACACTGGCTGTTCTTCGCCGTCCGACCGCACTAACGCCGAGCCAACAGCATGTTTGGTCGAGGATAAGTAGATGCGGAGCGGCTCGCCGATAGTTGGCTTAGCTAACACAGGTAAAGAGTTTAGATAAACCTTCAATTCTTCGAACGTCCGATCACATTCTTCATCCCAATGGAACTTGGTGGCTCGGTGCAGAATTTTAAAGAAAGGCAAGCTCCGATCGGCCATTTTGGAGATGAACCGCGACAAGGCCGTTATCTGACCGGTAAGGCGTTGCACTTCCCTTAAATTTCTGGGAGGTGGCATGTCCTACAGCGCTTTCACTTGCTGGGATTCGCTTCTATGCCCTGCTCGGTAACGATGTACCCCAGATAGCGACCACTCTTTGCTCCGAACAGACACTTCTGGGGATTTAGCTTGACTCCATATGTCCTCAGCGTCTGAAAGGTTTTCTCTATATCTGCACAAAGGTTGGTCGCCCGGCTCGATTTAATAAGTATGTCATCAACATATACCTCCAGGTTTTACCCAATCTGCTTCCAAAACACCTTATTCATGAGCAGCTGATATGTGACACCAACGTTCTTCAGTCTGAATGGCATCACATTGTAACAGTAGGTGCCATCTTCTATAATGAAACTCACTTTCTCCTGGTCTTCCCGGGCGAGCAACACTTGGTGGTAACCCTGATAGGCATCCAGCATGCATATCAACTCGTATCCAGCGATCGAGTCTACCATCTGGTCAATTCGAGGCAGAGGGTAAAAGTCTTTTGGGCACGTCTTATTCAGATCCCGGAAGTCGATGCAGATGCTCCACTTATTGCCCGGCTTGGAGATCAACACCACATTCGCGAGCCAGCTTGGGAACTACACCTCACGTATGTGGCCGACCTCCAGTAGTTTCTCGACTTCCGCTCTGATGATGACGTTCTGCTCCGCACTGAAGTCCCGCTTCCTCTGCTTGATGGGCCGAGCGTCCGACCGAACATGGAGCTCGTGCTGCGCGACGCTCATCCAGATGCCTGGTAGCTCGTGGGTTGACCACGCGAAGACGTCGCGGTTGCGCTGTAGGCACCTGATCAGCTCTTCCTTCGGGCCCGCTTCCAGGTCTGATGCAATGAATGTGGTGGCCTCCGGTCGGCCATCCTGGATCTGCACCTCCTCCTTCTCTTCATAAATTAAGGTGAGAGGCTTTTCGGATATGGTGTTTACCTCAAGGCGCGGTGCTTTTGGAGCGGACTTCGATTCAGCTCGAATCATCTCCACATAACATCGCCGGGCGGCCAGCTGATCCCCGCGGACTTTTCCCACCTTGTCCTCCACGGGGAATTTGATTTTCTGATAGAAAGTTGAGACGACCGCTCGGAACTCGTTGAGAGCCGTTCGTCCCAGTATCACGTTGTAAGCTGAGGGGGCATCGACCACGATGAAGTTAGTGGTCCGCGTCATTCGAAGCGGCTCATCTCCTAGCGAGATGGCCAAACTGGTTTGCCCGACCGGCAGAACCTCATTGCCAGTAAATCCATATAGTGGGGTTGTCATGGGCAGCAGTTTGACCCGGTCGATTTGCAGTTGATCGAACGCCTTCTTGAAAATAATGTTGACCGAGCTACCTGTATCAATGAATATGCGGTGAATAGTATAATTTGCTATTACCGCTCAGATGATGAGTGCGTCGTCGTGCGGCACTTCAACTCCTTCCAGGTCTCTGGGCCCGGAGCTAATCTCAGGGCCCTATGTCCGCTCCCGACTGCAGCCTACTGCATGGATCCTTAGTTGCCGAGCGTGAGACTTTCTAGCCCGGTTTGAGTCACTGCCTGTTGGTCCACCAGCAATGATGTTGATCTCGCCCCGAGCAGTATTGCTCCTGTTTTCTTCCTCCCGAGCGGACGGTCTCATTCGCTCCTGTGAGACTTGGGGATTGACCCTCGGTTGATGATGAAGTTGCCGATCGGGGGACTCCCTAGCCACCTGTCGTCTAGTACTCTGGTGTCGATGGCGTCGATCGGGCGAAGGTGATCGGCGTCGATAGCTTCTCGGCGCCGGGTGAGCAATCGGGTCGAGACTCTGACAATCACGGGTGTTGTGGGTTGCTGACTGGTGGAACAAACAAAATATGAGAATTCATACCTTTCCTTTTTGCTTGGGTCGATCGACCGCCACATGTTGGACAGCGTGCAGCCTTACTTCCTGATGAGGGCGCGTTCCCTCCGCCGAGGTCCTCTTGGTGGCTGATGGCTGACCGACGACCTCCGCTTGGCCGGCGCTGAAGGCTCGGATGGAGCTTCTTTCCTCCTGGCCGCTTGAGCTTCTTCCACGTTGATATATTTGTTTGCCTTCTTCAGCATGTGGTCGTAGTCGCGGGGCGGCTTTCGAATGAGCGAGCGGAAGAAATCCCCGTCAACTAAGCCCTGAGTGAAGGCATGCATCATTGTCTCGGATGAGACTGTGGGGATATCCATGGCCGCCTGGTTGAAACGCTGGATGTAGGCTCGGAGGCTTTCTCTCGGCCCTTGCTTCATGGAAAATAAGCTGACGCTGGTCTTCTGTTAGTGTCGGCTGCTGGCAAAGTGATGGAGGAATGCCGCTCGGAATGAATTCCTTGAAACTCCGAATTGATCTGTCCGACAACCTCCGGAACCAACGTTGTGCGGAGCCGGACAGAGTGGTGAGGAAGACCCTGCATTTGACTCTGTCGGTGTATTGATGGAGAGTAGCGACATTGTCGAACTTACCGAGGTGGTCGTCCGGATCAGTTGTACTATTGTACTCTCCGATCGCTAGAGGGGCGTAATGCTTTGGGAGCGGGTCTTGTAGAATCGCCTCAGAGAACTGGCGATTGACCCGCTCGGGGGATGACTCGATCCGAGGCGCCTTGCCCTTTTTAACATCCCGGGCGGGGGCTTCATCAGATGACCCTTGGTTAGCTTGAGCCAGCTCGGACGGAGTTTGGAACAGGGCCCGATGGAACGGAATAGGGGCGGGCGGCGCGTCTACTGGTGTGCCAGTCTAACCTTTATTCTGTGCCCAAGTGGAGTATTGCTCCGGTCGATCTTCTTGAGCCGCTAGATCGCCAGATGCCAAGGTCGCCTGCTGCGCCATCCGCTCGGCTAACGCTTTTTGCTGTTGATGCTCCACCATCTTTGCTGCTCTCGCCTCGATGAGAGCGTCGAGCTCCTCTTGAGAGAGCGTCACGGCGTGTGATCGTCCAGCTTCTTCCATCTTCTCTGCTCGGATTCAGGTGTGATTCCCACAGACGACGTCAATTTGATCCTGTTCGAGAGTCGAGTCGACGGACGCTGGGGACGTGACACTCTATACTGTCTTCAGATGACCTCCAAGATGACGTGAACCTCCGGTGAACCTGCAGCAAAGCCGAGCCGGGAAGGGGTTCCCGACGACGACCCTCCGACGCTCAAGTTAGACAACAGTGAGAAGAAGCGGAAGCAGAATAACGAGACTGTAGCTACAGTGAAGAATCTCGCATACATTCGTCGAAGTCTGGGGGCATTATATAGGATCCTGGGGAGGCGCGTGCACACTTCTCGAGACATGCACGCTTCCCAAAGCCTACCTCAGAATGGGCGTGTCAGAAAAGTGTGTCTGACGCCATACCACAACCGTCTGAGCATATCTTTGACATGACAGTGGAAATTTCCACCGTACGATTCTCTGTCCAGTTTAACCACCGACCATGCTGTCTGTCGGCGGCACCTGGCTCGAGAAGGATATCATCAGCTGTCTGCCTCTTTTGTCCTCTTTTGCGCCTTTTGTCTGTTTCCAGGCCGATCGGGAGGGCCGCTCGGCCATCCCGGCGGTCGAGTGTAAAGGCGTGCCGGATCGAGCGGGAAGGCCCCTCGGCATATACTCGGACGGGACTACACCCTTAGTTGATCTACAGCTCAGCCGAGAGGACGGGCCGCTCGGTGCAGCAATTCCTTTATACGAGCAAATCATGAGCATCGGAAGCCCGACTCGTGGTCGAGATATCTTCGCGCCAGCCCTGGCGCTATCCTGGCCGAGCGGCCAGGGGGCCTCTCCGATCGGCAAGATCCTTAAGCTGACCCTCTTGACTTTGACCCCCACGTGTCATTGACCACTGCCCATGTGGGTCCCCTTATGCTTACCACCGGATCACCTTGAGTAAACTCAATTGGTTGAAGTTGAGTTTGTTCTAGGTTTTGTTTAGATTCCTTAAATTTTACATTGGTGGTTTCTTCAATTCTTAGTGTAACCTTATTATATTCTGTAACCTCTACTATTTAGTGAATATCCTACAAAGATTTCATTTTCTATTTTAGAACTGAATTTTCCTAAGTGTTCTCTTGTGTTTAGTATGAAGGCTGGACACCCAAATACTTTAAAGTATTTTATATTGGGTTGTTTATTATAATATATTTCGAAAAGGTTTTGTTATGTGTTTTATTTCGTGTTGTTCTATTTTGTACATAGTAGGCTGTGCTAATAGCTTCTGCCCAAAAGTACTTAGGTAGATTATATTCATTTAGCATAGTTTTAGAAGCTTCAAGTAGAGTTCTATTTTTCCTTTCTACAATTCCATTTTGTTGAGGAATTTTAGGACACAAAAATTCGTGATGATATGCGTTTTCAAGACAAAATTTATTAAAGTTATGCTTTTTAAATTCTCCCTCATTATCACTTCTAATTCTTTTAATTTTAAGGTCATTTTCATTTTCAACTTGTTTGCAAAAGTTTGTAAAAATTTCAAACGTTTCATCTTTATTTTTTAAAATTTTACCCAAGTGAACCTAGAATAATCATCTATTATTGCTAGACAATATAAACTTTCATTTATTGATTTGATCTCATGGGAGTCAAATAAGTCTAAATGTAGAAGTTCTAGTATTGAGTTGGTTTGAGTTTAATTAGTTGGTTTGTGAGTAGATTTTGTTTGTTTACCTTGTTGACAAGTATTACATATTGTTGAGTCTAAGTTAGGTAATTTTGGTAATCCTCTAACTAATCCATTTAATTTACTTATATTTATGAAATTAGTGTGTGATAATCTTCTATGTCATAACCAAGTTTCTTCTTTTTGTGTTAAGTAACTCTTAATTAAAGAAGTGGTTAAGTTAATTTCATAAATGTTATCTTTTTTAAACCCTTTTAGACTTATCATAGGGTTATCTAGGTGCTTGATTAGATATTCTAAAGATAAAAATCTAATCTTATATCTAGTGTCACACAATTGACTTATACTAAGGAGATTATACTTGAAATTTTCAACAAGTAAAATATTTGTAATAATAAAGTCAATTTTAAACTCAATGTTACCTATACCAATTATCTTGAGTTTGTCATTGTTACCAAAGCTCAATGTTCCTAAATTTTTATAGGTAAGTTGAGTGAATTTGATGTGATCTCCAGTCATATGTTTGGAATAATCACTGTTCAAGATCCACTTAATTTCTTATAATAAATAAAGGTTGAGGATTAGTCTATGTTTTAAGTTGAACCTTATTTAGGTAAGAATAATAGTAAAATAATTATCATTTATTATTTATAAGTCGGTATTTACTGTAACTTTTGTAGTGTGGTAAAATAATCATATGTTTATACGTTAATCTCGAACGCTTCACACGATGGTTCTCATAATTATTTGTAAAGAAATAAATTATGAATACTTTTTTGCTTTTTTAAATAGTGTCTATTGTAATATTCCATACAACTATCTGTTCGTCCTGGAGACTTTCCTTTTAGATCATTTTAATTAGAGAGATGGATACATATTTATGAAAAATGCACACAATCATGCATGTCGTCAATCGACCACCGTCCAACTTCCCTATACCTTGTCAATAACTACTCGGCCCACTATAACAAGTGATACCATTTCATCTGCACACAAGTGTTTACATCAGTCACTCTAGGGCAATGATACAGAAGACAGACTAGGGCAATGATATACAGAAGATGTCTGTTTTTATTAGATGTCTTGAGTCTCAATCTTTACAAATTAATGAATGATTTTTTTTTAATAGATGATTGATGTAAAAATATTAAATTTATAGATTATTTATTATGAGCATTTTTTAATTTATCCGTAGAAAGTTTTTTTAATATCAAACCGGCCACTCCTGTATTAATCAACATAAGTGGGATAAACGGTACCCAAAAAAAAAATTTACATCAGTCGAAAGAACATTTCAAGGAGGGCAAAATTAACATAATCCGGCTAATCCTAGTTCCTCTGTTTATATATCCCTAGACCCTACCTCATAGTCGATTTCCATATGATGACATTTCACTTTATGATGCTCATTGCTAGCTCGGTCCATTCCCGTCCAATTTAGCATCTGCCTCTCGCTACCCCCTGCCGGCTAACTCTGCAGGCAAATTGTAGCTCTTTCCGTCCTAATTTCATTTGCACAATGTCGTGCAACTCCTTTTAAGTTCCCATAACTCACTGGTTGTCCTTCCCATTTCCCATTCGTATTCAGTGACTCTATCCTGCAATACTAATTGACTCCCAGGACTCCTCTAATAATCATTTCAATCTTGATTTAATTTGTTGTTAACTTTGATTTTCAGTCGTCCATCTTTTACATCCAACTCATTACAAATTATATTTTGTTTTATTGCATCCTATTTTAGTCTTTTACGGCTCATTTAGTCTATTAATTTAATTAAGTAAATTATATAAAACGGAAAATTAATATAATATGCTTAGTTAAATGCGAATAATTATTTAGAATTATATAATGTGTAAAGAAATAAGTACAATTTAATTTTAGATTTGTATTATAGACAAAGATAATGTTATTTTGTAATACTCTACTCGTATATTAAATGACTCGACTTTAACTTTATATTTGTATTAAAAACAAAGACAATAACGTTTATGATATTTAATCTGAATTGTTGCTCATAATCATTTTAATATCTAAAAAAACATGTTTCTCTTAGATAAATTTTAAATCCATGTTAGATTATCAGTTAGCATTAAACTATGATAAATATTTAATGAATAAGTCCATTAAATAATTATGTTAATTCTAAGTTGTTCCTTGAAAAGAATATGTTACAAAATCCAATTGTAATATCTTGATAATGATTACTACATTTATAGAACTCGAGTGTAGTGATAAATGTACAAGAGTTCATGTTGCAAGGTTCGATTGTAACGTATCGACAAAAATCACTATATCTCCATGAAAACTTATGTGTAATATTAAATAAGCAAGAGTTTTCACACCATAAATTAGATAAAATAAATATTATAAGAAAACTAATAGTCTAAGATTTAGAACATGGAATATAAAAACACTCATTGGTAAATCAATGGAGGTGATAAATATGATGATTAAAAGAAAAATTAGTATTTTATGTGCACAAGAAATAAAATGGGTAGGTGACAAGGCAAAGATGAGAAAATACTCAAATTTTAAGTTATGACACACAAGAAAGAGTAAAACAAGAAATGAAATGAGTATTATTATAGATAATTCGTTAAAAGATGAAATTGTAAGAGTAGTTAGAAAGAAGTATTGGTGTAATCGTCCTTAGGTCAAGGTTGATTAGGTTGATCAAACTTAAGTTTGGATTTCGATGTTTGATCAATATGTTAATAAGATGTCAAGTAGGTTAAGGTTGACCAAATACTTGACGATGTCGAAAGTTCAATGGAAAGTTGGCAAGGAAAAAGTCCAAGTGGATCACAAAGGACTTAACACTTGGTGTTCAAAAGTTCTAAAGGAAAGTTGGCAAGGGAAAATTCTAAGTGGGTAACGGAGGACTGAAAACTTAGTGATTGGAAGCCCAACAAGAAGTTGGTAAGGGAAAAATCCAAGTGGGTCATGAAAAACCAGACACTTGCTGATTAAAAGTCTAGATCGTTGAGGAGTTCTTTCGAATCTTCAGGAGTTCATTGTCCTTGAAACCCTAGTTCATTGGAGCCAGCGCACCATCTCATAGATTTCATACAAGATCAAATTTAGCGTTGTTTGTAGGAATCTTCACCTGAATCTGAAGATACGAGATGGAAGAAGCTGGAAAACCTAACACCATAACTATGACGCAAGAAGATTTGAAATTACTCATCAATGCCAGAGTGCAGAAACTATTGTAGCAACAACAGTAAGTCAATACTGGCGGTACATTTCCCGTAGCTCCAAATCCGGCAATATTAATAACTGCTTATCCAAGGGAGAGAAGAGGGCAGGAGGAGGATCCTATTGGAGCAATCCTAATGGTCGGTGTGACCATGTGTTTTGGTGTTTGGGTAAAGGATTTAAGTTAGGATTACCCTCATTATTTGATATGTGTATGTGAGTGTGCAGGTTTGCAGGATACACAGATGACTCAGCTTGATGGCTTCGAGTCCGGTGAAAGATGAAGCATCCGAGGGACCGTGGAAAAGGCAACAAGGATAAGGGCCGAGGGAAGCGATTTCGAGGCATACGCGAAGGATGACATTAGGGACGAGCCACGGGCTTGGATGCATCCGAGGGATGAGAGCCAAAGGAAGTAGACTTGAAGGCAAGAGCTCAAGGCTATAAAGAAGAGTCAAGTGAGTCATGAGGGTACGAGTGCATGAGAGATTATACTTAGGGAAAAATCCCCGGAGGGGGGGGGGGTGCTATAGCAGTCAACGAGGTACTATATCAGTTAACGACACTGAGCAATTATTGTAGCAGTCGATTGGTGCACTGTAGCAGTCGATTGGTAGAGAGTCGTTGGCCTGACACCAGTCAACTGGTGCAAGAACCAGTCGACTGGTAATGGTAAAATAACAAGACTATTTTCTTCCAAACTCTATAAGAAGGAGCTTGGGATAGCTGGCCAAGGTGACAAAATTAGACTTGGTTAAATCCTAATTAGTAGTCACTAAGTGCTCAAGGTTTCCTTTGTATCCAAGTGTTCTTGGTGAGTGTTGTGGTGATGTTTCTTCACCCACAAGGAGGTTTGAGCTAGCTAGAGTTTCCAGGGACTAATCCACCGACGGATTGAGAGATCGTCCACCTTACGGACAACCGTGGAGTATGAGTAAGTTATCTCCAAACCACGTAAATTGGCATGGCAGTTTGTTTGCTTGTTCTTTATATTTATATTTGTATTTGTAGTTGTATTTCCACTACACAAACTAACAAGTGTAGAAAGCGAACGATTGGGGCGTTGTCTATCCAACCCCCTTCTAGCCGATCGCAAGATCTCCTACAGATCCTGCTTGCTTGCTTCCTACTCCTCTCTCCCGAATTCGACGTCCTCGAGTATTTCTTCGCACACCTTTTGAGCAAAGAGGACGAAGGGAAGCTCCACAAGAATCTTCTGGAGAAGCGCTTATATGGGACAAACACAAAGGGAAGATCATAGCTAGCTAGTTCTCCTGAGAGGATTGTCACTCCATTTTCTCAACAAGTGCTAGACGATCCTCTACCAAAGCATTATCAAAACTTAAATATCAGAGAATATTCTAGGACAACTAATCTAGAAGATCATCTTCTTAAATTCGAAAATGCGGCTCTTCTTCAATAATTTACCAATGGTGTTAAATATCGGATGTTCCTTACTACCTTTGGAAGAGTAGCTCAAAGGTGGTTCAAGCGATTACCAAATAACTCTATTCGCTATTTCAAGGATTTTCGCAAGGTATTTCTTCATCATTTTTCCAGTAATCGGCGATATCACAAGACCCTCTGGAGTTTCTTTTCAATTAAACAGGGGTCGAAGGAATATATTTGAGCCTATATTAAAAGGTTCAATCAGGTAGCCATAGATGTACCTATGACTACCACCGAGATCTTGGTAAGCGTCTTTTCTCAAGGGATCAATGATAATGATTTCTTTAAGGATTTGGCCAGAAACCCTTCGGCCAATTTTGATTTATTGATCGATCAAGCGACTGAGTTTATTAATGTGGAGGAAACTCAAACTTCTTGGAGAAAGGAAGTTGTTACTCCCACTCCCGCTTCAAATGTGGATCCACATTTGAAGAGGGAGTGGGAGTAACAAGATCCACATTGGAAGCGAGAGTGGGAGAAACAACTTCCTTTCTCCGAACAGCTTGAGGTTCTTCCACATTAATAAACTCAGTCGCTCGCTCGATCAATAAATCAAAATTGGCCAAAGGGTTTCTGGCCAAATCCTTAAAGAAATCATTATCATTGATCCCTTGAGAAAAGATGCTTACTAAGATCTCGGTGGTAGCCATAGGTACATCTATGGCTACTTGATTGAACCTTTTAATATAGGCTCAAATATATTCCTTTGACCCCTGTTTAATTGAAAAGAAACTCCAGGGGATCTTGTGATATCGCCGATTACTAGGAAAATGATTAAGAAATACCTTGCGAAAATCCTTGAAATGATGAATAGAATTATCTGGTAATCGCTTGAACCACCTTTGAACTACTCCTCCAAAGGTAGTAAGGAACATCCGACATTTAACACTGTTAGTAAATTGTTGAAGAAGAGCTACATTTTTTATTAAGAAGATGATCTTTTGGATTAGTTGTCCCAGAATATTCTCAGATATTTAAGTTTTGATAATGCTTCGGCAGAGGATAGTCCATCACTCGCTGAGAAAATGGAGTGACAATTCTCTCAATAGAACTATTGCTGGCTACGATCTTCCCTTTACGTTTGTCCCATATAGGTGCTTCTCCAGAAGATTCTTATGTAGCTTCCCTTCATTCTCCTTGCTCAAAAGGTGTGTGAAGAAATACTCGAGGACGTCGAACTAGGGAGAGAGGAGTAGGAAGCAAGCAAGCATGATCCTCCTCCTCTCCCCTTCTCTCCCTTAGATAAGTAGTTGTTGATATTGCCCGTGATCCTATCCGAAAGTTGATGAGATGGATGATGGGGATGTGGTGCTCACGCTGACCTCTGGTGGACTTCGGTCCACCCTTCAACACAATTGACGTCAGTGCTGAGCCATGGAAGGGGTCCCCGGCGATGGCCCTCCGACGCTCAAGTCAGTCTCCGACGAAAAAGAAGAAGAAGAAGAAGAAGCAGTAAGCGGAGCAACAAGAAGACTATAGCGCAATAGTAAAATATCGCATACCTTCGCTGATGCTTGGACGCCCTTTATATAGAGCTTCGGTAACACGTGTGCACATTTCCCAAAGCGAGCACACATCTTAAAGCTTTCCCTGAAAAGACTTGTCAATAAAGTGTCCCTGACACAGTACCTTAACAGGCCTAGCATATCTCTAAAGTGACAGTGAAAGTTTCCGCCGTACGATCCTCTATCTGACCATGCCGCTTGTCAAGGCACTAGCTCCCAAAAGGATGTCAAAAGATAGTCTGCTGTGTCTATTGCTTGGACAAGCGAAATAGCCGCTCGACCGGAATTCTACTGTCCACGTGCTGTCCGTTGTCGGGCCAAGCGGGATAGCCGCCCGGCCGGAAGTCCACTATCTGCAAGCTCTGTTGTTGGGTCGAGCTGGATAGCTGCTTGGCCGGAAGTCCTCTGTCCACTTGCTCGGCTGATATCGAGTCTGTTGTCAGGCCAAGCGGGGTAGCCGCTCGGTTGAAGTTGAACTCTGTCGATGTTAGGCCTCGCTGGCTGGCCGAGAGGGGTGGCGGCTCGACCCGGCTTCTACGTGTCGTTCTTCCTTGAGCGTCGGTTGTTTAAATACTCCCTATGTCAAAGTCGACGATGGGTCGGGGCCTTCTCCTCGGTCGGAGCATGTTTCGCTCGACCAGTCGATGCCTTCAACTCGTTGACTGTCTTGACTTTGACCTTCACCGTGGCAGCGGGGTGGGGCCCTTCATTATCATCGCATAAGCCGAATTTGGAGCTACGGGCAATGTACCACTAATATTGACTAGTTGTTGTTGTTGCAATAGTTTTTGCACTTTGGCGTTGATGAGTAACTCCAGATCTTCTTGCGTCATAGTTATGGTGTTAGGTTTTCCAGCTTCTTCCATCTCGTATCTTTAGATTCAGGTGAAGATTCCCACAGACGACACCAAATTTGATTCTATCTGAAATCTGCGAGGTGGTGCGCTAGCTCCGATGAACTAGGGTTTCAAGAACAATGAACTCCTAAAGATCCGGAAGAACTCGTCAATGATCCTGCGTACAGTGAGACGAGCCAACAAAGTGTTAGTGATCTAAGACCGGGGTTGGGATCCCTGGCTAGGCTCTCCAATGCTTAAGTCAGTTCCTCTCTTGAAAGTGAAAGAAGGAGAAGAAGTACAATAACCAAAGTACCTAGAAACAAAGTTTCAGATGCTAGAACTTGCTTACCTTGCCAACAGAGAGGATCCCCTTTTTTATACTACCTTATATAACCTCCGTAGTCGTGAGGTGGTCCTCGGTTTAGTAGGTTTGTTAGAAGATGAAGTCACCCTTTACGCTTCATGCAATAATCCTTTGAGAAATCTTTTTTTTTTACCCCAGATGTACCTCTTTTGTCGTTTGTGACTCATATTCCTGATAAAGTATGCATAGGAACACGTTACTATATCTGAAGAAGCTTCTAGAGACTATTTTCCGCCAAATTTGCCAAGCTGTCATACTTGTGTGCTATCTTCTGTTAAACATGTTTCCACCGGTCGTTCAGTTGGTCGTATGTGTGTGTGTATATATATATATATATATATATTGAGAATACCTTCTGTAAAGCATGTCTCAGTCGGTCATTCAACCCGGTTGTATATATATTGAGAATACCTTCTATTAAGCATGTCTCGGCCGGTCATTCAAACCGGTCACATATATAATGAGAATATCCTTTGCTAAGCATGTTCTGGACAGCCATTCAAGTCAGTTGTATATATATGTAAGAATACCCTCTGTTAAGCATATTTAGGTTGAGAATGTACTATAAGCCTTATAAGGCTGAGCGTCTTTGTGCTCAGTCAAACTTTGCACCGCCGAGCACATGTAAGCATATTGGTGCTCGCTCGACCTTTACTCAGCTGGTAATATACTAGAAGCTTTATAAGGCCAAGCGCCTTTATGCTCAACCGGGTTTTGTCCGATCGAGTGCATGTAAGCACATTGGTGCTCGCTTAGTCTTCACTTAACCGGTAATATACTAAAAGTTTTATAAGGCCAAGTGTCTTTACGCTCGATCGGGCTTTGCCCGGCTGAGCGCATGTAAGAACATTGGTGCTCACTTGGCCTTCACTCAGTCGGTAATATACTAAAAGCTTTATAAGACCAAGTGCCTTTATGCTCGACCGAGCTTTGTCCGTACGAGCACATGTAAGCACATCGATGCTCGTTCAACCTTCACTCGACCGCTAATATACTAAAACCTTTATAAGGCCAAGTGCCTTTACGCTTGGTCAGGCTTTGTCCAATCGAGCGTATGGGGAAAACCTTTTATTTGGGCAAACCATTATCATATTTAGTCATACATTCACTCAGCTATGAGCGTCTTCTTTCTTTCTCATTCATGACCTCTACATCATCTGATAGGTCGACCTATCATAACCCATATCATATGACTTTATGATCGGACGAGTTTACCTACCTACTGCCCCCAGCAGTTGGTATGTGTAAAGTGAGTCAATCGTTTTGATCAACCCTTAAGACTAGCCGACCTCAATCATGGTCGCCTTAAAATATGGTCGGCCTTGAGACATCAAACTCTCTGGTTCACGTGGCTTAAGGACTAATCGTCTCATTCTGCCCGGCTTATAACTCGATCTGGTTGAATCTAAGAACCTTAGCACTGGGCGATTAATCAAAGGCAAATGAGGATATATTACTCTCTCTCAAGTATAATTATCACATCACCTTGACTTTAACTATCATACCAGTTTGACTCTTACTATCATGTCACCTTTCAGGTCGATTTATCACAACCCGTTTCATTCTTCTTTAATAGTATTTCATTATATATTATCGAGAAAAGTTATATATATTTTAGGAATAAATTAAGACATGATACATTGAAGGATTTGAAATCCCATTGTTTTTTATTCATAATCGGAGGCATTTTTCATCCCCGGTCGTATCATGTTACATTGACACGTTCGTACGCATAACTGATACAAACAAGAGTTGACGATTGATCGAGCTAACTAGCTAGTTTGTACAGCCAGCATAACGACCACCAGGACCTCCAAAATAGAAGTAGATATTTTGCACGACTGGATCCACTTCATAGCAGCCCTTATTGGTCTGGTAAAACTTTGGATACATGGGACGTTCATAGTGTCCCAAATAATTCATCACCCCAACATTTTCGAAGAAGGCTGCTTTACCAAATCCTTCCTTCGGGAACCGCCCACTTCCCATCATTGTCGGCGTGTGGCTGACGCCGTCGCTCATCGAGTTCAGGACCGACCCGATCCACTTCACTTCCATAGCTTCTTCAAATCTCCCACCGAATAGTTCTTTCGGCCAGTATCCCACCGGTTCTCCATGAATTTGCAACCACCAATTCATTTCCACCAGATCCTGCACGCATGCATATATCGCCACGTACGTATACACAAAAAATTAACAGGAAGGAACAAAATTAATATAATTATACAGGAGGGAACAAAATTAATATAATTAATTAAACTAATGTACGTACTAAATTCTTAAACGGTACTGATTTAAAACAACCCCCAGCAGCGAGCTAGTTTTGCTCCACAAACAATAAATTAATTAAAGCACGCATGCAACACTTGTTTAATTACCCTGTATATTACTGTGTCCAAGACGTATTGTGAGCCATTGTAGCTAGAAGTGGGGAAGATTACGCTACCAACTGTAATGTTCCGATTGACTTGGATGAAACCCGGGCAGAGCAAATTGTAGCAGCCTGTACTGTAGTGCCCATTTGCCTGTATAATTTTAGGATGAATAAACTAATTAAAGCCTCCATTCTACGTACAAAGTAATTAGTTTCTCTATTAATTGGCGGAGGAGATCTAGTTAGTTAATTCTTACAGTCCAATAAGTGTAGAAACGAGATTTCTGGTCACCGAACAGTTGAGGATGCACCTGAAGTAGAAGGAATTAAATTATAGAATATATATATTCATCATTGCTAATAAATACGGTCAGGATTTAACATTCGGAAAATTTAGAAAAATTATGAGTTTAAATGAATATAAAAATCATGAGACAAAGCCATGTCGTCAAGACTTAGGCCCAAACGTGTATATTAACATAATTATTAATTACCATCAATCCTGCTTCAATGAAGTCACTTTTTTGGTCTGTAATTTCAATGGCACTATGACTCCATTCACCATCATTGACTTCGATATCCCAAACATTTATTAAACCTTTAGCTCCGAGATAAGGGCCTCCTCGTTCTAGTTTCGCCCCTGCTTGCTGCAAAGAATTATATTAATTAATAATGATATACGTACATACCTACATCTGATCAATTCAATTTACGTGGTAAAACTAATATAGACGCATGCATTTACTTTGCAATTTTAGAAGCTATGTACTCTAATTTACTCACTTCTTGTCTTTCATGATCAGATTCATCGCGCTTCCCGTAGTTTTGGAGCTTTGCAACTCTACGGAGATCGCTAATCTGAGTTCTCCTTATCGGAACTGTGCCCACTGGGCAGCTTTCAATCTCTAATTGAGGCTTAGTTGATATTAATGGATCACTACCAATATGATTAGCATCATCGTCCATATTGTTGGGCACAAAGCTCGGTTTCATCTACATATATATCAAGTTAAAGGCCCAAATTCTGATTTGATACGCATGCACATATCATATATATATTGTTAATTAACTGCATGCACTTGTTTTATTAATCAAATTAACCTGGATTGTGTGATCTGCTAGCAAAGGGTGATCGAAAGCAGGCTGCTTGTACAGAGGAACACAATCAAATATGTCTCCATGTTGTGTCTGCAGTGAAAACAAATTCAAAAAATGGGATTAAGAAAAATTTTTATTTTTACAATATGGATCGATATACAAATTAAAGGAAGAAAGAATAACAATTTAATTACCTTCATCGTTTTCACTGCAGGTTTGTTGAGGCGTTTAAGATGGGCTTCTAAATGCGAATCATCAGCTTCACCATCGACGACCAGTGCTCCAGTGTGTATGATCATCGAGACAAGGAATATGATCATAAGAGCAGCGATGTTCCAAGTCACGAAACAAAGCGACACTCGTCTTCTTGTGACTATGACTGCAAAAGTATTCATCAAAGACATCCCTGCCGAAAATCGAATCAAACCTGCACATTAATCGCATCACGCTCAGACTAATGAATAGACCACCATCAACATGTATACAACGGGGACAAATTAATTAAACCTTCTAAACAAAAGCTCTACGTACTTAATGGTGGTGTATTTTGTTTACGATAGTATATAATGAAAAATATCAAGTCACCTCTCTTCTGAAAATTAAAGACAGATTTTAACCGTAGGGCGCAGACGTGTCCATATCTCTGACGTAATAAAAATCTATCTCTGCCCACTACGTCAAGATATCATGTGTCTACCGTAAATGGACATAGATATAAATATCAGGTCATATTTGCACAAGTGACGAGATTAATATGAAGAGAGAGAAATGCCATAAGAATCTAGTCTACCAATTTTGCTTTTAATTTGATCTTTGATTAATAAAAAGAAGCAAATCAAAGGAATGTATAATAAATACGAGAGAAAATAATAAAAAACAATGAAAAAAAGAAAGAATTATATTATTACAGCATCTCTCTCTCTTGGAAAACAATTAAAGGAAACGTTGTGAGTATTAATTACATTTCCAGCTTCAGACTTTAATACCTTGTATTTTCACCTAACCATTTTATTTGAAATTGACTGAAAAATAATTCTTATTTCCTTTTATTTTCCTTCCAATTGGTAATCTTTAATTTTCTCCCCCGCTTAATTTCAAATTATTGGGGTAAAATTATACAAATAATAATTATATTAAATTATAATTATAATATTAATTTGGAGGTATTTTTTTATAATATTTAGATTTTTTATAAGAGGGAAAAAAAATCCAATTCATTGATTAAATAAATCATTACAGTAGAAAAATACAATTCATGAGTCAAGTCAAATTCTTGTACATATTTGATTCAGTCCTTTAATTTAACTCCGTAAGAAATTTAATGGGTAATATTCCATCCACCTGATTATCCTTTTGACCCATGAGAATCAAGTAGGAACTAAGAATGAAAATGATGAAGCGGAGAAGGAAATAACTTCAATAAAAATTTTCACACAGAAAAGTAAAATTAAAAATTATATTAATTTTAAAATATATTACTTTGATTAAAAACATTTAAATAAAATATAATTATTTTATTTTGCTTGATAGGTCGAGCATCTGGATAGACATGTAATGAATGTTCCATCACAAGGGGGAAACACCTATTACTTCCTTGGGGGTCCATGCAAACACATCGCTATTCAGCAGCAAACATTGTATCAACTCGGTCTTGAGTGGAAGATCCAAATCAGCAGCCACATAAGTCACAGCTTCTGGTCGCCTGCCCTATATTCGTATCTCTTCTTTTTCTTCATATATCAGACCGGGTGGTCTCTCATGAATAATATTGACTTACATTCTTTGAGCTTTGTGAGCAGTATTGGCTTCTGTCCGGATGATCTTCACATAACGTTTTCGTGCTAGTAATTGATCTCCGCAGACTTTTCCAACTTGATCATCAATAGGGAACTTCACCTTCTGGCAGAAAGTAGAAACGACCGTCCAAAAGTACTCGTTCAATGCCGATCGACCCAATATGGCATTGTAAGCAGAAGGTACATCTACCACCATGAAATAAGATCTCCTGATTCTCATTAGGGGCTCCTCCCCTAAGGATATAGCCAACTTTATTTGGCCGAGCGATTGTACTTCATTGCCCGTGAAACCATATAGAGGAGTCACCATGGGTTGAAGCTCACTCGGATCTATCTGTAGTTGATCAAAAGCTTTTTTGAAAATAATATTAACAGAACTACTGGTGTCAATGAAGATACGAGAAATATTGTAATTAGCTATAACAACTTCGATTATTAACACATCGTCATGGGGTACTTCTACCCCTTCCACATCTTTGGGTATAAAACTGATCTCTGGTCCTGCTGCTCTTTCCATGTTGCATCCCACTACATGGATTTGTAACCATCGAGTGTGTGATTTTCTCGCCCGGTTTGAATCACCATCTGTAGGCCCGCCTGTGATCATATTAATGTTACCTCGGGCAACATTACTCTGATTCTTCCCTTGCTGAGCAGTTGTTATCTCGGGTTGTGTTTGTTCGGACGCTCGAGGTGGCCGACCCGATAATTGTAATACTCCTGGTTGTGGTTCAGTCGCCCGATATTCCAGCTTGAGCAGACTATTTTGCCTTGGATATGATTGTCGGTTGGGAGATCGTCGACGATACCGAGCATTATTCGTCCTCTGGTTTTTCAGAGCAAAACAATTCTCCATGTAATGAATCCCTGGCATATGATATGTACACCACTTTCTTGGAATTTCTTGTGGCATCCCCACATGCTGCACTACTTGAGGTCTGAGTTTAGGTTGACGGTGTGGACGAGATACACGAGGTCCTCTAGGTGGATGAATAGGAGCTGTGGATCGGTAATTAGTTGGAACCGGAATAGGTATAACATTCTCTTTCTTGCGAGCAACTTGAGCCTCTTCAACATTAATAAATTCAGTAGCTCACTCAATTAATAAATCAAAATTAGTTGGAGGATTTCGTACTAGGTCCTTGAAGAAATCATTGTCATTGAGCCCTTGAGAGAAAACACTCACCAAAATTTCAGTAGTAGCATTAGGAACATCAATGGCTATTTGATTAAACCTTTTAATATAGGCTCTGATGCTTTCCTTAGGCCCCTGTTTAATAGAGAAAAGACTCCAAGGAGTTTTATGATACCTTATATTGCTGGAAAAATGATGAAGAAACACTTTACGGAAATCCTTGAAGTGCCGAATAGAATTTTCTGGTAATCTTTTGAACGATCTCTGAGTCGCTCCTCCAAGAGTAGTAAGGAACATCTGACACTTGACCCCATCAGGAAATTGTTGTAGTAGAGCCGCACTCTCAAACTTAGAAAGATGATCTTCCGGATCAGTAGTTCCAGAGTGCTCTCCGATATTTAGATTCTGATAATGTTTTAGCAATGGATCGTCAAGAATCCTTTGAGCAAATGGCGTAACAATTCTCTCAGGGGAACTATCACTGATCACCATTTTCCCTTTGCGTTTCTCTTTTACCGGTGCTTCACTGGAGGACTCTTGAAGCATGCATCGATCTTCATCCTCCTTGCTCCATAGGTGTACGGAAAAAAGCTCGGGGGTGTCGGGTAGGAGAACCGGGAGCAGGGGTTTTGTAAGCAAGATCCTCTTCTTCCATACCTCTGTTTTTCCGATGATCAGTGGTCGAAATTATAGGATTTA
The DNA here is from genome assembly GCF_018446385.1 of Zingiber officinale. NCBI lineage: Eukaryota > Viridiplantae > Streptophyta > Magnoliopsida > Zingiberales > Zingiberaceae > Zingiber > Zingiber officinale. The sequence goes on from NC_056004.1 coordinate 78,447, forward strand.
CAGCTACGGGCAAGGTACCCCCCGCATTCGCTTGTTGTTGTTGTTGTAATGCCTTTTGTACTCTTGCATTGATGAGCATCTCCAATTCATCCTAGGTTAAAGTAATAGTCGTTAGTTTTCCAGCATCCTCCATCACGTAGTCTCAGATTCAGCTGAAGATTCCCACATATGGTGCTAAATTTGATCATGTCTAAAATCTTGACGCGATGAAGAGCTGGAAACGGTAGGCGATGACTCCGGAGGAAGGATAGGCGATGACTCCGGGGAAGGTGAGTGATGATGGATCTGAGAAAACTAAAACAGATCCTGAAGAAATCAGTCAAAAATACCTCCCAGCAACAGAATAGAAGATTGAAGCTAGATCTGAGAAACCCAAAGCAGATCTAGAGAAGACTCCAGCGAATTAGGGCATCGTGACGAAGAGAACCACGGATCAATGTTCCGACGGATGTTATCACCTCCTGCGCACTATGAAACCAACCGACAAAGCATTAGTGACATAAGACCGGGGTGGGAATCCCTTGCTAGGCCCTCTGACGCTCAGGTCAGTCTCCTCTGTTCAAGTGGGAAGAAGAAGAAGAAGTACAATAAAACTGTAGTGGAACTAGGGTTTCAGTGATGATGTCGCATGTACCTTGCTAACGGAGAGGACCCCCCCTTTTTATACCACCTCATATTATCTCCTCAATCATGAGGTGGACCCGGTTTGTTAGAGTTTGTTATGAGATGACGTAAGCACCTGTAATGATAGTTTAAGGAATCTTTTTTTTTACTCCAGATGTACCTTTCTTTGTCGTTTAGTGCACTTACAGAAGTTTCTAGAAATCGTTTCCTGCTAAATCATATATTATTCTCATATTGTTCGTATATATATTTAGCTAGAATAATCCTTACTGGTTATGTTTGCGAGATTTGGTAAGTGTGAGTGTCTTTATGTCCGGCCAGATTTTTCTAGGTGGATCTTATACTAATAGCCTTATAAAAGTGCGTGTTTATGTGCCCGCCCGGGATTTTACTACCGAACGTATTATGCCTATGTTTGACCGGATATTTCTAGGTCGAGCCCATTCTGCCAACCTTAGTTTGCATGTCTACTCGCTCGCTCGAGATTATATTACCGAGCGAGTCATGTTCATGCTCGACCGGGATTCTACTATCGAGCGTATTATAGTCATATTGTGTTTATGCCCGACCAGGCTTTGCCTATTGAGTCATGTTGAACCTTATGCTATGCGATCGGTCTTTGTTTGACCTGTTATAGAGCTTGCTTAGGAATGAGCGCCTTTAAGCTCAGCCAGGCTTTGCTTGCCGAGAGTTCTTAGGTTTATTGATCTTTTGTTGCTTTAGTTTGGTCAATACTTTTTGCTCGGTCGCACCTTGACTGTCGAGCGTATCCGAATGCTCTAGTCCTTTGTCTGTTTTTGTTTAGTCTGGCTTATACTCTCGATCGAGCTTATATTCTCGGGCGGGATTTCCTGCTCGACCGAGGCTTTCTATCGGGTGCAGATGCGAGTGCTAATATTTTACCCATTTTGGTTCGTCCGACACTACATGCTCGGTTGAGATTTGGCTGTCGAGCATATCTACCTACGTCGTGCGCTCTATTAGTTTTATACCGGCCTGTCCTAAATGGTCGTCCGAGATTTGCTTACCGAGCGCTTTTGTCTCGACCATGCCTTCTTACTTTCTTTTTCTTCTCCTTAATTATATCCCCTTTCACACTATTGTACGAGATCCGCTTCTGATAATCCATATCAAACAACAAGAAGCGATCAAAGTTATTCACCCCCTCTAGCTTTCAAGTGTCCTAACAATGATGTGGCAGTTCAACATCATCCGTAGTTTGAGCACTGTGGAGAGAATTGAATTATATTTTCATTGCGTAGGTTAACTGTCATGTCTCTTACAATTACACCATGCCACAAGGGCTTTTATTATTACAGTAGAAAGGTGATAACCCTCACCATAGAAACCCCTCTAGTCTCATGCCATTTGAAAAGGAGGTAAATCATGGGGAGCTTAACCCAGTACAATGACCCTTTGAATGGTGGTCAATTGATTAGCGAGGCATTGCACACACATTGGGGGTTCTATCTCATGACCTATTGCAACAACACCATTAGGCATCAACTGTGTTAGCCCGTGGATGCATTTTATTATAATATTAGAGAAAAAGGTAATATCGCTCACCCCAAGCAGCCAGTATTATCGGACCCACGATAAAATATAGATAGGTAAATTACGAAAACATTTTATTATAGGGTGAAAAAGTCACCTCGAGTGGGCATTTTATTATAAAAAAATGTTAAACTTGGTAACACTGAACCTGGGATGACTGATCTGGCCCCACGGAAGTTTTCCATCTGTCGCTAGGATAAATCAAGAAGCGCATGCAGCGGGTGGCCTAGAAGCTCAGTTTCCCATGGTTGCACATTTCATTTGGAGAAAAAATCTCTACAAATGCATCGTATCTGGGGATCGAATCATGGGTGCTTGGATGACAACTTGGCACCCTTCGGCTGCACCATAGCCCTATGGACAAAAATATTGAACTAGCTAACACTGAACATGGGACAACCAACCCAGCCACACAAAAGTTTCTCACCAACCACTAGGGTAAATCAGGAAGTGCTCGTTGAAGCTCAGCATCTTATAGTTGCGTATCTCATTTGGTAGAAATTTTTTTACAAATGTATCATAGCTAAAGATTGAATTATGGATATCTGGATGATAACTTAAAATCTTTCCACTATCTATGGTATAGAGAGGGGGTAGGGGTGATGGAAACTATATATCTTATTATGCAAAAATAAAAGTGAAAAGCTTCCATTGACTCGATTAAATCAAAAAAGGCAAAATAGATAACGGAGAAATTAAAGACCATTATAATGTTTATACTTCTTTCATAGTATCTCTTTATATTTACCAAGAAGTCCCGGGGTGCTTAGTTATATAATATATCCAACCTCATTAATTATTTTTCTTTATATTTATCGAGAAAAGTTATATATATTTTAGGAATAAATTAAGATATGATACAATGAAGGATTTGAAATCCCATTGTTTTTATTCATAATCGGAGGCATTTTTCATCCCCGGCCGTATCATGTTACATTGACACGCACGTACGTACAACTGATACAAACAAGAGTTGACAATCGATCGAACTAACTAGCTAGCTAGTTTGTACAACCAGCATAACGACCACCAGGGCCTCCAAAATAGAAGTAGATCTCTTGCACCACCGGATCCACTTCATAGCAGCCCTCATTGGTCTGGTAAAACTCTTGATACATGGGTGGTTCATACTCTCCCATATCATTCATCACCTCAACAGTGTGGAAGAAGGCTGCTTTACCAAATCCTTCCTTCGGGAACCGCCCACTTCCCATCATTGTCGTCGTGTGGTTGACGCCGCCGCTCATCAACTGCAGGACAGACCCGATCCACTTCACTTGCATAGCTTCTTCAAATCTCCCACCGAATAGTTCTTTTGGCCAGTATCCCATCCGTTCTCCATGTATTTCCAACCACCAATTCATTTCCTCCGGATCCTAACGCATGCATATATCGCCACGTGTACACAAAAAATTAACCGGAAGGAACAAAATTAATATATAAATAGGTTCACCCTAGCTAGCTAGTTTTGCTCCGCAAACAATAAATTAATTTAATTACCCTGTATATTACTGTGTTCAATGCGTATTGGGTGCCATTGTAGCTAGAAGTGGGGACGACTACGCCACCAAGTGGAATGTTCTGATTGACTTGGATGAAACCCGGGCAGAGCAAATTGTAGCAGCCTGTATTGTAGTACCCATTTGTCTGTATAATTTTAGGATGAATAAACTAATTAAAACCGCCATTCTACGTACAAATTAATTAGTTTCTCTATTAATTGGCTGAAGAGATCTAGTTAGTTAATTCTTACAGTCCAATAAGTGTAGAGACGAGATTTCTGATCACCAAACAGTTGAGGATTCACCTGAAGTTGAAGGAATTAAATTATAGAATATATATTCATCATTGCTAATAAATACCAAAATGAGGTATGTGTCTGGGTGTATTACCAGCCATCCTGCTTCAATGAAGTCACTTTTTTGGTCTGTAATTTCAATGGCACTATGACTCCATTCACCATCATTGACTTCGATGTCCCAAACATTTATTCTACCTCTAGCTCCGAGATAAGGGCCTCCTCGTTCTAGTTTCGCCCCTGCTTGCTGCAAAGAATTATATTAATTAATAATGATAGACGTACATACCTACATCTCAATTCAATTTACGTGGTAAAACTAATATAGACGCATGCATTTAGTTTGCAATTTTAGAAGCTATGTACTCTAATTTACTCACTTCTTGTCTTGCATGATCAGATTCATCGCGCTTCCCGTAGTTTTGGAGCTTTGCAACTCTACGGAGATCGCTAATCTGAGTTCTCCTTATCGGAACTGTGCCCAGTGGGCAGCTTTCAATTTCTAATTGAGGCTTAGTTGATATTAATGGATCACTACCAATATGATTAGCATCATCGTCCATATTGTTGGGCACAAAGCTCGGTTTCATCTACATATATATCAAGTTAAAGGCCCAAATTAAGATTTGATACGCATGCACATATATCATATATATATTGTTAAGTAACTGCATGCACTTGTTTTATTAATCAAATTAACCTGGATTGTGTGATCTGCTAGCAAAGGGTGATCGAAAGCAGGCTGCTTGTACAGAGGAACGCAATCAAATATGTCTCCATGTTGTGTCTGCAGTGAAAACAAATTCAAAAAATGGGATTAAGAAAATTTTTCATTTTTACAATATGGATCGATATATAAAATTAAAGGAAGAAAGAATAACAATTTAATTACCTTCATCGTTTTCACTGCAGGTTTGTTGAGGCGTTTAAGATGGGCTTCTAAATGCGAATCATCAGCCTCTCCATCAACGACCAGTGCTCCAGTGTGTATGATCATCGAGACAAGGAACATGATCATAAGAGCAGCGATGTTCCAAGTCACGAAACAAAGCGACACTCGTCTTCTTGTGACTATGACTGCAAAAGTATCCATCAAAGACATCCCTGCTGAAAATCGAAGCAAACCTGCACATTAATCGCATCACGCTCAGACTAATGAATAGACCACCATCAACATGTATACAACGGGGACAAATTAAACCTCCTAAACAGAAGCTCTACGTACTTAATGGCGGTGTATTTTGTTTACGATAGTATATATAATGAAAAATATCAAGTCCCTTCTCTTCCGATAATTAAAAACAGATTTTAAATTTAATATCTTGACAATAAATATTAAAGTCCCTTGTTAATCGAGCGAGTTGGCACCATCTACATCTACTTATTGGTTTCTTAAATATTCTGTATGTGGTGTGTACAGCAGGACACAATTTAAAGGATATATATATTGTTTTCATTATTTGATTTTCCGAATGTGTGGGTTTAGGGTTAAGTGGCGAAATTAATGCGAAGAGGGATAAATGCCCACCAATTTGCTTTTAATTTGATCTTTGATTAATAAAAAGAAGCAAATCAAAGGAATGTATAATAAAATGGAGAGAAGAAATAAAAAACGATGAAAAAAAAAGAAAGAAGTATATTATTAAAGCATTTCTCTTCCGTTCATATATATTTGGAAAACGATTAAAGGAAACGTTGTGAGTATTAATTACATTTCCAGTTTCAGACTTTAATACCTTGTATTTTCAACTAACCATTTTATTTGAAATTGAATGAAAAATAATTCTTTTTTTTTAATTCCTTTTATGTTCCTTCCAATTGGTAATCTTTTCTCCACGGCTTCATTTCAATTTATCGGGGTAAAATTATACAAATAATAATTATATTTGATCTTATCTAAAAACTGAAGAGATGGCACACAATGGTCACTTGATTATTGACTAGAAGAGAATTTTTTATTCCGAGAAGAGGTTTTCCTTTGGCCTTGCGCACACTAGAACGAGCAAACAGGATGTTAGTGCCCAAAAATCAAGGAGGGCTCGTTTAAAGGGCTTGAGAATATGTTCGTTAATAGGCTCGTGAACTCGAGCTCGAGCTCGGCTCAATTAAGAGCTCGTGAACATGCTCAATGATGTGTTGAGTTTGGAAATTTAATGTAGTAGTTTGGGATGTTCAATGATATATTGAGTTTATATTATTTTAATTGTTAGATTCGTTGAATATTTATTCAAACGAGTTTCAAACTCGTTTAACAAGCCTACAAAACGAGCCTTAAAACGAGTTAAAAAATGAGCTCTAAATAAGTCTGAGCTTACTTAACGAGTTAGACACGTTAACTATGATAATCAAGCTAATAACGAGCCGAGCTCGAACTATTCGCGAGCTTGGTAATTCCAAAACGAGCCGAGCTCGAGCCTTATGATAAAAGTTTGATTCGAGCTCGAGCCTGAATATAACTTAAATGAGCCATACTCGAGCCTAATACTGTTCATCTCGGTTAGGCTCGTTTACATCCCTACCTTTATATGTCACCTCTCATAACCTCTGTAATCATGAGATAACGAAGAATGTCAGAGTTTATCAGATAATGGAGAGTGCACAACCTAGGCAATGTGCAATAATTGTTCGAGAAATCTTTCATTACCCACATGTATACCTCTTTTATCGTTTATACTTATGTCATTGATAAGACGATTAAAAGAATATTGGTGGCAAAAGGCGAATACGCTCGCCCCCAGCGCCCCCGCCAACCCATCCCAGGGCCAACACGGAGGAGGTAAATCACGGGCGGCTACTAGCCTTTGGAATAGTGACTAGCACATAAGGGAGACATTTACCTTGGCTTTGCCGAGATTCGAACCCCATACCTCATTGGTGGCAACACCTCATGTGCTAGCCACTAGATCCATCCGAGGGGACAAACGATTAAAAGAATATGCTGTTATAAGTGGTCGACTGATGAGAAACATGATAATTTTCTAAGAATGTTCCAAAAGAATATTCTCTGACATGTGGTTATTATTCTGACAGGCTTTTAGGATTCCCTGCTCATATTGTCAATTGAGTATATCCTGGCCGGCATATAAAGCTAGCCGTCTTTATGTCTGTCCTCACCTTAAGCTGCTCGATTATGTACTTAATGATATTATCAATCCGTTCAGAAAATAATGTAATGCATTGGACATGCTGGAAATTTGTTTAAGAAATGATATGATAAACTGTGCGTGCTGAAAATTCATTTGGGAAACAATATGAAGTGAAGTGTCTTAGGCCCGTCCAACCTTTTATTCGGTCGGGCATGTAATGGACTGTCTAGAGAAATAGACCTATATTCTGAAGGTTCAACCGGTACTTTAAGCCAATCATCAGTATGATAGAGTGCAAGGAAAGGGAATGTGAGATCTAGAATTCTGACCGGATTTATAAAAAAGAGCTACTTTACACTTGGGCATATAAGGGACAAGTATGAAGTCATATAAATCTGTACGGTTCTATTACTGAACAGATACACAAGCATACAATTTCATGAAAACCTGTAGGGTTAACCAGTAATAGGGTCGATCGAGCATGTGTAGGGAGGTTTATGAGAATCAGGGAGATCGACCCTTATGCTGACCAGACCTATGGTTGGTCAACTGTGTGGTGGGTCGTACGTCCCTTAACTCGGTCGACTATTGAATAATCAGACATGCTATCTTCCCCATTCAAGAGTAAAACACTAAACCCCTTATGTTCAACCGGCTTAAGGGTCGATCACCCCTCTTCTGAATAGTTTGTGATCTGGTCGGGATGTCCCTAAGAGCCTTAGCATTGGGCGAATAACAAAGTTAGGTAGGGAATGCTCTCTTCTCTTGATTTTGACTATCATATCACCTTAACTTTAAATGTCATGTCATCTCCTAGGTCTGCTCGTTACATCCCGTATCACTAATAACCTCCCTTTCAAATCTAATCGAAAGAGGTGTAGCCGACTGATTGGACCCAAGTCTAATTTTCATCCACTTGACCCCTTTACTAGGGCCGTCTGGAGATTCATGTTTTCATTTGTGTTTTGGGAACTTAGTGATATTTTTTCAAAAACTGCCTATATGAGGTTGGCCACACATAGGAGAGCACCGAGGATGTGTGAATAGGTGCTTCTCCAGCGTAATGATTCAATTGTCACATCCATCATAAATGCTCATTTATGGATGAGTGGCACGTGGCTCCACTCCTCATTCTTGGAAATGACTTCTAACACACGCTGCTTCGTACAACTCAATAGCATATGTCTCTATAAATTAATGATTCTCTGTGTGTCTGCTACTTTAATCAAACGGTTGTAATTAAGTTTCACTCTTTTTCTTAAAAACCCCTAAGTGAAGCAGAACCCCCTCATTATGTGCTTCATCTTCCTTGCTCTCTTTCTTCGGCGATCTTCCTCTGCTAACTTCTTTTCTTTTACACCCTAAGTGATCTAGTAAGTTTCTCGTTCTTTGTTCTCTCTATGCTCTCTCATGGCTCAAGAATTCTTCTCTCCCTGGTATACTCTTACTGGCTCAAATTTCGTTAAGTCTGATAGGGCTTCCATCCACCTTCGGTATGAAATCCTAAAAAGTTATCGTATTGTTATTCCTTCCCCAAACGCTCGTCCTCATTGTCCTCCTTCTAACCACATTACTTTCTTTAAGGATCAATTAGTAACCAGTCTATGTTTTCCCATCCCTCCATTCATGTTAGAGGTGAGTCGGTATTTTAATGTCCCTTTACAATAGTTTACCCCGAATGTATTCCGCGCTGTGTGCGGCATGTTCATATTATTTTGCCTGTATGACATTCCTCCAACTCCTCACATTCTTCATTTGTTCTCTTATCCTAAGAAATCATAACTAGGGGTCTTCCTCTTTCAATCTCAATCGAAGTTAGTTTTTTTTTAGGATATGTCATCTTTGAATAACGGCTAGAAATCTCTTTTTTTTTTTTTTCATTGAAATGCCTGAGCCTACAAACTAGCCAACCGAATGGCGGTACTCGCTTTCTCCTCTTCCTGACCTCGGGAGTTATAAGCAAGACCCAACCTTTATTTCATACTCTACTAAGCTAAGCGACCAATGTTTTAAAATCCACAAATGACTGTGCGAAAGCCTACTTTACTTGTTTGGCTTGAGCCCCATTCGGACAAAGCTTCCTTGTTCTTTTGATAAGTTTTAATAACTTGCTCATTATGTTATCACTAACTAAGGTATTTCTTATTTTATGCAGTGGATGTTATTTTTGAATCTTTGGTCACCGACCAAATCAACTTAGAAGATGAAGAATTCCTTGTTCAAGAGCGAGCACTGTTAACCGAGCGGGGTTCCCAACCGGTTGTCCCTTCTAGAGGGCTTCTGGTAGTCGAACGGTCGAATCCAGCATGACCACTACTTTTGGGGAGTTAACTCCCGATCCTCTCTCGGTGTTTGAGGGTTCCCCTTCGGACGCGGAGGCCATCCCAAAAAGGAGACGCAAATGGCGTAAGCTCACTCATACCCAAGGACAAGCTACCGTTATCGAGACGCCTTCCTGCATTTATCTCATGCCCATGAAGAGCCCGACCAAGAAGAGACGCAAGCACAATCCTCCGATTTGGACCTGGTCCACCCTCCCTCCTGTCAGTTCAACGCCGGAAACTGCTCAAGCACAAGAGGTCGCTTTCCCACCGGGCATCTCTCCTACTCCTGCCCTTCTCGTGTCTCCTCGTGCGAGCACTCTCTCGATCTCCACCTCTGCCGCGCCAAGGAGGCTTTATCTTCTGATCGAGTAATTCTAATGTTTTATCATCTTTGTCAAAATCCTGCACTTATTTTCACTATACCAATTACCACACGAATCACTCACTCAATTCCAGTTCATATGCTTACTGGAATTGTAGTGGCAAAAACATTTAAAAAAAAAAGTATTTGCAGACACATGCTCTGATTGGGGTTCAGCTAAACAAGTTATGCTTCTTTGGTCTTGATTTCTCATATACCATATAGAAGTTGCATTGGTGGTTGTAAACTGATCTAAGTGAAACAGGACGTGTTTGCTCTTTTTTCTGTCAAGATTTGTTTTTATGCAATGCATTTTAACTAGATAGACCAGAATACGTATTTTATCTTTTGTACCAGTGTAAATACAAAGACTGGCATAAGCTAGACATGTTATCTTTTGTTACGTTTCCACAGTTTTAATTATAGTGCTTTGATGCTTTTCTTTTGATGCATGCATGTTCTGACCACAGTTTGTGATTTATCACGTTTCTTTTCTTTTAGATTAAGAAGTTAATGGCTTCGACAGTTGATTCTGCAAATACAAAGAGCGCATCTGATGGTGAAATCGTAGCCAATTCGAAAGCCCACGTGACTAAGGTACAAATAGTAGGCTCTCCAAAGGCCTAAGGTCCTACCTAAACATTATGGCTACAATGAAAGAACTTTGTCATGGAGAAAAAAAAGTTCACTAGTTCAAGTTTGCATGCAATAGGTCAAGAATACTTCTTCATGAATTCCTAGTCTCTCGGCTATTTAATAGTTTACTGAAAAATGTATGCTCCTACTAAGCTACTGTACTATATGTAATATCTGTTGTTGAATTCTCTAATTTAATGGCTATGGAATAGGTTTGAAAAACTTGTCTAACTTTTAACTAGCTGTAGATGTATGAAGTTTGACGTTCAAAAGACACTTTCCGTCAAATGTTGGCTTTGTTTTATCTTCCTTCGAGCTTGATTAACTAATTTGTTCACTGAAGTATTTTACAAAATTTACAGGTAATGTGCATGCTTCACCTGCAAGTAATTTTGGTAATTGTTAATGTAATTATCGTATCTTGGACATATAGACTTTGATTGTGTGCTTTGCTTCACGAGGCTAAAAGGAAAAGAAGATTATTATATCTTTGTTAAACAGAAAAATTCTTGCACATGGCATCTCTTATGTGCATCCATTGTCTCTTATTTGCTTATCCTGTAGTATTAAATCTTTTCTTATTCTGAATATTCCTCTCCATGAAAATTCTTATATGAGGCAATATGAGTGTCATAATCCTTCTCGTTTAAGTTGAACTTTGATATACCTTACATGCAAAGTTATTTTTCTTTAATTATTATCATTATAGTTTTTTATCAGTGCATTCAAGTTCAAACAAATTCAAAATAAATGTTTTCTTCCCTTTTCTTAACAAATACCATAATTTTTGTTTCAGGTAGTATTGAAGGAATACTTGGTTCTAACTTTGTTTAGAGATGAGGTAGGTATGCATAGTACTATGGTGTATTTGGGTTAAAATTTCTAAGCAGATTTTAACATTTTTCATACCGTATGAGCTATTACATGAAGATCATCAGCTTTACATTTTTCCAAGCATTTTGGAATCCAAAAAGTTATTTTGGACTAATCCAAAGGACCACTCAGAATTGTATACTTCCACTAAACCTCATTCTTGAACTAAATCTGAAGTGGAGAAATTTTCTTTCAACATGATTAAAATAGTATTACAATAGTAATAGCAGAAAAATAAAGAAGAAGAGGTTTTTACAAAGATATTGAGAGTTTTTCTTTCTCTTCTTTAAAAGATTGCTCCAAGTTGGATAGCAGTAGAGCACTAGAGAGCTTGTTGAGCACTTGAACAAGAGAGCTTGGAGCTTTGAGTGTGAATACTAACCTTACAACAACTAATTTCTCCTTTTATATCAGATCATCTTTTTTTGATATTCATTTGATTGATTTCCTCTATCAGTTAATTTAGTCGCCCACCATATGACAACTTCTAAACATTTTGAAATTGTGTATGATTTTATCAAATTTTCAAATATCAATCGAATTGATTTGTGAATCAGTCGACTAATTAGATTAATCGAGTGACCAGTTGAATCGATTGTCTTCTGTTCACTTTAAAAACAACATCAATCGACTAATTATCAATATTATTCGAATCGATTTACTTCTGTGCACTTCAAAACACCAATTGACTAATTATTTATATTAGTCGATTGATTCACTTCTGTGCACTTCAGATCCACTACCAGTCGACTAATTATCTAAATCGATCGAATCGATTCTTTTTTGTGCACTTCATAACCAATACCAGTCGAACCGATTCGCTAAAGATCAATTTGACTGATCTAAATATCAATCGACTGATATGCAGAATTAAACTTGAACAGATATTTTTTAGTGTATTAGTTGATTGATATTTATTTCAATTCGAGTACTAAAACCAATATCAGTTGAATGAATCTCATGATCAATAAATTGATGGTGTTTTTGGTCATTATAATGACTGAATTCATCTAAGAGTTTGCTACCCTTGTGCCCCCATTACCTTATCCTAGATGACCTCTTGTTCGCTTGACTTTCGACACATTCATCAACCCTCACATCTGATCCCGTGATCAGCTTGGGTTTTTCTTCTCTTGCCAAAAATCTGCACTACAAAAAACACTAATCTAACAAAGAATTTTCGGCAATTTACCAAAAAGAAGTACGCAGAAAATGGAAATTACAAAAAGGTGTATCGTAGTTGTGTATTTACCAAAGGGCATAGTAAAGTGATGTGGAGTTCCCATTTAACCCTCCCGACAACCTCCTCTCCTAAGTCATTATTTTCTAGGCACCCGAACCACAATTTGAATGTTTTTAATTTTAAAAAAAATAGTGATGATGATGGAGTCATCATTTTTCTGCCTCTCTCTCTCAGCTCGTACATGCCTTGCCGCTCTCTACCTAAGTGTTTTCGTGTGTCTCTCAGACGACATCAGACATTTTCACCAATAAATAATCCACACTGATCGTGACTCTGCAGTGAAGGGTTTTAGGGTTTTCGACAATAATCTCTTTTCATAATGACACAAATAAGTGGATCAGATGTATCATCCTCTGCACTTAAATTATTTGCAAAGGTATCACCTTAGATACTCTTTGATTTTGATAAGCTCAAAGAGTTTGATTAATTTTTTTTTAATTTTTTAAATTGTAGGTTTCAATTGATGTTGGGCAGAAACTACATTAGAACCGTGTCTTATGTCACTTTAAAAGCTTTTTTTCAAGCATCCACAGAGAAAGGGGCACATCATGGAGTTGTTATTTTACATGGTCGGTACATAGCGATGATCAAACAGTCACCCTTTAGTATTTTCTTGGACATACAAGAAATGCAGCATATTCATAGTTTATTGGCCAATATATTTCAAAATTAAGATTCAACTTCTCAAATCTTTAGATTCCCAGGTACAACTTTTAATTGTCAACTATAATTATGAAGTAGTTGTATAGTAAAATAAAATAATTTTAAAAGGTTAATATTTTAGACAGCTAATGGACCTGAGAGTGAGGTATTATGATAAACGAGGGTTTGATATGATCTCATATCAAGGCCAACATGAGCCTGATATAATCCCAAATCAGGCCTAAGGTGGGCTTGATACGATCTCATATCAGGCCTAACGTGGGTATGATATGTGATCATATCAGGCCCACCGTGGGTCTAATACTTATTTATCTGTTTGTAGAAGTTAAATAATCATTTAAGTTATTCAGGTATTCTGGTTGCCTTCACAAGAAGAGACATTTCTTTGCTTCTTGGTATTCTAGATCGAGGTGTTTCAATTCTGATCAATTTAACTAAAGCATCGAGTGACATCTTTCTAACTTCTCAAATAAAAAGAAGCTACTAAATCAATAATTAAGGAGTTACTTAAATTTTATGTCAATCGCGTTGAAGAAGAAGAGGATGTTTTATTATTTTGCAAATTCTACATTTTATATATATATTTTTTGTCTTATTTTCTTCCGGTACATATAAGGTCTATTTATGTCTTATAGATATAGTAGATGATTTTGAGAATTTTGTTAGATCCAACTAGGTTGAAGTCATCCATGAATTTATGGCTCCACAATTACCTAAGATTAGGGACATATTTTCATCAACTCAGACAATACATTCCAACACCAACCTCCCTTACCTAAAGGGCTTTGCTGGGCTTTTGGCAATGAGTTTATATTTGATGTTAAATTTAATAAAATTGTGCCGATATGTATGAATATCTAACACTTGAGATGATGAATCAAGTATACTTTTTGGAGCATGTGTCAATCCAAAAATCATACAAAATTGAAGGAGCACGAATAAATAAGTGGAGGAATATTTCTTCACATATTAGTAAGGTGAGGGAATTGTTAGATTGAGTCTCATCTGAAGAGGTAAATTTTGAATAATGTCACTTAAGTTAGGTTAATATACTTTTTTAACATGTGTTTTAATAATTTGACATGTTATGATTGACTAATCCCTACCCAATATGAGAAATCATTGGTTGAGAACATTGATGGTGTTGATAACATTTCATGTCTAATGGAGACAACACAAATTAAAGGGAATGAAGCATGAAGCCAAAGTAATAAGGAATGTTGTAACTACATTATTCAAGCAAACTGAATTAAGGAGCTAACAATGGAGAACATGCATTTGAATGATAGGGTGAAAGAATTACTTGAAATTATAGAAAATAAAGGCATGCAATCTCAATCAAGTGATCTTGTAGACGATCCTCAATGTGAACCAATAGCTTTTGGAACAAGAAGTAGGAGAGGATGTGACAGAAGTCGCTATGATTATAGGGATACTCCAATTGATAGTCCATTGTGGCTCCAGATTTTACATAAGAGATAGCGGAGAAATATATAAATATGCAAGCCTATGAAGAATGTTGCAATAGAAGTAGAGAGTAAAAATTTGTAAAAGAATATAATGTTGTGGAGAAGGGAAAAGGAAAAATTGATGTGGATGATATGGAAGAAGAAAGAGACATCGTCACATTAATGAAAGGCAATTCTGAAGAAGAGGCAGAGAAGGATGCAGCTAGGATTGCCCAATTTAACAAAATGAGGAAACAAGTTATTGCTATAAGTCTGTATTTACATATAAAATAGGATTTTGTTTGATTTAATTCATTAATTAAATATGTTTTTTGTTTATTGACATAGTTTTATTGGAATGTATACTAAAAGCCTAGCTTTTTGAATAAATATTTACTTAGAAATAAGAATCATATTGGTCAAATATCTACATTTATAAGATAAGTGTAGTTGTTCGATTAATTTATATTATAGATAACATGATGTGTGGTGTTACACACAGAATATCATGTTATCAATTCCTTATAAATTATAAACAGTAGCTCACGACTGAGATGGAAAGGAACAAATCATTGGAATAGTCGTAGTGTAATTATGTATTAATTTATCTTGACTAATAAATTACACTAGTACACTCTGAGTGTATTGAGCAGGACCATTTAAGGTAAGTTCTTTTTATACTAACTTAATAAAAAAATAAGACCTTAGTTATTATGGAAGTGTGTGCTCTTAATCCTAATATAATAACAAATACATATATTTAGCATTTATTTCTTTGACTTATCAAAGGGTGAGATTTAGCTCGATAAATCAATAGGTCCGATAAGTTGGGAAATGATATTACTTATAGTGTGTGTTGTTGATTATAGAAGGAAACTATGTTCTAGTAATCTAGGTTGATAATGTCCCCATGAGGAGCTCATAAGGATTGTCATGTTAAACCTTGCAGGTGGACTTAGTCCGACACGATAATAAGGTTGAGTGGTACTACTATTGGACTAAGATATTAATTAAAGTGAGTTGTCAATAACTCAATTAATTAGTGGACATCCGACATCTTAAACACAGGGAGATTAACACACTCATGATAAGAAGGAGCCCAAAATATAATTTGGGATTGGTGCGGTAGTTCAATAATAATTATTTAGTGGAATGAATTATTATTAATGAAATTAAGTTGGGTGTTCGGGGCGAACACGGGAAGCTTAATTTCATAAGGAGACCAAAACCAATTCCTCCTCTCGGTCCCTATCGTAGCCTCTTATTAATAAAGTATTATACCCACCTTTATACCCATCCTAAGGTGGCTGACCAAGCAAGCTTGGGTTGGCCAAACAAATAGGATGAGCTAAGTTGTGTGGCCGACCCTAGCTTGAATCCAAGTTTGGTGTGACCGACCACATTAAATTAAAAAGGATTTAATTTTTTAAATCTTTCTTATGTGGATACCATGGTTTTAAAAAAGAGTTTAAAATTTAAATATGTCATTTTATAGATTTCTACAAAAAATTAAGTGAAAGGTTTGATATCTTTCCTTATTTGTAGTTAAAAGGAAGATTTTAATTTTTGATAAAACTTTCCTTTTATGAAACCATTCTCATGATTTTAAAAGAGAGTTTTAAAATTAAATCTTTCCTTTTATAGTTTCTACAAAAGATTAAGAAAAGATTTGATATCTTTCCTTATTTGTAGATTGAAAGGAAGATTTTAATTTTTGATAAAACTTTCCTTTTATAAAACCATGTTCATGATTTTAAAAGAGAGTTTTAAAATTAAAATTTTCTTATTATAGTTTTTACAAAAGATTAAGAAAAGATTTGATATCTTTCCTTATTTGTAGATTGAGAGAAAGATTTTAATTTTAAAGATAACTTTCCTTTTTGGAAATCATCCACATGTTTTAATAGAGAGATTTTAATTTATAAAATTTCCTTTTATAACCAACCATGAAGGGAAAAATTAATAGAGAAATTTTTATTTTAAAATTTTTTGGAAATAAATTAGGAAGTTTTAATTCTTGTGATTAAAACTTTCCTTGCTTGGAGAATTAGAGGTGGCCGCCCACTTTAATAAAAGAAAAGGAAATTATTTTTTATCAATTAAATTTTCCTTTTCATGACAAAGAAAATAAGGAAATTTTTATTAAAACTTTCCTTATTTGCTAAGACCAAGGATTATAAAAGAGAGAGAGGGGGTGCCTTCACAAAGTGAACTCTCTTCTATTCCTCTCCTCTCTTCCTTGGTGTGGCCGACCCTCTTATTCTCCCTTTTTTTTCTTTTTTTTTTCTTTCTTCTCCTTGGCCGAACCTCATCATCTCTTGGAGCTTGGAAGGTGGCCGGATCTTGCTAGGAGAAGAAGGAGGAAAAGGAGGCTTTGTTTCTAGCATCCCTTGGAGCTTGGTGGTGGTGGCCGATACTTGCTATCTCTTGGAGAAATTTGCTTGGCCGAAACTTGGAAGAAGGAAGAAGAAGGGCTTGGGTGGTTCTCGTCTTGGAAGATCGTCGCCCACATGATGTCCGAGATAAGAAGAGGAATACGGTAGAAGATCAAGAGGTTGTTGCATACAAAGAAAGGTATAACTAGTAATTATTTTCCGCATCATACTAGTTTTTGTTTGTATGAATTCCAAACACAAGAGGATAGAGATTCTAGATGTTCGGATTTGTTTCAAATTTGTGTTTCTTTTATTTTTCAATCTTGTGATTCAATTGTTCTTTTTGGTTAAACCTAGAGTTATATAAGGAAATTAAATATTGAATTTGGTTAAGAGGCTTTGTTGAGGCAATGGTGGATGTTCCCATACGCAAGAAGACCAAGTACCTCGCCATGTTTGACCTGGGAGCCGATTTCCGAAATAAATATTTAATTGAATTTGTAACATAGGTGGATTTGGATCTATAATATTAAATATCGTTTGCGATCCAAGTCTAAACTTCTAAGAACAGATAAGTTAAATTTGGAATCAATAATGTTAAGTTACGTTTGCGATTCTGAATTTAATTTCTAAAGAACACAATAGGTTGTTAGGAAAGGTTCAGGACTTGTACAAAATTTTTGTACAAAGGAACCGGTATGATATTCCTAGGACCAACCAACAAGTTTGTGAAGAAGAAATTTAAGACTTTAAAGAAAAAAACAAGATGAAGATGTAGCCTACTTGTTAAAACAGTTGGAGAACCTAAAGTATGTGAAATACATAGTTGATTTAATTAAGTGATAAGTCAAGATAATTATATAGTTCTATAATTTAATGTTGTGATTTATAGTCATTGATTTACTTTACAAGTCTACAAATGAAATAGTTTGGGAGGAACCATCCTTTGGGTTAAATATGCATTCCTTCTTTTCATGTGTGAATGGAGAGATGTTTACAAAAGGTGAAGTAATTGACACGTATTGTAAAATTCTATTTAGGAAGATATCCTCGTCTGGTAGGACATACAACAAGTCTATATATTGTTTATAGTAAGCGTGCTTTAGATGATGGCAGATATATATCAGTGAGTTTAGATTATGATGTGTTGATGATGATTATAAACTTCTTCTGCACCTTGAGTGTTGGACCCCATGGTAGTTTTGATGTGATCAACCAAGTTAGTTAGGTCCTGTTGTGTTTGATCCCTGTGTCTGAGTGTGCAGGAGCTTAGGAGCACAGGAAGTCGAGCGGAAGACGCAGCTAGCGAGAAGGACGGCACGGGAAGGGAGCCGACGGGCTCGGTGCGTCCGAAGGACGAGAGAGCTGCGGAAGAGTACTCCGGTGGGCGTGAAGAGCGTGCGCGGAGTTCGAGGGATGTTAAGCCGGGACGGAAGGCTGCTCGAGGAAGGCCGGAAATTGGGTTCGGGTGAGCCCTATTTCGGTTGGCCACAATCACCCAAAAGATCGGAGCATCGGAAGTCGCAACAAGCTGGAAACGAAGTCAAAAGAGCTGAGCTGCCAGCCTGGAGGCGCCTCCAACCTGACTGGAGGCGCCTCCAGCTTGAAGGCGCCTTCAACTAGGCTGAAGGTGCCTTCAGCCAGGCTGGAGGCGCCTTCAGCCTGATTGGAGGCGCCTTCAACAGGTCAAAATGACCATTTGCGTTCGGATAGAGTTCTATCCGCTGACCGAGCTGTGGAGGCGCCTTGAACCTTATTGGAGGCACCTTGGACCCTCGGGATAGAATTTCCAGAGGCTATTTAAAGGCCCCTGGAGCTAGGAATTAGACAACAACTCAAGCAATCAATCTGTAAGCAATTCCTAGCAGTAGTTCTGAGCAATTAGAATGTAAAAGGCTTCTCCGCCTTCAGAGAAGGAGAATTTTCTTAGTGCGCTTTTCACTGCCCTGGATTAACAACCTCCTTGGTTGTAACCAGGTTAAATTCCTGTTTCTGCTTTTAGTTTCTGTCTTTATTATTTTACTACTGCGTTTATTCTGAGTTGAAATCCGAGGAGGGTATTTTCGTTTTTATTTTCAGCAATTCACCCCCCTCTTGCCGGTCTACGCTGCACCAACAAGTGGTATCAGAGCCTGATCGCCTCAGAAGGACTAACCGCCAACTGAAGCACTACGATCAAGACGATGGCCGGAGCGAACATCCATCCCCCGAAGTTCGACGGAGACTTCGCCACTTGAAAGCGCAAAATGGAGGTATTTTTTAAAATGGATTTTGATATTCTTATTACAATGAAATATGGTTTTGCAACGCCGAAAGACAAAGAAGAAAACACATGGAGCAAGAAGGAGCAAGCCGATTTCGTCGCCAACGAAAAGGCAGAGTTCCACCTGCTCAGTGTGCTGCCGCCGCCGGAGGTAAATCGGATCGGAAGCTACGACTCAGCGAAAGATCTCTGGGAGAAATTCCTGGAGCTTCACGAAGGGACTTCCGAAGCTGGAACCAGTTAACGAACCTCCGGATGAACCAAGGCG
Source organism: Zingiber officinale (assembly GCF_018446385.1). Lineage (NCBI taxonomy): Eukaryota > Viridiplantae > Streptophyta > Magnoliopsida > Zingiberales > Zingiberaceae > Zingiber > Zingiber officinale. Next base: position 97,963 of record NC_056004.1, read on the forward strand.
AGAAGGTAGCGCAACTCCAGGCGAGAATCAAGGAGCTGATAACGCAACTAACGAACCTTAGAGAAGAGGTAACCAACCGGGATTATATCCGATACGCGCTCAATGCCTTCCCGAGAACTCCAGAGTGGGCCTCCTTAGTAAATGCGTACTACATCTCTAAGGACCTCGAGGTAAGTACGTTAGAACAATTATTTTCAACTTTTGAACTTCACGAATCTCGAGTTTCAGAACCCAACGGAGCAGAGAAGACAAGTCAGAACATTGTCTTAAAGGCAAAGATGAACAGTTCTGACTCCGAAGCCTCAGTCGACGAATCCGAAGCGACACTACTGGTAAGACACTTCAATAAGTTTTTTAGTACTAATAAATTTAAATCGCAGAGGCATCATCAAAAAAAGAGGACGGTTCGCTGCTACAACTGCAACGAAGAGGGACACATCAAAGATGATTGCCCAAAGCTAAAGAGAAAGGAGAAAGAAAGGGCAAAGCCAAAATACAAGAAACCAGAACCCTCCAAGCACAAGAATCTGAAGGCTACTTGGTCAGATTCGTCAACCTCTGAGTCGGACATCGAAGAATTCTCAGGGTTAGCGCTATTGGCGAACCATCAACCGGAAGAAGACTCAAGCTCAGAGATGAGCATCGATGAAGGGGGAGGAACATCAGAAGAAGAAAGCAGCAGTGAAGGGGGAGCGTCACCAGACCAGGTAAGTAAGGTACGCAATCTAACCCCAACTCAATCTTTCAAATTTATCAAGTCTCTTTCTAAAGAGTTAGATCAATTAGAAAAAGAGAACGCTGAACTAAAGTTGAACCTAGCAAGAGCATGTCCGTTAGAAATGTATGATCATCTAAAATCAGAAAATGAAAATTTAAAATTAGATATTGAAAAATTGAAAAATGATGCATGCTTAAAGAAATTTCCAAAGTCAAAAATTAGAATTTATGGTAAATTAAATTGGTATATAAGGAAGCATCAAGGTCAACTTAGAAAAATACCAAGAAACTATGTACCCCCTAGATTTTTGAATAATCCTCTAGGAAGGAACCTCTATTGGGTTCCAAAATCTATGCTTAATTAATTTTTCAAAAATTAAAAGCTTAAAGTGAGAAAATTAAACATTGAAATTCTCTATGGAAGCTTTGTCTAAGGAAGTGGTTGTTGCTCCAATAACCAAGAAGGCCTAGTGCCTCGCCACGACCTGGAAGCTAAAATATTGAAAGAAAATGTTTAATTAACTTTCTGAAAAAGCATTAAACAAGAATTAAATAATGCTTTGAAAGTTTATCAAATATTTGTTAAATTAAACAAAAATTCCTTAGAATTTTTTTTTTTAAAAAAATTCTAACTTAATTTTTTTTTTGGGTTAGAAATTTTCTTCTGGAAAATTCTAAAAACTCATTCACTTGACTTAGAATTTTTTTTTTTTGAACATTTACTTAAGATTTTTTTTCACTTAGAAATTTTTTTTTTGGAAAATTTATTTTAACTTAGAAATTCTTAAGACCCCATTTTTGCTGTGATCAAAGGGGGAGAGAAAAGTACAAGTTTAGGGGGAGTTAGATAAATTTAAAATTTCTTTTATTATAAATGTTTAGGGGGAGTTAGAAAATTTTAAAATTTCCTTTATTTTTATAAAAAGTGTTGTAATTTTACTAATTGCAAAAATTATGTTTAACTTGTTAGTTTAGTAATTTTTCTTTAAAATTACTTTTTATGTCTATTTTAACCCTAACTTGAACTTGGGTTGATGCACATCAAAAAGGGGGAGATTATTGGACCCCATGGTAGTTTTGATGTGATCAACCAAGTTAGTTAGGTCCTGTTGTGTTTGATCCCTGTGTCTGAGTGTGCAGGAGCTTAGGAGCACAGGAAGTCGAGCGGAAGACGCAGCTAGCGAGAAGGACGGCACGGGAAGGGAGCCGACGGGCTCGGTGCGTCCGAAGGACGAGAGAGCTGCAGAAGAGTACTCCGGTGGGCGTGAAGAGCGTGCGCGGAGTTCGAGGGACGTTAAGTCGGGACGGAAGGTTGCTCGAGGAAGGCCGGAAATTGGGTTCGGGTGAGCCCTATTTTGGTTGGCCACAATCACCCAAAAGATCGGAGCATCGGAAGTCGCAACAAGCTGGAAACGAAGTCAAAAGAGCTGAGCTGCCAGCTTGGAGGCGCCTCCAACCTGACTGGAGGCGCCTCCAGCTTGAAGGCGCCTTCAGCCTGATTGGAGGCGCCTTCAACAGGTCAAAATGACCGTTTGCGTTCGGATAGAGTTCTATCCGCTGACCGAGCTGTGGAGGCGCCTTGAACCTTATTGGAGGCGCCTTGGACCCTCGGGATAGAATTTCCAGAGGCTATTTAAAGGCCCCTGGAGCTAGGAATTAGACAACAACTCAAGCAATCAATCTGTAAGCAATTCCTAGCAGTAGTTCTGAGAAATTAGAGTGTAAAAGGCTTCTCCGCCTTCAGAGAAGGAGAATTTTCTTAGTGCGCTTTTCACTGCCCTGGATTAACAACCTCCTTGGTTGTAACCAGGTTAAATTCCTGTTTCTGCTTTTAGTTTCTATCTTTATTATTTTACTACTGCGTTTATTTTGAGTTGAAATCCGAGGAGGGTATTTTCGTTTTTGTTTTCAGCAATTCACCCCCCTCTTGCCGGTCTACGCTGCACCAACAAGTGGTATCAGAGCCTGATCGCCTCAGAAGGACTAACCGTCAACTGAAGCACTACGATCAAGACGATGGCCGGAGCGAACATCCATCCCCCGAAGTTCGACGGAGACTTCGCCACTTGGAAGCGCAAAATGGAGGTATTTTTTAAAATGGATTTTGATATTCTTATTACAATGAAATATGGTTTTGCAACGCCGAAAGACAAAGAAGAAAACACATGGAGCAAGAAGGAGCAAGCCGATTTCGTCGCCAACGGAAAGGGCTCAGTGTGCTGCCGCCGTAGGAGGTAAATCGGATCGGAAGCTACGACTCAGCGAAAGATCTCTGGGAGAAATTCCTGGAGCTTCACGAAGGTACTTCCGAAGCGAAGCTAGCGAAGTGCGACATCCTCCGGAACCAGTTAACGAACCTCCGGATGAACCAAGGCGAGAAGGTAGCGCAACTCCAGGCGAGAATCAAGGAGCTGATAACGCAACTAACGAACCTTGGAGAAGAGGTAACCAACCGGGATTCTATCCGATACGCGCTCAATGCCTTCCTGAGAACTCCAGAGTGGGCCTCCTTAGTAAATGCGTACTACATCTCTAAGGACCTCGAGGTAAGTACGTTAGAACAATTATTTTCAACTTTTGAACTTCACGAATCTCGAGTTTCAGAACCCAACGGAGTAGAGAAGACAAGTCAGAACATGGTCTTAAAGGCAAAGATGAACAGTTCTGACTCCGAAGCCTCAGTCGACGAATCCGAAGCGACACTACTGGTAAGACACTTCAATAAGTTTTTTAGTACTAATAAATTTAAATCGCAGAGGCATCATCGAAAAAAGAGGACGGTTCGCTGCTACAACTGCAACGAAGAGGGACACATCAAAGATGATTGCCCAAAGCTAAAGAGAAAGGAGAAAGAAAGGGCAAAGCCAAAATACAAGAAACCAGAACCCTCCAAGCACAAGAATCTGAAGGCTACTTGGTCAGATTCGTCAACCTCTGAGTCGGACATCGAAGAATTCTCAGGGTTAGCGCTATTGGCGAACCATCAACCGGAAGAAGACTCAAGCTCAGAGATGAGCATCGATGAAGGGGGAGGAACATCAGAAGAAGAAAGCAGCAGTGAAGGGGGAGCGTCACCAGACCAGGTAAGTAAGGTACGCAATCTAACCCCAACTCAATCTTTCAAATTTATCAAGTCTCTTTCTAAAGAGTTAGATCAATTAGAAAAAGAGAACGCTGAACTAAAGTTGAACCTAGCAAGAGCATGTCCGTTAGAAATGTATGATAATCTAAAATCAGAAAATGAAAATTTAAAATTAGAAATTAAAAAATTGAAAAATGATGCATGCTTAAAGAAATTTCCAAAGTCAAAAATTAGAATTTATGGTAAATTAAATTGGTATATAAGGAAGCATCAAGGTCAACTTAGAAAAATACCAAGAAACTATGTACCCCCTAGATTTTTGAATAATCCTCTAGGAAGGAACCTCTATTGGGTTCCAAAATCTATGCTTAATTAATTTTTCAAAAATTAAAAGCTTAAAGTGAGAAAATTAAACATTGAAATTCTCTATGGAAGCTTTGTCTAAGGAAGTGGTTGTTGCTCCAATAACCAAGAAGGCCTAGTTCCTCGCCACGACCTGGAAGCTAAAATATTGAAAGAAAATGTTTAATTAACTTTCTGAAAAAGCATTAAACAAGAATTAAATAATGCTTTGAAAGTTTATCAAATATTTGTTAAATTAAACAAAAATTCCTTAGAATTTTTTTTTTAAAAAAATTCTAACTTAATTTTTTTTTTGGGTTAGAAATTTTCTTCTGGAAAATTCTAAAAACTCATTCACTTGACTTAGAATTTTTTTTTTTTTGAACATTTACTTAAGATTTTTTTTCACTTAGAAATTTTTTTTTTGGAAATTTTTTTTTGGAATATTTATTTTAACTTAGAAATTCTTAAGACCCCATTTTTGCTGTGATCAAAGGGGGAGAGAAAAGTACAAGTTTAGGGGGAGTTAGATAAATTTAAAATTTCTTTTATTATAAATGTTTAGGGGGAGTTAGAAAATTTTAAAATTTCCTTTATTTTTATAAAAAGTGTTGCAATTTTACTAATTGCAAAAATTATGTTTAACTTGTTAGTTTAGTAATTTTTCTTTAAAATTACTTTTTATGTCTATTTTAACCCTAACTTGAACTTGGGTTGATGCACATCAAAAAGGGGGAGATTATTGGACCCCATGGTAGTTTTGATGTGATCAACCAAGTTAGTTAGGTCCTGTTGTGTTTGATCCCTGTGTCTGAGTGTGCAGGAGCTTAGGAGCACAGGAAGTCGAGCGGAAGACGCAGCTAGCGAGAAGGACGGCACGGGAAGGGAGCCGACGGGCTCGGTGCGTCCTAAGGACAAGAGAGCTGCGGAAGAGTACTCCGGTGGGCGTGAAGAGCGTGCGCGGCGTTCGAGGGACGTTAAGCCGGGATGGAAGGCTGCTCGAGGAAGGCCAGAAATTGGGTTCGGGTGAGCCCTATTTCGGTTGGCCACAATCACTCAAAAGATCGGAGCATCGGAAGTCGCAACAAGTTGGAAACGAAGTCAAAAGAGCTGAGCTGCCAGCTTGGAGGCGCCTCCAACCTGACTGGAGGCGCCTCCAGCTTGAAGGCGCCTTCAACCAGGCTGAAGGCGCCTTCAGCCAGGCTGGAGGTGCCTTCAGCCTGATTGGAGGCACCTTCAACAGGTCAAAATGACCGTTTGCGTTCGGATAGAGTTCTATCCGCTGACCGAGCTATGGAGGCGCCTTGAACCTTATTGGAGGCACCTTGGACCCTCGGGATAGAATTTCCAGAGACTATTTAAAGGCCCCTGGAGCTAGGAATTAGACAACAACTCAAGCAATCAATCTGTAAGCAATTCCTAGCAGTAGTTCTGAGCAATTAGAGTGTAAAAGGCTTCTCCGCCTTCATAGAAGGAGAATTTTCTTAGTGCGCTTTTCACTGCCCTGGATTAACAACCTCCTTGGTTGTAACCAGGTTAAATTCCTGTTTCTGCTTTTAGTTTCTATCTTTATTATTTTACTACTGCGTTTATTCTGAGTTGAAATCCGAGGAGGGTATTTTCTTTTTTGTTTTCAGCAATTCACCCCCCTCTTGCCGGTCTACGCTGCACCAACATTGAGGACATCATTCCTTTGTATCATTTAGAGCCACTTTCAGGCAATTGTGTAGTTGGCTACATATGGTAAGTGATTAGATTTAGCAATTTATGCTCATTCTAAGAAAGTGACACAATCATTGATGTGGTGTTTCTGTAGGGTTACTATAATCATTATTAGTCAATTTTTAGATATGATTCTAGCAGGGTTTTTGTAATCATGATAATCGTCCTTTTTTAGAATAACTTTCATTTCTCAATCTACCTCTTCATTTTATTATGTTTACAATGGCAGACATCTTTATAAAAAAATGTTGAAAGATAACAAGAAAGAGAAATTCAGATTTGTGAATCCATATAAAATCCCATATATGGCAAACACTACACATGACAAAAAAGGTAAGCTTGAAAGGCTAAACCAAAGGGCAAGTCATTTGGCAGGCAGGCTAAGTGCTGCATCTATAGATCAACTAGTATTGGTGCCTGTTAGAATGTACACTAAAGTCTAGTTTTTTGTATAAATATTTATTTTAAAATAAGAATCACATTGGTCAAATGTCTACTTTTATATGCTAAAAGTAGTTATTCATGTTGGATCCCATGGTTGTTTTGATGTGATCAACCAAGTAGGCTAGGTCTTGCTTTGTGTTTGATCCCTGTGTCTGAGTGTGTAGGAGCTTAGGAGCGTAGGAAGTCGAGCGGAAGACGCAGCTAGCGAGAAGGACGACACGGGAAGGGAGTCGACGGGCTCAGTGCGTCCGAAGGACGAGAGAGCTACGGAAGAGTACACCGGTGGGCGAGAAGAACGTGTGCGATGTTCGAGGGACGTATTAAGCCGGGGAGGAAGGCTTCTCGAGGAGAACGGAAATTTGGTTCAGGTAAGCCCTATTTCGGTTGGCCGAAATCACCCAAGCAAACGGATCTTCGGAAGCCAAAGCGAAGAAGAAAAGGAGTCAAAAGAGGCTGGAAACTATTTATACCATGCAAGAAGGAAGGTATTTATAGCAGGAACCTTAAAGGCGCCTTAAACATGCATTGAAGGTGCCTTCAACATTGAAGGCACCTTCATTGCTTGTTGGAGGCGCCTTGAGCCAGGTCAAAATGACCGTTGAGGTTCGGATAGAGTTCTATCCGAACAAATCATTAGAGGCGCCTTGGACCTCTGTTGGAGGTGCCTTAGACCTACGAGATAGAGTTTCTCGGGTCTATAAAAGGACCCCTGGACCTAGGAATTAGATATCAATTGTTCAATCAACTATGTAGTCATTCCTAGCAATAGTTCTGAGCTGTTAGAGTGTAAAAGGCTTCTCCACTTTCAGTAAAGGAGACTTTTTCTAGTGCGCTTTTCATCGCCCTGGATTAACAACCTTCTTGGTTGCAACCAGGTTAACTGCTGAGTCTCTGCTTTATTTCTATTTCTTTATTTCAGTTATTTTATTATTGCTATTACATTTTTGAGTTGAAAGCACGAGGAGGGTATATCTTTTATTTTTCAAGCAGTTCACCCCCCTCTTGCTGGCCTCCGCTGCACCTATAATTGGTATCAGAGCCCGACAGCCTCAGAAGGAATAATCGCCGACTGAAGCACAAAGATTAGGACGATGGCCGGTGTGAACATTCATCCCCCGAAGTTCGACGGAGACTTTGCTACTTGGAAGCGAAAAATGGAGGTATTTTTTAAAACTGAATTTGATATACTTTTAATAAGGAAATATGGATTTGAAGTGCCAAAAGACAAAGAAGAGTACAACTGGCCCGAAGAAGGAACAAGCAGACTTCGTCACCAACGGAAAGGCTGAGTTCCACCTGCTCAGCGTTCTGCCGCCTCAGGAGGTAAGTCGGATCGGAAGCTACGACTCTGCGAAAGACCTCTGGGAAAAATTCCTGGAGCTTCACGGAGGCACCTCCGAAGCGAAGCTAGCAAGGCGCGACATCCTCTGGACCCAGCTTACGAACCTCTGAATGAACAATGGTGAGAAGGTAGTGCAACTCCAAGTCAGGATTAAGGAGCTAATAACTCAACTAAGCAACCTTGGAGAAGAAGTAATGAACCGGGACTCGATTCGGTATGTGTTCAACGCCTTCCCCAGAACTCCAGAATGGACATCCTTAGTACATGCATACTACATCTCTAAGGACTTCGAGGTAAGCACTTTAGAAAATTTATTTTTGACTTTTGAACTTCACGAATCTTGAGTTATAGAGCCCAATGGAGTAGAGAAGACTAGTCAAAACATTGCCTTAAAGGAAAGAATAAATGGTTCCGACTCTGAAGCATCGATCGACGAATCCGAAGCGGCTCTATTGGTAAGACGTTTCAATAAATTTTTTAATACTAATAAATTTAGATCGCAGACAAAGAGACTTCAACAAAGAAAAAGAACGGTTCGTTGCTACAACTGCAACGAAGACGGGCACATCAAACATGACTGCCCAAAATTAAAGAAAAAGGAGAAAGAGAAGGAAAAGACAAAGTACAAGAAACCTGAATCCTTCAAGCACAAGAACCTGAAGGCCACTTGATCAGATTCGTCTTCTTCCAAATCAGACGTTGAAGCCTTCTCGGGGTTAGCGCTAATGGCTAACCATCAGCTGGAAGAAAAGTCAAGCTCAGAGATGAGCATAGATGAAGGGGGAGGAACATCAGAAGAGGAAAGTTGCAGTGAAGGGGGAGCATCACCAAGTCAGGTAAGTCAGGTGCATAATATTACCCCTACTCAGTCCTTTCGCTTTATTAAAGTCCTTTCTAAAGAGTTAGATAAATTAGAAAAGGAAAATGAACATTTGAAATTAGAGAATACAAAATTGAAAGATGAAATTAAAAAATCGAAGACTGATGCATGTTTTAAAACAAATGTTTTTCAAAAGTCAAAACTTAAGATTTATGGAAAATTAAACTGGTATGTTAAACACCATCAAGGTCAACTTAGGAAAATTCCCAAGAATTATATACCCCCTAAGTTTCTGATTAATCCAGTAGGAAGGAACCTCTATTGGGTTCCAAAAGCCTTATTAGAATAAATTTCTTTTAATCATTAAAGCTTCCGGTAAGAAAATTAAACATTAAAATTTCTTTATGAGGCTTTGTCTAAGGAAGTGGTTGTTGCTCTAATAACCAAGAAGGCCTAGTGCCTCGCCACGACCTGGAAGCTGAAATATTGAAATAAAATATTTAATTAACTTTATAAAAAAGCATTAAAACTAGAATTAAATAATGCTTTGAAAGTTTTTCAAACATTTCCTTGAAAATTCTAAAAATTCAATTTACTTAGAAATTTCTTTTCTGGAAAATTCTAAAAACTCATTTTACTTAGAATCTTTTAAAAAAAAATTCAGGGGGCGTTTGGTATGATCATGGGAATGAGAATCAGAATGAAAATCATTGTATTATGGAATGGGAATGGGTATGAGCATGGATATCACTCTTAAAAGCAATGTTTGGTTAGTTGCATACTTTCTATCGGAATAAATCAATATTTTCTTTTTTACCCTTAAAAGAAAATAAGAGAAAAAATTAGATGTGAGAGAAAAATATGATAAAAGAGAATGATGAGAGAGAAAGTGTGATGAGAAAGAATGAAGAGAGAGAAAGTGTGATGAGAAATAATGAAGAGAGAGAAAGTGTGATAGAAGAGAGCATGATGAAATAAGATGAGAGATAAAATATGATGTGAGAGAAATTATGATGGGAGAGGATGAAGAGATAGAAAATGTAATGAGAAAAAATGAGGGGAGAGAGAGTGTGTGATGAGAGAGATTGAGGAGAGAGAAAGTATGATGAGAGAGAAAGTGTGTTGAGGAAAAAAAAGGAGTGTGACAAGAGAGATTGAGGAGAGAGAAAGTGTGATGAGAAAAAAAAGAGAAAAGAGAGTGTGATGGGAGAGATTGAGGAGAGAGAAAGTATGATGAGAGAGAAAGTATGATGAAAAAAAGAAGGAAGAGAGTGTGATGGAAGAGATTGAGGAGAGAGAGAGTATGATGAGAGAGAAAGTGTAATGAGAAAAAAGAGGAAAGAGAGTGTGATAGGAGAGAGAAAGTATGTGATAAAATGATGAGAGAGAAAATATGATGAGAGAGAACAAGGAGAGAGAAGTGATATGAAGAAAAAATAAATAAATAAATTTTGATATTTGATATTAAGGGAGAAAATTTTAGTTTTAAGTCAAGGGTATTTTTAGAATAAGAGAATATTTTGATTGATGAAAATAGGGTAATGGCTCGTTGAAGGGGAGGTACATGAGAATGAGTTATTACCCAATTTCAAGGATTCATTCCCTTATTTGTATTCCTATTCCTATAATCCAAACATTAACAATGACAATCAATGATTCTCATTCCCATTCCTCACTCCTATTCCCCTAAACCAAACACCCCCTCATATTTTCTTATTATTACCCCATTTTTACTGAGATCAAAGGGGGGAGATAGGTACAAGTGTAGGGGGAGAGAGTTTTAAAAATATTTTTAAAAAATTCTGTTTAACTCTTAATTAAATAGTTGCAATTTTATTTATTGTAAATTTATGCTTAACATGTTAGTTTAGTAATTTATTTTAAATGACTTTTTATCTATTTTTACCCTAACTTGAACTTGGATTGATGCACATCAAAAAGGGGGAGATTGTTGGACCCCGTGGTTGTTTTGATGTGATCAACCAAGTTGGTTAGGTTCTGCTTTATGTTTGATCCCTGTGTCTAAGTGTGCAGGAGCTTAGGAGTGCAGGAAGTCGAGCGGAAGATGCAGCTAGCGAGAAGGACGGCACGAGAAGGGAGCCGACGGGCTCGGTGTGTCCGAAGGACGAGAGAGTTGCGGAAGAGTACACCGGTGGGTGAGAAGAACGTGCACGACGTTCGAGGGATGTTAAGCCGGGGAGGAAGGCTGCTCAAGGAGAAGGCTGCTCGAGGAGAAGGCCGGAAATTAGGTTCGGGTGATCCCTAATTCGGTTGGCTGAAATCACCCAAGCAAATGGAGCTTCGGAAGCCAAAGCGAAGAAGAAAAGGAGTCAAAGAGGCTGGAAACTATTTATACCATGCAAGCAGGAAGGTATTTATAGCAGGAACCTTAAAGGCGCCTTAAACATGCATTGAAGGTGCCTTCAACATTGAAGGCACCTTCATTGCTTGTTGGAGGCGCCTTGAGCTAGGTCAAAATGACCGTTGAGGTTCGGATAGAGTTCTATCCGAACAATTCATTAGATGCGCCTTGGACCTCTGTTGGAGGCGCCTTAGACCTACGAGATAGAGTTTCTCGGGTCTATAAAAGGATCCCCTGGACCTAGGAATTAGATATCAATTGTTCAATCAACTCTGTAGTCATTCATAGCAATAGTTCTGAGCTGTTAGAGTGTAAAAGGCTTCTCCGCCTTCAGTAAAGGAGACTTTTTCTAGTGTGCTTTTCATCGCCCTGGATTAACAACCTTCTTGGTTGTAACCAGGTTAACTGCTGAGTCTCTGCTTTATTGCTATTTCTTTATTTCACTTATTTTATTATTGCTATTGCATTTTTTAGTTGAAAGCACGAGGAGGGTATAACTTTTATTTTTCAGGCAATTCACCCCCCTCTTGCCGGCCTCCGCTGCACCTACAGTTCATTTAATTTATATTGAAGATAACATAGTGTGTGGTGTCACACAGAAGATCATGTTATCAATTCCTTATAAATTATAAATAGCTGCTCACAACCAAGATGGAATAGGACAAACCATTAGAATGGTTGTAGTGTAATTTGATATTAGTTTATCTTGACTATAAAATTACACTAGTACACTCTGAGTGTATTGAGCAGGATCATTTGAGGTTGTTCTTTTTATATTGACTGTAAAAAAGAAACAGAATCTCTGTTATTATGGAAGTACGTACTCTTAATCATGATATAATAACAAGCATGTATATTTAATATTTATTTCTTTAATTTATCAAAGGGTGAGATTTAGATCATTAAATCAATAGGCTCGATAAGTTGGGAAATGATATTATTTATATGGTGTGTTGTTGATTATATAATGAAATTGTGTCCTAGTGATCTAGATTGGTGATGTCCCCTTGAAGAGCTCATAAGGATTGTCATCTAAACCTTGCAGGTGGACTTAGTCCGACATGACAATAAGCTTGAGAGGTACTACTCTTGGAGCTAAATATTAATTAAGTGAGTTGTTAGTAACTCATTTGATTAGTGAGCATTCGATATCTTAAACACAGGGAGACTAACGTACTCATGATAAGAAGGAGCTCATATTGTAATATGAGATTGGTGCGGTAGTGCAATAATGACTCTTTAGTGGTATGAGTTATTATTGATGAACTTGAGTTGGGTGTTCGGAGTGAACACGGGAAGCTCAAGCTCAATAGGAGACCAAAACCAATTCCTCCTCTCGGTCCCTGGTGTAGCCTCTTATTTATAAAGCCTTATAATCTACCCAAAGCCCAGCTTCTTAACCAAGCTTAGGGGTCGGCCACATCCTTGTTTGGAGCCTAAGCAAGGGGCCGACCAATCCAAGCTTGGAGCTCAAGCTAGGGCCGGCCAAGCCTTGCTTGGTGCCCAAGCAAGGGGCCAACCATATAAGAAGAGAAAAGGAGATTTTATTAAAAATAAAATTTTGATAAAATCTTTCCTTTTATAGTCATTCATGAAGGGATTTAAAAGAAAAATTTTATTTTTAAAATTTCCTTTTATAGACATCCACATGATTTTAAAAGAGAGTTTTAAAGTTTTAAAATTTTAAAATCTTTCCTTTTATAGCTTACTACAAAGGTTTAAAAGAGAGATTTGAGATATTTCCTTATTTGTAGTTATTTATAATGTTTAAAAGAAAGGTTTTAATTTTTGATAAAACTTTTCTTTTTGAAACCATGATTTAAAATGAGTTTTATTTTAAAAATTTTCTTTTATAGATACCCACAAAAGGATTTAAAAGAGAAGATTTTAATTTAATTTATAAAACATGCCTTTTATAGCTATCCACAAAAGGGATTTTAAAAGAGAGATTTTAATTTATGTTTAAAATCTTTCCTTGTTAGGACATGATATGGCCGGCCATGTAAAGGAATAAAAGGAAGTTTTATATATTTTTTTTAAAACTTTCCTTTTTTACATTCACCAAGGATTATAAAAGAGAGATAGAAGGTGCCTTCATGGTACAACAAGAACATCCTTTGTTCCTCTCTTTTTCCTTGGTGGTCGGCCCTCTTCCTTCTCTCTTCTCCTTTTGTTTTCTTTCTTAGAGGCTAGCGGCATCAAGCTTAGTTTTCTCTTGCTGGCCGGTTGCTTGAAGGAGAAGAAGAAGAGAAGGAAGCTCTCTTGTCTAGCATCCCTTGGAGGTTAGTTGGTGGCCAAAACTTGGAAGCAAAGGAAGAAGCTTGGGTGGATTTCATCTTGGAAGATCGTCGTCCACACGACGTCCAAGAGAAGAAGAGGAATACAACAGAATATCAAGAGGTCTATAAGCTACTACAAAAGGTATAACTAGTTATTTGTTTCCGCATCATAACTAGCTTCATCCTTTTGTATAGATTTTGAAAAACCAAACACAAGAGGCTATCAGTTTTAGGTTATCGTTTTGTTATTGATTTTATTTTTCGATTTCATGTTTTGATATTGTGTTTCTATTGAGGTCTCTGTAGTTAAACCTAGTTTACTGTAAGAAGCTAAATATCCAATTTCTTTGAAAAGCTTTGTCTAGGAAGTGGTGGATGATCCCATACCCAAGAAGGCCTAGTGTCTCACCATGTTTAACCTGGAAGCCGATCTTTGAAATAAATATTTAATTAACTTCTGTAATATGGTTTAACTTATGAAGAACACATCGGTTAAACTTGGAGTAAAAATGTTAAGTATCGTTTCAATCCAAGTTTAACTTCTGAATGATAATTTGGATTAATAATGTTAAGCATTGTTTGCAATCCAAATTTAACTTTAGTAGAGCACATGGGTAGTTAGGATAGTTCTATGCTTGTACAAATTTTTATACATGGGAACTAGAACGATATTCTGAGTAGCAACCAACAGTGTCATGTAATATCGGGTAAGTAAGAATTAAAACATCACTTTCAATTGTTGTCTTTCGATACTTTATTGAATTATATGCACTAATTATGTGTTTGTGCATAGTTTCCATTGGATTCTCACTGTCATTGACCCTTATAATGAAGTTATTTATTTGTTGGATTCTCTAAGGCACCACATTCATGATGAGGATTGGAAATATATAGTGGAAATGTGAGTTCATATTTCTTTTTTATTAAGCATTTATGTTAATACAAAACTCATATATAAAAAAATATTAATGTAGGAAGGGCCTTAAGATTGTGTAATTCAAACAAGGAAAGGAAAGGTAGAAAAAAGGCTATGTGAGAAGTAGTAAAGGTATGTGTAATTATATATAACATATATTTTAATGTGTATGTTTATCATTAATAATTTGTCTCTAATTACCATAGGCTCCTCAACAACAAGATGTCAAATAATGTGGTTATTATGTGATGCAATTTATGAGACAAATTATTGAAGAAGTTGAAATTATCGAGAGAGATTCATTACGATCTATAGTAATGTTTTCTTGCTTATGTCTCAAATTATTTGAAATAAACTATTTAAAATTTTCAAAGTCAATGTTGATTTTTTTTTATTAATGTTCACAGTTCACACAAGCGGAGTATTCTCGAGAAGAAATTGATGATGTACGATCGGAGTTGACAGAATGTATACAAGATCATATTTATGAGTAGGTGCATTCAAATTTATGTAAGTTCATTACCTTGTTTTAGCTAAAGTTTATGTAAGTTCATTATCTTTAGTAAGAAGAAACTTTTTGCTTCTTTGGAATCCATTTTCAACTATGCTTCTTTGCTACTTTTTGCGTTCATTACCTTTTTGCTGGTTTATACGAAAGAGCATCAAGGGAAGTGCAATTGGAGAGCAACACATGGATTTTACATGCGAGACACATATATATGAACCTATTAGGGTGATTCAAAATGCTAGACTAGTGCTTATAGTCTTAGTAGTAGTGATTCCAACAAACAATATTAGAACAACCTCAACCCCAACCCTGTGGTGGTTTAGTGGGCCTTTTGGTTGTTATATGACTTAGTTCCAATGGTGCAAGATTTTTTAAGATAGACTCTATGACCCAAAAAAATTAGTCTCTTGTTTTTGGCAGTCTAGTGTTTGCAAGGGAGTAATTGGCGCAACAAATGCCCTAGGGTTGTGAACTTGGTGGATATATTTTCCATTTGCTGCACTTGCAATTTTTCTCCTGCCTCAGCTGCAGCTTATTTCTTCTTAGCACTTTTGGTTACATAGTGATCATCCTGTGGTTATTCTGGTAAACCATTGCCAAACACACTGTCATTTTTATTGCATTGCTATGTTCTCTCCCTTCTTTTTTGTATATTTGATGTGAACAAAGCCAACCTCAAAAGTCAAGTCTTGAGACCTTACCATGTGTTTAGAACAATTTGCATTGCTGGATGGCTGGTGAGCATAGCTGGTGAGTGTACTGGAATGTGTTTTACGCTATATGATTTGTCAAACAAAGAATGATATGCAATGAATGATAAATAATACAGTTTGTAGATGTATCTTACTGTTGCTTTTTCAATAGACGAGGACTACTTATTATCTTGTCAAATATTTGACAATGAGAAGGAATTTCAGTAATGTGAGAAGAATATATCTCTATGATTTATAGGCATATTTATTTAGCCAAATGCTTTATTATTCTTGAAAAGCATAAAGATCTCATGCATACGAACAATGAACCCTATTGTCTGGTTATCTTTTGCATATTTGTTCATCATGATAAGTTATTCCATTTGTTAAGTATGGCAAAAAACTAGTGAAGTACTTTTGTGGGCACCGGGTGCACTAATTCACTTGCCAAAGATCCATTTCTTTCTTCTGTCTTTCTCAATCCAAATTTTCTCATTACTGTATAGTGTGAACTGTGACCTTTGTTTTCAACTTTAAGAGTGAAAATTTCTTTTGCATAATACTGATGGTATTGTTTTCTGTGGCAGATACACAGTGGTAGGTGTTTTGTCCCACTCTCAAGCCGACAATCCTTTTTTATCAATATATCTAGTAGAAGTAAGCATGCAGATCATTGTCTTCGAGGCCGGCTAGCCATTTTGTGCTTTTTTTGTTTTAAATTCGAATGTCACTATCAACTTTGAAACAAAAATATTTAGTATTTGTGCATAGTTGAATTCTCCTGTAAATACTAATACTTTGTAGTTAAATTCTATTGTTTTGGTACGAGTTTTAAATCATTAGCCGAGTTTATTAAATGCTATTTTATATATCAAATTCGAATGTGGACATGGTAAAAGAAAATTAATAATTTTGTAAATATAAAAAATGATTTTGTAAATATATTTTTTTATTTTATTTTTATTTTTTATTTTAAAAAGGCAACGCTTTTAAAGCATTGCACAAGTGTTGTCTTTTCCAAAAATAACGCTTTTAAAGCGTTGCAATAATGTTGTTTTTGCTTAAAAAAAAATAACGCTTTTAAAGCATTGCAAAAGTATTGTCTTTGCCAAAAACAACAACGCTTTTAAAGCATGCAATAATGATGTTTTTGAAAAAAAAATACACAACGCTTTTAAAGCGTTGCAATAACGTTGTCTTTGCTATAAATGACAACGCTTTTAAAGTGTTGTCATTGAGCGGACTTTTAACAACAGTAGTTTTAACAATACTTTTTCCCTAACATAGACAACGCTTTAAACTTTTAAAGCGTTGCCTATTAGCTTTTTTCTTGTAGTGACATGTTGTAGCTTCACTAAAACATGACAGCAATATATATTATACTTTTATAGCTAAAATGGAAGAAGACTTATTATATTAAATGATTATATGTTGATAAGGTGCATGATGGAGGGGTCGGATAGCTGACGTGGTCAGAAGTCAAGCCTAAGGGGCGGTCAAAAGTCAAGCTTAAGGGGCAATCAGAAGTCAAGTTTATGTGGAGGTCAGAAGTCAAGCCTACGTGGCGGTCAAAGGGTCTGCCTACGTGTAGGTCAAAAGTCAAGATTATAGAGCCGTCGTGTTTGAGCCTATGTGGAGGTCAGGCCCACAAGGCCAGTAAGATTCAGAGATCATGCCCATAGGGTCAGTAAGAACGTAGAAGGTAAGACATGTAGGATGGGATAGGCGGATTAAGGAATACAGGTCAGGAATCACAGGTCGAGATATGCAGGACAAAATACGTGGACTAGAACGTACAGGGCAGGATAGTGGAAGCAAACTAAAGCTTATAGGTCAGGAATTACAGGACGGGACAGGCGGATTAGGGAATACAGGTCGGAATCACAGGTCGAGATATGCAGGACAAAATACGTGGGCCAAGAACGGAATACATGGACCAAGACGTGCAGGTCAGGAGCAGCAGACCAAGGTATACATGTCAGGGTTTAAAAGATAAGATGGGCAGAACAAAACACACAGACTAAGGCGTACAGGTCAGGAGTTATAAGCTAAGGTGGACAGAATAGAATACATGGACCAGGACGTACAGGTCAGGACAAGCGGACTAAAGCACACAGGTTTACGAAGGCATACAAGTCAAGGTTTACGAGCTAAGACAGGAAAAATGAAATACATGCACCAAGACATACAAATCTGGATTTACAGGAAGACGAATAAAGGCTATGGAATGCAGGTCTGCGCTCATAGGTCAAGGTTTACAGGTATGGAGACCTAGTTCAAGTTTGACAGACCTAGGTGGGCACGCACTATACGACAATTAAGTCAGGGAATCGTAACAACCTGTCAGAGAATAATCACCGCATGTCAAGGAATATACTAACGGTCTAGGGCTCGCGCCACCTTGATCCTTTCGCCGACCTATAGGAAAAAGTCACGCGTCCTTCACCGCCAGACAAATCCTGGCACCCGACATTTCTTGACACTCATCAGACTCCAGGAGTACCCACTGTCATATAAAAAGGGAGACTTTCTCCTATATAGGTACGCTCACTCATCTTTACGCATTCGTCCTTTACTTTTCGTCCTTTTACTATGCTTCTGGGGAAAAAAATACCTAACTTGAGCGTCGGAGGGCCTAACACGGGGACTTTTTCCCTGGTTCTTGGTCTCTAACATGAGTTCGACTTGTCTGAGTGTGTGCAGAACTTTCGCCTCATCGTCCCTGTCATCACCCCCCGTCATCCGCCCGTGAGAACATTTCTAACAGGTACCAGATCGGCTAGGCACCTCTTGTAACGACCCAATTTTCCTCATTAGGAGTTCTAAAAGTTCTTAAAAATATTTTAGAAATATTCTAGAGATTTTTAGAAATTTTTAGAGTATTTTTATGTAATTTTTGGAGGTCGTTTGGTATTTTTACTGAACGAAGGAAGTTTCGACAAAAAAATGTCCAAGCCGAGAATTTAACCCACGACCTTTGACTCGGTCAAAACTCGGCTGACCAGGTGGGCAAACAGATTTTTCTATTTAGAAAAGGTAGCGAATTTATTTAAGATAGTTAACAGAATATTATAAAAGGGATAAGTTGATGTTGGATTTGTTTGTTTAGAAAAGGTAGCGAATTTATTTAAGATAGTTAACATAATATTATAAAAGGGATAAGTTGATGTTGGATTTGTCTGTTTAGAAAAGGTAGCGAATTTATTTAAGGAGTTAACAGAAATATTAAGTTATAAAAAGGGATAAGTTGATGCTCTGTTTTCCCGTGACTTAAACCATTCTCTCCTTCTCTGCTGCGTACGATGGCGGAGCTCGGGCAGAAAACGAAAGGGAGTTAGGGCATCATCTCCGGCGGCCGGCTAAGGTCCTAGAAGCCCTTTTTGTTCGGTTGTGAGTCCAAGAAGCAAGGTAAGTACTTCTCACCTGCAGTAGGAGTAGTTTCGGATCTTTGTTCTTCTTGAATTCGAAGCATAAGAAGCGCTTATAGTGCAGATTTTTAATTAAGCCTATAGTGCATATCTTAATTAAGTTTATAATACAGATTTTTATGTAGAGCTTATATTGCAGATTTTAATTAAGCGCTTATAGTGCAGATTTTTAATTAAGCCTATAGTGCAGATTTTAATTAAGCTTATAATGTAGATTTTTATGTGATCCGGTAGTAAGAGCGGGCCCCCCCTTCTCTTGCAAAGTCAACGCCAAGTGGAAGTCACCGGAACAGCCGCCCACCCAGAGGAGAGTGTGGTCCGACCGGACGGACGGCCATAGAGGGCCGGTCCGACTGGACTGCCGGCCGGCCGATGGAATCGAGTACCCGGAAAGGTCCGGCCGGTTTGCACTCATAGTTGGTAGGCACCCTGTCAAATCGGGGTTCCGACGCTCAGTTAAAAAGGTCATGGACCGAGCTGACCTTTTGACCGATCACAGTCATAAAGCACCCCTGTTTGTTAGTCTCCACAAAGCACAAGTAAACCACTGCGGATGTCCGGTCGGATGTTTAGGTATCTTTCCGCTCGGACTACAAGTTTGGAGTAAAGGAAATGGCCAGAGGATTTCTTTCTCTGACAACCTGTAGGTTTCACGTGTGTGTCATGCTCCAAATCTTGTGACAGGGGATTCTGCTGTCCCATCGAGGGCATGCTTTGACTGTAGCGATATGGGCCAGGTAAACTTTCTGACAGCCGCGTACCTAGGAAAGGACAGGTAAGCTTTCTGACAGCCGCATACCTAGGATAGGACAGGGGACACTTATACACCCTGGTACGCGTGCCCAAACCTTTCACAGCTCTATATAAAGAACCTCAGGTTTCATCGACAGGGGGGGGTATGTACTCTGAGACTTCTGGAGCCACCTTGTTCATCGTGATTTACCTGACTTGAGCGTCGGAGGGTCGTCGCTGGGAATCCCCTTCCCGGCTCGACTTCTGTGCAGGATAGCCGGAGCATCTCGACACTAGTTGGAGACCTACATCAGCGAGCCTTGGAGCGTCACGTGCCCAGCGTCTGCTGACTTCTGGTTCGGACAGGATCATTATGTAAAGCTTATATTGCAGATTTTAATTAAGCTTATAGTGCAGATTTTTAATTAAGTCTATAGTGTCGATTTTAATTAAGCTTATAATGCAGATTTTTATGTAAGCTTATAGTGCATATTTTAATTAAGCCTATAGTGCATATTTTAATTAAACTTATAGTGCATATTTTTAATTAAGCTTATAGTGCAGATTTTAATTAAGTTTATAGGTGCAGATTTTAATTAAGCCTATAGTGCAGATTTCAATCAAGCTTATAGTGCAGATTTTTATGTAAGCTTATAGTGCATATTTTAATTAAGCTTGTAGTGCAGATTTCTTAGAGCTTAAAATGCAGATTTCTTTAGAGCAGATTTCTTTAGAGCTTGTAGTGCAGATTTCTTAAGAGCTTATGGTGCAGATTTCTTTAAAGTTTATAGTGCAGATTTTTTGTGGAACTTATAATGCAGTTTTTAAAGAAAAAGATTATAGTGCAGTTTGGTTAAGTATTATAGTGCAGAATTTATGTTTGCATAGTATGCAGAAATAGTGTAGCATAGAATGCAGAACCTTGATTAGAATAGTATGCAGAATTTTGATTAGCATAGTATGCAGATTTTTGTTTATGCATTTCAAAGTTAGAATTTGTTTAAACATTTCAGTTTTTAAAGAAGCATTCTTTAATTAGAAATATTAACAAGTGTAAGAAAGATAAAGAAAAGAAAGAGAAAGGCCAAGGCCTTAAGTAGATCTCAAAGTCAAGACTTTAGGGATTTTGGCACACAAGGTGCTTAAAGAAAATGCCGAGGCATTATATATTAGAAGTAATAAAAGATAACAAGTATTTTACTTTATTTAAGAGGCTAGTACCCGACTTCCGAGGTTGTCGTTAAACAAATCCAGGTGTCCAATTCTGAGGTCTTGGCCCTGGTAGACCGAGGTCTGCTCTTTTAGGATTGGTGGCTCGCTACCCCAACCTATTAGGGAACGCGCATAAGATGGTACTACGCCTGGGCCCAAGAAGAAAGTTGATTATTATTTTGAAGTATTAAAGTATAAGTTTTCAAACAAAAGAAATAAGCTTCACATAAGTTTAAAATTCAGCAAGTTTAGCTTTCTTATATACTGACATGTTGTTTAGATTTGCTTACATGTTTAGTATTTCAGTATGCTATGTTTTGTTTGCTATTAGATGAGCATTCAGTTTCTAGATTTCTTTCAGCTTACATGCATACTCGAGTTTTGTGAGTTAGATAGCGCTTACTAAGCAATTTTACTTATAGATGCATTTCCTCTTACTGCAGATAAAGGAAAGGAAAAGTTATAGCAAAGGAAGGCGACAAGGAGGTGCAGATGGATGTGTGATGCCTGGACTATAGAAGCCTTGGGATTTAGCATAAGAATTTATTAACAAAGAGTTGAGTAGAATGTATTAGATGAGTCATTTAGTCTTCCGCTGCTAGTTAATTGTATGTTTTGAGTTCTCCGAGAGTTTTAGGAATTTCTATCAACATGTGAACAAGGATAGTTAAGTAAAGTTAGTAGTCCAGTAGCGCTCCACCCTCACAGACCAGTAGTGAGGAGGGTGGGGTGTTACAAGTTTGTATCAGAGCAGTTCCTATTCTCCAGCATCACACATCAGTACCAACCTTGTCGTCTTCAAGTAAGAAAGTATTTAATTTTTAGTATGCTTTTCTTTATTCTTTACAGTAAAGAGAAATCCTTAGAAGTATTAGATTATATGTACAAAATAGGGAGATGTTTAGAAGTGCTTATAAAGTTAAGAATTCTGCTTAGTTTCTTTTACATAACAAGATGTGTTCAGGGATGGTGGTATGATCCGGGGACCTAAGCCCGGTGAGCGCGCCAGAATCAAACAAGATGTGTTCTGGGATGGTGGTATGATCCGGGGACCTAAGCCCGGTGAGCGCGCCAGAATCAAATAAGATATGTTTTGGGATGGTGGTATGATCTGGGGACCTAAGCCCAGTGAGCGCGCCAAAATCAAACAAGATGTGTTCTGGGATGGTGGTATGATCCGGGGACCTAAGCCCGGTGAGTGCGCCAGAATCAAATAAGATATGTTCTGGGATGGTGGTATGATCTGGGGACCTAAGCCCAGTGAGCGCGCCAGAATCAAACAAGATATGTTCTAGGATGGTGGTATGATCCGGGGACCTAAGCCCGGTGAGCGCGCCAGAATAAAGGGGAACTCCGGTCCTAAGTTCGGACCCCTACCAACCTAGCGCTAGGGTAGTTGTCTGATCAACAACTTATGTTACGGTACTACTAAGTGCAACTAGGCTACCACAATAGTATGTTTATAAGTATGCATGCAAGTATGTTCAAGTCATGTTATATTTATATTTACGTTTATGTTTAGGTCCACGTTATGTTCATGTTATGTTCTTGCCTATGCATATGGACATGCTTGTGATCGAGTCTATCATTATGTTTAGTTCATCTACCATGCTTACGTTTATGTTGTCATGCTTATGTCACTATTTATGCTTATGTTCATTGAAAGTAGGTTAGGAGGTCCTAAGATACCTTTGATGTGGTTTTCCTTAGTACATTAGATTATGGACGCTAACTAATGTAGGTACAAGGTAGAGAACATGCTTTAAAATTATTCTAAGTTCGAGGACGAACTTTTTATAAGGTATGGGGGATTGTAACGACCCAATTTTCCTCATTAAGAGTTCTAAAAGTTCTTTAAAATATTTAGAAATATTTTAGAAATATTCTAGAGATTTTAAAAAAATTTTAGAGTATTTTTATGTAATTTTTGGAGGTCATTTGATATTTTTACTAAACGAAGGAAGTTTCGACAAAAAAATGTCCAAGCCGAAAATTGAACCCACGACCTTTGACTCGGTCAAAACCCGGCTTACCAGGTGGGCAAACAGATTTTTCTGTTTAGAAAAGGTAGCGAATTTATTTAAGATAGTTAACAGAATATTATAAAAGGGATAAGTTGATGTTGGATTTGTTTGTTTAGAAAAGGTAGCGAATATATTTAAGATAGTTAACAGAATATTATAAAAGGGATAAGTTGATGTTGGATTTGTCTGTTTAGAAAAGGTAGCGAATTTATTTAAGGAGTTAACAGAAATATTAAGTTATAAAAAGGGATAAGTTGATGCTTTGTTTTCCCGTGACTTAAACCATTCTCTCCTTCTCTGCTGCGTACGATGCGGAGCTCGGGCAGAAAACGAAAGGGAGTTAGGGCATCATCTCCGGCGGCCGACCAAGGTCCTAGAAGCCCTTTTTGTTCGGTTGTGAGTCCAAGAAGCAAGGTAAGTGCTTCTCACCTGCAGTAGGAGTAGTTTCGGACCTTTGTTCTTCTTGAATTCGAAGCATAAGAAGCGCTTATAGTGTAGATTTTTAATTAAGCCTATAGTGCAGATTTTAATTAAGTTTATAATGTAGATTTTTATGTAGAGCTTATATTGCAGATTTTAATTAAGCGCTTACAGTGCAAATTTTTAATTAAGCCTATAGTGCAGATTTTAATTAAGCTTATAATGCAAATTTTTATGTAGAGCTTATATTGCAGATTTTAATTAAGCTTATAGTGCAGATTTTTAATTAAGCCTATAGTGCAGATTTTAATTAAGCTTATAATGCAGATTTTTATGTAAGCTTATAGTGCAGATTTTAATTAAGCCTATAGTGCAGATTTTAATTAAGTTTATAGTACAGATTTTTAATTAAGCTTATAGTGCAGCTTTTAATTAAGTTTATAGGTGCAGATTTTAATTAAGCCTATAGTGCAGATTTCAATCAAGCTTATAGTGCAGATTTTTATGTAAGCTTATAGTGCAGATTTTAATTAAGCTTGTAGTGCAGATTTCTTAGAGCTTAAAATGCAGATTTCTTTAGAGCAGTTTCTTTAGAGCTTGTAGTGCAGATTTCTTAAGAGCTTATGGTGCAGATTTCTTTAAAGTTTATAGTGCAGATTTTTGGTGGAACTTATAATGCAGTTTTTAAAGAAAAAGATTATAGTGCAGTTTGGTTAAGTATTATAGTGCAGAATTTATGTTTGCATAGTATGTAGAAATAGTGTAGCATAGAATGCAGAGCCGTGATTAGAATAGTATGCAGAATTTTGATTAGCATAGTATGTAGATTTTTGTTTATGCATTTCAAAGTTAGAATTTGTTTAAACATTTCAGTTTTTAAAGAAGCATTCTTTTATTAGAAGTATTAATAAGTGTAAGAAAGATAAAGAAAAGAAAGAGAAAGGCCAAGGCCTTAAGTAGATCTCAAAGTCAAGACTTTAGGGATTTTGGCACACAAGGTGCTTAAAGAAAATGCCGAGGCATTATATATTAGAAGTAATAAAAGATAACAAGTATTTTACTTTATTTAAGAGGCTAGTACCCGACTTCCGAGGTTGTCGTTAAACAAATCCAGGTGTCCAATTCCGAGGTCTTGGCCCTGGTAGACCGAGGTCTGCTCTTTTAGGATTGGTGGCTCGCTACCCCAACCTATTAGGGAACGCGCATAAGATGGTACTACGCCTGGGCCCAAGAAGAAAGTTGATTATTATTTTGAAGTATTAAAGTATAAGTTTTCAAACAAAAGAAATAAGCTTCACATAAGTTTAAAATTCAGCAAGTTTAGCTTTCTTATATACTGACATGTTGTTTAGATTTGCTTACATATTTAGTATTTCAGTATGCTATGTTTCGTTTGCTATTAGATGAGCATTCAGTTTCTAGATTTCTTTCAGCTTACATGTATACTCGAGTTTTGTGAGTTAGATAGCGCTTACTAAGCAATTTTACTTATAGATGCATTTCCTCTTACTGCAGATAAAGGAAAGGAAAAGTTATAGCAAAGGAAGGCGACAAGGAGGTGCGGATGGATGTGTGATGCCTGGACTATAGAAGCCTTGGGATTTAGCATAAGAATTTATTAACAAAGAGTTGAGTAGAATGTATTAGATGAGTCATTTAGTCTTCCGCTGCTAGTTAATTGTATGTTTTGAGTTCTCCGAGAGTTTTAGGAATTTCTATCAACATGTGAATAAGGATAGTTAAGTAAAGTTAGTAGTCCAATAGCGCTCCGCCCTCATAGACCTGTAGTGAGGAGGGTGGGGTGTTACACCTCTGTGACTTTCCGTCAACACCGACGACAGCACATCCGACCTCCATCCGACTTAGCTTCCGGACGGGATCAAATTTGGCACCGTCTGTGGGAACACATCTACCTGCTCCGGAACGTGAAGATGGAGGATTCGGGACGAATCAACATAACCATGACAGCGGGAGAATACGAGCTATTCAAAGAAGCTAAGAAGCGGGCAGCCTCTAAAAAACAAACTACCGCCTCCCGACTACAAAAGATGCAGGAGGTTTCCAAAGAGCCGGCTCACGCCTCAGATCGAGGTTCTAAGAGAAAGTAGCCTGTAGAATTTCCCCCTGCTTTCTACAGGGAGCCTGACCAGGGTTATTATCAGTCGGATCCTATATGTTATAGCCACAAGGAGTAACCGCAAGTCTCTATGGCAGAAAGCTCTCTGCCTAAGGATTCGAAAATGGGGAAGGCTACCGTTCTCCGTGAAGAACGTAGGATGGAGTCAGAGGAGAAAGTGCCCTTCTCCTCCAATATATTGGAGGAAAAGCTGGCCAAAGGATACATGCCCCCAGCTATTGGGGAATATGATGGCAGCAAGGATCCTGAAGACCATCTTCGAAAATTTAGAAACGTGGATCTGCTACACCAGTATAGCGATGCTATTAAATGCCAAGTATTCTTAAACACCCTATCGGACTCTGCCCAGAAGTGGTTCGATGGGCTGGCACACGGGTCCATCACCTGTTTCTCAGATTTCAAGACCGCATTCCTGCGCCACTTCTTCAGCAGCAGGAAGTATCAAAAGATTGACCACTGCCTGTTTGCTCTCAAGCAGGGACCCTTTGAGCCATTAAGAAGCTATATCAAGCGCTTCAATCAAGTGGCTCAGGACGTTCCCTCAGCCACATCAGAAATACTCATGAGTGTCTTCTCTCATGGACTGACAGAGGGAGAATTCTTTAGAGACCTCATCAGAAATCCCGTAAGGAATTTTGATGAGATGTTGGAGAAGGCCGCCATCTACATCAATGTAGAAGAAACGCAGGCGACACGAAGGAAGGCGGACAAACCGCCTTCTTCTGCCAATAAACCTGAAAGGAGAATACCTCAACCACCTGCCCAACCTATCCCACGCACTCGGGAAGCCAGACCGGCCTTCCACCTCGGTCAGGATGTTCGGCCGATCCCGCGTGTAGCTGCAGTCCATGCCCCCCGACTTGGGCCTTGGGGACTGCGTTATTGTACTTATCATCGATCACACACGCATGCTACCAGCGATTGTTTTTAATTCACCTGGGATTCTCGTCGTGCCGCGGAGTTAGGCCTGCCGCCTCCTGAGTTGGCCCCTCAAGTCCAAAAGATGATGGATGAGCGTCGCGATGCAGCGGTACAAGTCAGCAGACCCCGGGCAGATCAGGGGGGCCGAGCATGCATGCACAAGGACACATCGGGGAGCAAGGAGAAGCTCGCAAAGTCGAGAATCGGGGCAACGCGACCATCCGGGGAATAGGCACGATCTCTAGAGGGCCTACTGATGGAGATTCGGGCAAGGCATGCAAATCCCACGAACGCCGATTGGAGATCCATGCTATGGGATGCAGTCAAGGCAGGCCGCTGGCCCTGTCATCAGCTTCGGGCCACAGGATTTAGAAGGACTGGAGTTACCGCATGACGACACCCTCATCATTAAGGCTGTCATAGCTAATAGCTGTGTGGCCCGAGTCTTTGTTGACACTGGGAGCTCTGTCAACGTATTTGTTTAGGACTGCTTTTGAAGAAATGTAGATCGACGCCAGCGAGCTTCAGCCGATGGCTACTTCTTTATATGGAGGTAAAACTCATGGGCCAAATCAAGTTAGCCATATCCTTGGGGAGCAAACCATTAGTGAGAACCAGGAGGAGTACCTTTATCGTGATGAATTCTCCCTCTTCTTACAACGTCATTCTGGGCTGACCAGCGTTACATGAATTATGAGTTGCTGTCTCTACCTTTCATCAGAAAAGCAAGTTCCCCATGGGGGAACAGGTCAGGGAAGTTAAAGGAGAACAGTGGGTTTCTCGTTGATGCTATATTGACATGGTTAAAGTAGAGGCTCGCAAGGTGCAAAGGACTCAGGACGGGGTCGTGCATGCCATTCAAGAAGAGCCCATACCTATAGCAGAGGAGCTCATCCCCTGGGAGGAAGTCCAGCTATATCCTGAGCGCCCCGAGAGTCTCACTTGTATAGCTAGTGATCTACCGCCCGAGCTGTAAGAGGAGTTGATCCCGTGCTTGGCTCACAATAGAGATGTCTTCGCCTGGTCCACTGAAGAATTATTAGGGGTTAAGCCTGAAGTAGCAGAACATAAGTTACATCTCTTGCCTGACGCCCGACCCGTCAAGCAGAAGAAAAGAAATTTCTCGACCGATCAAAATAAAATTATCCGAGCCGAAGTGGACCAGCTTAGGAAAGCGGGCCACGTTAGGGAAGTACAATTCCCGTCCTGGCTCTCTAATGTGGTCTTGGTGGCGAAACCCAACAATAAGTGGAGAGTTTGCATAGACTTCCGGGATCTTAATCGGGTCAGCCCTAAAGATTGTTATCCTCTTCCCAGAATTGACCAGCTGGTAGATTCAACTGCCGGTTGTGAGAGGATTTGCATGTTGGATGCGTATCGAGGGTACCATCGGATCCCCTTAGCCCAGAAGATCAAGAGAATGTCAGTTTTATTATGCTCGATGGTACTTTCTGCTACACTGTTATGCCTTTTAGACTCAAGAATGCTGGAGCTACTTACCAAAGGATGATGGATAAAATCTTTCGGGAGCAGGCTAGGTGTAACGTGGAAGTCTATGTAGACGATATACTCATCAAGTCCCCTTTAGCTGCAAATTTGATAGCTGATATGGAGGAGACTTGCGACACCCTTTGATAGTGTGGGTTAAAGTTGAATCCCTTGAAGTGTTTGTTCGGAGCCAAAGGCGGGAAATTCTTGGGATACTTAGTGACAGAGCAAGGAATTGAAGTCAACCCTGAGAAAGTCCAAGCGCTCCGAGACATGAAGGCTCCCCAAAACCTGAAAGAGGCTCAGAAGTTGGTGGGCAGGATAACATCCATGTCTAGATTTATCTCCCGATCAGCAGACAAAGCGGTGCCCTTCTTCAAAGTGCTCAGAAAAGCCTCCAAATTCCAATGGGATGAGGAATGCACGCGGGCTTTTGAAGAGCTAAAGAAGTATCTGGAGACCCTGCCTTCCCTGTTCAAACCTATTACGGGAGAGCCGCTCTGGGTCTACTTGTCAGCCACCCCTGAGGTTGTGGGGGCGGTGTTGGTAAAGGAGCAGGACAATGTACAATGGCCAGTGTACTTTTTTAGTCATCTACTGAAGGGAGCTGAGTCTAGGTACACAGCCCTGGAAAAGTTAGTCTACGGATTGGTGCTCATGGCCCAACGTTTAAGGCCCTATTTTCTAGCACATCCCATCACGGTCCTGACCAATAGCACCATGTATAAGGCCTTTACCAATGTGGAGGTTGTTGGCAAGCTTATCAAATGGGTGACGGAATTAGGAGAGTATAATATAGTTTATCAACCTCGCACGACTATTAAAGCGTAGGCCTTGGCTGATTTCTTGACCGAAATTCATCAAACTGATTCCGAAGAAACTTGGAAGGTATATGTGAATGGATCGGCCACACAGCAGGGAAATGACGTCAGAGTTATTCTGATATCCCCTTAAGAAGGCATCTTGCAACTAGCAGTATGGTTGAACTTCAGAGCCACCAACAATGAGGTAGAGTATGAGGCTTTATTGGCAGGGCTGCAGGCAGCCCGACATGTGGGAGCTGCCCGGGTAATCATCTACTCGGATTCCCAATTGGTAACCCAACAAGTAGCAGGAAACTTTGGAGTCAATAGTGATAAGCTACAGGTATACCGAGAGGCTTATGAAAGAATGAAAGAAGAATTCAAGGAGGTCACGATAAGCAAGATCCCCAGAAGAGAGAATGGTCGAGCGGATGAGTTAGCCAAAATGGCCAGTTCTCTGACCACATGGGTATTGGATAAGTCAATAGCACAGACCTTCCTCATAACCCAGATAGATCTTCATAATAACATGGATGAGATTATTGATTGGAGAGCACCAATGATTAGCTATCTTCAACGAGGTACCCTACCAACCGATTTGGAGGAAGCACGACTGGTAAGGAAAAAGGCTCACGCTTACACCATGATAGGAGATCAGTTATATAAACGAGTCTTTTCCAGACCTTTACTCAGGTGTTTAAACATGGAGGAGGCGGAACATGCCTTACGGGAAATACACCTAGGGTGTTGCGGTAGTCACTCTGGAGGCAGAACAGTGGCCCGCAAGGTACTGTTGGCCGATTATTTCTGGCCTACACTACAGGAAGATGCTCAGCGATTGGTGAATAGTTGTTTATCCTGTCAGAAACATCAAAACTTGATGCATACGCCCACCTCGATGCTAAAGATGTCTGTAGTTTCTTGCCCATTCGATCAGTGGGGTATGGATATTGTGGGACCATTCCCTATGGCACCCAGTCAGAAGTGATTTCTGCTTGGGCGGTGGGCTACTTTTCCAAGTGGATAGAAGTTGAAGCCCTAGCCAGGATTACCGAGAGAGCAGTTATTCAATTTTTATGGAGGAACATTCTATGCAGATTCGGCATACCCCATAAATTGGTATCAGATAATGGAAGACAGTTTCAAGGTTGAAAGATACATGCCTGGTGTCAAGGGTTCGGCATTATTCAGGCCTTCACATCTGTAGCATACCCGCAAAGTAATGGGCAGACAAAGGTTATCAATCGAGAGATTATGCTTGGATTGAAAGTTAAGTTGGATTATGTTGGAGGGGATTGGGTGGAAGAATTGCAAAGTATTCTCTGGACCTACCGTACAACGCCCTGGGAAAGCATAGGTCTTACCCCGTTTCATTTAGTCTACGACAGTGAGGCAGTGATGCCTGTAGAGATCGGGGTGCCCTCAACTAGGAGAATGTTGTATGATGAAGAGAGTGATAACCGACGACTTGCAGAGCTAGACCTCATTAGTGAAACTCGCGAGCGAACGACGGCTAGGTTAGCGGCCTACCGACAAAGGATGAGACAGAATTATGATAAAAGGGTGGTTCCTCGTTTCTTCGGAGAAGGGGACTTGATCTAGAAGCGAACAAAGCCTGTTGGGGATGTGGCCAAACTTGCACCCCCAATGGGATGGGCCTTATAGAGTGGTTGAAAAGTTGGCGTCAGGTGCTTACTACCTACAAGATGACCGGGGTAGGAAGTTAGACCGGCCCTGGAGCGCTAACTATCTTTGACCTTATCGCATATAGAGGACTTTATTTTCTATAAGGTCTAGTCCTGATGAGTGTGGGTCTGATGGAGGGATAAGTCAGGTCGGGAATACTTGCCTGACCGGTCAGTAAGAACGTTCGCCTGGTCGGGACTGTTATGTACTTAGTCGTTGTAAATCAGCAGACTCACGATTCATACCCAGAAGGTTGTTAACAAGAAAGGGAGTAAAATGTTAAACACAAAATTGTTCAGATTACACAGTTTGTAAATACAAGCTACTTAAAAGCGGAGAAAACTTCGTCGGGTATTTCGTTCAAAATACGACGATGATCTAAGAAGTCTTCAGGAGAAGCGGAGGTGAGAAACCCTTGCTCGTATAGTTGCCGTAGGGCCCCTGTTGCACTGAAAGCTATGGAGGTCACGAAGTGGTCCCCAACCTGGACGTCGAACTCTTTGGAATGGAGGTAGGCCTCTCGGCTCAGCCTGTAGCGCTCACTTTCTCCCACCCTATATATTTCCAGTGCTGTGGTGACTCCAAAAGAAGCAGAACAGGCTTGGGCTAATTCAGCTCGCATGGCGCGTAGTTCCGCTGCTTGTGATTCCAAAGTCTTGCTCTGATCTTACAATAGTGCCTCCTTGGATTGCAGCTCTGTGTTCAATTGATCCACGGTCTACTGATGAAGAGTCCCGGTCTGGCTCTTTTCCGTCTTAAGGCCCGTGATTTCCTGGTCTGCTTCCCTCAGGGACTGCCGATGGAGAGCATTCACCCTCTTCAGGGTTTCTATCTCAGCTCGCAGTATTTGGTTAGCCTCCGCCGGGTGGTTCAGTTGAAGTTCCACTTCAGCCACCCTGTCCTTCATAGCCTTGTTCTCTTGATATAGGGCAGACAGGGTTTGACTCATGGCCAAGGATTCAGCGAGGTTCTACAGAAAGACAAGTATAAGAGACAGTAGGAATAAGGAAAGGAAATAGTATAGGAAGCTTACGGCTATGGCTCCTTCTACGATCAGGTCCAACTGGTCTGGCATGGAAAAAGAATGTATCTGCTCCATGTGTTCTTGCCAGCTGTTAGACAATAGTCCTCGCAGAGTGATGCGGCTGGTATGGGCATCTTCTTGGTGTTGCAGGTGCCGTTCGGAGGATAGAGTGGCCCTGAAGTATGAATAGGTCGGGCGGCGTACCCTAAAAGGTCCAGCTTCGCCTCCAGTTGTTGGGTGTTGTGATCCAAAGGGTCCGGCTTCGCCTCCAGCCGTAGGGGCATGAGTGGAAGGTCCTTCAGTCACATTGGAGGCTCTTGGAGGATGAGACACAGAGGTCGGAGAGGCAGGAGGAGATGCAGGGGGTGGCACAAGACCCATGGGAGGCGAATGAGATTCGCCTTGTGCTTCTTCGGAGATAATTGGGGGCATTCCTCGCAGAGTTCTCCCTAGGACCTCTAAGGGCGCCACAGAAGTACCCGGGAGCCCTAATCTTAAGGTGGCCACCGAAGGTTGAGCAACAGGATGACCAGTAGGAACAGGATCAATAATTCTGTGTCAGAACCAGCGTATTAATCACTACAAGAAAAAAGCCTAACAACAACGATTTTTCACCGTTATTGTAGCCCCTTTAGAACTGTTGTTAAATGTCGTGTTGTTAAAAGGGGTGCACAAAGACAACAGTTTTTAACCATTGTCTTTGAAGGCAAAGACAACATTTTTACAACGGTGAAAAACTGTTGTCTTTTCCTTCAAAGACAACAGTTTTTCACCGTTGTCTTTGAGCGTCTACCTTTAATAACAGGGTCTTCAACAACAGTTTTAAACTATCTACGACAACGGTGAAAAACCGTTGTCTTTTTTAGATAAAAAATAAAAAAATTTAATACACAATTTTCTAATATTATAAATCATCCAAAATACTAAATTTCAAAATAAAATTTAATATACAATTTTCTAACATTCAAAAATAATATCTATAACATTCTGAAGAAATTTCATAAGCAACCAACAAAATTTCATAAGCAATCGACAAAATGATAACACTATTAAAACAAAGGTAGAACAATATAACACGAGATTTTCTACTTAGATGTCGGTGAAGAGGAGGGATTGCAGCTCCTAGTGCTTCTTAATTTGTTAAAGTCTTTCTATTTTTTTAGCTTGTCGGTATTCTTCCCAATACTCTTGAGGACACCTATTCGAATAAAGATATATATTACAAATTAGAAACTAAACTGTATGCGTGATTCTAATTGCACTGCATAAATGTTACATAACCATAAAAAACATTTGATATAGTCATCTAACAGAAGTGCAAAAAGCGTTATCTATGTAACATAAATGGTAACCTCTTGAAACAATATGGTGGCTGTTAAATTTCTAATTAAGCAGAATTTTCATTCTATGTCACTGCATACAAAACTTCTATTATAAACCATGCAAACATTATTTTTCCTAGTGATCAAGCAACATTAATTCTAAAAGATACAATCTAATGCAAATGTTCTCACACATTCCATATATGCTAAGGAGTAAGTCATACATTAAATTCTAAAGGGGACCATTAAAGGAAAGAATGCCTTAAATAAAAATGAATCCAGAAAGTTACCATAGGCTTTGGATTAATACTTTAAGTTTACATTGATCATGAGCTAAATCATAAAAAGAGAAGTGGAGTGGCATGTTACATCAGTTGACTTTCTAATCTTTAATTTAAGTTTCACCATTTTAAAAAACAAGTCTATTTCTTCCTCTTGGAATCTCAAGATCTATTATATCATCAAGCTGATGCATAGGATATCAATTTAGATGTTAACATCTTATAAAGTATATTCCTCATTAAATTTGTGTCCTCACCTTAAGAAAATCTGGAATATACTATTTTAAAGTCATGAACACGTTAAGGTTTTCACCAACTATAGTAGGAATGGCTGCAATAATTACCTGAAACAACATAAATCGTTAGTTTTGAAGGCAGAGTAGAGAGATGTCATGCAACTTTTAGAAATCAATGCAACATAATCTTAAAAAATAACATTATAGCAGGATAAAGATGCTAAAAAAACTAAAAACAGAGTCTTTAATATGTACAAAACACCTTTTAGCTTCATGTTGAATACAAAGTGAACATAATCGAATGAATCGAGATGCAAATATTGCAAATGTAAGTTAAGAATGGATGGGGTTTTGTTTTAGAATTTTCTAAACCTAATGCAATAAAGGAAATCCTAACTAACCAGCAACAATGATAAACCCACAATGCAGTGTCACTCTACAATGTAGACTTCACCATGAACAGAAATAAATGCGAAACATGAAACTAGCTCCTAGTTAACTGTCAATGATAAACATGCATTGCATTGTCACTCTACAACTCACGTTTAATCATCAATAGATCTAACAGAAGAACACAACGAGTAAATGCAGGAAAATAAAGACAACATCTAAGTAAATGCAACTAAACAAAATGTAATATAACAATCTAAAGAACATAAGAACATGACTGTAAGAATCAACATAAAGTGAATTACAACTTAACAATTCAAACAAACAAACAAAGATAAATCCTAATTACCCAACCACTTCTTCTCTTCTGTTACGATCATTCACCGC
The DNA here is from genome assembly GCF_018446385.1 of Zingiber officinale. NCBI lineage: Eukaryota > Viridiplantae > Streptophyta > Magnoliopsida > Zingiberales > Zingiberaceae > Zingiber > Zingiber officinale. The sequence continues at coordinate 131,680 of NC_056004.1, forward strand.
ACAACTACTCCTGCCGTCACACAGAAGCCTGGATCAGAAACTCCTTCACCAGCAGACAACAACATTTTCGGCAGAATACTCAGCTTCGGTAATCAATGATGGCTGATCTATGTATCTTCTGGAACGACTATTGATGAACGGAATGGAACTAACAACACCAGTGAAACTCCATTAAGTGCTGAGATGAACGGAATAATGGAACCAAATACACCAGTGAAACTCCATCAAGTGCTGTGATGAGCAGAATGAAACCGTGCGCCTTGGAAACTCCCTTCGGCGTAGGGCTGAAATGCTCAAGATGGCAGAGATATGCAGATCGAGATGGGATCAGTAGCGCCGGGGAAACACCCTCAAGTGCTGCTGATGAAGTGAATGGACTGCCGCCGTCGATCGGAGCTCTCTCCGATCCCTCCTCCTCTGAACCCTAATGGGGGAACTCCCTCCAGTAGAGTAATTAGAAGACGAAAAGAAGAAGACTCACCGGGAGAACTCCCTCAGCGAGCTGAGCTCGATCGGAGATGGTTGCCGTCACTTGCAACCGCCGGAAATGCGTCACCCGTCGTCGATTGGATCAAATCGCAGAGGAGGAAGAAGAGGAATGCTGTCCGACCGGCGGCAAGGGAAGAGAAGCCGCCGGCCGGAGAAGTAAAGGAAGAAAGGGGGAAGATGGTCGCGTGCCCTAGCCGCGCGAGAAGAGGAAACGCGAGTCGAGAGAGGCCCGCAACTGTGCCGTGCGAAGAAGGGTTTAGGGAGAGAGTTTTTTTTTCATGAAGTTAAAAAAATTATTGTGTTTTTAGGAATCAACAACATTTAATAGACAACAGTTTAATAAAACTGTTGTATATTATCACATAAGCAACACTAAAGACAATAGTTTTTTAAAACCGTTGTCTTTGACACACATTAGACAACAGTGTTTTGAAAAACTGTTGTTATTTAAAAAAATATTATGATGAACAACAACAGTTTTCAATAAAACTGTTGTTAAATGGAAAAAAGACAACAATTTCTTGAAAAATTATTGTCTATTAGGTGTGGTTAAATCCAAAAATTCTTGTAGTGAATGGTTGGTCGTCCGAGTTAGAATCTTCAGGGGAGGGTCGGGATCGCCGAACTGAAGGAGGTGCAACACTTCTACTGCTAGGATCGACAGTGAGACGCACTTGCCAGGCTGCGCGAGAAGCTTCAAGGAAAGAAGGGCTGGCAGGGGGTATGTCCGTTGACCCGAAAGGGGGTCGAGGAGCCGGTTGGAAAGTAGGTTTGGGAGCTGTTCGAGGAACGGATGGGGGAGTTGGTTGAGGAGCCGACCGAGGGATTGCAGCGGTAGGCTCTCCTAACCGGGTAGGGGCAGAATGTGGGAGGGGTCTCCTTTCCAATATGATTCTACCTCTACACATTATTTCCTAGTCACTAAAGGGGAGAGGTTGGACGTCTAATGCTCAGAGCAGAGTGTTGGCTGCCCCGAGAAACCCAAGTTGTAGTAACCATACCCAAAAAACAGAGCTAAGTAATTCAAGGACAGACAAGACTCACCTAAGGAGCGAGGCAGCTCAGCAGAAGAGATGCGGCTCAGCCTGAAGAAGGATAGCACGTCCTCGGATAGCAATCTCGTTAAGTCCAGCCTCCAGTATCTCAGCTGAGCCAGAGCTTCTGTGAAGAGGGGATCCGTACTGAAGTCCCCCACATAAGGTGCTATAGGAAGCACTCGTTGCCACCTAGTGGGTCATTCCACAATAGAAGGAAACTTAAGAAAAAAATACTTATCCTTCCAAGTAGGTTTGGAGGAGGAAATAGGACAAAAGAAGGTGGTACGGGTGCGGGCCTGGAAACGAAACAAGCCCTCACTTTGCTGGCAAGGGGTGAAGAAATAGTGGAACAAGTGGGCGGACCAGGATATGTCACAAACTTCACACAGGACCACGAATCCGCACAAGATCCTTATAGAGTTGGGAGTAAGTTGGCCCAAAGAGATCCTGAAGTAACGACTTATGTCGGAAAATAGGGGGTGAATGGGGAAACAAAGCCCCGCGACGAATTGCTCCTTATAAAAAGTGATATATCATTTGGAGGAGAGAAGTCCCAGTAAAGCAAGTTAGGGATGATGATATGCATGTCTTCTGAGATTTCGTAGTTGAAACGGAGATCATCTAGGTCTACACCTGCGAAAGTAGAAACTCTAGGGGGGTAAACGATGTTAGGAAAAGCCATAGGACGGATTTAAGTATGAGTCAGAGAGCAAGAGGAGGAAACAGAAGGAAAGAGGAAGCGTAAGGTCAGCGGGAGCAGAGAGCGAGCAAAGAGCGAGAGCAAGAGGAAGTAGGCGAAAAATGTCCCAAGGGATAGAGGAGGAGGCCTATTTATAGACGATATTCATGAGGGTATGATGGTCAAACCACCATCTAACGGCTTATAATGAAAGTGGCTCATGTTATCCAAGCAAAGGGAGTCGTAAGATCATCACAGAAAATGAAGCGAGAGGAAAGGGGTTGGAGAGAGTAAAGGGCGCGATGTACGAAGGTCATCATGAGGTTACCTCGGGAAAGAACGATACTGTAGTACGAAGCATTTGAAATCTGCGTATGCTCTCTCTCTTTCTAGCTATTTCGCCCTTGCTTGCTAAGTTCGGGAGGCGAACCTAGTTCGGGAGATAGCTCGGGACACTAAGAGAGCAAAGGCCCAGGGTAAGGGCACTAGTCAGAACGTCATCGTAATCAAAGCAGATCCCAGGTCGTGGAACAAATAGATCCCAAGTCAGGGAACAAACAGATCCAGGGTCGGGGAACAAGCAGATTCAGGGTCAGGGAACAAGTAAAATAAAGATTTCTCAAGATAGAGATAGTGACCTAGAGATTCCCTAAGCTTAAGTAATATCAGATAAAAGCAGTTTGAGGGATTTCCTAAGGTTAAATGACTTCGAACAAAAGCAAATATGGAATGTCTACACATTAAAAGTTTTACATCATGACTGGGGGTCTGTAGGAGGTACAACGCTTGGGGGAGGTACAGGAGTCAAGAAGTCATCGTCGACAATGAAAGAAGGGAAGGCTCCATCAGGAAGTTCTTGCACCAGGCGAGCCCTGACTAGGAAATCATCTGAGGGGGCCGAGCGAAGAAGACCTTGCTCAAACAGTTGGCGTACAACACCCACACCCCCATAGCATAGCATCAAGTTAACTAAATCGCCTATTTTCTTCCAGAAGGATGGGGACTTAATGTAGGAGAGTTTGTAGGCTCTGAGGCGATCATTCTCGCCGAACCGATATTCCACCAGCTCGACCTGTATTTTGTCCATATCCGCTAAAGCCAGGGCCTTCTCCTGCTTAAGGGTGGAGACATCTTCCTGGGCCTTGAGAAGATCCTCTTGGAGGGATTTGATGGTGGTCTGGTCAATGTCCAACTGAGCCTTCAAAGCCTTTTCCCGGTCAGCGCTTGCAGCCAGGTCTACTCAGGCAACTCCTAGGTCTTTCTGCAAGGCTTTATTAGACTCCCGGAGTGCTTTTAGATCTGCAGAGAGAGTGGCCAGCTCTGACTCTTTCTCCTCCAGCTCGGTCACCAACTATCGACGACGCTGCCCCTCCAAGTTCAGTTTGGAGTCACTGGTCTTCAAGGCCGCTTGTAGTTCTTTTATCTTTTTGGAAGACTCCTGAGTTAGATTCTGAGCAGACTAAACGGACTCCCTGACCATGTGCAGATAAGAATCCAGAGGGTCCGAAGTCAGAGGGTCAAGCGGGTCGTGAGGAGTTAGTGGTAACTCCAACTCTCGGACGTGAGCCTTCAGTGACTCATTTTCTCGCAGCAGGTCAGCGGCAAACTGGGTCAAGCTCAAGCCATTGGAGCAAGCATGCCTGGTAAAAAGAAGAGGGTCATAAATAATATCAGAGTCAGGCCAGGAAAAGGAAAACTCACTGATATAATATGTTGAGAAACCAGATCCAGGCCTTCCCACTGAGAGCCTCCCCAGAACTGCTCATTGGCTGACCGCCAAGAGGCGGCCAAGGCGCCATGCAGTTGAACCTGGCCGCGGGCAGGAGAAGTACCACCAACCTCGGCCAAATCCACTGCTGAATTTAATCTAGGCACAGAGGGCAAGCGCCAGGAAGTAGTGAAATCATACTTACTCCTCTTGGACCGCGCCCTGGTGCGAGCTGCTGAGGGAGAGGAGGCGACAGGGGCAGTAGAGGGGGTTGCAGAACTCCTGGGCTAGTCTCTGCAGAGGGGTCGACCTGCTCGGGCGCTAAGACCCAGACGGGAGTGGGGGCAAGTACTTCCGCCAGAAGAGGGGACTCCTGGACGGGGGTTTTCGTTGTTTTAACCCGGGCCTGGGAGACGTGGGAAGCAGGCTTCCCGAGAGGAGGAAGCGAGGGAGGAGATTGGTCTGAAGGCGTAACACTTTTACGTTTGTGCTGGAGGCCTAGGCATTTATCTGGAGGAGAGGAAAGAGCCCGCTCTTCCTCAATGGGTTCCAGGGCTATAGAGCCAGCCTCAGGGAGGGCAGCTTCCAGAAGAAGTTGGCTGGAGGACTCTGTTGGCTCCTCCGTGATTTCCTGTGAGGGAGTGGTTGAGGGAACGGTGAGGCCTCTGGCAATTTCCTTGTGCACGACCTTCAAAATGTTGCTAGGCATCCTGGCTGATTCAGCCGAGTAGGCCCGAAACATAGCAGCTTCTGCAAAGCAAGAAGGAAATACCTCAGTTAGCGGACACTAGCAGAAGGAAAAGCAAAGTCTTACCAAATGGAGCTCCTATATCTGCGGGGACCGGGCTGAGCCCAAAAAGATGTAAACAACCTTCTCGCAATATTACGGATAGGAGAAGGTGGACTCCCTTTATTTTCTCTGAAGCTATATGGCAGACAGGTTGATGTTTATGTTTAGGCAATTCAAAAGGTGAAGGAAGGTTGGAACACCAGTTAGTCGGCCAGGATACCAACTCAGGCAGTCTGATGAAGAAGAAGTGGGATTTCCAACCCAGGATTGCACCATGAACACACCGGGCTCAGATCGTCTAAGAGAATAGAAATGGTGAAAAAGTTGCGCGGTCAAAGGAATCTGGTATACCCTACAAAGGATAACCATGTCACAGATAGTACAAAAAGCATTGGGAGCAAACTGCGAAAGTGGGATACCAAAGTATTGACTCAAGGAATAGAAAAGTAGATGAAGAGGAAAGCGAAGACCTCCCAAGAGTTGATCTTTGAAAAAAGTTACAAACCCTTGGGGAGGGAAAGAAGGATGTTCATTCGGCCTGAGAGCTCGTAGTTAGTAATCTTCAATAAGATGCAGACTAGCGCGGATTTGAGACAGGCTGCTGTTATCTAAATCCGAGATATAATACGAATACCAAGACACCTCATTACCTTCAGCCATGAGGAAGTCGGGAGGGATGAAGAAGAAGAGAAGAAGCACTTGCAAGAAACAGGAAGACTTAGCAGGAAGAGCAAGAAAAAGTGGAAGAGTTGAAAGCAGTGCAGATGGTGAGAAGGTGATGGCGGACAACCTTTAGGGTTTATAAAGCTAAACCCCTAGGAAGCATCGAAGGGGAGGAGGGAAGGTATGATAATTTGAGTCGTCGGATCTAGGATCGTGTGCCAAAAGACACTGATCAATCACAGTGGCGGGAAAGGTTCGTGAGACACGTGTCATGTCCCTATAAAAGGTATTAATGATGGATGTGACAAGGAAATCATGGAAGGAGATTTTTGTACGGCGACATTCCGACGCAGGAAGGCTATACGTCAGGAGGAAAGACGGTCATGCAGTTACCTCAAGAAAAGCAAAGGAAAGCCATACGTCAGGGTTATAAGGCCACCTCGGGAAAGAGGAGAGAAAATGAAGAGAAGCAGGAATTTGAATTTGGCGCTCATTAAGATTTTAGTAAACAAATAACTTATTTGATTAAAGTTTGTGTGAGTTATTTGCAGGAAATATCTTGAGTAGCGCACAATTGGCGGGATACCTAGAATGCGACACCAGAGCGGGAATTTGGGGGAATAATCCCCAGGCCAGTCCTCAAATATCAATCTGAGTCTTAGACTCTCGCCCCAGTGTGAGTTAAAAATGAGCATGCTCTCATTCCCAATGACCTTCCAGGTCGGTGTCCTAGACTCTCGCCCGAGTGCGAGTTTTAAGTGAGCATGCTCTCACGCCCAACGACCGTCCAGGTCGGTGTCCCAGACTCTCGCCCTAATACGAGTTATAAGTGAGCATGCTCTCACGCCCAACGACCTTTCAGGTCGGTGTCCCAGACTCTCGGCCCGGTGCGAGTTATAAGTGAGCATGCTCTCATGCCCAACGACCTTCTAGGTCGGTGTCCCAGACTCTCACCCCAGTGCGAGTTATAAGTGAGCATGCTCTCACGCCCAACGACCTTCCAGGTCGGTGTCCCAGACTCTCGCCCCAGTGCAAGTTATAAGTGAGCATGCTCTCACGCCTAACGACCGTCCAGGTCGGTGTCCCAGACTCTCACCCCAGTGCGAGTTATAAGTGAGCATGCTCTCACGCCCAACGACCTTCCAGGTCGGTGTCCCAGACTCTCGCATCGGTGCGAGTTATAAGTGAGCATGCTCTCACGCCCAACAATCGTCCAGGTCGGTGTCCCAGACTCTCACCCCAGTACGAGTTATAAGTGAGCATGCTCTTACACCCAATGACCTTCCAGGTTGATGTCCCAGACTCTCGCCCCGGTGCGAGTTATAAGTGAGCATGCTCTCACGCCCAATGACCTCCCAGGTTGGTGTCCCAGACTCTCGCCCCAGTGAGAGTTATAAGTGAGCATGCTCTCACGCCCAACGACCTTCCAGGTCGGTGTCCCAGACTCTCACCCCGGTGTGAGTTATAAGTGAGCATGCTCTCATGCCCAACGACCTCCCAGGTCAGTGTCTCAGGCTCTTGCCCCAGTGCGAGTTATAAGTGAGCATGCTCTCACGCCCAACGACCGTCCAGGTCGGTGTCCCAGACTCTCACCCCGGTGCGAGTTATAAGTGAGCATGCTCTCACGGCCAACGACCTTCCAGGTCGGTGTCCCAGACTCTCACCTCGGTGCGAGTTATAACTGAGCATGTTCTCACGCCCAATGACCTTCCAGGTCGATGTCCCAGACTCTCGCCCCGGTGCGAGTTATAAGTGAGCATGCTCTCACACCCAACGACGGCCCAGGTCGGTGTCCTAGACTCTCGCCCCAGTGCGAGTTATAAGTGAGCATGCTCTCACGCCCAACGACCTTCCAGGTCGGTATCCCAGACTCTCGTCCCGGTGCAACTTATAAGTGAGCATGCTCTCACACCCAACGACCTTCCAGGTTGGTGTCCGAGACTCTCGCCCCAGTGCGAGTTATAAGTGAGCATGCTCTCAAGCCCAACGACCGTCCAGGTCGGTGTCCCAGACTCTCGCCCCAATGCGAGTTATAAGTGAGCATGCTCTCAAGCCCAACGACCGTCCAGGTCGATGTCCCAGACTCTCGCCCCAGTGCGAGTTATAAGTGAGCATGCTCTCACGCCCAATGACCTTCCAGGTCGGTGTCCCAGACTCTCACCCCGGTGCGAGTTATAAGTGAGCATGCTCTCACGCCGAACGATCTCCTAGGTCGGTGTCCCAGACTCTCGCTCAGTGCGAGTTATAAGTGAGCATGCTCTCACGTCCAACGACCTTCCAAGTCATTGTCCCAGACTCTCACCCCGGTGCGAGTTATAAGTGAGCATGCTCTCACGCCCAACGACCTTCCAGGTCGGTGTCCTAGACTCTCGCCCCAGTGCGAGTTATAAGTGAGCATGCTCTCACACCCAACGACCTTCCAGGTCGGTGTCCCAGACTCTCGCCCCAGTGCGAGTTATAAGTGAGCATGCTCTCACGCCCAACGACCTTCCAGGTCGGTGTCCCAGACTCTCACCCCAGTGCGAGTTATAAGTGAGCATGCTCTCACGTCCAACAACCGTCGAGGTCGGTGTCCCAGTGCAAGTTATAAGTGAGCATGCTCTTATGTCCAATGACCTTTCCAGGTCGGGGTCTCCTACTCTCGCCTCAGCGCGAAGCCACCAGGAGGTATACTTTCGTGCTCAACAGGTCTGTAGATCATACCCCTGCTGTAAATATGAAATACAAACAAGCATGTCCGTATGACTCACGACTTCTCAACCCTTGTGGTAAGAAAAGGGTTTGGTAAGTAAATTATCCTCTCTAAATGATCCTTTCTAGAAATTGTTCTTGAGCATGTGTCTAGGGGGCATGATAATGAAGAAGAGACAGGGAAGTACAGACCCACACCTTAATGAGTAGGTAACACGGAGAACATGGTTTATTTCATAAAGAGTTGAGGAACATTTTTCAGGAGTTCACATTATTACAAAATCAAGATGTCTGGTCCCTTTTCGCTAGATGAGCTTGTGCTTGAGCTAGTTCTTCCTTGATACGTTGGAGGCTGCTTTGTAGATGGACAATGGTTTCATCTTTTATCCGGCTTTTCTCTTGTAGGAGGGCTACCATGTCTTCATGTTTTAACTTCAGGTAGGTAATAAAATGGGTCTGACTCCTCAAGTCTGAATGAGCCTTATGCTTTAGAGCTACCTCGGCTCGAGTCTGGGATTTAGCCGTCAGCCAGAGTTCTTCCATTTCTCGATGGAGAGAGGATTCAAGGTCCCTACTCTGCGTCATCTCAAGCAAGGCCTCATCTTTATGAGTTAATAACTGGGTTAACTGAGTAAGCTAGTGACGCAGAGAAGATATTTCATCTGAGTCCATGACCTAAGAGGAAGGGTGTCTGAGGAAAGTGAAAGCGATAGTATACGCGACCCCTTTTTAAAGAAAGGAATATGAAGAGTGATTCTGGGGGCACGCAAAGATATTTGGGAAATAGTGAGGAATTTATGGAAAAGTAACATGATTGAGGAGGGGAGAAGGAACACGCATGCAATAAAATCCCACCTATCATTTATGGAGGGTGATAAATTTTAAGTGGGATATTGGAAAAAGGGTCGGTAGTTGAAGAGACACGAAGGCCAGGTCAGGTAAGAACGGGGTTTGGGTCTAGTCAGTCGGACTAGAGCCTCCTTTGACTAGACTTGAGTGGGAGGCTTGTGATACGGTGCATGATGGAGGGGTCAGATAGCTGACATGGTCAGAAGTCAAGCCTAAGGGGTGGTCAGAAGTCAAGCTTAAGGGCGGTTAGAAATCAAGTTTATGTGTGTTAGAGTGTGTACTAAAAGTCTAGCTTTTGTAAACATTTATTTTTGAAATAAAAGAATCACATTGGTCAAATGTCTACATTTTATTTGTTAAGTGTAGTTGTTCAATTAATTTATATTGTAGATAACATGGTGTGTAGTGTCACACATAGAAGATCATGTTATCAGTTCTTTATAAATTATAAACAGTTGCTCACGACTAAGATGGAAAGGAACAAACCATTGGAATAGTCGTAGTGTAATTAGGTATTAGTTTATCTTGACTAATAAATTACACTAGTACACTCTAAGTGTATTGAGTAAGATCATTTTAGGTAAGTTCTTTTTATACCGACTTAATAAAAGAACTAGACCTTAGTTATTATGGAAGTGTGTGCTTTTAATCCTAATATAATAACAAGCATATATATATTTAATATTTATTTATTTAACTTATCAAAAGGTGAAATTTAGCTCGATAAATCAATAGGCCCGATAAGTTGGGAAATGATATTACTTATAGTGTGTGTTATTGATTATAGAAGGAAACTGTGTCCTAGTTATTTAAGTTGAGAATGCCCCCAAGAAGAGCTAATAAGGATTGTCATGTTAAACCCTACAGGTGGACTTAGTCCAACATGACAATGAGGTTGAGTGGTACTACTCTTGGAGCTAGATATTAATTAAGTGAGTTGTCAGTAACTTACTTAATTAGTGGACATTTGTTATCTTAAACACAGGGAGACTAACACACTCATAATAAGAATAAGCTCATAATGTAATTTGGGATTGGTGCGGTAGTGCAATAATAACTCTCTAGTGAAATGAGTTATTATTGATGAACTTGAGTTGTATGTTCGGGGCGAACACAGGATACTCAAGCTCGTCGGAAGGCCAAAACTAATTTCTCCTCTAGATCCCTATCGTAGCCTCATTAATGCCTCTAATCCACTCATGAAAAGCCCATCTTGGTGTCCAAGAAGGGGCCGACTCATGGCTTGGTGACCAAGCCAAAGGGGCCAGCCATAATCTCCTTAAGGTGGCCGGCCACAAGAAGTTTGAAGGGTGCCGACCATATATTTCAAATAAGGAGGGGTGTTTTAAATTTTTAAAATCTTCTCTTTGTAGATATCTACAAGTTTTAAAAGAGAGATTTTAAAATATAAAACTTTCCTTATTTGAATTATGCCACATGGTTTAAAATAAAATTTAAAAGTTTTAAAACTTTCCTTTTTTTAACCATCCTCATGGTTTTAAGGAAAAAGGAAGAGAAGTTTTAAAATTGTAAATTTTCTATTTTTGTAACCATGTTAAAAAAAAATAAAATTTTAGAAGAGAAGTTTTAAATTTTAAAACTTGGTTTTAATTTTTAAAACTTTCCTTTTTTAACATCCACATTGGGAAATTAAAAAGAGAGCTTATAAAATTTTATAAGAGTTTTCCTTCTTTGCTTATAAAATTTTTTCAAAGTAATTTCTTTCCTTTTAAAGGGGCCGGCCAATCAAATCAAATTATCCAATCAATGATTTGGTGATTGATTCAATCAAGATGAAAGAAAAGGGAAAATAAAAGGGGAAAAGGAAAACAAGAGGAAGATTTTAATTTTTATAAAAAGTTTTTCCTTATTTGCCTTGGGCAAATAATATAAAAGAAGGGGAGGAGAGGCCTCATGACACATCAATTCTTATTCTCTTGGTGTATTTCCTCATTATGGTCGGCCCTCTCTCCCTCTTTTTTCCCTTTGCTCTCTTTTGCTCCTTGGTGGTGGTGGTGGCCAAAACTTAGAGAAGAAGGAAAAGCTTTTTGGGTGGTGTTCATCTTGGAGGATCGTCACCTGCACGACATCCAAGAAGAGGCGAGGAATACGGCAGAAGATCTCAAGGTTATTAGCTTACGAAGAAGAGGTATAACTAGTAATTTTCTTCCGCATCATGCTAGTTATTTTTCTTTGTATGAATTCCAAGCACAAGAGGCATTAGATTCTAGTTTTTCAGGTTTGTTTCGAAGTTGTGTTTTTTGTTTTTCAAATTTGTGATTAGATTGTTCCTTTTGGTTAAACCTAGAGTTATATAAGAAAATTAAATATTAGCTTTCCTTAAAAGGCTTTGTCTAAGCGGTGGTGGATGCTCCCATACCCAAGAAGGTCATGTGCCTCGCCATGCAGTCCTGGAAGCCAATTTTAGAAATTAATATTTAATTGAATTTATAATATAGGTGGATTTGGATCAATAGTGTTAAGTTCCGCTTGCGATCCAAGTCTAAACCATTAAGAACATATAAGTTAAATTTGAAATCAATAATATTAAGTTCCGTTTATGATTCCTAATTTAACTTCTAAAGAACACAATAGGTTATTAAAAAAGGTTCGACACTTGTACAAAATTTTTGTACAGTGGAACCGGTACAATCTTCCTAGGACTAACCAACAATGTGGAGGTCAGAAGTCAAGCCTATGTGGAGGTCAGAAGTCAAGTCTACATGGCGGTCAAAGGGCCTGCCTACATGTAGGTCAAAAGTCAAGATTACAGAGTGGTCGTGTTTAAGCCTATGTGGCATTCAGAGGTCAGGCCCACAGGGCAAGTAAGATTCAGAGATCAGGCCCATAGGGCCAGTAAGAACGCAGAAGGTAAGACATGTAGGACGGGATAGGCATATTAAGGAATACAGGTCAGGAATCACAGGTTGAGATATGTAGGACAAAATACGTGGACTAGAACATACAGGGCAGGATAGGTGAAAGCGGACAAAAGCTTACAGGTCGGGAATTACAGGACGGGATAGGCGGATTAGGGTATACAGGTCAGGAATCACAGGTCGAGATATGAAGGACAAAATGCGTGAACCAGGAACGGAATACATGGACCAAGACGTGCAGGTCAGGAGCAGCAGACCAAGGTATACATGTCAGGGTTTACGAGATAAGATGGGCAGAATGGAACACACGGACTATGGCGTACATGTCAGGAGTTATAAGCTAAGGTGGACAAAATTGAATACATGGACCAGGACGTACAGGTCAGGACAAGAGGACTAAAGCGCACAGGTCAGGGCTTATGAAGGCATACAGGTCAGGGTTTACGAGCTAAGACAGGAAAAATGAAATACATGCACCAGGACATACAGATCTAGATTTACAAGAAGGCGAATAAAGGCTATGGAATGTAGGTCTGTGCCCACAGGTCAAGGTTTGCAGGTATGGAGACCTAGTTCAGGTTTGACAAACCTGGGCGGGCACGCACTATACGACAATTAAGTCAGGGAATCGTAACAACCTGTCAGAGAATAATCACCGCATGTCAGGGAATATACTAACGGTCTAGGGTTCGCGACACCTTGATCCTTCCGCCGACCTATAGGAAAAAGTCACGCGTCCTTCACCGCCAGACAAATCTTGACACCCGACATTCCCTGACACTCATCAGACTCCAGAAGTACCCACTGTCATATAAAAAGGGAAGCTTTCTTCTACGCAAGTACGCTCACTTGTGTTTACGCATTCGTCCTTTACTTTTCATCCTTTCACTATGTTTCTGGGGAAAAAGTACCTAACTTGAGCGTCGGAGGGTCTGACCCGGGGACTTTTTCCCTGGTTCTTGGTCTCTAATGTGAGGGCGGCTTGTCTGAACACTCATCAGACTCCAGAAGTACCCACTGTCATATAAAAAGGGAAGCTTTCTTCTACGCAAGTACGCTCACTCGTGTTTACGCATTCATCCTTTACTTTTCATCCTTTCACTGTACTTCTGGGGAAAAAGTACCTAACTTGAGCGTCGGAGGGCCTGACCCGGGGACTTTTTTCCTGATTCTTGGTCTCTAATGTGAGAGCGGCTTGTCTGAGTGTGTGCAGAACTTTCGCCTCATCGTCCCCATCATCACCCCCCGTCATCCGCCCGTGAGAACATTTCGAGCAGGTACCAGATCGGTTAGGCACCTCCGCGACTTTTCGTCAACACCGACGACAGCACAGCCAACCTCCATCCGACTCAGCTTCCGGACGGGATCATATGTAATATTTATTTTTTATTATATTTTAAAATATTTATGTTATTTAACTCTTTATTTTATTGTACATTTTGTAGCCTCATTAAAAAATTTTGATGGTAAGTGAAAGGAAGATTATATTTTAAAGTGTAGATGATTTTTCAAGTTAATATAGTAATAAGACGATGTAAAGGAGCCTTTTTTTATTGAAGTTCGACTCAGTCCATCAAAATCTCAAGTACGACACTGTCGCTGGATTTCGACGAAACGAGACTAAATCTTTGTATGAAGCTTGGGATAGGTTTAAAGGGATACTCAGTCTATATCCCCATCACGATTTAGAGAAATGGCTGGTGATACATACTTTTTATAACGACATCAACTACCAAACTAAGGTTTTTTTTATACTCCAACACGACCAACATCATTGGCAGTGAAAAATATAACATAAAAGAAAATACGAGCGTTAAATATTTGATAATGTTATTTTATTTTTAATATTTTTTTTTGACTATTTTTGTGATGAATCCATGAATTTATCGTGGATATAAATGGATTTGTTGTAAAATTGGCAACTAACATATGGATTTGTTACAGATTTTTAAAATAATTTAAAAATAATTATTACCAATTGTTCGTGCCTGTGGATGTCGAAAATTTTGCGACCAATCCTTGTATTCGTCCCACATGTTTGCAACAAATTTGATATTCATTGTAAATTCTGCGACAAATACTGTCACTAAAGTTTGCGACAAAAATTATATTTGTCATAAAATTTACAACGAATCTAAAAATCATTGCAAATAATGTGACGAATTCCATATTTATCGCAGAATTTTGCAACGAATGTCATATTTGTCGTAAATCTACGAAGAATATTGAATTTCATCGCTAATGGGCAACTTATTTGACGACGAATTATATTTTGTTACTAATATGTGACAAAACATTTTCATTGTTAATTAGCGACGATTCTTTTTATCGCTAAATTTATTATAGATTTGGGATGGAAATTTTTCAGTCTCTAAATCAATATTGTTTTTGAGTAGTGCATGTTGAATTAATGACAAAAAATGAGTTTGAGATGTAAGATGTTTTTTTTATTAACTTATAAACATGAATTTACAAAGAACCAGAATCTACGAGTTTTCTTTAGTCCAATGTAAATAAAAATTAAATTCTGTTTAACAAAATTATTATAAGAATTTAAATTTAATATATATCAGTGAAAAATAAGAAAAAAAATTTTAGTATAGTTTATTTATCACACTCATGAAACTGTCAAGCCATTACAATTTTTCTAATTTATTAAAATATCTATTTTTATTATTATAATTTTTTTCTAGTTCATATATTTAACTCTTACCATTAATTAATATTCTGATGATGAATTAAGAGTGCAAATGAACTGAATGAAGGTGAATAATATGAAAATAGTGATATTGGAGTTTAAATTTGAAAAATATATATGATATTAGAATTCAACTTAAAGCTCGAAAAATTAAATAATTTTGTATCCAAATAAAATTCAAGTTTAAGTTCAATTTAAATTATTTGAAAATTACTGTATTCGAGCAAAATCTAACTATAGTTCGAAATAACTACTTAAATTCAAGTTTAGTTCCAATTATAATTTGAATCTTAATTTAAGCAATTTTAAATTAAAATTATATAAAAATAATCAAAGTTTGATTAAGTTTACTCGTGAGTGGCTCCCATACAGTTAAACAAAATATTATGGATTAAAATTTGGTTCAAAAAATTATTGAAGATGTTTAAATTTGATAATTGTAAATAGGAATTAAATATTTTTCTAGCCCATTCGAAAAATCAACAAACGTGCTCGATTGATTTGCAATTAATTTGTACTCTAGTCCAGATTGGCCATCAAATAAATCTAAGAAAAGCAAATGAATTCTGACGTGGCAGTCAAACATTTTCCGTAGTTTGAACAATATAGACATTTGATATATCCAACGAGCTAGAGAATCCAGTCCCAGATGTATGGGTTAACCGTTCCTGTCCTGTCTCCTGGTTACAGCATCCCGCCTGAGGGCTTTTATTATAAGAAACTATCTTATTATGCAAAAATAGAAGTGAAAAGCTTCCATTGACTCGATTAAATCAAAGGCAAAATAGATTCATGGAGAAAAGACCATTAATGTTTCTTTAGTATCTCTTTATATTTACCCAGCAGAGTTATATAGATTTTAGAAATAAATTAAGATAGGATGATACATTGAAGGATTTGAAATTCCATTGCATTTTTATTCATAATCGAAGGCATTTTCCATCCCAGTATCATGTTACATGCAATGACACGTACGTCGTACGTACGTACAACTGATACAAACAAGAATTGACGATGGATCGATCGATCCATGGAACTAGCTAGCTAGCTACCTTTTACAACCAGCATAACGACCACCAGGGCCTCCAAAATAGAAGAAGATTTCTTCCCCCACTGGATCCACTTCATAACAGCCTTTATTATTGGTCTGGAAAAACTCATGATTCGTGGGCTGTTCATACTTGCCGCTTTCATCCATCACCTCAACAGTGTGGAAGAAGGCTGCCTTACGAAATCCTTCCTCCGGGAACCGCCCACTTCCCATCATTGTCGTCGTCATGCGGTGGCCGCTCATAGTGTTCAGGATCGACCCGATCCACTTCAAGTCCATAGCTCCTACAAATCTGCCACCGAATAGTTCTTTCGGCCAGTACCCCACCGGTTCTCCATGTATTTCCAACCACCAATTCATATCCTTCGGATCCTGCACGCATCCATCGCCACGTATACACAAATTAACAGGAAGGAACAAAATTTATTAATGACTATATATATATATATCACAAATTAACAACAAAATAATTAAAGCATGCATGCAACACTTATTTACCCTGTAAATTACTGTGTTCAAGGCATATTGTTTCCCATTGTAGCTAGAAGTGGGTTGGATTACGCCACCAAGTGGAATGTTCCGATTGACTTGGATGAAACCCGGGCAGAGCAAATTGTAGCAGCCTGTATTTTGGTACCCATCATCCTGTATATATAATTTTAGGATGAATAAACAAACTAAAGCCGCCATTCTACAAATTAAGTTTCTCTATTAATTGGCTAAGGAGATCTAGTTAGTTAAGTCTTACCGTCCAAAAAGTGTAGAGACGAGTTTTCGAATCACCAAACAGTTGAGGATACACCTGAAGAAGGAATTAAATTATATATATATATATATATATACCTCAAACTACATATAGATTAACCTAATTATTAATTACCAGCCATCCTGCTTCAATGTAGTCACTTTTTCGGTCTGACATTTCAATGGCACTATGACTCCATTCACCATCACTGACTTCGATATCCCAAACATTTATTCTACCTCTAGCTCCGAGATAAGGGCCTCCGTGTTCTAGTTTCACCCCTGCTTGCTGCAAAGAATTATATTAATTAATAATGATATACGTACATACCTACATCTCAATTCAATTTACGTGGTAAAACTAATATAGACGCATGCATTTAGTTTGCAATTTTAGAAGCTATGTACTCTAATTTACTCACTTCTTGTCTTTCATGATCAGATTCATCGCGCTTCCCGTAGTTTTGGAGCTTTGCAACTCTACGGAGATCGCTAATCTGAGTTCTCCTTATCGGAACTGTGCCCAGTGGGCAGCTTTCAATCTCTAATTGAGGCTTAGTTGATATTAATGGATCACTACCAATATGATTAGCATCGTCGTCCATGTTGGGCACAAAGCTTGGTTTCATCTACATATATAACAACTTAAAGGCCCAAAATAAGATTTGATACGTACGCATGCACATATATCATAAATGCATTATTGTTAATTAACTTAATGCACTTGTAATTTTATTAATCAAATTAACCTGGATTGTGTGATTTGCTAGCAAAGGGTGATCGAAAGCAGGTTGCTTGTACAGAGGAACGCAATCAAATATGTCTCCATGTTGTGTCTGCAGTGAAAACAAATTCAAAAAATGGGATTAAGAAAATTTTTCATTTTTACAATATGGATCGATATACAAAATTAAAGGAAGAAAGAATAACAATTTAATTACCTTCATCGTTTTCACTGCAGGTTTGTTGAGGCGTTTAAGATGGGCTTCTAAATGCGAATCATCAGCTTCTCCATCAACGACCAGTGCTCCAGTGTGTATGATCATCGAGACAAGGAACATGATCATAAGAGCAGCGATGTTCCAAGTCACGAAACAAAGCGACACTCGTCTTCTTGTGACTATGACTGCAAAAGTATCCATCAAAGACATCCCTGCTGAGAATCGAAGCAAACCTGCACATTAATCGCATCAAGCTCAGATTAATGAATAGACAGAGCACCATCAACATACAAAGGGAACAAATTGAACCTAGCTCCCAAACAGAAGCTCTACCTAAAACTGGTGGTGTATTTTGTTTACGATGGTATATAATGAAACATCTAAGTCCCCTCTCCTCTGATAAAGACATTTTTTAAATTATTTAAATTATATTATTACAGCATTTCTCTTCCGTTCATATTTGGAAAATAATTAAAGAGGAAACGTTGTGAGTATTATATTTACAACTTCAAACTTTAATACCTTCTATTTTCATCTAACCATTGGATTTGAAATTGAATGAAAAATAATTATTTTTTTTTCCTTTCCATTAAATGAGAGAATATATTGGTAATCTTTAATTCTATTAAATTATAATTATAATATTAATTTTGAGAAAAATAATTTATAATATTTATAATTTTATAAAAGGAAAAAATCAAATACACATGATTAAATAAATCAAGACAGTAGAAACATTAATACAACTCAGAGGGAAGTCAAAGCCTTACTTGTACAGATTGGATTCAATCCTTTAACTCCATAAGAATTCATCCACCTGATAATCCTTTTGACGCATCATCAAATTCAAAAGCAAAATTGATGCGACAGAAAATCATGTAGGAACTAAGAATGATCGCGTAACTTAAATAAAAACATTCACACAGAAAAATAAAATTAAAAATTATATTAATTCAAAATAATTAAAATTGATGCGGTAATAAAGGAAGGGCCCACCTGTTACGGATCAGTTGACACAGTATTGATCAAAGTCAAGATGATCAAATACCAGAATCATTGGCTATCTGGTTATCTCGATCGGTGAAGGATTAGGCCAAGCAGATCACCCAGCCAGTCAGGCGAACGGATTACCCATCTAATCGGGCGAATGAACAAAATCCATAGTTGGTCATTGTAGTCGGCGGGAAAGAGAGCCGCTGGGACCACTCGGCGTAAGGAATGACATCACAGGAAGGGACGAGAAAGCAAAAGAGAACTCCATCTATCATTAAATATGAAGAAGTCAAGATAAAGAAGAACACTCTATCAATCATTAATGCACAGAAGTCAAGACAAATAAATCTTCCTCTGGCAATGAATGTCATTAAATAAGGACAGATGAACAATCAATAGGAAAGGCATAAAAGGGACATCAGGTACGAGGAAAGGTAAGATTTTCTATTTTTCTTGATTACTTCATTCTCTCTTCCTAATTTTGACTTGAGCGTCGAAGGATCAACACCAGGGACCTCTTCCCTAGTTTTGGTTTTGCTTGCAAGATCGAAGTCTTCAACCCGTCAACAGTCATCTCATTCCCGGCTTTCCAGCTTCCTTTATTTGGGCAGGATCAATTTGGCGCTGTCTATGGAACGTTGCCTGTATCTGAAGAAGAAGATGGAAGACGCTGGACGACTCACAATGGTGACACTGACGCAAGAAGAACTCGATGCACTCATACGAACTCGATGCACTTATACAAGCTCGAGCGATGAAAATACTAGAGCAACAACAATAGGTGTTGGCCGATCGGCCAATACATGAGCCAGCTGCCTCTACAGTAGGTCGGCAGAGTGAAAGAGAAAGAGAAGTCGAGAAGATCAATTTTCCGCTAAGGAGCCAAATAGGAGACTGATCGGCTCCTATGGGGACTCTCGTAATGCGCCAATCCCCTTTAATCATGCACTATCATGGGCTCCCCCAATAGAAAGAGGCCAAGTGGATAGAGACCGAGAATTTTCCTCAAATGAGGCGCATGTTCGAGATGCACGAAAAGGAAAAGCGCCGAGGGAAGATGACTCGCTCGAGCGGGTCAATCAACAATTTTCGGAGGGGATCCTAAATGACCCTCTGCCAAAGCATTATACCCCGTTAACGATTAGAGAGCATAATAGAACAACCAATCCCGATGACCATTTGGCCAAATTTGACAACGGGCCACTCTTCACCAGTACACGGATGGGGTGAAATGCTGAGTCTTCCTTACTACTCTATCTGGATCGGTGCAACGATGGTTCAAGCAGTTGCCGAACAGCTCTATATACAGCTTCAAGGACTTTCGAACAACATTCCTACACCACTTTGCTAGTAGTTGTCACCACCAGAAGACTAGCGTGAACCTATTCTCGCTAAAGCAAGGACCCCGAGAGGCCTTGAGGGTTTATATCCAGCACTTCAATCATGTGGTGATAGACATTTCAACAGTCTCCTCAGATGTATTGGTGAACGTCTTCACCCAAGAGCTCAGAGTTCTTTCGATCGCTCATTCGGCGACCTCCGAAGGACTTTGGTCATCTCCAAAAGAAGGCCAATGAGTACATTAATCTGGAAGAAGCCTAGGCTGCAAGGAATAAAGAGACAGCCGTCGATCCCAAAGTGGCATCCAAGCGACGTTAGTCGAGCAGTCATCAGCCACCTAAAGGGCCCCGGTAGGGAGCTCCTTCACACCAGGAGACTAAGCCACATGCCGTATAGCAAGTGGCGGTCGCTCGTCCAGGAGGCAAGAGGTGGGCACCAATGTTTTACGGTTTCCACCAGTCAACGACGCACAACACCAGGGGCTGCTACGACCTAGCAGCTAATAGGTCAATTCCGCGTGAAGACCGCCGTCGATCGCCAATTTTAGTTTGACATCATTGAAGTCGATCTGCATGCAGAATGAAGGAAGAAGGAAAGGACGATCGAGCCACGCCACTACCATAAGGACCGAATCCCTGCTCGAGCCCCTTCCGAACGGACCAGACCGTCCGCAAGGGAAGAAGAGAACCGGAATAATGCCGCTCGAGGGGAGATAGGAATGACCGCCGGAGGGCCGACCGACAGAGATTCTAACCGAGCGAGGAAGTTGCATGCTCGTCAGCTCGAGATACATGTTGTTGGTTGCAGTAAAGAAAAAGTTGAGGGACCCAAGATTAGCTTCGACCCTAAGGATTTGGAGGGATTGAAAGTCCCCCATGACCATGCATTAATCATCCGAGTGGTAATCTTCAACTATACAGTCCATCGAACTTTTATTGATACAGGGAGCTCGATAAATATTATATACAAAAAGGTCTTCGATCAATTGCAAATTGACAGGAGTCAACTACTGCCCATGTGGACTCCGCTCTATGGTTTCACGGGCGACGAAGTTTTGTTGATCGGCCAGATTAAGTTAGTCATCTCACTTGGAAAAGAGCCCCTGAAGCGGACGAGGACCACAAATTTCATAGTGGTAGATGCTCCCTCAGCCTACAACGTTATTTTGGGTCAACCGGCACTCAATGAGTTCCGAGCGGTGGCGTCCACCTACTTCCAGAAGATCAAATTCCCGATGGATAGCAAAGTAGGCAAAGTCAAAGGAGATCAGTTGGTCGCTCGGCGTTGTTACGTCGAGATGGTCAAAATAGAAGCATGAGCCACTCGGAAGACCCCACGCCTGGAGGTGAACGTCATCGTTGAAAAGCCCGCCACTCTGGTTTATGAAGAAAAAGAAGTTCAGACCCACCCTGACTGTAAAATACCGAAAATGGGCGAATCACCATAAGGAAATTTTTCAGAATTTTTGAAAAATTTTCGGAGACCGTATGACTTCGTTTACGGGGATAAAACTGGGTCCGGGAAAGCCTGTTTATGGTACCCCATTAAGCGAGGAAAAATTAAATTTTTTATTTTATTTCCTTTTTTTTTTCTCTTTTCTCCTCTTCCCATCGCCGTTTCCTTCCCTGCTGCCCGCGCCCGAGCCTACGCCGATTACCTCCTCCTTCGCGCCGATCTCTGCCCTAACCGCAAGCGAGCGGTTTCTCCTCCCCTCCCGTACAGGGTCGTGGCCAAGGGAAGCCAAAGCTTCTCTTCTCCTTCCCTCCCAAGCCGCTCACCCGACGCACGCAGACCTTCTCTGTGCCTCTCCTCTTGTCGCGTCACCCTCGGGTCGCCACAGCCGACAGCGGCGTCGCCAGCCGAGCCCTAGATCTTCCTCGTCTCCTTCCTCTTGGCTCTGCCCCGACCCTTTTCTTCTTCCTTCTGCCTAGCGTCGGCGGTCCACCCCTTTTCAGCGCCACTGACCACCACAGCCAACTCCGACAGCCCCTCTGCCCTAGGACCTCCGTCGTCGCACGGGACCAGTGTCGGCCACCTCCACACCGTGCCCTAATTCCCGAACTCTCCTCTACTGTTGACGCTGCCCTATGCCATGAGCAACCAGCACCAATCCTATCCTCGACGCTGATCGCCACAGAGAGACCGTCGACAGCAACCTTTCTCTAAGCCCTAGCCTCGACCTTTCCGCTTCATCGCCGGCTTGGATCTACTATCTTGTGCTAAAGCTTCCATTTAACACACGGTAAGCATCCCTGGTTGTTTCCATCGGTAAGCTACTAGGGTAGGATTGTTATGTGTTATTTTGGATTAATGATCTTTATTTCTTGGTGGACAGCAAGTGATCAGGGCAGAGAGGTAGATTCCTGTAGTGTTTCCTTGTCGGCAACACTCCAGCCAGCAACCTTATCGGTTGTGAATCGAGGTAAGGTGTAGGGATTTAGTTACATGTTGTGGATAATGGATCTTTGTGGTAGATCATGGTGTAATTTGATCATTTAGTAGTTGATTGTGCTTAGATTTATTTGTTTAGATTAAGCTAAGGGGATGATTAGGGTTAAAGCAAATAACCCTAATCAACTGTTGGATTTATTTTAGGTTTAGAGATTTTTATTTAGCTATATAGTTAAATACATTATCTGTTTGATATCATAGAACTTTGACTCGAGATGGTGTCTCGATGAGAGATCTATTTCAGATACGATCCTTTTTATTGGAGGCAGGTACCTTAATTTATCTTTTGATATGGTCATTTGATATGCATAGTAGATTTTAACAAAGAGTAATAGTTATATTTATATCTGCATCAGTATGTCTTTATCTATTTCCTGAGCATGCTTTGATTGTTACCTGTATAGCATTCATGTTTATACCCTTCAGATTACTTATGATCATAGAGGTAAT
Organism: Zingiber officinale; assembly: GCF_018446385.1. NCBI lineage: Eukaryota > Viridiplantae > Streptophyta > Magnoliopsida > Zingiberales > Zingiberaceae > Zingiber > Zingiber officinale. The sequence continues at coordinate 154,134 of NC_056004.1, forward strand.
GACATACCATGCATTTTGATATACCGGACTAGGTTTTTATCATACCTTACCTGTGTACCTTAGATCTTCGGATTTGATCCATTGATGCTAGGGTACATATTTTATATATATGGATAGGTTCAGGATATTGTCATGCTTAGTGACATGCATCATCTCGCATGATTGCATGCTACGCGATAGTCGGCTCCATTATTGTTGAGCACATCGCCAGTTACATGGATCTGCACACACAACCACTCATAGGTCAATGGTTCTTATCAGTCAGGGTGTGTTGCAGTAGGTGCTCGTCAAGGGCTCCGTTGGTCCACTCATGGGTAGTGTGACGCAGTGTTGTAGTAGGACAGGGATCCCTCCTCTGGACTTGCTCAGGGAGATGAGAGCATTGAACTCCCCCGCTTATGATTTGGGGTAGGCGGATAGGTGTACTCCGACAGCATCCCGTCCACTCAGGCACTCATCAGGAGCAGTGATGGCAGAGTGCACGGTTGTCACAGCCCTACCGACTCGGTCTCACCATCGTGTGTGAGACGGCTAACTGGAGAGTAGGGGTGACCAGGACATGTCATTAACATCATACGTATTGATGCATTTATTGCTTGTGTTTGCTGCATTTATTTGCTACATATTGGTTGGATGCATATGTTTGACATGCATACAAGATTTTTGATACCTTTCGATCTGACGACCTTGTTATACTTATACTCAGGTCCTAGTTAGTACAGTTTTCTCCTGTTTATTTCAGTTGCATCTATCATTCTTATAACAGGAGACTGTACGCATGATTAGTGCTAGTTATTATTTTCTTATTATGCATGTCAATATTACCCGCTAAGGAGTTGACTCACCCCGTGGATATTTACTATTTTCAGGTTGAGGTTGTCCGGAGGAGTTCTAGTCGCTAGTCCCCTGCAGATTGCAAGGATCGTGATGTGTTTTATCTTTTGGGTTTTCTTATTATACTTTTTAGACTTGTTCTAGTTTTGACACTTGGATATTGTGTTATCTTTATTGTCGATGAGTTTTATTTGGATGTGTTTTTGCTACATGCCTGCCTGGATGACAGAAGAGGTGAGTTCGTTGTGATTTGTGTTTCATGGGTGTAATGGAGTAGGATATCAGATTTGAGCTTTATGGGTGTAGTTGAGTAGGATTTTTTAGATAACTTTTCTTTATCGTTACATTAGTTGAGTTTTTCTATTAAACTGCGTGGTGATGCATTATTATTTGTTGTTGTTGTTCCGGTCATGTTGGCCGATGTATATGTGGCCCTGAGGGCATTGTAGAAAGTTTCAGATTGTCACCCGTACAAGGGAGATGCTGTCGAAATTTCTTCTGGCAGAGACTCCTCCGGGGCGTGACACTGACCTCCCGGAAGCAACTACCTTCATTGCTGCCGATCTGGAGGACGAGAAAAAGGTGGTGCTGATAGCTTACCTCAAACAGAATCATGATGTGTTCACCTGGACGACACATGAGCTTTTCGGTATTTCACCGAGTGTGGCTCAGCATGAGCTACACGTCCGACCGGATGCTCGGCCAGTGAAATAGAAGAAGAGGGACTTCAGCGCGGAACAGAACTTGGTCATCTGAGCGGAGATAAAGAAATTGTTGGAGGTCGGCCACATACTAGAGGTACAATTTCCGAGCTGGCTTGATAACATAGTACTGGTCCCCAAGTCGAGCAGCAAATGGAGGGTCTACATATACTTCTGTGACCTGAATAAAGCGTTCCCGAAGGATTTCTATCTGTTGCCCCGGATAGACTAGATGATGGACTCTACGGCCAGCTGCAAGCTGATCTGCATGCTCGACGCATATCAAGGTTATCACCAAGTGTCGCTGACTCGAGAAGATCAAGAAAAGGTCAGCTTTATTATGGTCGACAGAATATTCTGCTACAACGTCATGTCGTTCGAACTAAAGAACGTCGGGGCCACCTATCAGAGACTCATGAATAAGATGTTTTGGTGACAAATCGGCCGCAATATAAAGGTATATGTTGACGACATACTAATAAAATCTCCAAGGGCCATTGATCTTTGCACAGACATCAAGGAGACCTGCCAAACTCTGAGGGCTTATGGAATAAAGATGAACCCGAACAAGTGCCTGTTCAGTACCAAAAGCAGCAGATTCCTAGGATATATCGTCACTGAGCGGGGGATTGAGGCGAATCCGAGCAAGGATAAGGCTCTGCAAGATATGTCACCGCCACGCAACTTGAAAGAAGCCCAACGGCTGATCGAGTGCATTATTGCTCTGTTTAGATTCATATCCAAGTCATCCGACCGGAGCTTACCATTCTTCAAAGTGCTACGTCAGGTGATAAAATTTCAGTGGGATGCGGAGTACGACCGGGCATTCAAAGAACTTAAAGATTATCTCAAATCCTTGCCTATATTAGCTAAGTCAAGCGCAGGAGAGTCGCTCTGGATTTATCTGTCGTCCATCGAAAATGCGATCGGCTCGGCATTGTTAAGAAGAATGGGCAAGAGCAACAATCTGTATATTTTTTAAGCCATATATTGAAAGATGTTGAATCTCACTGCACTGGTCTAGAAAAATTAGCTTACGCTTTAGTACTAATTGCTCGGAGACTCCACCCATACTTCCTCTCCCATTCAATTATCGTGATGGCCAACAGCATCTTGGGAAGAGTCCTCCTCAACCCAGAAGCATCCGGTCGGCTAATCAAGTGTACCACTGAATTAAGTGAGTTCGACATCCAATACCAATCGTGAACGGCTATAAAAGCTCAAGCGTTGGCTGATTTCATCACGGAGATCCAGAATGACGAGCCAGAAGTAAATTGGAGAATATATGTTCATGGCTCTTCCACCCGACAAAGCAGCGGGATCGTCATCTTGCTCATTTTCCCAAGGGAAGACTGAATGCAACTTTTTGTTCGATTAGATTATCGCGCCACCAACAATAAGGCTGAGTATGAAGTCTTGATAGCTAGCTTGCAAGCAGCACGACATATCGGAGCCACAAAGGTCCTCATTCACTCAAACTCCCAATTGACCGCCCAGCAGCTAACGGGGGTGTTCGAGATAAGTAACCCCCGACTCAAGTTATATGCAGAAGCCTTTGAGAAGTTGAAGATAAATTTTCAAGAAGTCACTATATAGAAGATTCCCCAAACAGACAATCAAGCAGCAGATGAACTAGCTAAGTTACCTAGTTCATTATCACCGGTCGTGATCTGTCAGTCGATTGAACAGGTTTCGTTGGTGGCGCATATTGATCGAATGGAGGGAGTTGTCTTTCCAAACGACTGGAGAGCACCACTAATCGAATTTCTCTGATCGGGAAGTACACCGACAGACCAGGGAGCGGTACGTCTATTAAAGAAGAGTGTCGAACAGTTCACCTTGGTCGGAGATTAGCTGTACAAAAGAGACTTCTCTAGGCCTTTGCTCAAGTGTGTTGGACCAGAGGATGCAACGTACATCTTGCAAGAAGTGCACCAAGGCTCCTGTGGAAGCCATCCGGGCGATCATTCGCTAGCTCGAAAGATTCTCCTAGCTGAATACTTCTAGCCAACTCTCCAAGAGAATGCTGCTCGGACGATAACCACATGCCTGTCCTGCCAAAAATATCACAATATTTCACGCCAACCGACCGAAGAGATGAAGACGCCCACGGTATCCTACCTGTTTGACCAATGGGGCATGGACATAGTAGGACCATTTCCCATGGCGATCGGTCAGCGAAGGTTCCTGCTCGTTATTGTGGACTACTTTTCAAAATGGGTGGAGGTTGAACCCCTGGCAAAGATAAGTGAGCAGATGGTTATCAAGTTCATTTGGCATCACATCCTTTATCGATTCGGCATCCCTCGCCGGCTCGTCTTGGATAATGGGAGGCAGTTCTTAGGACAGAGGCTCCAAGAGTGGTGTGAAGGCTATGGCATCCAGCAAGCCTTCATATCATTCGCCTACCCCTAGAGCAACGGTCAAGTGGAGGTCACAAACTGAGAGACCCTCAGAGGCTTACGAACTCGACTCGACCACGCAAAAGGTAGCTGGGTAGACCAGCTCCCAAGTGTCTTGTGGGCACTTCGAACGACTCTAAAGGAGTCGACCGACATAACACCATTCCAGTTGGTGTACGGGGGAGAAGCGGTGGTTCCTTTAGAGATTGGAATAGAATCCGACTGGGTGCGACTCTATGACGAATGAAATAGCGAACGAAGGCGAATGGAGCTCGACTTGGTGGATGAAGTGTGGGATAAAGCTGCCATTCAACTAATGACGTACCGACAGTGGATGAGGCAGAACTACAATAGGAGGGTGATCCCGAGTTCCTTCCAGGTCGGTGGTCTAGTCTGAAAGAAAATCAAGTTGGTCGGTGACATCACTAAACTCGAGGCACCATAGGTGGGACCTTACAAGCTCGTACAAAAACTCCGCTCGGGGGTTTATTACTTGGAAGATGAAAACGGGAAATAACTCGAGCGGCCGTGGAGCGCGAATCATCTTCAAACCTATAGGTCGGGCTGAGAGGTGTGTGAGCAAATATAAATGTACTTATGTGTATACCTTCTAAATGCAGGGCCAACATGAATAAAAACCAATGTTCTCCAGACTCTTGGGCCAATTAGGCCAAGTTAAAAGTCGAGCGGCGACTATAAACTCCTATCTCCATCAGCGATTGAGCGACGACCTTAAACCCCTGTCTACTTCAGCGGTCGAGCGGCGACCTTAAACTCTAATCTTCACCGACGATCGAGCGGCAACCTTAAACCCTAGTCTTCACGACGGTTGAGCGGCGACCTTAAACCCCTGTCTCCATCAGCGGTCGAGCGACGACCTTAAACCCTTGTCTCCATCAGCGGTTGAGTGACGACCTTAAACCCTTGTCTCCGTCAACGACCAAGAGACAACCTTAAACCCTTGTCACCGTCAGCAGTCAAGCGGTGACCTTAAACCCATGTCTACACTACAACGTTCAAGCAATGACCTTGCAAACTAAAAGGATCGATCGACTAAGTAGATAAGTCATTGCCCATCAGAAGAAACACAAGGCCACAATTTACGCGACGCTTGAAAAATGAGTCAAAAAAAGATACTAGAAAGAATATAAAGGACTACCGGTGGACAAACATTCATTGAAACTTAAAAATTTTACAGAGGTCGAACGCTCAACAAGCTCACTCTAAATAATCTAAGACATCATCAAGCAGCGACTCCGTCAGTTTATCCCGACTGATGACCTTGCTTGATAGAGCAGCGGGGAAATAGCTACATTACCTGAGTTGGTCGAACGTCCCTTCGATGGCCAGGTCGAATAAACAAAGTGTCCGATCGGCGACCTTATCATTAAAAACATCCGAGCAAATATAGACTTGCTTCATGACATCAAACCTACTCGACTCGACTTCTTGATAAGTCTTTAAGGCCGCTCAGGAGGCCTCAAGTTCTTTCTTCAACTGGCCAACTCTTCATCCTTGGCGTCGAGCTGGGTCTTCATTGTAGCCTGCTCAGCCAGCCATCCATCCTTCTCGTCCTTCAGCGCGACTTCCGCCTCCAAATTTTGAGCCAACACCCGAAACTCTTTATTCTTGATCTCCAGATCTTCAATAGCCCAGAGTTTCCTAGTTTTGGACGAATGGATTTTGGATTCAAAAGTGTTGGCCTTCTTATTAAGTCGAGCTATTTGTGTGTCCTGCTCGACATTTTTTCCTTGCTCTACCTCTAGTTGCTCGACGCTCTTAGCTAGATCAACTCTTAGTTGAGTCAGCTTGGCGTTCATCTACTCTAGTTGGGCTTGTGAAGCAGATGACTGGCCACTTAAGGCGTGAAGTTGCTGGACTTCATGTGTTGGGTTTTTCGGGCCACGAAAACCGCATTTTCGCGTCGCAGAAACCCCGAAGCCCCAAGCCACTGGAACCGTGCGAAGTAGAAATAAAACAAAAATACGAGTACGAGTTTCTAATCTAGATCTACACTAGATTTACAAAGAGGAAACCCTTTATACCTTCGATGCGTGCCCTTTTCGTATCCCGCTCGTCCAAGGAGATGTCGGATCTCAAGTTGTCAAAGTAGACAACTCTCTAGAAGTATCTACACGAACTAATTAGGTGGAGAAGACCAAACAATAGGTGTGCTAGCACCTAGATGGTGTTCGGCCAAGAGAGGAGAGGAAGAGCAAGAAGAGAGAGCACTTGAGGAAGAAGAAGATGTAAATGACACTTGAATGAAAAATGAATTCATTCCCTTCACAAAAGTGGTCGGCCACTTTCACAAAAGGAGGAGAGGGAGAGGGAGAGCTTGAGGAAGAAGAAAGGAGTAATAATCACACTTGAATAAAATCAAATTTCATTCACCACTTTTGTGTGGCCGGCCACTCCATGGAGTGTAACTCCCATTCCACATTAATCACAATTAATGTGAAGCCATTAAGAGGTGTTTTGTAACTCCTATGATGTGGCACATCATGAAGATGTGGACCATTACCATTGGTCCACATCTTGCCACTTCACAATGATGTGGCAAATGAGTAACCTCCACTCATTTAATGTGGCTAACTCACATTAAATGCAATGGAGGCTTGTAACCTCCATGAGGTGGCAAAGCAAGATGATGTGGAGCAACACTATTGGTCCACATCTTGCCACCTCACTCATGATGTGGCAAAGAGTCAAGTCAAACTTGACTCTTCCTCTTCCTCTCTAGTCAAATCAAACTTGACTCAATCTCTCTCATGGTTGATCTAATCTAACCATTTGATTCAAGCCAACTTAATATAATGAATCTAATTCATTAAATTAAATTGATCTAATGAGTCATAATCTAAATTAGACTCATTAAATACATGAATCAACTTGAGTCTAACTCAAGTAGCCCAATTTGGATTACTCTTAATCCAATTTGATTCATCAAATGAATCTAATCCTCTTGGTTCATCGTATGAACCAAATCTCCATCTAATTATCCTTAGTGTGTGACCCTATAGGTTCTTGTAACGTTGGCAATGCCCTAAACCCATTTAGGAGCATAAGTAATGAGCGGTATCTAGCAACACATCATTACTACCCAAGTTACAAGAATGTTGAGATCCAACATCACCTTGTGACTACTAATTGTGACTCCTCACAATATGTGACATTTTCCTTCTATCCTAGACATCTAGATTGATCAATGTGAGGCATAGACCGTGTCATCCTCTAATCAATCTAAATCTTGAACTCCAAGTAGACTCACTCGATCAAATGAGCTCAACATCTAATGTTGACTCATTTGGGCATGATCATGCACTTAGTGGTCTCACTCTATCAAGAATACCGATGTCGCTCCCGTCATATGGGAGGGATAGATCTCATCTACATCCCTCTACATAATTCGTTATATACCCAGTAATCGACTTTATAGTCCACCCAGTTACGGGTGACGTTTGACGAAACCAAAGTACATAACTCCTTATGTAGGGATCCATGGTGACTTCAGGTCTAAGGACTAATAGTCATACTAATAGTCACATGAGAAAGTATATGACACTCATATAACGATCCATGATACTTTCTCATGGCGGGTCATTCAATATACATTCTCCAATGTATACCCATGTGTCAGCTTGATATCTCTATATCCATGACTTGTGCGATCAAGTCATCGAGCTGACCTACATGCTAGTCTTATTGCATTAACATTGTCCCTGAATGTTAATACTCGACTAGGAATGATTTAGAGTAGTGTTCCCTATATCATCTCACTATCGATTCAACTAATCGATTGATATATGTATGAACCTTCTACTCAAGGACGCTATTATAATTAGTTTATTTGGCACTAATACAAATAAGTATAATAACCAAACAAATACCTTTATTAATATACAAGAATATGATACAATGAGTCCATACAATCATCAAATGATTGGTTCTAGGGCTCTAACTAACAGATATTACTTCTACATTCCCAGTCAGCACAAGGTAGTTGTGGCAAAAACTGGGGTCTTTCTAGAAAGGGACTTTGTTTCTAGAAACACTAGTGGGAGTACATTCGATCTTGAAGAAGTTCAAGATGCGGACCATAGCACTGAAGCCTTGATGGAAGTTGAACCAGACAATGGAGTCACAATTAGTTTATTTGGCACTAATACAAATAAGTATAATAACCAAACAAATACCTTTATTAATATACAAGAATATGATACAATGAGTCCATACAATCATCAAATGATTAGCTCTAGGGCTCTAACTAACAGATATTACTTCTACATTCCCAGTCAGCACAAGGTAGTTGTGGCAAAAACTGGGGTCTTTCTAGAAAGGGACTTTGTTTCTAGAAAGACTAGTGGGAGTACATTCGATCTTGAAGAAGTTCAAGATGCGGACCATAGCACTAAGCCTCGATCTTGAAGTAGTGAGCATAAGTGACTACTAATTGTGACTCCTCACAATATATGACAAGTGTCCTTCTATCCTAAACATCTAGATTGATCAATGTGAGGCATAGACCGTGGCATCATCTAATCAATCTAAATCTTGAACTCCAAGTAGACTCACTCGATCAAATGAGCTCAATATCTCATATTGACTCATTTGGGCATGGCCATGCACTTCGTGGTCTAACTCTATCAAGAATATTAATGTCGCTTCCGTCATATAGGAGGGATAGATCACATCTACATCACTCACATCTCTCTGCATAATTCGTTACATACCCAGTAATCACCTTTGTAGTCCACCCAGTTACGGGTAACATTTGACGAAACCAAAGTACATAACTCCTTATGTAGGGATCCATGGTGACTTCAGGTCTAAGGTCTAGTAGTCATACTAATAGCCACATGAGAAAGTATATGACACTCATATAATGATCCATGATACTTTCTCATGGCGGGTCATTCAGTGTACATTCTCCAATGTATACCCATGTGTCAACTTGATATCTCTATATCCATGACTTGTGAGATCAAGTCATCGAGTTGACCTACATGCTAGTCTTATTGCATTAATATTGTCCCTGAATGTTAATACTCGACTAGGAATGATTAAGAGTAGTGTTCCCTATAGCATCTCACTATCGGTTCAACTAACCGATTAATATAGGTGAGAACCTTCTACTCAAGGACGCTATTATATTTAGTTTATTTGGCACCAATACAAGTAAGTATAATAACCAAAACAAAATGCCTTTATTTATATAAGAATATGATACAACAAGTCCATAATATAATCATCAAATGATTGGCTCTAGGGCTCTAACTAACATCATGCTCCAGGTAAGCGAGCCTATGGCACATGGCTAGGCTTTCCACCCAATACTGTAAAATTTTTAGCGTTAAGTACTATACGAACCGAGTGGATGAAGGAGAAGGAGACAAATTTACATACCCTAGTAGACATCTGGGTGTTGCTATTCGCCAATTCCCTCGGAGATACAACCGCTGCGTGGGCTCGTGCATCATCCCATATTTGTGCAAGCGGCCCTTGTATTCTTATTTGATATTCGAGGGTGAGGGATGCTGGGTTATCCGCATGGCGGTACTCGTCAGTCAGCAAATGGAGAATTGACATTATAGATCTCTGGCTACTCGGGCCAGAAGGTACAGAAGATGTCCGACCGGCGGACTGGGGGAGGCTGGTCGAATGCGAGACGCCTGCGCCACCGGTGGAGGCATGAAGGTGACAGGCGATGCGCAAATCATCCCTTGAGGCAGCCCGGACAGCGATGGCATCCGATCGGAAGACATCGACGCCGGGAGTTCCCCCAGGCCCTGCTCAAGAGCTGGAAGAGAGGTCTCACCCCGCATGGATAGGAGTGGCAAAGTTTCGCCCCGCTCAGATGGAGGACGTGAGTTGATCCCAGGGGAGGTTTGTAGGGCCGAAGTAGCAGTGTGAGAAGACCCCTCCGCTCGGCGCCTTTTTCGATATTGAAGGGGCTGGTCAAAGGTAGCCGATTCTGAAGTGACTGCTATTGGAACCATAGACGGTAGTTCGGGCAGAAGATCCGTTGTGGCACCCGCCGCATCACTCGCAGCCGCCTTTCTTCCTCCAGCGCCGCTTCCCAGCACTTGAGTTCCTTCCTCCTTGCCGAGCGGATCCTCATGGGAATCGACTGACCATAGCCCGCGACTCTTCGATTTGGCCACAATCGCGGCATTAATCTCAGCATCCACAAGCTTGGCCTTACCGGCCAGCCGCTCATGCAACATGACTTCGGCTACAAAAGAAAGGAAGAAATTAGTTAGATTCATAAGCTAGATGTAGAAAGAGCATATCTCGGCTGGACGGAAGCCTTATGTGGATCAGGCTCAAGCCAAACATATAGGGCACCTTCCAATAGCAACTTATGTATATGATATTTCTGACCGGCCAAGCATGAAGCTGCGTGAAGATAATCCGAGCGGCTCTTATACTTCTTGAGCTCTGGAGGGTTCGGCACCTCCACCTTCCATATGGTGGGGAAGTCTGGTCGCTCGGTAAATCAAACAAAAAATTAATATTCCTTCTAATGTTTATTGAAGGAATGCATCTTATCAAAGAACACAAGGCCCATTCGGCTTGAAAAGAAAAGTCCCCGACTCAGACAATTTGGGATAATAGAAATAATTGAAGAGCCAAGGAGTAAGAGGTATGACATACAGGTGGAATAGAACGACGGCCCCACACAAAAGTCGAAAGGAGTTCGGCACTAGTTGGTGTAAAGAGATGCGAAAATATTTACAAACGGTTGAAAAGAAGGGGTTGATCGGGAACCGCAGACCGATGGTAAATTGGTCCCTAAAGAAGCAAATGAAACCCGGAGGTGGCTCGTTCGGGCGGTCAAATGTCGAGGTAAGGTCAATTTGGTAATTAGAAGGAATTTCAAAAGCATCTCTCAAACTTTCAGCATCACTTCCGTCGAACTTGGACTTAATGGATGTGAACCAGAGCCCAGGGACGGATGCAGGAGGCTGTGAAGAGATGGCCATCAAAACTAAAACTTGGAAAATAATGAAGAAATGTGACTCAAAAAAGGAGACACTACGAGCAACGACCAACTTCGATCGAAGGAAGACGATGGTTTACTAGAGAGAAGCAAAGCGCGGTGTCGCCGAGATGCTCGCAGACGAAGACGATGACGTAAAGTGAAGAAGATGAAGCAAGCGATGTTTATAAACCTCACAGCTGATCGACCTCAGCCATCCAATTTAAGGTTACGAAAACCTAGACGCAGATCCTACAGTTGATTTTGAAAAGGTGCACGTCTCATCACATGCGAATGTCCACCTATCATCGAGCATGCGGCGGCAGTGGGGGACACATGTCTTGCGGTCACCGGATAGCATTTAATGTGTTTAATTAAAAGCGTATGGATGCGTGCTTGCCCATAATCAGTGAGGATTTATACGGTCTTTAAGAAATTTGGCTGATGTCAGTCTTGGTCAGACTCAAACTCGCCCTAGGAAACGCATAACAGAAGATAATTTGCGAAGTGTTGTTGCTCATCTTCCCGATTGGCACAAGTAACGAGGTCGATTGTCACAAGGGGCGCGTCACTGGACTGAACCAGACAATGGCAAAATGCAGCTGAGCGACGTCGGCTTGTCGGTCACCTAGCATAGTCCGATCGGATATTATAGCATTTGGGCAGATCGGGCTTCAGAGGCAGAGGCACCTAAGACATAGCTTGTCCAGTCAGTCGGACTTGCAGCCTCCTTCGACTAGACTTGAGGGGGAGACTTGTGATGCGGTGATAAAGGGAGGGCCCACCTATCACAGGTTAGTTGACACGATGTCGGTCAAAGTCAAGGTGGTCAAACATCAAAATCATTGGTTGTCTGGTTATCATGGTTGGTGAAGGATTAGGGCAAGAGGATCACCCAGTCGGTCAGGCAAGTGGATCATCCGTCCGGTTGGGTGAATGAACAAAATCCATAGCTGGTCATTGCGATCGACGGTAAAGAGAGCTGCTCGGACCGCCTAGCACAAGAAATGATGTCACAGGAAGGGACAAGAAAACAAAAGAGAACTCCATCTATCATTAAATATAAAGAAGCCAAGACAAAGAAGAACACTCTATCAATCATTAATGCACGGAAGTCAAGACAAAGAAGCCTTCCTCTGGTAATGAATATCATTAAATAAGGGCAGATGAACAATCAATGGGAAAGGTATAAAAGGGGACACTAGGTATGAAGAAAGGCAAAAAATTTTATTTTCTTGATTACTTCATTCTCTCTTCCTGATTTTGACTTGAGCGTCGGAGGGCCAACGCCAAACTGACAAAGGATGTGCTACCAAATGAACTTGATGACCACCTGCTCGCTTATCTTCGCCAGGGGTTCATCCTCCACCCATTTTAAAAAGTAGTCACGGCAACAAGCAGGAACTTTCGATGATCGGTCGCCATATGAAATGGTCCTACGATGTCCATGCCCCATTGGTCGAACGGGCAGGATACCATGGATGACTTCATCTCTTCGGTCGGTCGGTCGATACAAAATATTATGATACTTTTGGCAGGACATGCATGTGATTGTCGTCCGAGCGGCAACCTCTTGGAGAGTTGGCCAACAGTATCCTGCCAGGAGAATCTTTCGAGCTAGCGAACGGCTGCCCGGATGGCTTCCATAGGAGCCTTAGTGCACTTCTTGCAAGATGTATGTTGCGTTCTCTGGTCCAACACACTTGAGCAAAGGCCTAGAGAAGGCTCTTTTGTATAGCTGATCTCCGACCAAGGTGAACCGTCATAGACACGTCGCTTCTTGGTCGGCTGGCATACTTCCCGATCAGAGAAATTCGATTAGTGACATTCTCCAGACACTTGGAAAGATAACTCCCTCCATCCGATCAATATGTGCCACCAACGAAACTTGTTTGCTAATCACGACCGATGATAATGAACTAGCTAACTTAGCTAGTTCATCTGCTACTTGATTGTTTGTTCGAGGAATCTTTTGTACAGTGACTTCTTGAAAATTTGTCTTTAACATCTCGAAAGCTTCTGCATATAACTTGAGTCAGGGGTTGCTTATATTGAATGCCCCTATTAGCTACTGGGTGGCCAATTGGGAGTCTGAGTGAATGAGAACCTTTGTGGCTCCGACATGCTGTGCTGCTTGCAAGCCGACTATCAAGGCTTCATACTCAGCCTCATTGTTGGTGGCGTTGTAATCCAGCCGAATGGAAAGTTGCATTCGATCTTTCCTTGGGAAAATGGGTAGGATGTGTTGGTGCAACATCCCTCAGGTCAAGGTTGACCTGGTTGACCAAGCTTGAGTCTTGGTTTGGGTTTCGATGTTTGACAATGCAAGGTTGATTGAAGAAGAGTCAAGTAGGTCAAGGATGACCGGATACTTGACTGGGAAGTCCTAACTGGGATGTTAGGCAGAAGGAAAGACCTAGTGAGTGAAGCTAGGCAGGAGGAAAATCCTGGTGAGTGAAGCAAGGTGAAAGACCTAGTGAGTGAAGCTAGGAAATTGGGAAAGTTCTGGTGAGTGAAGCCAGGCAAGAGAAATCCAGATGGGTCAAGGTTGACCAGACATCTGGTGAGAGTCCAAGTAGGTCAAAGGGATTGACCGGATACTTGGCACGAGGAAGAAAAGTCCAAGTAGATCTTAGGGAGTAACCGGATACTTGGCAAGAAGAGAAAAGTCCAAGTGGGTCAAAGGGATTGACCAGACACTTGGTGAGAGAGTCCTAGCTAGTCAAGGGTGACCGGATGCTAGGTCTTATGTACCAACAAGTCATGGTTGACTAGATGTTGGTTTAGGGGGCTTTGGACTTGGTTTTGGGCAAAAACCAAGATCTGGATTGATCCGTGGATTGATCCAGCAGGTTTGGATTGATCCGTGGATTGATCCAGCAGGTTTGGATCGATCGGCCGATCGATCCGGTGAGTCCCCGCGAACAGAACCCCTCTTGATCGATCGGTGGATCGATCCAGAGGTTCCAATCGATCAGTGGATCGATTGGGACGCTGCTGATTCGCGCGATAAGCGCTGGATCGATCCGTGGATCGATCCAGGCATTTTTCCAGAGCACAGAGGCGCTCTGGATCGATCCGTGGATCGATCCAAAGCCTCCCCGATCGATTGGGAGCATTCCAATCGATCGGGATTCAACCGTTAGCGCCGATTTAAGCCGCAGGCGTTCATTTCCTTCGGTATCTCTTCACCGATTCATTCCAGATTCAACACAGCTCCTTCCCAGCACTCTCTAAGCTCCTCACCGCCAGTTCTTGAAGGTTCTTGGAGGTTCATCCAAGTCAAGAGGCGAGTTGCAACGAGAAGAAGAAGAAGCTAGGGTTTTTACTGCATCTCTTGTAAGCTTTTGCTTATTCTTTACTACCCTTTCTTCTACTTGTATTGAGAGTCTTGTAGGGCTTCTCCGCCTTCGGTAGTTACCGAAAAGGAGTGTTTATTAGTGGAGGTGTGTGTGTGTGCGTGGATACTTGGACTAGTCACCTCTTGTGAGGTGGATACCAAGTAAAATCCTATTGTTAGCATTGTTGTAGTTTGTTTCTTTGTATTCCGCTGCGCATCACTTTGAAGAAACAAGCAACGAAGCACGACGAGCACACGCGAAGCTATTCACCCCCCCCTCTAGCTACTTTTCGGTCCCAACAAGTGGTATCAGAGCGAGGTCGCTCTTCACCGGAATCATCGCTGGAAGGGTCAAGCATAACAAGAAGAGCTAGAGGGTGAAAAAGTTGAAGCAAAATTGTCAAAGTCAAAGAAATTCAAAAGCTCAACTTCTACAATGGAATTCCGAGATGGGCTCGGATTCGACATAAGAGTGGCTCCACCATACACTTCCACGAGCTTCGATTCTTGGAAATCAAGAATCGAAAATTTTCTTATGATGGAGATAGAGCAATGGTTTGCTCTTATGGAAGGCTTCAAGACTCCAACAAACTCAAAGGGCAAAGTTCTCAAGAGGAGCAAGTGGAACCAAGAGCAAGTCCAAAGGTACGAGGCCAATGACAAAGTGACCAAGCTTTTGGTAAATTTATTGCCAAGCACCATCCTTTGCAAAATTGGAGAATTTGAAGATGCAAAGGAATTATGGAGCAAATTAGCCAAGCTTCATGAAGAGATCCCCTCCACTGTACAAGAGCAAGAAGTATCCAGAGAGGGTGACTCTTTGGAGCAAGACCAAGAGGAGGACTCCGAGGTTGAGAGATGCTCAACCTCCGAAGAAGAAATCCAAGAAGCTTCATCCTCAAGGGAATGCAACGAAGGGAACAAGGAGGGAGCATACTCCTTGTTTCATATTCAAGATGATGAAGCCTCCACCTCTAGGATTGAGGGGGAGCAATCCTTGGTGACGCCGGATCAAGAAGAAGGAGAAGATTCTACATCCGGGTCAAGAGACGAAGAGGAGGAAGAAGATTCTACCTCCACAAGTCAAGAAAAATCAAATGGAGGAGAATCAAAGTCCGATCAAGAGGAAGCTTCTACCTCCGGATCCAAAGGAAAAGATGCCACCCCTACAAGCAAAGGTATAAATATTTCAATTAATAATAAAAATCATATTATATGCTTTGAATGTAGGGAACATGGGCACTACAAGAGCAAGTGCCCTAAATTGGCCAAGAAGAAGGGCCAAGTGGCACAAAAGGGCAAGGTGAAGCCCAAGGAGATCATCCCCAACACAAAGAAGAGCAAGGAGCATATTATATGCTTCTCTTGCAATCAAAAGGGGCATTACCGAAGTCAATGCCCCAAGGGGAAGAAGGTGGTCAAGGCTCAAGGAGGCACTAGTCAAGGGGGAGCCTCCAAGGTAAAGAAGAAGGTATCTTTTATTGAGCCTACCCCTTTACATTATGGTAAAAAGCATGATAGTTCTAATTTTTATCATTTTAATGCAATTTACCATAAGAATAGAAAGCATGAGGGCTTTAAGGAAAAGCATGTGGCCCTACATGCCAAAACTACCCAACCTAAGATTAGGAAGGTAGACAGACACTTGGGCGGGAACACTAAGGAAAATAGATACATGCCCAAGATCAAAAATGCTCATGGACCAAAACCTAAGGATTTAATGATAGAAAATCAAGTCTTGAGGTCAAGACTTGATAAAATGGAAAAGACCCTAAAAAGGATGGAAAATATCCTAAAAGGGCAAAATGAGCAATACCTAGGGCTAGGAGCACAAAGGTCATCCAATGGCCATAGAGGTTTGGGATACAAACCAAAGGCTAAGAAGGATGCTCCCTCTTACCATAGAGTTCCATACAGTTATGGAACAAACCCTAGGTCTAGTGGTCAAGTCAAAAATACTAGGGAGGTCATCCCTAAGAGTGTTTTTGCAATAAAAGTGACTAAGGCTTCTAAGAAGTCTAAGAAAGTCACCAACAAGGTCACAAGGGAGGATATCCCTAGAGTTGACCTAGAAAATGTGACCAAGGCTTTTAAGAAGCCCAACAAAGTCACTAGGAAGGTATCTAGGGAAGTAATCCCTAGTGAATACCTAGAGTATCCAAGGAGCACAAATAGGTGTTGGGTTCCTAGGAGCATCTTCTCTACCCCATAGATGGGTTAGAGAGTGTCAACTCCGATTAGAAGGGTAGTTAACCCAACTTTGAAGAAATTGACACTCAAGGAGCATTTTCAAGGTTTTTGTTAACCTTTGAAAATGGAATGGAATTATTATTTACTCCTTGAAAGAGTAAAATGTGCCTAGTGGTGAAAAATTGATTTTATCTTAAAATGGCACAAATTAGGAAAACCTTGAGAAATACCAAGTTGGGATTTTAGTATTCTCTTGGAAATTTAAGGCAATCCGGGCCTTGATTTATGAGATTACTCTTGAAGAAAAATGGAATATGCCCACAATTGAGGACTTGCTTAATTTTTAAGTGGCATAAACAAATCAAGAGAAATGGAAATATCAATTTAGGTTTTGGCATTTCTTTGGAGCATTTAGGGCAATCTAGGATTAACGTTTTTAAGTTAAAAACAAGTAGTACATTTTGAGTTAGCTAAGTGATTAAGGATACTTAGATAGGTAATCTAAGTGTATTTTTATTCATGCTAAACTTTGCCATGATTGTTTGCCCATAGCATGCCATGACATCATATTTTATTTGTATTTTGCATTCATGACTTATCATGAAAAATATAAAAATACCATGCCATGTCATACATACATCATGTAGTATAGGAACTTTCTTTTGAAAACTATTTCATTTTGATGTATGTCATAACATTATCATGCATTATGTTTATTTCCTTAAAATTAAGGACATATGGCATTAGTTCAACAAGTGGCATTTGTTTACAACAAGTGGAATAAACAAGTGGCATTTGATTAACAAGTGAATCAACAAGTAACATCCTTGTTGGATGTTTACCACTCAAAATGCCTAGATAAATATGCATGAACCCTAGATTAGGGCAAAACCAAAATATACATCTCACGAGGACTATAAGATGACTTGTATGTGTTTTAGTGCACATCAGATACAAGTGAGATGTTAGGATGATGAACAAAACTCAAGATGTTGATTTAGTGCATTCTTTTGAGTTTTAAGTTCATCAAAACACATAGTTATGTGTTTTCTCATCATTGGGAAAGCTAATGTACAAGTCATGTGCATTAAGCCCAAGGAACATGGTGGGATATTGGTTTTGAAAATGTTTTCAAAGTGATTTTGGAAAACCTTGGTGAAGGCTATCTTTTGATAGTAATCACCATTGAATAGTTAGACACAAACTTGAAGAAAACGCTAGAGTTTTTGCAAACTTTCAAGTTTATGTCAATCTTTGAAAATATGAAGTATTTTCATAGAAAACTATTTTTCCTTGATAGTATATACCCTAAATACTGTCTACACGAAATTTCGTAATTTTTGAATTTTTGTATAATTTTCTAGGGGTCTCTGAAGTTGACTGAAATGGAATTTCAGCAACTATCAGAGCTCCGATCGATCCATGGATCGATTGGAGTGCCTGAATCGATCCGTGGATCGATTCAGAAGGCAATTCTCCCGCGAGCAGAAGCTCGCTGGATCGATCGATCCAGGAAGTCTGAATCGATCCGTGGATCGATTCAGAAAGGTTCAATCGATTGGAACCCAACTCCAATCGATCCAAGTTGCTGATTTTGGCTGGGAAAGCCTGATTTCAGCATCCTTGAACATATTTTAGTCTAGGTAATCTTTCCAAACCCCTAAAAATACATTTGTATACATAAAAAGGGTGTTTTCATGTGAAAACAAGGATGGATTGGTTAAGGAAGGCTTTTAAGTTGAGGTTTGTTTCAAATTTTGAATATTTGAACCTCAAAACTTCTACAATTGGGTTTCCTAAAGTTTTAGGGATTCCAAGTCATTGTTGGTGCAATGACAGAAGTTATCACCATGTCTTTAGGGGGAGGTACTCTTTAAAGACATGAAAAAAAAAAATTTCTTGAACCTTGGAAGGTGGTTAACCTTCCGTTAAGAACATGCTCAAGGTTGAGCGTTTGAACCTTAATGGGGAGTGGATATCCTCATTGTTCAAGTGGTTTCATGTGGATAATGCTCAAGGATGGGCATTTGCCTACATTGGGGGAGAATGCAGGGTTAAGGATAATGAAGGGTATGGGACCTTCCTTATCGTGTTGATCACAACGAGTGAAGTTGTGAACAACGATGAGCAACTCTTCAGGGGGAGAGTTTTCAACAAGTGAATTTGTTGATGTGTGCCCAAAGATGGGGGCATGGTTTGATGTGTGCCAATAGGGGGAGAATGAAAGGAAGTAAGTTAGGCTTTTATTACCTAGAGGGAGTTTGCCCTCTTAGGGGGAGAATGAAGGGCTTAACTTATGTATTCATTACCTAGTGGCATGAAGAAGGTTTAGGCTATGGGATTAGCCTAACTTACATGTGGTATTGTAAGTGATAGTGTTGGTATTGTCAAACATCAAAAAGGGGGAGATTGTTGGTGCAACATCCCTCAGGTCAAGGTTGACCTGGTTGACCAAGCTTGAGTCTTGGTTTGGGTTTCGATGTTTGACAATGCAAGGTTGATTGAAGAAGAGTCAAGTAGGTCAAGAATGACCGGATACTTGACTGGGAAGTCCTAACTGGGATGTTAGGCAGAAGGAAAGACCTAGTGAGTGAAGCTAGGCAGGAGGAAAATCCTGGTGAGTGAAGCAAGGTGAAAGACCTAGTGAGTGAAGCTAGGAAATTGGGAAAGTTCTGGTGAGTGAAGCCAGGCAAGAGAAATCCAGATGGGTCAAAGTTGACCAGACATCTGGTGAGAGTCCAAGTAGGTCAAAGGGATTGACCGGATACTTGGCACGAGGAAGAAAAGTCCAAGTAGGTCTTAGGGAGTGACCGGATACTTGGCAAGAAGTGAAAAGTCCAAGTGGGTCAAAGGGATTGACCAGACACTTGGTGAGAGAGTCCTAGCTAGTCAAGGGTGACCGGATGCTAGGTCTTATGTACCAACAAGTCATGGTTGACTAGATGTTGGTTTAGGGGGCTTTGGACTTAGTTTTGGGCAAAAACCAAGATCTGGATTGATCCGTGGATTGATCCAGTAGGTTTGGATTGATCCGTGGATTGATCCAGCAGGTTTGGATTGATCCGTGGATCGATCCAGCAGATCTGGATCGATCGGCCGATCGATCCGGTGAGTCCCCGCGAACAGAACCCCTCTGGATCGATCCAGAGGTCCCAATCGATCAGTGGATCGATTGGGACGCTGCTGATTCGTGCGATAAGCGCTGGATCGATCCGTGGATCGATCCAGGTATTTTTCCAGAGCACAGAGGCGCTCTGGATCGATCCAAAGCCTCCCCGATCGATTGGGAGCATTCCAATCGATCGGGATTCAACCGTTAGCGCCGATTTAAGCCGCAGGCGTTCATTTCCTTCGGTATCTCTTCACCGATTCATTCCAGATTCAACACAGCTCCTTCCCAGCACTCTCTAAGCTCCTCACCGCCAGTTCTTGAAGGTTCTTGGAGGTTCATCCAAGTCAAGAGGCGAGTTGCAACGAGAAGAAGAAGAAGCTAGGGTTTTTACTGCATCTCTTGTAAGCTTTTGCTTATTCTTTACTACCCTTTCTTCTACTTGTATTGAGAGTCTTGTAGGGCTTCTCCGCCTTCGGTAGTTACCGAAAAGGAGTGTTTATTAGTGGAGGTGTGTGTGTGTGTGTGCGTGGATCCTTGGACTAGTCACCTCTTGTGAGGTGGATACCAAGTAAAATCCTATTGTTAGCATTGTTGTAGTTTGTTTCTTTGTATTCCGCTGCGCATCACTTTGAAGAAACAAGCAACGAAGCACGACGAGCACACGCGAAGCTATTCACCCCCCCCCCCCTCTAGCTACTTTTCGGTCCCAACAGGATGTCGATCCCGCTGCCTTGTCAGGTGGAAGAGCTATCAACATATATTCTCCAAGTTGCTTCTGGCTCGTCATTCTGGATCTCCGTTATGAAATCAGCCAACGCCTAAGATTTTATCGTCGTTCGTGATTGGTATTGGATGTCGAACTCACTTAATTCAGTGGTCCACTTGATTGGCTGACCGGATGCTTTTGGGTTGAGAATGCCTCTTCCTAAGATACTATTAGTCGTCACGATGATTGGATGGGAGAGGAAGTACGGGCGGAGTCTCTGAGCAACTAGTATCCAAGAGTAAGCTAATTTTTGCACACCAGTGTAGCGGGATTCAACATATTTCAATATATGACTTAAAAAATACACGGGCTATTACTCTTTCCCATTCTTCTTAATTAATGCTGAACCGACCGTATTTTTGGTGGATGATAGATAAATCCAAAGCGGCTCTCCTGCGCTCGGCTTAGCTAATATAGGCAAGGAGTTGAGATAATCTTTGAGTTCTTTGAACACCTGGTCGCACTCCGCATCCCACTGGAATTTTGTCGCCCGACGCAGCACTTTGGAACGGTAAGCTCTGATCGGATGACTTGGATATGAATCTAGACAGAGTAGTAATGCACTCGATCAACCGTTGGGCTTCCTTCAAGTTGCGTGGCAGTGGCATATCTTGCAGAGCCTTTACCTTGCTTGGATTCACCTCGATCCCCCATTTGATGACGATATATCCCAAGAATCAGTCACTTTTGGCACCAAACAGGCACTTGTTCGGGTTCAGCTTTATTCCATAAGCTCTCAAAGTCTGGCAGGTCTCCTTGATCCCAGTGTAAAGATCAACAGCCGTTAGAGATTTTATTAGTATGTCGTCAACATATACCTTTATATTGCGACTGATCTGCCGCTAGAACACCTTATTCATGAGTCTCTGATAGGTGGCCTCGGCGTTCTTTAGTCCGAACGGCATGACGTTGTAGCAGAATGTTCCGCCGACCGTGATAAACCTGACCTTTTCTTGATCTTCTCGGGCAAGCGACACTTGGTGATAACCTTAATATGCATCGATCATGCAGATCAGCTCGCAGCCGGCTGTAGAGTCCACCATTTAGTCTATCCAGGGTAACGGATAGAAATCCTTCAGACAGACTTTATTCAGATCACAGAAGTATATGCAGGCCCTCCATTTACCGCCTAGCTTGGGGACCAGTACTATGTTAGCAAGCCAGCTTGGAAATTGTACCTCTCAGATGTAGTCGACCTCCAGCAATTTCTCTATCTCCGCTCGGATGACCAAGTTTTGTTCCGCGCTGAAGCCCCTCTTCTTTTGTTTCACTGGCCGAGTGTTCGATCAGGCATGCAGCTCATGCTGAGCCACACTCGGTGAAATACCAGAAAGCTCATGTGTCATCCAAGCGAACACATCATGATTTTGTTTGATGCAAGCTACCAGCTCCGTCTTTTTCTCGTCCTCCAGATCAGCAGCAATGAAGGTAGTTGCTTCTGGGCGGTCAGGGTGGATCTGAACTTCTTATTTTTCTTTCATTTACTAAGCTCCCTGTATCAATAAAAGTTCGATGGACTATGTAGTTGGAGATTACCACTCGGATGATTAATGCATCGTCGTGGGGGGTCTCCACTCCTTCCAAATCCTTAGGGTCAAAGTTAATCTCGGGTCCCTCAGCTTTTTCTTTGCTGCAGTCGACAGCATGTATCTCAAGCTGACGAGCATGCAACTTCCTCGCTCGGTTAGAATCTCCGTCAGTCGGCCCTCCCGCGATCATTCCTATCTCCCCTTGAGCGGCATTATTCTGTTTCTCTTCTTCCCTTAGGGACGGTATGGTCAGTTTGGTAGGGGCTTGGGCAGAGATTTGGTCCCTATTGTAGTGGTGTGGCTTGGTAGTCTTTTCCTTCTTCCTTCGTTCTGTAGATCGACTTCGATGATGCCGAATTGGAATTGGCGATTGGTGGCAGTATCTGCGTAGAATTGACCTATTAACTGTCAGGTTATGGCAGTCTCTTGTGTTGTGCATCGTTGACTGGTGGAAACTGTAAAACATTGGTGCCCACCTCTTGCCTCCTAGACGAGTGGACGTCACCTGTTGTACGACATGTGGCTTAGTCTCCTGGTGTGAAGGAGCTCCCGATCGAGGCCCTTTTGGTAATTGGTGACTGCTCAACTGACGTGCTCAGATGCCACTGCGGGATCGGTGGTCATCTCTTTCTTCCTTGCAGCCTAGACTTCTTTCACATTAATGTACTCATTGGCCTTCTTTTGGAGATGACCAAAGTCCTTCGGAGGCCGTCGAATGAGCTATCCGAAGAACTTGCTTTCGGTGAACCCTTGGGTGAAGGTATTCGCCAACACATCTGAGGAGACTACTGGAATGTCCATCGCCGCCTGATTGAAGTGATGGATATATGCCCTCAAGGCCTCTCAGGGCCCTTACTTTAGCGAGAATAGGTTCACGCTAGTCTTCTAGTAGTGACGACTACTAGAAAAGTGGTGTAGGAATGCCGCTCAGAAGTCCTTGAAACTATATATAGAGCTGCCCGGAAATCGCTTAAACCACCGTTGCGTTGATCCAGACAGAGCAATAAGGAAGACTCGACATTTCACCCCGTCCGTGTACTTGTGAAGGGTGGCCGCATTGTCAAATTTGGCCAAATGGTCATCGTGATCGGTTGTTCCATTATACTCTCTGATTGTTAACGGGGTTTAATGCTTTGGCAGAGGGTCATTTAGGATCCCCTCCGAAAATTGTTGATATACTCGCTCGGGCGAGTTATCTTCCCTCGGCATTTTTCCTTTTCGTGCATCTTGAACGAGCGTCTCATCTGAGGAAGATCCTCGTTCTCTATCCGGTCGGCCTCTTTCTATTGGGAGGCCCACAATAGTGCGCGGTTAAAGGGGATTGGCACATTACGAGTGTCCCCATAGGAGCTGATCAATCTCCTATTTGGCTCCCGAGCGGAAAGTTGATCTGCCCGATCTTCTCTTTATCTTTCATGCTGCTGACCTACTGCAGAGGCAGCTGGCTCATGTATTGGCCGATTGGCTAACACCTGTTGTTGTTGCTTCAATATTTTCATCACTCGAGCTTGTATGAGTGCATCGAGTTCTTCTTGCGTCAGTGTCACTGTTGTGAGTCGTCCAGCATCTTCCATCATCTTCTTCAGATACAGGAAATGTTCCCACAGATGGTGTCAAATTGATCCTGCCCGAATGAAGGAAGCTGGAAAGCCGGGAGTGGGATGACTGCTGACGGGTTGAAGACTTCGATCCTGCAGATAAAATCAAAACCAGGGAAGGGGTCCCTGGCGTTGGCCCTCTGACACTCAAGTCAAAATTAGGAAGAGAGAATGAAGTAATCGAGAAAATAAAAAATCTTGCATTCCTCATACCTAGCATCCCCTTTAATACATTTTTCTGTAATTGTTCTTCTGCCCTTATTTAATGATATTAATTGTCAAAGGAAGGCTTATTTGTCTTGACTTATGTACATTAATGATAAGTGTAGTGTTCTTCTTTGCCTTAGCTTCTTTGTATTTAATAATAGACGGCGTGTTTTCTTTTTCTTTCTTGTCTCCTGTGTAATATCATTCCTTGCGCCGGACGAGCGGTCTGAGCGGCTCGCTTTCACTACCAACCGGCTCATGATGTCCCGACCGGCCGGGTGATGTTCACTCGACCACTTCCCTCCTGTGTAATGTTATTCCTTACGCCGGACGGGCGGTCCGAGCGGCTCGCTTTCACCATCGACCGCCTCATGATGCCTCGACTGGGATAACTGTGAGCCCGCTCGGTCACTCCTTTGCCGACCAGGATAACTGTGAATCCGATGTTAACCACCTTGACGTGGACTGACACCGTGTCAATTGACCTGTAACAGGTGGACTCTCCCTTATTACGACATCAACTGTGATTGTAGTGTACAAGATCTTAAAGGTTGTAAGTTCTTTTATTTTAATTTGGATGACATGATCGAAATCATTGGTGATCCAATTTATGATGATGATGATGAAGTAGAAGAAGTTATTAATGATATTGGTGACAACATGTTGTATGTTTCGAACACATCGGATTCTCATATCGTGAATTATCTAGTAAGAGAAAAGCACAAGGAAGTTTGTCATAACAAGGCAGTCCACTAGGAGAGACTATTCTTGAATGATACAATTGTGGTTGCTGGAATGTTTTTCTTCTTGGATTTATTTTTGCTATGATGCGAGATGTTATGAGAGGACCTAGGTATGATATGGCAGTCAAAGTCAAGGTGAGATAGCGGTCAAAGTTAAGAGGAAGTGGCAGCCAGCGTGCCACTCTCAATAGGACTTCGCTCCTCATCTAGTGATAAGGCCTTCAATAGGAGGACAACTAGACCAATAGCCGGTCAGACTCGAGAAACCTAGTGCTTCATTCATGTATTAAGACACCTAGTATATATCCAGTCATCCTTGAGTCGATCAGGTTTAAGATATGGATGGTCTACCGCAAGGCCAGTTGGTCATATATCCAGCCGGGTTCAGGGGACCTAGCTTCCCATTCTCAGAGTACAGGTGTGGTTAGTGGGCCTTCAAGTTGGTTAAACTTAGAGAGCTCAATGTCAATACATACAAATTAAATTGGGGCAACCCTAAAAGATAGATGGGCGTACGAGACAGCCCTCCACCACTCCAGTGTGACTCTCAATATATAGTTGGTCGATCCAACAACAGATCGAACTTGTGGGTCTTCACTTCTTATGTGCTCGTCCTCCTTCATATCGCCGGTTAGTTATAATGCTAGTCAGATTTATAGGCCCAGCGCCCTTACCTCCTACATAGAGTAAATATACAAGGCAACTCTTAGTAGTGACTCGACCAGACTTTCAAATCTCAGGTTATCATTTCAGGGATAAGCCTCCCAAGTCCCAACATATGGACGATCAACTAAAAGTAACAATCGGATATCTCGAGGTTCTCTGTTCGAAAAAAGTGAATATCATAAGAAAAGGAAGGCACGAACAGAATATCGGTATGTTAGGTCTGGGTGTTCCCCCCTAACTCGATATGTTCCCCTCAATTCCCATTGATTATTAGTTACACTGGTTGATTGGAGATTGACCTGAGGTATTCACTTCATATAGGTATTCCCATGAACATCTATAAGAGATATCGATCATCATTGGTACTGTTGACTAATAAACTCAATTTTTGTCGTGAAATGGGTATCAAAAGAATTAAGTGACCGAATTCATTCTACACTAATGTAGCATAGAGATGACTCGGGTCGTCTCCCAACGAATGTAATAATGATGGTATCTTAGGATTGATTTGTTATTGCTTTTGGAGTTTTGATAAGAAGTTGCAGTTTTGGGTTTTGTTGAATTCTTAAACTAAGGAATGAAATAGCAAAACAAGTATGAAAATAAATCTAATGTCATAAAAAAAATCCTAACTATCAATTAATCATGAACCCACAACATATTGTCACCCTATGCTATGGATTACACCATCAACAGATCTAAACATATTAGAAACTAAACAAAAGCAAAATAAGAACAAACCAAACTACAGAGATTATTTGCATGGAAGATCAACCAATCATTCTTCACATGGAAGGAGATCTACTCAGATCCATGAAGAGGAACATAACTAAGTAGAGTAAAGACCAATAGAAACAAACAACAGATTCAGATCCAATTAATGCCCAGAACAAAACCAATTGCACAATAACAGGAACCAACTCATAAACCAATGCAAGCTCACATTCAAATCTTCATTCAAAGAGTTAGCAAACATTCAAATGAATTGGAAGCAATGAAACAGATCTAAACCTTCATTAACCCTACCAATTCAGCTCTAAGAAATTGAAAATCCAAGAAAACAGAAACGAAGCTGGAAATTGGAAAGAAACTGAATTGCAGAAATGAGAGGGGAAAAGTGATGAACCAAAGTGAGCTGAGAATCCCCAAGTACTCATTGATCTTGATAAAGATGTCCAGATCTTGGAAATGAGGAAGAACCGATGAGATCATATGATCTCTGATCTAGCGAAATCAATCAGCAACAGCAAAATAGAAAGTCCACATCAGGAAACAGTCTCAGATCCTGGACATGATCGGAGCTTTGATGGAAGAAGATCACTGGCCAGAAGGAGAGGGAATCGGCTGAAACCCCCAGATTATTCCACCTTCTCTGCTTCTTCTTCCTTGCACGAAGTCGCGGCAGCAATTGCAATCAAATCTAGATCAGAAGGATGAAGTGGCGTCGCCGGTTCGAAGATGGATGATGTCCGGAGGAAGGGATGCCCTTGACCTCTCTTGACCGCCGGCGATGGAATGGATCAAGATTGTCGGAGCAAGCTCACTCCCGCCTCTTCTTTTGACACAAGAACTCTATTGTAGCAATTGACGAAGGAACATTGTAGCTTCCCATGTGATATAAATCAGATCTCAGATCTATGATGGACGACTGTGATTCTTTCGCCTCTGATCCAACGGTGAGATTTGATCTAAATCTAATACAAAGGTTCAAATCTTCATCAAGGAACCTGATCTATTCTCTCCTAGCTCGGATGGACTAGATCTTCAATGGATGGTTTAGATTACTCTTGATCTTGATGGACGGTTCAGATGGCTCCAAAGCTTGATCTCCTTGTTTAGTCTTAGATTTGAGCCCAAATTTAGTTTAATCTGATCAAGTCAATACCCCTTTGATCCTACAAAGATCATATTTGAATATTAGCATCAAATATTGTAATAATGAGATAGTTTACAATTAAGTCTAAAAATAAATATAATTCATGAAATGTGATGTAAATATGAGTTTAACCTATAAGAAGATCATAAAAGCATGCATTTATGAATTAAAATATTGTGACAAAATCATGGTTATCATTGACAAGCAAGTATGTAGGAATTCCCATGTCTAACAGCAGTACGTATGGATACCTCCAAGCTTTTAGCTTCACAGCACAGGTGTTAGCACAGGGAATATAGGTGATGTGCTAGGTAAGAATGTTGTATAGTAAGCAAATGGATTCCTTCGGTTCCAGATCGCTAGGCAAGGAGAGAATTGACTATGGGATGGGACTACTTCCTTGGATGCTGGATCAATAGGTGACAGTCTCTTTCAATCAAAGGAGAGCTGCAATAAAAGAAAGTGGATAGACATAGGAGCAGAATAGACAGATTGTGTCATGGAACTACCTCCCCTAGGTCCTCTATTGTTTTAATATTAGATTCCCAGCAATATCACAATATATAGCCAAGGGGCCCAAAGGCCGGAAAACCTTATGGGACTCGATGCCCTAACCGTATAATATATACACGGTCGGCTAAGCATCCAGTCGAAATATCTTCAAGGAACAACATTATCAAAGAAACATAACAACTTGTCAGAGGGTAACAACTATTTGTCAGAAAATATTCTTCTATTATAATATGAGCATTCAATGGAACCTTCTGTGAAGGTGACTATACACCTTCCATCATTCGACATATTATGATAGCATATTCTCTTAACCGCCTCAGTATTAACGTAAGTTACAAAAGGGGTGCACATACAGGTAACGAGAGATTCCTAGGACTGTTACTGTACATCTCTCAGGTTGTACATCTTCCCTTACTCGACAACTTCTGGCACTCGACATTCTCTGCCACCTCATAATTATGGAGGTTAGAAGAGATGTTATATAAAAGGGGTCCTCTCCATTGGTCATGTATGCGAGGTAATATATTTTACATATTGCACATATTTATTGTTCATCTGCTTCTTTCTGTTAGTGCAGTTTATACTAACGATCTAACTCAGATTTTGATGAATGACAAGTGCGTTAAGTTAGGTATTGTTGTAATCTAATGTCTTAACCAAGTGTGCAGTAGTTGACAGGTCTGGAGGACATGACACCAAGCTGAAATCCAACTAGGTCCACAGGACTTGATAGTTGATACAAAGTCCAGATAGGTCAAAGGGCCAACCTGATATCTAGCAAGAAGTCCAGTTGGGTCCACGGGACCTGACAGCTGGCAAAAGTCTAGTTGGGTTTATGGACCTGACAACTGGTATGAAGACGTGGTGGGTCAAGAGGCTAGTCAACTGATTATAAGTTGGTAAGTGAAGGTAAGTCACTAGAGGAGAGTGAATCAGTGAGGATACGTCCTGGTTGAGTGGCAGTAAGTGTCGGTCCAGTTTAGGTCCATTTTGGTGTTGGTTAGTCCTAGGAAGATTGTACCGGTTCCACTATACAAAAATTTTGTACAAGTGTCGAACCTTTTCCTAAACAACCTATTATGTTCTTTAGAAGTTAAATTAGGAATCATAAACGGAACTTAACATTATTGATTCCAAATTTAACATATATGTTCTTAATGGTTTAGACCTGGATCGCAAGCGGAACTTAACACTATTGATCCAAATCCACCTATGTTATAAAGTTAATTAAATATTTATTTCTAAAATCGGCTCCCAGGTCAAACATGGCGAGGCACTAGGCCTTCTTGGGTATGGGATCATCCACCACTACCTCGACAAAGCCTTTAATAGAAATTCAATATTTAATTTCCTAAAATAACATTAGGTTTAACAAAAAAAAAAAACAATCGAATCACAAATTCGAAAAACAAAACAAAAAAACACAAACTCGAAAATTCAAATGCCTCTTGTGTTTGGTATTTCCAAAAATAACTATACAAAGAAAACTAGTATGATGCGGAAAACAATTACTAGTTAGAACCTTTCTTTGTAAGAAAATAACCTATTGATCTTCTACCGTATTCCTCTTCTAATCTTGGACGTTGTATGGGCAACGATCTTCCGAGATGAGAACCACCAAACTCCTTCTTCTCCAAGCTAGATTCAGCCACCATCAATTCTCTAAGAGAAGTAGAGGTCCGGCCACCACCACCAAGCTCCAAGGGATGCTAGAAACAAAACCTCCTTTCTCTCCTTCTTCTCCTAGATAGAATCGGCCACCATCAAAAGCTTGAAGAGAAGGATGAAACCGACCACTAAAGAAGAAGAGAAGAGGAGAGGGAAAACCTCTAGGGTCGGCCACACCAAGGAGGAAAAGAGAGGAAGAAATAGAATAGAGTTCTCTCTTAAGAAGGCACCTCTACCCCCTCTTTTATAATCCTTGGCCTTGGCAAATAAGAAAATTTAAATAAAAACTTCCTTAATTCTTTTGCCATGAAAAGAAAAATTAATTAATTTAAAAATCAATTTTATTTTCTTAAACATCATGGTCGGCCACTTTAAAATCCCAAACAAGGAGAGTTTTAATCAACACAAGAATTAAAACTTCCTAATTTATTTCCAGAAATTTATAAAAAATTTCTCCAATAATTTTTTCCTTCATGGTGGATTGTAAAGGAAATTTTATATATTAAATTTTTTTTTTTAAACATGTGGATGATTTCCAAAAAAGAAAGTTATCTCTAAAAATTAAAATCTCCTTTCAATCTACAAATAAGGAAATTAAAATCTACCTTTTAATCTACAAATAAGGAAAGATTTCAAATCTTTTCTTAATCTTTTGTAGAAAACTATAAAAGGAAAGATTTAAATTTTAAACTCTCTTTTAAAATCATAGAATCCACATAAGAAAAATTTATAAATAAAATCTCTTTTAATGTGATGTGGCCAGCCACATCATGATTGGATTCCAAGCATTGGCCGGCCACCAACTTGGCTCAACCACTTGGTCTTGGCCGACCCTAGCTTGGGTTCCAAGCTAGCTTGGTCGGCCCCCTTGGGTTGGATAAGAAGTGGGTATATGGTGGGTATAAATCTCTATATACAAGAGGCTACGACAGGAACCGAGAGGAGGAATTGGTTTTGATCTCCCGATGAAATTAAGCTTCCTGTGTTCGCCCCGAACACACAACTTAACTTCATCACTAAAGAATTATTATTGAACTACCATACCAATCTCAAATTACATTTTGGGCTCCTTCTAATTATGAGTGTGTTAGTCTCCCTGTGTTTAAGATGTTGGATGTTCACTAATTAATTGAGTTATTAACAACTCATTTTAATTAATATCTCAGTCCAAGAGTAGTACCACTCAACCTTATCGTCATGTCGGACTAAGTCCACTTGCAGGGTTTAACATGACAATTTTTATGAGCTCCTCTTGGGGACATTATCAACCTAGATTACTAGGACACAGTTTCCTTCTATAATCAACAACACACACTATAAGTAATATCATTTCCAAACTTATCGGGTTTATTAATTTATCAAGCTAAATATCACCCTTTGATAAGTTAAAGAAATAAATATTAAATATATGTGCTTGTTATTATATTAGGATTAAGAGCACACACTTCCATAATAACTAAGGACTTGTTCTTTTATTAAGTCAGTATAAAAAGAACTTTCTTTAAATGGTCCTGCCCAATACACTTAGAGTGTACTAGTGTAATTTATTAGTCAAGATAAACTAATACCTCATTACACTACGACTATTCCAATGGTTTGTTCCTTTCCATCTTAGTCGTGAGCTACTGTTTATAATTTATAAAGAACCGATAACACGATCTCCTGTGTGTGACACCATATACCGTGTTATCTACAATATAAATTAATTAAATGACTACACTTAGTATATATAAATGTAGATGCTTGACCAATGTGATTCTTATTTCTAAATAAATATTTATACAAAAGCTAGACTTTTAGTATATACTCTAACATTTGGATTCTTAAACTAAGACCTTGACTAGATCATGGTCTCAAAGAGACAGAGTCTAATTACTACTCATTATTATTGTTGTGCTAACACTTGTCTTGCAGGTCATTGGACTAACACTTTTTACAGGGAAAAGGAGCACAAAAGGCCTTAGGTGAACAGTGCCTGAGGCGCCTTAAAACTTTGGAAGGCACATTCGCACCGTTCATGAAAGGCGCCTTCTATAGGATAAAATTTAGATTTCGTCGCAGATAAGGATCAAATTGTTCGGGATCAGATTTGCCAAATTAGAGGCACCTTCAAGGCTTTGGAAGATGCCTTCCATGCTCAATAAAAGGAGTGCTCGCCCAAGCCATCACATCTATCACTAATACGAACTTCTGCGCTTCCAATTGGGCTTCTGACTACTCTGGCTTCCTACTGCTGCTTCAAAGAAGTCTGTCTGCCATTGAACTACCCTTCCAAGTCAACCGATCATCTCCAGCAGACCGACAACAACACACGAGTGTGTCCAAATTGTTGGTAAATTTAATCATGTTGCAAAATTTTCATACTACTACTTTAAAGGGAAGTGTAGGTTGTTACACTGTCCCTATTTGATATTCGATTAGCGCTTTCAGAGTTTCTGAAAGAGTCATTTAGTGAATTACCCATCGATAGGTTTGCAGGACTTGGGTCTTAGAGTAGGAGTCATCGAAAGTTTTGAACCAAGTAAAATCGAATGAGTTTTCCTTGTGTGTTGTCCTTCTTTAATTTTTTAGCTGCACAACTCCGTTTAACTCATGATTTTCGACAAACATGATTCACCCCCCCCCCTTTTCATGATCCAACACTTTCCTCTCAGCCACCATACTGACTTAAGCATTGATGTGCGCAAATATTATGATCATTTACGCATGTTTTAGCGCACATTCACGTACTTTATGCATATATATTCGTTGCATGATTGCCTCTTTCATCTTATATTCATTATATATACTATTTTGTTTGAATATCTGCTCTTTGTTTGGTTTTGTGTTGACAGGGACAACTTTCGGAGCGAAAACGACGATTATCAACAAACCGGAACAAGCCGAAGAACACGGCCGTGCACTCTTGGCACGACCGTGTAACCAGACATAAGGGGAGCAATACACGGCCGTGCAATCCCTGCACAGCCGTGCGGCCGCAGCCGAGGCAGTTGAACACACGGTCGTGCAACCCTGCACGGTCGTGCCACCCCGAGATCGAAACAAGGAAGTGCCCGACTGTGCATCCTTGCACGGTGCATCCTTGCACAGCCGTGCGGCAGGGACCAAGGCCAGACACCACACGGTCGTGCAATCCTGCACGGTCGTGCAGCGCCATCAGAGGAGGAAATGAACACGGTTGTGCCATCTTGGCACGGCCATGTCGCCGCGACCGAACCCTAGTCTATATAAGGGTTTTAACCCTTCTTCTCGAGGGGGGAGCGCCGGGAAGCGGGCCGACAATTGGAGATTCATCTTGGAGCCATCCCACACCGTCATGGACCTCCTCCAGCGATTTTCCACCACCGCATCGACTCCAGAAGTAGAGGATTGGACCCGAAGGCCACTCGTCGACATAGGATAAGCATATTCTCTCCTTTTTTTTCTCCATATCTGAAGATTATATGTATCTACGTTATGCCTTTGGGTATTTCTCCGATACTTATGGAGTAGATCCTTTGCTCTAGGATTAGGGAGTAGTTGTGGCTCGATTTGATGTGAAACTAGTATTGTACTTACACTTGTTGGATGATCTTTTATGCTTTGTTTCAATTGCATATTGCTTGATTGCGTAGAACTTGTTAACCTCGTAGAGGGATTATTCCTAGATCGTATACCCGAGGGGCCCTAGTGACAGGGGTAACCTGTTCACGGACGTCTAGGATACTTCCTTGAAAGGAGAGGCAAATTCTCCTCAAGGAAGCAAGAGACCAAACCTAATCCTTAACTGCTATCCTTAACTTACTAGTTAGAGTTGTGTCCTCAAGATTTACCGAGGTGCCCTAGTGATAGGGGTAAACCGTGACAGGACTTAAGGATAGCCGCTTTAGCTTCCGGCAATTGCATGATAAAGGACAACGAGTGTAGGATAAAGCACGACACATCAATACCACCATAATGAAACCGACCTCCTAGAACTCCTCATAACCAAGACACTTCGACTCACCCACTCTCAACTTTTCTCCCCGACCTTTCTTCCCTAAGTTATTCACAACCTTGATAGTCTAGCTAACCCTTAGTGAATGATTGCTAGTGCTTATAACTAGTCCCTATGAGATTGATATTTTTATTACTGACAATGAAACCGTGCACTTGCGGTTGCGTAACAAGTTTTTGGTGCCGTTGCTGGGGACTGCATCGATAACATTAGCAAAATCATATTGGATTAGACTATGCTTTCTTTTCCTTTCTTAGTTTTTTTTTTGCATTCATTTCTTCTCTTTTGTTATTTTCTATTCCGCTATCATATTTCATATCTTATTATTGCATGCATAGAGCTAACCTTTCAGGAAAGCTACTGCCCTTTGATCCAGAGATTGACAGGACCTTTCTGAGGAGAAGAAATCTATAGAAGGCATTCCAAGCAATGGAAGAATCCTCAGAAATGGCCGACAAACTACTGAAAGATTACGCGGCACCGTATGTACGAGGGGTTCAGTCCAGCATCACTCGACCGCCCATTGAAGTCGACAACTTTGAAATCAAGCCCGCAGTAATCCATATGGTCTAGCAAAATCAATTCGAAGGAGGACCACATGAGGACCCAAACCACCACCTAGAGTTGTTCTACGAGATCTGTGACACTATGAAGGTAAATGGGGTTCCTCTAGAATCAGTCAAACTACTTCTCTTCGGGTTTTCTTTGAAGGACAGAGCCAAGCAGTGGATGAACTCGCTTCTAGCAAACAGCATATCATCCTGGGAGAAGTGTGAGCAGAAGTTTCTGGATAAGTTCTACCCACCCAGCAAAACCGCTCACAGATCCAGAGGCTCTTTTATGGGAAATCCAATTAAAGCGTCAAGGAAATTCGACGTAGATGCAGTTACACTGATGTCTGCAAAGCTGGACGCTCTGACCAAGAAATTTGATGCAATGGGAGGCAACACAGCTAATGCAATAACATGTGTTTGCGACACTTGTGGAGGTACGGATCACGCTCAAGACACTTTCCCTTTTGGACCAATACAGGCACAAATGAACCAACTTGAGCAGTGTGATGCAATAACCAACTATAATCAAAGGCAAAATAATCCGTACTCCAATACATACAACCCTGGATGGAGGAATTACCCCAATTTCTCATACCAAAATAATCAGGATCAAGGACCAGCACATCAGAATTATCAGCCTAGGCAACAAAGCCATCAATCTGGGCAAGAGACCTATCAACAACAGCAGCCCTCACAACTGTCCAGGATTGAAAAGATGCTTGAGGAAGCTCTCTCAGAGCAAAAGGAGATGAGAAACGAGATCAAACAACTGACTTAGAGGCTAGAAAACTCTGAAAAACACCAAAAAATGCAAGACAGTTAGATAGCTCAGTCCATCTCGAGAGCACGGGGCACATTCCCAGGGAAACCAGGTTTAAATCCAGTGGAACACTGCAACCGCATTGAACTGAGGAGTGGACGTACTGTGGGAGATCCCCAAATCACTACTCAAAAGGAGCTTGACTCAGAGAAAGAGCCCTCTCTCCTGCTGCCCAATCAGACTCAAAACAAGATGGAGAAGAGGCTACTAAGAAGGTTGAAGAAACTCTTCAAGCTGCCCCACAAAATCAGGCGATCCCTTTTCCTCAGAATCTTATAGCATCCCAAAAAGATGAAGAGTTCAACTGATTCCTAAAGAAGATCAAAGAAATCTGCATAGAAGTACCACTGATAGATGCGCTACACCAAATACTGAAGTTCACGAAGTTTTTAAAGGGAATATTATCTAACGGAAGGCAGAAGGGTGACTTCGAGACTGTAGCACTAACAGAGAATTGCAACGCTCTCCTTATGGCGAATCCTCCACCGAAGCTTTAGGATCCAGAAAGTTTCTCCATACCGTGCAGAATTAGTCCTGAACTCATACCGAGAGCTTTCTGCGACTTGGGGGGCTAGCGTCAGCCTACTTCCGTACTCTTTATGTAAGAAGCTGGGCCTCTAGAACATAAAATTAACCACCATGGCATTGCAATTAGCAGACCACTCATGCAGATATCCGATGAGAATAGTGGAAGATGTGCCAGTTGAAGTGGATGGGTGTACAGTTCCCACAGATTTTATTATTTTGGATATGGAGGAAGATCCTAAGATACTGATTATCCTTGGAAGACCATTCCTTGCCACAGCTAGATCCATCATCGATGTAAAAAGTCACAAGCTATCCTTGGAGATTGGTAAAGAAAAGATCGAGTTCGATTTATCAAATTCCTCCATCTACAACTCCTCCCCTGAGGGACATTCTCGCAAGATCAACATGCACAAAGTCGAGGAGTGCAATTTCCATAAGAATTCTCCTCCAGCAAACAACATGAAATACATTTGTCCTGCACTAGCAAAACTGAAGGTGCGGGCTAGAGTATTAACCCTAGGTGGGGAGTTGTCCTTCCACGGGTTTAGTCCGCATTAACGGAAATGGGGTCGAGCTAAGGACCTAAAACAAGCGCTTCTTGGGAGGTAACCCAAGGGTTTTTTCTCTTTTTTTTTTTCATTTTTTAGTTCGTCGTTCCTTTTTGTCGTTCTATTTCTCTAGTGAGTTTTAGTCTAGTATTTTATTTTAGGTATTTCATTTTTAGGATGTGTATAGCCTCCACGAGCTAGCCATGAGCGCTTTTCATGGGCGTGGAGGCGATGGAGGAGCCAAAATGACGAAGAATGAACCACTTTGAGCACAAGGGAGCAGCCGACCGTGTGACCTCACACGGCCGTGTGGAGCCAACGTGGAGACTAAAGCCATGGGTCGTGCAACTGTGCATGGCCGTGTGGCTTGTGCAGAGAAGGAACTGGCACGGCTATGCAGCTCATACAGAGGAGAGAAAGACAGGGGTTGTGCCAACCGGCACGACCATGCCACATCAGCCGAGGGGAGAAAGAATGAGGTCGTGCACCCTTGCACGCCCGTGCAACGTCCCATTTGACCCGACCATGTCTATAAGACACGGTCGTGGCTCAACCCGTGCACGTCGCCCCCTCTTCCAAGAAACCCTATATCCATCTCCCCCTCTCTCAAAAATCTTCTCCTCTCTACTACACCTCACCAACCCCAGATTTCCCACCTCTAAAGCTCATTTTTGCCCAAATCTACACTTAGATCTAAAACCTCCTCAAGCCACAAATCCGAAAAGAGAAAAGAAACTTCCCCATTTTCCCTTCCTTCTCCTCACTATTTCCATTCTCAAGATCCATTTCCACAAGGAACTCCTCAAAGCCTCGCACCATGTCGCAGATCTTGAAGAGGCTTCGTCGAGGAAGCGGTAGATCTAGCGGAGGAGACGCACCGGGAGGCGACAACGGTAAAGGGAAGACTCTCGCTTCAAAAGGCAAAGGAAAGCGGGTGGCACGCGACGAAGGTAACGAAAACGAATTCAATATTATTTTTAGAAATCATGAGCAAAAAGCTAGATACGATATTCTTGTCGCTAGGAAAATCTTATGCGCTAAATATATGGATCCCACTACTATGGATGTACTAGGAATTAGGGATGACATAGATTAGATGATTAGTAATTTAGATTGGAATGATATAATGTATGCTCATGCACCGACTTACCCCCGCCTAGTTCTTGATTTTCTGAGCTCGTTAGATGTTAGATTTCCTTCTGAGAACGACTACGCAGGGGGCATAACTTTTAGAATGATGAATAAAGAAGTTCGGTGGACTTTTAGTGACTTCAATGATTATTTTGGGTTACCTACTGGTGGTTCGCGTGGATTTAATAGTGGTATTAAATGGAATAAATTTTGGACGTCGATTATTGGATCACAAGACCCTTATGAGCCCTCTAGAGCCAAAGCATCCCGGATGCAAAATCTGACCTTTAGATACCTTCACAGAATGATGAGTAAAACAATCTTTGGTCGAGGAGATAACGATGGGGTGGTTAAGAAGACAGAACTCTATTCTCTTTGGGCAATGTTAAATAAAGTCAATTTTGATTCAGGGTATCATTTCTTGCAAACTTTGTGGAAGGCAGCTAAGGCATCTTCAGGGATGATAGTGTTTGGAGGATTAATCACCCAAGTAGCATTCTGTTAGAATGTATACTGAAAGCCTAAGCTTTTGTAAACATTTATTTTGAATAAAGAATCACATTTGATCAAATTGTCTACATTTAGTTGTAGTTGTTCAATTAATTTATATTGTAGATAACATAGTATGTGGTGCCACATACAGAAGATGATGTTATCAGTACCTTATAAATTATAAACAGTAGCTCACGACCAAAATGGAAAGGAACAAACCATTGGAAGGTCGTAGTGTAATTAGGAATTAATTTATCTTAACTATATAATTACACTAGTACACTTAGAGTGTATTGAGTAGGACCATTAGAGGTCGTTTCTTTTATACTGACTTTATAAAGGAACAAAGACCTCAGTTATTATGGAAGTGTGTGCTCTTAATCCTAATATAATAACAAGCACATATATTTGATATTTATTTCTTTAATTTATCAATGGGTGAGATTTAGTTCAATAAATCAATAAGCCCGATAAGTTGGGAAATGATATCACTTATAGTGTGTGTTGTTGATTATAGAAGGAAACTTTGTCCTAGAGATCTAGGTTGATAATGTCCCCAAGATGAGCTCATAAGGATTGTCATGTTAAACCCTGCAGGTGGACTTAGTCCAACATGACGATAAAGTTGAGTGGTACTATTCTTGGATTAAGATATTAATTAAATGAGTTGTCAGTAACTCACTTAATTAGTGGACATTCGACATCTTAAACACAGGGAGACTAACACACTCATAATAAGAAGGAGCCCAAAAATGTAATTTGGGATTGGTGCGGTAGTTCAATAATAGTTCTCTACTAGAATGAATTATTATTGATAAAATTAAGTTGTGTGTTCGGTGCGAACACGGGATGCTTAATTTTATCGGGAGACCAAAACCAATTCCTCCTCTCGATCCCTATCGTAACCTCTTATTTATAGAGTACTATACCCACCTATACCCACCTTCATACCCATGATGTAGGGGTCGGCCAAGCTAGCTTGTGGATCAAGCTAGGGTCGGCTAAGCCTTGGTTCATGGGTGGCCGGCCCTAGCTTGAACCCAAGCTTAGGTGGTCGGCCCCCATTAAATTAAAAAGAATTTTAATTTTAAATTTTTCTTATGTGAAAGATATAATTTATTGGAGAGATTACAAATTAAAATATCTCTTTTAAAAGGATCTACAAAAGATTAAAGAAAGAGATTAGATCCCTTTCCTTATTTGTAGATTGGAAAGATATTTTATTTTTCTTCTTTGTAAATTATTCACATGTTGAAAAATTAAAATTATAGAAATTTCTTTTTATCAACTATAAAGGGATTTTAAAGGGAAATTTTATTTTTTTAAAATTTCCGAAGACAAATAAGGAATTTTAATTGTTGATTGAAATTGTCTTATTTGCTCTTATTGATGTGGTCGGCCATGACATGAAGGTTTAGGAAATTTTTGTTTAATTTTTCTTAATTAATTCATGTCAAGGAAAATTAATAAAATTTTATTGTAATTAAATTTCCTTATTTACCAAAGCTAAGGATTATAAAAGAGGGGGTTGGGGTGCCTTCATGACACACAACTTTTATTATTCTTCTCCCTCTTTTCTTCCTTGGTGTGGCCGGCCTCATCCTTTCTCTTCTCTCCATCTTTGTGGCCGAAATTCCCCTTGCTCTTGGAGATTAAGTGGTGGCCGGTTTCTAGCTTGGAGAAGAAGGAGAGAAAGCTTTCATCCCTTGGAGCTTGGTTGGTTGTTTCTCTTCTTTCTTGGAGGTGCACTTGATTTGGCCGAACCTTACAAGGAGGAGAAGAAGGTGCTTTGGTGGTTTCTCATCTCGGAAGACCATTGCCCACACAATGTCCGAGGTTAGAAGAGGAATACGGTAGAAGACCTAGAGGTTTTTTCTTGCAAAAGAAAAGGTATACTAGTATTTTATTTCCGCATCATACTAGTTTTATCTTCATGTAAAAAATACCAAATACAAGATGCATGCGATTCTAGTATTTCGAATTTGTTTTCGATGTTGTGTTCTTTGTTTTTCTTTTCCTTGTGATTTGATTGTTCTTTTCGGTTGACCTAAAGTTATTTAAGGAAATTAAATATTAGCTTTTCTTAAAAGGCTTTGTCTAGGCGGTGGTGGTTGTTCCCATATCCAAGAAGGCCATGTGCCTCGCCATGCAGTCCTGGAAGCCAATTTTGGAAATTAATATTTAATGGAATTAATAACCTAGGTGATTTGGATCAAACGTGTTAAGTTCCGCAGGAGATCCAAGTCTAAACCTAAAAGAACAAATAGATTAAACTTTGGATCAAACGTGTTAAGTTCCGCAGGCAATCCAAGTTTAATTTAAAAGAGCACATGGTAGCTAGGAAAAGGTTCAGACCTTTGTACAAAATTTTTGTACAGTGGAACCATTAGGTTTTCAGAGTAGCAACCAACAATTGGTATCAGAGCTAGGGTTTTGCCTCTGTGTATTTGGTATTAGTTTAATTATGCACATGTCATACATAATTTAGGCAGGTTAATAGTAGGATGTACTAACTTTATGGATGCATGATCCAACTATTATGGCTTTTAGTTATTATGTGTGTGATTGGACCCTTGGGCATGTCAAGGGCATTTATATGTGTGTGCATGATTATATTATAAAATACAGCATGAGCTATATTTAGTTTTATTAGGATTTATTTTTGATCTAGTTACATGTACATTCCTTTTATGGAATATAGGATCGATGGATGTAAATTTTTATTTTATGTTCGATCTAGTTTACATGTACATTCCTTCGAGGAATATAGGATCGAAAAATGTAAAATTCTATTTATGTCGGGGATCGAATCTTGCAAAGCGTGGAACCTTTTGAGAACCAGAGGCGCAGCGGAACAAGGAGCAAGATGGATGCGACAACTAGACCCGGTGGCGGTGCCCAAAAATGGCAGCAGCTTGGGATGACAACACATGGAGGACAACAATAGATAAAAGTCATAATAGTTGAAAATTAGTTTTTCTATTTATTGCTTTTATATTGTGCTGTGTGTGTATGTTAGTATACATGTTTAGTAGGCTAGCATAGTTAAAATTCCTCATTTATAAATAACTAAGTGGGAGAGGGATTTTAAATAAATTCCACGGTCTCCATTACTGGTTTGTAAGTGATGCAAACAAGCTTGCGCGTTGGCTCTGAGTGCCTTCCTCCATATCGGATGAGCTTGTTTGTGGATCACTAGAACAAACTTCCATTTTGGATGACTATAGGAAGTTAATTAAGAGCGTGTGATCTTCCCCATCGGAAGGGGCACAATCTTATTAATGGACTTAGTGTCAAGTAATGGTATACACTTAGGCACATCTGATAGTATCCTCCCCATCGGAGTCACTGCTATTATTTGTGAGACCAAAGGATACCAACTATTAATTTTATTTGTCAAAAAGTTAGGTTGACAAGATAATAAAATTAATGGGTTAAACCCTCCTTTTACAAATGTTGAATTTGTATACGTCCGGACTATCGTGACATACAACATTCACGGTGTTTTGAGGTGTTGGTTAATTTAAAATAGTATTGTTTGAGGAATCAATATTATTCTAAATTTAGAGTTCTGACCAAAAGTTATTTGTGATTCTTAGGATGACTTTCAACCCATTGGCCATCATACTAAAAGAGAATAGACTTACTGGTCCTAACTATATAGATTGGAAAAGGAACCTGGACATTGTTCTTACTGCTGAAAGCTATAAGTTTGTACTGACTGAGCCTTATCCTGATGCACCCACTGGTGAATCTACCCAAAAGGAGATTGAATATCATAGGAAATGGGTAAAAGCAGATGAGATGGCGCGGTGTTACAATTTGGCTTCAATGTCAAATGTATTGCAATATCAGCATCAAGATTTACCAACAGCTTATGATATTATGAACAATCTCAAGGAACTCTTTGGTCATCAGGATCGGACTTCTAGGCAAGAAGTCATGAGAAAGATAATGACAGCCACCATGCAAGAGGGTACTCCTGTGAGGGATCATATCCTAAAGATGATGGTTATCTAAATGAAATACAAATTCTTTGAGGAGAAATTGATGGGGAAACCCAGATCGATATGATCCTCCAAACACTACCTAGAAGTTTTGAGCAATTCCGCCTGAATTACAATATGAACAAAAGGGTATATTCATTGGCGGAACTACTGACAGAACTTCAGGCAGTAGTTTCGTCACAATTCTCATATTCACTATGCTGAAAATGGTTCTACTTCTAAACCGAAAGGAAAAAAAAAGAAGAAACAAGTTGGTTCAGCAAAGAAAGTGAATAAATCTCAGAGTACAGGACCTAAAACTGGAATGAAGAAGCCGAAGGGCAAGTGCTTCATCTGCAAGCAGTCAGGGCATTGGAAGGCGGACTGTCCTCGTAGGAATCAGAACAACAAAGGTATATCTCATGCTCTAGTTGTTGAAACATGTTTAGCGGTGTTATCTACCAGCACCTGGTGTGTAGATACGGGAGCCACTGATCATGTCTGCAATTCTTTGCAGGGGTTCCAGGAAACACGACGACTATGTGAAGGAGAAATAACAGTCTACATGGGCAATGCTACTAAGGTGGCGGCTG
Source organism: Zingiber officinale (assembly GCF_018446385.1). Taxonomy (NCBI): domain Eukaryota; kingdom Viridiplantae; phylum Streptophyta; class Magnoliopsida; order Zingiberales; family Zingiberaceae; genus Zingiber; species Zingiber officinale. The sequence continues at coordinate 195,889 of NC_056004.1, forward strand.
TTGCAGTGGGAGACGTCTACTTATCTTTTAATAGGAATAGAAATTTAGTTTTAAGAAATTGTCTTTATGTACCCAGTTTTAGAAAGAATTTAATTTCAGTTTCTAAATTATTTTTGGATGGATATTCAGTTTCTTTTAGTAATGATGTAGTTATTAAGAAAAATAAAGTGATTATCCGTTCTTGTGCATTAGTTGAAAATTTGTATACTTTAAATCCAATTTCTCCCACAAAGCAAAACATGGAAATTTATAACTCATCTTCTAACTCAAATAAGAGAAAATAACCTTTGGAAATGAACCAAGCATATCTTTGGCATCTAAGGCTTGGTCATATTAACTTAAGTAGGATTCAAAGGCTTATAACCGATGGACTTTTGGGTTCATTAGAGTTGGAAAATTTTCCAACTTGTGAATCTTGCTTGGAAGGTAAAATGACCAAGAGTCCTTTTAAGGTCAAGGGGTATAGAGCCAAAGAAGTGTTAGAATTGGTTCATTCTGATTTGTGTGGTCCTATGTCTGTCCAGGCAAGAGGTGGTTTTGAATATTTTGTCTCTTTTATAGACTATTATTCAAGATACGGATATATTTACCTAATGCGCCACAAGTCCGAGTGCTTTGATAAGTTCAAAGAGTACAAGGCTGATGTGGAGAAACGACTAGGTAAAAGTATCAAGACACTACGGTCTGATCATGGTGGCGAATACCTCTTAGGAGAGTTTAGGAATTACTTATCAGAGGTCGGGATTCAATCCCAACTGTCCGCACCTGGTACACCCCAACAGAATGGTGTGGCAGAACGAAGGAATAGGACTCTTATGGAAATGGTTATATCGATGATGAGTTATTCAGAATTACCAAATTCGTTTTGGGGATACGCTCTGGAAACGGCAGTGTACATTCTGAACTTAGTACCTTCTAAATCAGTTTCTTCTACTCCCACAGAATTGTGGAATGGGCGAAAGCCCAGTCTAAGACATTTTCGGATTTGGGGTAGTCCAGCACATGTGCTGAAACCAGATGCTGATAAGTTAGAATCTCGTACAGAAGTTCGCGTGTTTGTGGGGTATCCCAGAGGAACGAAAGGTGGTTTATTTTATAGTCCTAAAGACCAGAAGGTCATTGTTAGTACCAATGCCCAGTTTTTAGAAGAAGACTATATAATGGATCACAAGCCCAGTAGCAAAGTTGTTTTAGAAGAACTTAGAGATGACACGTCTACCTTAGTACCAACAGTACAAGATGAAGTACCACAAGAGACTGCAACACGTGTCACACATGATACACAACCATAGACAGTGCCTCATCGTAGTGGGAGAGTTGTAAGGCAGCCTGATAGATTCATGTTTTTGGGAGAGTCTTCGGACTTGATCCCGGGTAAATATGAACCTGATCCCTGAACATATGACGAAGCACTCTAAGATATAGATGCAGCATCTTGGCAAAAGGCAATGAATTCTGAAATAGAGTCTATGTACTCTAATAAGGTTTGGGAGCTCGTAGAACCACCTGATGGTGTAAAAGCCGTTGGATGCAAGTGGATCTACAAAAGGAAAAGAGGGACAGACGGGAAGGTAGAAACCTTCAAAGCTAGGCTTGTTGCGAAAGGGTACACTCAGAAAGAGGGAATCGATTATGAGGAGACCTTTTCACCGGTAATCATGCTTAAGTCTATCCGGATACTCTTATCCATTGCTGCTCATATGGATTATGAAATTTGGCAAATGGATGTCAAGACAGCTTTCCTTAATGGAAGTCTTAAAGAGAACATCCATATGAAGCAACCAGAAGGGTTCATTGAAAAAGGCAAAGAGCATCTAGTGTGCAAGCTCAATCGGTCCATTTATGGACTGAAGCAAGCTTCAAGGTCTTGGAACATCCGGTTTAATGAAGTAATCCAGTCATATGGATTTATTCAGTGTCCGGATAAGTCTTGTGTATACAAGAAGTGTAACAGAAACGTGGTGGTATTTCTTGTACTATACGTAGATGATATTTTGTTAATTGGCAACAATGTCAAGGTATTATCGGATGTAAGGATATGGTTATCCAAACAATTTGATATGAAGGACTTAGGAGATTGTGTACACATTCTTGGGATCAAAGTTATAAGGGATCGCAAGAAAAGAATGTTGTGTCTGTCCCAAGCTTTATATATAGATACAATCCTTGCTCGTTTTAGCATGCAGGATTCCAAGAAATGTTTCTTACCTTTTAGGCATGGAGTAGCTCTATCTAAAGAGATGTCTCCGAAGACATCAAAGGAGATAGAGGACATGAAAGCAGTTCCTTATGCTTCGGCTGTAGGAAGCCTAATGTATGCAATGCTATGTACGAGACCTGATATCTGTTTTGTCGTGGGCATGGTTAGCAAATATCAGAGTAACCCTGGACAAGGACATTGGACTGCGGTAAAGCATATATTAAAGTACCTGAGAAGGACTAGAGATTATATTAAGTTCCGGGTGCCCGGACTCCGAGCGCTCGAACTCACAAAAGTCAACATGGTTGACTTTTTTGGTCCGAGCCCTCTGGTCTGGTTCTGCTCGCCTCGATCTAGATCTTCCACTCTGGTTCTTCTCTCTTGGGTGATCTCGACCATCCGGAATAAGGATCACCTGAACCCAATTTTCGGCCTTCTCCTTGAGCAGCCTTCCTCCCCGGCTTCTCGTCCCTCAAACGTCGTGTATGTTCTTCTCATCCACCGGTGTACTCTTCCGTGGCACCTCGTCCCTCGGACGCACCGAGCCTATCGGCTCTCTCCCGTGTCGTCCTTCTCGCTAGTCGCGTCTTCCGCTCGACTTCCTGTGCTCCTAAGCTCCTGCACACTTAAACAGAAGTGTTAAACCAAACAAGACCTAACTTAACTTATTTGATCACACCAAAACAACCTTGGGGTTCCAACAATCTCTCCCTTTTTGATGTGAGCAACCCAAGTTAAGTTAGGGTAAACAAATATAATGTAAAAACAAATAATTTTGCAAATAAGTGCAAAAAAGATTTTACAATTTATAATTTGGATAATACCTTCCCCTAGACTTAATAGTCCCTTCTCCCCCCTTTGATTACATTAAAAAATGGGGTATCACAATAGGTCTAAGGGTAATTCTAATTTTTGTGTAGAAAAATTTTAAGTAGAAAATTTTCTAAGTTTAAAGATAGAATTTTTGTACAACGTATAAAATAACTTAAAAATTTTAGTTAAACAGATTTAAAAAAATAAGTTTTAACAAAAATAATTTAAATGAAGTTTACAATTAAAGACAAATTTCTAAGTGAAATTTAAGAAAGTTTTTAAGTGATGTTTGCAATTTAAAAATTTTAACAAATGTTAAACCTTTGACAAATATTGAAAGCATTTAATTTAATTAACTATTTCATGTTTATCAGTTTGTCAATTAAATATTCAATTCAGAAATTGACTTCCAGACTGTGGCGAGACACTAGGCCTTCTTGGTTATTGAATCATCAACCACTTCTAGACAAAGCCTTTTAATGAATTTAAATATTTAATTTTCTATCTGAAAGCCCTAAGTCTAATTTTACTTTTTAATTTAAACAAGTTTTTGGAACCCAATATAGGTTCCTTCCTACTGGGTTAATCAGGTATTTTATAGGGATATAAGATTTTGTTACTTTTCTGATCTGACATTTGTTAAATCTATAGTATCAGTTTAATCCTCTATAGTTTCTAAAAATAAAAACTTTTGAACATATAGAATTTTTCAAGTTTCTGTTTCTAAAATTCTTTTTATTTCTAAGTTTTCATTTTTTAATTTATCATTTTTTTTAACTTGTACATAGATTTTGTCATAGACTTAATATCAAAATAGAGTTGATCAGGAGGTAAGAGGTATACCTCACTTACCATATCAGACTTGAAGCCTGACTCTCCTCCTACTTTACTGCATTCATCTGAAGTCGCTCCCCTTTCATCGATGTTGGCTTCTAAGGTGCTTTGCTCTTCATGGCTTGTCATCAGTGCTAGTCTAGCATATTCTTTTATTTCTGATTTTGATGATGAGCTATCGTCCCAAGTAGCAGTTAGAGTCTTGTGCTTATTTTCCTTGGGCATCTTTCCTTTTTCCTTTTTGAGTTCTGAGCAGTCCTCTTTTAAGTGGCCTTCCTTTTGACACTGGTAGCATCGAACCTTTCTTCTATTTCTTGGATTTTTCTTGTTCTGCATTTCTTTAAATTTATTAGATCTAAAGAATTTTCTGAAATTCCTTACCATGTAGGCTTCTTGATCTTCTTCGGAGTTTGACTCAGATTCATCCTTCTTGGTTGCATTTAGTGGCATAATGTGGCTTTATTCTTTTATTATACATGCACATCTGGTTTCTTGTAATTCTAGAGTAGAAAAGAGTTCCTCTATGATACTTACCTCCAGGTCCTTTGAGATGTAGTAGGTGTTGATTATCGAGGTTCATTCTGGAGTCCTGGAAAAGGCATTGAGTGCGTAGCGTATCGAGTCCCGGTTGGTTACCATTTCACCGAGGTTTTTGAGTCTGGTGATTAGTTCTTTGAGATGTTTCAGGAATTTTTCTCAGAGTTCTTTAACCAATGAGTAGCTTCTGATGCGGTTGACTTCTTGAGGCAACAACATGCTCAGAAAGTGATATTCTGCTCTGTTATTTGCTATGGAATCATTTTGTTCTTTCTTCGTCCAAAGACTCTCTTCCTTCTCCTCTCCATTTTGATTCGTAGGAGCTACAAAGCTATATTTGATTATTAAACGAATCTTAAAGTCAGTTTTTAGAAATACCTCCATTCGATGTTTCTAGTGTGTGAAGTCTCCCTCGAATTTTGGTGAAATGATGCTTAGTCCGGCCATTGGTTTCTTTGCTTCGGTCGGCAATTAGTCCTTTTGAAGTGTCCTTGCTATGATACCACTTATTGGACCCTTGGTGGTCGACAAGAGGTGAGGGGTGAAAAACAAATTCAACCCTTTCTCGACTTATAGCTTAATAAAGAACACTTGTAATAAAAACTAAGAGACTAATTACAGAGACAGAAACACAAGGAGACTTACTTGGTTTGCAATCAGAAGATTGCTAATCTAAGGAAAATAAAGTGCACTTTATGACGATCTCCTTCGGGCGGAGTAGCCTCTTACAACATTAACAGCTCACAAATAAAAGTAGAACAGAAAGAAATGAATTACAAGTTATTGTTTGAACTACTGAAATCAGAGCTATATTTATAGCACTGTTCCAAGCGCCTGGAAGGCTTTCGGGCACTTGGAGTGGGATAGAATTTCATCCCCAACGCGTCGGTCAACGTACACGTCGATTCTGATAAAAGTTGAATTCCGAGCGCCTGGAAGTGTTCTAGGCACACGGACTCCAGGAGCCCAGAATGGCTCCGGACACCCTGACCCACAAAAGTCAACATGGTTGACTTTTTCAATCCGGACCCTATACTCCAGTTCTACTCACCTCGGTCCGGGTCTTTTACTCCAATTCCGCTCACTTGGGTGATATCAGCCATTTGGAGTAGGGCTCACCCGAACCCAATTTTCGACCTTCTCCTCGAACAACCTTCCTCCCCGGCTTCTCGTCCCTCGAACATCGCGTACCTTCTTCGCGTCCACCGGTGTACTCTTCCATGGTACCTCATCCCTCGGACGCACCGAGCCCGTCGATCTCTCTCATGTCATCCTTCTCGCTAGCCGCGTCTTCTGCTCGACTTGTTGTGCCCCTATGCTCCTGCACACTTAGACACAGGGGTTAAATCAAATAGGACCTAACTTAACTTGTTTGATCACATCAAAACAACCTTGGGATTTCAACAGTTCTCCCACTAGCGATGGCTTCATGCAACCATCTATTCCACTAGTCAACTTGCTGCTTGTGTCACCCTCGTCGATTGCTTATCATTGAGCACTATTCTGCACATCGCTCGAGGGTATTGGCCAAGAGGAAATGCTCCAAGTATTTGCTAGTGCAATATCCCTGGGTCAGGGTTGACCAGGTTGACTGAGCTTGAGTTGGCTCAAGCTTGAGTCTTGATGTTTGGGTTTCGATGTTTGACAATATATAGAGATTGCAGGAGCAATCGTCCGATTGGGGAGATTGTTGGATCAATTCCCCTCTGGTCAAGGTTTGATCAGTCTGATGTGAAGAAAAGTCAAGTAGGTCAAAGGGTTGACCGAATACTTGACTGAAAAAGTTCTAACTAGAGGTTAGGCAAGGGGAAGTCCTGGTGAGTAAAGCTAGGCAGCTGGAAATCCTGCTAAGTGAAGTCATGTTAAAGGCCTAGTGAGTAAAGTTAGGCAGTTGAAAAATCCTGGTGAGTGAAGTCAGGTGAAAGATCTAGTGAGTGAAGCTAGGCAGGTGAAAGTCCAGGTGAGTGAAGTCGGGCAGTAGGAAAATCTTAGTGAGTAAAGTTAGGTGAAAGCCCTGGTGAGTGAAGTCGGGCAAATGAAAAGTCCTGGTGAGTGAAGCCAGACGGATGAAAAGTCCTAGTGAGTGAAGCTAGGCAGATGGAAAGACCTGGTGAGTGAAGCTAGGTACGTGGAGATCCAGGTGGGTCAAGGTTGACCGAACACCTGGTGTTGGGAAGCCCAAGTAGGTTAAAGAATTGACCGGATACTTGGCACAAGGAAATCCAAATAGGTCAAGGGTGACTGGACATCTAGTGGAAGTCCAAGTGGGTCATAGAGGACCGGACACTTAGCACGAGACGATAAGTCCAAGTGAGTCAAGGTTGACCCAACACTTGGCACAAAGAGAAAAGTCCAAGTGGGTTAAAGGATTGACCGGACACTTAGTGAAGAAGTCCCAGCAGGTCAAGATTGACCGGATGCTAGGCATGAGTAGTTTCAATAGGTCACGGTTGATCAGATGTTGGAATTGGGGATCCTGGACTTGATTTAAGCAAGTCAAAGGGAGGTCAATCGATCAACCAATCGATTGAACCGTAGTCCAATCGATCAGTCGATCGATTGGTTGTGTGCACAAGTGAAGGCAGGCCCAATCGATCAGCCGATCGATTGGGAGCTTATATCGCGTAAATAGAATGCTTCCCAATCGATCAGTCGATCGATTAGGCACCACTAATCGATCGGCCGATCGATTCGAGCTGGTTTTCTCACCGATCGCGAGGAAGCTTGAATCGATCAGCTGATCAATTCAAGTCTTTTTCCAGAGAGCATAGAGGCTCTCTGAATCGATCAGCCGATCAATTCAAACCTCCCCAATTGATTGGTCAATCAATTGGGATGTGACCGTTGCGAAGGAAACGTCAAGTTTAAAGCCTTATTCCTCGCAGCGACTTGTTAGTTCTCCACTGTTTTTCTTCTCATGATTCTCACAGGTTCATGCCAGTTCTTGAAGCTTTCTTAGAGCAAAGTGTTGATGTGCTTCCAATGTCAAGAGGAGTTCCAAACAAGAAGGAGAACCAAGCTAGGGTTTCGCAGATCTTGTAAGATTTGATATTGTATTAGCTTATATTTCGTTCCTCTTGTATATCTGTGTGTGTGAGCTTATACGAGGTTTTTCCTCCTTCAGTAGTTATCGAGAAGAAGTTATTTCATAGTGGATGAGTGAGTGAGGGTTAGATCCTTGGATTAGTCACCTCTTCTTGAGGTGGATACTAAGTAAATTCCTTGTGTTAGTGTTGTGAGAGTTTCTTGAGTGTATCCCGCTGCAACAATATCATCAAAGCAAGCAACCGGAGCACGACGAGCTATTCACCCCCCTCCCTCTAGCATCAATCAGCCTTAACAGTATCTTCGTCAGGAGACGCGCCCGCACGGGATTTACACAAAGGGAAAGCTTCGATGACCAACGGATCCCTTGAGCGGATAAGTATATCATTCTCCCATGAGATATTGGAGGACAAACTACCAAGCCACTTTCAACCCCTAATGATAGGGAAATACGAAGGGGTGACCGTTCCAGAAGACCATCTCCTCAAGTTTGAGAATGTCTCCATTCTCCACCAGTACACGGATGTCATGAAGTGTCAAGTGTTTCTCACTATACTCTCTGACTCGATACAAAGGTGGTTCAACTAACTACCAGCTGAATCCATCTGTTGGTTCAAGGATTTCTACAATGCTTTCCTTCACCATTTTGCCAGCAGTCGTAGGTGTCACAAAACTACTTTAAGCCTTTGTTCGCTCAAGCAAAGGCCCAAGGAGACGCTCAAGACCTACATCAAAAAGTTCAACCATGTGGCTTGTTGGGATCTAGCGCGCCAAAGACGCGGAAACGCAGCGGAAAAATTACTAGATCCTCTTATCCAGCAGATCCATGCGAAGGGAAGAAACAATTTCTATTCATAATCTATACTAAGCTACATGATAGGATTATACCTTTGTTGCATGCCCTTCACAATCCCGGCAGTAACCTTTTTCTCTGGATCCATATCTCAGCGCTTTCAAGCGTCCGCGCCTCTATGGTATCCACATGAACAAGTCTTGTCTTTGCTTGTCTCACAAACAAAGCAAGATGGAGAAGAAATCACAAGGTTGTGCTAGCAACCACAATGGTGATTTCGGCCAAGAAGAGGAAGAAGGAAGAAGAAGAATGTCAAGGGTCTCTTCACATCAAAAACTATAGAAGAATATCATCCAAAAATGATATTTATAACCATCCCATGGTATACCAAGAGTCTCCATCATTTCATCTTCTAATCACCCTTTTATCTTCTAATCTAATGGCTCAAAATTAACCATTCAATCCAATGGTTCAATTTTGACCATTCAACTTTATTGGTGAACTCAAGTTCACCCAATAAGTCCAACCCATTGATTCTTAAGCAACTCGACTCAATCCAACAATTGGATCCCTTTGAGTCTAACTCAATGAGTCAAATTCGGATCACACTTAATCTATTGATTCATCACATGGGGTGGTTCCTAGCATTGCTGACCCCATTGAGCTCTATTGTGACAACAATGGAGCTATAGTACAGGCGAAGGAACCTCGCTCACACCAGCGGACCAAACACATACTACGGCGCTTCCATCTCATTCGAGAGATCATCGAGAGAGGAGATGTGAAGATTTGCAGAGTACCTACAGAGGCTAATATCGCAGATCCCTTGACCAAGGCTTTGGCACAGAGGAAACATGATGGTCACACTAGGTCATTGGGGCTTAGAGCCTACACTGATTGGCACTAGTGCTAGTGGGAGATTGTTAGTTAGAGCCCTAGAGCCAATCATTTGATTATTGTATTTTGGACTTGTTGTATCATATTCTATATAAATAAAGGAATTTGATTTTTGGTTATTATACTTACTTGTATTGGTGCCAAATAAATTAAGTATAATAACGTCCTTGAGTAGAAGGTTCTTATCTATATCAATCGATTGGTTGAATCGATAGTGAGATGATATAGGGAACACTACTCTTAATCATTCCTAGTCGAGTATTAACATTCAGGGACAATGTTAATGCAATAAGACTAGCATGTAGGTCAACTCGATGACTTGATCTCACAAGTCATGGATATAGAGATATCAAGTTGACACATGAGTATGCATTAGAGAATGTATACTGAATGACTCGCCATGAGAAAGTATCATGGATCGTTATATGAGTGTCATATACTTTCTCATGTGGCTATTAGTATGACTACTAGTCCTTAGACCTGAAGTCACCATGGATCCCTACATAAGGAGTTATGTACTTTGGTTTCCTCAAACATCACCCGTAATTGGGTGGACTATAAAGACGATTGCTGGGTATGTAACGAATTATGCAGAGGGATATGAGTGATGTAGATGGGATCTATCCCTCCTATATGACGGGAGCGACATCGATATTCTTGATAGAGTGAGACCACGAAGTGCATGGCCATGCCCAATGAATCAATATAGGATATTGAGCTCATTTGATTGAGTGAGTCTACTTGGAGTTCAAGATTTGGATTGATTAGAGGATGACACGGTCTATGCCTCACATTGATCAATATAGATGTCTAGGATAGAAGGACACTTGTCATATTTTGTGAGGAGTCACAATTAGTAGTCACAAGGTGATGTTGGATCTCAACATTCTTGTAACATTGAGTAGTAATGATGTGTTGCTAGATACCGCTCATTACTTATGTTCCTAAATGGGTTTAGGGGCATTGCCAACGTTACAAGAACCTATAGGGTCACACACTAAGGACAATTAGATGGAGATTAGGTTCATATGATGAACCAAGAGGATTAGATTCATTTGATGAATCAAATTGGATTAAGAGTAATCCAAATTGAGCTAATTGAGTTGGACTCAAGTTGATTCATGTATTCAATGAGTCTAATTTAGATTATGACTCATTAAATCAAGTTAATTTAATGAATTAGATTCATTATATTAAGTTGGCTTGAACCAAATAGGTTAGATTAGATCAACCATGGAAGAGATTTGGTCAAGTTTGACTTGAATTGAGAGGAAGAGGAAGAGTCAAGTTTGACTTGACTAATTGCCACATCATTAGTGAGATGGCAAGATGTGGACCAATGATGATGCTCCACATCATCAAAGTGTGCCACCTCATGGGAGTTACAATGTCATTCTCTTTAATGTCTACATTAATTGTGAATGGGGGTTACACTTCATGAGTGGCCTGCCACTTTAGTATTGGAATGAAAATTGATTTTCATTTCAAGTGCTCATTCACTTCTTCTTCCTCCTTGAGTTCTTTCTCCTCTCCCTCTCCTCCTCTCTTGGTCGAACAAGACAAGGTGCTAGCACACCTTTGTTTGGTCTTCTCCATCAAGGATTGTTCGTGTGGATACTTCTAGAGGACCGTACGCTTGACGGTCTAGAGATCCGGCACCTTGGACGAGCGGGATTTGCAAGGGCACGCTTCAATGGTATAAAATGTTTTTCCTTTGTAGATCTACTGTAGATCATAGTTTGAAACTCGTACTCGTATTTTTGAAATCTATCCTTCGCACGAGATCCAGTGGCATGGGTGATTCGGGGTTTTCGCGACGCGAAAAAACGGTTTTCGCGGCCCGAAAAACCCAACAGTATCCACATGAACAAGTCTTGTCTTTGCTTGTCTCACAAACAAAGCAAGATGGAGAAGAAATCACAAGGTTGTGCTAGCAACCACAATGGTGATTTCGGCCAAGAAGAGGAAGAAGGAAGAAGAAGAATGTCAAGGGTCTCTTCACATCAAAAACTATAGAAGAATATCATCCAAAAATGATATTTATAACCATCCCATGGTATACCAAGAGTCTCCACCATTTCATCTTCTAATCACCCTTTTATCTTCTAATCTAATGGCTCAAAATTAACCATTCAATCCAATGGTTCAATTTTGACCATTCAACTTTATTGGTGAACTCAAGTTCACCCAATAAGTCCAACCCATTGATTCTCAAGCAACTCGACTCAATCTAACAATTGGATCCCTTTGAGTCTAACTCAATGAGTCAAATTCGGATTACACTTAATCCATTGATTCATCACATGAACTCATCTCCATATCAACTTGTTCTTTGTGTGTGACCCTATAGGCTCTCGTAACGTTGGCAATGTACCCAAATCAACATTTGCGATACATAAACAATGAGTGGCATCTAGCAAGGCATCATTGCTACCCAAGTGACGAGAAAGTCGAGATCCGACCTAACTTGTCCGTGGCTATCATCATGTATGACTTGGTCCCTCTATTCTTGATATCTAGATTGATCAATGAGACATAGATCGTGTCATTCTCTTATCAATCTTTGTGTTTCTTGATCTCCAAGTAGACACACTTATCAAATAAGCTTAATATCTCATATTGACTCATTTACGCATGACCATGCTTTCTTGTGTCCTACTAATCAATGGCCCCACAGAAATCGCTTCCGTCATATGGAAGGGATATATCCCATGTACATCACTCACATCCCTCCTCATAATTTATTGCATACCAGTGATCGACTTTATAATCCACCCTATTTCGGGTGACGTTTGACGATACCAAAGTATACAACTTCTTATGTAGGGAACCATAGTGACTTCAGGTTTAAGGACTATTCATACCAATAGTCATATGAGAATGTTTATAACACTCGTACAACGATCCATGAAATATTCTCATGGCAGGTCATTCAGCATATATTCTCTAATATATACACATGTGTCAACTTGATATCTCATATCCATGATTTATGAGATCAAGTCATCCGTTGACCTACATGCTATTCTTAATGCATTAATACTGTCCTTGTATATTAATGTTCGACTAGGAATAGTTAAGAGTAGTGTTCTCTACAATATCTCACTATCAATTCAACCAATTGATATACTGTAGATAAGAACCTACTACTCAAGGTCATTATTATATTTATTCAATCGGCACTGAACTGCAATAAATATAATAATCAACTTTTGCCTTTTTATTAATAATGATATATGATACAATATGAGCCCTTTACAATCATCTCATAATTGGTACTAGGGCTAATACTAACACCCTGGGCTATCTCGAAGATTCTAGTGAGCGCCTTTTCTCAAGAGCTCCCAAACAGAGAGTTCTTTCTCTCTCTGATTAAGAAGCCCCCAAGGGACTTCAATGATTTACTTGGCCGAGCGACCAAGTACATTTATGTCGAAGAGGCATAGTCTGCTCAGAAGGAGGTCACCACACCCTCTCCAACATCTGCTCCGGAGCACCGAGCTTCGTCCCCGCCTCTTCCACATAAAGGACCCCAAGCGGGTCCCTAACCTCATCATCCAAAGCGTGGTCTCAATCAGTACAGCATTTGAAGTGGTTAGAGCTTAAAATTGTCATAAGTGTAGCTCCCAAATTTATAAATTGTTCTCAATTATAACCCCTTAACTACATAGCGATAATATAGTATAGAGCCCAAGGTTGATTCTCTCATGGAACTAATAATAGGATGCTTATCATATATTTAGTGGATTAAAAGCTATTTTTGGGGTTTTCCTTGAATGATGGGTTGTTGGATTAAGAAAAGAAATTGCAAAAACTAAAAACAAATCTAATCTAATGCAACAAGTAGACCCTAGCTCAAAATAAACAAATCAGCAATTAACAACTATCCCTAGTGATGCATTATTAAGAAACTACACTAAACTAACACATAATGAGCAAACTGAATAACTTAACAAGAATTCAAGTTCAATGAAACTAAAGAAATGATTAAATTATTAAGCTAAATTTAACAATTGCCACACAAATTCTGTTCAGAAACTTGAAATGCGGAAAATGAAATAAATCACACTCAATTCATAATCAAAATTCTCACCAACCATCTTGTCGTCACACAAGAAACCAAAGATGAAATCTCAACTTTACCAATCGGAAAAGAAGGAGAAACTAGCTGTGGAACTTGAGTAAGATCTGCACTTGCAATCCTCTACCGAAGATACCTCTCCAATAAAGAATGAAGAAACAAAACTGAAACTCTCTTTACTACAGATGAACAGAAATCCTAGAATCTGAACTCAAGGTTGGAACACAAGCTGGGTGATATGATAGGGAATGTGCGGAAACCTCCAAAGAAACCTCTCTAATGGTTCCTAACGAAAGACGAAGAACCACTACTGTCTTCACCATTTCGAGCAGGGGCGACAATGAAGTTCAGAAACAGAGCTCTCACCGTCAAAACCTCTTCGGCGAGCTTCCAATTGATCGAAAAATGTCTAGTAGCTGTGGCATACTTCAATGGCGATTGTGTCACTAAGAAGATGATCAGAGATGAGAATGGGAGCTATGGCAGAAAATAAGAAGATGAACAATAACGCAAGTCACTGTTCATCATGTAGGTTTTTGGCTTTTAAACCTCCTTTGAACCGAATTTGGGTTTTGGCTTGATCCGGTTCACTAGAAATTAGGATTTTGGTGTGGGGATTTGGACATGTGTTAGGCTCAAGAAGTTGGCTCTTGTTACTTTGGTTGAAATCAATTTGAACCCTAGTAAGATTTAAGTCGAACATCTTCATTTGGTTCCATGAACCAAGCTTCCTACAAAACTAAATGCAATTGCTAGATGAAATTCCATAAAATGTAGTAAAATTACATCAAAGCTTTAAATAAATCTCAACTCATAAAATGTAGGATGCATCCATAGATAATCATATGAGGAGATAAAAAATATCTCATATAAAAACTAAAAGAATGCATCAAGATGTTAATTATCAACTCCTCCACATTTATTCTTGCACGTCTCGTGCAAGTGAACAAAACCAAGAAAACAACCAAGGTTGTACTCCTTGTCAATTCTCATTCATGCTTAGAAGATAATAAAAAAAAAGTTACCTAGAATTATTAAGTCTCGACAACTCTAGCATTTATGGACTCAATTCTTACCCTTGGTTGACAATATAATGACTTCAATCCATCTTAAATAACTTGAGAATGACAACAACAACTAGTTCTCACAAAGTGAATTTGATGACTCTCAACTTAATTTCAAATTCATGCAATGGTAAAGGGAAGTTATACTTTGTAATCATCTAAAATTTTTTATCTTAAACACTATAACTCGAGGAGTGCATGAACCTAAGAGGAAAAATTTTATTGACTCAAACACATTATAACTTAATTCCTAAATTTTAAACTTTAAATACATATAATATATCCTAAAATACAAATTAAAAAAAAACATAAGAGAAGAATTCAGGCAAAGATATTTAGTAAAATTGCATATTTCATACATTTATAGTGGCATAAAATCAATATATTCTATGCTTAGGTTCTCCGCTGGCAGCATTCGCGCAGGAGGTTGGACCAACTAAATCCTCTTCACCGTTCAATATCTGACCTAGGACGCGTGGACGGCGGATCCATCACCACGGCAACAGATTTATGCAACTTACAAGTTCAACCTGACCGCAGCGGAAAAATTCTCGGCACAAAAAATAATAACAAAAATGGAGAACTGTTTTTATATGTGTTTTTTCGGGTTGGTTTATTGGTAATGAAGGTCCGAGCGCGCCTCGAAATTTCTAATCCTTCCTCCTTGCCTCGATCGATCGATTGCAAGGAGAAAATTATAGCAAAATTTTCTTCGTTCCTGTTGGAAACCCTTGTTTTCATCAATCACCACCTCCTTCCGGCTACGCTCTCATCGTCCTCGTGATGTGTCTTCTAATCTAGGGTTTGATGCCGCCCTCACCCTGCATGTGCCTTGGATGGACGAGTCCGACCACTACTCACTTCATCCTTTTGTGATCGCATCTGGAGCCGCTATATTCTGCTGCGTCTGCACCTTTTGGGCCCTCCGATCGAACCCCGGAGGGGTCTTCTGGCAGCTTAAGAGGACCAAGTTCTGCCGAGCGGGAGACATCAGCGCTGGGGATTGTGACGGTCACTGCGTCGACGAAAATATGGCGCTGGGGGATAAGAAGGCGGTCGTGGTGGAGCGGCAGGGAGGGGCATCCATGATGGAGCTTCTGGTACCGGAGATAACTATTCATGCGCTTAGCTACCTCGATTATACTAGCCTTTGCCGCCTATCCATGACTAACTCCGCGATGAGGAGTGCTGCGAACGACGACGGCGCCTGGAAAGCCCTATACCACAAGGTATGACCTTTCTCTTTTTTGATTGATATGTGCAGCTGTTTCTGCCCATTTTGGCAGCTTGTTAATCTGACTAATAGATTATTGATGCTGCAGTAGACTTTTCACCCTGATTATTTGGATGGTCCATCACTGTTTATGGGTTTAAATTCCGAACTGATTCAATGACAGAATAAAAGTTAATAAGAACATGAAGAAATTGAGTCACTTTTGCTTTTATGAAATAAGTGTTTTTTTTTTTACATGCTTCATTCAATAGATTGTTCATGATCCATAGACTCTACATTTTGTTCACAATATCTCTGGTTCATAAACACTAAAAATTGTATTTCCTGATTATACTCCAAGCTACTCGCCTCAACTATGTGGATGTCTTTCAAGTGTTGAACGACTGTCTGCTGTGTCAAAGTTAAACTTGCTCAATTATTTTATGTGATTATAATACAGTTTTTATCAAGTCTTCTCTTTTTCTTAAGGCTTACCTCGTTATACAGCTAACATCCATTGCCCTTTTGAACACCTTTATACCTAGTTGGATTTTTTTTATCTCGATTTTTCTTTTCCCCTTGAATGGGGTGTTAACTTCACTGAGATTGTGTCAATGAATTTAGGTAAGTTTCTAAGTTTTGATATATCTTGGCTTATGCTATCACTGACACCCTAACTATGCAAAAATGGTTTATATCGCAGGTTCCCTTTGTTGTGCATTAATAATAGCACTCGCTCACCTAGAATTTGTGAATTACCATATTTGTAATCACGCAGGTTGATTATGCTTCCTTAAAGCAGGGACAAGTTAGAATCTGTAATTAGTGAAGGCAACTAACATAATGTACAAATGTAAAAAAAAAACACATGAAATTGTTTAAGAGTTCATATATTTTGATCCAACAATATGACATTGATGAAGATATCATTAATACAATAAAAATTGGGGAGTTGACATGGAGAGAAGTATTTGGTTTTGATTCCTATGTTAAAAGAAAAAAAATCTATATAATTGATGTGATCATTAATAGGATAGAGAAGTGGGTGGTTGACATGGAGAAAAGTTTTTAAACTATTGATTCTATTTTGTTTCCTGGGCTGAAATTTTTTACATGACTTGATTTGACTCATCTTAGACCATTGTGTAACTAGGCTACAACATGATATGATCATTAATAGGATAGAGAAGTGGGTGGATGACATGGAGAAAAGTTTTTAAACTATTGATTCTATTTTGTTTCCTGGGCTAAAATTTATTTACATGACTTGATTTGACTCATCTTAGTCCATTGTGTAACTGGGAT
Organism: Zingiber officinale; assembly: GCF_018446385.1. NCBI lineage: Eukaryota > Viridiplantae > Streptophyta > Magnoliopsida > Zingiberales > Zingiberaceae > Zingiber > Zingiber officinale. The sequence continues at coordinate 212,671 of NC_056004.1, forward strand.
ACAACATGTACTAAAAATTAATAGGATGAGAATGGCAGAATACTAAAATGGACAAATGAAATAATCAGAAAAATTGAAATTACTATTATCCTTGAGCAATTCAGTGTAACCCCCAATAGGTAATTAAATAGGGGAAAAATATAAATTAACATAATATGACCATTTTCAAAGACAGACAAGGATTCTATTGCTAAACACATTAAAATGTTGAATTGATTAGATAAAATGTGCAAGGGATATATAGACTTAGAAAAATCTGATTAAGACTTATTTTATTGTGACTTGAGTGTAAATATCTGATGCGAATGTGAATCAAAATGTTTAAAATGGCTATACACGAATTTTTACATGTGATCAATGGTGATATCGGGTGTCCGCTCAGAGTATTGGATTCGAGTGTCAATATTTGACTTATTGGGTAGGTAAAGAATTCAAGCATCAAAGGTTGACACAATTAAAGTGATTTAAAAGATTTGAATAGCTAGTAGTATTGTATTGCATAGAATTCAATAAGGAATTCATCATCATCATGAAGGCAAGTTTGTTTCAATTACTTGTGGGGTAAATTATGTGATTCTTATACCTCTATTGAGATTTACATAAGCCAATGTCTTTATTTGAATTAGTTTAATCATTAACTAATAAAATCTTATTAGAGCATAATGTGCCTCTTTGTCAACATTGTAGCTCTGTCTTTTCTTACACATGCATAGCAAATCCCTTTTCTGATGCTTCCTGTTCTGTAGCTTCTTATCAACTGAAGTTATGTTTTTTAGGACTTCACAGTGGAACAGGATAATATTAACCCAAGCAATGGATGGAAGGCTTATTATGCAACTACGAAAGCAGTCGTCACTGCAAATGCAGAATTCTATAATATAATAAGAGAAAGGTCATTTCCGGACATGAGCCAGTTTTGGCTTAATGCTGACTATGTGAATTGTATCCATGCATCTGGAGAGCTATTTACAGGGTATGCTTGCAAACTTATTTTTCTTATTCTAAAACTTGGACTAGAAAAATCAACAGCAGCTGGTAGATTGTCAGATTCTTGAAAAGTTGTACATATTCTCTCATGTTAACGCTTCTTACCAATACTACTTATCATGTAACTATGTTGTTTATAATCTTCTTTTCAAAGGTGGAAGTTGTATCTGCAGTAGTTGGATTTTATCAGGGTGATGTTACACAAAGTGCCATGGGAAGTTTGACCTGTTGTTACTCGAGACTAAGGAATTAGAGAAACATTCTTTCCACATTAGCTCTTCACCTCTTAGGATGATATGACTGACTGGACAGTATAAAATATAACCACCTTCCTTTAGTCCGACAGTTAAGTGAAACTCTCACAGGCAGCTTTAGAATCGTGATTTTCACTCAAGTGCCTTCTCTAGGTTGCAAAGAGTTCGTCATTCATTTCTGATAAATTCCATATTGGTATGGATCCTTGATATTTCATAGCATTTTTTTGATAATGGTTTCAATTAAATTTCATACAGTTCGTCCATGGAGATAGTTGTATGAAGATCAGCTGCATTGCATTCTGCAATGATGTAAATGTCTAGATAGTAGCTTTGGAACTAATTGTTTTTACGGCCATTGTTTTTATCCACTAAAAAGTACTAGTAACGAGAACATACCCACACTGTCCTCCCAAATACATGCGACATGTAGTTTGTTGTTGTTTGTATTTAGTTTTTTATTTTATTTATTTATTTGTTTGGCTTTGCTTCATTTTGGTTATCACTAGCATTTTAATTCTGCTGTTCCTATACCACAGGTACAATGCCGTTCTTGAGAGTTGGGCATTGGCCTTCAATTGGGGCCAAGGTGGTGGTCAGGGGATTGATCTTCAAGTTCGCAATGTCCGAGCACGAATTCTGGGCAGCATGGCATGGGTTACAATGAACGCCTACGTTGATCTGGACATGGGGTCGTTCCATGTGACCAATATCTACGAGTTTCACCATGGACAGTGGTACATGGTTCACCACCACAGTTCCATGATGCTAAATTGAAGTGGATAAGGAAAAAAAAAACAATGCATGTCCATTGCTTTTGCGGAGCTTATCCTTCTTTCATTTTGTTTAAAACCATCTTGTCTTTTTTTCCCTTTTTTTTTTTTTGACCATCTGAAGAGGCTGGCTATGAATGATGTTTATATGTGCTTTTTTAGCATTCTTAGTTGTGATGATAAATTCTTCTTGGGTCTTCAATTTCATGTACCGTTTCTTACATCATTGTTAGAAAATTTTGATCAGAAACAAGAAAAGGAACGAACGGTAACTGCTGCCTTCACGCATGGGTCCGGTTCGGCCACGGGCGGGCGGTGCAACCGGGTCCTCTGGACAAGCAAATCCGTATTCATGCCTGGATGACGTCATGACGACGATATGATATGCTCCTGTGGTCGTTCTGCTGTGGTCAAAATGGAGAATCACGCCACTGTATTCATTGATGTGACGTAATTAACGCAGAAGAAGATTAAAAAAACATGCACCTGTCAGCAGGTGCTTTGGATCACGGAGTCACGCTGGCCACCCAGCTCTCTTTGACTGGCTCAATAATTTTGTCTAATCTCAAGTAAGCATCCATACAGAACGACATGACTTTTTTTTCCACCGAAAAATTAAATTTTCGTATCGCATGACCCCTGCTTCGGGCCTTGTGTGATGCATTAGAGAGACGTTTTTAAGGAGGCATGAACACAATCAGTGCGTGAACCAAACTAATTAGATGCGTTGGATAGTTAATAAAATATATAAACCAAATCAAAAGAAGAATAAAAAAAGCTCGACTTACTAACTGTTTAAGGCCTTAAGCTTTTATGTGTAATGATTAAACATGCATGCAGATTGAAACTGTCCATGAACGTGTAGGGATCAAAGTAAGTGAGACAAATTTGTGGGGGCAAGCTTATATTGTTTATGCTGTCAAATAAGTGCCTTCTTGCATTGCGCTGACTGACTGTCCCTTCATGAATACATGCACCGATGCACGCAATAGCCACAGCATTGCACAGAAGCACACTGCTCCTTTAATTGCAAGTAAAATATGAGAAAGGGAGGGGAAAAAGGCTGATGCGTTTCAGAAGAATAGCAAGGGAAGGTGTAGTGACAAAGCTCCAAAAACAGATCAAATCGTTTGAAACTGATGAACTGTCTGTACATGGATGGCGCCTACTGCATTCGTAGATTAAGGATTGTGGGTGGCGTTGGAGAATTGATTAGGACCCTTTGTATGAAGCAATTGATGGCCGTATTAAGTACATGTATAAGATCAAGCGAAGAGATGAAGAAAGACACTGCATAGTGTCAACGAAGGACATCGAACAGAGATCTGCAAAATGTTTAGGGTAATTATACATCAAGAGAAGGAAGTTCAGTAACTTGATTCTAGTTTTATAATACTCCTGCGGAGGGGAGGGGTCGTAACTTGCATCTGTCTGCATCAGCTTTACTATTACTATTGATATCCTTAATAATTTGTGGAATGTTTTTCTAAATATATATACATGTAAAGAAACTATTGATAAGGGTATAACTTCCTCTTCTGAATCCATCAAGAGGGGTCTCGGCTCCATTATGAGACAATGAACTTAAACCAACAAATTGATTATATTTCTCTAAATTAATTTATTTTTCTGTCACCCATCAATAGTGTGAATCAAAGCTGACTAAAGAGGACAGCTGCAATTTATCATGAATTATATAATAGCCACTGTCGCATTATAAAATATATACAAAGTAAAGTCGTCAGATATACATAAACTAGTTCATATCAACTCAATCCCAATATCCTTTCACCATACATATCAACCTAATAACTGTAACCCCAAGATCTTATTCTATACTCTACTAAGAGCGGCAATAAGTATATATATATATCATGTATTCCAAGTCAAAAGTCTTCTCCTAGTAGTAGCTCAAGCGTCGTTCGATTCTCAGCAAAGATATCAAGTAGTTTCAGTGCCTGAACACAAAAATGATATATGAACACGAGTTACATATAGATGTTATTGAACTAGAACGATTTCAATAGCTTAGTTTATTAATATATCAACAACCTGACAAGTTAAAAAAGTTGATCTAAAATCTACCTCTTCCACGTTAAGCTCCAACCGGAATTTGGGACCATCATAGTGGTGGAGTATTGGCCTGAAAGCATCCTCTTCCAAAGGCTCACAGATTTTTCTGGTCACCACCTTCACCTAATCAAGAATTCATTACTGAACATGCCAGATAAGACCTTTCAACCACCCACCCAAATAGAAAAAAAAAAATAATAATCGAAAGTTGCAGTCTCAATTCATTTGATTGGCAAGACAAGTTTGGTCATGATGGTTATGGAGTTACTGTATGCTCATGTATTGTTTATTGGGGTTGAAGTTGTCGTAACTTTTGCAGACTCAGTCTAGAAACTAAAGTATTATTTGAAGCAAAGTGATTTCTCCTTTTCTTCTGAGAAGACAAAAGACACCCCAAGTAAAGAACAGAGGATGGTTAAAACCTGAGCAGGGAAACGGGACTCTCCATGGAATTTCTTGTCCTCCCAAGCTGTAGGATCGATGTTGCTTCCTCCAAAACTAGCTGCCTGCACAATAACAATCAGACATATAATATGAATATTAAACACAAAATTGGCACAATATTTGAATTTGACGCAAAAACACCTGAAAAATCCCATGAAGCTGATGGGTTGAGTAGTTGTAGAGGAAGAGAGGCAACCCCGGTTTGATTGCTCGCACAGAATCCCTGTACCGCGACGGCAATCCTAACAACCGCCAAAACATTCAAAACTTGACTGAAAAATTGCGCTCCCAGATCCAACTGGATCAAAACAACTTTATCTACCTACCAAATAGCTGCAGCCGGAGGTTCTCCGGCATAGTTTCGTTGTTACAGACGAAAATATAACCACCGATCGCCTCGTTCCTCGGTAGCGCCTCTGCTGGCGGCAGGGACTTGAAGCGCTTGTCCACTGCTCCGTTGTCGTTGTTGTTGTTGCTGCTGCTGCTGTTGTTACTGTTACTGTGATTTCCGTTGCCGTAAAAATTCTTCTTCTTCTTTGCCACGTTGGTTACGTCGTTGCTGTTCTTTCTGTTACCAGTGGTGGTGTTCACTGCCTTGCCGACGGCCTTGTTGAAGTAGTTCTTTTGAATCTCCCCTCCTTCTCCTCCTCCGTACTTGTAGGTATTGACGTTGTTGCTGTAGTTGTTATAGTTGAGGGCGTTTTTGCCGGCGTCGACGACGGAGTCGATGGTGTTCCGTCGGTGGTTCTCGACGGTGTTGTAGCGGCTGCTGTGGGTGGTGTAGGTGTTGAAGGCAAGTTTGTGGCTGGTGTAGTTCATGGTCCAGGGGTCGGCGGCGGCTGCAGTGGCGGAGATTATGGAGGCGTCAGACCATATTGAGTCGCCGAGCGAGAGGGCGGAGAAGGCGGAGGTGTGGAGGCGGAGCTGGTCGCTGAATTGCAGGAACGAGGTGGCGTTGTCTCTGCTGTTTTGGCCCTCCATTGATTTGCTCTGTTAAATTTGTATCGAATTGTGGGTGACCGATCGACGGATTTTTAGCTGATGCACATACAATAAATATGGAGGAAGGAAGCGAAGGGAAGGAGGAGGAAGGTGCGACGAAACTAGTGGGAGAAGGGAAAGCGTGTGACGATGTCAAACTAAGAGAAGGCAGAGCAGAGGAGGAAGACGCGTTAATGGAGGAAAAGGAGGGGGGTGACGACGACAAAGGAACAAGATGCACCAGTCGAATGTGCAGATTATTGGTTAAATAATATTTAAGTCAAGAGAATCAATTTGGCAGGGAGACAAAATAGGATAATTATCCTTAAAAAAAGGTTTTTTAATTTATTATTAATTATTACCACATATTTCTTTCTCTATAATACTCATTTACTTTTTTAATTATATGCTTAGAGATTTTTTTTTCCTTCTACATTTTTAATTCCACCTTTTTAATTTGTTGTAATCAATAATGTTGTAATTAAAAACGCCATTCATAAATTCAACATTCTGTTTTGCCCTTAAATATTACAAACGTTTTAAAAATGCATATGAAAGTATTAAAATTATCGACACACAATTTTTTAAAATATATAATTTCACTCCTTGAGACGATCGATGTAATAAATTTTTTTTTCTTTATATGAACGACATGGGTAATATATGACATGAGTCACCTGATATAGCTAAATTTATTTATTTTTTATTTCTTTTATCTGCCTACAACAATTTCCTTCTCTATCCTTTAATTACATATAAGATAGTGTTGATTTTTATAAATAACACTAATATAGTACTAAAATCATCAAATCAACACCATCCATGTTAGTACTGATTTGAAAAAATCTGCACCAAGTAGTACATCAAGATTAAAAGCTAGCACCAAGATGAATGATACTAATTTGATGGTACTAGCACTAAAGTGATAATGATTTATAAAATATGTATCATTTTGGTACTTATTTTTATAAATTAGCATCAAGATAAACAGTATCAGCATCACTTTAATGCTAATATATAGACACCAGTATCATCTTACATGTAATAAAAAAGAGAGAAGATAGTGATTATATGCATATGAGAAATATTAAAAAAAAATTAATTTAGTCAGATCGTCCACATCAGATGTTGTCTATCATCACTCACATAAAGATATGTAAGATATCATTCTTGAACAATGCATCGTGCTATATATATATATATGAATTTTGATATGATACGTTTGTTTTCCTATGCACTTATACACGACTGAGGAGCTTGGATATAATCCATACATCACAATTATTATTATTATTATTATTATTTTAAATTTTGGGACGAAGCTAATTAGATTTTATCTTTAATGTTTAAGGTTGGATTACAATGTTCAAGCTAAAAAAAAATTTCATAAGGTATTTAGGGTGTGTAATTTTTATTTTTTTTGATTTTTTAAGTTTTGAGTTTACGATTTAAAATTTTAGGGTTTAGTGTCTAGGATATAGTATTTAGGTTGTGTAATTTTTTTAAGGTTTAAGATTTAAAATTTAGAACATAATATTTAGGTGAGCATATCTCATGGTCCCTTTTTTGTGGATCAGGGGATAGGTCACTCATAATTGCGACTAGGTCGTGGTCTTCATCCAGCCGTAATTGATTGTAATCCCTTCCTAAATGCACTATCCTCTCCAAGTTATAATTTAGTTCGAAGAGGGTGGCCAGAGTTCGCCCGGAGGCCACCGGTAGTGGACAAGTGGCCAGGTTGTTGGACGTCGAGTGGGAGGTGGCCTCTGGGCGGCCTTCGGCTGCCCTCTCCGAACAAAACTATAGCTTGGAGGGGACGGTGAACCCAAGAAGGAATCGCAACTAATTACGATTGAATCACGATCATGATCTAATTGTAATTATGAGTGATACATCCCTTAGTCAATACAAAAGGGGACCAGGAGATCTGCTCTCAATATTTAGAATTAAGAATTTAAAAATTTTATAAAAAGTTATATATATATATATATATATATATATATATATATTAATTTCATAACAGGATGTTTAAGCTTTTAGAATTCTAATGGACATTTAAAAAAATAAAGACAAATCTTAAGACAAACAAAATTTACTAATTGCGCTGGTTAATCTACTCAATAATTATGTAAATTTTTACCTTTCTTTTAATAATCTTATAATTTTTAACTTTGTAAATATGATAATTCATATCAAATGGCGTGATTTAGTAAAGTATTTTGTAACTATTGCCACATAATTTTGCTAGAGAGCAATGGTTGAGAATAAATATAAATTTCTTCTTGCCTTTACAAATTTAGTTTTGAAGGTTCACATGGATGGAATAAACAAGCTTTGTTTTACAAGTGCAAATATTATAATTAATCATCAGTCATCTTGTCCTATGTCTTAGGTTTAACGTGCCCAAAAACTAGTGGAAACTAAATTAAATTATCGGAAATTAGTGCCCTAAGTGAAATTCTTGTAGTGCGAAATTAAATGGTGCATAATCCCTATAAAAGCCAATGGAGGGCAACATTTGTGCAGCTTTACGAGCTAATTCCTTCTTGTAATTGGAAGTGGTTATTAGTTGGATATGTGCTGGATTGAGTTCGACACACACGGTCGTTTTCTCTAGGGAAAAAGAAAGAGAGGAAATTGTATTCTGACGGTATAGGAATGCCTCATTAGTGTATATATCCCCCACGTAGAGGACTGCTCCCTTCCAATGTATATGAGATAGTTTTGGAGGGACAGGGGCGAGGCCAGGAGGGTTATCACCATCGATTTTAAAATATAGGATTAGTTTTTTATTGAAGGATTAAGACGACAAGGTCCTTTTCATCATTTGTTTAAATATTATATCAATCACGAGATAATAATCAAATTTTGATGAGGCGGACAGTCGACATAAAAAATAATTTAATTTAATAAGAAAATTGTATTAAAAATAACCTAAACGATTCTATATAGCAAAATAATGTCATGTACACTTTGAGTCTCGATGTTATATCTTATGTACAGAAGAAACCAATGTATACATGGAAAGATGAACTCCAGTGAACATGAATGAACCGACGTCTGATACTGAAGCCCACACTTTTTCATTAGGTCACAAAACGTGCCTACTATGCAATCACCTGTTCGCCATAACACAGATCAACGGCAAACGTTGACTCGAAGATAATATAATTCTATACCGGGGGAAACCAGCAACCGATCGTCCAGCCGAGGAGCAATCCTGCGCTAACCAGGCCCAATCCGACAGCAAATGCAACTGCGAATTTGCATATCTCACACTTCTGATTTTTACTCCCTTCCTTGTGTTTTCCTTTCAATGGCATTCTAGTCGATATTGAATGGTCCTTTAGTTGATGCTGAAGAAGAAGGTTCTGCCACTGCCACATTTGAAGCCACTGTCTGTACGCAAAAAGGTGCGACGCTTGTCTGAATAAAAGCTTGATTATATGTTCATTTTCATCATGAGATTTCTGAGCCTCCATTTCAGCTTTCCTTGCTCGGGTTTGTGAATGGCGAAGTGCATCCAGAAGATTGGATCTTGAAAGGTCATGCTTGAATGTCTGATTACTGGGAGGTTTTCGACCTTGTGCTTGACTGCATAAGATTGTCAGATCAAATAATGTTCAGCGCGTACGACAACCAATTAAAGAGATTGCATCTAACAAGGGCTTGTAAGGAGTAATTAGTGAGCATTGCGTATAAAAATGACAAAGAAACAGAGAGGCTGAAAAGAAAGCATAATAGGATCAAAGGGTCACTAGAATGATAGCATAAGCAAAAAAAGGAAAATTAGCTTCCATATTCGATGGACAGGAACAACTAAATTAATATAGCATCCATACTCCAAACAACAACATCAACATCTACAGAAATGCAATGGATACTAATGATGTTACTGTCACAGCTAACTACTAAAAATGGAACACGAACAGGAAAACTAACAAAAACAAAGAAGTATAGAGTCTTGCCTGCACAACTTCTCTGATTCATGCAGCATGTTTACGCCGGAAGAAAATAAATTATCATCAAAACAACACGAACAAGTACCATATATACGTGCATCTAATTTTCTCGTGGGGACATGAACTGTCTGGCTAGATCTAGGAAGATCGCAATTTTCAATATGCTGCAAAGATTTCTGGGCAACCAACAAAGATAATTCATCTTTTCCTGCAATACGCCACCATGACTCAGATTTGTTAGCCCTGGCCGAGGGTGATTCAAGATCTAACGAAAAATTTACTCTTCTTTTCAGGGCAAAGGGATCAACTGTTGAGCCCAGAAGTTGCCCTTTATGAAGGCAATCTTCAGTGGTTATCTTTCTCTTGAGCGAGTGTTCTGAATAATTTTTTGTATTAATCTCTTTGAACGTTCTATCCGCACCCCGTGTCATGAAAACTGATGAGACTACCTCAGAAGAGTTCAGAAAAGAGTCTTCCTTTTTAGCAACAAAGTGGCCAGAGTCATTTGCTGAAGAGTTCTTATTTGTGAGTACAGCTCCCTCAGCGTCACCCTCATATTCTAAAGAGTTTAGTTGCTCACAAATAAAATCCTTATGATATCCAAAGTTCGGTTGCATCTGAAGCCACCATTTTGTTTCAGGTAACAGAACACAATTCATGGAATCTCTGTTATGTATGAAATTAGGAATAAGATAATCTTGGACAGTTATTCTACTTCCACTGCCTGAATCACTTTGTAGAGTAGATGATGAACAGTTGCATCTTCCTGTACCAGGCAACGGTTTGCAGCACGCTGCCAAGTAGTCCTTACTTCTGCAGCTGCCATGAACATCTCGTTCTCTCAAACCATTAGGTATAATTTTTAATCTGCTGCAAGCCAATGAGTCAACAGCATGTCCTAATTTATAAGAAAAAAGAAACCATACAATCAATCTAAGCAACCCTATTAAAAGAAGTCATGCATAGAAAAGTGTACCCTAGGCCTAATGTGAAGTTATTATACAAGAAAAGTTTGGATGGCAGATAACTTAGCTATGCATTGAGCTTGAAAAGAAAACTAATCAGTTGAAACTTGGAGTATTGTACGAATGAAAAAGGAGAATCTAAGATACATTTTTCAGGCATCAATTTTGTTTCATTATGACTACTATATGAGGATTTAACAAAATCAGACAGTCAAATCTTATCCACTGATTGAAATGTCATAAACCTGTATAACTAAATAAATAGAGGGCATAAAACTCTGTATCGATCTTACAGAGTACAGACTAAAGAAGATTCCAATCTACCTTGGTCTCGTCCGATGCAAAAGTTGTAGAAAGACTAGTCTATTTACTTGTAGATCTCTTTAATTATATGTATTGGATGCATATCTATTCTTAATAGTAGAAACTTTAATTCATTTTGTATAATAAATGAATTTCAAAATTACCAAAAAATGCAAAATTGAATATTGGTAAATGCAAAAAACATACATACTCCCTTAACCAAATTTTGAGAATAAGAAATGAACAATGGTGAGGAAAGCTCAAACAAATCTCATCAGTATGTCAAAATAATGCAAAACAATTAACAAGCATTTGAATCAAACAATCTAAACGACAGAGCTAAATAAGCAAAAAATGTGCATAAGAAGCCTAAGAGCTAAAGTGAGCAATAAATTGAACATACAGAAAACTCCTCCATATAAAAATCTGCCAGATGGGGAGAGAAGAAAGAAAAACCAATTTTCAGCACCAACGATATAGTGATAAAATTAAGTTTACATCGACGACGTCGTCAATATAAATTTCTCATTTCCCCAAGGACCAAAACCAGAAAGTCGAAGGAAAATAACAGGGGCAACAAAAAACCTAACTCCACTCTCGGCACCATGAAATCCACAGAGCAAGCAAGAAATGAACACAAAGTTTTACAATGAAAATAAAAAGAGCATTTCGCACGAACCAGACGAAACTAGTGAGCCTCCTCGCTTCACCACGATCCAACAACAGGGATGGTTGAAGTTAAAAGAAGCAGAAGGATCAAACGAGAAAAGAGTGGGATCGCGACAGTTTGCTCCGTTTGCTACTTTATTCATCTCACCAGTTATACAGCATTGCAATCGATAATCCCCCTTAGTATATTCTTCTCCCAAATGTTTCTTTACTAAAATATCTCTCTCTCTCTTACGGGGAGCGGTTCGCTCGAATGGGCCCCCTGGAAGGGCGGGGCGGGGCGGGGCGGGGCAGTTTGGGTATACTCTCGGCCCTCACTGTGCAAGACTCGGCAGACGACGTTAATTCTTACGCGATCATTCGCACTAATAAATCGAGAAATCCTTACCTACCCGTGTCGCCGGCACCCGTATTGACGAGGATCGCCGTCTCTTCCTGTAGCCGCACGTCAGCAGCATATGCTTTACTTAACGATACTTTACAACTAACGTCGATTGCGTATATAGAAAATAATAAAGGGATAATTAAAAAAAACTTAGTTTGGCCCCAGGGTTTAGGAAATAAAATAAAGATAAACAGGATGGAAAAAGAAAATAAAAATTAAAAAAAAAAAATACAGGGTGCATAATGTATTTGGTGAGCGAGTATTTGCTCATGTACTTGGTGAATCGAATAGATCGAATCAGATGGGAAATTTCAATTTCAATTTATGTATTTTTTTTATCATCTAATTGGACAAGAATCCACCCAACCAGCCTGCCCCTGCAAATAAGAATGTGACTGATTTGAGATGAAGCACCTGGATTTCAAAAACTAAGCACATAGATTAAGTGGACTCGAGTCCTAGAAAGAAAACAGTCCAAGTCTTTAGAGACGTGAAACATTAAGGCATATGGATTGGAATCTCATGCCTTTTCTTAGCTTTCTCACCAAACGCATTCATATATCAACGTACCTCATCAGTACATTTGCTTAACTTGAAAACGACAACGTAATCATTTTTGGTGTTGAAACAAAAGCAAAAAAATTGAATCAAGAAAACCAGGTGCTTAAAACAACTTGCGCTCTTGGATGAATCATTCTGCCAATGGAAATATGAGCCGATGTTCTTGGGCCGCTCATTCCTTCTTCCGCGATTTGTACGGCCCGAGAAGAGTTCTTGTCATGTGTAAGAGGTACTTCCAAGAAGCGATTAAATTAATAGTGATATTATAAGATGAGTAATGATATGCACCGAAAATATCTCAAATAAATATTTAGGGATATATATAAAAATTCATGATCTACCATTTCACTTATTGTGAACCCCATCATATTATGTGTTTATTTTTAAGTATTTCTGTGAGATTCTTTCTCTATGTATCTCATTTTTCTTATAAAATATGATGATTATGCTCATCCTAAATACATAGTTACTTTTCAAAAGAAGAATATAATCGAAGGGTTTCAACTTGGAAGGTGGACAACTTCCTTGCAAGATGGATAACTTTTGGATTTCATCTTACTCTTCTTCCTTATTTGTCGATGTTCATCTTTCTGTTTCCCTATTGTTCAATTATTACATCATAAAAAAGATTTTAAAATTTTATTTAGCATTTCAACAACATTGATTGTGGTTTGAGAAATTCGGATTTCGTGGCAAATTAGGGGGGATAAATATGGGAGTAGAAATCTGTCAATTTATTTCATTCATGTGTGTCTATAGAAGTATTGATCTATTTCAATGTGATCGAAGAATTCCTTTAATAAAAGGTGCATATCATATTAATTAGCATATAATGAAAGTCAATTGACAATAAATAGTGCTTAATTAAGTCGGAAGAAATAGCACTAGCAACAAGGACATGAGTCATGCCTATCCCATTGCTCGGATTCGGCAGGACTACGACGTATGTTTAGCTAATTAATTAGCCAACTAATTACTCAATTAATTAGACATGTAGAAATGCATTGCCTTAGTCAGCAAGTTAATCACTGCCGCAGCTTAATTAATCCATCCATATTCTTAATAGTATCATTTAGTTTTAATATTACTGGCCCAGCGATGGCATCTCCCTCCTCCTCCTCCTTCTCCTTCCTCCTCCTCCTCCTCCTCCATCTCCCTCCCAATTCTTCTCTGCTACCTTAGTGGTGAGCCTTCTAATGATAGGAACCAGAGCCTCCTCCTCCTGACTTTCCCTTCTTCCTCTTTGTTATTGTCGTTGCTGCAAGTGTTGTTTCATGTCTTGGAGAGAAGGTATTGATGTTGCAGCAGAAGCTTCAGTTTAGGTTTACCAAGACTTCTTAGAAATGCCTCGTTACATGCACGTATGCGTGCGAGGGTGTCTCATGCCCAAGTCGTTGGATCCACTTAGCATGCTGGGGCTGGAGGGCTGTAACCACCCCGAGTCCTATGCTAAATTTATCTCTACTTATAGTCCATTTTCAAATTATGTGAAGAGAGATAAATCTAAAGATCAATTTATAATTGACAGTCAAATTAACTAGGAGGTGAGAAGAGTTTTTTTTCGGGAGTATGTATCTATCAAAAATTATTCTCTTACCCTAGTAATAAATTAATAGATATATTAGAAACAGTAATGGCAAACAAAAGTGTACATTATATTTTTGTTTGGTGAACATAGTTGATACAACTTAATGCTTCCATATTAGAATTAGGATTAGTACGCTCTTTTTCATTGTTAGGTAAACGTGATCCCACTTCAAAGGTGTGTTTCTTTGAAAAGGCAGTATATTGAAAAAATAAATATGTTAGAATTGATGCAAAAATGAAAGGTAAGGATGGAAAATAATGTTACAGACATCTCTTCAAATATCCGTATGACACTTGATTCCTTAAATCCAGCCCAGCAGCAATACTTAGATATTTGCATTCAGATCGATCATAATGTAAATATGTAATCAACAAAGTAACACCCGTTAGTTAATAAACTTTCAACCCTTTATTTAATAATCCGGTTCTATACGTTATAGAGAGACGTTAACTTGGAAGCATCTCCTCTCATGGACAACCCCTGTTTTACATTATTTCTGTCGTTCCATAAAGCGTCCGTTAAAAAGTCTTAATATTTATCATAACTTAACCAGGACTTTGCTACATAGACATGAAAGATGGGTTCCTACGACGATACAGAAATTAGAGGGGTAGGTGATCAAAGTTAGGGACCCTTGCCACCTGGCTTGCCTTTCTTAGGGTCATGTTTGGGATTCGGTCCTCCATTCTCATAATCTTGAATGAACTCTTGCAAAGCCCTTCTCATGTGCACATGCTGAGAAAAAAAAAAAAAATCAAACTACAAGAGTATTAGTTCATATCTTGAAGTTGGACACGTAATAGTGGCGCTTTAATCTTATTATACTGAATCATGTTCCGTATGCATGCTCCAGGAACTAGTACTAGTGTAAGATCTATTACTGAAATGCATAATTTTCTGAAAGAAAAGGTGTAATAATTGCAGCAACTAAGAAATTTAGAATAATTTCAATGCTTTGGCCTTCTACTTGGGCTACTTGGCCAGCATACAAAAACTTGCAAATTACCTTGGCCATCATGTAGGGATATTGTTGAGTTCCACCTTCAGAACTTTGAAGCAGGCCGCCTGAACAGATGAGACACTAGTACGTGTTATGCAAACGGCATTGAAAAAATTATTGAAAACAAAAAAGGCATCATACATGAAGATGTCTCAAAGAGGAGAATAATTAGCAGAAGGACAGTGAAGTAGGATCTGAGTCTAAATGCCATGGCTGCTCTTCTCATGGAGGACTTTTGAGGGGTTTCAACGGGAACGAAGGTCTCTTTTATGGTTGGCGAATGCAAACTTTTCACATGGTCCGTACGTTAGCATCACAGCAACCATGAAATTCGTCAGCTAGCTACAAGTCAACTCAATGATTCGGTTATTTGAACATTACTGCTTAGTTGCCTGTTCTCCACCAAAGCAGCATCTGTTGCATTGCCCAACTCAATAGTCATCGGATCACTATCAGTAATACAGTTTCGGCCATAAGCTAATTTGCAGGCTTCTTTAAAAAGCCATGTGATAGCTGACCTTTCACTAAAATAATAATTAAAAAAACCCGGCTACAAAATTTACAACCAAAATTTTACGATCAATTTTATAATAATTGTTTTTATTGTAAATAGGTCCTCACAAAATTTTATTGTAAGAGATCACTAGGATGATAGATTTTACGTTTTTTACATCATGAACAATAAATTTATGATGTATATACTAGTCAATAGAACCAATTATTCAATAAGTAATTAAACTAAGATTTCAACGATAAATCATCATAGTAGTCAACAAAAGCAAAGCATAGTTCTAATATTCATATATCAACCATATAGAACCATGAAAATCAACAACAAAACACGTACAAGAAAATATAACAGTAACATTCATACATATCAATTGTAAGCATAACCAACTCCACCATCGTTCATCGAAGACATCATCATCACAAGCATCATCGGGAGGCAATAGAGAAGGGGTATTCTGACTTGGAGCAGAGGGCCAGGTAACTAAAGATGCTACAAGATTAACATCTGTTGTTGGTGGAACTCATTCATTTCCTGATTCCTTTGCCTCTATAGTATGCGGAACTCTTGAAGTTCATTGTCTCTTTGCACTAATAACTCCTTCAAATAGTTAACATCTTCGTTCAATTGATTTATTTCTATCCTTACTACTGATGGGATGGAAGAGGAGGTACTAGCGACTATAACTTTTGCTCAAAGAACCCAGTCAAAATATTCACTCTCTTTTGGTCCACAACTCACGTCTATCTATAGACTCAATATTACTAATAGATGGCTAAGATCAACCAATTTCATCATTAGCACCTGAACTTTTTATGCTAATTCATCATATTTCTTTTGTATTATTATGAGAAAAATTATAAGTTATTTATAATAACAGTATAATAGAAACGCATATAATCTTAAGTATAATAGAAACACATATAATCTTGTTTAAATATATAAGACCATGGGACCATATAAGATATAAATTATGAACATTCATATTAATATTGAATAAGTTGAAATTTATGGAAAAAATAAGAAAATCTCTATCAAGTGACTCATTAGAAATCAAATAATCTAGTAAGCAATAAAAATAAATTTTGGAGAGACTAACCTAATAAATTCATCGTGCTACATTATTATGGTATATTCAATAACTCTAGAAAGTACGGTTAAATGGATACCCTAGGCCCCACCCTCTCATCATACAATAGCTAGAGTTATCTCATTTACTTTTTAATGTTAGATTAATGCTATTAAGTAAAGAGATAATCTAGAAAGTCCAGTTAAAGGAATACCCTCTATCAAAGAGACCTCGGTCATATAATCTCTAGATTACACAAATCACTTCCAAACATTAAGTTAGAGAAAAGATATCAAATTCTAATTAACTTCCTTTGTAGAGAATTAATCTCCGTTTTAAGGCGATACTTTAGAAAGTCTGATTAAAGGGATACCTTCTGTCATAAAATCCCCTGGTCATACAATCCAAAGTACCTCATCTACATGATGATCGATCCTCTATATTTAAGTGTATTGATCTTACACATAATTCATCAAACACATACAAAGCATAACATAATAGAACAAGTCATAAACATACCATTAAATAAGGAAATGAGCAATTACATAGTTCATACATCAATATCGTGTTATAATTACTTCTTACATCCTATATTTGGAGATCTAATTCATAGTAAATGAATAACAACTAAGAGACAAGAAGTATAACAACCTACAATCCAAAACACAAGATAAAGAAGAGAGAAATACTTATAAATTCATTGTCGGTCTCCTTGGATAAATCCTTGCTTCGGAGGTGGACAAATTGTCAAGATTGGAGAAGATGGAGAATATGAGGTTCCCCTTAGAGGAGAGAACCCTTCCTCAAGGAGAGAGGTGAAACTCCAAACCAAAGATAGGTTAAAAGGGGAGAAAAAAAATCCCCTTTTATAAACAAGGGCACAACCCCATCGCTTTCTCTGCTACACAGTTGTGCCTCAAGGTACAACGGTGGCTTGTGTGTTGTGGCCTAGGACAGGCACAGTCGTGCCTTAGGGCACAGCCTACCCATGGGTATCCTTGGAAAATAGAGGCATGATGGGACCGTGGGTTTTTTTAAGAATAAAGGCACAGTCGTACCTCTGGGCATGACACAACGTGTGTTTCTACCTGGAGACCTAGCACGACTATGCCTCAGGGCACGACCTAGCTGTGTGTAGCGCTGAGGAGTGAAGCACGGTCATGCCTAAAGGCATGGTCTGACCGTGTGGACTTCTGAGGGTGGCTCTGGGGAGACACGACAATGTTAGTGGTCAATGACTGACACAACCCTGTTTTGTTGTTCTTTCTCCTACGAAGTCGCTCCAAAGTGCATTCTTCGTCTATTTTTGCTCCATATCACATTCTGTCAATGAAAACAAACAAAAATATATTTTGAATAAAAGGAGTGAAAGTATGACATAATAATAAAATAAGGTGAAATAAACATAGATTGTACTCGTCTCTTGCTTTGTGTGATTATTGCCGATTTTCTTAGGTCTTCATTAATTGACTATGAAGAAGGACGGGCCAAAGGACCTCCGCCTCAAGGCATGGTAGAAGAGTGAATGGAAAGCAGTTGTGAAATGGCACATAGAAGGAGCGAACATAGTGAAGCCAGAGTCTGGAAAAGGCGACCAAACAAGTGGAGAGAAGTGCAATGCGATAGAAACGCGAGAGATCTAATAGTCATCGGATCTGTATAGCCTAATAGGATTACGCATAGACCTGATTCTAATTTAGAACCAACAGTTTGACAGTTCAGAACCACTGATTCAATGGTTCTTGAGGGTCAACCATTAACCTTAACTGTTAAAGACAGTTATGGTTCATGGTTTGAAACCGCTAATTCATAGTTCGTGCACGATTCACCATGCTTGAAGATTATTATATTATTTTTTAAAATATATCTATAGAAATTATAAAATCGTCTGCCAGACTGAATATTATTGGGCTTATTAAGAATAATTATACAATAAAAAATGATTAAATAATTAATTAATATATGAAATCATTTATGGGTTTAGTAAACAATTATAAATTAGTTAAAAAATTAAAAAACATCTCTCCTACTTTTCTTCAATTATAAAAAATAATAATATAAAAAATTATTAATTATTATATAATTAACTAACATTTGAAAATAATAAAAATTGTAGTCTAATTGGTTAGAACATTTGGTTCTAATCTGGGAGTAGATCTACCATCGGGCTAAGTCTAAATTGGATCTAGCCCAGGCCTATAATTGGGTTAATGGATCGGTTATTTGTTGACCCTGTTATTAGGCCTGAACCATAACTAGTTACAGTTCAATGGTCCAATTAGTCGTGCAGTTCAACTGGTTTATTTATAGATAAATGTTTTTAATAAATAAAAAATAATTGTATTGGTAGGGGTAGACCTGACATTGGGTCGGGTTCGACCCGAACCCGGTCGGGGCCCGTAACCTAGTCAACGGGCTAGTTGTCAGTTGACCCGGGTCGTCAGGCCAAATCGAAACAGGCCTGGCAGCTAAAATCGACGGACCGTCAGCTAATCGCCGATTTGGCCCGCCATTTTTTTTGTTTATTTTAGGACCGTTGAAACTTTCGGTTAACCAGTGATTCATAACCGTTGAGGAGGGGGGGGGTATTTGTTTAGATCATTTAATTGTTTTTTATCAATGACCATGACTTAGTGCCTGTTACTATCCAAACTCTATAAATAGGGAGTTCATTTCATCATTTTCACTCACATCTTCTCTACTCTAATTTTCAATTTCGCATTCTCTAACGTTTTGACTCTAAGTCTCCATTTGCATACACTTTCGTTTTAATTTTCAACTACAATGGAAGGAGGTCGTGAAGGTTCATCATCTTGATCTCAAAGGAAAAAAGAAAATAGTGAATCTGTACGAGGACCCCCAACATTTAATCCACCGATAATGAGACCGAGCACCTTCCGATTCCAACACTCGAAACATATGGAAGTACCGATGTAATTACTTCTAAGATTCGGGAAATTCCTTCTATAAAATATTCTATTTTAACTAAATATTTTGAGAAGGTCACTCTTTTGTTGGGAGAATTACATGCAAAATGTAAGCACTATAATGCTTCATACAAATTCCATGCCAACGATGGCTATCAGTTGTTGAAACGACATGTAGAAATGAAGCAACTAACGGAATATAGACTCGACCGTTCTCAAATACAATTATATAGATTTTCTTCAACTAGCAGTAGTACTGATTCCGTTTGTTTTTATATTCTGATAATAAATTAAGAGAATCATGAGCTAGATTTGTTTCCATATCATATTTTCTTTCAGCTTTGGATCTAAATGCACATTTAAAGATTTTTGTAAAGAATATTTTAATCCATATGCTAAACATATTCTTAGGACTGCACTTACTCGTACAACTAAAAATTAGTAAAACAAGAAAAAAAATGTAATTGATAAATTAAGTAAATTAAATAATACAGTTTCTTCACGTTCCGATATTTGGAGTGATCATTGGTAAACTCATTCGTATATGGGTGTGACTTGCCATTGGATCTATAACTCATGGAATCTCCAAAAAAGATTGTTAGCTTATAGAGTTTTTAATGAATAGCATATTGCAAATAACATCTCACAATTATTATATTTAATTTTAGAAGAATATGGATTAACTTACAATTTTTTTTAAATATTATTAGATAATGTCAGTTCCAATACTGCATGTATAGAAGAACTAAAATTTATTTGTCAACCTGTTATTGGTGGTTTATTTTTTCATATTTATTATGTATGTTATGCTTTAAAATTTTGTGTTCAAGATGGATTAAAAATTTTAGAAAATTATAACCAATTAGAACTACAATTTCTTATTTATGATCACATCCATCTATAATGAAATAATGGGGTAAGTTTGTAAAACTAATATAATGAGACATAAAAAAATTTCATATGATGTAACAACTTGTTGGAATTCAACATATCAATTATTACAAGATTCATTTCAATATAAAAAATTATTATGTTTATTTTTTACATAAAATACTAATACTAATATATACTTATTTTCACAACAATAGAATATTTGTAGTAATATTTATAAAATTTTAAAAGTATTTAACGATGCAGTCGAATAACTTTACGGTGTTTATTATCCCACTGCTCATTTAATTTTAGAAAATTTTTCTAGTATAGTATTAGTTTTACATAAACATATTAATACTAATCTTTATATCCTTGGATATTTAATGAAAACTAAATAGAAAAAATATTTTTATGTTATTCCTGAAATTTATTTAATTATTTTTACTTTAGATCTAAATTTAAATTAAAAGTTTTACCAGAAATATTAACTTTATATTATGATATTTTAATTCTAATTAAATATTATTCTTTTCTTGATATAGTTAATATTATATATAATGTTAGAATTTATTTATATGATATTTATAATCGATATTATATAAAATTTGGAGAAAAAGAATAGACGAAATGTTCACAAGGATCTTCAAGTTTCACACGGGAACTTGAGAATTATTTTATGACTTCTTTTGATTTTAGTGAAGCATATAGTGAAAATTTTGATATCTTAAAGTGGTGGTCACAGAAGGCTCAAAGCTTTCCCGTCCTCTCCGTGATCGCCAAAGAAATTTTAGCTTGTTCAGTGTCAACTGTTGCTATGGAGCAGATGTTCAGTGTCATTGGGAACATATTAGATGAACGACGATCAACTTTATCTCTTAACTCATTGGAAGCTCAAGCAATTCTCGACGATTGGACCAAAGCCGAGAAACGTATACAAGGAATACAACTTTCTGATGATGAAGTCAAAGAATTTGATACCGAAGGAACCAATACAACGAGAACGGGAAATGGCAAACCATGAACCAAACCGTGGTGAACCATGGAGAACCGTGACGAACCGTGGCTAACCGTGAACAGAATCATGAATCGACGATTCTGAATCATGAACTATAATCATCTTAGATGGTTAACGTTAAGGGTCGACCTGTCAGGAACCATCAAACAGACGATTCCAAACCGTCGAACCGTCAGTTCTGAACTATAATTAGATCTAGGTAGGAGATTGAGCTCGGTCTTCTGTTAGAAGGTTTACTATCCTAACTAACTATAATTTTTGAAGTAAGAAAGTAAATATTTTTTTTAAATGATTGAGACTATTTGATTTTTTTTTTATCAACGATTACAATTCAGTATTCATTATTATCTAAATTTTTTAATTTTATAAATGAGTAGTTCATGTCATTATTTATGCATCATGTTCATTAACCATCCAAATAAATCTAACTAATAACTTATTAACAAGCAGAAAGATAAAACATAAAAAAATTATGTGAGTTTGATTCTCATATGTAGAGAACTTAGATACGTAGAAGTTTTTTTTTATGAATTTATAATTTAATCTTTTAAAATATAATAATATTAAATCATGACAAATCGTAAATTAAGGTAAATTGTAAATCTTGATGAATCATGCATGAATCATAAATTGATAGTTCTAAATCGTGAATAATAATTGCTTTGGACGTTTAAAATTAAGAGTTGACTCTCAAGAACCGTCGAATTAGTGATTTAACAGTGTCGAATCATCGATTCTGAACTAAGGTCGGATCTGACTGGGAGACCTGTGTTCGAATCTAGTATTAACACATTTCTTTTAAATATTTATATAATAAAAAATCAATTCCAACCTTTAAAAGACAATAAAATAAAATAAAAAATAAAAAACTAAACCGATAATTAAATTTTGCACAAATCCGACAATCCTACAACCCACAACTGGAGAGAGATAGAGACAGAATACCTTTCATATCTACAACAACCATTTGCACCCTTCAAATTTTTTAGATATAAATGTGATTATATGATGAAATATATTCATCCTAGATTTCATGGTAAATTTGGAATGAATTTAAAATTCATTGTCAAATTTTATAATAAATTTAAAATTTATTATAAATAATTTTGTAACGGACTTTGAATTTTACAACGAATTATGAATTTATTGTAACATTTAAAACGAATTTTGAATTCATTAGAAAATTTATGATGAATTCAAAATTCATCATTAAATTTTATTAGCGAACTCAAAATTAGTCATTAATTTTACAACAAATTCAAAATTGATCTCTAATTTATGAAAAAAAATGTTTCAGCCACGGATTTTGAGATGAAAATTATTTGTTACTCATTGTACGGTTAAAATTATTTTTATTACTAATTTCATTGTGATGATATATTTTTTGTTACTAATGTGATGAATTTTATCCGTTGTTAAAATTTATCACTATTTTTTATACTTTTTTGCAGTGTTCGCCTAAACTATGGTAACATATTTACTACCGGGTGTCTCTGACTACATTGTACATAAAAAATAATATAAAAAGATACATATTGTTGACAATATAATGTAGCTTTACAGAAAAAACAATGGTGTATTTGCATCAATAGTAGGTGCCAACCAACACTTAATATGGTCTGATAGAAAGTTAATGATGTCGTTGTTATATTGATTTGATATAGATCATGTCCTATTTTATAAAGTAAGCAACGTCAGTGTCGAGTTAGGGAAGGGGTCTCTGGTGTTGATCCTCCGATGTTCAAGTCAGTCATCAAAACTGTAGTAGAAAGCGGAGCAACAGTAACATAAGCACAAATAATGAATAATGTATATATCCGTCAGTACTTGAACACCTTTTATATAGAGCCCTGATGGCCGACGTGCACTCTCCTCGAGGTGTGTACACATTCTCCAATGTGTCTTATGAAAGGACCTGTCAGGAAAGTACCTCTGACACCATACCTTAACAAGGCGTGCATATCCCTGACAAGACAATAGAACCTTCCGCCGTACGATCCGTCTGTCGTCCATGTCTCGTGTCAGCGACACTATCTCCCAAAAGGATATCGAAAAATATAACAATGGTCCCGCTGCTTGGCTGAGCAAGGTAGCCGCTCAGCCAGGACTCCTTTGCTCTATCGGCCTCAGCTACTCTTCCTTGCGATGACTAGACATAGTAGCTTGTCCCTCCCGATCGACAAGCTCTTCGGTCTCCTCAACGTCCTGTTATTCTGCACTAAGTGTTTGATTATCTTACTGTATTATCCCGAGCTGAATGGATGATCAATTCGGACAAATCTCTTATCGATCGGATATTAATTGTTCGATCAACTTTACTAATGTCCTTCGTTCGATCATCATAGACAAACTTTTTGACACTTTAATATTGATCATCTTAATTTTAATCTCCACTTTCACAGTAAATCCATACTGAACGGACTTCTCTTTATCAACGCATCACTACCTTCTTACCCTGTTACGTCAAGCATCATGCAACCACTATTACAAGATCCATGCCGTGGTGCCGTACCAGTACAAAACGTGAAGGACGACCTTTAAAAGTTGGCGCACTATATGTCATGCTGGAAACCTGGCGTTTCTTTGTTGGCTAGGGTGAATATGCATCAAAGCATCTCAGAGGCCACTCAAAATGAGCCATACAAAATGGAACACGCAAAATAACTTTGACTAAAGAAAATGAAGCGTATCGTTTGCTTCTTCATAACACTATGTTAGTATGATATTATATTCTAGTTGACCGAACTGTTTCTACAAAATGGATTTCAGATACTTCATGGCACGACAAATTAAACCTGGGAGACATTCAATTTCATACAGTTGGATCTGCAAAGCCAAGACTGCACATTCCTGTCACCACTGCAGTTACGTTGTGTAGCACCAGCTGGAAAATGTATTGGTTGCCATATGAATATGCCTTGTTCCACTATAAATTCTGGGTAGAACCATATCCGAGATATCAGATTTTGTGGTGCGAAAATGGAAAGTTAAATGTCACTCGCAGGATTAAAATATGCCAAACTCCAATGCTCTTGGTGCAGTTTCTCAAGGTGAAATACACAAAATGAAATTAATGGGAGAATCATCTTGTGCCAATGAACTTGGTGCTTCAAATGATTAGTCTGCTGAAAGTTTTTCCAACTCAGTTAATTACTTGGACCTCTGACTTCCGAACAATGATAACCCAACTCAACTAAATCTCACCTCCAAAACGATTTCAGAACAAATTTTCCGTGGCACACAAATTACTAGAGAATGGATAAATCTGTGTTAGACATCAGAGGATTAAAACAGAGTGTGTACCTGTCAGAGATCACTGCTGGGTGAGTCACCAGATAGCAACTACGGTTGGGAAAAAAATCTCGAATTTACAGTAGGAAAAAAATACAAGAGAAAGAGAAATTAACCTGGGACAATGACGTCGGGCAGTGATTGTTGCTCACAACTTGGAATCAACCCAAATAGATCACCCGAGCTAATTTCGCCATTGGTTGGGTGACACCGAGTTGAAAGAGTTTGACCTCAACTCAAGCCTGTCTTGACCCGAGTTGATCTTTTGACTTATACCTCAACTTGACTTTTGATCGAGCAACTTGGCTTCTAACCTGGCAATGCCACTCACAAACCCCTATTTCTGCTACATCAAAGTGGATGCTTGTTCTATAGGATTAAATCCATATAGGTGGACTAAATCCAAGTGAGTCCACATGAGTGGACTTAATCTCGATAAGATGGACTTATACTTGATTAACACACAACTAATTAACATTAAAATGACTAAACTCAATTAAGTGATTTAATATTTCATATAAAAAGGGTTTGGATTAAATGGATATGAATTCAATGTATAAATCCAATAACATGACTTACTAACATTAATGAGTTGTTAACGAGGGATGAGCTTTTATGGTGGATAGTCCCGCTAGGTTGATTTAGGTATACAGAGGAAGAGATTAGTTCAATTAGGATATGATGAACCTAGCTCTCTTTTTCTTGCTTCTTCTCCCCTATTAAGAAAGAACGTGGTGTTCGCCTGTTCAATCCTGTGGAAGGCATCCGATGCATTCGCGGGATTTCTAGTGACAAATAAGAAGCGATAGCTTTGCGATGGATTTAAATCAGCTTGTGCTAGCTATTATTTCAATTTTCTATTATACTTTAGTTATTCATAGTAGCAAGATCCTCTAGCTATTGTAAATGTATCTTTTAGTTCATTCATGATGTATTGTAACTCTAACATGCTCATTTTAAACTTAATACAACTCTAACATGGTCATTTATTCTAGGACATAAAGCAATAAGGAAGCAGACATCACAAACAAATTAACTTGCTACTATTCGGGTCAAAAACACAAAATAATTGTAATAAGGACGAGCTATGTGAGGAAGAAGGGGAGGTTCAGACCTCATCCAAAGGTCCAAATTAATTAACTATTTTGAATATCACAACCGAAAAATAAGACTCATGCCGTTAACAACAAATGTTGTTGGTGGTCTGATGATACTGATCATGATAGAAAACAATATTTTTATTCGAACTACTCATGAATCTGCATATATCATGAATAGAGTTCTTCTTGTCCGTTTCCTGTTACATTTCAACATATTAATATTTAATATATAGGTGATGCCGGGTGTTAAAAGTGGACCCCGGGGTGACATGAAGGTTGAAGTCAAGGTTACATGATAGTCAAAGTTAAGATGACAAAACGGTCCAATTAGGGGGAGGTGGCAATCAAAGCTTCACCCTCAACTAGGCTAAGCTCCTCACTCAACGCTAATGCCCCCACTACAAGGATAACTTGCCCTAGAGCCGACCCAGCCTGAGGGGCCTACTGTGTCGCTCTGGTACCAAGACACTTAGCATAACTGATTGCCCCTAGGCTGCTTGGGTTTAAGAAAGGACCGGCTTACCACAAGGTCGTCCAAGAATATATTCGTTCAGGTTTCAATGGCTCAGCCTTTAACTCAGAGTACAGTCTAATACATTGCCAATCAAACAATATATAGCAGGTCAAATTTAGGGGTTTTCAATATTCATTCCCCCGTCCTCCTATATATGGGTGATCAGGTATAAAGTTGACCAGAGGTACAAGACTCTGTGTTCTTGTCTCTATACAATAAACATGTGAGGCAAATCTCAGAAGAAACCCGACTGAATTTCTAAAGCTCGAGATATCAATTCAGGAACGAGCCTTCAGATACAAGGACAACCAACTAAAGGAGCCGATCAGGCCTCGCTAGGGTCGGTTCTCTATCCTTCCCTACAAATGGTCAATCAATCATAGAATCGCCCGGACCTAGGGGACTTAGCTCTCTATTACTTTATAACTGAGCCTTCAGCACCATACAACATATACTAGGGCAATCTTATGGGCAAGACATCTTGACAGATTTTAGTATTTCATTTATATATCAATCTGCTGCTATAATATGCAGTCGGTCGACCAAATGTTAGGCTGGGATATACTCAGGGGGCATCATTGTCAGAGAATCGTAACAATTTGTCAGAGAATCGTAATCATTTGTCAGAGAATATTCTTCTACTATTACATGGCATTCAATAAAATCTTCCTCGTAGGTAACTCTACATCTTTCATCAACCAACACATTATAATAGCATATTCTTCCAATCGTCTTTTTGATAGCATCAGTTATAAAAAGAGGTGCACACGGGTAACGAAAGATTCCTAGGACGGTGACTTTACGCCTCCTAAGTTATACATGTTCCTTTACTCGACAATTTCTGATATCCGACATTTTTTGTCATCTCATGATTGCGGAGGTTATAGAGGTGATATATAAATGGAGGGTCCTCTCGGATGGTAAGGTACATGCTTCATATGTTTTACTACACGCATGTCCTGCTACTTGTTTATTGTTCTACTTTCCGCTCAGATAATACACTGATTTGAGCTTCGGAGGGGTCTTTGTCAGGGACCTCTTTCCTTATTTTTGGCACAGATGTTCTGTTTGCCCATTTGAATGTGTGCAGGGAGGATTTGCTCACTAGCACATAACCCTTGATTCGATCTAAAAGTCTTCTCCCAGTCAACTTTGCATCCACCTACCCAGCGCATCATCTCTAGCTTTCAGACATGATCAATAGGTATTAGTGTCCTCTATACGTCCAATTCTCCGGAATAAAACTTCATAAGATCAATACATGAAACCTTGCTCCAATCGAAGGTTTCAGTCACTAAATATTTGGTCACCAATCGGATTTAATGACGGAAGTTTATTTCTATCGCTAATTAGCAATGGAATTTATTTTCCATCACTAAACTTAATGACATAAATTTTTTCCGTCACAAGGATTAGCAACGGAAATTAATTTCGTCGCTAATTTTCACTAAAATTCAGACAACACCTCCTCTTATAGATCTTTTAACCTAATTCACATATCATGATAATAACAATCACAACATCAATAATGATCAAACATCAACAATGATATCAATATAAAGAATGATATCAACATAAACAATGATATAACTTCAACAATGATATCAATATCAACATTCAACATTCCAATTACTAACACGGTTACAAACTAATAAACTAAGCACATATCAACAAACCAACACAGTGATAAACTAACAATACATTCAACATTAATTATATCAACAAATTATCCTACATGGTTCAAAAACATTCCAAATACTCTATCACAAAAACAAACACATAGAGTTCAAATCCAATATATGATCATGATAAAAAAAAATTAGTATATTTATAATCATCACATCTCATCATCTGATCTAGCGGTAAGTAGAATATAATAGATTATTATAAAATACCACCACATAGTTTAGACTTCACTACATTTTCTATTTTGAAATAATCCTACTACATATGAATCTAAAGTTAAACTAGATATACACAAAGTCAAAACTATATTTATCAAAAAAAAATGTAAAAACTGATTAACACAAGTTTAATATATTTTAAAAAAACATATACCTTAATGAGAGTTTGGATATCTACTAAAGATGATAGAATATACCTTTATCTAAATTGTTCCTAAAAAAATATAATATAATTAGAGATGCATATAGTATGAAAAATAACAAAACTATTTTGTATTTTTTATGAGTAATAAACAAAAAAGCTAAGTCAACACACCTTATATGAGCTACTTATAAGTAGCATTCGAGTTCTGAATCTCTTGCGAGTCAAAATCATACGACGTTGGAAAAGCATAAGGACTCATTAAAGGAATGCGAGCAAAAAATTCTTGCATATGTCGCTCTAGCTACTACCGTCTTGACCTGATCATCAATCAACTCCTCTACTGTCGTGACCCAATTCTTGATTTTCTTTCCTTAAGGCTTCCATTTTGGTAAATGATAAAGAACCGAGACAACCCCTAACCCTAGGAGTCATTACACAATCATATACAAATTTTGTCTAGTAGCCAACGCCGTAGAGGGAGTTCTTTTTTCTTCCACCAACAACCTCATAATAAATATCATTTACAACATCAGTGGATAGAGTCTATAACTCCTCTCCCTCTGTAGCAAGCTTAGATGTTTGTGCAATTTGATTAGTCATTTCATCCTACGTAAAACAAAAAAAAACATATTAGTATTTAATATACAATTAATAAAACTAGTCATTGTTAATTGTGAACAGTAATAAAGTTTATATTCTTACATCTACAACTTTGATCGAGGATCGATAATGTTATATATTTAAGAGATGTTCTAAGGGATTACCTTAGAAGTTATATCATTTATTCGATAAATAAATTCACTATTTGAGTGTATATTCTCTATATATGTGATTTGATCTCAAACTCAATTAATGAAGTCTATAATACAATGAATAGCATGAAATAAATTATGATTAGATCACAATTAGTGAGTATCTCATTATGTATAATAATGTATATATTGAAAATTTTTCTAGTCGATGAATTAATGAGATTGGACATCATCGATTCTGTGAGAGTAACATATGTTGTGCTCCTTGGTTTATCCAAATAGTCGCTCCTCACTAGCTAGAAACATTGAGATATTGAAAGTTAACATGTGGATGCAAGTTATGGATAACTAGTTCATTGGATGCGACATGCTATGAGATTTCATATGGTTCTATACATGTCAATGAAGATCTTATTATAGATCGAATGCAAATTTCCTTAGACTTGTGGTATTCAAGTTATCTTGGTCATGGAGATTTATACTTTGTCATTTTACCAAATATCTCGTAGGAGGTGTAAGTCTAGGATGATTGACTATAAGTTAATATGTCCAATGGTGTTTGAACAATACATAGAGAATTCACCACTCTTTTGATAAAGGAGACATATATCCTAAGACCTCTTATTAGAATTATTACTTATAAGTCATTCGTCAAAGCGTTGCATGTCAAGAGGATGATCTTTTTAAATACGTGTTTGAGTAATTTGAATTCGTAGGATAAGGAATTACTCCTTGGATAGGTGTGATGTAGTAATCTAGTGGAAATTGACACATAGATCATGTCTTGAATCAAATGGGTATAAGATGAGTGAATGAAATAGATCACTAATAACCATAGCTACTAAAGGATTCAGATTTAGTTCTGAGATCAACTATGATTTTTTGATTATTAGGTGTCACTCATGATTGATTCATAATTAATGTTAATTATAAACGACCAATATAAATTGAGAACCTATTAGATCACACTTACTAACACTATGAGTATATCCGAAAGACTTAAAATAAGTTTCAGAATTGAATTCTCAAATTGATAGTGACTTAGTCTAGTAGGACCAGAAGAGACACAAATATAGAATATATTTGTTGGAACAGAAGCGATGGTAAGCCACATCTCTTGTAGGCATGGTTGGATCTCTTTTGGTGTAGTTATGAACCAAAGTTGGTTTATTTTAATAGTGAACCAAGAGTGTATTGGTTTTGAATCAAGTTTCATTGGTTGTGATACAAGCTTAATGAAAATAGATCGGGTTGTTATTGAGCATTGGATTTGGGAGATGACTTCCTCTCCAAGTCATTGTGAAGAGGTATATATATACCCTTCCATGAGGAGAAGAAAAAAATAATTAATAAAAGGTTAACCTAATTTGATTAGGTTTCTCTCCTTCTTCTCTTCTCTCCCTCTCTTGTTATCGCCTAGCCTTGTTGCTGCCATCCCTGCTGCTGACCGAATCTCCAACACAAGCCCAGCCGCTAGCCGACCCTCCAAACCACCGAACAACTAGGAATTCTAACCGGACATCAACTTTGTGTTGTTGTCCTCTTGCCACTGATTGCTTCCACATTACTACTGGCCAACTAGCATTCTTGAAAATATCTCAGCGTGGATATTGACAGAGGCAAACTTGGTCAAGTTTGCTAGTTGATGACATTTCTTTTACATGTCATCTGGTAGGTATAATTTCATTATGAAATTTTGTTCTATGTTTATGTCTGCACATATGTGTATCCTTTATGTGTGTGATATATGTGTTATAATAATTTAGGAAATTATTACGCTTTCGTTGCTTATTTTTGAAATAAAAATTTAAAACACGCATAAAAACACCCAATAGTACAAACACGTTGTAGTAACTATGGGTCCATAGCTGCTACAACTACAACATTTTAGGTTATAGCAGCTATGAAATTGTAGCTGATACAACGTAGATATTAGCCTTATAAAAACATATTGTAGTTACTATGGGTTCATAGTTGCTATGTGCAACACAAGTTTGAGGTTGTAGTAGCTATGAAACCGTAGTTACGAAACCGTAGCTACTATAATGAGATTTGCAATCTTGTACAAACACATTATAGCAGATATATGTTGGGGTTGCAAGGTTGCAAATATAATTTCACATTAAAAACATATGGGAAAGATCATGAATTTATAAGAAAATGTATCTCCATTGGTATAAGGCTTTTTGGATAGAGCCCAAGAGCAAACCATGAGGACTTAGGTTCAAAGTGGACAATATCATATCATTGTGGAAATATCTAAATTCTTTTTAATCCTTCAATTAGTATCAAAGTGAGGTCACTCTTCACCGGACTAACCGTCGAAAGAAGTACGAGATAGAGTCATGATTCAAGATCGAACCATGTGGGTGAAACCTTGAACGAAGTAGGAGAGACTTTGAGCAGGTCAGTGACCTGATGCTTGAGGGGAGGCACTAAGCAAGTCAAGAGTGACATGATACTTGAGGGGAGGCCCTAAACAGGTCAAGAGTAACCCGATGCATGAGGGGGACCCTGTGGAGTTGTTTAAGGGAGGGGTTATAGGGGTTGGAAGGTTGTAAATATAGTCTCATATTGAAAACACATGGGAAAGATCATGGGTTTATAAGAAAAAAATATCTCATTGCTATGAGGTATTTTGGGTAGAATCCAAAAGTAAAACCATGAGAGCTTAGACCCAAAGTGAACAGTATTATACCATTGTGGAGATATCTAAATTCTTTTTGACCCTTCAATATGGACCCATAGCTACTACAATACAAGTTTGAGGTTATAGAAGTTACGAAACCGTAGGTACTACAATGTGGTTCTCAACCTTGTATAGATAAGTTGTAGCATCAATTAATGCTAAAGCTTTATAAGATAACCTCGGGTGTTTTGACATCAAAAATGTTTATAGATCATTGATGAAATTTTGATCCCCCAAAGTATATATTTCTCCAATGACTTTGTATCTCGTGTCCATCATTTGAGTATATACTTATCAGACAAATGAAACATCTAGTTGATATGAAAAAACTAACATATGTCTGCATGGAATGTCATCAAACTGAAATTTTCTATAGCAATAAGATATGTAGTCCCTTTATTTGTCATTGTGACGACCCTTGGTTTGAAGAAGAACAACTTTGAAAATTCATCACGTAGTAAACCACTAACTCAACTTCTATAGATGTTTATTGTACATAATAATCACGACTCTCACTCATTTCACTTTGAAACTCCACCTATTTCTTTTTCATATATAGCTTAACCATTTGAGTCTTCATTGGCTAGTTTATCTTAATATTGAGATGCCCATTTATATCAATATGGTCAACAACTAACTCATTATGTCTTTGATATCTTAGTGCTCTATTAAAATGGGTAATAAAATTCATCAATGAGTTTTTATTTGAAACATACATCTTGAAAAATGAATGTGAGTCTTTAGATCTCTGACTACTTGACATTCCGGGACAAAATACATGGCTAAAATATGTTGGCACCCACTTGTGTCGTAATTCATACATCAATGACAATAAATCATTTTTCTCCAAGTTAGCACACTTGATAACTTCTTCTCATGATTTTTAAAATTCATCAAGTGTTGTAGACTTTCCAATGACATTCTTTATGCTTTGATAGTAGTCACGAAAAATCAAAGAGTTCAATTTATCTAAGAATTTGTTAAATATGTGTCACAAATAATATTGATACATTATCTAAAGAAAAACTTGGGTAATGACTTTCATCATAGTAGGATCTTGATCAGTGATGATTATGTTTGGTGTATCTTTAGGTATGACTTCTATGAATTTATTAAGCAGTCAAACAAAAGACTTATTTTTCTCATCGCAGCAACCAAAAATAATTATCTAACCATGATAATTAACTCCTATAAATGATACAAAAATCAATTCGTAATTATTGGAATTATATCATATTAACTACAACTACATCACCAAATACATTGTATGTAATCTTTAATACATGATCCGTCTAAAAATACCTACTAAATTTGTTATCTGAATCAGTCTCATAATCAAAGAAAAAAATTAAAATTTTCTCTTTTTTAGATGCAAATAACTCGATTAATGTTTCGACATCGATACTCTTTTATTCATCCCTTAGCTCTTTCTCAAAATTTATAATATCTCTTTTGGTGCAACATACTCACTCAGGTCCCCCATAGTCTATCTCTAATAAGAGCATTTGTTGATAAGTTGGCATATTGACCTTTGAAAATTGTTGAGTGAAAGCTTTCTTTGTTGTCGAAATATTATGATATGAGCATAGCAAATGCACCTTTGAAGGAGTCGAGAGTAGATGATTATGATTTTCTATAAAGTTAGTGACAACTCAATTAGGTCCAATTTGTTCCTTGACAAGTGAAATCATTGACATACAACCAGTTCTAAGTTCGCCACGTGCTCTAATACTTGTCTGTTGATCACCTTTTGCATGTTTATTCCATTGCATTTGATTTGTATGCCCTTCTTTAAAGCATACAAATGTTTTCCAAAAAACTTCATTTATGTTTTTATTTTTCTTACTATTGTTTATCTTTGTGTTAAATTTGATTTCACATGTATATTAGTTATAGAACGAAAATGCATCCTCTATTGATGAAAATTTCAATTCAATTTTTAGCTTTCAATCATCTATAACTTAGGCAATATATAGTTGCCGCTCGCCACTATTTTCTTCCATTGTTGGAGAATGTCAGATTCTTCAATTATCTAAAGTTCTCAATTAGGTCTTATTTCATCACAGAGATTTAAGCTCGTTAAGAAGAGTAAAGGTTCTTCTCCGGATTACCAATCTGCTTTAAACATTACAAGGTAATAGGTAGCTCAAACATATATTACGCAAGTTATCATAAATTAAAGATATTACTTAAACATTGTCATTTAAAGAATTTAAAATCTGATCTAATAATTCTTTCCAAAGTAATTTTGTCTGCAGCATTGTAAATGGACATACTAACCAAAATATTATAGCAGATACATACAATGGGCATACTAATCAAAATATTATAGCAAAAGAATTTCAAATCGTCAATTATAGAAAATATTTTTTAGGTTAATTATATGTATCAAAAGTGTTCTAGAAAATTTTTCTTGGGTTGACTCAGTTGCTAGTATATGTATTTGTTTCAATAGATCTTGAGGACAATTCTCTATGGGCTGTTTGGGTAAAATGAATCATTTAAAATGGATTGGCGATATTGAAGAGTGACATTCTCAAAATATTTCTCATTTCATATTTTCGTATGAAATTTATGGCAGTGGACGCTAATTTAAAATCAATTTGATATTTAAAAAACATTTCAATGACAGTAAATTTGTAAATATCTTTAGACAAATATATATGACTTTAAAAAAAATAAGTCGAAATTTTATTGAACTAATTGTAATTTATTTCATCATCATACAATTGCAAATGACTGTAATTAATTCCACTAAAAAAATTAACCTAGAAAACAATGACAAAAGAGATTTTTTTTCAAGTAAAATGAAGGGAAACAATGAGCAGGTTGAACGACGACGCCCCGAGGACTTCTATAGTGTCAGTGCTGCGTACAGGAGTTGATTCCAGGTATCCGGAACGCCGGCGAGGCACCAGTGGCTGCAATCCATCCCGGGATGCTCTCCGCTGTACGCCGATGGATGCCCATCCTTCCGAAGCTGAGAGAGCAGAGTTACGTCGAGCAAGAACACCGGCTTCGACACCCCGCTCAACACACTCTTCACCACCGACTGCGCCGGAACCGGACCGGCCGGGTAGGTGGATCCACTCACAGGATCCGTCTGATTAGCACATCCCTTTGTGGTCGCTTCGCCCCACTCTTTTGCCCTGATCAATCAATCAAACAGTCAATTAGCTAGAGAGCATGAATTCATAAGTGCGTGCGTGCGTGCATGATTCCCATACATGTAATGGGTGGGAGAGATGCCCCTGAAGAAGACTTTAGTTGTTGCAGTATTGACGTTGGAATCCACCCATTTGGCCCAGGTGGTCATCCCCTTGCTGAAGGCCTCCAACCGGTCCATGTCTTTGTACGTCTGCCCGCCGTATTCTATGTAATCCCATCTGCGTACGTACGTCCACACAAGATTCGATCAGAATCAACAGCAGAAGTTAATCGACATCGAAAAGTAGGCAGACGACGGATCGAGCTCACACGGTTGGCTCGCTCCTTTGTTATTCCACCAGTGCCAGGTGTTGAAGATCAGCACGTCAGCTGCGATCCAGGCCGAACCGGATTGTATCGACTCAAGCTTCAGAACCCTGCCGATGGTCTCGTTGACGATGTCGACTAGGTAGGTGCTGTGGTACAGCATGACCGACACTTCATACTCCTGCGTACGTGTATTTATTAAAACAATGCTAGCGCTTAATTTACTACTAAGAATCCAAGTGGACCTTTAATTTGAGGCGGCTCACAAGACTACAAGAGCGGAGTCTAAATATTGTTGCCAGAGAAAAGTTATGGGAGAGTCTAGCTAAGGCTAAGAAAATGATCATGTGAGAGATTCAGATTCAATGGATGAGCTAGCTAATAAAGCCAGATTCCCGCCAGGTAGATAACTATATACGTGGTGGTAGTACTCAGTCAGAGAGCTTGTCCTATTGAGAGAGTAACATGCATGAACAAAGTTCAAAACAAATGGATGGATAAATTAAGACGATTAAGCAGGAAAGAACAAGCAGAACAAGCTTCCTTGATTAACGAACCCTACTGGCACAAAAACATACGAGCACGAGCTCAAGAAGGCAGTGGGCATGACCTTTACGTACGGTGTCATTGTCAACACCCGCGCGGAGGTAAAAAGACAAGAGACTAGCTAGCTAGAAGAATTTGTGGTGAAAATGAACTTGAGAATGAGATTCTATTTTTAAGGGGGTTGAGAGGGGAGGAAGAACCTGAAACGTAATGGAGGAGAGGGGGGGTGATTTTGTGTAGTTTGTCTTGCCGTCGGGGACGGCGGCGTGGAGCATGCAAGCCAGTGACATCCATTGGTTCTCGCCGAGGGAATCCCCAACGAACATTATCTTCTTCCCTTTGTATTTCGTTAGAAAATCCACTCCGTTGAATCTGAATCGAAGAGACACCGTGTAGTCAGGTAATTAATAATCCAATTTAACAAATACTAAGCAGATCGTATGGACGAATACGAAGAAGAAGCTGAATTGTCGTTGTTCGAAGAAGAAGATGATGATAGTGGTGATCGAATTATTAAATGACGATCGAACCTTGGGAGGTCGCAAGAATCAGGGTTCCAACGATACTTGAGGTAGTTCTTGTCGGGGCGGCCGTAGCGCTGGCAGTCGAACTCGGGGTCGATGAAGGGGCAGGCGGAGGAGTCGTAGGCCGGGTACGACTCGTCGTAGACCCAGCTGCCTTGGAACAGGTTGCAACTCTCGGCAGCGGCACGCGCCCTCCGCCCCCTCGCCATCCCCGCGGCCAGGCCATTGCCGCCGTCCCAGTGGTAGGGGAGATACGCGGTGGCGGAGAGTAAAAGCGAGAGCAGAGAACAACAGCAGAGGAGCAAGCTCGACCGAACACTGTTCCCCATGGGAGCACAGAGAGTGCAGAGCTGCTGCTGGGAACCTGGAGATTTGTATTTATAGTCAACGTTGACGGCGTCAAAGCAAGGAAACAAATCGGCCGCTAGATTTGGCTGGTGTAGAAATTGTGCGGCGCATCTGGGTGGCTGGTATCGCTGGAGTTAATGATTATAAAAAATAAAAAATATTGACTATTTTTTTGTGAAATCTTGACGAGACCCTTTGAGGAAAGAAGGGAATTAATTAATTTTTTGGCAGAAAATTTGATAAATTCGACTCCTAAATTCTGGCCAATTAAAAAAGAGAATAATAAAAAAATATTTTAAAATGATTATCTAACTGGTATGTTATTTAGTTATATTCCTAAAGAAAATAAACTAAAAGAAGAAGATGATTAAAAAAAATGAAGGAAGAATTTATTATTTTCCATGTGAGGTGAAAAACAGACTGTTTTCGTTTAATAAAGGTCATAAGAGAAATCAAAATTTATTTCAATTAAATACGGAAACAAAGGAAGTATCAATTTTTTAACTTGTAGAAATTAATAAAAGAAAGGAAAATGAGTTGAGTTACCGAAAATAGAATAAAGACATTAAGGTTCGTATATTTACAATTGTACCCTCGCTACAAAGGTTGAGTGTGTATTTACTTGTCTCTTATTCTTGTTTTACTCATCTACGCTTAAGTTGTTTTAAAATTAAATTATAGCTTTTTTATTATTTATAAATAAAACTATAAATAAAGACACACATTAAATGGATGCATCTAATGATAATTAAACAAAACATATACTCTAACTCAATAAAATTAACTCATATCATAATTCATATCTCATATCACTTTCTAAACCCTTAATTAAGTCATATTGCTAATTCTATTTTCTTCCAATGATTTACTATCCCAATTCATATCTCATAAAGGATTTCATTCTGACGGGTTAGATTCTGACTATTTACTAATTTAAAGGATAAATCTTAATAGCCAAAATCTAAATATAAAATGTTTCATTATTACATGTAATCTTAATTAATGCATGTCAATCAAAAAATAAATGTAAAGGATTTCATTCTAGCTGGTCAGTCAGATTCTGACTATTTAGCACTGTCCAACTTAAAAGGTAAATCTTAATGGTCGGCCAGCCAAAATTTAAATATAAAATATTTCATTATTACATGCAATCTTAATTAATGCATGTCAATCAAAAAATGAATATAAAAGATTTGATTATGGTTGGCGCTATTTAGCACTATCCAACTTAAAGGGTAATCTTAATGGCTAGAATTGATCAGTTTGTCAAATTCTGGCTAGAATCTTAATGGCTAGAATCTAAATATAAAATGTTTCATTATTACATGTAATCTTAATTAATGCATGTCAGCTAAAAAATTAATGTAAAAGATTTCATTATGGTTTGTCAAATTCTGGCTATTTAGCACTGTCCAACTTAAAAGATAAATTTTAATGGCCAGAATTTGACAGCTAAAATTTGAATATAAAGTGTTTCATTATTACATATAATCTTAATTAACACATGTCAACTAAAAAAATGAATGTAAAGGATTTCATTCTTACTAGATTCTGATTATTTAACACTGTCCACTTAAAGGATAAATTTTAATGGTCATAATCTGACCATTTAGTACTATTCAATATAAAGGGTAAATCTTAATGATCAAAATTTGACCCGCTAAAATCTGGATATAAAGTGTTTCATTATTACATGCAATATTAATTAATGTATATAAAAAAAATAAATGTAAAAGATTTTGTTCTGTCTAATAATCAATCAGATTCTCTGATTATTTAATATTGTCCAACTTAAAAGATAAATTTTAATGATTAGATAGAATCTGATTAGTCAAAATCTAAATATAAAATATTTTATTATTACATACAATCTTAATTAATACATATTAAAAAAATAAAATGAATGTAAAGAATTTTATTTAGCTGGCATTCTGGTTATTTAGCAATTTCATTCTAGCTCCGAGCGATTGCTTGTTATGTATCAACGTAACTCAATTAATGCAGTTGCTTACATTTTGCATGCGATAAAGACTTTGGACAGAACGGGTTGAAGTTAAGATCATCAGAAGGCGACGGAATCGATAGATACGATTATTTTCTTGAGAATGATGCAGTACCAGCTCTTTATTTGTGCCGGCAACTGTTATGATTTTTCCGTGTAAAATCAAGAGACCACAAATAAAGTTTCGCATGCATGCATGCATGTATGTTTTATTGTGTCTGAATTGTTGAATG
Organism: Zingiber officinale; assembly: GCF_018446385.1. Taxonomy (NCBI): domain Eukaryota; kingdom Viridiplantae; phylum Streptophyta; class Magnoliopsida; order Zingiberales; family Zingiberaceae; genus Zingiber; species Zingiber officinale. The sequence continues at coordinate 251,530 of NC_056004.1, forward strand.
CAAATGCATGGTAGGTATCTCATGAGCTAGTGGATTGCATTTTCGAGCAACGAGCAGTGAACACGAACTCTGTGACGACTAGGATCGGAGTCACGGAAATACACTGCCATTAATTAGAGAAAACCGAGCAGTCCCTCTCCTTGTCTGCTACGCACTTGCCGACGAGCAGCTGCTGCCACACAGGCACAGAATGACATCGATCTGATGGGAGGAACAAAGAGGAGAATCAGAAGGGAATTGGACCGGAGCACCATTATTATTTTGATTTTTGCCGACATGAGTTATAAATAACTTTTAAATTATTTATATATAATGACAACAAGTTTAATATACCAAATAATCTTTTTGAATATACAAATTTATTTTAATCGAGCAATGATATGCTAAAGAAAAAATTTTAAGGATAGATATATAAATTCATGATCCACCATTTTACTTTTTGTAAGTCCCATCATTTTAGAAATAATAATAATTTCTAAATTATTACATCACACGCACCACACGTATACAAGTATACAACATACAAAACATGATCGCATAATTAAATTTATTACGAAAAGTAAATTTACGCTAGGTGTACCTTACGGATGACCTGTAACGAGAAAAGCATCAACCGTAGCGACGTTGTCGAACATCGCCTCTATTAGTATCCACGCTGAGCTCCCCAGAACAACTCCTTGAGTACAAGTCTCACCTTCGGAAGTTACCAGTCACGAGCGAAGAAGAGAGATCAAGAGAAAGAGGAAGAGAAACACACAAGGAAGAGATTTCTTCCATGTGGTGGTCACGACAACAAGGGGAAGTTGGCGGCGGCAAAGAGAGTGGGAAGAGGGAGAAGAGAAATTGGGTTAAGGTTTTTCAAAAATCTTACAAGTCAATTAATGATCTCATGTGTATAATCTTCTCTCAACCATATCAATATGTAGCCATCATTAATGAATTGGATTAGAAAGCTCAAATCCAACCCATTATCCCTTAATTAAAAATTAGTCCAGTAGCTCCTTGGTTTGGTTCACAACTAAACCAAGTCAGTTCGTGACTAATTCATTATTAAACCAAATATGGTCCAACTCCTTCATAAGAGATGTGATTTATCCACGCTTCCATTGCGATAAATATTTCCATATTTATCTTATGTATGGTCCAACCAAACATTTATCTGTTGATTTAATAATACTATTTTTTAACTTGTTTTACGTCTTTTAGAGACTCGTTAGTGCGTGTTGTTGGGACCTTGACGTCCGCTAGAGGGGGGTGAATAGCGGCTCACCCAAATCGTTCGCTTCCTACGTTGTTAGCTTGCGCAGCGGAATAATACAAAAATAAACAAGCTAAATAAAATACAAGACAAGAAAGAATGCAAACCAAGCTACACGATCATTTACGTGGTTCGGAGATAAAGCTCCTACTCCACGGCGTGTCCGTAAGGTGGACGATCCCTATCCGTCGGTGGATTACTCCCCGGAAGACCTCCGGCTAGCTCAAACTCCTTGTGGGTGGAGAAACCTCACCACAAACTCACCAAGACCTCTTGGACACAAGGAAAACTCTTGAGCACTTGTAGACTACTAATTAGACCTTAACCAAGTCTAATTTCGTCAACTCAAACCAAGCTCCCAAGCTTTGGTTTTATAGCTCGCGGGTTGAAAACCCCGCCTACCAGTCGACTGCTAAAACATGCAGTCGACTGCCCTCTGTGGAAATTCGACCGTTACACCTCAACGGCTCGATTTCACACATTCTGTTCGCTGCCAGTCGACTGCTAAAACATGCAGTCGACTGCTACAGTGACGCTACGGTACTGCTACAGTAAACCCTAATTCTAGTATTTTACTCCGAGTACAATCTCTCAGCACTCGTCCCTGCCCGACCAACCTAGACCTAGCCTTCTAGCCTCCTCCATCAGCCTTGCGTCCCTCGGATGCCTCCCCATCCTTCACGTCTTGCCTTCTGGAGCTTCCATCGGCCTTGTCATTGTTGTCGGGTCTTCCTTTGCCAAGAGGTCGCGCCTCCGAGACTTCATCCATTGCCAAGTTACACTTGGACTTACGTTGCCAAGACTACATGCTTGGACTTACACCGCCAAGACTCATCCTTGGACTTTCCTCCTTTGCCAAGATCACACTTGGACTTCTTTGTTGTACCTGTATCCTGCACACTCACACTGCATATCAAATACAACAATAAACCTAACTTAAACCTTTGCCCAAACATCAAAACCTAGGGTCACTAGATTGCTCCAACACGTGTGACCCAATAAGTTTCCGATTTATCTTGGTCGTTCATAATTAACTACTTAATTATAGAACAATCATGAATGATACCTATTGGAACCCCAAGGTTATTTTTGGTGTGATCAACCAAGTTAGGTTATGTCTTTTCATGTTCTGATCCATGTGTCTAAGTGTGCAGGAGCACAGGAAAACGAGCGGAAGACGCGGCTAGTGAGAAGGAAGGCACAAAAGATAGCCGACGGACTCGGTGCGTCCAAGGGATGAGACGCTGCAGAAGAGTATGCCGGTGGACGAAAAGGGCGTGTGCGACGTTCGCAGGATGAGAAGCCGGAGTGGAAGCATGCTCAAGGAGAAGGTCGGAAATTGGGTTCGGGTGAGCCCTATTCCATTGGTCGAAATCACCCAGATGATCAGAGCAGCGGAAGAGCTCAAGTGGAATTATGGAGCTGCTAGAGGTGCCTTTAACAAGAGTTGAAGGCGCCTCTGCGACCTTCAGGCAGAAGGTGCCTTCAATGGCTGAAGGCGCCTTCAACCAGTCATGGAAGGCGCCTTCAACCAGTCATGGAAGGCGCCTTTCATTGCTATGGAAGGCGCCTTCAACCAAGCAATCCGGCTGTTGGCGGAAAAGATAAAGTTTTATCCTTTACCTCGCTGGAGGCGCCTTCCAACACTATGGAAGGCACTTTCATCGTGAGGATAAGTTTTTCCAGGGGCTATAAAATGACCCTGGACCTAGGAAAGAGATAACAACTTCTGTATTGATTTCCTAGTAATAGTCTGAGCTATTAACGAGTGTCAAAGAATTCTCCGTCTTCAATGAAGGAGACTTTTTAAGGGCTTTCATTTGGCTTGGATTAATAATTGGCTAGGTTGTAATAAAGTAAATTATGGTGCCTTTTACTGATTTTGTTTAAGTTGTTATTTTTGTATTATTTTTATTTACTATTGTTGCTAACCTAAGTTGAAAGATCGAGAAAGATATTTTAGTATTTCAGGTAAGTCAACCCTCTCTAGCCAGCCCACTGGACCAACAAGTGGTATCAGAGTCTAACGGCTTCAGGAGGACTAACCGCCGAACGAAGCACACGAAATGGTCGGTTCAAGCATCCACCCACCAAAGTTCAAGGGGGACTTCGCCAACTGGAAAAATAAGATAGAGGTATTTTTTTCAAGACTGATTTCAATTTATTTTTAATAATAGAGTTTAGTTTTGTAGTACCCCAAAGGTAAAGATAAATACCACTGGACCAAAAATGAGCAAGCTGATTTTGTGGCAAACGACAAAGTAAAGTTCCATCTGCTAAGTATTCTACTGCTACAAGAAGTCAATCGGATCGGAGCCTACGAGTTTGCGAAGGAACCTCGGAGGCGAAACTCGCAAGACGAGATCTGCTTAGAAACCAGATCAGCAACATCAAACTGGAATAAGGAAAAACAGTTGCACACCTTCATTCAAGGATCAAGGAGCTCATCACTGGACTCACGAATCTCGAAGAAAATGTAAGTAATCAAGATTCGTTAAGGCACGCGCTTAGCACATTCCCTAGAAGTACTGAATGGGCATAATTAGTATATGTCTATTACACATCTAAGGATTTAGATTCAACTACGTTAGAAGAGTTATTTTCTACCTTTGAAGGCCACGAAACAAGATGTGCAGATGCGAAAGAGCCGAAGCACAATATTGCCTTTAAGGCAAAGATGGACGAACAAACTTCAGAATCCTCTCTCGACAACAACAAAATGGTAATGATGGTAAAACAGTTTAAGAAACTATTTAAAATTTGAAAATCTAACCATTTGCAGGGTAGAAAGAAAAGGACAATCAGATGCTACCACTGCAATAAAGAAGGGCACGTTAAAGACAACTGCCCTAAATTAAAGATTAATGAGAAGGACAAAGGCAAGAACAAGAAGCATGTTCAAAAGAACACATACAAGACTCTAAAGGTGACATGGGACGAAACGTCGTCTGAATGGAGGTCGAAGCCTTTTCCGGACTTGCGTTGATGGCAAGTCAACAAGAAGACGAACACGAAGAAAGCTCTTCCGAAATGAGTATTGATGAAGGGGGAGTTACATCAGAAGAAAGCAGCAGTTTAGGAGGAGCTACGGATGACGGGATCGACAAGGTAAGTCAGGTACGATATCTTTCACCTGATAAGTTATTCAAATTTATTAAGTTCTTATCAAAAAATTATTGCAAGTTAGAAAAAGAAAACTTAGATTTGAAAATACAATTGTCCAAAGTATGTCCACTAGATTTATATGATAATTTGAAAATAGAAAATGATAAATTGAAAACAGAGATACAATATCTGAAAAATCGTGCATGCTCATATAATAAAAATATTAGGAAATATAAAAATTTGAACTAGTATCTTAGATTTCATAGGGATCAAATCAAAAAAATATCCAAAAGTTACGTACCCTCGAAATTTCTAATTAACCCAGTTAGAAGAAACCTATATTGGGTTTCAAAGACTTGTCTAAATTAAAAGTTTAATTAGACTTAGGGCTTTCAGAAAGTACATTAAATATTTGAATTTCTTAAAAGGTTTTGTCTAGAAGTGGTTGATGATCCAATAACCAATAAGGCATAGTGCCTCGTCACAGCCCGGAAGCTAATTATTGAATTGAATATTTAATTGATAAACTAATAAACATAAAATAGTTAGTTAAAATAACGCTTTCAATTTTTCTCAATTTTATAACTTAGAATGTTTTTTTAAAACTTAAAGTTTCAAAAATTGTTGTAATTTTTCTAAGTGATATCAAAATAAATTTTAAAAAAAAATTTAAACACTTGTAAGTCTTTTTTAATTACCCTTAGATTTTTTTATACCCCATTTTGTTGTGATCAAAGTGGGAGAAGGGAAACTAAGTCTAGGATGATGTAGTACAAATATAAATCTTTAATCTTTTTACACTTTATTGCATTATTCAAATTTTAAATCATTTGCACTTTATTGCTTTAATTTTATGATTGTTTATCATAACTTAACTTGAGCTGCTCACATCAAAAAAGAGGAAGATTGTTGGAATCCCAAGATTATTTTTGGTGCGATCAACCAAGTTAGGTTAGGTCCTGTTATGTTCTGATCCCTGTGTTTAAGTGTGCAAAAGCTTAGGAGCACAGGAAAATGAGTAGAAGACGTAGCTAGCGAGAAGGACGACACAGGAGAGAGCCAATGAGCTTGGTGCATCCGAGGGACGAGACACTGCAGAAGAGTGCGTCGGTGGACGAGAAGGACGTGCACTACAAAAAATTATGCAAATAACGACGGCATTCCAGATTGAATTTAATTCAGTCGGAAATCATCGACTGAATAAAATTCAGTTGGAAAAATACCTACTGATTTCAATTCAATCGGTGGTTTCCGACTGAATTAACATCAGTCGAGAAATACCGACTGAATGGAAATTTTCGTCGGTAAATACCGACTGAAATGTCTATTCAGTCGGCAAATCCGAGTGCGGGTTCATGGAGAAGCATTTATAAAGGTTCATGGAGGAGCGGGTTCGATATTTACCGACGGAATTTGAATTTCATCAGAAATTACCGACGGAATTCAAATTCTGTCAGAAATTACCGACAGAATATGAATTTCGTTAGTAAATGCGATTAAAATTAGGGCACGTGATTTCAGTTTCATCTCCATGTGAACAAATCTTTCTCCCAATCTCCTCTCTGCGTCCTCGACGATCGACAACCGGTGATCTCCGCGTCCTCCGCGATTAGCAGCCTCATGTCCTCCTCTCTCGTTCTCGGTGATCAACAACCGGCGACTCAAGTATGCTCCTCTCCTCATTCTCTTCTATTTCACGCACACGCCGATCGCAGTAGGGCCTGCTGGTGGCCGACCGGCCCCCGCAGGGACCTGCTCCCCAGCGCCTGCTCCCCAGGCGACTGCTCCGTTGGCACCTACTCCCTAGGTGCCTGCTCGCGGCAGTCGGCCGCCGCAGGCCCCTTCTCGCGGCAGGCCCCTGCTCGCGGCTGGCCGCAGGCCCCTGCTCGTGGTAGGTCGTAGGCCCCTGCTCGCGGCAGGCCCCTGCTTGTGGTTGGGCATAGGCCCCTGATCGCGGCAGGTCATAGGCCCCTGCTCGCGGCTGGCCGCAGGCCCCTACTCGCGACTGGCCGCAGGCCCCTGCTCGCGGTTGGCCGCAGACCCCTGCTCACGTTCTATACATTAGATTTGTTTTACTTGCATTATCTTTTGTTTATTAGACTTAGTTTCATTATATGTATTGTTATTTTATTTAATGAACGTTTAAGCAACAACATATGTTTATTAGAAAGTCTAAGTTTATAATGGTTCTCTAAGCAAGAAGAAGATATTCTAAGTTTATAATGATACCGTAAGCAATATCTTTATATTCTAAGTTTATCATTCATTTGCTTTAGTGTAGAGGAGAATTTTGGTAATATGATACGAAGATCATGAGATGAAACTGAGCTCAAAATGCTTTATTTAAGCTTATTTCAAGTGATACAAGTTTAATAATGTTTCAAATTATATTTTCATTAGATAACAATGTATATGAACAAAGCTTGGATGTATAATCGATTAGAAAATGAATTACTCAGAGCTGATTTTATTGCTGAAGTTGAACAGTTTATGAACTTTGCTAAAAGTCATCCAGAATGTATGAATGGTACCGAATTACGGTGTCCGTGCAATCATAAAAAATGTCAAAATAGAGCTTTTCGTGATGAGGATACCGTAAAAATGCATCTATGTAGAAATAGTTTTGTGCCAAATTATTACAATTGGTACTGTCACGGAGAGCCTTATTTATATGAACCAATTGGGTCTTCTGGTGGTTTGTCATCTGGGATAAATGTTACCGCTCCTGAAGCATCAACTAATATTGATGTTACAATGCAATCAATGGTTAATAATGTGATGAATGTAGTTGATTATTCTAATATAAATGAAGTACCAACACATGAATATCAGCAACTATATGAGATGTTAAAGGCTAGTGAAAGAGAAGTGTGGGAAGACATTCTTTCCAGTCATTCTCAACTATCAGCTACTGCAAGATTATTGAATATGAAAGCATAACATCATTTTTCTGAAAGATGTTACGATGACATCTGTCAATTGATGTCAGAGTTGCTCCTTGCTGATAACATAATGACTGATAGCTTCTATGAAATAAAGAAATTGATCAGAGGTTTAGGTTTGCCTGTAGAGAAGATCGATTGTTATATAAACAACTGCATGATATTTTGGAATGAAGACAGCGCTCTGAATGAATGTAAAATCTGTACTCACCCTCGTTTTAAGCATCGTACTCGCATACTAGGCAAGAAGAGGAAAAATATTGGATGGAAAATGATGTATTATTTTCCGTTAACTGCTAGACTTCAACGCTTATATGCATTTGCAGCTACAGCTTCCCATATGATGTGGCTGTTGGAGTGTATACTGAAAGCCTAAGCTTTGTAAACATTCATTATGTATAAAGAATTACATTTGGTCAAATTGTCTACATTTGTTTGTAGTTGTTCATTTAATTTATATTGTAGATAACATAGTATGTGGTGTCACATGCAGAAGATGATGTTATCAGTACCTTATAAATTATAAACAGTAGCTCACGACCAAAATGGAAAGGAACAAACCATTAGAAGGTCGTAGTGTAATTAGGTATTAGTTTATCTTGACTATATAATTACACTAGTACACTCAGAGTGTATTGAGTAGGACCATTTGAGGTCGTTTCTTTTATGCTGACTTTATAAAGGAACAAAGACCTCGGTTATTATGGAAGTGTGTACTCTTAATCCTAATATAATAACAAGCATATATATTTGATATTTATTTCTTTAATTTATCAATGGATGAGATTTAGTTCGATGAATCAATAAGCCCGATAAGTTGGGAAATGGTATCACTTATAGTGTGTATTGTTGATTATAGAAGGAAACTGTGTCCTAGAGATACTAGGTTGATAATGTCCTCAAGAGGAGCTCATAAGGATTGTCATGTTAAACCCTGCAGGTGGACCTAGTCCGACATGACAATAAGGTTGAGTGATACTACTCTTGGATTTAGATATTAATTAAATGAGTTGTCAGTAACTCACTTAATTAGTGGACATTCGATATCTTAAACACAGGGAGACTAACACACTCATAATAAGAAGGAGCCCAAAAATGTAATTTGGGATTGGTGCGGTAGTTCAATAATAGTTCTCTAGTGGAATGAATTATTATTGATAAAATTAAGTTGTGTGTTCGGGGGGAACACGGGATGCTTAATTTTATCGGGAGACCAAAACCAATTCCTCCTCTCGGTCCCTATCGTAGCCTCTTATTTATAGAGTACTATACCCACCCAAAGGGGGCCGACCAAGCTAGCTTGGGAACCAAGCTAGGGCCGACCTAGGTATAAATTGGGGTGGCCGGCCCTAGCTTGAACCCAAGCTAGTGGGGGCCGGCCAAATTAAATTAAAAAGGAATTTTAATTTTAATTTTTATTATGTGGAAGAAATAATTTATTAAAGAGAATTAAAATTAAAATATCTCTCTTATAAAAGATCTACAAAAGATTAAAGAAAGAGATTAGATCTCTTTCCTTATTTGTAGATTGGTGAGATATTTTATTTTCTCTTTAAAAATTATTCACATGTTGTAAAATTAAAATTATAGAAATTTCCTTTTATCAACCATGAAGAGATTTTTGAAGAGAAATTTTATTTTTTAAAAATTTCCGGAAACAAATTAGGAAGTTTTAATTTGTTGATTAAAACTTGTCTAAATTGTTTCCCCTTGATGTGGCCGGCCAATATAGATTAAATTGGGAAATTTTATTTTATTTTTCTCAATTAAATCATGTTAAGGAAATTAAGGAAATTTTATTGTAATTAAATTTCCTAATTTGTCTAGGCCGAGGAATATAAAAGAAGGGGTGAGGGTGCCTTCATGAGATACAACCTCTATTATTCTCCCTCTCCTATTCTTTGGTGTGGCCGGCCAACATCTTCTCCCTTTCTTCCTCTTTGTGGTGGCCGAAACTCTCTATTGCTTGGAGCTCTTGTGGAGGCCGGATACTACTTGGAGAAGAAGAAGAAGAAGAAGGAGAGAAAGCTTGCATCTCTTGGAGCTTGGTTGGTGTTTTTCTTCTTCCTTGGTGAAGCTTTATTTTTTGTGGCCGAACCTAGCTAGGAGGAGAAGAAGGTGGTTGGTGGTTTCTCATCTCGGAAGATCGTTGCCCACACAACGTCTGAGGTTAGAAGAGGAATACGGTAGAAGATCAAGAGTTTTTCTACAAGGTATAACTAGTAATTTTTCTTTCCGCATCATACTAGTTATTTATGGAAATAATACCAAATACAAGAGGCTTACGATTCTAGTATTTCGAATATGGTTTTCGATGATGTGTTCTTTTGTTTTATTTTTCCTTGTGATTTGATTGTTCTTTTCGGTTAACCTAAAGTTATTTTAGGAAATTAAATATTAGCTTTCTATAAAATATTTTGTCTAGTCGGTGGTGGTTGCTCCCATATCCAAGAAGGTCATGTGCCTCGCCACGTCAGTACTGGGAACCAATTATGGAAATTAATATTTAATGGAATTAATAACTTAAGGAGACTTGGGTCGAACGTGTTAAGTTCCGCAGGAGATCTAAGTCAAAACCTAAAAGAACAAATAGATTAAGTTTTGGATCAAACGTGTTAAGTTCCGCAGGCGATCCAAAATTTAATTTAAAAGAACATATGGTAGATAGGAAAAGGTTCAGACCTTTGTACAAAATTTTTGTACAGTGGAACATATAGGTTTTCCGAGTAGCAACCAACAATGACATCATGAGCATGAACATGAGAACGAATGAGGTATAATGTGCAATCCTTATGATTCTCCTGCATGGAAACATCTTGATACTGTGTTTCCCTCCTTTGCAATGAAACCACGTAATGTGAGATTGAGACTTTCTGCAGATGGATTTCAACCATTTGGTCAGTCGGGACAACAATATTAATCTTAGCCATTTATATTAACACCGTGCAACTTACCGCTATGGATATGCATGAAAGATGAATTTATGTTCCTTACCGTGTTTATTCCTGGTCCAACCAATCCCAAAGATAAGATAGATATTTTCTTGCAACCTTTAATTGCCGAGTTGAATGAATTATGGAATGTAGGGTCGATGACTTATGATGTTGCAAGTAAAATTAATTTTACATTGCATGTTGCCTTATTATGGACGATCAGTGATTTTCTAACATACTCAATATTGTCAGGATGGAGTACGGCTAGTAAATTAGTATGCCCACATTTCATGACAAAGTCCGATGCATTTTTATTATCTTGTAGTGGGAAGATATCTTGGTTTGATAATCACCGTAAATTTTTACTAGTTGATCACCCTTTTAGGTGAAATAAGAAAAATTTTCTAAAAAATGTTGTAGTCAGAAAATCTCCCCCAACAGTCCATGCTTCAGGTAAAGAAATCATTGAATAAATAGATAGTTATGGATTTCTCCCTGTATCTCAGCCTAATTCTAATGAGATAAATAAATATATTGTTAGGATGTGCAAGTGCGGTTGAAAGAAAAGGAGCATTTTTCTGGGAGCTGCCTTATTGGAAGTATCTACTCATTCGACATAATATAGATGTGATGCATGTTGATAAAAAATTTCTTTGATAATATCTTCAACACTGTGATGAATGTGCATAAAAAAACAAAGAGCACTGTAAAATCATGTAAGGAATTAAAAGAATTAATAAACAGGCCAAAGTTGCATAAGAATGAAACAACTAATAAATTTCCAAAAGCGTGTTATAAATTGGACAAAGATGGTAAAAAAAGCTTTATTTAGTTGGTTAAAAGAAATCAAATTCTTAGATGGATATGTTTCGAATATGTCTCAATGTGTTGATATGAACAAGTTAAAGATGTTTGGAATGAAGACTGTCATGTGTTCATGTAAAGACTTATTCCAATAATTTTTTATGATTTATTTCTCAATAATATTTGGTAAGCACTTACGGAGTTAAGTCTGTTTTTCAGAAATTTGATAATGAATTGTATTATGACAACCGATATGCTTCTATTAGAAACATATATTCCTCTCATATTTTCATAATCATACAATTGCAAATGATTAATTAATTCCACTAAAAAAATTAACCTAGAAAACAATGACATTAAAAATGCAAAAGAGATTTTTTTTTTTTAAGTAAACTTTGTATGCCAAAATGAAAATATATTTTTTTTAAAAAAAGGGAACAATGAGCAGGTTGAGCGACGACGCCCCGAGGACTTCTATAGTGTCAGTGCTGCATACAGGAGCTGATTCCATGTATCCGGAACGCCGGCGAGGCACCAGTGGCTGCAATCCATCCTGGAGTACACTCCGCTGTACGCCGATGGATGCCCATCCTTCCGAAGCTGAGAGAGCAGAGTTACGTCGAGCAAGAACACCGGCTTCGACACCCCGCTCAACACACTCTTCACCACCGACTGCGCCGGAACCGGACCGGCCGGGTAGGTGGATCCACTCACAGGATCCGTCTGATTAGCACATCCGTTTGTGGTCGCTTCGCCCCACTCTTTTGCCCTGATCAATCAATCAAACAGTCAATTAGCTAGAGAGCATGAATTCATAAGTGCGTGCGTGCGTGCGTGCGTGCGTGCGTGATTCCCATACATGTAATGGGTGGGCGAGATGCCCTGGAAGAAGACTTTAGTTGTGGTAGTATTGACGTTGGAATCGACCCATTTGGCCCAGGTGGTCATCCCCTTGCTGAAGGCCTCCAACCGGTCCATGTCTTTGTACGTCTGCCCGCCGTATTCTATGTAATCCCATCTGCGTACGTACGTCCACACAAGATTCGATCAGAATCAACAGCAGAAATTAATCGACATCGAAAAGTAGGCAGAAGACGGATCGAGCTCACACGGTTGGCTCGCTCCTGTGTTAGTCCACCAGTGCCAGGTGTTGAAGATCAGCACGTCAGCAGCGATCCAGGCCGAACCGGATTGTATCGACTCAAGCTTCAGAACCCTGCCGATGGTCTCGTTGACGATGTCGACTAGGTAGGTGCTGTGGTACAGCATGACCGACACTCCATACTCCTGCGTACGTGTATTTATTAAAACAATGCGCTTAATTTACTACTAAGAATCCAAGTGGACCTTTAATTTGAGGCGGCTCACAAGACTACAAGAGGTCTCGTTGCCAAGAGCAGAGTATAAATATTGTTGCCTGAGAGAAAAGTTACGGGAGAGTAAGGCTAAGAAAATGATCATGTGAGAGATTCAGATTCAATGGATGAGCTAGCTAATAAAGCCAGATTCCAGCCAGGCAGATAGTTATATAGGTGTTGGTAGTCCTCAGTCCGAGAGCTTGTCCTATTGAGAGAGTAACATGCATGAACAAATTTCAAAACAAATGGATGGATGAATTAAGACGATTAAGCAGGAAAGAACAAGCAGAACAAGCTTCATGGGCAATGAGGTTTTGCCAAGGAGCCGCTCATGAGGACCAGGACCACAAATTTCATTGTGGTAGATACTTCCTCAGCTTACAACGTCATCTTAGGTCGATCGACCCTCAATAAGTTCCAGGCAGTAGTTTTAACCTACTTCCAAAAGATCAAATTCCCGGTAGACAACCGAGTCGGGGAAGTTAAGTGCGACCAACTGACTGGTCGACGTTGCTATATCGAAATGGTCAAAACTAAGGCCAGATCCGCTTTGAAGAACCCACGGCTAGAGGTTAGCGCTATTACTGAACACCCTCCTACCCTAATCTATGAAGAAATAGAGGAGGTTCAAATCCATCCTTGCCGAGTGGAGGCAACAACTTTCATAGCATCTGATCTGGAAGCCGAGCAGAAAGCAAAGCTGATCGCCCGTCTACAACAAAACCACGATATATTCGTGTAGTCAATGCACGAGCTTCCCGGGATTTCTCCGAGCGTCCCGCAACATGAACTTCACGTCCAACCGGATGATCGACCGATAAAGCAGAGAAAGAGAGACTTCAGCGCCGAACAAAACCTGATCATTCGAGCAGAAATAAAGAAACTGTTGGAGGCTGGTCACATACGGGAAGTTCAATTTCCGAGCTGGCTCGCAAATGTCGTGCTAGTCTCAAAGCCGGACAACAAGTGGCGAGTCTACATCGACTTCCGGGACCTCAACAAAGCATGCCCAAAAGACTTCTACCTGCTGCCTCAGATTGATCAGATGGTAGGTTCCACTGCTGGGTGCAAGCTGATATGCATGATGGACGCGTATCAAGGGTACCACCAAGTGTTGCTCACCCGGGAAGATCAGGAAAAGGTCAGCTTCATTACGGTCGATAGGACATACTGTTACAATGTCATGTCATTCAGACTGAAGAACGCCAGAGCTACTTATCAGAGGCTGATGAATAAAGTGTTCCCACGGCAGATTGGTCATAACATGAAGGTATACGTCGACGACATATTAATCAAATCCCTCTGAGTAGCTGACCTATGTACGGATATCAAAGAGACCTGTCAGACACTTAGGACATACGGAATCAAGTTAAATCCAAACAAGTGTCTGTTCGGCGCAAAGAGCGGACAATTCCTGGGCTACATCATCACCGAGCGAGGCATCGAGGTAAATCCCAACAAAGTAAAAGCACTACAAGACATGCCACCGCCTAGAAATTTGAAGGAAGCCCAACGTCTCATTGGTCGAATAATAGCATTGTATCGATTCATCTCCAAAGCATCCGACCGGAGTTTGCCATTCTTCAAGCTACTGCGTCGAGCCACCAAATTCCAGTGGGACAAGGAGTGCGACCGGACGTTCGAAGAACTTAAGGAGTACCACAACTCATTGTCTGTACTAGCTAAGCAAGTTGTCAGCGAGCCCCTCCGAATTTACCTGGCTTCAACCGAGCATACAGTCGGCTCGGCTCTAGCGAGGCAGAACGGTGAGGAATAGAAGAGACACAAATATAGAATATATTTGTTGGAACAGAAGCAATGGTAAGCCACACCTCTTGAAGGCATGGTGGGATCCCTTTTGGTATAGTTATGAACCAAAGTTGGTTTATTTTAACACTGAACCAAGAGTGTATTGGTTTTGAACCAAGTTGTATTGGTTGTGATACAAGCTTAATGAAAACAGATCGGGTTGTTATTGAGTATTGGATTTGGGAGATGACTTGCACTCCAAGTCATTGTGAAGAGGTATATATATACCCTTCCATGAGGAGAAGAAAAAAATAATTAATAAAAGGGATGACCTAATTTGATTAGGTTTCTCTCCTTCCTCTCTTCTCTCCCTCACTTGCTACCGCCCAGCCTTGTTGCTACCGTCCCTGCTGCCGGCCGAATCTCCAACACAAGCCCAGCCTCTAACCGACCCTCCAAACCACCAGACAACTAGGAGTTCCAACCGGACATCAACTTTGTGTTGTCCTCTTACCACCAATTGCTTCCACATTACTACTAGCCAACTAGCCTTCTTGAAAATATCTCAGCGTGGATATCGACAGAGGCAAACTTGGTCAAATTTGCCAGTTGATGACATTTCTTCTACATGTCATCTGGTAGGTATAATTTCATTATGAAATTTTGTTCTATGTTTATGTCTGTGCATATGTGCATCTTGTATATGTGTGATACGTGTGTTATAATAATTTTAGAAATTATTATGCTTTCATTGCTTATTTTCGAAATAAAAATTTAAAACGTGCATAAAAACACCCAATAATACAAACACGTTGTAGTAACTATGGGTCCATAGCTGCTACAACTACAACATATTAGGTTATAGTAGCTATGAAATTGTAGCTGATACAACGTGAATATTAGCCTTATACAAACACATTGTATCTACTACGGGTTTATAGTTGCTATGTAGAACACAAGTTTGAGGTTGTAGCAGCTACGAAACAGTAGCTACTACAACGCGATTCACAATCTTGTATAGACACGTTATAGCAGATATATGTTGGGGTTTCAAGGTTACAAATATAATTTCACATTAAAAATATATGGAAAATATCATGAATTTATAAGAAAAAGATATCTCTATTGGTATAAGACCTTTTGGAAAGAGTCCAAGAGCAAACCATGAGGACTTAAGCCTAAAGTGGACAATATCATACCATTATGGATATATCTAAATTATTTTCAATCATTCAATTAGTATCAGAGTGAGGTCGTTCTTCATCGGACTAACCGCCGGAAGAAGCATGAGACATAGTCATGATTCAAGATCAGACCATGTGGGTGAAACCTTGAACGAAGTAGGGGAGGCTCTGAGCAAGTCGGTGACCTGATACTTGAGGGGAGGCCCTAAGCAGATCAAGAGTAACCTGATACTTGAGGGGAGGCCCTAAACAGGTAAAGAGTGACCCGATGCATGAGGGGGAGACCCGATGGAGTTGTTTGAGAGAGGGATTGTTGAGTTGTAAGGTTGTAAACATAGTTACATATTGAAAACACATGAGAAAGATCATGAGTTTATAAGAAAAAGATATCTCATTGGTATGAAGTATTTTAGGTAGAATCCAAAAGCAAATCCATGAGGGCTTAGACCCAAAGTGGACAATATCATACCATTGTGAAGATATCTAAATTCTTTTCAATCCTTCAATATGGACCCATAGCTACTACAATACAAGTTTGAGGTTATAGAAGCTATGAAACCGTAGGTACTACAATGTGGTTCTCAACCTTGTAGAGATAAGTTGTAACAACTATAGATCCGTAGCTGCTATAACACAAGTTTGAGCTTGTAACAACTATGAAATATAGTTGCTACAACGTGGTCCATAACCTTGTACAGATACATTGTAGTAGCTACATATTCATAGCTATTATAACACAAATATTTAAATAGTAAACCACAACCATAGAATAAATATTTAAAAGAACCATCAAGATCAAACGATGAGACAAATGACACTAATTGCAAAAGAAAGTACATAAATGATATTAAGAACTAATTCTAACATATTATAGTTAACTGAACACAACTGTACTGGTCATAATACAATTATTAGGGGCATCTCCCTCGTAAATGGATAAGCTCTTGTATAATAGAGTAATATGTGGGAACTTGACCAATACAACTCCAAACAAGTCGTGGTTGTTTACTAAACCTTCATTTATCCAAGCGCATGTTGTTAAAACCTACAACGATAAAATTAATTATTAACTTTAATTTTTTATTCAACCATTATAATTTAATAAAATGGAACTTTGATAGTGCTAGCTATAGATGCTAAATCTTCTTTATACGTATCGTCATCACTATTATGATGATTATCTATAGTTGATCTGACAATCAATACATCTTCATATTTACAAAATTTAATAAAAATAATTGGTTTGCAAATAAAAATATAATAAATATGCAGAATTAATCGACACACACCTTTGTTCTAAAATTGGATAGTTGTGTTTGTCATGTGACACACCTCGATACCCACATCCATGACATAGCTGGGACTTTGAGGTTAACTTCTTTGATAATTTTAATCTCATCTTACATCTCTTTGTTCTTACACAAGAACGATCAAGAATAACAAGGAGTCCATCCATGAATTTCTTCCTTTGACTTTCATTGTCACATTTTCTACTAATGTTCATCTCTTGAATTTTGTTGTATATATAATCGAAATTTTCATCCAAGAAGTTTGTCCCCTCTTCATTTATGTTTTTATTTTTCTTGCTATTGTTTATCTTATGCTAAATCTAGTTTCTCATGCATATTAGTTATAGAACAAAAATGCATCCTCAATTGATGAGAATTTCAATTCAATTTTTGACTTTCAATCATCTATAACTTGGGGAATGTATAGTTGCTGCTCGTCACTATTTTTATCCATTGTTGGGGAATGTCAGATTCTTTAATTATCTAAAGTTCTCAATTAGGTCTTATTTCATCACATATATTTAAGCTTGTTAAGAAGAGTAGAGGTTCTTCTCCGAATTATCAATCTGCTTTAAACATTACATGATAATAGGTAGCTCAAACAATAACATATCTTATATATTACGCAAATTGTCATAAATAAAAAATATTGCTTAAACATTGTCATTTAAAGAATTTAAAATTTGATCCAATAATTCTTTTCAAAATAATTTTGTGCAATGCAAATGGGCATACTAATCAGAATATTATAGCAGATACAGAAGAATTTCAAACCGCCAATTATAGAAAATATTTTTTAGGTTAATTATATGTATCAAAAGAGTTCTAGAATATTGTTCTTGTGTTGGTAGTATATATATTTGTCTTAATTGATCTTGGAGACAATTCTCTACGGATCCTATTAGGGCAAAATATTCTCCATAATTTTTAGTATTTTATGATGGATATTGAATAGTTTAAAATGAGGTATATCACTTTTTAATACCATAGAGGCTAAAATTACATTTGAATGCCCATAAGGTTGAAACGGCCAACTATTTATATAAACTTGTGGTATCTTCTTTTGATAATAATTTAATAAAAGTGATGCACCGTTAATTTTTATCTAAAGGATATTTTCGTATGAAATTTATGGTAGTGGACGCTAATTTAAAATCAATTTGATATTTAAAAAACATTTCAATGACATTAAATTTGTAAATATCTTTAGACAAATATATATGACTTTTAAAAAATAAGTGGAAACTTTATTGAACTAATTGTAATTTATTCCATCATCGTACAATTGCAAATGACTGTAATTAATTCCACTAAAAAATTAACCTAGAAAACAATGGCATTAAAAATGCAAAAGAGATTTTTTTTTTTAAGTAAACTTTGTATGCCAAAATGATTTTTTTTTTTTAAAAAAAAAAGGAAACAATGAGCAGGTTGAACGACGACGCTCCGAGGACTTCTATAGTGTCAGTGCTGCATACAGGAGCTGATTCCAGGTATCCGGAACGCCGGCGAGGCACCAGTGGCTGCAATCCATCCCGGGGTGCTCTCCGCTGTACGCTGATGGATGCCCATCCTTCCGAAGCTGAGAGAGCAGAGTTACGTCGAGCAAGAACACCGGCTTCGACACCCCGCTCAACACACTCTTCACCACCGACTGCGCCGGAACCGGACCGGCCGGGTAGGTGGATCCACTCACAGGATCCGTCTGATTAGCACATCCCTTTGAGCTCGCTTCGCCCCACTCTGTTGCGCTGATCAATCAATCAAACAGTCAATTAGCTAGAGAGCATGAATTCATAAGTGCGTGGGTGCATGATTCCCATACTTGTAATGAGTGGGAGAGATGCCCTGGAAGAAGACTTTAGTTGTGGTAGTATTGACGTTGGAATCGACCCATTTGGCCCAGGTGGTCAGCCCCTTGCTGAAGGCCTCCAACCGGTCCATGTCTTTGTACGTCTGCCCGCCGTATTCTATGTAATCCCATCTGCGTGCGTAGGTACATCCACACAAGATTCGATCAGAATCAACAGCAGAAGTTAATCGACATCGAAAAGTAGGCAGACGACGAATCGAGCTCACACGGTTGGCTCGTTCCTATGTGAGTCCACCAGTGCCAGGTGTTGAAGATCAGCACGTCAGCTGCGATCCAGGCCGAACCGGATTGTATCGAGTCAAGCTTCAGAACCCGGCCGATGGTCTCGTTGACGATGTCGACTAGGTAGGTGCTGTGGTACAGCATGACCGACACTCCATACTCCTGCGTACGTGTATTAAAACAATGCTCTTAATTTACTACTAAGAATCCAAGTGGACCTTTAATTTGAGGCGGCTCACAAGACTACAAGAGGTCTCGTTGCCAAGAGCAGAGTATAAATATTGTTGCCTGAGAGAAAAGTTACGGGAGAGTAAGGCTAAGAAAATGATCATGTGAGAGATTCAGATTCAATGGATGAGCTAGCTAATAAAGCCAGATTCCAGCCAGGTAGATATTTATATAGGTGTTGGTAGTCCTCAGTCCGAGAGTTTGTCCTATTGAGTATTGAGAGAGTAACATGCATGAACAAAGTTCAAAACAAATGGATGGATGAATTTAGACGATTAAGCAGGAAAGAACAAGCAGAACAAGTTTCCTTCATTAGCGAACCCTACTGGCACAAAAACAGACGAGCACTAGCTCCAAGAAGGCAGTGGGCATGAGCTTTACGGTGTCATTGTCAACACCCGCGCGCAGGCAAAAAGACAAGAGACTAGCTAGCTAGAAGAATTTGCGGTGAAAATGAACTTGAGAATGAGATTTTTTTTAAGGGGGTTGAGAGGGGAGGAAGAACCTGAAACGTAATGGAGGAGAGGGGGGTTGATTTTGTGTAGTTTGTCTTGCCGTCGGGGACGGCGGCGTGGAGCATGCAAGCCAGTGACATCCATTGGTTCTTGCTCAGCGAATCCCCCACGAACATTATCTTCTTCCCTTTGTATTTCGTTAGAAAATCCACTCCATTGAATCTGAATCGGACAGACACCGTGTAGTCAGGTAATTAATAATCCAATTTAACAAATACTAAGCAGACCATATGGACGAATACGAAGAAGAAGCTGAATTGTGGTTGTTCGAAGAAGAAGATGATGATAGTGGTGATCGAGTTATTAAATGACCATCGAACCTTGGGAGGTCGCAAGAATCAGGGTTCCAACGATACTTGAGGTAGTCCTTGTCGGGGCGGCCGTAGCGCTGGCAGTCGAACTCAGGGTCGATGAAGGGGCAGGCGGAGGAGTTGTAGGCCGGGTACGACTCGTCGTAGACCCAGCTGCCTTGGAACAGATTGCAACTCGCGGCAGCGGCACGCGCCCTCCGCCCCCTCGCCATCCCCGCGGCCAGGCCATGGCCGCCGTCCCAGTGGTAGGGGCGATACGCGGTGGCGGAGAGTAAAAGCGAGAGCAGAGAACAACAGCAGAGGAGCAAGCTCGACCGACCACTGTTCCCCATGGGAGCAGAGAGAGTGCAGAGGTGCTGCTGGGAACGTGGAGATTTGTATTTATAGTCAACGTTGACGGCGTCAAAGCAAGTAAACAAGTCGGTCGCTACATTTGGTTGGTGTAGAAATTGTGCGGTACATCTGGTTGGCTGGTATCGCTGGGGTTAATGATTAAAAAAAATAAAAAATATTAACCATTTTTTTCTTTTTTTGGGAAAAATATTGACCATTTTATTGTAAAATCTTGACGAGGAAAGAAGGGAATTAGATAATTTTTTGGCAGAAAGTTTGATAAATTCGGTTCCTAAATTCTGGCCAATTAAAAAAGAGAATAATAAAAAAATATTTTAAAATGATTATATAACTGATATTTTATTTAGTTATATTCCTAAGGAAAATAAACTAAAAGAAGAAGATGATTAAAAAAAAATGAAGGAAGAATTTATTATTTGTCATGTGAGGTGAAAAACAGACTGTTTTCGTTTAATAAAGGTCATAAGAGAAATCAAAATTTATTTCAATTAAATACGGAAACAAAGGAAGGAGCAATTTTTTAACTTGTAGAAATTAATAAAAGAAAGGAAAATGAGTTGAGTTACCGAAAATAGAATAAAGACATTAAGGTTCGTATATTTACAATTCTACCCTCGCTACACAGGTTGAGTGTGTATTTACTTGTCTCTTATTCTTGTTTTTCTCGTCTGCGCATAAGTTGTTTTAAAATTAAATTATAGCTTTTTTATTATTTATAAATAAAAACGCATGTTAAATGGATGCATCTAATGATAATTAAACAAAATATCTACAGTAACTCAATAAAATTAACTCATATCATAATTCATATTTCATATCACTTTCTAAACCCTATAATTCAATCATATTGCAAATTCCACGTCCAATTTGAAGAGTAAATTTTAGTGATCAGAATTTAAATCTAAAGTGTTTCATTATTACATATAATATTAATTAATGCATGTCAATCAAAAAATGAATGTAAAGAATTTTATTTTGACCGGTCAGATTCTGATTATTTAACGCTGTATAACTTAAAAGGATAATTTTTAATGGTCGGAATCTAAATACAAAGTATTTCATTATTACATATAATTTTAAATAATGTAAGTCAACTAAAAAATGAATGTAAAAAATTTTCAACTTAAGAATTTAAACAGTCAGAATCTGATCTCATCAATTTCATTCTAGCTCCGAGCGATTGCTTGTTATGTATCAACGTAACTCAATTAATGCAGTTGCTTACATTTTGCATGCGATAAAGACTTTGGACAGAACGGGTTGAAGTTAAGATCATCAGAAGGCGACAGAATAGATGGATACGATTATTTTCTTGAGAATGATGCAGTACCAGCTCTTTATTTGTGCCGGCAACTGATATGATTTTTCCCGTGTAAAATCAAGAGACCACAAATAAAGTTTCTGCATAATGCATGCATGCATGTATGTTTTATTATACGCGAGGTCGAAATTTAGGGTAGTCGGGACGTAAATCTCTGGTCCCTGTGTAACTCACCCCATCTGCCACATGCTCGCTCAGGATGCTATGATTTACCTTTTTGTCACATGTATGTTTTATTGTGTCTGAATTGTTGAATGCAAATGCATGATAGGTATCTCATGAGCTAGTGGATTGCATTTTCGAGCAACGAGCAGTGAACACGAACTCTGTGACGACTAGGATCGGAGTCACGGAAATACACTGGCATTAATTAGAGAAAACCGAGTAGTCCCTATCCTTGTCTGCTACGCACTTGCCGACGAGCAGCTGCTGCCACACAGGCACAGAATGACAACGATCGGATGGGAGGAACAAAGAAGAGAATCAGAAGGGAATTGGACCGGAGCACCATTATTATTTTGATTTTTGCCGACATGAGTTATAAATAGCTTTTAAATTATTTATATATAATGACAACAAGTTTAATATACCAAATAATTTTTCTTTATACACAAATTTATCCTAGTTTATTCTCATCGCCCTTTCTAAATTTTAGATAAAAAAATTGCTCCATCGAGCAAGGCTTATAGGAATTTTTAAACTTTTATAATTTCAATCTGTTCTTCTTCGATAATATGTTGGAGGCCACGAGCAGGAAAATAGTAGAAGAGGAAAAAGATATTGAAGGTGTAGGGGGCACTGTTTACTCAAGTAAGAAGCTAGAGAGGAAAAGTGTGTTGGCTTAGAATCGATGAATAACACACCCAAGGTATACATTAATATGCAAAAAAAAAAAAAAAAAAAGTAAGGGAGAAGACAACTGATAGAATAATTTCTTAGAAGATGAAAGATGAATTGAATGAATATACATCTCTAGGACCCTTTATATACACCATAAGACTAAGATTAATTCCAATGATTTATCCCTTAAAATTAGGAAGACTAATTCCAGTACTTTATCCCTTAAAGCTAAGAAAGTTTATCACCACTAATGCAAGGGAAAAAAAGAAAATCACGTAGCCAATAATCATGTCCGGATTATGCTCACATTATCCCTCCTAATCCTGACATGGTTCTAAGTCATGGACGCCGAGTAGTTGTTGCATGACAGCTAACTTCACTCCTGGCAATGCTTTAGTTAATGCATCGGCTCCCTGTTCTCCGGTATTAACGAACTCAACCACAATTCATCCCTTCTCAACGCATTCTCTGATAAAATGAAACCTTGTATATATATGTTTGCTTCGACCATGGAATACTAGATTCTTCATGAGGGTTATGGCAGATTTGTTGTCAACAAATAAAGTTACCGACTTTGGCTCTACACCGGTTAATTCGCTGGCAAGGCTCCTCAACCACAAAGCATGGCAGGTCACAGTTGTGGTTGCCATAAACTCTGCCTCACAAGATAAAAGTGCCACTGTCTTCTGCTTCTGTGAGTTCCGGAACACCAAACTTTCATTAAAATAAAAAGTCATTCCACTTGTGCTTTTCCTTCCATCAAGATCTTCGGCTAAGTCACTGTCCGAGTAGCCGAATACACCAATTTCTTGGGGTTCCTTTATGTAAGCAAGTCCAAAATAGATTGTACCTTTCAAATACCTGAGAATTTGTTTGACCACCTTGTGATGCATGATTGTAGGCCTCTCCATATATCTGCTCGCCATTCCGACAGAATATGACAGGTCTGGCTGTGTGTGTAACAAATATCTCAAACAACCAATGATGCGCCGATACTCTGTGGCGTCAACTTGAGTCTCTTCTAAGTCTTTATGCAACCGTGTCTTGGATTCCATTGGATGCTTTGTGGAATTGCAGTCTGTCATCTTGAACTGAGATAGAATTTTCTTGGCATAAGCTGATTGCCTAAGTAAAATTCGGCTCTTCTGTTGCTCCACTTCAATCTCTAAGTAGTAGGAGAGAAGACCCAAATCACTCATCTCAAATTCTGTCATCATTTGTTGTTTGAACTTGTTAATTTTTTCTATTCTACTTCCTGTCACGATGAGATCGTCGACATACACTCCAACAAGTATCCTTGCTTCTCCTTCACCTCTTGTATATACTGCATGCTCTTGAGTACATTTTTTGAAGCCAAGTTCTACCAGACTCCTGTTCAAACGCATGTTCCAAGCACGTGGAGCTTGCCGCAGTCCATAGAGGGCCTTGGACAACCTGTATACCTTATGTTTCTGATTTTGTACTTCAAACCCTTCTGGTTGAGTGACATATATTTCTTCTTCTAACTCTCCGTTAAGAAATGTTGACTTCACGTCTAGATGGTGTACCTCCCAGCTTTGATTTGCCGCAAGTGGAAGAATGACTCGAATAGTGTCAAGTTTAGCGACAGGCGCAAACACTTCTTCAAAGTTAATGCCTTGTCTTTGTACATAGCCTTTAGCCACAGAATGACATCGATCGGATGGGAGGAACAAAGAGGAGAATCAGAAAGGAATTGGACCAGAGCACCATTATTATTTTGATTTTTGCCGACATGAGTTATAAATAACTTTTAAATTATTTATATATAATGACAACAAGTTTAATATACCAAATAATCTTTTTTTATATACAAATTTATTTTAATCGAGCAATGATATGCTCAAGAAAAAATTTAACGATAGATACATAAATTCATAGTCCACCATTTTACTTTTTGTAGGTCTCATCATTTTAGAAATAATAATAATTTCTAAATTATTACATCACACGCACCACACGCATATAAGTATACAACATACCAAATATGATCGCATAATTAAATTTATTATGGAAAGTAAATTTACGCTAGGTGTACCTTACGGATGACCTGTAACGAAAAGAGCATCAACCGTAGCGACGTTGTTGAACATCGCCTCTATTCGTATCCACGCTGAGCTCCTCAGAACAACTCCTTGAGTACAAGTCTCACCTTCGGAAGTTGCCAGTCACGAGCGAAGAAGAGGGATTAAGAGAAAGAGGAAGAGAAACATACAAGGAAGAGATTTCTTTCTTGTGGTGGTCACGACAACAAGGGGAAGGGCTTCCCCTTGTTGACAGTAGCAAAGAGAGAGGGGAGAGGGAGAAGAGAAATTGAGTTAAAGTTTTCCAAAAATCATACAAGCCAATTAATGATCTCATGTATATAATGTTATCTCAACCATATCAATATGTAGCCCTTATTAATGAATTGGATTAAAAAGCCCAAATCCAACTCATTATCCCTTAACTAAAAATTAGCCCATTAACTTCTTGGTTTAGTTCACAACTAAACCAAGTTAGTTCATGACTAATTCATGATTAAACCAAATATGATTTAATTCTTTCATAAGAGATGTGGCTCATCCGTGCTTCCATTGTGACAAATATTTTCATATTTATCTTATGTATAGTCTAACCAAATATTTATCTGTTGATCTAAGAATCCTATTCTTTAACATGTTTTACGTCTTTTAGAGACTCGTTAGTGCGTGCGACCTAATATGTTCCCGGTTTATCTTGGTCGTCCATAATTAACTACTTAATTATAGAACGATCATGAATGGTACTCATGATCCCTAATTAGCCGAAAAATCATAGTTGATCTTAGAATTAATTCTAAACCCTTTAGCAGCTACAGTGAGCCGTGTCTCGTTCTTTTTCACTCGTCTTATACCCACTTGGTTCAGGACATGGTCTATGTGTCATGTCCCCCTAGGTTGACTACGTCACACCTATCCCAAGTAATATTTCCTTGTTCTGCGAATTCAAATTACTCATACATGTATACAAGTATCTCACACTCTTAACATGTAATGCTTTGACCAAAGACTTTGAGTAATAATCCTAACGAGTGGTTATAGGGTATACGCCTTCTCGCAAAGAGCGGTGAATTCTCTGTGGGCTATCCAAACAACTTCGAGCACTTCAACTTATATTTAATCATCCCAAGTCCACACCTCAATGAAATGCTTACTTAATATGTCAAAGTATAAGTCTTCATGATTAAGATGACTTGTATACCTCAAGTCGAAGGAAAATTATACTTGTGTTGCAGTAAGAACTTCACTGGCATATCTATATATATATATAGAGAATCATATAAAGTCTTATAGAGAGTCACTCCAATGAACTAGTTACCATAACCAGCATCCACGTTTAACTTTCGACATCCAATATCTCCAGCCAATGAGAAAACAACTGCTTGGTCGAACCAATGAGTATAACCCGTGCTAGTCTTATAGAATTAATGATGTCTGAATGCATCAATTCGACGACTAAGGAAATTTTAATATATTCATAATTACACATGTAGATATAATCACTAGTTGTGATCCAATCACAAATTCTCTCTTGCTATGAATTATATTACGGACATTCAGTAAATGAGTTTAAGATAATCAAATATATAATATACACTCAAATAGTGAATCTATACTTATCAAATAAATAGAAAAAGATATAAGATGATTGTCTTAGGACATTCCTCAAATTCTAACAATTAGCACAATCTGATGTCATTAAGGCAACAAAAATAAGATTAACATATCAAAATTTTAAAATAGTGGGGGCAATCTAATCTAGTGCAAGGGAGACTTAGTTGCTTGATGGAAACTCCAAGGGTGGTAGCCATTAGAGAAGGCTAATTAGTTTTGGCCAAAAGGACGGAGTAATTAAGGGTGCTCAGCTCAGACCCTCCCTCGCATAATGCTTCACTTTGTTTTGGTTGCTTCCCACTGATTCACTTAGTGCTCTGACCCAATATCTGTTTAAGTCTGCGAAAGTCTCAACTTAATAGACAAAATTAAAATAAGCGACTACAAATAAAAGTATCTGATACGGCGATAAAATGGGTCCATCAAGCATGGGTCAAAGGCAGATAGCCGACATGGAAGTTTAAGTCAAGGTGGTCAATAATAGTCAGCGGTGGTTAGTGGTCCCACCAAAGATGGCTGAACGGAAATCAACTACAACCGCCGATCATGCATGATTTGTCTGACCGGCCGTGTGACTTGTCTAAGCGGATCGCCCGCCCGACCAAGAATACTATGGCAAGAACACCATACGCTCATTATGGATCGGAGGAACGCTAAGACAACTGGAGCGCTTGTCCGATTGGGCGGAGACAATCTACTGAATCAAGTCACTGCAGGGGAGAGCAGCAAAGGTCGACCGAGCGGAGGAGTCCCAACCGAGCGGCTACCCCTGCTCGATCGAACAGTGGGACCCCTCTCATATCTTTTAATATCCCTTTCGGAGGTAATGTCGCTGACAACAAAGTATGGTCAACAAGTGGATCGTACAACTGAAACTTCTACTATCTTGTTAGGGATTGACATGCCCTGTTAAGGTATGATGTCAGAGACATTTTTCTGGCATGTCCTTTCATAAGACAGTTTGGAGAATGTACCCATGTCTTGAGGAGCATGCACGTCACACACTAGGGCGCTATATAAGAGGGTCTATGCACTGGAGCAGGTACGCGTTGTTCACTATTCATAGAAATAGGTACATATATAAAACTATATTGAGAGGTAAAAACTCTCAAATCGCATTACAAACCATACACGATAACCAAGAGATTATCCTCTACAGTTGAGGTAAACTCCTTGATCAGTTCTGGATTCTCTCAAATCATGTAAACATTATTCCCAAACTACTTTACTGCCTGCCCATCACATTATCCTAACATTCCAAACAGGCTCCCTTGTCTCCTCCAGCTTCATATCCCGTTCGGCTCCTTTTAGGGATGTAAATGAATCAAACGGTTCGCGAGCTATTCGGAGCTCGATTTGGTAAAAAACTCGTTCGAGTTCATTCGTTTATCTTATCGAGCCGAGCTTGAGCTCGATTTCGAGCTCGACAGTTTTATCGAGCTGAGCTCGAGCTTAAGGATATTCGGCTCGTGAGCTCACGAACATGTTCGTTTATAGGCTCGCGAGCCAAAAAAATGAGCCTTAAAACGAGCCTTAAACTGAGCCAAAAAACGAGCCAAAAAAAATGAGCTCTAAAACGAGCCTTAAAATGAGCTTTAAAATGAGCGAAAAAACGAGCTCTAAAACGAGCCCGAAAACGATCCTGAGCTCGCTTAACGAGTTAGGTCCGTTAACTTTAATAATCGAGCTAATAATGAGCCGAGCTAGAACTGTTCGTGAGTTTGATAATTCTAAAACAAACCGAGCTCGAGCCTGTGATAAAAGCTCAATTCGAGCTCGAGCCTGAGTATAACTTAAACGAGCCGAGCTCGAGCCTAATACTGTTCGGCTTGGTTCGGCTCGTTTACATCCCTAGCTCCTTTGTCCCGGTCGTCTTCATGTCTCGATCAGCAGTATAAGTCTCTATCGTCCTAATCAACCCTTCATGTTCTAGTCAGCCCTCCTTATGCCAGACTGCCCCTCATGTCTCAATATTTGAAGTTACTCACAGTACCCGAGCGACCATTGTGACCGATTGAGCATTGTATAGCTCGTTCTGTCAATAAGTTCATCTAGCCTTATAGCCCGGCCGAGGGGTGAGCCCAACCGGTCATTCATCATGTTTATTTCTCGGGTTGACCGTTCATCTGAACGACATTTGACTAGACGCCCATTCATCTTGGCTAGCAGATTGCATGGTTAGCCATTACACCCGTCCTTCCATTTCACCCAACCAGCCAACCGGCCTGGCCAAGCATTGTAAGGTTCGTTCTATCAATAAGTTCGTCCGGCCTATGAGCCCCGGTCGATCATTCATCATGTTCCTTAGGACACATCATATAACATTAGGTTGGATCAATCATCTTTAGTGCATGCATATTACGGTCAGCCATATATCTTGCTCAGATATTTCACGCATATGTTTACTATTGCTCTGTTTTCTTCTATTCTGGTGACTGATTTGAGAGTCGGAGGGTCAACGTCGTGGACCTCTTCCCTGGCCTGACATTGACATTTCTTGTGTTGCAGAGAAAAATGAAGTCTACACATGATTAATTCGAAAACTACATTCTCAGCTAGCCTTCTTCGTGATTTGCAGGATCACTACAAAATTAAAAGAATTTAGGTTTTCTTAAACATCTAAAAATAAGAATAAAACTTATAGCATTTTGTCTTCATCTCCAGCAAAATGTAGTCTCGACTCTCACATAACTACTTCCGTGTGTGTATATAGAGATATATATCATTTGCTTTCGTTCAGGCCCTTCGCTGAATTAACTAGCTTTCATGCATGGTAAAGGCGAGATGATGCCTACAGGATGCCATATCTATATAAATCCAAGCAAACTGACAAACTCGCTGCGCATTTTAATATTAAAAAAAAAAACATAAAATCGTTTACTTTTTGTCCATAGCTGATCGATGTTGATACTTGATAGATACCATTATTTGTCATACAAATCAGTGAAGTACGAACTAATACGCACAACTTAATCGACGAAGACAGTAACAGTACGTTCAGATGCATAAATTAATATTTCATCGTGCAAATTTCTCAAGTAAATTAGACATTCCGTCATCCACAATAGTTCCAATTACTATTAGCAGCCTGTTTTAAATTTGATCGATCTATCTAAGCATCAACTACTATGGAAAGACTTGAAATTAAAAATCATTATTTTCCGGCCAAACTCCACCAGTTTTTCATTGAGCATTTGGTGCAATTTGGTGCAACTTTTTTTCCCCAGAGAGCGAAAACATCTGGTTTGGTGGAACTAAATCTGATGAGAACGAAGGTGGATTCGTACTAGCGTGGATGTAGTCAATGCTCGGAAGGAATTACACAGTGCATCAAGTATGCCAAGTCAGCGGTATTGGTGTGAATTAGCTCATCCTCTTTGTCTTCTCTCCACCTCTTCTACTTGTTGTCCCATCCAGATCCTCTGTTTTCTTCTGATCTCCATCCTCCACCTTTCATGGAGCTTCCATCGATAGCGCCGCTCGACGCCTACCGCCAGCGATACCTCATCGAAACCAACGGCTTGTCCTACGACCTCTCCCCGACCTGCGCGCCAACGTTGCGACTGGGTGCCGCTGCTCCCAGGCCCATCCTGAGTAATGTCAGTTGCAGGGCTCTTCCAGGCGAGCTCACGGCGATCGTCGGCCCGAGCGGAGCAGGGAAGACCTCGCTCCTATCCGCGCTCGCCGGCGTGATACACCCGACCAGAGTCTCTGGCCTCATCCTCATCAACGGCCGGCCGATGGACGTGTCACGCCTCTGCCGTGTCTCTGGGTACGTGATGCAGGAGGACGCGCTATTCCCGCTGCTCACCGTGGAGGAGACGCTGGCGTACAGCGCGCGGCTGAGGTTGAGGGCGACGCCCAGCGAGGCGGCGGCGCGTGTGCGGGAGCTGATCAAGGAGCTGGGGCTGGACCACGTGGCGGCGTCTAGAGTCGGCGGCGGAGGGAACGGCGGAGTTTCCGGCGGCGAGCGGCGACGCGTGTCGATCGGGGTCCAGCTGGTGCATGACCCGGCGGTGGTGTTCCTAGACGAACCGACGACCGGGCTCGACTCGGCCGCGGCGCTGCACATTGTGAGGCTGCTCCGGTCCATGGCGCTGGTAGAGGGGAAGACCGTCATCCTCACTATCCATCAACCGGGTTTTCGAATCTTGGAGCTCATCAACCGTCTGTTGCTCATCCATGGCGGCTCGTTGCGACATCAGGGCTCGATTTCTCAACTGCAGAGCCGGCTCAAGGAAATTGGCCATTGCATTCCTCCCCATGTCAATGCCCTAGAATTCGCCATGGAAGCCGTTGATTTTCTCGACATCACTCACCAAAAGGACACCGCCGCCTCTGCCTCTTACAAAATCCCTAATCCAAGCACCAAGGAAGACAAAATCTACTACGCCAATTCCCGAATTGGGGAAATCTCCATCATCGCCAGTCGATTCTTTCGCAACGTGGCGAGAACACGGGAACTATTCGCGGCCAAAATGCTCCAATCCGTCGCCGCCGGCTTCGCCCTCGGTACAATATTCATGAGCGTGAGCAACCTGCAAGCCAAGATCGGATTTTTCGCATTCAGCCTCACATTCCTGCTCTCCTCGACTACGGAAGGCCTTCCTCTCTTCCTCCGGGAGCGACGGATCCTGGAGATGGAGACGCGGCGAGGAGCCTACCGGGTCTCCTCCTACGCCATCGCTAACGCCCTGGTGTTCCTGCCGTTCCTTCTCGCCGCAGCTCTCTTCTTCGCAGTGCCGGTGTACTGGCTGGTGGGGCTCCGGGGGGAGACGGAGAGCTTCCTTTACTTCGCCATGGTGGTGTGGCTGGTGATGCTGATGGCCAACTCCTTGGTGGCCTGCTTCAGCGCGCTGGTGCCGAGCTTCATCATGGGAAACTCGGTCATCTCGGGGCTGATGGGCTCCTTCTTCCTCTTCTCCGGATACTTCATCAGCAAGGACAGCATTCCCAGGTACTGGATCTTCATGCACTACCTGAGCTTGTTCAAGTACCCCTTCGAGGCGTTGGTGCTGAACGAGTACGGCGGGGAGAGGGGCAGAAGGCAGTGCTTGAGCAGGGGAATCCATGGTCACTGCATTTTCGACGGAGAGATGCTGTTGAGGCAGCAGGGGGTGGAGGAAGCGCAGAGGTGGAGCCATGTCGGCGTGATGCTGGCTTTCATCGGCGGCTACAGACTCCTCAGCTTCTTCATCCTTTGTATCCGATGTTACAGGACGAGACGATAGTGCTGCTCCTGCGTCTCCCTGGCTTTCCTTAAACTAATTTCTTGTTAATATCGTTAAGCTAAATTATAGAAAAGGACATCCTATTACGTACCCTCTCTCATTCTTTCCACTCAGCCAGCCTCTGATTCGGTTATGGATACATCTCCAAAATTGCTATTGGGCCTCCGCCAGCGTTCTGTGCGGCCCAACATAAATACTGAAAAGGGCGTATGAGGCCCCCAACTGCTCTTGCTTAGGCCGGGGAGACGGTGAAACAACTGTACAATTCCGGTCCATATAATAAAGGGCTCTAGTCAATTTCCTCCCGAATTGATCTGCTGGGTCAACAGAAACGCTGCAGCAATTGCTAGATCGTAAAACCAAGGGCATCCGCAACCAGGAAGGAAGGAATATTCTGTAAATATCCTTCCCTTTCAAATATTTTCATTATATATCCCAGAATTGATATTTAAAAGAGATATCTCCTAATATCAAATATTGCTTGTTAGATGAAAATATTAGAAAGGAGATTTAGATATTTGATGGTAGAATATGGGATATTTAAGTAGTAAGATATTTATTTAGTGATATGGACACGGAAATATAAATATTTAGAAAAAAATATTTGATTTTATTATGGATGCTCTCAATGATTATTTTTTAATGTTTTTTATTATTTTTTAAATAAAATTAATCAAAGTTTAGAAACATTAATGAAAAATGAGATAGTTAAGAGTGGAGTATTTGATAGATATGATCATAAATATTTAATTCATCAGTAAGATATTTAAAAAAATATAAGATACCCGTATATTTGAAAGAAATATCTCCGGATGCTCTAATTAAGGATATTTATAATCATGAAATTTTTCCATGAATTCCGTCATATCTATTTCATGTCAAAAATAATAAAACTTTACACATCTTTCCATTATAAAAAAAATCTTTTAATAATTTTTTCATATATTCCATACTTTCATTGTATATATTTCTTTCACTTTTCTATTCTACATTATATATAATTAAATTTTAATTGATAAATTATTAATCATGAATTGTTTTTTATTTTTTTATTTTTTAAATAAAAAATAAAAATTATTTCATAAAAAAAAATTTAAAAAAAAGTAATCAAGAAGCAGCACCTCATAATTCATAGCGGAGCTTCCTCCGCTATGGGACGAAGCTTCTTCAAGCAAACCCACGTCACTATGGATTCTCAAAGTCATCCTCGTCAGAAACACGAGGGCTGTCAGAGAAACACATGTCATCGTGAATGTTGCCGCCACGTTCGTCGATCCCTTTTTTAATTCCTGGCATGAAAATAATTCATAATGCACTGCATAATTAATCGTAAATATTGCATCCCTATTTGTTACAGATTCCTTATTTTAAAAATATTTATTCTGAAATTTTCCTTAAATATTTATATTATATATCGTACCTTGACTTGACTGTAAGTGTTGTCGGACTATAAACATTCAACAGCAGCATGTGCAGAAATTACGTGTCGCTGAGTCATAATTTAAAGACGACTGCAATTTTGGACCAGATATTAATTTATTTGACCTGCATATGTCCTCATATATGAAAATAGCTAATTGCTTCTTCGGTCGGGCTCCGTTGATATTTATATAGATATTTATTTTAATAAATTTTAAGTTAATTTTTAACATGTGTAAAATCATTTGTTGTATGTTTGCATAAATATTTATTTTAATAAATTTTATTATTTATTTATTTATATTTTATTATGAGCTTTTTTTCTAGGTAATTAATTAGTTCGGTGTGTTCCAAATTCGGCGTGATAAACAGTGCACGATATACAGATCGTGTTTCTCAGAGTACTCTCAACACGCTTTGTTTTTTTTCTTCTAAAATCATTAAAACAGATGTATTAATTCCCCACAATACACAATACAT
Source organism: Zingiber officinale (assembly GCF_018446385.1). Lineage (NCBI taxonomy): Eukaryota > Viridiplantae > Streptophyta > Magnoliopsida > Zingiberales > Zingiberaceae > Zingiber > Zingiber officinale. Next base: position 284,599 of record NC_056004.1, read on the forward strand.
GCATGATTCACTCACGATTTACTTTTCTGTAAATTTATAAAAATAAATATATACCTTAAGATAATTCATTCGCTTTCAAATCGCATATATATATATATAAATCAAGACAATGACCTTGATATTTAGATAAGGAAGAAAATATAAAACGACAAATTGTTTGTAAGAAACCAAACCACAATTGAACTCCTTATTGTCAATTAATTTTATCGGTTCATCGGATTTAGATATTCACGAGAGGGCAAACACGAGTGAAAAAAGGACAAAGAATGATGGTGTATATTTCAACCATAAATATAATAATCTAATTAAACCCATAATAGCGGATATTGTAATTAAGTTGGGTTGGCTAGTTATAAAGTGCACCAGATAATGACTATCATAATCAGAAGGTTTAAATTTAATAGGGGATTGTATCATCAGATCACACTCGTACATTTGCCGATTTAAATTTGTGTTAAACTCTCTGTCACTTAAATGGGGCAATGGCGGTACGAGTTTTTTTGTAATTAAGTTAATAAATAATGTGAATGATGGATATGTTTATCCAAACAGTTGGGGTTGGAAAAAGACTTGATTAAGTGCGAAGGCGACGGCGGCTATTCTATTTATAGCCTCGTTCAGTCGCGCTGGCACAAGTCGCAGCCGCCGATCGTCGACGGAGGCTAAGAATTCTGTTACTGGACTTGGAATATTCTGCTCCTCTAACCGTTCCATTTTATTTTATGAATAACTGGAAATACATAAACACACTAAAAAAACAAGACCTTTTTAAATGGTTCAGTATAAAACCTAAATTTATATATATATAAAAGGAATCTAATTTAAAATCCCTGTATGTGGCATCGGGTTTAATCAAAATTTATTATTATTTTTTTAAAAAGAAAAACGAAAACAAAATTATTTCACTTTTTAGAAAAATGGAGGTAAAAAAAATAATGAAAGGTTCGGTGGAGGGATTTATAAATAATCCCCCTCGTTGGAGCTGAGAGCGAAGGCTGATACTCGAGAGCGGGAGAGAAGGCATTGCTTCTTGTTCTGTGAGCTAGGATTCTGGAGTTGCTGTCGCGCGGACGGTCCGGAGAAGGTGATGAAGTACGTGTTGGTGACAGGGGGAGTGGTGAGTGGGCTAGGGAAAGGGGTGACGGCGAGCAGCATCGGAGTTCTCCTCAAGTCGTGCGGACTCCGCGTCACCTTTATTAAAATCGGTGCTTGCCTTAATTGATTCCACCAAGTTTACGTTCCGAACTGTGGTTTTCTTTCACTTTTTTGGGTGGAAAATGGCCGGTAGAACCGTGGTTTCAGCTTCGCCCCCTTCGATTCATATTGCTTCTCGTCTTTCTTTCGTGTTAATTTTTTTCCCCTGAAATCCCGTTGGAATTTCCTCTTTGTTCTTAGTTAAATGTCGGATCTTTCCCTTTATTGATTTTGCCGTAACTTCGTTTAGTTGCCTTTGGAGTGATGCCGTGTGCGTGATTGGTTTGTTGCCACTTTCCAATGAGGAGTGGGTGATCAAAAGCGCTCTTTGTTGTATCCTACGTCCGATAAGGTTCCTAATTCCTGGGGGAAGAAAGCAGAGAGAAAGTGGGCAAGTGAAACTTTGCATACTTTTAATCGACAGGAATGTTGGGGACCATCCTTTGAATTCTTCTTTGGCTTATTTTTCATGATTATGATGCATGTTTGCGTACACTGTAATCCAAAAGGGACCTTCTGTAGACATCTTCAGTCAAATGCCAAGATTTTTAGACTCTTTTTTTTTTCTTCCAGTTTTCTCTAAACTACTTGGAAAAAAAAAAGAAAAGTCTTCGGTTCATATCATTTTCTTTCCACAGTTATTCATATTTCTCGTCTTTAATCTAAATGATTTATTGTTTCTATTGGTGGACTTCTACAGATCCTTACCTAAACACCGATGCTGGGACTATGTCTCCTTTTGAGCACGGTGAGGTCTTTGTCTTAGATGATGGTGGCGAGGTAAAGTTCATTTGTGTTTATCTATTATACTTTGTAACAATCTAAAAGGCAATATCTTTCTAATTCTAGTTAATTTCTACATGTTTTGATGGTTCTCCTTTTCTAATAGGCGGACTTGGACCTAGGAAACTATGAGCGCTTCCTTGATATAAAATTAACTCGCGACAACAACATAACTACAGGAAAAATCTATCAGGTGCCACTCGACATACGAATGCTTATGATCCCAAGACAGATCTAATTATGCCGTTGGACTAGTGCTCTTAACGGATGAACTGACTTTGCCACATTGTGTCTTTGTTAGTTTGTGTTTGACAAGGAGAGGAGGGGTGATTATCTCGGGAAAACTGTCCAAGTATGTCTTCTCTATACCATTAAGCCAACTGGAGTTTCAATACCATCTTTGCATTACTTACCATTCTTTTCTTTTGAAGGTCGTGCCACATATCACAGATGCCATACAAGAGTGGATTGAACGTGTGGCAATGATACCTGTGGACGGTAAAGAAGGACCAGCTGATGTCTGCGTCATAGAATTGGGTGGAACTATAGGTAACATTTTCTAGTCTGTTCATATGTGCTTCCATAATCACATTACTTGACACAATATTAATAACGAGGTTATGTGTTCGTGTCTAGGCGATATGGAATCGATGCCATTTATAGAAGCTTTGGGACGGTTCTCTTATCGTGTAGGTGAGGAAAGTTTGCCAAAACCACTCAAAGTATACTGATCCTTCTCGATAATGTGATTTCTGCTTGTACCTTGGTCAGGATCAGGAAATTTCTGTCTAATTCACGTCAGTCTTGTGCCAGTTCTTAAAGCAGTGGGCGAGCAGGTAAAGACTATCAGCCAGATAACATAAGGATTAGTCCGTATTGGAGTCTAATTTTTTTTCTTCTGCATATTAGATTATTATGGACAAAAAAATTTCTTTTTTCTTTTAGAAAACAAAGCCTACACAGCATAGTGTTAGGAGACTACGAGGACTTGGACTAACACCAAATATTCTTGCCTGCCGCTGTGAAAAGGTTACAGATAAAATCTCATATCATCATTTTGCTACATCTCTTCCATTTGAGTATTTTGTTTTTATTCTCATGGAGTTGATATGTGTTTGTTCTTGTTTGGTTAATGACAGCCTTTGGATGTGAATGTCAAAGAAAAACTTTCACAATTTTGCCATGTTCCTGTAAGTTTTTCAATCGATCTCCTACTCCATTCTTGCTTCTTTCTGCAACGGCAAAGCAGGTGTATAGCTTTGAAGTTCATGTACAACCATTTTCTTTTTCAGGTAGCGAACATAGTCACTCTTCACGATGTTGCAAACATTTGGCACATTCCTTTGATGTTGAGGGTAGACTATATTTACTTTGATAATAGTGTGGAATCAATCACTCTCTAAGGTTGTTTCAGTTGGTCACTAACATTTTTCACCTCTAGGAGCAAAAGACACATGAAGCGCTTCTGAAACTACTGAATCTTCAAGGGTGTGTGTGATAAGCGGCTTGCCTTTTTGATATCTTTGTGTTCAGCAGTTTCCCTTTCCATCTGATGGGTTGATAGAAGCCTTTTCTTTTGACAGATATGCTCGGGAACCCATGTTGCAAGAATGGATGGGTAGAGCAAAACTCTGTGATAAATTGCATGATCCTGTGTGAAGCTTTTCTCTCTCAGTACTTTGCTTTACACTTTAAAGTTCCGAAACCTTAATAATCGAGCTGTCATTTAAATTTCAGGTCCGGATTGCTATGGTAGGAAAATATACTGGGCTTTCTGATTCTTACCTCTCTGTATTGAAGGTGAATTCATATTCAACTTATAAGTTTATGCTCTTAATTCTCGTATTATCTGGAATGATCTGTGATCATTTTGTATGTTTTATGATGCAGATTTTTTTATATCATCTTATGCTGATAGCAATGCTAAGATTAGATGCTCTTTCATACCCTTCATTTTCATGTGCTTATAAATTGGTTCTTTGTCCATGCCAGTCCCACACATGAAGTGACTTATTTAAATGAACAAGGACTACATCTTGGAGACGCTATGGACTCTGAATCCATCACATAACATTTGTCTAGTTCAGCATACCCTGTATAGAATGATTCTTTTAAAATAGAATAACATTTGGAATCGGAATCAGGATTGCAAGTGAAATCTGCGAAACATATTTAAAGATAACTAGTATAGTATTTCTTATCGATTTGGGCAATTCTTGTCAATTTGGTCTTTGTTTCTAATTCTTTTCATTTAGAAGATAAAATGAGTAATTGCTAGATGTGTTTTATTTAATCTGTTCTTTCTCAAGAACTGCATGAATCACAATTGGCCTTGAAAGCCTGAACCTGTTATTCAATATTTATATATTTTTTCTTCATTCTAATGCAAGAATTGACATAAATGACGCTTTCATACTTCTCTTTCCCTGTTGTCCTAAAGGCTTTACTATGTGAACCTTGCAGGCTCTTTTGCATGCCTCTGTTGCTTGCCGTAGAAAACTTGTTGTAGATTGGGTCCCTTCATCTGATCTTGAAGAAGCTACTGCATCAGAGGTCCATTCTTTGACAAGATGACACTCTTTAATTTCTAGAAATATATTGGGAATTCTTCACGCAAGTTTTTGTTTTCTCAAACAGGCACCCACTGCACATGAAGCTGCATGGAGGCTATTGAAGGTACTCCCTAGCTTATTCTGCCAATTTCTATGTTAGGATTAAAAACTTCGCCTTCTTTGTTAGGATTAGTCTCATAAAATATTTTTCTCAAGTCGACAATCTCATATTACAGGGTGCTGATGGCATACTGGTTCCAGGAGGATTTGGAGACAGAGGTGTGGAGGGGAAGATCCTAGCTGCTAAATACGCACGCGAAAACAAAGTTCCATATCTTGGCATTTGTCTTGGCATGCAGATTGCTGTCATCGAGTTTGCTCGTTCTGTCATGAACTTGAAGGAGGCAAACAGCATGGAATTTGATCCCGATACATCTACTCCCGTTGTCATTTTTATGCCGGAGGTAATTAATTAACATCTTTTCCTCTCGGCATAAATCATGGGTCTTGCCTTAACATCTACTCATTCAATGAACATAAAGGTCTCTAAGACTCACATGGGAGGCACAATGAGACTTGGATCAAGGAGGACCTTTTTCCAGGTTGCTGATTGCAAATCTGCAAAGTTGTAAGCACAAAAGTCTCCTTTGTCAATATTTAGATGCTTTCTTGATATCAATTTTTACAATCTCGTTTCTTAAGGTACGGTAACGTTAGCTTTGTGGATGAGCGGCATCGACATAGATACGAGGTTTTTCACCTTACCCAAATGCCACTTAACTGTTGCATGATTAAGTATTTCTTCCCAGATCATTAGTTTAATTTCTTACAGGTGAATCCCAGTTTGGTCCCAGAATTCGAAAAACATGGTCTTACTTTCGTTGGAAAAGACGAGACAGGTCGACGCATGGAGGTAGCTAGGAAGCTGAAATTAAACCTTTTTTTCCCCCATTTCTCTTTGTTTCACAATTAATTCCTTTTCGGATATATTAATGTTCCAAACTTTCCATTCATGGATGATGCAGATCATTGAGCTGCCTTCACACCCTTATTTCCTTGGTGTTCAATTTCATCCAGAATTCAAATCACGACCGTGGAAGCCCTCTGCTGTTTTCACAGGTAATCTCTGAACTTGCAAATTTGCTCAAGATCCAATAATATATATTGCTTCAGCTGGAAAATCAAGCACTGATATATCATACTGTAGTTGCATTACTTGTGCTATCTATATATCTGCTGTCTAGAGCTAGACGATATATCCAAGAATTGGAGAGTAGAAGTTAATCAAAATTAAATCTCCTCCTGTTGCAAAATCTCTTGATAGGGCTTATAGCAGCATCATGCGGCCAACTGGATGATTGGCTGCAAGTCTCCGGCCCAAAGAACAATAATCTGATCCCTCAATCTCCAGCGAGCAATGGCTTCTTCGCCCCTAAATTTTATCAAAACGGGAGCATGAAGAAATCTCCCAAGAGCCTAGCCAACGGAAAACTCCTTGCAAATGGAATTGGAAACGGGAACGAATGGCCTGTTGCATGCCTGTTAACTACGAGTGATAGTATTTAGTGCAGTCGTTCTTCCAGATATGTAACCTGTACAGTAGGTACTCAACCAAACCATGCAGTAATTAAGGAGATGATATATATATACACTTAACTTGGTGCGTGCCGGCACATCGACTGTTGGTTCCAGTTTTTTAACAAGGAACGTAACAAGCATGTGTACGTCCACGCAGCCAGATGCCAGGATTTCAAGTATCAGTGTCCCCTTCTTTCGTCTAAAGAGTGTTTCATTTTTTTGAGAGGTAATTAAGTACCTTTTTTCCGATCGAGTGCTAGATAAATAATGTTCGATTGTTAATCGAAGAGTGAACTTGTTTCAGTGTGGAGGTATTGTGTGGAAATTAAACTGTTGTATAACTCTATGATTTATCATAGATAATTGGTGTTATTGCTTTGTCTCTCTTCATTAGTCTAATTTCATTGTGAGGATTCAAATTATAACCTTGCCCAAGCTACTTTACTATAATATATATATATATATATATATATACTAGAAATTAAATTTTTTAACTTTTTACAATGTTGTTTATTGACCTAGATCAATTTACAACATTATTGTGCTGCAAATTCGACACATACATGTGCATCGATTACAAGTGACCTTTGGCGAGGATTAGGAGTTATGGGTCTCTTCCGGAACTCCAATGGCCGATATGATTTATCATATATCAGATTTGGACCAACAAAGTGGGCCCGTAGAAGAGCCCAAATGTTTCGAAATGTCAAATCACGGCCTACAAGATTTTTTAATTTTAGTCGAAAAATATTTCAGAATCCTTTCCATGTTAAATTAAATCTTATATATATATATATATACACAAAGTGTAAACTAGCTTTCTAATTTAAATTTTGATAGTTATTTTATCAAGTTATAGCTGTCTTGGTAATAAATTAAATAGTTAATTGTACTGAATGAATTAATTATTAACATTGCAAATGATATAAATATTTGGCATCGGAGGACAAATTGGACGTGAAATCCTATATCTGATGGCTCATAACATATAGGAGATGTGGAGTCCACGACAACTGTTAATTGTTGTGCTTTCCTGAAAACATAGTTTTTGTTTTCTCTCCAGCATTCAAGTCCACAACTTTTATTTTATTTTATTTTATTTTTATTTTTTTGTCGTTGTTGTTGTCAATTAAATAGTATTTAATTCTGGCCAACTGAAGAAGAATTTAGTTTATATTACTTCCATTTGGCACTTTGTGCGAGCAGTAGAAATATTAAATGCTTTCAAGAATTTAATTAATAACAAATTTGTCGGATTGAAATAAAAAATTTCAATTAATATTGGCTGCCTCTTCGACGAGGCTAATCGACGCTGTATAAATATTTCTTATTATCTTGTAAAAGAAAAAATTAGTCAGCTTAATTATTTAATTAATTGATTGCACCACTAGCGCTCATCTTGCAGTTCTCTTCCGGAAAAAATAATATATTTGCAAATAATTAATTAGCCAAAAAAAAATACAACTTTTGTTCCAAATAAATTTTAATTGAAGTTTGAGATTAATTAAAATATTACTATTGTCGTTTTTATTTTTATTTTTAAATGAAAAGTCAAATGCGTTTTGTGCTAGCTAACTAGCTGTATATTTCAATTGTCGATCGAAGGGTGCAAAATTAATTAATACAATTGTGGTTGTTTATTTTGGGGGTTCGAATGATGGAATATATATAATTCATAACTAACTTGACCGATCGATCGATCGATCGATATTAATTAAAGAGACAGACAAACTAACTGTATGCAAACCGTGTCGTAGCTAGCAATGCTTGAAAGCGAAGGTGGTGGCGTTATGTTGTTGCAAACTGTAAAGAGAGAGATTTTTTTGAAGTTTGGAAGATAAGATTTAGGCGACGTCAATCTCATGCACGGCAAGATCAATCACTGCAGCTTCTTGCTGAATTTTGCTTGATGGAAAACAACGCTGGCTAGCTTCTGATGATAATTAAAGTTCGAGTGGGTGGGTGTTGATTTTCGGAGAAATATCCGAAAATCCATTTTTAACTGAATTATATATATATAGAATAAAACTTTAACTTTGTTCGATCGCTTTCATTGTCGATCTGAATTATCTCTTCAGTTTTTGGTCAAATATCAGCAGTTCAATCTATTTGAGTGAATTGAAAAGCCGTGCATGCACTAGCTAGCTCGACTCACTCTAACCCGTCCAAGAAAGATGCACGTAGTTCAATTCACTAGCTAGCTAAATGGTGAGATCATAATTATTAAGGAGCTAGTTAGCATGCACAAAGTGGAGCTCTTAATCGAAGAGCACGCATGCACAAAGCTTGGTGTAAATTCCTTTGTCGTCCCTTCCCCTCCCCTAAAATTGTTAAAGATGCATGCCAACACATGCAAATAGAAACTTTAGCAGAGTTTCTCCGGCCAACGCCCTGCGTGTCTTTTCCGATGATCGATCAATTTACATGTTTCTGATATCAGTGCAGGCCCTCCAGACGTGAAAATTTAATGCATGTCCCAATTGCTAGCTAGGCAAATTAAAGGTAGCAATCAAATTATATACTTCCATTTCAAAGTATTGATGGCGAGAGGTGACAGACTAGGAGGAGACTATCGATCGAGGAGAAAGCGAGAAAGGGATTTTGCTCAATAAGTTAAATAATTTTGTCCTCAAAAAGTTGCCACGAGGGTGACAAATTTATTAATTATAAGGAGGATTCTTTGAAAAAAAATTTAAGTTGATCCAAACAAATTTATATATTTTCATAATAATATTGATCCTGTCCGAAAGTCGAGGGGTGGATGTTGGGGATGTGACACTCCTACTGATCTCCGAGGGACTTTGCTCCTACCCGCAACACAAGCAACGTCAGTGCCGAGCCGGGAAAGGGGTCCCCGGCGATGGTCCTCCGACGCTCAAGTCAGTCTCCGGCAAGGCAAGAAGTAAAGGTAACTGTAGCGCAACAGTAGAGATCGCGAGAAAAACATACCTCCGCCGATGCCTGGACCCCCCTTTATATAGGACTCCTGTAGCGTGTGTGCATGCTTCTTAAAGCAGGCACGCAATCCCAAGCTTCCCCTGAAGAGACATGTTAGTAAAGTGTCTCTGATATAATACTTTAATTAATGAGACGATCATATCTCTGAAGTTACAGTGGAAGTTTCTGTCGTACAATCTTCTATCTGACCATGCATGTCGTCCATCGACGACACTAACTCCCAGAAAGATGTCGAAAGATATACTGCTGTGTCTGTTGCTCAGTCGAACGGAATATCCGCTCGGTTGAAAGTCCCCTATCCCAATATCATCCGTCGTTGGGTCGAGCGGGGTGGTTGCTCGCCTAAAGTCCATTGTCTGGTTGATGAATTTACTATTTGGTCGAGCGGGGTAGCCGCTCAACTGATACTTTCACTGTCTAGTTGTTGCACGTGTACCTAGACCGAACGAGATAGCCGCTCGACTGTAGTAGCGTTGTTCGCGTGTGGTTCGCTCGGCCATGATTCTACTCCGCTGATATAGGTATTGATGTAAGACCGAACGGGGTAGCCGCTCGGCCTGCTTCTGCAGACACTTGACGTTCATTCCTGTCTTGAGTATCTTAGCTCAGCTGGTGGCCGAGCTAGTAGTGATGTCGGATCAGACCTTTCATGTCTTGGTCGAGCGAACCATATTCATCTGTCTGTCAATGATAGTGGGGTGTTGATTACCTTGACTTTAACCTCTATTATGATAAAGACCTTTTCGAAGATGAATTTCTTCTTATCACCGCATCAATTAATATAATATACCATGCATTAAAAAGTCACAAACTTTGTAGTCGTTGAAACAGCATCATCTCCGAGATTATTATACTTTAGTCAAATTTCTAATGAGTTGGTGGAGTGACTTATCATTGTCACACTAGAGCAGATTCATTTTGGAGGAGAGGAACTTTGTTTCAAAGGGATTCTTCAATTAAATTAAACATTAGACATGTAATTTACCACACTTGTTTCTTTTCAGGGTTTGTCCGATTCTTAAGGCATAGTTTTAGATATCTTAGTAACATTATTGGATAAAGTTTAACTTATTTTCATCACATGGAATAATTTATATTATTCATCGTATCTACCACTTCAAATTTAATGTTTTACTTAATACATATCCATTTATGGATTCAATATTTTCTCGTTTATCAATCTTCTAAATCTAAATACATGTAAAATATAGAAATAGTACGGCATTAAAATAACCAAAATGGATCACTGTCTTCCAAATTATACTGCTAGATAATAAAATCCATCCATATTAAGCAGATAAAAGCAATGATAATCTCTATATATTTCGATACTTAAAATAAAAATATCAGAGTATTTAATTCAGAAATTTCTAATGATTAACAAAAATGAAAACTAAATAATTTAAATTAAATTTTTTATAAACTTGATTACTCGAAATAAAATTATATTTTACAAAATCTTTAATTTTACATAAGATTAAAGTTTACGATGACATTTTATGAAAATTTTATAATCCAATTTTTACGTCCGAAAAAAAACGAAACGTCCTTTAACATTTTTGACATGAACTAACGTTCATTTGGCGTTTGCCTTTTTCGGTTTGGTTTTAATTAATTCTATTCTATGGGCTGGTGAGTCGATGGGTTTGGTAAAACGCAGGCGCGGTGAGTGGGTGGGCGCAAGCAGAGCATGCGGCGCCTCGATTAATTTAATCGGCGAAGTATTCCGTTACGGAAGTTAAAATAAGGAAACCGACGCCGCGGAGGCCCGGAACCGAGCCCGGACCGCACACGCCCGTTCCACGTGTCTGTACCAAAGAGTCCTCGCTGTCACTCCCGGGCCCAATCTTCCATCATTTTAACCAGGTCAAGGGAAGCTTTCCACAGTGCGCCGATAAGAAGGAACAGATTAATTTTTTTTCTTTTTCTTTTATAATAATTAAATATAAAAGCGAAATGGATAAAAAATAATCTACTTGTAAAATAAACCGAGTGGAATAAATAAAATGAAAATGGAAACTATTATAATAATAATAATAATAAAGGGAATATTAGAGGGGTAAATGGGGGTTCGGGACGATGCGGAGAACCCGACGCCTTCAGTATAAATAAACCCGAGGAGGCGAGGTGAGAGTGCAGAGAGGTAGAGACTCGAGAGGGGGGAGGAGATCGGATTGGTGGTCTGGCGGCGCTGTTCCTCTCTGTTGCTTTGTTCCTTCGCTCTTTTACGATCAAGGTGGAGCGGTCGCCCCGGCAGTGTCTGCGAGGGTGGCAGATCCGAAGGGGAGAGGAAGAGGAGTTGGTCGCGTGGCTTCTTTCCTGCGGAGCTCGTTGGGTAGGTGGGAGAGGAGGAGTCCTCTGGGGTTGGTGGCGAGGAGAGATCTATCGACCCACCTAATCATTTAGAGGTAAAGAAAAAACATAGATTTTTATTTAAAAATCGCATTATCTCTGTGAGATTTATGTGATGTCCATTTCTCTGTTTTTTTTTGTCTGTCTTGGAACACTTTGGTCCGCTTGTTGATGTTCGGGAAGCATAGATTCCTTTGTTTTTTTATTGCTCTCGTAGTTTTTGGAGTTGTAGATTCTGTGTTTGCAGATCTATCTGGCGCTGTTCTATGGTATCTATTTATGTTTTATCGAGGTTTATTTTTCTTATTCCTTGTGCTGTGCAGGGAAATCCATCGTCTAGGAAAGACGATCCGTAACAAAGCGTTGTCCTTGAATCCGTTCTTTCTTCGTTTACAACTTAATCGATCTGATACTTCCTGAAGATAAATCGATTTCCTTTTTGCTGAATACGGTTGAAGCTGCAAGGCTTGCACAGATACAGTCCTTCATTGTAATCTTCTGAAGAAGGAAAAAAAATCATTTTTGCGTTAATCCTCTGTTTATAAGCTAGAGGACGTCGGCCATGGCTGCAGTTCCGGGCTCAGCCTTTAATCTCCGAAGTGAATTGTTGGCGCTCTCGTCTATTGTCAACCATAAGTACAACGCCTATGGCGGTGCCGGAGCTGCACGATTTTCAGGCCTTAGACGCTCTCAAAGGCTGTCCTTGCAGAGCCAGTTTGTTGGAGCAAAGCTCCGAGCTTGTGAGCGCGTTCAGCTTTGGAGGAGCGATGGTCCAGGACGTTCACCTAAGCTAAGACTCGTTGCTCCATCCATGTCTATGTCTCAGGTGCCAGAGAAGCCTCTTGGTCTCTACGATCCATCGTTCGATAAAGATTCTTGCGGTGTTGGTTTCATTGCTGAGCTATCTGGAGACTACAACAGGAAAACAGTGTGTTTCGATCCATGCCAATTCTATATTCTATCAAAATCATCTGATAGGAGAATAACCATCTCTTGCAGTGCACATTTATCTGATTTGGCCTCTTTTTTTTTGTTTGATAAACTTTGCAGGTTGTGGATTCTCTGGAGATGCTTGTTCGAATGGCCCATCGTGGTGCCTGTGGCTGCGAAACTAACACTGGTGATGGAGCTGGCATACTAGTGGCATTACCTCATTGCTTTTTCACTGAGGCATGTGTGGACTTTTTTGCCATGATGTTTCCTGTTAAAATTTGTTGTTTGATTTGTAGCCTTTGATTAATTACGCTTGCTTGGTACTTTAGCTCAATCCATGACAATGTTGAACATATGCAATGTTAATTCCTTTTTTGTATGCCTTCGCTCTGATTCTGTTCTATGTTTTTTCAGGTCATGAAGGACGTTGGCATTCAACTTCCAACTCCTGGTCAGTATGCAGTTGGTATGTTTTTCTTGCCACAGGATGATAGTCGCAGGGAAGAAAGCAAAGTTGTTTTCACTAAGGTACCAATTGAGAATGGCTCACTTACAAGAACTACTAACACTTACACAGAAAATTCTGCAATTCATGGAATTATAAGAACTTTGGACAATGGAATCTATCAGTCATATTGAATCTTTTCTGTTCATCTTCCAGCCGTGTTTATCTCAGTTATTTGGGCCAGCCACATGGATCTCATTGCTTCCCTCCACTGAGCAATATGCAAGGCCGTAGCACTAGTAATATTCAAAATTAAATTATTTTTTTACATTAATTAGGATTTTTGGCCTCTCTTTACTCCTTGCATCTTCTATTTCTTGTTAGTTCAACTCTACCAACTATAGTCACCATCAATAGATTTAATAGTTAGATGAGTCAAATTGATAGGATTGAAGGTGTATTAGGTAGAATGAAAACCAAAGGCAGATTTAGTTTACTTAATAAAAAGCGATTTAAGGTTTTGATCTTACTAGTGGTATGACCTTATATAGAACTAATGGCTTGTATTACTAGTGATATCGCCTTAATACTAGTAATAAAATCAATATAGCGGATTCCAAATAGCTGAAACTAATGGCTTGATAACAACAATGTCTTCTATTGGATGCTAGGGTTAATTTTATTGTGTGTGGATATCTGATAGCCACCTAGAATATAATTTTCCCCCCTTTCTTTCTTTTATTTCATATTTGATTAATTTTGCTTCTTTACAATTCACATCTGTATTTTCAAAAATGATTTATACATGAAAAATGTCCTCATAATTGATCTTGCTTGCAGGTTGCAGAATCTTTGGGACATGTCGTGCTTGGCTGGCGCTCAGTACCGACCAATAATCAAGATCTTGGTGAATCTGCTCGTCAAACTGAGCCAATTGTTGAACAAGTCTTTCTCACTCCAAGTCCACGGTCCAGTGCTGATCTTGAGCAACAGGTTTGTCTCTAGCTTTGTATCCATTTTAATGCAGGCCCATTTGATAGTAAGTCTCTCATTACTTGTTATCATAAGTTTTGACTTTGATATCTGAATAAATCTAGATGTATATATTACGGAGGATTTCAATGGTAGCTATCCGCGCTGCTCTCAATCTGCAACATGGTGGAGCTAAGGACTTCTATATATGCTCCCTTTCCTCAAGGTTAGTTTTAACTTCTACATATTCCCAATCTCTGTTTCAAGTAATTTTGTTCTCTTCAATGTATGAAACAATTAATCATGTCAAATGTACAATATAAACTTTCTAATGAATTGATTTGTTTATGGGCAGAAGCATCTCTTAATTATCTGGTTTTGGCAGGACTGTTGTCTATAAAGGTCAGTTGAAGCCTGCTCAACTAAGGGACTACTATTATGCAGATCTTGGAGATGAAAGGTTTACAAGTTACATGGCCCTGGTAAATACAACCCTATCTGATTTCCTTCTTTACGTATGAACTCTGATTACAGCAGACTGCAAAGGAAGACTGGTAGCGGAACCCTCTTAAGGTTAAATAAGGTTTTGAGGCATTACACTCTGAATTGTATCTTGCACTCTTCTATATTTGGTACTGCTTAAATTTGAATACTGAATAACTTGCGGGTTGGTGAGATCTATATGGTCGATAACTTAGTAAACCATGTTGCAGAATCATGATGCACTGCTACCCATGGTCATTGGCATGAGAGTTCAATTTGAAGGTGAAATGAATTGTTAGTGAACGTAGCTTAGGTTCCCGTGTTATGTTGAATTGACTATGACAATATACAAAACTCATAGTGCTTTTGAGTACAGATAGAAGCTATATGACATTCTTAGCAGAGATCCCAAGTACAAATTTAGATAGCCTTAATTCAGATCCCTGAGAAATATGTTAATGTGCAGGTTCACTCTCGATTCTCTACAAACACTTTTCCCAGTTGGGATCGTGCACAACCTATGCGAATCGTGGGACACAATGGAGAAATCAACACATTGCGAGGCAATGTGAATTGGTATGTTTTGAAGCTAAGTGTCGTGTTTTGAATTTTAGCATGTGCTAGTTGGAATGCCAATAGATTAGCTTGACACTTCATGTTATTGTTTTTTGTAAAGGATGAAGGCACGCGAAGGATTGTTGAAGTGCAAGGAACTAGGCTTGTCAAAGAATGAAATGAAGAAACTTTTGCCAATTGTTGATGCTAGCTCATCTGATTCTGGTAGGATTTATCATTTGGTAGAACTTATTATTTGATCTGCTTGCTTGTTGTGTAGTTAAAATGATCCAATTTTGTGTGAGCATAACTATCAATTGACATCCCCCCATCACCCAACACACATACAAAATTTGTGTGCATATTTCTATGTCTGGAAGTTTGATCTGAATTCATTTTATATCAGGGGCATTTGATGGTGTCCTTGAGCTTTTGGTTCGTGCCGGTAGAAGTCTTCCTGAAGCTGTTATGATGATGATACCTGAGGCATGGCAGAATGATAAGAACATGGATCCTGATAGAAAAGCTCTCTATGAATATTTCTCAGCTCTCATGGAGCCCTGGGATGGACCTGCTCTCATATCTTGTGAGATTCTATGGCAATTCTTACTGAAACTGTTCTAGCCGAATTTTGATTCTGAAGATGCATGCTACTTTTTTCTTGCAGTTACAGATGGTCGTTATCTTGGAGCAACATTGGATCGTAATGGTCTGAGACCTGGACGTTTTTACATAACTCATAGTGGTCGTGTTATCATGGCTAGTGAAGTAGGTGTCGTAGACATTCCTCCAGCTGAAGTAGCAAGGAAAGGAAGGCTTAACCCCGGGATGATGTTGCTAGTGGATTTTGAAAATCATAGTGTTGTCGATGATGAGGCACTTAAGAAGCAATACTCACAAGCTAGACCATATGGAGAATGGCTTGGGAGACAGAAGATTTGCCTTGAAGACATTGTTAATTCTATCCCTAAAAGTGAAAGAATTCCTCCAAGCATCTATGGAACTGCACAAGTAAGTTTATATGTTATTGGAGGAAGGCTACATTTGTGTTGGCTATGCATACAAGAGATTGATGTTTGGTTGCTAATTGTTTTAGTCTCAAACTCTTGATGAGGACATGGATAACATGGGACTTCGTGGTCTTCTGACACCCCTCAAAGCCTTTGGGTAACTTACATCTGGCAAAGCAGCTCTCTTCTGTTTTTGTCTATTTTCACTGAAAATTTCTCTCCCTATTCTTCCAGCTATACTGTTGAAGCATTGGAAATGCTGCTGCTGCCAATGGCAAAAGATGCTACTGAAGCATTAGGTTCCATGGGAAATGATGCTCCCTTGGCTGTGATGTCAAATAGAGAGAAACTTAGCTTTGAATACTTCAAGCAGATGTTTGCACAAGTTACAAATCCTCCAATTGATCCGATTCGAGAGAAAATAGTTACATCCATGGAGTGTATGATTGGCCCTGAAGGGGATCTTACAGAAACCACTGAAGAGCAGTGCCATCGTCTGTCATTGAAGGGGCCTCTTCTATCCATTAATGAAATGGAAGCTATGAAAAAGATGAACTACAGAGGTTGGCGCAGCAAAGTACTAGACATCACATATGCAAAACAGCAAGGCCGAAAGGGTTTGGAGGAAACCTTGGATAGGATTTGTTTGGAAGCTCGTTCTGCTATCCATCAGGGTTATACAACTCTTGTGTTGTCTGACAGAGGTGAGAATTGCAGAAACTTAGGGTGCTTGTATTTTTCAACTGTTCAAGTCATGTTAGCATGATTTCTCTGGGTTGTCCTTTTAATGATCTTGTTCATTTATGATACCTATTGTGTGCTGTTTGGTATTTTAATATTTTGACATATGTAACTTATTCATTTGTTTCATTTTTTTATGTTACTAATATCTTTCTGATTTGACATTTTATCTTAAGAAATTGTAAAAAGTGTCTGAATGCAAGATTATGATGTAGGTGTTTCTTCTGACCGTGTTGCTGTAAGCTCCCTCCTGGCGGTTGGTGCTGTCCATCAACATCTAGTCTCTACACTTGAGAGGACACAGGTAGGATTGCTGATTGAATCTGCTGAGCCCCGTGAAGTGCATCATTTCTGTACTCTTGTTGGGTTTGGAGCAGATGCTATCTGCCCATATTTGGCCATAGAAGCAATTTGGCGGTTGCAAATTGATGGCAAAATCCCTCCTAAAGAAGACGGAGAATTCCATTCAAGGGAGGATCTTGTTAAGAAATACTTTAAAGCAAGCAACTATGGAATGATGAAGGTTCTTGCCAAAATGGGGATATCCACCCTAGCATCTTACAAGGGTGCACAGATTTTTGAAGGTCTAGGACTTTCTTCTGAGGTTATACAGAAATGCTTCAAAGGAACACCAAGTAGAGTTGAAGGTGCAACATTTGAAATGCTTGCTGGAGATGCACTCCGTCTTCATGAGTTGGCATTTCCAACCAGGTCATTACCACTCTGTAGTGCTGACGCATTACCTAATCCTGGGGATTACCATTGGAGAAAAGGAGGTGAAATTCACCTTAATGATCCCCTTGCAATAGCTAAGTTGCAAGAGGCAGCCAGAGCTAACAGTGTTGCAGCATACAAAGAATACTCCAGGCGTATACAGGAGCTGAATAGGGCTTGCAACCTTCGTGGAATACTGAAGTTTAAAGATGACACTGAGAAGATTCCTTTGGACGAGGTTGAACCTGCTAGTGAGATTGTCAAACGCTTTTGCACTGGAGCTATGAGTTATGGTTCAATATCATTGGAAGCACATACTACCCTTGCAATTGCAATGAATAGAATTGGAGGCAAATCTAATACTGGTATGACCTTATTACCACCTAAGATCCTGTGTCTAATTTATTAGCAGATTACTAGCATCAACTGTTTTAAGTATACACTAACTGGAACTTGTAGCTTTTGTTAATCCTGCGGTTTGATAAATCATTTTATTCTGACAAAGGACATTAAGTGTTCATCATTCATGAAATGTTTCTTTGTGATGTGTTACAGTTTTTTTCGTATATTTTGCTGCTAGTTGTTGAACAGATAAAAGCTGTTTAACCTTTTTAGTCAGCTTAGATCCTTTTGAACTTGAAGTATGCATGGACATGTATGGCCTTGTGCTTCTTTTTATATATTGCTAACAGCACTTGAAAATTTTTCCATGACTACTGTCTGCTTGCTTTATGGATCTTATGCTCTTTTTTGCTAATGATTGGGCAACATTTGGAGCTGAGAGATGGATGGTTTATTATTTATATTGCTCTACCAGAATATATTTTGCTCTTTTGAAGGTGAGGGAGGCGAGCAACCTTCTCGTATGGAGCCTCTGCAGGATGGTTCGAGGAATCCAAAGAGGAGTGCTATTAAACAAGTTGCAAGTGGTAGGTTTGGAGTAACAAGCTACTACCTGAGTGAAGCTGATGAACTCCAGATAAAGATGGCTCAGGTAATAACAACAATCTTAGTGTGCTAGCCAATAGTTTTTCACTGCCCGATACTTAAACAATGGAAATGCTCTACCTCCTTTCCACCTATTGGAACGTAAGTTCCTACTGTTTATGAATCTCTGTTCATGGACAGATGGATGCTGAACCACAGAGCACTAATTTTTCTAATGTTTATTTTTCTTATCATTACCTTTTGTTTTTATGACTTTCTCTTGCTGTGTAGGGAGCCAAGCCAGGCGAGGGAGGTGAACTTCCAGGCCATAAAGTTATTGGTGATATTGCTGTCACAAGAAATTCCACTGCTGGTGTTGGTCTTATTAGTCCTCCACCACACCATGATATATACTCGATTGAAGATCTTGCGCAGCTTATTTTCGACCTTAAGGTATTTAATCTACATTATTGGTCCCTTTTCTAGTTCCTTTCAATGAGAACCTATTGTTATTAAAAAAAAATAACAAAAGAAGCATTGTAAGTGTACTTTGAATCTTTGTTCACTAGCATGAAGAGTTTCCTATTTATACATCTCCGACAAGTTGTAAAAATTCCTCTTTTTTTTTGTAGAACTCAAATCCTGGCGCTAGAATCAGTGTTAAGCTAGTCTCCGAGGCTGGTGTTGGTGTAGTTGCCAGTGGTGTAGTAAAAGGACATGCAGACCATGTTTTGATATCTGGGCATGATGGAGGCACAGGAGCTTCTCGTTGGACTGGCATAAAAAATGCTGGTCTTCCCTGGGAGCTTGGATTGGCTGAGACACACCAAACTCTAGTGGCAAATAACCTGCGTGGGCGAACAGTTTTGCAAACAGATGGGCAGTTAAAGACGGGAAGAGATGTTGCAATCGCAGCACTACTTGGTGCAGAAGAGTTTGGTTTTAGCACTGCACCTCTGATAACTCTTGGCTGCATCATGATGCGGAAGTGTCACAAAAATACTTGCCCTGTCGGAATTGCCACACAAGATCCTGTTCTTCGTGAAAAATTTGCTGGGGAACCTGAACATGTTATAAATTTTTTCTTTATGTTGGCAGAGGAAGTCCGTGAAATAATGTCTCAATTGGGCTTTCAGACCATGACTGAGATGGTTGGTCGTGCCGACATGCTTGAGATTGATACAGAAGTGGCTAGCAGCAATGAGAAATTGAGAAATATCGATCTTTCATTGCTTCTTAGGCCTGCATCTGATATTCGGCCTGGAGCGGCTCAATATTGCATTCAGAAGCAAGATCATGGACTGGACATGGTATTAGATCAGAAGCTTATCTCTTCATCAAAAGCTGCTCTTGAAAAAGGCTTGCCTGTTTATATTGAGACAGCAGTTTGCAATTTAAACCGTGCTGTTGGTACCATGCTTAGCCATGAGGTCTCTAAACTTTATAAATTGAAAGGGTTGCCTACAGATTCAGTCCATATTAAGCTATTTGGAAGTGCTGGTCAGAGTCTGGGAGCTTTTCTCTGCGCTGGAATTACACTTGAGCTTGAAGGTGACAGCAATGACTATGTTGGGAAAGGATTATCTGGTGGCAAAATTGTAGTTTATCCACCAAGAGAAAGCCAATTTGATCCAAAAGAAAATATTGTCATTGGTAATGTTGCATTATATGGTGCCACAAATGGGGAGGCCTATTTCAATGGAATGGCTGCTGAGAGATTTTGTGTCCGTAACTCAGGTGCTAGAGCAGTTGTTGAAGGTGTTGGTGATCATGGTTGTGAGTATATGACTGGTGGTACTGTTGTTATTCTTGGGACAACTGGGAGAAACTTTGCTGCTGGCATGAGTGGTGGAGTTGCTTATGTTTTTGATGTGGATGGGATGTTTCAGACACGATGCAATCCTGAGTTGGTTGATCTTGAAAAGGTTGAGGATGAAGAAGACATCACAACATTGAGAATGATGATTCAACAACACCAACGCCATACAAGCAGCGTTCTGGCAAGGGAAATCCTTTCTGATTTCGAATCTCTACTGCCCAAATTTGTGAAAGTCTTTCCAAGGGATTATAGGAGGGTTCTTCAGAAAATAAAAGAAGAACAAAATCTCAAAGAATCTGAAGAGCAAGAAGAAAAAGAACTGATGGAGAAGGATGCATTTGAAGAACTCAAGAAACTGGCTGCAGCATCTTTGATTGCAAAGGTAAATGTGAAGTACTTTTTGTCTTTGATCTGGTTACCTTGTGTGCATTATTTATTCTGATATTCAAGTTTGATGGCATTTTCTCTGATTGGAATTGAATCATAGTTCCATAACAAAGAAGAGTAATTCATTGAATTTTGCAGGAAGAGGATTTGGCTGCAGCAAAAAGGCCAACACAGGTAGACAATGCTGTCAAGCATCGAGGTTTTATTGCTTATGAGCGACAAGGTATTCCATATAGGGATCCTAATGATCGAATCAAAGATTGGAAAGAAGTTGCTAATGAGTTGAAGCCTGGGCCACTGATGAAAACACAGTCCGCTCGCTGCATGGACTGTGGGACTCCTTTTTGTCATCAGGTGATATTACTTATCTTTACCAGAAGATTGACTTGATTATTTACAACTGTGTTTTTCCAATTTTTATGTTCTAAATAGTGATGATCCATTTTGTTGTCATATTTCAATTTTAATGATGTAAGTACTCGAGAATCTTGAAGTTATGGCTTGGATGATCTTGCAAAATTTGGTGGGGAAAAAAATGCTAACAGTTGACATGCTGATACATTTCAGTTTATCGTGTTCTGCTTATTCCTTTCATTTGACAGTTTATAATTAACAGGCTATGTACTTTATGGTATAAACAGTTGCTATTCCAAAGGCTATTAATATATTTTGGAAACTCTACCTTGGTCAGTGTTCATTTATTGGCTCCTAGACAAATCTATTATTTGTACAAGAGAACATTGATCAAGTGTTTAAAGCCACGTGCATGAAGGTGTACTTGAGTCTAAAGCATAAAGTGCATAAAATGAGAGTCATTTTGATCCTATATAGATGAGAACCCAATATTAATCCTAGTGAGCATGCAGAGAACAATTTTCTGGATGTCACATGATGTGACACTTGTATTTCTCTTCTCAGTCAAAAAATTTGTTTTCTTCCTCTTTTATTATACAAGTTTTTCTGATCGAGTGTATTAGTTTTACTTTTAAATGCTCAAAAGGCATTAACTAGAACAGCCATTTTGATACTGCACTTGATAACCTAAGAGTTGCCTGGTCAGACCAGAACACTCATTTAGATCCTTCATTCTTTTGGTACTTTTGGGTTCAACACGAACTCAGCTGTCTTTCCTGGATGTTTGCATGTCATATTCTGTTATTACATCCTTTTTTAACACTGCTAAAGTATGATTAGTCCATTTATACCTTACCTTGGAAATGTTCAATCATCTATGACTTGGCATAGCAATTTTATTCGTTTTACTAAATTATTTTTGCTTTTATTGCAGGAAAACTCTGGGTGCCCACTTGGAAACAAAATACCTGAATTTAATGAACTGGTTCATCAAAATAGGTGGCGTGAAGCATTGGATCGACTTCTCGAGACAAATAACTTTCCAGAATTTACTGGCCGAGTCTGCCCTGCTCCTTGTGAAGGGTCATGTGTTCTTGGCATCATTGAGAACCCAGTTTCTATTAAAAGTATAGAGTGTGCAATCATAGACAAAGCATTTGAAGAAGGATGGATGGTCCCTCGTCCTCCACAAAAAAGAACGGGGTAAACAACTTTTCTGAACAATCTATTCATTTAATTATAGATTTTGTGACAACCTAGCTAGTGGTTCAGTCGAGGCCAAAGAATTTGTGTTCCTTGGTTGAGTTTTTTGCATTTATATGTCAAAATCTATCAGTTAGGGTGTCTATTTCCAGTTGCCTGATGAGTAGGGATTGTAGTTTTTTTTACTACCATCTACTTGATACTTTATGACTAATATCTGTGACTTCGACAGGTTAAATTATAAACAATCATGTTCTGAAATGGATATCAATGTCATCTTATAATGTCCTTGCATGTAATAGTTCTGATTCTAAATTGTGACTCTGATCTCAAGTTAGTACGCTCACTACTATTATATCTTTCCTTGTTTCATGGGTTTTGTTAACACAAAAGAGAAATGTGGCTGTGGCCTCAAATTATTACGCTAACAATTGGTTTTTGTAATCTTTGCTTTGTGTGACTAATTATATTTTGTGCTGATGAAATCGTAACTTATTAATGAGAAATAATAGACTACCTGACTTATATAGTGAATATAGATACTTGAGGTATTGATAACTTTTGTATAACCAATGCAGAAAGAGAGTTGCCATTGTTGGTAGCGGTCCAGCTGGACTTGCTGCTGCTGATCAGCTAAATAAAA
Source organism: Zingiber officinale (assembly GCF_018446385.1). Taxonomy (NCBI): domain Eukaryota; kingdom Viridiplantae; phylum Streptophyta; class Magnoliopsida; order Zingiberales; family Zingiberaceae; genus Zingiber; species Zingiber officinale. Next base: position 307,202 of record NC_056004.1, read on the forward strand.
TGGGTCATTTGGTCACTGTTTATGAGCGTGCTGACCGAATTGGAGGACTTATGATGTATGGTGTTCCAAACATGAAGGCTGACAAGGTTGAGATAGTTCAACGCCGTGTGGACCTAATGACCAAGGAAGGTGTTAATTTTGTGGTAAATGCTAATGTTGGAACAGACCATAAGTTCTCCCTTGACCATCTCCATTCTCAGAATAATGCAATAGTCTTGGCTACTGGAGCTACTAAGCCAAGGTAAATTGCTCTTTGAATTCTGTTTCATTATTATCTTTTAACTCGTGTTACTATTTTTAACAAATACATGATCCTTATTGACAATTTTTTGAAAAACTGGCTTATTGTTTAGAAAGCTTTTTTCTCCATGTAATAATGAAACTGTGATTGAATTGATAAGGTGGACGTGTTTTGAGATAGCATCATAAACTAGGCACTATGCCAGGACAAACTATGCTATGCATTTTGGTCATCTATTGATAGATATTGATGCTCTTTTCCTTGGTAATGAAGTAATAAATTTTGGTAGGGTTGATGAAACCTAGTCCAAATTAAGCTGGTTAAGATTTCTATCAAATGTTCTGGTCTTTGTTTTGTAGTTGCTATTTTTTAAAAGTTGTTCACTTAATCATATTCCTTTGGAATTTCTTGTATAGGGATCTTCCTGTTCCTGGACGAGAACTCTCTGGAGTTCATTTTGCAATGGAATTTCTCCATGCTAACACTAAAAGCCTGCTCGATAGCAATCTACAGGATGGTAAGTATTTGTCGGCTCAAGGGAAGAAAGTGATTGTGATTGGTGGAGGAGATACAGGAACGGATTGTATTGCAACATCCATTCGACATGGCTGTACAAACATTGTGAACCTAGAACTTCTACCTGAGCCACCTCAGAAAAGAGCACCAGGAAATCCATGGCCACAGGTTCATCTCTTTCCTTCCATCCCATTATTTTTTTCCGCAATTACGAGGATAGACATTGAAGAAACATAATATTGTGCTAATCGAATATTGTTGGTCACGCAGTATTTATAATTGTCTTTCAACTTAGAAATCCACATAGACACTAAAACATCGAGCTTTATTTGGAAACACCTTTTGTGTAATAATTTCAGTATTTGAACTTACTATCTGTTGCCAATTCCTATTTTTAGTTTTCCAAATATCACCCACCACAATTTACTAATTATTTTTCCTTTCAGTGGCCTCGTATTTTCCGCGTAGATTATGGCCATCAAGAAGCAACGTCCAAGTTTGGAAAAGACCCACGGACATACGAAGTACTGACCAAGCGATTTGTGGGAGATGAAAATGGAGTAGTGAAGGGCCTTGAGTTGGTCCGTGTCCGTTGGGGAAAGGATAGCAGTGGGAAATTCCAGTTCGAGGAAATCAAGGGCTCCGAGGAGACTATAGAAGCTGATCTGGTTCTCTTAGCTATGGGTTTTCTTGGTCCAGAATCGGTGAGTTTTTATTACTACACAATATCTTCAACACGAATCATCCGTTTCATCAAGTTATTCATCATTTAGTGATCTCCATTTCTTGATCACTGACTTGTGCTGTCATCATCCTGACCTCACAGACGATTGCTGATCGATTGGGTCTAGAGCGAGACAACAGATCCAACTTCAAGGCGCAGTATGGTCATTTTGCAACCAGCGTAGATGGAGTTTTTGCAGCTGGGGACTGCCGGCGAGGCCAGTCACTGGTGGTTTGGGCCATCAATGAGGGCCGGCAAGCTGCTGCACAGGTGGACAAATATCTAATGAAAGATGTGGGCACTAGTAGTGATGACAGCCTTTTTGTTTCCAGTGAGGATTTAGTCCAGAAAGTAACTGTTTAAGAATTAAAGGAATTCTCAGTACTTGTTAGGTTTAGGCGGGTGGCGTCATAAAATGTTTTTGTTCGTGTTTTTGTTTTTGTTTGTGTTTAGTGTTGGTGGTTCCGTCGATAGGTTGTATTGGATGTGCTGGAAGCAGCCAGTTCTATATAATAAGAAGAAAAAGTGTTGTTGGCAACACAAGGGCTGTGAAATTACAGTTGCTCTTCTACAATTTTAGTTAATATTACACAATCTATATTTCGTCCATACTATGGATAATACTGGAAGATGAAACAAGAATTCATGGACCCTTTCCTTCGTTTTTTTGAAAACTGCTCTTCATTTTTGTGGTATTATCATCTCTGTGAATTCTTTTGAAAGGAAATCTTGTAGCTACAATACTAAAGTTGTTGTAATATGACTTTGTAATTTGATCCTGTCTGAAAATATAAGAGATACTAGTTTGGTGATTTCGATATTGACAATGAGGGGAAGAAGACCTGATGATGTGGACGAACCTAGAGCTAGAAGTTTATAGACCTACGGACACCATATATAGTGTCCATGGGAACATTAGAGTGAGAATCAGGGAGGGATTTCCGGCGCAGACACTCCGACACACAAGTCAGAATAGTAGTCGAGCAAAACTGGAGAAGAAAATGAACAGTAGAATAATAAATGTGAATGCGTATGCGTGAGTCTACATATGTAAGTGCACCTGGACAATAGAAAGGATCCCTTTTATACGGTTTCTCATAATGTCCGTAATAATGAGGTGACAGAGAATGTTTAGTGTCAGAATATGTCGAGTTTCATTGCGTGTATACGTCAGAATAAGGGAATATTCTATAATGAGTAGTTGTTATTCTCTGACAAATTGTTACAATTACCTGACAATGTTATCTTTTAGAGGAGATCTGACAGGCTCTGGGACCGGACGAATGTAACTGGGAGCCACGTCTAGGAGAGATGAGGAACTAAATTTGGATGTCTGGCTGACTCTAGTGTTAAGCGGATGTATGATAAGAGACTTGTACAGGAGAAGTAGGAAGATGAGCCCCGTATGTCCGTCCGACTATAGGGATCGACCAGTTGTATACTAAAAGACTTGTATATGAGAAGTGGGGAGCAGAGCCCCGTATGTCCGGCTGGCTCTAGGGCCGACCGGCTGTATGCTGAGAGACTTACATAGGAGAAGTGGGAAGCTGAGCCTCATATGTCCGGCTAGCTCTAGGGTCGGACGGTGGTATGCTGAGAGACTTGCACAGGAGAGGTGGGGAGCTAAGCTCTGTATATCCAACCGATTATAGCGCTGGATGACTGTATGCTGAGAGACTTGCACAAGAGAGGTGGGGAGCTAAACCCCGTATGTACGGCCGGCTATAAGGCCCAACCGACAATATGCTAGGAGCCCTGCTTCTGAGAGGTGTTAACTTTGACTACCATCTCACCTTGACTTTGACTGTCACATCCTCTTGACTATTACCCTTGGGGTCATTCACAACATGTCGTATCACAAGCCTGTAGGATTGAAGTGCACGTGAAAGGAGGAGATGAATCACATGATTTTTTAAAGACTTTCTTTTTTGAAAATAGTACCCAACGGAAAAAGATAAAAACAAAAACGAAAAAGAACGAATACAATAACTCAAGGAGTTACTTGGTTCGTTATCTTCGGTGACTCCTACTCCAAGATCTAGGCCCTGTGAACTTATCGATGGATAATCCACTAATAACCTATTCCGGAATCGCTAGAAGAGGGAATCGAGTACAATAATAACAATAGAATAATTGTAATAGTCTACACTTTTCTTAATACAGTAATTAAACAATTAAAAACACTTTTGTTACCCAACGTGTGACGATTCTTGGATCGAACTCAGTGTCGGTAGACTTCTCAGTAATAGTAGGGCATAGCAGCGTCGCAACACAGCAAGAGAATGAAGTTGGAGCAGCCGAAAGCTTGAAAGATCGCGTGTAGACGTCGTGAATGAATTGTTTAAGAGCACTGGTCGAACAACCCTTTTATAAAACATTGGAGGCACCTTCAAAGTTATTGGAGGCACCTTTAGCCTTAAAATTTTATCTCGAGAAAGTAGCTCCTTATCGTTGCCGAGGTCTTCTGCGTTATCCAACCGAAGGTGCCTTTAAAGCCCTCTGAGATGCCTTCAATGCCAAACTTCAAGGTGCCTTCCTTCACATAGAAGGTGCCTCCACACCCATCTGCGCGGTGCCTTAGATCAATGCTTCTGAGGCGCCTCCAGCAGCACAGGAGTCACCTCGAATTCACCCAAGGTTTTTGTTCATTTGTGCTCTTGCAAAATATGTTAGGCTAATAAAAAAATATCTAACTTATAAAACATAGTTAGTACAATTATAAAACAATAGTATTAATTAGACTCTGTCTTCTCAAAATCATAATCTAGTCACAGTCTCAATTTAAGTTTCCAAAATAAACCTAAATTGGACATGCACCTAAAGTTCCTAATTGGAACTCGTCCTCACTGGAACACTCTCCTCAGTGACTTGCCTTACCATGCAGAATTGCTTGACTCTATCTTGGTCCACCAAGTCTTCCTGTCAGTTGTCAGGTCCGCAAATTCAATTGGACTTTGATCAGCTGTTAGGTCTCACGGACCCAGCCAGACTTCTCGCCAGATATTGTGTCACTCTTTGACCTATCTGGACTTCTACACTAGCTATCAGGTCCTCTAGACCTAACTGGATTTTAGCTTGGTGTTAGAGTAGTCAAGTCCTACACACTTGGTAAACTGGTTAGATCACACAACACATCTAACTTTAATCCACTTATCATTTATCAAAACTTAGGTTTGACCATTGGTGCCAATTGCACCAGCAAAGTCTTCCCTTCAAATCTAGTTAAAGAAGACACGAGTTTGATTGACTAGACATCCCATCGCAAAGGATGAATTGCTCCCGGCCATAAAGTTAGACCGTTGGACCTGTCACATAACATTGAGGGATTAGCTATGGCAATATCAAAAGAGCAATAAAAATAACGAATGTTGAGCGGGCGGTGATTTATGAGTGCTGAGCAGGTAGGGATTTGTTGATGAGTGTCGATCGGCTGGGGATACGAGTTTGCCGAGCGGGCGACATTTGATGATGAGTGTCGATTGGCAGGGAGCTCTACCCATGTAAATTTGTGCAGAGAGCCATGCCCAAGTGCAAATGTTGGGAGCTATACCTAAGTGAGTTGATGCTAGGGTGATGCCCAAGTGAATAATTGCTAGTTGGGCGAGAGTCTGGGACGTAGGAATGAGGGTAGGCTCGCTTATAACTCAGCCGGACGAACGAGAGTCTGGGGCGTGGGTGTGAGGGCATACTCACTGATAACTCGAAAGTCTATTACATAGGCACGAGGGCAGACTCACTTATAACTCAGCTGAGTGGAGTAAGAGTCTAGAAAGGTGGTGCAAGGTCATGCACGCTTATAATTCGACCGGGCAGCATGAGAGTCTGGAATATGCACGAGGGCAAGCTCACTTATAACTCAATCGGGTGACACGAGAGTTTGGGATATAGGCGCAAGGGAAGGCTCGCTTATAACTCGGTCGGGCAATGCGAGAGTCTGGGACATGGGTACGGGGGTATGCTTACTTATAACTCGGTTGGATTGTGTAAGAGTTTGGGATGTGGGCACGAGGACATCCTCGCTTATAGCTCGGTCGAGCAGTGCTAGAATTTGGGACATAAGCATGAGAGTAGACTCGCTTATAACTCGATCAAGTGGCACGAGACTCTGAGACGGTGGCGTGAGGGCATGTTTGCTTATAACTCAGCTAGGAGGCATGCCAGTCTGGGACAGGTGCAAGGGTATACTCGCTTATAACTCGGTCAAACAACGTGAGAGTCTGGGACATAGACATGAGGGCATACTCGCTTATAACTTGGTCGGACGACGCGAGAGTCTGGGATATAGGCGTGAGGGAAGACTCACTTATAAAACAACCGAGCAACATGAGAGTCTAGGACATTGGCGCGAGGACAGACTTACTTATAACTCGGTCGGGCAATATGAGAGTCTGGGACAGGCATGAGGGCATGCTTACTTATAACTCGGTCGAGAGGTGCGAGAGTTTGGGATACAACCTCGGAGATTTATAGGCACGGTGTATGACCCGAATGTCTTGGAGAGAGGAGGCACGGTATATAACCCGAATGCCTTGGAGAGAGGGGGCACGGTGTATGACTCAGATGCCTTGGGGAGTGACGATGTATGACCCGAATGCATTGGAGAGTAAGGACACAGTGTATAATCCGGATGCCTTGAAGAGTTGAGGCACGATGTATGACCCAGAAGCCTTAGAGAACAGAGGTACAGTGTATGACCCGAATATCTTGGAGAGTAGAGGCACGGTGTATGATCAGGATGCCTTGGAGAGCGGAGGGTTGAGGCACGATGTATGGCCTGAATTGCTTGGAGAGCGGAGACATGGTGTATAACCTGAATGTCTTGGAGAACGGAGACAGGGTGTATGACCCAGATGCCTTGGATAACGGATAGTGAAGGGCGAAGGTATGGTGTATGACCTTGATGCCTTGGGAACGAAGGTATGGTGTATGACCTTGATGCCTTGCGAGCGAAGATATGGTGTATGACCCGAATGCCTTGGAGAGCGGGAGCACGATGTATGGCCCAAATGCCTTGGGGAGCAGAGGCACGGTATATGACCTGGATGCCTTAGAATGCGGAGGCACGGTGTATGACCAGAATATCTTGATGAGCAGGGGCAAGGTATATGACCCGAATGCCTTAGAGAGCCGAGACACGGTGTATGACTTGAATGCCTTGGAGAGCGAAGACACGGTGTATGACCCAAATACTTTGGAGAATGGAGGCATGGTGTATGATCCGAATGCCTTGGAGGGTGGAGGGCGAAGGCACGGTGTATGACTCAAATGCCTTAGGGAGTGGAGACACAGTATATGACCCGAATATCTTGGAGATCGGAGGCACGGTGTATGACCTGAATACTTTGGAGAGCGGAGGGCGGAGGCACAGTGTATGATCTGGATGCCTTAGAGAGCGGAGGCACAGTGTATAACCCAAATACCTTAGAGAGAGGAGGTATAGTGTATGACACGAATGTCTTGGAAAGTGGACTCTTCGCTTTGCTAAAAATAGGGGTACATTTTAAATTTTAAAGTATAAAATTCAAATTTTAGACTTATCTGTCAAGTTAACTTGAGCGGATAATCTCAAACTATTAAGTAGGGATAGATGAGCCGCTTGGTATGGCTAGGCAACTGGTCGGGGCAACCAAGTGGACGATAGATTTGAAATTTATCCCAAATGGGGATGCCGAAATAATTTGCCGCAATTTAAAATTCTTGCAATTGGAGTTGTTTTGGAGCTATCGATCGGATTGAAATTTTGGTCCTTTGGAATTCTCGATCGGATGCCCATTTTGACTTTTGTGATTGGACTTAACTTGCCCATTGGACATTGTCCATTTTGATTTTTTTTGACTCACTTCAACTTGGAGATGCCCATTGGACTTTATGTGAAGATGTCGCTCGGATGTTTTGTTTGAGTGTCAGCTAGGCTATTCTCACTATGTTCTTGAAGGAGATCCTTAAGAAGGGAGCGAGGATGATCCTTTATTCGCTTCTTCTAACTATGCCATTCAACGGAACCTCTTGACATACTAATGACATTCACCAGTATCATGATGAGAAGATTGATGATAGTCACAAAAAAGTCTACGCCTTTCAAGCAGTGATTGATCTGGCGCGACAATCAATCCTGGGGTGTCTTCGACTTCCCACACTGCTCTTTCTTTCCAAACCGGAGGAAAATTCGGGTGAGGGTCTTTGGGGCGCTCTGGAGGTGGTGGTGGTTTTCTATTGGCTTGGTTGTTCGGAGCTGAGACAATCACCTCATTCTTTTGGGCAACTTGTGCTTCTTTCACATTAATGTATTTGACCACTTTCCTTAATAGGTCGTTGAAGTCCTTTGCAGGCTTTTTGATGAGGACTCGAAAGAACTCTCCTCCTAAAAGGCCTTGGGAGAAGGCGCTTGTTAATATTTCAGAAGTGGCGGAAGGAACATCTGGTGTCACTTGGTTGAATCACTTAATGTATGCTTGCAAGGATTCCTTGGCCTCTTGCTTGAGCGTCAACAGACTCAGGTTGGTCCTTTAATACCTCCTACTACTGGCAAAGTGATGTAGGAAGGCTTTGCAAAAATCTTTGAAGTAGCAAATGGACTCGGTAGGAAGCCAGTTGAATCACTTTTATGCTGAGCCAGAGAGGGTAGTAATGAATATTCAACACTTAACGTCCTTCGTGTATTGATGAAGGATGACGACATTCTCAAATTTAAGAAGATGATCCTTTGGGTTAGTCGCTCCTCTGTATTCTCTGATTGTTAAAGGTCGGACTCGATAGTCTGTTCTCAAAAATTTCTTCGGAGAATGACATGCTTATGTTGGTACCTTAAGGTAGTTTTGATGTGATCAAATAAGTTAAGTTAGGTCCTGTTGTGTTTAACCTTGTGTCTAAGTGTTCAGGAACTTAGGAGTACATGAAATCGAGCAAAAGACGCAACTAGCAAGAAGGATGGCACGGGAGAGAGTCGACGGGCTCAGTACGTCTAAGGGACGAGGTGTTGCAAAAGAATACACCGGTGGACGAGAAGGGAGTGTGCGGTGTTTCTAAGGGACGAAAAGTCAGAGTGGAAGATTGCTCAAGGAGCAAAAGACACAGTTGTCTGAGAAACGAAAAGCTATGGAAGAGTACGCTGACGGACGAGAAAGAAGTACGCGGCGATTTCGAGCGACGAGAAGCCGGAGTGGAAGCTTACTCGAGGAGAAGATCGAAAGTTGGGTTCAGGTGATCCCTATTCCGAATGACCGAAATCACCTAAGCTAGCAGAGTCAGAGTGAAAAACCCGGACCTATGCAAGCAGAACTAGAGCAAGAGATCGGGACCGAAAGTCAACAAAATGTTGACTTTTGGTCCTTGGGGCACTCGGACCAGTCCGGGCGTCTGGACTTTGGGCGCCTGGAACCCAAATTTTAGCCAAACTCAACGTGGCGTGTACCGTTACGTCAGGGATAAAGTTTTATCCCATTCCAGACACCTGGAACCCTTCCAAGCTTCCCGAGCAGGGCTATATAAGCAACACTACTCCCAAAAGCTAATAACAACAAGAAAGATCTAGCTTTGTCATTTTGAGCTTTTATTGTTGTAAAGAGGCTTCTCCTTTTGAAAGAGAAATTAGTGCGACTTCATATGCCTTGAATTAACAACCTCTCCGATTGTAACCAAGTAAACTTGCTGTGCCTCTGTCTTTTAGTTTATTATTCATTCTATATTTATGTAAGTGTTATTTTAAGTTATAAGTTTGAAAAAGGTTCTTTTTGTTTGATTTGTGCAGGGGTTATTCACCCCCCCTAGTCGGCTGCCAAAGGTCTTAACAAGTGGTATCAGAGCAAGGTTCCTTCAGGAGGACTAACCGTCGAACGAAGCACATGAGATGGTCGGACCAAGTATCTATCCACCAAAGTTCAAGGGGGAGTTCACGAGCTGGAAAAAGAGAATGGAGGTATTCTTTAAAACTGATTTTGAATTGCTTTTAATAATGAAGTTCGGTTTTGTAGCACTCGAAGGTAAGGAAGAATATCAATGGATAAAGAAGGAGCAGACCGATTTCGTGGCAAACGGCAAAGTAGAGTTCCATCTACTGAGTGTCTTACCTCCATAAGAAGTCAATTGGATCAGTGTCTACAACTCAGGAAAGGAGGTTTGGAAGAAGTTCCTTGAGCTACACGAAGGGACGTCCGAAGCCAAGCTCGTAAGACGGGATCTGCTAAGGAACCAGTTAAGTAATATCAAATTGGAAGCAGAAGAAACTGTTGCACATCTTCACTTGAGAATGAAGGAACTCATCACCGGACTCACGAATCTCGGGGAAAAGGTAAGCAATTGAGATTCGTTAAGATACGCGCTTAATGGATTTCCTAGAACTACAGAGTGGACATCATTAGTAGATGCTTAGTATATATCTAAAGATTTAGAATCTGTTACCTTAAAGGAAATGTTTTCAACATTTAAAGTCCATGAAACGAGATGTGTAGATCTGAAGAAGGAGCCGAAACACAACGTTGCCTTTAAGGCAAGGATGGACAAACAAGATTCAGAATCCTCTCTCGACGACGAAGAAACGGCAATGATGGTAAGGCGATTTAAAAAATTAGTTAAATCTAGAAAAATTAACCATCCGCAGGGTAGAAAGAAAAGAACAATTAGATGCTACCATTGCAACGAAGAAGGGAACGTTAAAGGCAACTGCCCTAAGTTAAAGATCAAGGACAAGGACAAAGGAAAGAACAAGAAGTCTATCCAATTAACAAGTACAAGATGCTAAAGGTGACGTGGGACGAAACATCGTCCGAATCAGAGATTGAGGCTTTTCCGGACTTGCGTTAATGCCGAGTCACCAAGAAGATGAAAACGAAGCAAACTCATCCGAAATGAGCATCGATGAAGGGGGAGCGACATAAGAAGAAAGCAACGGTTCAGGGGGAGCTACGGATAATGAGATCTATAAGATAAGTCAGGTATAATCTCTTTCTCCTGATAAGTTATTTAAATTTGTTAAATTATTATCTACATACTGTTGTAAACTAGAAAAAAAAATAAAGAATTAAAGTTAATTCTAGCCAAATCTTGTCTATTAGAAGATTTTGAAAAATTAAAATGAAAAATGATAAATTAAAAATACAAGTAGAAGACTTAAAAAATAGTGCATGCTTAAATATAAAAAAAAATCAAAATATTAGGAAATATAATAATTTGAATTGGTATTTTAATTACCACAAGGGACAAATTAGGAAAATTTCTCAGAAATATATTCCTAAGATATTTCTAATTAATCCAGTTGGAAGGAACCTGTATTGGATTCTCAAATCTTGTATAAATTGAACTTTAATTAAACTTAGGGCTTTCAGTGAGAAAATTAAATGTTTGATTTTCTTAAGAGGTTTTGTCTAGAAAGTGATTGTTGCTCCAATAACCAAGAAGGCCTAGTATTTCGCCACAGCCTGGAAGCCAATTAATGAAATAAAATATTTAATTGACTAATTGATAAAACATTATTTGTAATTAAATAATACTTTAAATAATTACTCAAATAATTTTTTTCGATGTTTTTAACTTAGATTTTTTAAAAAAAAGCTTAAAATTTTTTAAAATTATTTGTCTATCAAAGTTTTCTTTTAAAGTATCAGCTTTACTTTACCAAAATTACTCAAATACTTTTTTTTTTTACAAATTTGTTTAACTTAACAAATTGTATTTGCAAAACTTAAAGTTTCTAAAATTATTTACGTTGCAAATTATTTATAAATTTTCAAAAACATGATAAGTTTTTTATTGGAAAATCAGAGTTTTCTATATAACCAAAAAAATCCTATTTTTGAAAAAGTTACCTTTAGAATTTTTGAGGTACCCCATTTTTTTATGTGATCAAAGGGAGAAAAGGGAAGATTAAGTCCAGGGGAGGTAGTTTTAACTTTTTTAAAAAAATTCACTTTAATTACAAATTTATTGCTTTTACTTTATATTGGTTTACCCTAACTTAACTTGGGTTGTTTACATTAAAAAGGGGGAGATTGTTGGTATCCCCAAGGTAGTTTTGATATGATCAAACAAGTTAGGTTAAATCCTGTTGTGTTTAACCCTGTGTCTAAGTGTGCAGGAACTTAGAAGCACAAGAAGTCGAGCAAAAGACGCAGCTAGTGAGAATGACGACATGGGAGAGAGCCGACAGGCTCGGTACGTCTGAGGGATGAGGTGCTGCGGAAGAGTACACCGGCGTATGAGAAGGGAGCATGCAGTGTTTCCAAGGGACAAGAAGCCGAAGCGGAAGATTTCTCAAGAAGAAAAAGACGCAGCTATCCGAGGGACGAAAAACTTTGGAAGAATACGCTAGCGGACGAGAAGGAAGCACGCGTCAATTCCGAGGGACGAGAAACCGGAGCGGAAGCTTGCTTGAAGAGAAGGTCAAAAGTTGGGTTTGGGTGAGCCCTATTCCAGATGGCCGAAATCACCTAAGCGAGCGGAACCGGAGCAGAAGATTCGGACTGATGCAAGCAAAAACGGAGCAGGAGACCAGGACCGAAAGTCAACAAAATATTGACTTTTGGTGCTCGGGGCGCCCGGACCAAGTGGGGGCGCCCGAACTTCGAGCGCTCGGAACCCAAGTTTTATCCAAACTCGACGTGGCGTGTACTGTTGCGTCATGGATAAAGTTTTATCTCATTCCAGACGCCTAGAACCCTTCTAAGCGTCTCGAACATGGCAATATAAGTAATCCTGCTCCCAGAAGCTAATAACAACAAGAAAGATCTAAGCAACACTTGTATACACTTTCTTTTCTATTTAGCTTTGTCATTTTGAGCTTTCATTGCTCTAAAGAGGTTTCTCCGTTTGAAGGAGAAATTAGTGCGACTTCGTCTGCCTTAGATTGACAACATCTCCGGTTATAACCAAGTAAAGCTGTTGTGCCTCTGCCTTTTAGTTTATTATTCATTCTATATTTATGCAAGTGTTATTTTAAGTTATAAGTATAAGAAAGGTTCTTTTTGCTTGATTTTGGAAGAGACTATTCACCCCCCCTCTAGCGGGCCGCCAATGGTCCTAACATTTTATCCACTCGGTAAAACTACTAGGGACCTAAGCCTTTCCCTTTTATAGCTCCCGAGTGGGTGCATACCCAAGAGATGATCCTTGGGGCCTTTACACTTGACTTGTATCGTCAAATGGTGTGTAGAACAATGCCCGATGATACACAACTGGGGATAGGGGCACGGGCAAAAGGATGATCGGCTGTGCAGGTGCTTGCATGAATCCAGCCGGGGAAGGGGGAATCAGTTGGATCCCAGTTGGGCCTTCCACTCGAGCCTCTCGCTCGGTGTGATGGCCTGTCATTGACGCAGTTGGGCTGTTCTATAAATGACACCTGATTGCTGCTTGTTGTTGTACCAACCTCTGCAGTCAGGCAGCTATTAGCAACTCCATGTCTTCTAGTGACAAAGTAACAATGGTGAGTCGTCTGGTCTCTTCCATGTTAGTAATAGCCCTAAGAGCCAATTATGAGATGATTAAGCTTATTGGGTTAATGATTAATCTAATATAATAATCCAACCTATTAAGAGGAAAACAAAGAGAAGTTTAATCCGAATTAGACTCATTGAGTTAGACTCAATTGGATCCAATTATTGGATTGAGTCTAATTTGAATTAGATTCTTGGAGTCAATTTGGATTGATGTCCATGGAGTCAATTAAGATTGATAAGGTTCAATGAATTAGACTCATTAGGTGAACTTGAATTCACCAAGGAAGAAGAAAGGTCAATTTTGACTTGACTAAAAGACTCTTCATGAAAAATGACTAAGAGTTAATTCATGAAGAAGATCAAGAGGCAAAAGGGATATCAAGAGACAAATGGACTTTTGGTATTCCATGGGAGTGCAAAAGGAGGAATTTTGGTCATTGATTGTAAGAAAGTTAATTTTTTGTCTTCTTTTCTTTCCTCCTCTTCTCGCTCTTGGCCAATCCTTCCTCATGGCCGAATCACCTTGTGTGTCTAGCACCACAAAGTTGGTTCTTCTCCAGATCGAGAGTTTGTGAGACGAATGGAACATGTTCGTGTGGATATCATAGAGGCGCGGACATTTGATCGCATTGAGATATGCATCCAAAGAAAGGTTGTTGCCGGGATTGAGAAGGGCACGCATCAAAGGTATAATCCTCTCATGTAAGACTTAGTATATGATTTCCTTTTGCATAGATCTTCTGGAGGAACTAGATATTTTTTGTTGCACTTTCATGTATTTAGCGCCCTAGTTCCTTACATTCCATCTACACGCTTCAGATTCAAGCGAAGTTTCCACATATGATATTAAATTTAATCCAATCTAAAAGTGGGGGAGATGATGAGTTGGTTAGGTGGCTCTGATGTTGATGGCGAGGGGACGAAGACCCTTATGATGTGGACGAACCTAGAGCTAGGAGCTGCAGACCTACGCACACCACAAACATACCCATGTGAATGTTAAAGTGAGAACCAAGAAGAGGGTCCTTGGTACATGCACTCCAACGTTCAAGTCAGAATGGTAGCCGAACGAAAATAGAGAAGAAGATGAACAGTATAACAGTAAATGTGGATGTGTGATAAGGTCACAACTGTCACATGCATAAATCAAATTAACAATTTATAATCAACCGAAACCCTTTAACCTATATTAAGGTAGTATAGTAGAGGGTCTAGGTTGTCTCTCTCACGGAACCAGTGATAGGACGTTTACCTTCAGACAAAATCGAACAAATGAGTTTTGTTTTTGGATTATTCTCTAAACCTAATGCAATAAATGAAATCCTAACTAACTAGCAACGATAAACTCATAGCGCAGTGTCCTCTACACTACGGATAACACCATCAACATTCACAAATGAAATTAACAAACAATCCTAACTAACTATCAAAGATTATCTTACACCGCATTATTACACTATGACACAAGAATCACCATCAATAGATAAGCTACTAAAACATGTGAAATTGCAAAGACAATAATTAAGCAACTATAATGGAAATAAACAAACATGAAAAGCAATTAAATCATAATTAACCAATCTAATTCCCCGATCAAACATGAGAAGTGTTTCACCTATCACATACGAAACCACTGAGGAAGAAAACTGTTGTCACTCGGAATCCTCCTAACTTCGGTGGATGACGACGTCACTGGTTGGCGATACAATCAATGACAGTGGAAGTGCAATATCCTCGAGGCAAACCACTTCGAAGGAAATCTACTGGAAGCAAAGGAGTTCTATCCAATACCCCATCAACCTTGGCTCTGCCCTCTTCACCATGTCTGGCAGAATAGTTTGTGCGGTGTCGGAGCTTGGAAGAATGTCGATTGAACTCCTCTAGTGAAGTGGAAAGGAGCTGCCAGAAATCATAGTTGTTGCTGCCTTCTTCACCGTGTCTGGTAGAGAAGCTGTGATGCTAATGCAGGGGAGTGCATGGATGAACTCCACCGGAACTCCTCCGGCAAAGGAGAAGTGGCTACTGGAATCTCTGAGCTTCTACCTTCTTCATCGTGTCCTGTAAAGAGCTTGAGCTCTAATGCTGGTGTAGGGAAGTGGAAGGATGTCGGAGAAGAACCAAAGCTCGCAACTCCACCGGAAGTCACCACTGCCTTCTTCACCGTGTCTAGCAGAGGGCTCTAAAGCTTGGAATGCGAGGTGGATGAAGAACCTCGCTGGAGATACCACTCCGACGCTACTCGATGATTGTCTTCATTGCAAATCCCCCAGAAGACACGATTGTCTTTTTCATCACATTGCTCGAGAGAAATCGGAAAGGGATCATTCAAGAATTACTCAATGAGGAGAAGAGAAACGAAGGCTAGCCGAATTCTACCTTGAACTGAATTCCTTTTTGAAACTCCTAGTGAACCAGTTGCTTAATCCAACCTAAACTGGCCTGAATCCAAACCAGACCACTAAACCTAAATGAACCAGTTCAATTGCAATTCCTTTTTGTGCTTTTGAAATGAGACTTTGAAATTGGGCTTCTTCTTCACTTAATCTCCTCTAAACCTTTGACAATTAAATCAAGCCAGATTGGACCAAACCGGTGCTCTTCTCCTCAATTGTTGTCTCCCTCAATTTCTGTAAAATAAAATGTAATCAACTAATAGTTATAATATCCCTTAAATGAATAAGAATTGAAATGAAGACTACAAAATATTTAAACTCATGAAATACGCTAAAAATATATATTTGGATGCATAAGAGGAAAATATCGATAAATAACAATAAAATAACATGTCCAAATGCTAGTTATTAATTCTTAGGCATGCATATGGATAAGTCTATGTATGTAAGCATATCTAGCTAACCAAGAGGACTCTTTTTTATACCGTCTCTTATAACCTCCATAATAATGAGACAGCAGAGAATGTCTAATGTCAGAATATGTCGAGTTCCATTGTGTGTATATATATGCCAGAATAAAGAAATTTTGTCTGGTAACTAACTGTTATGTTGGAACAATCTATATGACCCTAAGTTTTGATGGTTGGATAAAAGTTTAAGTTACGTTTATTGTTGCATTTGATATGCGCTTGTGAGTGTACAGGATGCAAGTACAACAAGGAAAGTCCAAGTGGAGTCTTGGTGGTGTAAGTCCAATTATGTAGTCTTGGCAATGCAAGCCCAAGTGTGACTTGACAAGGTTGAAGTCCTGGAGCGATGAGCTCTTGGCAATAGAAGACTCAACAACAAGGACAAGGTCGATAGAAACTCTGGAAGGCAAAATGTGAAGGATGAGGAGACATCTAAGGGGCGCAAGGTCGATGGTGGAGGTTAAAAGGCAAGGTCAAGAGTTGTGTGGGTGAGGATGGGTGTATGAGTGATTGTACTTTGGTAAAACCCTAGTGTTAGGATTTACCAGTTGGTTGGTGAAGTTATCAGTCGACTGATAGGGTTTAGTCGACTGGGAGCAAACATAATGCTTTTGTTCGCTCAACCCATGTGGAGTAGTCAACTGGTCTTGATATCAGTCGGCTGGTATCGAGTCATTGACATGTAACAATCGAATTTCACACCAGACCAATCGACTGATATTTTTACCAATCGACTAGGAGCGAAAAAATAACTTGGTGTTTTCCTCCCGAGCTCTATTTAATAAAGCTCAGGGTGGGCGGCCATGGTAAACGAAATAGACTTGATTAAAGTCTATTAGAGTCTTCCAAACTCTCATGTGATCAAGCGTGCTTGTGTGACGTTGTGGTGAAGTTTCTCCACTCACAAAGAGCTACTTGATCTAGCCGGGGTTTTTCGAGGAGTCATCTACCGACGGATCGAGATCGTTCACCTTATAGACAGTCGTACAGTAGGAACTCTAATCTTCGAACCACGTTAAACGCAACGTGTCAGTTTGTTTTCTTGTTTATTGTCTTCTAGGGTTTAGCTTTTTACTTGTTAGTTTTGTTTTTGTATTCCGTTGTGCGCTAACAAGTTGTCAGAAGCGAACATCGTGGGTGATCGACTATTCACCCCCTCTAGCCGGGCATGCTCCAACATGCTATTCTCTGACAAGTTGTTACAATTTCCTAACAATGTTGTCCACTAGAAGAGATCCGACCGGCTCTAGGACCGAGAGGATGTAACTGAAAGCTGCGCCCATGAGAAATGAGGAATTAAATTTGGAGGTTCGACCGGCTCTAGTGTGGAGTGAATGTATGCTGAAAAACTTGCATAGGAGAAGTTGGGAGCTGAGTCCCATATGTCCGGCTGATTATAGGGCCCGACCAAATGTATGCTGAGAGATTTGCATAGGAAAAGTGGAGAGCTAAGCCCCGTATGTTCGACTGACTTTATGGTCCGACCAGTTATATGCTGAGAGACTTACACAGAAGAAGTGGGAAGCTGAGCTCCGTATGTCTGGCTGACTCTAGGGTCGGGCGGTTGTATGCTAAGAGACTTGTACAACAGAGGTGGGGAGTTGAGTCCTATATGTCCGACTCGCTATAGGACCTAGCGACTAGAGATTTACATAAGAAAAATAGAGAATTAAGCCCATATGTATGAACGGTCATAGGATCCAACTGACTATATACTGAAAGTCTTAATTTTAAAAGATGATATTCGGATACATATATCCTACCTATAACTATCCACTCATCTTAACTTTAATTGCCGCATCCAGGTAACCCCACGTTATCCTTGTGTCATTCACAACTCATCATATCATAATTCATTCAAACTCATGAATTCTTTTGATCTGCGTTGCATGTGCACAAACCAGACCACTAGTCTCATTGATGGAGAGGGCAGTGTCATGTTGTGCATCCTTCATAACCAACACTGCAAACTATCATGATCAGACATCAGCCATGTGCTTTCCCTCCCCCTCCATGTGAGAGACAGCATGGGCGATATTGTACATTTTGTAGCATCTGCTTCACATCAACCCAAGTAATGCAAGAGCTTGCGTTGGAGACTGCCATTTGCCATAAACTTAGTGGGAGCACATGCTGCGGTGGGTCACAGCAGCAGCCTGTGAAGCTGGCAGAAAGCCGTGTTTGACATGTGAGAGCCCCCACCTTATGATCGATATATACACTGTGTTGGTGATTTACCTTCTTTCAGATCGAAGGGACTCCCTTATCACAATATATACACTCGTATTATTCAGTATAGTTGCAAATTCTAAACCTGAGAAACACAAGATATTGTATATAGTTTAAACGTTAAGAGCACTATCATCCATTAAAATTATTTTGTTGGCAATGGATTAAACATGCAAAAAATTTATAAGGGTATACATGCAATTCATCTATCATTAAATGTAGGATGCTTCATATTTATCCTTAAACAAAAACGCACAAAAATAATAAGAAGAAACTAACACGTTTTCCAGCTCCTAAATCTCAGATATCTGTCTGTTAGAGCCTATAGACAATAGTCCAAGGTGAGTTCAATAACTGCGGTTCTTGCTGCCTCAAGACACTAATAGTGCGGTCTCACATCTCTGAACTACAGGATTGCACATTTTATCAGTGAAGAAATGATAAGAGACATGAATGACAATAACATTAAGGACAAATCAACATGTTGCTTCAGTATCGAAGCTCTGAATCTCCAGACTGCGCAAATCAACATGATGCTGCAAATCACTTCTCCAAACCACCAGGTAGCAACATTTCATGGGTGAACAAACGATAATAAGTGACATCGATAACAAAAAAATTAGGGACAAATCAAGATGATGATTCTATTAAAAGTTCAAATTCAACACTACACAACCACATGGATCCAGATTACATTCAGTACGAGAAAAAAACAAGAAGCATTTCCTCCCTCACGAGCAGAAAATTTACTACTCCCAAGAGGCTTAGAAGAGCTTGTAGGGGGAGGAGGCATCCAAGGGGTGGATGAGGTAGGTCAGGACCAAGGCCACCAACATTAGGAGATAAGCAATGCCCTGGTCAATTGATGTCCCTGCCAAAAAAGAAAAGATGGAACAATGTTACATTTCGGAGTTCAATCAATCACACAGCACCACTGGGCTCATGGTTTGAAGTCGATTAGAAAGCTTTGGCTCACAAAAAACAAATTTTTAAAGTTGAACAAAATTGAGAAACGTACAGTAAGGAATTGTTGCAATGTCAGTGATACAACTAAAGGTGGAGGAGTTGTTGCAATGTAAGGAGACAACGAGGACAAGGAAACAAGCAAATGATGCTGAAAGGTACATTGGCTCACAGACTGAAAGTCATCTCATAATTTGAAATTCTAATGAAACAACATTTGTAATTTGAAAGATCATAGAGTGCAGTAAGGAAAATCTGTTTATCCTGACCAAACAAGATCCACTGTTAAAAATATGATAGGTTCAAAACGACGCCAAAAACTGAATGGAATGACAAGAAAAATCCGCCTCCAAAAAAAAATGTGGCTCGTTAGGTAGAGAAAAGAAATCGGGAATTTGACTTCTAAATTAGCAGATAAGGATAATAGAAGAGAATGGAAAGATCGAATTACCGTCACTGGTGGGGGTGGGAGCGGGGGCCTGGCCCCGTACGGCCGGGATGAAAATCGCCAATGCGAGGACCATGATGGCCGCAAGACCGAACGAAGCCCTAGGAACCCCTGCCATTTGCCTCCGAGATCTGCTGCTGCGAGCCGGAAAGCGAGCAAAATGCCCTGCGATCTCTCTTGCTGCCCTTTCTTCTCTGAGAGAAGATCGAAGAGGAGGAGAGAGATTGGGGGCGGCAAAGCGACTCGAATCGCCTCCGCCCTCGGCAGCTGCTTTTTCTTGTCTGTTCTCCGTTCCAGTGATATTCTGCTGGAAAGGGGCGTTTCTGAATTTATATCGGTTTGGGAGGGCGACTAATCCGGCACGCCGCTGGTTTTAGCGGTCCACTCTTCGCCCACGTGTACGTGAAGCTAAGACGGAAGACCGCCGCGGGATTAGACGAGCCGGCAGGGTCAAACGCCAGCCTGGCGATCGGCTTTGGCCGGTCGAATTGGACCACGGGACGAGCGGCCCAGAAATCCAACGGTGCACGGCGCCGCGCGAGGAATCAGAAATGTGTCGTCTCCAATCCAATCCAATCCAGTTCATTTCATTTTAAAAATTAAATTTTGATTCAATGTTGTCTAGTGCTTAATTTGGAAGTTGGAACTGCCTGGTGAGGAGAAGCCAGTGAGTATGTTTCCATACGGGGTTCTTTTTAGTCCTTATTAAGATGAGGAAATGGAGTTGCTGATGACCCATAGGGTGCGTTTGGTTTGGGGTTATTCTTGATAATCTTGGTTATCCATCCAAGGTTATTAACAAAAATCTTGTTTGGTTTAGGTATTCGATGATTCCCAAGTAATGCTCCATGCCCGACACGTCAGCAAAAGGGTCATGCAGTCCGAAATCGGAAAACCTCAGAAAACTAAGGTTTTTCTTGATTCCGGGGTTAACGAATTTTTTTTACCAAAAATATTCTCCGATAAGAAAAAACATGAAAAAAAGAGAAAAAATGTTTTAAAATTTTTAATTTTTTTTTTTTTAAAAAAATAATTTTAAAAAAAAATAAAAATTTAAAAAATGTTAAAAAAATTTAAAATTTTTAAAAAATTTTAAAAAAAAATTATAAAAATTTAAAATTTTTTTAAAAATTTAAAAATTTAAACTTTTTTAAAAAATTAAAAAAAATATAAAAATTTTAAAAATAAAATAAATAAATAAAAATTAAAATTAAAAAAATGTAAAAAAATAAAAAATATAAATATAATTAATATAAAAATATAAAAACAATAAAAAATAAAAAAACACATAAAAAAGTAAAAAAAAATATACAAGAAAAAGAAAAGTAAAAAAACATTAAACAATAAATAAATAAGAATATTATTATTATTATTATTATTATTATTATTATGTATAGTTAGTTTTGTAACTGAGGATAATACGGTAAAATATTAAAGTAGGGTATTCATTAAAACTTTCAAACAAACAAGTTTTTGTTGCATTACCTAAGTTGAACCAAACAACATTTGGTTATGTTTTATTCCCTATAACCTTGGTTATGTAATTACCTGGTAATCACATAACCAAGGTTATACATGATAACTTGAACCAAACACACCCATATAGTCAATCTATAGCTTGAACAATCGTACTAGGTAATAGAGTTCGATGAGTTTGAAAGTTGTATGATTATAAATAAATTAAATGTTCATAAATCAATAAATTTAATAAAAATTTATTTATGTTCATTTAATATATATAATATTAATTAAATAAATTAAATGAATATATTTGAAGATGTATATATTCAACTTATTAATATTTATAAATAATATTTGTTAATAATATTTATAAACAATATTCATAAACTGATTTCATCAATAAAATTCTTATCAATTTACTAAATAAATAAAGAAACTTCTAAAATGAATAAATAAATTTATATTTTCAAATTCATTAACTAATCAAATAAATTTAAAATGTAAAAATTTCAAACAATCAAATAAAAATTCGATAACATCTAAACAAATCAATATCAAATCAAACTCAAGCTCTTAAAAAATAAACCAAATCAAACTTAAACAATCATTTTAACGACTCAACTCATTTTATATTCAGCTCGACTCAGTTATCTTATCAAATAAACTTAAACAATACAAAATTTGACTTATTTACAAGACTAATGGGAGTTAATGGTTGAGCATATAAAACCCACACTTATTGCGGGCTCTCCCCCATTATATAATTTATTTTCGTATGAAGTGCAAAGTCAGATTGCCAAGCAATAACTAGAAACACAAGCTGAGCATGGATCGTCCTGTGAATAACTTTCACCTCCCATTGAATGGACCTACAAAAACAACAGTCGAAATGTCCAGAGGACACTCCTCCCACTCTAAATTTGATATTCAATCAGATATCAAGTACTGCTAATCACTATTCCAAAAATCAATAGCCACACTGAGACAGATTAGAGACGAGCATATCACCTTTTGCTACCAAGATTCAAGCATATATTCTCATTTCCAGTCCAGGAACATCCTTTACAACTTCATATGTCACAAATGCAATTGCAATGGATGGGACCACCTGAAAACCAACAAAGTTGTTAGCATGCGACATGTTCTGGTTGCAGAGCTTTTTGACTTACAATTCTACCACAAAATAATCAGATAACATTGCAAGGCATTAACCTTTACCGAATTGGGTACAAGACCCTTGTATAGCGCCCCAAAGCCTTCATGACGCACAATTTTCTGGAATGCGTCAATCATTCCGGTGTACTCCAGAGGAGCTTTACTCTTGCCTTTTCCTGTCACAACTGAAGCAGCATCCTTCCAACCAACCATCTGCATTCTTCTGCGAACCACGTCTAGAGGATAGGCGACAGTTTGGCCAATAGTTCCAGCAACAGAGCCACAAGCAAGCTTTGTTACTACGCTCAATTCTGAGTCTTGAACAAGGCCATATGGGTTTACATTTAATTAACCAGTCCTTTAATGACTCATAGATTGCAAAGTTCAGTCCTACATAAGGAATCCACAAAGAAGATTGATCCGGCGGTAAAAGCAGGGGATCCCCGTTCTGGAGAGTCAACGTCACGTGGAAGTCAAAGGGTCAGGTGTCCGATCGGAGAATGACGGACCGACCGGACGCCCGAGAACAAGTGGGATCGATAGGCCGACTGGCCGACCAGGGTCTAACTGATGGCAAAAGGCGCCCCGGCAAGAGTCGGGGTTCCGGCGCTCATTGAACAGGATCGTAGGGCTGATCGGATGGCACGTTCGGCCGAAGACATAAGGTAGCATACTGCTAACAGTCTCCACAGAGCACCTTACCGAGAATCTCCCAAGTAGACCACTATATATGACCGGCCGGACGTAAGGCACGTGCTGGCCGGCCGGACGCTCGGCAGGGAATGAGGAGAAAAGGACAAGGGACATCTTCTGACAGCGGCTATGCTCTATAATCCGGCCATACTCCAAATCTTACGACAAGGGGTTTCGCTGTCCCATCGAAGACGTGCTTGGACTGTAGCAGTATGGTGTCAGGTAAGCTTGTTGACAAGCCCTTACTGAGGTATGGGCTGGGGACACGTATTCGCCTCGGTATGTGTGCATGAGCTCCTTCCCAGCTCTATATAAGGAGCCTCGCATTTCACCGGAGGTACGCAATCTCTGATACTTGGAGCCACTTCTTCGTTGTTCGCTTACCTGACTTGAGCGTCGGAGGGTCATCGCCGGGAACCCCTTCCCGGCCCGACTTCTGTGCAAGTTCGCCGGAGGTCCGTGCGGACAGTCAAGAGATCTGCGTCAGCCGCTTGGAGAGCGCCACGTGCCCAGTATCCGTTTATTCAACTTTCGGACAGGATCAAAGATAATGAAAAAGATAAAAGACTTTGAATTTGATCTTACAAATATAAACTTTTGTCATCACATCCACCAACATTATCAAACATCCATGTAGCATGATAATCTGTCATGATTAAGATTGGGAATAAAAGACTGCTTTCTGATCACAATTCTTAAGGGCACTAAAGCTTACAGTAGCTTGATCTTATCATGTCAAAACTCATTAAAACAAGGAGAAAAGGTTGGATTTCTGTTGGTGTTTCTGTAAAACCTATTCCAATGGTGATAAAAAAACAAAATGTGTAAATGGAGTTAGCAAAAACAGTTTCTCCAGTGCCTAACTTAGACATCTGACAATCTAAAACCTAAAGTTTGCATCGCATGCAAGATGAAAAATAAAAATATTAGTTTCTACGACGTGAACAAGACTTACTACTCCTATGACAGATGGAAGCCACCATTTGTACAAAACACGGGAGCCCTCTTCATGATAAACAGTGCCCAATGCGCGAAACATTTCTCTATACTGGTAAGGGGATTTTTTGGTTTGTTTTAGAAAATAAAAAAAAATAATTAACCGGACTAGGTAACGTCAAATCTGGGATGACCGGCCCGGCCCCACGAAAGTTTTCCATCGATCACTAAGATAAATCGGGAAGCGCATGTGACGGCCAGCCCAGAAGCTCAGCATCTTTTGATTACGCCCCCCATTTAGAGGAAAAATTCCTACAAATATACCGTAGCTGAGGTTCGAACTGCGGATACATGGGAGATAACCTAAATGCCCTATCACGGTACCATGACCCCGGGGACCTATTTTAGAAAACAAGATATTAGCAATGAATGTCTGCCAATGATTTACAATGTCATAGAAGACATGAAAATAGAAAGAGGTAGGAGCATCTGAATCGTAATCCTTCCGCGGACCATATCCATTGGATAAGTAGCAGACATAGCAATTATATCAGCACATGCTCCAGCACCAAGACGCAATGCAGGACTGAGTTGAGCATCTTGTCTATTATCATCTAAAACAAAGATAGATCTACCAATAGAACTCAGAGATATGGAGTGATAATTAGATAGTTTAGACTTTGATGGACACCTAATATTTAGCATGTCTGAAAAAAACATCCAAATTGGATCGTTTGGAAAACAGTTCAGTCAAATTAGTGGATTTGACCTTACCAAAAAAGCATGTTGCATCATGCACACTCCGTCCTTGTATCTAATACTTGTACAACATATTCATGTTGGTCCAGTATTTATTGCCTTGAACCATCGTCCATTCATTCCTTTCCCGCAAAACCTCCCCATAGAAAATCCTTTATATCTTAGCTTTTGCCTTGGGTCTGTTGTAATAATGACTACTAATGGAAAAATGATGGGATTGATACCTTCTCTATGTTAGTTGAACATACATTTGGATTAACTCAGAAACTTGCTAATTTGAAAAACGCAAATCAATGTGATACATTAGATGGATGTGGAATGCTGTGATGATTTCTTTTTCAACAATATATATTTTAAAAAAGTAAAAGAAACTATAGCATCAACAAATAATATCAGATATAATGCTAAAACAAAAATAACACATTTTATGAGTGTAAGTCATACCGTTGCCAGATTGATGCTAGTAAAGCCACAGAATTCCACTGATAAATTACATATGCAGTTATTAGTAAATTCCTCCAAAAGAAAAATACATAATATAAAAAATGAACCTAATCTAAGCTACTAACTCACAAAAGTCAGACCTATTGTTGGTTCATTTTGATTTATTAGAACACCTCAACTAGATTCCTTTAAGAGGATGATCTTGGTTTTTTATTAGAAAGTTGGTGAGTATCATTAATTTGGGATTAAACAATTTGCAACGAGTAATAAAATATTTAATGTTTTATCATATTTTTACGTCAGACTTTCTGTTATGTATAATCTTTGACAAATGCTATTAGCACAGACCAGCCCTTAACACGGTTTGAGGCAAAAAAAAGTTTTTTGCCTCAAACAGAATTGTTCTCTTAATTAAATTGAAAAACTCACTTTCCAAGCAGATATCAGTTACAGTTTATGATGAATAATATGGTTTCCATTGAGAAGAAAGAGGGCAATTACTTCCAGGAAAGAACTCTTTCAATAATAATTTTAAGAATGAAATAGTAGTTAATTGACTATATCAGAGCAGGTTTCAAATAACTGATTCTTTCCAAAATCAAGGAAAATGTTGAAATGTGATTCCATTCCATGATGCAAGAACTTACCTTGATGCTTGTTCATAGCCGAAGAACTTCACAGCTGAGTTTGGGACTATACGTGCGCACTTAGTACCATTGCCTCTGAAAAGTTCTTGAAAACCCTCGGTTTTCCATATATACTTGAGCCCTTGGATAGGTCCATTATACTGAATAGTATGGGGATTTTGAACCTATATTTACCACCATCTATACAACATGAGAAGGTAGGCCTTGTTTGGGTGGTAAATTTTTCTAATTTTATTTTCTTTGGCACATTTAAATTTAATAGAAATGTATGATGATGTGGTAAATGTTTATTTTTTTCCTTTTCAAATGTCTCTGATTTTATTTTACTTTTTAAAGATTACAAATTGAAAATAAAAAAATCGCTAACAAAATAAAGTCCAAAATTATCACATTGTGAAAGTCATATATCAAATAATTTATGAATGATACTGGACATAATGCAACATGAGATCCATATACAACAACATTATTTGCAAAATGCATACATGTGCATTTGAACTTAGGTCGCCTCACAAAAATAAATACATAATACCCACACCATCTTGAGAGATGATGGACATGGTATGATTAGTTAGCTGAAGTGAGAGTACAAATGGCTTTGTGGGAGAGCACATCGATAGTCTTACAAGTTACAACTCCCATTTGATCTTTCTGGAAGACAAACCACCACCAAAACTACACATTTCAACTTTTTTTTATCTTATTTTTATGAATCCAATGGTACCTTGTTTGTCTAAATGATATAGTTTTGAACCTAAAAAAAAAATAGAAAGAAAAAGATTTTTTTTCAAGACATCAAGAGCACTTTGGGTGTGGAAAATAGAAAGGTGAGAAGAAGAGCATGAATTGGAAAAATAACAGACCAAGTGCACCTTGTGGAATTACCCAACTTTTGGTGCACCTATAGGTTGCTAATAAATTTTTTAGTATCCCCAGCCACTTTCACTGCCATCCATAGGAAAATGTGCCAATATTTGTATGGAAACTATTGGTTGTCATTAGAATGCTTTCTAAACATTACTTGATGGTTTTGAAGGGTCGTGAATGGAAATTTTAGCCAAAGAAAACTTGGTGATAATGAAAGAATATAGTACAAATTTTTTATTCAATTATAGAAGATATCTGTTTGGAATATGATAATGATTCATACCCATGACAGAAACTATACCTAAATCTATGGAAGAAACACAAAATAACTTGCTTTTATTAAAAAAATATCTAGTTGACAAAAGAAGACACAAAATCACTAAAGCGAAGGAATGAAAAATAATAGATATTCCATACAAAACTACACCTGCAATAGGATTTTTAGCTGCTCAAGTGGAGCAACAACTGTTCTTGATCTGAAAAAGTATTGAGAATTAGTAATTATGTTAGATTCTTTATCATTTCACTTTCAATACCAAATTAATGTATACACATTTGATGAAAAACTAGAACTCAGTAAAAGTTCACGCAGATTGAAAACAATAGTACAACATAAAAAAACCTAATTTCTCATAGACAAAGAATCCTCTTTGATCTCATTCATCCATAATTTTGTAGAAATATTAGCAATCATTTTTTATCAGAAGGGAGATAAAAGGACGAAAAACAATTTTAAAAAAAACAGCCACTTTCCCAAAGTTTGATATGATCATATGAGCAACAATGTCATATATTAAGCCTTAAAATCAAGTGCATGAGTATGTGAGGCCACCTAACATTTTTGAGTGGCTAACCATTACATAACTTTACCAAAACCTTTAACATCATCTTGAGAAAGTTCAGATCCTTTGGTCCGTAATCTCTGATCCCCTCCTGATCCTTTCCACCATTTGCACATCGAATCGTAGCCGGAATCTAACCAAAATTGGCTATGATCTCCCCTGGGTTCACCTTTCCACCTAGGTTATAGTTTGGGTCGAGCCAGGCGGCTGGAGGCCGTCGGCGATGGACAGGCCACCCACTTGTCGACGTCATATAGTCCACCCAACGACCGATGGCCTGGCTCAACCCAAACTATAACTTAGGTGGGAAGGTGAACCCAAGGGAGATCGTAGCCAATTTTGGCTAGGCGTGCAAATAGCGAAAGGATGCGGAGGGGACCAGGGATTGCGGACCAAAGGATATGCTCCCATCTTGAGAGCCTAAAAAAAAGAGTATCCATGTATGCCTAATCTTACAACAAACCAATTAAAAAAATTCTCGTCTTCAATCTTGTTTTCAAAATATCTGATCACCTAATTTCAAGAAGATTACTTGTAGTTCCAGGCTACTAAAAATTTATATAAAGTATAAACGAATAATGTTTAACATCCAATATATACTTGTAGTTCCATAAGACAAAGGTTTTAGACTTAGTAGAATAAAGATAAAATATATGAAATTTAAGTTTAGTAATATTATGTGTAATGAGACAATTGTTAAGATAGAAGATGACGAATTGCCCGGAACCAAGAAGTTTAAATATTTATGATCATTTTTACAAAATGATAGAGGAATTGAGAGAGATGTCTTACATAGAATACAAGCAGGATGGTTGAAATGAAGGAGAGCGTCCGGTGTTTTATTTGACCATACCTGTAAAACTTAAAAGAAAGTTCTACAAAAGCGCAGTTAGACCTGCTATGATATATGGAGCTGAATGTTGAGGTATGACTCAAGTACATGAGCAGAAGATGAGAATTGTAGAGATAAGGATGTTAAGGTAGATGTGTGGACATACGAAGATGGATAGAATAAAAAATGAAAGCATTAGAGAGAAAGTCGGAGTTGCATCTATTGAGGAAAAACTCCGTGAGACACGTTTAAGATAGTACGAGCATATACTTAGGCAACCAATAAATGCTCCAAGTAGGCGATGTGAAACTATGACAAACACGCATATCAAACGAGGAAGAGAAAGACTAAAAAAGACTTGGTTAGTAACAATAAAATAAGATAAAATTTATTTAAGTATAGATGATGACATAGTTAGAGATAGAGTTCAATGGCATAAAATGATCCATATAGCCACTCCATCTACTGAGATAAGGCTTAGTTGTTGTTGTACATACTTCAGCAACACGTCTTCATAGTATTGCATGTCAGTTACAGATATTGAGTTGCCCATCTAAATGCTAGAGTTAGAATATTCAGGAAGTTCAATTGTATTACACCATTGATGTCCATCTGTCATAGTATGAAGTTCAGGATAAATGAGTGCTGATCCAACAAAATATGAACAAACAAATCCAAAAATGGTAAGCTTTAACTATTATTCTGTCAAAACCAGAATTAGTAGCAATACGATCCATCTTTTAGGCTTTTGGCTAAGAAAAGGCCTGAGAAATGAACCTATTAATCATTATTTTAACCAATTGTGATACAAATTCACAATGGTAAAATGATACACATTCCTATATAATACTCTAGTATTTATACTAACAACTTCTATGCCTGCAGAATTTTTGGCAGTAATCATCTACCAAGATCACTCTAAAACCTGAATTATACAATAACTCAAAACGTTTATTTCTAGGTGACTATGGATTTCCATCACACATACAATTAAGGCTCATCTGACTATCCAAAATGTCTCCAGAGTTTTTGACAATAATCAGCTAACCACTGAGCTATGCGATAACCCAAAATGTTAATTTGTAAATGACTATGGATTGCCAGCACACTCACAGGGTTTATACTATCCCTAATGACTGATCACTGAAAGGGTTTCCCTAACACCGCTAGCAATAATGGGTTACTAGGAAGGTTCTAACCAAACTGAATTTAGATGACTCAGTTTGTCTGTGGCACTGAACTGCGACTGCAATACAATGTGCACAACGTGGACTTCTGTCGTGCTGTAGCTCTCAAGGTCTATCAAGACACCTCTGACATTACAAATTCAATAGCATTCCAGTTCGTCGAAAAGAATCAATGTGTCAGCTTCTTATTGGTTTGGTTAGATAGGCTGGTACCATTTATTAAGGCCTATCGGTTAATTAATTAGGACGGTGTCACCAATCAATCCTAACATTCCCATGGCATGATGAATCATTGTGAATATTCCGAAAGGCTACCAATCTGCATCAAATTCACAGTTATATTAGCACACCCCATCTTGTTAGGTCTCAGAAACTATAATCGTTGAGCTTTGGCGTTGCAATAACTATTCCGCCGAAATATCAACTTAGGCAAAGACATACTTGGGAAGCATCAAGAATTACAGAAAAGCAAAAAAAAAGTAGGGAGGGTGACCAACATTAGATATTTCGGATAAAACAAAGAAATCAGTAAAGCTAACCTATGAACATTAAAGGAAAGAGCCGATCAGTGGAGAAGCGTATTGGTGAACCCACACTCCTCCCGCCACACCTCGGGCCACAAGGGACTTGCAGACGCTCAGGATCGAGTGACTAGGAGCCTTGACTCCCTCTCGCGCGAGCTTCGAATCCTCGGCGAGATTCACGATCGTCCTCACCGCCGAACCCCGCGCTCTTTCCCACCACATCCTGATACCATCAAACTCAACAGCAAAGATCGGACCGGCCTGAAAATCTACACGAAGCGAGCACTTGGAAAGGCACGAAGCTTCCTTCACTCCGAGTGGCGGCGATAGGGTTCGGATTTAAGGAGTGAGGGAGACAGAGAGACTTAGCGTCGTCTTTTTATCTATACCCACTCGGTTACCACGCAGTGCAAAGGATGAGTAAACAGCGGGTCCCCTGTTCGGCGATGTCCGATGTATGCAAAAGTACCTGTTGAAAACATTGTTGATAGATTGAACATTAATCTTTAATCACCGTGATAAATTACAAATAAAATTATTATAGTAAAAATGATTACATCGGTCCTTAAATTATAAATTATTACAAATAAAGTCATGAAATTACCAATCATTGCTATTTGTTCTCACTTGAGTTATCAACAGTGCCAAATCGAGACAGGATAATGTTTTGATATTTTCATTTTCTTTATATTTCCCTTCAACATTAGCCAATTTGTCTGTTATTTTGATTATTAATGTAGTTACTTCTTTATTAAATACATTTATTTAGGCGTTTGGTTATTTTATAGCTATTATATACTTATATTCATGATTAACTTCCAAATTGAGTCGTGTAAATTATGTTGTATAATGTCGTGGAATAAAGGTCAGCATCCAATAAGTAAAACCAATACCATTATCTGATAATTCGAAGTGCCTTCATCATCAATGGGATGACGTCAAAGTCGGTCACGTAGTGAAGGATATGACATTCCCCACAATCTAGAGGGGGAAAAACATTTTTTGAATTAGTGAGTTCTTTTAGGTTCGATAAAAACAATTTAGGCAAAAGATTGTGATATTGCAGCTTAAAAAATTGCTTAAGAGATTAATTAAGAATACACAAATAATATGCAGAATGCAAAAATTAATTTATGCAAATAAAAAAATGACATCAACTTACATGCTAAGAAAGAAACAGGCAATCAATATATTGATTTGACCTGAGAGATAGAACAGTGGAGAAACACACAATGTAAGTTACACTAGAGTAATGACTATTTACTCTCAAGAGCCATAAGGAATAGAAAGAAATTTATAATAGAAAATTATTTTCAGAGGAAAAAAAAGTTTAAAAAAAAAATTCTTTTATATTTTTGTTTATCTTGATAGAGGAAGATGGATAAATATGACATAATTTTATAAAAAAAAAAGATACATGTATCATTTTTTAATATATGATGTAATTTTATAAGTTAAAAAGAATACATGAGTCATTATTTTTTGCTATATGGTGTAATTTTGTGAATGAAAGGTAATACATTCGTCATTTTTTTCTAACCGTTGCCGTCCGATTTTAAAGTGATCAATTTTGGCTCCAAAATTATTCGTGGATGGATTATGTTTTTATTTCATCTATAAATTTCAATGAAGTAAAATGGTGAAAACTTTTTTACTGTAAATTTTTTTTTTAATTTTATTTTTCGCTCTGTCAAATAAATAGAGCATAAATCATGAAAACATACAGACTAAATTACAGAAGTATTCTAAACTAAAGAGAACTTGAATTGTATGGTCATTTTGGTGTGTTTATTTTTGGTGGGAATACTTTCACATTGAAAATACATTTAAAAAAAGTTATAAATGTGTGCTGATTTTTGTTGGGAATATTTTCATATTGAAAATACAAAATATATATATATATATTTAGAAAGATATCTTTATTGTATGAGATATTTGATATATAGAGTTTAAAAATAAATTAATAAGGAGTTAGACACAAATTAAATAATATTATATCATTGATTCTGTCGAAAATCTGAGAAGACGTATTTGTCGGTGTGACGTATTTGGAAGGTTGACCGTATCTCCATGACCTGGATGATGAGCTGTCCTCTATGTTGACCAAGTCGTCCGAAGTCCTCTGATCAACAATACTTACAGCCAGCGACCGGGTTGCCCCGATCCCTGATACCTTAATGCTCGAGGTGGGTCCCGCAAACATATGAGTAGCCAGATAATAATAGAGAAATAAATACACGAATAAGGAGTACGAGAATGTACCCTGGCCCGGGGGGCACCCTCGGATGGGTCGGTGAGCTGATCACGGTGCTGGTTGAGCCATCGTGACCCGGGTGAGTAGATGGGCGTGAGCCGACTAGGGAGCCAGATCTAAGAGTGATGTCCTGGAGCCCAATGCGACAAAGATCCAAAAAGACGGCATGTAAGCCGGATATGACAACGGCTCGCAGGCCGGTACACAACACACAGGCCGAATAATACGACACGCAGGCCGACTGAGACCAATAACCACAATCATAATAACAATACGCAACGAAATATAACGACTCGATGACCGGAACACAACACATAATGCAAGACCTAAACCACCAAGATAGTGCCACAGTAGTAGCTCGAAGGTCGGCTCAGCGATGGCTCATCGCCCGGCAAAGACCATGGGCTGGCCGATGGTTGTCGCTAGAGGTAACACTGGATGACAGCACCAGCCGCTGGACTCAGTAGCGGTAGCAACGAGAGTAGACAAAGATGTGCTTAGGGGCGATGAGGAGGCCGCGGTGGAGGTCCGCCTAGGGGACCCGTGCTTGGGTTTGGTGCAGGTGGTCGCAGTTGGAGCAGCGGCGAGGGTCGACGAGCTCTGGCTCGAGGAGGTGACGGGAAGAAGCCCTCTGCAACGAGCGGAGGAAGAAGAAGTGAGGTGGCGGTGGGCGGTTGCTACCGTCGAGAGAAAAGGGAGAGCGTGGGAGGCGCTGGAGGGTGCGCTGCGAGGAAGAAGATGCCGAGCCCGTCCGGCGGCGTTGCGAGGAGGAGGAGGAGGATGGCAGCTACATGTGTGCTGATGAAAAGCGACGGCGAAGCGTGAGGTGGCTCCGACATGCATGAGACAGTGTCGAAAGGGCAAGAAGCTGTCGGCGCCGGATTTGGTTGGCGTCGGGGCATGGCAGACGGCACAGTTCATGCTCTCTCCTCCTGGCGGCGAAAGAAGCACCAAAAAAAACCCCCTCCACGAAGATGACCAGTGCTGATTTATAACACAGAACCTAATCACACCAAAAGACCAAAACGTCCCTCTACTTTCCCTTAATTCCTTTTGGGCCCCTTAACATATCCGCATCAATCATTATAGAGATATGTGAATTATTTTGCTCCTAATAAGTGATATCGAAATCATAGTCTATACCGGATGTCATGTGAGATAACGTTAAATAAAGTTGAGTGGAGACCTAGAGTAGGTTAAGAGTAATCGGAT
This sequence comes from Zingiber officinale, assembly GCF_018446385.1. NCBI lineage: Eukaryota > Viridiplantae > Streptophyta > Magnoliopsida > Zingiberales > Zingiberaceae > Zingiber > Zingiber officinale. The sequence goes on from NC_056004.1 coordinate 340,428, forward strand.
ACTTGAGGGATGTCAAGAGCAGGTCAAAAGTGAGTGGATGCTTGTAAGAGGCACGAAGGATTGTTGAGAATATAATCAAAGTCCCACATTTGACATATATAGAAAGGATCATGAGTTTAAAAGATAAAAAATAATTCCACTAGTATAAGACCTTTTGGATAGAGCTCAAAAATATATTTTAACATGAAAACTTAGGCCTAAAGTGAAAAAAATCATATAATTATAGAAATATGCAAATTCTTTTGGTCCTAACATATTTTATTTTTGTGTTTTTCTAGCATTAGTTGATAGAGCTATAATTGACAAGTCTCTAATAAATGGTGGATAGTGTTCGAAAAAAATGTGAATGGAACAAGTGGTTGATGAAAATAAACTTCGATGTGAATGAGACATTAGTCATACATTAGGATTGTGAGTACCCCGGGTTGATTTTGAGGTGGTCAACCAGGTTTTGGCGTAGTCAACCAAGTCAAGTTAGGTCCTGTTATGGTTTGATCCTTGTGTTTAAGTGTACAATAACTTAAAAGCATAAGAAGTCGAGCAAAAGACGCAGCGAACGAGAAAGATGTCATGGGAAGGGAGTCGACGAGCTCGGTGCATCCGAGGGACAAGAAGCTGTGGAAAAGTACACCTGTAGATCAAAAGGACACGTGCGGCGTATCTGAGGAACAAGAAGGCAGGGAGGAAGCGTGCTCGAGAAGAAGGTCATGTTGGTGCAATCGACCTAGGTTTTGATGTGTATGTCAAAGAGTTTAAGTTAGGCTTTCATATGTATTTAATATGTGTTTGAGTCTTGCAGGACTTGGAGAAATACATGTGGAACTTGGTGCGGCCAAGTGTGGGAAGCTCATCCAAGGGCTCGGATCGTTGAGTCGGTGAAGGGTGGTGTGGAAGACATCCGAGGGACCGTAGGACGAGGAGCAATAGAGTGGAGCTGAGGGAAGTGGACTTCAAGGCAATGTGAAAGATGGCACGGAGAGGAGCCGCGGGCTCGGGTGCATCTGAGGGATGAAGGCCGAGGAAGAGGACTTCAAAGGCGACTCCAGAAAGGATGATTGTGTGAGAATGTACTGGGACCAGTCGACTGATCCAGCTTCACAGAATGCACAGAAGCATTCTGTGCTTGTCGACTACGGGGACCAGTCGACTGGTCCTGAGACCAGTCGACTGATACATAGCCATTGGCAGAATTTGGCTTTCTACATAGAGACGTTGGCTGGGTCCAACGACACACCAGTCGACTGGTGCTTGGACCAGTCGACTGGTGTCAGGTTTTAAGTTGATTGTTGATCAACTCTCTCCTCTTATTTAAGGGATGCTTTGAGGGCTTGAAGAAGGTTACTAGTGCTAATTGTAAACCTTCTTAGTCTTGCCCAAAGCTTCCAAGTCTACTCTCTTCCTCTCCAACCCTAAGTTTCATCTTGTAAAGAGGAAGAGAACTTTGTGAGAGGTTTGCTCCACCGAGAAGGAGAAGCTTTAGTCGGAGATTGTCGGGGACTGATCCACCGAAGGATCAAGGGCTCGTCCACCTCAAGGACACGTCGTGGAGTAGGAGCATCATCTCCGAACCACGTTACATCGAGCGTGTTAGTGTTTGTATTCTTGTTTGTTTTTCATTGCTTTAGCTTTAGCATATTCCGCTATGCACTAACCCCCTTGTAGAGAAGAAATTGATTTGGGGGTGACCTAGCTATCCAACCCCCCTTCAAGCCGGCCACCGATCCCCTTACAAGTGGTATCAGAGCGAGGACGTCCTTCAACGGACTAATCGCTGAAAAGAGCATTTCATCAAAATGGCCGGCTCAAATATTCATCCACCCAAATTCGAATGAGACTTCTCTTGGTGGAAGAAGAAAATGGAGGTATTTTTCAATACCGATTTTGACATTATGCTAATCATGAGAAGTGGTTTTGAAGAACCCAAGGATGGACGCAATGAGACAATCGACATAACAAGATTGACCAAAAGCTAAAAAGAAGAGCATCTAGTAAATTCCAAGGCAATGCATCACTTACTACATGTTCTTCCACAACAAGAAGTAACAAGAATTGGAAACTATACGAGTGCCAAAGACTTGTGGGAAAAGCTAGTGGAGCTTCATGAAGGGACATCGGAAGTAAAATTGGCAAAAAGATACCTCCTTCGAACTCAACTCAACAATATCAAGCTTGAGAAAGGAGAAAAAGTATCAATTTTACATTCTAGAATTAAGGAAATTATTAATGGGCTAACAAGTGTAGGTGAGACACTTTCAAATCGAGACATGATGATGAAAGCCCTAAATGCTTTCCCAAGAACCACAACTTGGAGCTCCATTGTAGATTCATACTACATATCAAAGGACCTAGAGAAATCCTCTCTAGATGAACTCTTCTCAACAATGGAGCTTCACAAAACAAGAGTTGAAGGATTAGATGAAGAAGCTCATAGATCAAGAGGAGTAGCCCTTGTGGCAAACAAGGGAAAAGGAAAGAAAAAGAAATATTCATCACCACCATCTTCCGACTCTGAAGAATCAAGTGCCTCAATGGATAGCGATCAAGAGGCATATATAGTAAGGAAGATGAGAAAGACATTTAAATCTTTTTCTTCTAACAAATCTCGTGCTAGGAAAAGTTCTAGAAGCAAAAGTAGGACAAGGAAGATCATTTGCTATAATTGTCAAGGAGAAGGACACATAAGAGATGATTATCCTCTCTTGAAGAAGAAGGAAGGGAAGAAAAAGGAGGAGAAGAAGACAAAAGAAAAAAGGGAAAAAGGCTCAAAACCTAAAAGCAACATGGGATGATCCATCATCATCATCGGAGGAAGAAGAGCATCATGTAGTCAATTTTACTCTAATGGGAATTGATGATGTAGCCTCCACCTCATCCGAACAAGAAGAAGGAAGGAGCTCAAGTGAAGATGAAGAAGGGAGCTCAAGTGAAGGGGGAGGACAAATTTCATATTCGGACGTCTCGGTAAGTGAGATACATAATCTTCCTCCCCATGTTTTAATTAAAATTATTTCAAGCACAAATGATGATTTGTTTAAGGCAAAAAGAAAGAAAAAATCCTTGAAAAATGATATTTACATGCTTAAGGAAAAATTAGAATCCATGACTATTAAGGATAATGATATGCATGCTTCTTCTAATTCTTCAAATGATTCATGTTTAGAAGAAGAAAATAGGAAATTAAGGGAAAAGGTAGAATACCTTACCAATGCCCTTAGGAAATTTGAAATTGGTTCTAAAACCCTAAATATGATCATTAGAAATAATGGGTTTTAGAATGAACCAAATAATAAAAAGACCTACCATTGTTTACTTGTTAGGGGGCAATCAAAAACCAAGACCATAGATAGAAAATAGATCCCCAAGGAATATTTGGTTAATCCAATTAGAAATAATTTCTATTGGGTGCCAAAATCAATCCTCAAGGGTTAGAGGATTTTGGGTTAAGTCAACCATGGAAATCATAATTCAAATCCTTGAAAAATGATTGACTTGAGACCTTAAGGGGGAGCACTTAGCATTGCTAGAAATTCATGATTAAGAGGGCTAAGTAGAAGTTACCTTTATCTCACAATGACTTGTCTTCTTTTCTAACCATAAATGTGAGATATTAGGATGATACAAATAATTCACATATGCTTATGACATTTTGATGAGTTATGTGATGTATCAATTTTTAGTGATCATAGACCAACTATGGAGAAAGCAAATGTTTAATTAATGGACATATTGCTCATAGATCATAGTTGGATATTTTAAATGTTTTGAAAATAATTCTTTGTTTATTTACTATGGTATAGCTATATTGAAACATATGAGTGCAAAACTGGGTTTTAAATTGATACAAACTTACATGCTTTTGGAATTCTTGAGACTTGGTCAAAATTTCAAAAATAGGTTTACTTTTCATGAAAACATATTTTTCCTAGTTAAAGGACATTTCAAGAAATATGTGTTCAAATTTTCATGATTTTTTGAATTTTTTGGAATTTTTTATGCATTTCTGAAGTTGGCCTCAGAAGTATGTAATTTAAGTTCAGCATGTACTAGTCGACTGTGACAGGTACCAGCCTTCCAGCACTCTGAGGGTTTCTGAAATCAAGTTTTTGGTCCAAAATTGGTTGGAATTGATACCATAGTATGTGTACGTGTCTGGTACAATATTTTTGATGGTGTCAAAGGGGGAGAAAAGGGAAGGTTAAGTTAGTAACCTACTTGGTTTACTTGTGTGCAAATCTTTGAAAATTAAGGTTGAGAGCATGTGTTAAGGGGGAGCTTGGGTTTTATGCTTCATATTTACATATTGCTTCAAATTTTCAAAGTTGTGATTTATGTCTAACTTAAACATATTGCCACACATCAAAAAGGGGGAGATTGTTGGTGCAATCGACCTAGGTTTTGATGTGCGTGTCAAAGAGTTTAAGTTAGGCTTTCATATGTATTTGATATGTGTTTGAGTCTTGCAGGACTTGGAGAAATACATGTGAAACTTGGTGCGGCTAAGTGTGGGAAGCTCATCCAAGGGCTCGGATCGTTGAGTCGGTGAAGGGTGGTGTGGAAGACATCCGAGGGACCACAGGACGAGGAGCAATGGAGTGGAGCCGAGGGAAGTGGACTTTAAGGCAACGTGAAAGATGGCACGGAGAGGAGCTGCGGGCTCGGGTGCATCTGAGGGACGAAGGCCGAGGAAGAGGACTTCAAAGGCGACTCCGGAAAGGATGAGTGTGTGAGAATGTACTGGGACCAGTCGACTGGTCATAGGACCAGTCGACTGATCCAGCTTCACAGAATGCACAGAAGCATTCTGTTCTTGTCGGCTACAGGGACCAGTCGACTGGTCCTGAGACCAGTCGACTGATACATAGTCGTTGGCAGAATTTGGCTTTCTGCAGAGAGCCGTTGGCTGGGTCCAACGGCACACCAGTCAACTGGTGCTTGGACCAGTCGACTGGTGTTGGGGTTTGAGTTGATTGTTGATCAATTCTTTCCTCTTATTTAAGGGATGCTTTGAGAGCTTGAAGAAGGTTACTAGTGCTAATTGTAAACCTTCTTAGTCTTGCCCAAAGCTTCCAAGTCTACTCTCTTCCTCTCCAACCCTAAGTTTCATCTTGTAAATAGGAAGAGAACTTTGTGAGAAGTTTGCTCCACCGAGAAGGAGAAGCTTTAACCGGAGATTGTCGGGGACTGATCCACCGAAGGATCAAGGGCTCGTCCGCCTCAAGGACACATCGTGGAGTAGGAGCATTATCTCCGAACCACGTTACATCGAGCGTGTTAACGTTTGTATTCTTGTTTGTTTTTCATTGCTTTAGCTTTAGCATATTCCGCTGTGCACTAACCCTCTTGTAGAGAAGAAATTGATTTGGGGGTGACCTAGCTATCCAACCCCCATTCAAGTCGGCCACCGATCCTCTTACAGGTCAGAGTTGGGTTAGGTGAGCTCAACTCTGGACGACCAGAGTATCACCCCATGTGAAGAAGATTGGCTTCGAGGTTGATCTACCTTCTAGAAGGTGTCTCCAAAAGGCCTGGAGGCGCCCTCATGCCTCAAGAAGAAGGCGCCCTCACGCCTAACTGAAGGCGACTCCAATGTTGTTCGAGGTGCTCTCGTGCCTCCATTGGAGGTGCCTCCAATGAACCTAGAGGAGACTGCAATGATCGAAGGCGCCCTCGTGCCTCCAACGGAAAGAATGACTATTGTTGTGACCATTATGAAGGGATGAATTTTTATCCACTTGGAGGCACCTTGGACCCTCTTGGAGGTGTCTCCAAACAACTAACATTTTTTCAAAGGCTATAAAAGGCCCTCTGGAGCTAGGAATTCACAGTAACTCGAACACCAACTTCTATAATTTATTTCTAGTCTTTTTCTGAGCTTTCAAAAAGTGTAAGAGGCTTTTCCACCTTTTAAAAAGGAGATCTTTTGAAACTTTTCATCTGCCTTAGATAATAATCACCCAAGTTGTAACTAAGTGAATTCTGTAGTCTTTTTCTTTTTATGTTATTGTTTATTTATGCTTAATTAATTGTGCATTCTTGCTAAAGCAAAAGCAAGAGATTTTTTTAAAACTCTAATTCTAGGCTATTCACCCCCTCTAGTCGACCTATTAGGACCAACAATTAGGAGTTGAGTGACATAAAGACTCTAACATATATAATTGTGAATGCGCAAATTCATGGTCCGAATGACACAAATCCACTCTTGTAACCTTTGGTGTGAACGCTATTGCACAACTAGTGTTTTAACATATGCCTTAGCTTGTTGCTCAAGAAAGGTTAACGCTTCTTCAAGGAGAATTTTTTGTTGAGAATATAATCAAAGTCATATATTGGAATACATAAAAAAGATCATGAGTTTATCTCCATTGGTATGAAAGCTTTTGAGTATAGTCCAAAAATAAATTCATGAGGGATTATGCCAAAAGTTGGCAATATCATGCCATTGTGGATATACAAATCGGAGAGTCATGGTCCATACCAGATGCCATGTAGGGTGACCATGAACAAAGTTGAGGGGAAACCCACAGTAAGTCAAGAGTGATCAAATGCTTAAGGGGAGGCCCGAAGTGTTAATGTGATTGTCCTGAGGTCAAGATTGACAAGTTTGCTAAGCTAAAGTTGGCTCGATTTTGAATTTCGATATTTGATAATATGTGAGAAGAAAGTCAAGTAGGTCAAGGGGTGACTATATACGTATCTGAAAAAGTCATAACTGAAGGTTAGGTAACGGAAAGTCCTAACTGAATGTTAGGCGACAGTAAAGCCCTAGTTGGGAACTAGGTAGTGAAAATCCTAGCAAGGATAGACAGTGAAGACATAGTTGGGAACTAGACATCGAAAGTCCTAGCGAGACTAGGTAATGAAGACCTAGTTGAAAACTAGACAATGAAAGTCCTAACAAGGGTTAGACAAAGGAAAGGTCAAGTGGGTTAAGAAAGATCACATGTTGACAAAAGAAAAGTCCTAAATGAGGTTATGTGGGGTGGAAGTCTACTGAATGATTAGTCCTTACTTGGGTTAGGAAAAGGAAAATCCAAATGGGTCAAGGAAAATCACACGTTGGCAAGGGAAAACTCTAACTACGATTAGGCAAGGGAAAGCTGTAACTGAGGTTGGTAGGGTGGAAGTTTATCGAGTGACTAGTCCTAATTGAGATTAGGTAAGAGAAAAATTCAAGTAGATTAAGGAGAACCATACTTGGTAATCAGAAGTCCTAGCAGGGCTAGATAATTAGAAAGTCCTAGCGGGTCAAGGTTAACTGGATGCTAGGTAACAGAAAGTCTCAATGAGTCATGGTTGACTTTAGGGTTAGGCAAAGGAACCCTAAACTCAAGTTTAGAGTTTAGGAACTCTAAACTCCACTATTTATAATTAATAGTGAATTGCCTAATAAAAGTGATCGACGATCGTAGACCTTGGAGTAGGAATTGTCACAGACTTTAAACCAAGTAAAACAAACTTGTTAGTGATTGTTTGTTTTTTGTATATTTCATTTTGTTGCATTCTTTACTCAAAACATCTTCCAAAAAAGTAAAAAAGCCACAAAAGTTATTCACCCCCTCTAGCTCATTTGATCCTACATTTATTCGAGGTTGAATTATGTACTTTAGCTCTTGTAAAACCTATTAATCCAAATAACAAATGTACTATATAAAATAGAGTTAGCACAATAAATTATTAATTAGATCATGTTTTACAAAGACCAGAATCTAGTCATGGTCTCAACTTAGACTTTCAAAATAGATCTAAGTTGGATCAGCGCCTATACTTCCACCGAGACTTGTTCTCATTGGTTCACTCTCCTCTAGTACTTACCTCATTTACCATTGCAAACTTACTTGACCTTGATCCCTTGACCCACCAGGTGTTTTTACAGATGTCTCATCTGGACTTTAGCTAATCGTCTGGTTCTCCCTGGCCTAACTAGACTTCTTGCCAACTACCTAGTCCTCTCTGACTCAGCTGGAGTTCCTGTCAATTATTTGATCCTTTCTAACCTAACTGGACTTCAGTCTAGTGTCTGATCTCTATTAAGTGTTTCAGTCCTACACACTTGGTAAAAGGATTAGAATACATAACATGTAACTTTAATCCATTTGTCATTCATCAAAGCCTGAGTTTGACTTATTGGTGCTAAGTGTATCAACAATCTTCCTCCTTTTGATGCAATGACAACCTGTGTTAAAGTTAGAAAAGTTTACAAAAATAATAACAATATGTTTAAGAAAATAATTGGAATTCTGTTCATATAAGAAAATAATTGGAATTATATTCGTTCTCTTAATATTATTTTTATGTTGGGTTATGATTTTTCTTATCTTAAACTCTTATCCTCCCCTTTTGACATTTATCAAAATATAAGCTTAGCAAAAAAAGAAACAAATAATAATAAGGGAAAGCAATCAACATATATCCAAAAGAGTAAACATACCTACTAAAAGGAAACTAGTAAATAAGTTAGACATATAGAATGTACAAACATATCAAACAAAGAAATATAAATCAAAGTACTATGAATGTCTAAGGATCATCATTGGATGAGGGTGGAGGAGGGTGAATTATATGTAAGATACGAACAATGTCATTCATCCTCTGATCTATCTGCCAAAATCCAATCAACAACTCATTACGGAGACTAGCCAATCCTCACAAAGACTAGAAACTATATGCCTAAGTGAGTGAAAGTCTCCTCGAGTCCCATAATGCAATCCTCTAAAGTTTGGGAAGTCAAAGGAGAAGTTTGAAATGGAAGAGATGCAAAGATATCAAGAAATGTGAACTTCAGCATCTTCTCCTTCACGGCCTCAACTGCCTCGTCGACCTCAACAGGTACGACTAGCAAGATACCTCCTCTCCAAGTCAGACCCCCTTGAACAGTAACCTCTATATGGACTAATGTTAACTGACGCTAACCAAACATGTCATACTCACTTGGGGCAGTAAATGTGTCCTGGGTAACATCAACTTCTATAGCTGAAAAGATAGAGGTTTGATGGATGGAAAAGAAGCAATAAAGGGGGTGAATATCGCTCATTAAAACTTTTTCTTTTGTATCATAAAAATAATAAGAGTGCGGCAAAAAATAATAAGACTCGTTCAGTTACTTGGTTCCAAGCTTATGTTGACTCCTACTCTAAGATCCGCGGTCCTTGATCACATCGATGAGTAATCCACTACCCTTGAGAACAATCACTCATGTACTCATCCTTGCCCGCACAACTCTTGACCTTACCTTCCAACCTCTTCCATTAATCTTGTGTTCCTCAGATGTCGCCTCATCCTTCATGTCTTGCCTTTAGGAGCTTTCATTGGCATTATCCTTATTGTCGGGTCTTTTCATAACCTTGTTTTTTAGTCTCCTCCATTAGCCTTGCGTCTTTCGGATGTTTCCTCATCCTTCACGCCTTGCCTTCAAGAGCTTCCTTCGGCCTCAGTCTTTATCCTTGCCAAGCCATACTTGGACTTACACTGCCAAGACTCAAGTTTGAATTTACACCGTCAAGACTCAAGTTTGAACTTACACCGTCAAGACTCAAGCTTGGACTTACACCACCAAGCGTCCGTCAGATGCTTCCCCGTCCTTCACACCTTGCATTCAAAAGCTTTCTTCGACCTCAGTCTTTATCCTTGCTAAGTCATACTTGGACTTACACCACCAAGACTTAAGCTTTGACTTACACCTCTAAGACTCAAGCTTGGACTTGCACTGCCAAGACTTTACTTGGATTTTCACCTTTGCCGAGATTACACTTAGACTTTCTTTGTTATACCTGCATCCTGCATACTCACAATGTATATCAAATACAACAATAAACCTAACTTAAACATTTGCCCAAACATCAAAACCTAGGGTCACGCCGATTGCTCCAACAGTTGGTATTCATTAAGTATTATCCTAGTGGTTTCTTGTAAGGCTCTATTTTTTTCTTTCAACTATTATATTTTGTTGAGGTGTTTTAGGACATGAAAATTCGTTGTGATAACTATTTCTAAGCAAAATTTGGTAAATCTATAATTTTTAAATTCACCATCATTATCACTCCTAATTCTTTTGATTTTTTGGTCTTTTTTATTTTTTGTTTGTTTACAAAAATTTTAAATGTTTTATCTTTATTTCTTATAAATTTTACCTAGGTGAATCTTGAATAATTATCGATTATTACTAGACACTATAAGTTTCCATTAATTGATTTAACCCCATGTGAGGATTTTTAATTACTTTCAATTACTTTTGTAGATTTAAAAGTCTAGGTATATTCAATCTAAACTTTTACAAACTCCATAAAAATTTAGTGGTATCCAAATTAGATTTTTATAAAATTTTAAAAATGAATATGGTATTGAAACTTGACTTTTAAAACTCTATGAAAATCTTTTAATATCCAAACTTTTATGATATTTTATAGATTCTTTTTGTCAATTGGATGAATTTTTATATGTGATATGAGATACCGGATTCTTTAAAATTGCATATGTTATTTATATTTGGTCATTTGATTCCATGAACATGATTTGTGTTGGACGTTAAGAGGAGACGAAGGGGCATTGCTTCCCCTTCATCTCCCCTTTCTGCAAACGTCAAGGAGACGAAGGGGTGTCCTTTCCCCTTCGTCTTCCTCTTTCTTCTTATAAAAGGCGTCCAAGATAAGATCAGCAAGGGGAACGAGAAAAAGGATTAGAGGTGATCAGACAGAACAAAAAAAAGTGTGAGATGATTGTGTGTGAGCGAAAGAGAACGTTCTAGGCTATGGGATTTGGTTCGTGAACCTTGAAGCGCTTTCCGGTTACTCGTGATCGTGCTTCTGACAGCGACAACGTCTTCGTCGACCAGCGATTTCTTCGAGAGATCACTGTGAGTGATTATAGTTTGATTTCGTTTTTATTTCACGCTCTCAAAGAAACAACAATTTGATACATAAATATTTTTTTAGTGGATGGTGGATATGTGAATCACCGTCAATTTTTGGCTCCATTTCGAGGTGTGTGTAACATCTCCAAGAATTCACTAGATAAGGGAATTACCCAGAAATGAAAAGGAGTTGTTCAATCTTCGTCATGCCTCCTTGAGGAACATCATTGAGAGGGTATTTGGAATATTTAAATCATGGTTTAAAATATTCAAAATAGTTCCTCCATTTTCATACACAACACAAGTCGAACTTGTTTTAGCTTGTGTCAGATTGTATAATTTTCTTCGCAAAGAGTGTCATTCTGATGAATTTCCAGTTGAACCAGATAATGAAGTTTCATCATCCTTGCCAGAACAGGTTCATGATGGTAAATGGTTTGATCAATTATTTGATACTCAAGAACAACAATGAATAAATGTCAATGCATGGAGAGATACAATAGCAAATTGAATGTGGAGCTATGTTCATCATATTGGCAATAATGAACTTTAGATTTTTTTTTTTCTTCTGTAAAAGACTATTGAAAATATATCACAAATGCTCAGTATTTTTTTATTATTTGGATATTTGATATTGATATTGTGTATCATTAAAAAGTATGATTAATTAATTATTTATGTTTAATTGAAATTTTGATTTCGATAAAATGTATATGACTCATTCATATTTGTTTATACCGCCAAAAGAGTATTAAAATGTGTGAAATAAAAAAAAAGGACAAAAATAATCATGGAGAAATTCTACTTTTATTTTTTTTCAGATATTTTTCTTATAATTTTAAAATTAAAAAAATATGAGAATAATCTTTTTCTTCTTGGTAGGCATATTTGACGGGAGTATTAGATAATGACTTATAAGATATTATTGAATTATGAAATCCATAAGTTTCTATAAAAAAAAAGTTTACAAATATCATTAAAAGTCTTGGACAAAAAGTTTATAGAACTCTATGAAATTCTTTTTATAACTATGCAATTCTATAAAAGTCAATAAAATCTATCAACTCCATAAAAATCTATCACTAAAAAAAATCAATAAAAGTGGTTAAAACTCTTGATTGAATACACCCCCTAAGTGTAATTCAAGTATTGAATTAATTTGAGTTTGATTAGTTAGTTTGTGGGTTGATTTGGTCTGTTTTTCTTATTAACAAGTATTACAAATTGTTGAATCTAAGTTTAGTAATTTTGATAATACTCTAACTAGGTCATTTAGTTTAGTGAAGTTTTTAAAGTAAATGTGAGATAGTCTTCTATGTCATAGTCAATTTTTCTCTTTTGTGTCAAGTGATACTTAACTGAGGAGCTGATTAGATTAATTACATAAATATTATCCTTTCTAAACTCTTTAAATCTTATGTTAGAGTTGTTTATATGCTTAATCAAATATTTAAAAAATAAAAGTTAACCTTATAATCAGAATTATACCGTTGACTAATGTTAATGTTAAGTAAATTGAACTTAAGTTTTATTGTTAATTTTAATTTAACTTAACTTAAATTTAAATTTAATTTTGATACTTGATCAGAAACAACAGACACATATTTTGTTGTATACCTTTATTAGATAATATATTTACTTTTCATTAAAAAAAATTATAATTAAAGGATTCCATCCTATTGTGATAACAAGAACTTTTGTTGTCCGAGTTAATGACGTAACGGTTAGGTTTTTTAAGGAATTCATAAGACGTTTAAGGATTGAATTTTAACAGTAGTGTACTATAAAGATTTTATTTTAGTAAGATGACAACTATAAGAACTGACCGTTTAAATAAGTTTTCCGAGTGCATCTCAATTTAGAATAGAATCATTTTTGATCCTTTATATTTGAAAGATTAGACTCAATGAAATCTTTTATACTTTACCAAATTGACAATAAGAACTATTAAAATAAACACTTATACCGATATTACTTACTTCCACCCCTCAGTTGATGGCAGATTTATTGAAGATAGGGATATAAAGGAAGGGATAAAGAATATTATCATAACAGGAGGAATATAAAGGTTACGATATTTATTTCGGTTTGTTATTAAATATTATATTTATAATTTATTAGGAAAGAAAACAAATAAAAAAATCTATTGTAGCGTTAATGATTGGTGGAGACCGGAGTGGTGTTGTCCAAACATTGAGTCAGCGGTCCACTACGCACTAAATGGGGTGGTCCCCAAGGAGGCAGAGCCGCATAGGTTTACAATATACACAGAGAACCTGGACTAATGTCTCCATGTGGTCCATCCTAGTTCCCTACTCTTCTCTATGGGATTAAGATAAATCATTCATAATTATAATTAAATTGTCATCGTAATTTAATTATAATTTCTTTTTAAAATAATTATTCTTTTCAAATTATAATTTACTGTCCTCACTCAGCGCCTGTTAATACTTGTCCATTTTCTACAGCCGAAGATTATCCATTTCAATCTAAATTATAATTTAAAAGTGACAGTAAATCTTTTTTAAAAAACTCAAAATTAATTATAACTATCATAATTATAAATCATTCATCTTCTCATTCATTTTGTTTTTATTTTTGGTCCAAGAGACCTGATCTCCTGTTTTCCCCTGACCTCATTAATGTCGACGTGTGCACCTCTGCCATGGTCGTCCACCTTAGCCACTGTCGACCACCCCCATCATTTCACCACTAGATTGCCACGGCGTGGGGGAAAAAAAAACTAGTGGCCTTTTGGGCTGTGGGATACTGGGATCTGCCGCCTGATCGATCCTCTTAGTTCGCGTTGCTTCGGCGTTCCTCTGCGTGGTTATTGCTGGAGAGGAGCGAGGGCAAAAGGGGACCCAAAGGTTAGATCTTGATATGCCTGATTGAATGATACGCCTCGGGCTTTGTTTCTTCTCGTCGTCGAAAGGGGACCTTTTCTCTCGTTTGGTTCAATGGAGTTTGGGGACTGAGAACTAGCGTGATTCTTTCTGTCTGTAGATCGGAGCACAGACGGGGTGGGGGTAGACTGTAGAGGGTTGGTAGCGGTTCTGGCAGCGGGAGTCTTGCTGGGTGGCATGTTCTGTCTAGTGGGGAAGACGAAAGGAGTCAAAAGGCGCCTTTTTTTAGGAGTTTTTGGTACAAATTTGTTGCGTAAATCTAGCGTGTGCTAGGTTACTGCAGCATACTGCTCTGCTTGTTTTGCTCGCGATCGATAGACCGTGGTCGTATTTGGTGTGCTGGTGTTTATTTGACGCTTGTTCTTCGTGGTGTTTTTCGTTCCTGCCTTTCGCCTTTCGGTCGCCGACGAAAAGATTGGGGATGTTTGGTCTTCTTTTCCTAATCTATCTTTTTCCCCCATTTAATCTCTCTCTTTTTTTTTCAGTTTATTTCCTTTCTAGTAGATATTAACGAAGTGTTCGATCGTAGTTTCTCATTCTTCTTCATTGTTTAGCTTTGGATTTTCTTTTGTATGAATTATTTGTCAGTTGGAACGAACCAAATTGCATTTCTGACGTCTGAAAGATTGAATCTTTCGTTCGGCAGTCTCTGTCTCCATATCTGATTAATCGAGATTCATGATTCTTTTTTGAAATATGGTTCCTCCATACGAATCTCTTGATGTTTTCTACGTTTGTCAATTACCTTTGGTGCCCTTTTCCTCGAATTTGTTTCAATACAATAACTTGGGAGTTTGTCTCTTCGGCTTTTAGGAGACTTTGCTGATATTGGAAGATAAGATGAGACTTTTCAGCCTTGAGAGTGTGATAGACGAATTTGAAGAGCTGACGAAGGATGCTGGCGGGCACCAGCGCGAGACTCTACGAAAAATACTCGAACAGAATGGTGAAGCTGAGTACTTGCAGAAACTTGGCCTTGGAGGAAGAACTGACCCTGAGAGCTTCAAGGCTCGTGTCCCTCTGGTCACCCACAGCGATCTAGACCCTTATATTCAGAGGATAGCCAATGGGGAGACTTCTCCCATTCTCACCGGGAAGCCTATAAGTTCCATTTCACTCAGGTGCAAGCTCTCTTCTTATCCTTCTCCTTTTGCCTATTCGATCACAAGGTCTAGCTGGTGATTCTAACTTTTGGAAACTTGTTCTCTGTCTCCTAGTTCTGGTACAACACAAGGGAAGCCCAAGTTTTTGCCATTCAATGATGAGTTAGTTCAGTCCACAATGCAGATATATCGAACTTCGTTTGCATTCCGGAACAGGTATGAAGCTCGAAAGGGCCAATCACTCTCTCATTCTGTTACTTGATCAACTCATGTCTTCAAAAATATTTCCATTTCCATAAGACATTTTTAAGTGATATATGTCGATATGGTTTGAAAAAGAACAAGACGTGTATTTTCAATCACTTTGGATGTTAAAATAGATTTCACTCTCGATGAACCCTCATGAATTGACGCGATTTGCAGAGAATATCCCATCGGCAATGGGAAAGCTCTGCAGTTCATCTATAGCAGCAAAGAGGTGAAAACTAAAGGTGGCCTCATTGCCACCACAGCCACCACCAATGTGTACCGAACTGAGCAGTTCAAGCGAACGATGAAGGATATCCAATCTCAATGTTGCAGTCCCGACGAAGTCATCTTTGGTTCCGACTTCCAGCAGTCCTTGTACTGCCACCTCCTATGCGGGTTGATCTACTCCGAGGAAGTGCAGTTTGTCTTCTCCACCTTTGCACATAGCATAGTCCATGCGTTCCGGAAACTTGAGCAGGTGTGGGAGGAACTTTGTGAAGATATTCGAAGCGGAGTTCTATCGAGCAGAATCAGTGTTCCTTCAATGCGTGCTGCTGTTTCTAAGCTCTTGAGTCCAAATCCCGACCTGGCAGATTCTATCTCCAACAAATGTATGCGACTGAGCAATTGGTACGGTGTCATCCCGGAGCTTTGGCCTAACGCCAAGTATGTCTATGGCATCATGACGGGATCCATGGAGCCCTACTTGAAGAAGTTAAAGCACTATGCCGGAAGCCTTCCCCTCATGAGCGCTGACTATGGCTCCTCGGAAAGTTGGATTGGAGCTAATGTGAATCCTAGTTTACCTCCTGAGCTGACGACGTTCGCCGTGCTCCCTAATATTGCCTACTTTGAATTCATCCCTTTGGAGAAACATGTAGGGCAGGAGATGGACAACAGTCCCTCCACCATTCACTACATAGAAGGTGAACCAATTGGTCTGACTGAAGTTGAAGTTGGCAAAGAGTATGAAATTATCTTTACTAATTTTGCAGGTATTTTCATCGTTTTATTATCATTATCATTACTCGTTGCATGTGCTTCGCAATTTTCTTGATCCACCCAAGTTTAATTAGGTTGGACTTGGGACTAACATTCCGAATCCTATGACATAGGTCTCTACCGGTACAGGTTAGGAGATGTTGTAAGGGTAGCTGGCTTTCACAACACCACACCAGAGCTCCAATTCGTGTGCAGAAGAAGCCTTGTGCTGAGCATCAACATCGACAAGAACACCGAGAAAGATCTGCAATTGGCAGTTGAAGAAGCAGCCAAGCTGTTGGCCGAGGAAAAGCTTGAGATCGTGGACTTCACAAGCTACGTCGATACGTCCAATGAGCCTGGTCACTACGTGATCTTTTGGGAGTTATGCTCCGATGCGGCTGACGACGTCCTTCGCTGCTGCTGCAATTGTTTAGACACGTCCTTCGTAGATGCTGGCTATGTTTCTTCACGTAAAGTAGGCGCGATCGGACCGCTCGAGCTCCGCATTGTGCACAAGGGAACGTTCCACGATATCTTGGATCATTACCTTGAGCTCGGGGGCGCAATGAACCAGTTAAAGACCCCTCGATATGTCAGCCAATCGAACATCAAGGTGTTGCAGATTCTCAACATGAATGTCACGGCGTGTTACTTCAGCACTGCGTATGGCATGTGAAATTGGGCATTAAGTACTACTTTCGCATGCATTCCTTGTAGCTTTACCTTCAACTTTGCTTCTATGTAAATCATATTTCTCAAGTCGAGCATAAGAACGTCAAGTAGCTCTAAGAATTGTTCTCTCACAAGTCAATTCCGACTTTGGAGTTGGGATATTGATAATAGGTTGCGATTTGTATATTGTAATAATAAATTTACCCGACCTCAAATATCGTGATTTGTTACTTAATAAGCATATCAATTCTCCACCTTTAAAACATCTAACAAGCTCTTTTATGTTGTGAAAACTCATGATTCAATCGGTAGCCAAAGAATTAGTATTCCTTGATTGAGCTTTCAGCATTTTTATGCTGGAGCTCGAAACTTGCACAGATTGGCAACAATGGTTATGGTTCTTCTCCTCAAATGGCAGTCTTAATTCACAGTAAGCTAAGCCTGCAAATTCTTCTAACATTTTTGATTATGGGTAACTTGGAATGAAAGAAAAAAGGTGCCTTCGATAAGGTCATCCAAGGAGTGATGCTGAACTGGTACGCTATTGGTGTAATTAAGTTGGTGCTGGTGTGGCTCAACCAAATTAAAGTTTCAAATGCAAAGTTAGGTGTCTAGGAGAATTGCAAGTTGCAGCTATTTGATAACATGTTTATGTTTCTTATTTGGTTTAGTTTCACTCGCTAGTTTTCACTAAGATAAATGAGAAGCACTTAAAGAAGTCCATCCTGACAGTAGCCTGCTTATTTATGTTTATGTAAATCCGTAAATCGGTGATTCATAGCATGTTTATGTTTCTTAATTTGGTGATACCATTCTGCTCTTTGCCATAGTAATCATGATTAGGCAAATTAATCAAATAATTGTTACAAAAGCAAAAGAACTCTTGTTTTTATTATTGCCCTAGACGAGTGAGAAGCCCAATATTAGCTCCGACAAAATCCAATCTAAAATATATTATATATTTCTTACCTGACAGATTCCAATTGGGTCAGTCAAGCGGTAGCCGAAACACGCCGCATCGAGGAGCCTTTATCCGCCTCAAGCCATGGCTCGCCACGCGTCCCTCCTTCCACAAATATCCCCCGCCGGCTTTACGTTCCTTCGAAAGTTCCCATCCGCCCGACACGTCACCTCCCTAACCTCGCTTCAAGCTTCCTTCTGTCCTCCCTCACACAGCGTGCTCCTCTCCTCCCATCTCATAAATGAATCCCATCCGTCCATCCGAATCTATACGAAAAATATTAATTTCAGATTGAAAATTTTCCGATTCGGATGGAGGGTTTCGGATTATGTGAATTATGTTAGAATAAAATTTAATGGGTTTTTAAGTAAATTAAATTTTATTTTAAAATTTTAGGTATTTTTATATATAATATTAGTTTGATAAAGTATTGAAACAAAAATGATGAATTATAAAAATATTAATAATAAGTTATTTTTAATTAGATTAGTTAGATGGATCGGATTATTCAGATTTACATTCGAGTTTAAGATTTTTAAATCATGTTTGAAGTTCGGGTCGGATTATTCAGATTTGTTGTTTTTTTTTATCGCTTTTGATTAAAAAAAACCGGGTGCAAATTACAAATTGCCTCGGAAAAATTTCAAAATCCCGATCGCCAGCGCCACGTTCGAACCGAAGCCTCATCTCGATCGTCCACGTCGTTTTCCGGAGGACCCCACTCGGCGATGGTCCTCGCGTCCAGCGTCACGAAGGTGGCGGACATCGGCTACCGATGAATGCATCCGGCGGCTCTTATTTATCCACGACTCCCGTTGCCCTCGGAGCTGGTACTTTAAACAGCGCTTCCAGCCTGCCCTTCATCTCCTTCCTTCTCCCTCTAACTGATCTTTCTTCTCGTCTTCTTTACTTGTTTTGTTGCTTCCGAGCCCTAACCCATGGCGGGCGGCGATGAGCCCCCTTCGAAGCCCGCAGAAGAATTGGAATTCTCTCAAGAAGATGAAACCATGGCCCTCCTCCTCAAGAAGCCGCCATCTGTTCGCCGGCGTCGTGTCGAACTCCATCGCGCCAAGCCCGGAGGCCTCGAGGTCAAGTGCTCCAAGGATCCCCTCGACGAGGGATCCAATTCTTCGCGAACGTGCGATCATGACGCTGACGACGGCCTCATCGGAATCTTGGCCGCCGGCGGGGAGATCCATGGACGGGAGGGGCAGGGGACTCGGCTTCCTTGTCTGTCCCATGGGGCCGTTTCGATGATCGGTCGGAGGCGGGAGATGGAGGATGCGGTTGCGGTGGTGCCGGGATTCGCCGGGAGAGGTGGGTTGTCGGGGTACGACTTCTTCGGTGTGTACGATGGGCACGGCGGGGCGAGGGTGGCGCAACTGTGCCAGGAGCGGATGCACGTTTTGTTGGCTGAAGAAGTGTCGGCCGAGGGGTGGCCCTGTGCGGAGGGGCGGTGGAGGGAGATTATGACGGCAAGCTTCTCGAGGCTGGACGGCGAGGTGGAGGCAACGGCGCGTGGAGAGTCGGAGAGGACGATGGGTTCGACGGCTGTGGTGGCCATGGTGGGGACCAAGCGGATCGTGGTGGCCAACTGCGGTGACTCCAGGGCCGTGCTCTGCCGCGGCGGTGCCGCTTTCCCCCTCTCCTTCGACCACAAGGTAAAACAGTAAAAATTATTATGCGCTGCCACTTTTTTCACCGGATCCTCGGTATTTTAATATATTTTTTCTGTATATTAATTGTTAACTATTGTTTACGAGATGGCGTGTGTTCATCGTGGGAGATTGGAGATGAGTTGGAAAAAAAAAATGCTTTCTTAATTATGATTTTTGTCGTGTTTCAGAATTCTAAGGATTTGGCTGTGAATTTTAATGAATTAGCTCCCAAATCTCACTATGAAATGTACCAAAGAAAGGATCACATTATTTTATTTGAATCTAAGCTCACAATTTTAATTTGTTACGGTGCCCTGACCTGAGCAGCAAAGTAGTTGCGTATTCTTGGCCAACTAGCTTTCTTTGAAAAAGTAAAATCCCAACTAATTCCCACAATTTACTTTTCCTCGGAGAAATGCTGATTTATTTTGCGTGTATGACATTAATTTTTGATATGTTATGAAAACATGTGCTATCTGTTTCTATTCTGCAAATGTTGAAGTCCTTTCTATAAAGATTGAAGCAAAGTGAATCTTTGTGCCGTACTGGCTGTAAATTAAGTAGATGGACAGCACCAGTCCATCAGTTTATTGTCTATCAATCTAAATTCTAAACTCCAAGGAAGGTCAAATCTAATTATATACCAGAGTAGCCTATTAATACATGCTGATGCAAGTATAAATTTGATGGTTCCTTTCTCCTTGAATTAATACATGCATGCTGATACATGTATAATTTATTCTTGGCAGCTGCTCCACTCGACCATTTAATGTGTTCTTTTTTCCGAGTTCAAATTGCTGATATACTTTTTTTTTCGTTCGATGTAGATTCCTCTCGACCAGTTAATGTGTTCTTTTTGCAAAGTTCAAATTACTGATATACTTTTTTCATTCAATGTGCATTTTCCTCGATTTGTTTAGACTGAAAACAAAACATCTTGGGTCATGGTGGTGAATATTTTATATATGTACAATTTTCCTACCGCCCAATTGTTGAATTTCCCTTCTTGATATCGAAGCATAATTCTTCCAGGCTGATAGACCCGATGAGATGGAAAGAGTGGAGGCTGCCGGAGGGAGAGTTATCAACTGGGAAGGCTATCGTGTCCTCGGAGTTCTAGCCACTTCAAGATCTATTGGTCTGTTTCGTGCGTCACAAGCTTTTGTCGAATTAAAATTCAAGCAATTCATTACTAGCTAGTTTATGAATGGCTTTGCCATTGCGTCACAATTTGCAGGCGACTTCTACCTGAAGCCATTTGTGATATCAGAACCTGATGTGACTGTGACGGAGAGGACTGATAAAGATGAGTTCCTCATATTAGCCAGCGACGGCCTATGGGACGTGGTGTCCAACGAAGCGGCGTGCAAGATCGCAAGGCAATCTCTCAATGGCCGAATGGCAAGGATGTTCCCTGATGCCGTCAGCGGCTCCAACGCCACTGAGGCGGCTGCTCTACTAGCTCAACTCGCCGTCTCTAAAGGGAGCGAAGACAACATCAGCGTGGTGGTCGTTCAGCTGAAACCACTCCGCAGCAGGACATCGTGACGATCGAATCAAAATATCAAATAATATGCTACGCGATCAATCATTCTGCGCATCATGCAGATAGCAGCAGCAGGAACTCAAGCAGAACTTGCCAGCCAATTAAGTCTTTACTTCAAACCATATTGGCGAAGCCATTAGCAAGAGCTGGAGAATTTTCATCTGTCAGCTTCTCTATACGTTTCATCTTTCCAAGGCCACTTACAGAATTTTTCATATAATTAATCTGGCGCATGATGTAAATAATTAGCATGCATGTTAATACTGCCAAGTTCCGTCTACTTAGAAAAGTGTTTTCCTCAACCAGACTACTACAATTGTATCTCATCTTCTTCCTCGATTCACCTAACGGACACGTCGAAGAATCAGGGAGTAGGAGAAATGGTGACACCCAACATTTTTTTTTTGTTGCCCGATGGAGTCTCTGTCCGCACATCGCGTGCGTGCTTGTCTGCGCTACGTGTCCCTGCACTTTTTTGATGTATGCATGATTTGGTTGTAATAAATCTACATAAATAATCACTTGCCTTTAAGCATGGGCCAATTGGAGTGTCCTCTTCTGTCGTTGTTTATTCAAAGTGGTGGATGAGTTCAAAGACGGCAAGCAAAGCAAGCGAGCACAGAGCAACAGCGCACCCAACATTTTGAGAAAGTGGCGCCTTGTATGCTAGCTTAATAATTGGAATCTAAAGGACTCACCCTCCATAAAATAGTTAACTAGCATGTTACCCTTGCAATACAATCTCTTCTTGTAAACCATTTTAATAAATTTTGATAAATTATTTTTGATTTGTTGAACTCCCACCATAACTATTCTTTTTTTTAAAAAAAATCACTTTTTCTTAATAATACATGCACATTTTGATTTATATATATATATATATATATATATGAAAAACAGTTTGGTTTTACATTAGAAAATGCCTGTTTTGACTAACTTGGCTCTTACGAATGGGACGTGTACCAAATCAAGAGAAGTTCGAGCAGTTCCTGTCCCACGAAAAAAGTCGAATAAATTCCCGTGGAACTTTCTTTAAACAACAATTGTCATGGGCGTGGCGGTAGAAGGTAGTTAATCTGTCCGATGGAGTATCCATTAGAAATTTGTTAAGGTAGAAGAATATTGACTTTAATAAGTTTGGAGTAAGACGCCATCAGACAGTTCAGCGTCAGCAAAAAGGCTCTTAAATTATTGAACTGTCCCATCAAATGTCAATTAAAAATGTATTAAGGTACTTGCCTGTCTTCTCAAGAGCATCGTAAATAAAAAGGATAGTAACTATTTAATCGGATATGCATTTAGCCGATTATCTATATCGTCCCTCAAGGAGAGCAAGAGAATTAGTTATTTTATTGTTTCATATGTCAGAGAAGTATTAAGAACAGAAATGTAATGAACTCTGCTGAGAAGGGCCAAAAAACCAGAATCTGCGTAAAGGCCCCAGAACACGATTTGCATTATAATCCATGAGTAAAGGTAACGAAAGTAAAGGTAAATATGAGTGGATATACATTATAATCCATGAGTACATAAATCTAACAACAACTGCATCACTGTTATAAAATTATCAATTTCTATTGAACGAACAGGATTTTAATAATCTTCCTGAAGCACACGCTTATGAATAAAGTGGTATCTTGAACGTCAACTGCTTCATTTCAGGCTTTTGTATAAATCATCAATGACACTCTGAAAGGGAACAAACAAAGTTCATTAGCGCTCAAAATGAAACATATTTACTTTGTTCAAGGGCAAAGAATGAGGTTTGTACCTTATAATACTTTTGTAGTTGTGGCCTCTTCTTCTTGTATGTTGGGGTAAGCAGATCACGTTCGATATCAAACGGAACTGGATCGAGGTGAACAGCTTTGATAAACTCAAAGCCTTTCAACTGCCAGAACGTCAGTTGAGTTATCACATCTAGCATTTGACAATTAACAGGTAAATTACCCGAATTAAAAAAAAAATCACCTTCTTTTCTTTTCCAATCTTTGCTAGTTCACCCAAAATGTACTCTTTTGCCTTTTGATTTTGACAGAGTGAGGCAAAATCCCCACTGATACCATTTGTTTGAGCCCAATGTTCAAGAGCTTGCATATTGGGGTTAACTATAGCAACAAGGGTAGACTCAAAACTATTTCCGTATATCCATATCTGAAAGAATTTATCCAGGTTAGAATAGCATAATAAATCACCAAACAAAAATTCAGTGTTAACCGTATTTGTACACACTACTTGGAGTCAGCTACATGATTGTCATCTCCCCATTGAGCTTTAATCATATAAATGACAGTTTTATGCATTGAAATGCAGATATAGCTACTAGTTTTATTCATCAAATTTACAGTATCTATAACCTTTATGCGTGAAGTAATTGGTGGTGTTAATAAGCAAATTTAAAGCCCAAAGAATGTAAGCTTCAAGCAATGGTACATGTAGAAGACATACCAAATCAATAGACATAGTTCTTAATCAGTGATACATGTAGAAGACATACCGAATCAATATCAGGAACAAGGCCATAAATGTTCTCCAAATTTTCAACTGCAACATATTCTCCCTGTGAAAGTTTAAAAATGTTCTTCTTTCGGTCAATAATTTTCATACTTCCATTTGGCTGCCACTCACCAATGTCACCTGAAAGACAAAAGACATCTCCAAGAATTATACTTAACCAACATTAATGCATCAAGAATGCATTTCCAGAGACGTCAAAGTTCAGCAACGCAATCATGTTTTCTGTTGGTCTTGTAGTAGAAACTCAGGCAGAACAAGATAAATTTTTTTAACTAAAACGTATTCCATGTCAATTATGAATTAAAATGTATTCCATGACAAAAAATACCTCTTGTTTAAAGTAAGCTTCTAGATCAATTATAAATTATGAGGCTGAGAAAAACCTGTGTGAAACCATCCATCTACCATAACCTCTTCTGTGAGGTCTTCTCTTTTGTGGTAGCCAGCAAATAATGTATCTCCTCTGATGCATATTTCTCCACGCGGAACTTCTGAAAGAGCGTCATAATTCATCTCAGGAACAGACTCCAAACGCACATCAACATTTGGGACAGGTGGACCCACTGTCCCAAGCATTGAAAGGTCATTAGGCAATGATGCAAATGTCCCAGCGCACGTCTCAGTAAGACCTAGCATTTAAAAAAAATGATTCAGAAACTCAGTGAAAAATAAGGTAAAATAGCTAACATTACCACCAAAAACTTGTGAGCTCAGTACTGAACATTTTCCCGAGTGATACAAAAAATGGCACCAACGTTCTACAATTGCTCCCTATTTCTAAGAATGGTAAACTTGCACAGTTACAACACTCCTTGCAGCTTCAATTTCAAAATTCATCTAGTATACATTTTTCAGTAAAGATAAGAAAAGCTCAACAAGGGAGGACCATCTACTGCTATAACAGTAATGGCCTTCGCTTCAACACTGAACTTGAAGATGTAAATTTGTGCATCAATCACGAATTTGATTTTTATGGAAAAAAAAATTCAAACTTCAAACTGTAGCCAGTCTTATACCGTATCCTTGTAAAACATGAGCACATGTCACCACTCTTAGAAATTGTTCGACATGGGTGGCTAGAGGAGCTGCTCCAGATAAGATGAGTCGTACCTTTCCACCAAGCCCATCTTTTACCTGAAAAAGTTGAAAAGTCCATAACAGCCATAGAAGAAGTATTAGGAATAGGACTGCTCATTATATATAGAAAAAAATACAATTTGGGCAGCAAAAGATCCTTCTCTTTCAAATTACCTTGTTAAACACAAATCTATCACAAATTTTAGCTGCCTCTTCATGCTTACTTCCTCTTTCCATATTATGAAGTTTGCTGCAAATTTTTACTCCATGTAAATGTTAAAAAAAAAAACAACAGGACAAAGAGAGTATCATCACAATTGGATATACTAAATAAGATATTTACATAAGTAAACCAGTAAACCACAAAAACAGACACCTCAATGGGCAATTGTGCTCTCCAACAAGAAAAAAGGATGGATACAATAAAATAACTTCTAACGCACCTCAATAGAAAAATGCACAGTAATGGATATGATAGAAACATAACTTACTATTTATAAGAGAGGTTAAATAATGTTTGCTTCAGCATTCCTCCCGTAGAAATCTTGGTCTGCAGCCCTGTTAAGAAGTTAAGGACACATTAGAAACATTTACACTTTTAAGGTTCAGAATATGGTCATTGCTCCAAAAAAATACTTACAAGATGGTCAAATCACTTAAGTCCTATTGTGCAATTAAAGCATATAAACATTTAAAACAGTAGGCATTATGTCATCACAAATAGTGAGATTCTAACAAATAAAAATTAATACAATCCCCACCAAGCTCTCAAGTGTGAACCCACATCATCAACTGAAACATACTGAGATGGCAAGACTAGGAAGTTGGCTGAAAAACAGTTGGAACTACATTCCACACACCAAGTTACTGCAAGTTGCAGCACTGCATGTGAAACGCACTATCACAGTAAGGCATAAACAGTTCGAGGGGCTAGCTAGCATAGACAGAATGTCAATGTAATCAACAAAAATTGTACATTTCCAAGGGTCAAGTGCATGTATTCCAAACCAAATGTTTTAATGCGATAGAATAATTAGAGTGCATGAATAACATCTATAGAAGATATAAATGACTAGAAATAAACAACCATTAAGAAAATGACTAAATTTCAAAATATGTTCATAATTCATAGAATACAGTAGACTATTGACACACTCAACAAAAAATACCTGTAAAAATGCGTTCAAGCACACGAGGAACAGCGCAGAAGATTGTTGGCTTTAATTCCCCAAGGTCTTCAACCAACAATTTGACATCCTAAATATGAAAATTTATTATAATTAAAATCTAATTATCCAAGGTATAGAAGCTTGAACTGGAACACTTACCCCACGCCAAAATCCTATTGAAGCCCCTCGGTAAATGAACATCTCTTCAATCACCCGATCAAAGATATGTGCAAGTGGAAGATATGATATATAAATATCATCTTCAGTTAACTTAAGGTTTGAAAAACAAGAGTATTGGATTAATAATCGCAATAACAAGTAAGAAAACACAACAAAAAAAAACTGATTGACACAACCAAGGGAACAACCATAGCTATACATCATAGAGTTCAAAGGAGAAATATAAAGCTCTGCACCTGCTCATTAACACAAAGAAGAAATAGATCTACGCCAGATATAAGACTAATGATGCTCTTGTTGGAGATAAGCACACCCTTGGGATCACCAGTCGTACCACTGGTGTACATAATTGTACACACATCATCTTTCTTCTTAGTAGGAAGATCAAATTGTTTATCATGTCCCTATATGTAGAACACAAATAGAAAAAAAGCAAGTTACTACTATGCAGGATGAAGATACTAGTAAAAAATCATAGATATGATGGGAATATAACCTACATATATAGACTAGATTTTCTCAAAAAAGTGATTCTGCTTAAACTAAAAGAGACTATGTCACAATCACATAATGTAGAAATAAAGAATATTTTTCAAATTGAATGAAAACATAGAAAACATTTACATTGGTGCATAATCGCTTGTTTTATGACTAAGAACAGCCAATGATGTTTCATTGAATATATTAAATGCTAATAAAGAAGAAAATGAAGAAATATATGTCTATACACATGTAAAGAACAGAATTATATATCTAGAAGCACGAGAAAAAGAATATCTCATTATTTAAATTAGGGGTGTAAATGAGCCGAGCCGCTCGTTAGCCGCTCACAAGCGGCTCGGTCAAAACTTGACTCGAGCAGTTGACCGAGCTCGAGCCGGCTTGATTAGAAATCAAGCCGAACTGGAGCCCAATTATTACTGGCTCGATGGCTTGTCGAGCCAAACGAACCAGCAATAATATATATTTTTATAATATATAATATATTAATTTATTTATTAAAAAATAATTAAAAAATAAAAAAATGAGTTTGGGCTCAACTCTACATGCTCGAGCGAGCTCGAGCTCAAGTCGAGCCAATATAAATTGAGTTGAGCCGAGCTCGAGCCTATGCTGGTTCGAACTCGGCTCGGCTCGGCTCGGCTCATTTACAGCCCTAATTCAAATCCCTTTGGATCTTGATAAGATAGCTATAACATGGTGATGCCAAACCATTCAAATATTATAATTCAAAGGCAGATAATCAGGCAACATATGTTATAATGCATCGATAATGTAGAATTTATGAGCCAAATACAGTCCACAGGGTAGTTATGAACCTGAATAATGAATCAAAATTAACCTACCAAGAGTAAGAACTCGTCCCACTCAAATATTGCCAAACCAAACTTTTCAACCACTTCTCTTTGATCAGAGGTGACCTTACCAAAGCTGACAAGTGCTGTAAATAAACAATAACCAATTACCATAGCGCAAAGCTTAATCATGGAAGTAGTTAAATAAATTAACTTACTCTTCAAAAATTTAGATGAAACATGTAGAGTTTTCAACACCTGCAAAATTGATCACCAGGACTTTTGTTAGTAAGTTCAAGTGCATACGACATAGCAGTTTTCATGTTAATACAGCATACAATTTTCATGTCCAGGACTTATGTTAGTAAGTTCAAGTGCACACCGCATAGTAGTTTTCATGTTAATACAACATTCAGTTTTCGAGCTGTAGGCTATTGTCCTGGCCAAAAAAATAACTGCAAGTTGTTGAAGAAATTAAATGAGTGACTATGAGAATCACATTTCATGGAGAGAAGTGAATATAGAAACACAAAGAGTTGCATATGACAACTCCTTCAAATATTAATTTTACGACATTGAGATAGTTTGGCATGTAGGGGAGCCTTGGCACAATGGTAAAATTGTTGCCGTGTGACCTAAGGTCACGGGTTCGAATCTCGGAAGGGATCCCGCATTGGCGGAAGCTTTGTGCACCGGACTGTCCTTTTTAAGATAATTTGGCATGAAATGTAAACCAGCTACAATGCAACAATACAGTTTAAATATGATGAAAGATAGCCCTTGGAGAAAGCATTAGCAAGGTATGGGAACGTCAATTTCTACTTGAGATAATGATTCTCAGATTCATAAGTGAGAAAACTCATAAATGCTATCACGTCAAGAAAAAGAACTTCATTGATTATCATGAGAAGAAAAAGGACTTCATATGTTAACATGAAATTAGAATACCTCTGGTCATGAGAAGAAAAAGGACTTCATATGTTAACATGAAATTAGAATACCTCTGGAATCTTTTTCTCTTCTATGAAAGCAATCTGAACCTCGGCATGGCATAAAATGAACTCTACAGCACCAGCACCTTTGACGAATAAAAGATACAAGCATTATTACAAGCACAAATTCTACAAGCAGCTAATAAAATATGATTTTGTCGATTCATCAGATCCAAAACGCTGATGGTTTAAGAATCTTTAGCAAGATCTGTTGAGTCTACTTACCAAGTGTATCATACAAAGGAACACAGTAAATCCCATGAGCATTACAAGCCTGCGATGTTAAAAAGAATTTTCAACAAAAAACAAGCACAGTGGCACTTACAAAATTTTCTTTTACACAAATAAAATTATGATTGATTTTAAAATTTAGATTTTTTTCTAGATCAAGATGCAAACAAAAAGGTTCATTCAGTTGCATTTTGGAAGATAACTAAACTCATAACAACAGACTTGCTTAAATTGGGTAGCAAATTTACCTCCATACTAATAACCCACTCAGAGCAGTTAGCACCATAGATACCACAACGGCCACCCTGTTAAGAAAGCAATGAAAAGCTACAAAGTGAAGGCATCTTCAGTGATATATCAATATGATCACACAAAGGATTATAAGTATAAAACAAAAACCATTAATAACTTCTCAGGAAATGCAAATTTGTCTTGTGCAAACAAGACGAAATCTAGAACAGCCCATAAACTTTGTACTGTCATGAAGAAACCATCACACATCATGTGTCCATCATATTCCAGAGCACAAAAACATAATAGAAAGGTTGAAAAGCACAGCTTGTAACAATGTGTTCGATATTCTGGTTAAAAATTCAAGAAGTTATAAGTGAATTAGTCAGAGCATATGAATTGGTTTGTGGTAATCAAAAATTGTATATGGAAATCTGATAAAGAGGAAAGTTAGTACTTTGAGGGTCTCAAGTGGAATAGAATCGAGACAAAATGGTACCATTAGATATGCATTCTTCACCTTGAAAATAGTTTAGAAAGCTACTGTTGAAAGTTAAATGAACAGCGTTTTCCATGAGCAGTAAATTGGCAGATTACAAACAAGATCTCAGCTCAGAGTGGTTGGTAATTTTTTTAAGCAGCCATTTGCTAGATTTCCTTCAATTAACATGCCTTTTCATCTAAGATAAAAATGATGGACATATTGCAAAGGCAAGGAAAACCCAGCGGAGGGATAAGAAAGAAATTGTTCTTTGTGTAGTTTGCTTGATTGGATGTATATTGGAGGATACATAATTTTTTACACTAAGCAAGTTTCAATTAATTTGCTGCCTGAATTTGGAGCAGATGTATTACCGAGAATGGGTGGTTAAATTTATCCTTACACATTAACCTTTCCTCTTTATTCATCCAAGGAAATAATGGAAAGCCGATTCCTCTATTGTGTATCTCAGCCTTTTAATTCATCTTTTGAAACTGACCTAGAATGCAAAGGATACTACTTTCAAATCTACAATGAAATGGCATTGTATAAGACACGTTTACAACTAGTGTACATTGCCAGAAAAGTAACGGTAACATGAAACTGTGAGACGGCCAATCAAGAACCTAAAATGGTCTAACAGCGTGATGTATCACGGAAACAACAAATGTTTGGAATCCGAGTGTGATTTGAGAGGATCGATATGCAGCAGTTGCCACTGATTCCTACATTTCCAAACACCATTCACTATTCACTCTACGGGAACAAAGATTAACAATACTCTCCTAACTCTTACCTGCTCGATCCCGCAACTCCTGATGGAAGCCCCGACTTTAATCACAGTGTCATACACCTCCTTATAAGTCTTCCAAACATATTTACCTGCCTGCAAATGAATCAGAGGGAAAATGTTAAAATAGATCAAAAAAAGGTAAAATACTGGAAATAACAAGCGCCTAACCTTCCCATCCACGACCGTTCGATGCCCAAGCATGTTCCTCCCAGGAAATTTCTCAGCAGACAAGCTATTTAACGATTTAACGAATGAAAATACAAAAAAAAAAAATCTTCTTTTTCATTACTGTAAATAGAGGTAAAAAAAATCCTTTGGGGAAATAAAACAGTAAGGGAATCAGATATCAAGGATATCGCACCGGAAGATGTCCCAGCAGGAGTCTACGCCAGGGACGGGCGGAGGGAACCCGTCTTTAGCGAAGGCACTGCGGTAAACTGGTCCGACAGAAGGGCGGCCGTCGACGGCCTCTCGCCCCTTCTCCAACTCCAACAGGTGCTTCATCTCGCTGCCGCCGCCTATGGATCACCTCACTTTTTCGCCTTTTCCGATCTTTGCTCAGATAAATAAGGAAATTTGGAGGCGGAAAGAGTATTTATAGGCGGACCGACCAGTACCAATGGCAGGGATCTGCTTAGGATTGCAGGGGGGTTGCGTTTGTAGGCGATGCGAAGGGAGAGAGAGAGAAGGGATTCGTAGCCACCTTAAAATCTTGAAAAAAAAATTTCCTTTTTTTTCTTTCCTTTTAATGGCGTAGAGTAGGCCAGTCGTGTTCTTTGAACCAGTCGAA
This sequence comes from Zingiber officinale, assembly GCF_018446385.1. Lineage (NCBI taxonomy): Eukaryota > Viridiplantae > Streptophyta > Magnoliopsida > Zingiberales > Zingiberaceae > Zingiber > Zingiber officinale. Next base: position 371,109 of record NC_056004.1, read on the forward strand.
GCCACACTTTTACGAAACGAATGCTGTTGACTGTAGCAGTGCCCCCACGGAAACGCCAAGCTGTTGATTGAGGGAAGATGATCTTCATATCGGACGGCTATAATATGCCCTCGCGGAAGAAACTTGTACATCGGACGGCTGAAGATGACCCCAAAAGGCTGTGATCCTCGGTCAAGATGCTGACGGATGTGAAGATTTATTTATTTATTTAAGGGAATGCATCTGGAAAAGAAAATTAATAAATAAAAGTATTCTGAAATAGGAGATAAGTCATGACTCAATTACCAGAAAAAATATTTATACAATAAAAAAAACATAGTCACATGGAGATTAAATTAATCTAGAAGGGAGTCAAGCCATTAGATTAGTCCGTATTCTAAATTTATTGGATGAGAACCATCATAATGTCCTACTTTGTACGTATCGAATGTGTTTAGCCGTGTTTAAATCAACGTATTAAATGAATTTGGCAAGGCTCGAGCAGCATGAGCCTAAATAATTTAATTACTAATACAAATAGCAATGTTAAATTAATAATTTTTCTTAGTGATGAAGTATTCACCGACTGTGAAACCTGCATCTTAGATAATTTATAAAATTAGAAAATTGTTTGGATCTGTAATCAATCATTCAACATATATATGCACCTATTATATTTATTGTTCATCTCTGTCCTCCCATTAAGAACAAGATTTATCATTTATTTTTCGAATTAGTCATTTCAAAAGGTGTTTATATGATAATCTTGAAGAAATTTTTTGACATAATTAGATGGTGACGGTTGACAATCTCGAGGCAGGGACGGTGACAGTTGACAATGTCAAGGCAGTTGCGCATGATAAACAGCCAGATCTTTGGACCATCTATTTCTGAATCAAGGATTATTTATGGATCCTATCTATATAATAAATGGATTCATGAAATTCCATTTATGAATGAAATGATTCATCTTTTGGACTGTATTTTACAATCCAGAGGATCTAACTTCCTCATGGTCTAGTGGGCAAACCTCATGGTCTAGTGGGCAAACGTCTGGATCTCAACAGAGTTGAGGAAGTTGCATGGAGACTTAGGCTGCGTTTGGTAGGGCGTAATCTGCCTTGTAATGTAATCCTGATTATTTTGTTTGTTTCACTTTTAAACTTATAATGTAATGTAATCTAAATTACAAAATGTAGTGAAGTTTTGTAATCCAGATTACAAAGTAAATGTTATGTAATCCGATTACATTACGAGGTCACCGTCCCACCAAAATTTAAATACCGAATATACCCTTAGTCCACCGTCGGCCGGCGGCCGGCGACGGCGGCGGCCGGTAGCTGCCGCAAGCTCCGGCAGAAGTGAGGCGACCGTCAGTGAAGGTCGTAGGACATTGTTGTCATTTTGTAATAATACAAATTACATTCGTGATAAAAAATAATAGATAACAAACAAAAGAATGTAATCATCCTTGTAATCAAATATTACATACATTATATTTCCAAACGTAGTAATGTAATCAAGATTACATTACATTACATTACAAATTTGATTACATTACAAGCTAGATTACATTACACACAACCAAACGTAGCCTTAGAGTATCCAATGGGTCAATTACTCTCTATCAATAAATTTTAAGTTTAATTTTAGATAAGATAATTAAAAAATTTTATATCAGTTATTTTATTCATTCTTTAAATTTAGATTTGATAAATAATAATTTTCTAAATTAAAAATAAAATAATATTTATTTTTAATCTCTTTCCTTTTACTCATCCTTTTTAATTTTTCTCCTTTCACTCATTCCATAAATATAATAATAAAAAAAATAAAAAAGAGAAGAAAACAATAAAAAAATTAAGAATAATGAAAAATTTAATATAGTTGATGTAATATATAAAATTATTATCTAAATTTAATAAAATAAATTATTTATCTTAAATTTTAGATATATTGGTAGAAAATTTGATATGAATACTGATCTTTCCTTCATTGATAGGGATAAAAACGAAGGGCTGATTGGACCAGTTTTCCCAAAGTTGAGGCATCCTGACATTTTATAAAACTTAAGGGTGTTTGACAAATATGCAAAATCCATAGGTTAGAGATACGATCCTAAGTGGGTCCCTCTGCTCCAAATTATTTTCACAATGAAAGGAAATATAATAATAAATAAATAAAATGTGGTAAGACATAACTAGCAATTATTTAAATGCCTATCTATAAAGTCAAATGCGCCTTCTTCCACCTTTATTCGGACAAAAAAAATAAAGTAAATGTTCATTATTTAAAAAAAATGATATATATAGAGAAAAATTTTAAGAAAAACCTAAAGGATAGAAGTCAAATATTCATTGTCGTTTAATTAAAACAAATAATAAAAAAGTAATATTTATCTTGCACTTTCTCTAATTGACGTTTTACATGGCAGAGGAGGTCAAGTGCATTGGTTAAAGCTATGCAAGTATGCAACACGACATTAAATCCGATTATAACTGGAAAACCTATATAGATGCATAATTATTCCTTTCTTTTCTTTTGCTTTTCTTTTCTGAAACAATCGTCGTCTTAATTAGTCTTTAAACGCATACCTGTCTTTAATTTCTTTGTTATCAACGATCGAGGCTATGTTTTATGGTGGAGGGGTGGGCCTGTTACGGCCTGTGAGTTGTTGACCCAGCATAGTTCTCTTCTATAGAAATGTGGGGGAGAATTTTATTATTTTAAAATAAATGAGAAGCTAAAGTAAAAGTATTTAGAAATAGAAGTTAAAAATTAATATAAGATAAAGTGGGAGTATTTGATGAATAATTACTTCCAAATTTAATTTTTAATTAAATGATAATAATATCCTTAAATTATATAAGTTAATCTTTTTTTAATTATCTAAATATAATTTTGACATACTATTAATTTTAAATATGATATCAAAATTATTTTTTTATAATAAGAATATATATAATTAATAAAAAAAAAATTAAAAATGATAAAATTTATATAAATACACAAAAATATGTATAAAAAATTCTAAAAATATAAAATATTATTTAAAAACTAAATATCATATAAGTGTGATGACAATTATGTAAAATGATAAATTTATTAAGGTCTAAAGTGCAGTGACAATTATGTAAAATGATAAATTTATTAAGGACATAAATATCCATTTTTAATTTTAAATCATAAACAAAAAAAAAGCAAAATAAAAAAAAAGCATCAAATTCTTGCTTCCGGTTTTTAAGTAAAAGTTGTAGAAGCTGAAGCAGAAGTTGCTATTTACAAACACTTAAAAATGCTTCCATGTAACTAGAATCGAAAAAGCGCTTAGTAAAAACTCTATCAAACAGTTTGTTTAATTTCCTCATCAATAAATTGACGGACTTTCAGTAAATCCCACCACTATGACTAATTGACTATGTTAGTACTCTAATTGTTGTGTAAGTTATGAGATCTCAACGCCCTTCAAGATCTCCACCACGAAGAAATGAATAAAGAGATATTGGTATATGATATAGGAGATTAAGAGCGGATCCAGATATGATGTGGCAGTCAAAGTCAATGTGACATGATAGTCAAGGTCAATGAGAGGTGGCAGTTAGCATGTCACTCTCAATAGGACTTTGCTCTTTGCCCAGTATTAAAGCCTTCATAATGAGGACGACCGACCTAGAAGTCGGTCGGACTTAGGGAACCTAACACCTCATTTTTATATTAAGGCATCTATCATATATATCCAAACATTCTATAACTAACTGAGTTTAAGGGACATCTGACTTATCACAGATCAGCCAGTAATAAGTCTGGCTGGAATAAGAGGACCTAGTTTGCCACCCAGTACGAGCCTTTCAACATATGATCGGTCGACCCTATGGATCTTCTCACATGTCAATCCTCCTTCATATAGCCAGTTCGTAATAACTTCGATCAGATTTACACAGCTCAACGGACTCGTCTCTCATACATATAGGAAAGTGATTCTCCCTATAAACTTGGTCGGACTTCCAGATCTCAAGTTCTTGCTTTAAATGTCAATCTACTCTCATATAGACGATCGGCTTAAAGTACTAATCGAATCTCTAGGGACTCAGTTTCGCATTTCTTAAAGGCAAATATCTCAGTATATGGTCAGTCGGCCAAAGAATCGACCGGACTTAGGGAACTTAGCTTCATATTACTTCCAGAACGGATCTCCAGCACCACCCAATACATAACCGAGCAGCTTAAGGGAAGAACGGATATACAATCAGCTGGTTTAAAGACCCTATCGAGATACACTCAATAGACAACATGATCAAAGAATCACAACAACCTATCAGAATGACAACCGTTTGTCAGAGAATACTCCTCTATTATAATGTGAGCATTCACCACAAAAGACAAAAAAGATGCACATACTTAAAGAGATGACTTGAGAGAATAATAATCTCTTCTATTGAGATTGTATTTATAATAATTTACAATATAATTACAGCTCTGCTTTCTCATGATTACGGAAGTTATGAGAGGTGGTATATAAAGGGTGTCCCCTCTGTTAGCAAGATACGCATAAGCACGTCTTACGACAATTTTACTTACTTGCACACATTTTATGATTCTTCTCTCCTTTTGCCCACTTGGACATCATACTGACTTGAACGTCGAAGGGTCTTTGCCAGGGACCCCTTCCCTGATTTTTTTGGCACCCAACGTCTTCTCTGCTCTCTTAAGTGTGTACAAAGAAGATAAAGGTACTCAAAGTTCTTTTCCTGTTCTAGTTTGTCATTTTCTCTGCCCGACAAAGTCTTCTTCCAGTCAACCACATCGCCACCTACCCAGCACGTCATCTCTCCAGTTTTCAGACAAGATCAAATTTGGCAACGTTTGTAGGAATCGTCGCCTGAATCTAAAGCGTAGAGATGGAAGAAGCTGGACAATTTACTACCATCACTTTATCTCAAGAAGATTTGATGTGTTGATCACAACCTGGGCTCAAAAGATGATGCAACGGCAATAAACAGCCACCGTTAGCACGTTGCCCCACGATTTGGCTGCCTCCAAGACGAGTCCTCATACTAAAAGGACTCGAGTAGAAGGTCAGGCTTCCTCCACTAGCAACGAGGTTTGTGCAACTATCCATCCCACCAATCGACTTACCACCTGTCCCACCATCCTCGATAGCACACCACCCAACACTCTTGCGCACTCCGCTCGGGAAATGGGTCCAGAGGAAAGACCCCAAGTATCGTCTATTGGGGATGCACATAAGGGGAAAGCCCCAAGAGTCAATGACTCTCCCAAATGGACAAGTATGTCGTTCTCCTAGAAGATATTGGGAGACAGGTTATCAAAACACTATCAATCCTTAACAATAGGGGATATAGAGGGTTAATTGACCCAGAAGATCACATTCTCAAGTTTGAGAACGCCGACCTCTTTCACCAATACACGGACAGTGTAAAGTGTCAAATGTTCCTCACTACACTCTTCGGCTTGGCACAGAAATGGATCAAGCGACTACAAGTCGAATTCATCTGTTGTTTTAAAGATTTCTACAAGGTTTTTTTTTTCATTATTTTGCCAGCAACTGTCATCACCATAAAAACCCCATGAGCCTTTTTTCACTCAAATAGGGGTCTAAAGAGAAGCTCAGAGTCTACATCAAAAAGTTTAATCATGTGACCATGGATATCCCCTCGGCCACCCCGGAAATCTTGATGAGTGCCTTTTCTCAAGACTCACAGATAATAATTTATTTTGCTCCTCATCAGGAGGCCCTCCAGAGATTTTGGCCATCTACTTGGTCGAGTGGTGTTAGCCATTTTCATGTCACGTGGCACATCAAATTAATTAAAATTGAAACTCATTAAAATTAATACAAGCGTTGTAGCAATGAGTCCCAAGTCGTATTTTTCTTTCCAAGGGTAACTAATAAATGTGTGAGTACTCTAGAATTGATTCACATAGCAAATTGAATTCTTCTTCAATTGAAACTAAAATCAAATAAGGTTTACTCTTCTCTACATATCACTCTCTTCTTTACTTGATCACCTTTCTTCCAACCAAATGAACATCACTTAAGTGAGGATTTTTATGCATCATTGAATCAAATGGTTCAATTCCTATCTTCACAATCCACAATCTCATAACAAGGTACACAATCAAATCTCAAGTTAAGTTTTCTACAATTAAGCTCATTCACAGAAATAGATAAACTCATAAACTCCTTAAACAGAGGTAACAATCAAAACTAAAGTTGATCCATCTTCATTTAAGCAAGATCACAAGTTCAAGAACCAAAATCAGAGCTAAGAATTACTAACTACATTACAAGAGCCTACAACTATCAGCATTAGTAGCAGAATAAACCTAACAGCACTAAGGTCAATATCAATATCAGTATCAGGTCAATAATCTGGGTTTGAAAGCAAGAATTCGGAATCAAAAACATAAAATCTCAACAGAAATTGAAATTGCAAAGGTAAGTATCAGATCTGAAGTTCTGAGCAAAGTTTGAACACAATTCAAAGACAAGATAAAGAAAAACAAAACCTAAACATTCCACAAACCAAATCGGAACAAATCTTCTCCACTTTGCCGAAACAAAGGTGCTCTCGGAAACCTCCCCTCAAACACCCAACAAGCAATCTCCAAGCGCTCTACTATCACCAGATAACGTTCATAGCTATTGGAAACCTCCCCTCAAGCTCGCATCTGACTGGTATCACCATCAACCGAAGAAAACAGAGCTTGACTCTGTGAATGCGCAAATCAGATCGATCGGCCAAATCTATCCAATGTAGCTGCGGAATGGGATGCGGAAAAGGTACAAAAAAACTCCAAGAAACCTCCCTCGAAGCTCTGGTGGATGCGGAGATCACTGATCGGAAACCTCCCCGATCGGTAATGTGGCGGTGGACAGAATCAAGGCGCGGCTGAGAAACCTCCCTCGGCTGCTCTTTGATCGCCGGAAGTTGAACGCCGAAGCATGATAATCGTCGTCGGAGAAGAAGCTAAGCTCACGGATCTGGAATCGGAGAATGGGAGTCTCGGCGTCGCGCGACGAAGATGATGGCACTGTAGCAAAATATCGCGAACCGAGCTCAGGGAAGCACTGTAGCTTCTCAAACGTTTTAAACCTCTCCTCATCTGATCGGACGGTCCAGATTGACTTGGGCTCGATCAACGGTTGGATCATCTCGGATTTGAATCAAAACTTCCGGATCTTCATCAATGGACTGGATCTGCTCCTCCTTAGGTCGGATGGACCAGATGCTTGACGGATGGCTCAGATCTGCTTGATTATATATGAACGGTCCAAATAGCTCCAAGGTGTAATCGCCTCATTAAGCCCTTGATTTGAGCCCAAATGCAGCCTGATCTGATCGGGTCCATGACCCTTTTAATGCTTACAAAATAAGAACCAAATATTAGCACCAAATACCATGAAAATTAGCTAATTTGCAATTAGGTCCAAAATCAAATGCAATATTGAGATATGATGCTAATGTGAGATTAAACTATGAATAAACCAATAAAAACATGCATTATGATTCAAAATACTATAGCCAAAATCATGGTTATCATCGAGCGATCGAGTATATCAATGTCGAAGAGGCATAGTCCACCCGGAAGAAGGAAGTTACCATGCTTGCATCGCCCTCAGCTCCTGAGCGCCGAGCGCCACCATCTCTTCCACATATCGGATCTTGGACGGGTCCTCAGCTTCCTCATTAAGAATCGCGGCCCCACGTCGTACAATACGTGGAGGCATAGCGGGCAAGGTATACCGAGCCCACTAGTCGGATATCCACGATACCCGAGACTGTTACAATCTGGGGAATCGCCAGGTAAACAACCAAGGATTTCGCCGGTGCTCACCATCGTTATTACCAATAGTCGAATGTGTTGGAGTGTATATTAAAAGTCTAACTTTTGTAAACATTTATTTTTAAAATAAAAGAATCACATTGGTCAATATCTACATTTATTTATTAAATGTAATTGTTCAATTAATTTATATAGTAGATAACATGGAGTGTGGTGTCACACTCAGAAGATCATGTTGTCGGTTCTTTATAAATTATAAATAGTTGCTCACGACTAAGATGGAAAGGAACAAACCATCGGAATAGTCGTAGTGTAATTAAATATTAGTTTATCTTGACTTTATCTTGACTAATAAATTACACTGATACACTTTAAGTGTATTGAGTAGGACCATTTAGGTCAGTTCTTTTTTTACTGACTTAGTAAAGAACTATACCTTAGTTATTATGGAAGTGTGTGCTCTTAATCCTAATATAATAACAAGCACATATATTTAATATTTATTTCTTTGACTTATCAGAGGATGAGATTTAGCTCGATAAATCAATATACCCAATAAGTTGGGAAATGATATTACTTATAGTGTGTGTTGTTGATTATAGAAGGAATTTGTGTCCTAGTTATCTAGGTTGAGAATGTCCCCAAGAGGAGCTCATAAGGATTGTCATGTTAAACCCTGCAGGTGGATTTAGTCCGACATGACAATGAAGTTGAGTGGTACTACTCTTGGAGCGAGATATTAATTAAGTTAGTTGTCAGTAACTTACTTAATTAGTGGACATTTGTAATCATAAACACAGGGAGACTAACACACTCATGATGAGAAGGAGCCCATAATGTAATTTGGGATTGATGCGGTAGTGCGATAATAACTCTCTAGTGGAATGATTTATTATCGATGAATTTGAGTTGTGTGTTCGGGACGAACACGGGATACTCAAGCTCATCGGAAGGCCAAAACCAATTTCTCCTCTAGGTCCCTATCGTAGCCTCATTATAGTCTTAAGTCCATCCAAATGTAAGGCTCTTCTTGGTGCCCAAGAAGTGGGTCGGTCCAATGCTTGGTGACCAAGCAAGAGCCGACCACATCCTCTTCTATAGGGGCCGACCCTTTGCTTGGTGACCAAGCATGAAGGGGCCGACCACAATATTCAAACAAGGAGGGTTGTTTTTGAATGTTTAAAATCTTCTCTTTGTAGAAAACTATAAGTTTTAAAAGAGATTTTAATTTTAAAAACTTTCCTTATTTGAATTTGGCCACATGTTTTAATAGAGAATTTTAAAAGTTTTAAAACTTTCCTTTTTTAACCATCCCATCCTCATGGTTTAAGAAAAAAAAAAGGAAGATAAGTTTTAAAATTAAAATTTTCTATCATCATGTTAAAAAAGGAAATTTTATAAGAGAAATTTTAAATTTTAAAACATGGTTTTAATTTTTTAAAACTTTCCTTTTTTAACTCTAGGAAAGAGAGCTTGTAAAATTTTATAAGAGATTTTTCTTCTTATAAAATTTTATAAAAAATTATTTTTCCTTTCCTAAATATGGTGGTCGACCACCTTACTTGGTGCCCAAACAAGGGGCCGACCAAACTCAATCCTAAACCAAATAGGATTGATCACAACCATTGATTTGGTGATTGATTCAATCAAGAGGAAAGAAAAGGAAAAATTAAAAGGGAAAAAAAAAACTCTTGGATGATTTTATTTTTTGTAAAAAGTTTTTCCTTATTTACCTTGGGCAAGTAATATAAAAGAAGGGGTGAGGGGGGCTTCATGAGACACAATTCTTATTCTCTTGCTTGGAGATCATCAAGTGGTCGGCCCCCTCTCTCCCTTCTCTTTTCCCTTTTACTCTCTTCTCCTTGGTGGTGGTGGTGGCCGGATTTTAGAAGACGAGGAGGAAGCTTTTGGGTGGTGTTCATCTTGGAGGATCGTCACCCACACGATGTCTAAGGCGAGGCGAGGAATACGGCAGAAGATCTCGAGGTCATTAGCTTAAAAAGAGAAGGTATAACTAGTAATTTTCTTCCGCATCATACTAGTTATTTTCTTTATAAGAATTCTAAATACAAGAGGCAATTAGATTTAGTTTTTCGAAATAGTTTTTCGAGTTTGTGTTTTCTTCTTTTTCGAATTTGTGATTTGATTGTTCTTTTTGGTTAACCTAGAGTTATTTAAGGAAATAAATATTAGCTTTCCTTAAAAGGCTTTGCCTAGACGGTGGTGGTTGCTCCCATATCCAAGAAGATCATGTGCCTCGCCATGCAGTCCTGGAAGCTAATTTTGGAAATTAATATTTATGGAATCAATAACTTAGGTGGATTTGAATCAATAGTGTTAAGTTCCGTTTGCGATTCAAATCTAAACCATTAAGAACAGATAAGTTAAATTTGGAATTAATGATGTTAAGTTTTGTCTGTGATTCCTAATTTAACTTCTAAAGAACACAATAGGTTATTTAAGGAAAGATTCGACACTTGTACAAAATTTTTGTACAGTGGAACCGGTACGTTTTCCTAGGACTAACCAACAGAATGGACCGCCACAAAGAGATTTCCAAAGCATTGAACGGATCAAAGAATGCCCCAACTACAAGGAGATCGAGCACAGGCTCCCGGTTGGGTCCAACAGGAGCATCCCCTTGACGAGGCAAGAGGAGAACCGCAATAATACCGCTCGGATAGATATTGGCATGATCGCTGGAGGCTCAACCAGCGGAGATTCTACCCGAGTGAGAAAGTCACATGACCATCGACTGGAGATCCACATGGTTAGCTGCAGTTAGGAGCAAGCTCAAGGACCTGAAATAAGTTTTGGGCCTAAAGATTATGAGAGGGTCAAAGTACCCCATAACGATGCTTTAATAATTAAGACAGTTATAGTCAATTATAACATTTATCACACCTTTGTCAATACATAAAGATTAGGAGAAGGTCGAAGTACCCCATAACGATGCTTTAATAATTAAGATAGTTATAGTCAATTATAACATTTATCACCCCTTTATTGATATAGGTAGCTCGGTAAATATCATCTTTAAACAGGCGTCTGAGCAGCTGCAAATCGACGAAGGCAAGCTCCAGCGGTCCAACTGCTCGGCCAAATAAAATTGGCTATATCTTTGAAGGAGGAGTCCCTAATAAGAATACGTGAATTAACCTTTATAGTGGTAGACCGACCCTAAATGAATTCTGAGCAGTCGTATCAACCTTCTACTAGAAAATAAAGTTCCCCATAGACAACTAGATTAGGGAAGCTAAAGGAGATCAACTGGTAGTATGCATGTGCTACGTCGACATTATCAAGACAGCGACTAGTGCTACTCGGAAGATTCTTCGGATGGAGGTCAACACCATTCGGAAAGCACCCCCGACACTCATTTATGAAGAAAAAGAGGAGGTGCAAATTTAGTTAGGCCACCCGGAGGCTACCACCCAGATAGCTACTGACCTGGTTCCAGAACTCAAAGAAGAGCTCATTGCGTGCCTAACACGTAATAATGATGTCTTTGTTTGGGAGCCTAAGGAAATCACGGGCGTCTCATATGTTGGAGCAATCTGAGTACCCTAGGTTTTGATATTTTGACAAAGGTTTAAGTTATGTTTATTGTTGTATTTGATATGCATTGTGAGCGTACAGGATACAGGTACAACAAGGAAGTCCAACTGTGATTTTGACAAAGGAGAAAAGTCCAAGGATGAGTCTTGACAGTGTAAGTCCAAGCATGTAGTCTTGGCAACGTAAGTCCAAGTGTGACTTGGCAATGGATGAAGTCCCAGAGGTGAGGAGTTTCTTGGCAAAGGAAGACCCGATAATATGGACAAGACTGAATGAAGCTCCAGAAGGCAAGACGTGAAGGATGGGGAGACATCCGAGAGACGTGAGGCTGATGGAGGAGGTTAGAAGGCTAGGTCTAGGTTAGTCGGGCAAAGACGAGTGCTGAGTGATTGTACTCATGCGAAATTCTATGTATTTAGGATTTACCGTGACAGTACTGTAGCGACACTGGCAGTCGACTGGTACACTGTAGTAGTCGACTGGTAGCCGACCGTTGGGTAACGGTCGGCTTCACTTAAAGGACTAGTTGATTGGTGGATACACCAGTCAACTGGTAGTGAGAAAGCATCTTAGTGTTTTCTCTCGAGCTCTATTTAATAGAGATCGGGGTGCTTGGGCATGGTTGACGAAATTAGTGGTGGTTAACCCTAATTAGAGTCTCTAAGTGCCCAAGTGATCTAGCATGCTTGTACGAGGTTGTGGCGAGGTTTCTCCACCCACAAGGAGCAACGTGAGTTAGTCGGAAGTTCTTCGGGGATTCATCCATCGACAGATCGGGATCGTCCACCTTACGGACAGCCGTGGAGTAGGAGCTTTATCTCCGAACCACGTTAAATCAACGTGTTAGGTTTGCTTTCTATTATTAGTATTTGTTTTTGTATTCTGTCGTGGGTACTAACCATTGTAGGAAGCGACGATTTGGGTGAGACGCTATTCACCCCCTAGCGGCGTCAAAGTCCCAACATCATATACGACCATGGAGCATATACTCTATGTCTATCCAGATGTCCAACCAGTCAAGCAAAGAAAGTTGGATTTCGAAGCTGAGCAGAATAAAATAATCCAAGCGGAGGTGGACAAACTACTAGAGGACGGTTATATTCGGGAGGTATAATTTCTGAGCTGGTTAGCGAACATAGTTTTAGTTTCCGAGCTAGGAAATAAATGGAGTGTTTGCATCGACTTTAGAGACCTCAATAAGATATACCCCCAAGGACTTCTACCCCCTATCTCGCATCGACCAAGTGGTGGATTCACCTCTGGATGTGAACTGATATGCATGTTTGACGCATATCAGGGATATCATCAAGTCCCACTCGCTAAGGAGGACAAAAGAAGGTTAGCTTTCTAACTACTGAAGATACTTACTATTATAATGTTATGTCGTTCAAACTGAAGAATGCAGACACAACTTACCAATGGTTCATGAACAAAATGTTCCAGAAGTAGATCAGGCGGAATATGGTGTTTTTTTGTAGATGATATCCTTATCAAATCTCTTCAAGCAACAAATCTTAGTGCTAATTAACATCGAAGAGACCTAGCTAAACATTAAGGCAATATGGGTTGAAGCTTAATCATAGCAAATGTCTGTTCGGAGTAAAAAACGGGCGTTTTCTAGGCTATATAGCCACCGAGTGAGAAATAGAGCTGAATCCCGACAAGGTGTGTGCTATCCAAGATAAGGCTCCCCCGTGCAACATGAAGGAAACACAAAGGTTAATGAGCGGATTATAGCGTTATCTCGTTTCATATCAAGATCGGTCGACAGGAGTTTACCTTTCTTCAAGATTCTCCACCGAGCAATTAAATTTTAATGGGATGCAAATTACGACAAGACATTCGAGAAGTTGAAGAATTATTTGTCCGCCTTGCCTATAATTGCTAAGCTAATAATGGGTGAATCTTTATGAGTTTACTTGTCTGTAAAATGTCACGGGTAAAGGAGTCTTTATTACCCAGAATATATTACATTACAATTTTAAAATTGCACCAAATAAAATAATCTTATTACATTACATGAGTTAGTTGATTATCTCTCATCAAACATAGCCCTTTTGATTATATTAAAACCTATGTATGAATCTACATGCCAAATTTATCCTTAATAGAAAAAATTGCTGGATCAATTGCAATCTGACTTAAGCATGTGCTCGGTGCTATATTGCTATTGCTAGCTGTCTGTTAATCAAACTCAGTTTGCGTATGCCCCAGCCATGGTGGAATCTTATTGCACCCACAAATACGGTCTTAATTTTCTCCCACCGCGCGCACCAGAACCAAGATCCATGATAATTCATGATAAACTTAATTATTAAAGGACCAATACTGATATATATGAACTCATCTAGCTAGCTAATTACATGTCATGCACGAACAGAATCTAAATTTTTATAACATAAAGTTAATCACCGGCGGATCGAGAAGACGTATACGTACGTACGTACACCTGCCTGTGTTTAATTTTTTGTTAAACTTCCGGGATGCTTTCGAGCGCCGGTATCCAGCATCCTTCCCGCCGGCCGCCTCTTCCGCCGCCCGCCGATTGAAATCCGCGGCGGAGCACGGTCTCCAGCACCCTGATCTCGTCTGCGCTGCCGCCGCCGTTGGATATCAACGACAGTAACCGGGCTGCCTCCGCCTTCGTCACCACCAATTTCACTGATCTTACCGTCTCGCTGTCCATCTTCCTATTCCTCTCCTGATCTTCTCCTTCATCACGACGACTAGGCTTGAAAGACTTCTCCTCCTCCTCGCTCGTGCATGCGATGCTAGCGCTCTTGGCCAAGCAGTTCCCCATTCGAGATGGATCGATAAATCACACAAATTAATTAAGAGTAGTGTGTTGAACTATACATGAATATATCGATCGGTGGAATTTACAAGGCACGGCGAGTCATTTTATAGGAGTACGATTGCATTCTCTGATTCACGTGCAGGCTTTGACGATCGAGGCAAATTATACTTGTCCCTAGCCTTCTGATATATAATTAATTAATTAATTGATAGGTCGGATTAAGAAAACTAATTAACTAGCTAATCTATGCATCTAATGCGAAATACTTAATTAATTACATGACGAAATTTCAAAGTGGCCTACAGAATCACATATAATATTCACATTAGTTATTAGCCGAAATTAAGGCAAAGCAAATTAATTACTATAAATAACCAAACTGTCGTCGTTAATTAACATTCACGGATGTGCGAAAGGTAAGAGAGTACTGCAAATCAGCAAATGCAACTTGCTACGCGTCAGTTGCAGTGATCAGAATTAACGAGGAGGAGTCGAGAGACCAAAACGTAACCAACTCGTCTTCTCTTGTGTTGTGGTGCATTAATTAGTTTTGGACCTTTCGAAATATAGTTATGAACGGGCATGACACGTCGCTGAAATTTGTAGCGTCTGTGGACTATTTAAATTTCCACGGTGAAGTAACATGGCATGGCATGCTTCCGTTGCTGCTGCAATTAATTCCTGACGTTTTATCTATGCTCGATCCGCTCCCTGACAAAAATTTTAAAACAAGAAAAATATTTATATTTATATACACGGAAAGTTGGGATGTGACGTTCATATTGATCTAATGTGGATTTCGTGTAGACATATAATACAAATTACATTAGTATCGAGTCAGAAAGGGATCCTCGGTGTTGGTCTTCTGACGATTAAATCAGTCACCGACGATGAAGTGGAAAGCAGAGCAACAAAAAGATTACTGTAACACAAACAGTGAATATCGTATACCTTCGTCGATGCTTAGACCTCCCCTTTCTATAGAGTTTCGGTAGCACGTGTACACACATCCCAAGGCGAGTAAACTTTTAAAAGCTTTTCCTGAAAAAATTTATCAGTAAAATGTTTCTGACATAGTACCTTAATAGACCAAGCATATATCTGAAGTAACAGTGAAACCTTTCGCCGTATAATCTTTTGGCAGCATATGTCCGGTGTCGGCAACACTGGCCGGAATTCTGTCGCCCTGGTACCTCGTCTGGTCAGCCAAAACTGCGCTGTTCTTCAGTGTTTGTTCGACCGAAGCTCCACTTTGTCATTACCGAAGCATCTGCCAGGTCGAGTGGAATAGCTGCTCGGCCGAAGCTTGCTGAACTCGGCATACCTCAAACTCTATTGTCTGACCGAGTGGGGTAGCCGCTTGACTTGACTTCTGCATTGTCTCCCTTAAACGTCATTTGATTGCTTCCCGTGTCGAAGACGACGGCAGGTCGAAGCCTTCTTCCCGATTGGAACATACTTCACTCGATCAACCGATGTCGACCTCTACCGTGGTACCAGAATGGGCCCTTCAACATTACCGCATTATATATAAATCGCACATGATCTGCCATTGCCAGCATGTGACACTTATTTAGCCAAATAATTCACAGTAAAATTAAATTGGCAAAATCAACCTGAGCCAACTCTCGATATAGACGGACTTCTTAGTCGAGCTATTTACTTACATGTATAATATCGAGGTCTAATTGATAATTTTGACATTTTACAGAAATTTGATATGAACAAACTCATCAGATATAAATTAAGTCAATGAATTAATTGTTGATATATGCGACTTTAATTACGTTCACTTTCATTAAATAGGTTAGCAGACTGGACAAGTGTTTGGCTTTTGTGTATCTGCTATTAATGACCATGATTTAGTTAGGTGCCGATATGTCCGAGGAGAATATGCATCCACCTCAACATTCATTTAGACCATTTAATCTTTGATCATTTTTCATTACTTATACACATGGTTTAGTTGGTTATTACAGTGGAGATAAATGATTGGATTTAATTTCGATAAAGTTGAGGAAAAATACCTTCCCAGTAGTTAACTGTAGCTTCTCGATTTACCTCCTTATAATGATCGTATGAGATCATTGGGACGGCGAATTTCATCTTTTTTGTGTTGGACATTAATGAGAGTTTACTCATTCCTCTTCCTCTATTATCTACAATTAGAGCATAGGTTACCACTTCTTCTCCTATATATTTGTCCAAGGAAATAAAAAAAAAGAGGCAGACAAATCAAAAGGTTGGTTCGTCTAGTTGCAAGAGAAGAGATTTGGTTTGGGGATCTTGTGAGAAGATTCTTCATTGTAATCTTCTTGATAATGGCGGGTGCAAGTTCTCCATCCCATTCCAATTCATGACTGTAAGAATTTGTTTGGCACAAGTTATTTCTTATATTAGTTCGGATCCTCTGTCTCCATTTCTCTCTGTCCTCGTGTCCTACTGTCAATCGGATGGACCAGATTACATCTCAAGGATGCCTTACACATCACCAGGATATTATACACATCTTAAAGATGCCATGATGCATTGAAATATAATCTGGTCCGTCCGATCGACAGTGAAACACGGGGACAAAGAGAAATGGGGACAGAAAATCCGAACTATTCTTATATATAGCTACATTTTGTGCTCCAATTTTTCAATACTTAGTTTCAATTTATATATACTTCATTCGAATTATCCAATTTGTTTAGAAAATTTAGGTCATTTTTGTTTGAGATTAACTAATGGGACAGAAAAAAAAAATAATATATGAATTTTAATTCCAAATTTTACATTATGCAAATATATTATTTACTCAATATTTAACTAGTCATTATCCAATATTAGTCATCCTTGTCCCTAATTAATGAGAGCGTTTTACTGTATCAAGATTCTAGTAATAAAATGTATTACCTCCGGGGTTATAGTATAGTGATAGATTATTTAAGTTATGGTCTAGATATCCATAATTCGATTTTCATATACGACATATTTACACAAATTTTTATAGTCATGGAGACTATTGATTTTAGAACTATTACGTTATTCATTACTTTTGTATTGATATGATCTTGATAAGTATTTTCATCTATTTGTTGATTATTTTTATATTTATGTGGTGCAATCATTTTTGAAAGGTTAGCATTTGTCATTGGCATTCTTAGCTGAGCACATATTTCTTGGATCTTTTTTTTTTATTCGGGAGGTGTGTCACTCGTATTTGTAGTCGGATCACGGTCGTGACCCGACCGCAAATGATTGTGATTCCTTCCTGGGTTCACTGTCCCCACTAGGTTATAGTTTTTGTTCGGCCGCCCGAAGACCTCCGGTGGTGGATAAATGACCAGGTTATTGGGCGTCAAGCGAGGGTGTCCTCCGAACGACCTTCGACCGTCCGCTCCGAACAAAAACTATAACCTGATGAGGACGATGAACCTAAGAAGGAATCATAATCATTTACGGTTGGATCACGACCATGATCCGATCATAAATACACATGACACATCTCCTAGATCAAAAAAATAGTTCAAAAGATCCTGCCTCTTCTTAGCTATCCCTTTACTCTTACAAACTATATACATGAGCAACCAACTAGCTTTCACAATTAATCAATTTTAATTTTATTTCACATTTAACTTCAATTTTTTTAATGGAAATTAATATACACACTATAACTCTAAGTACAAAATTAAACATACTATTTAAGATGATTAAAAACATTTTTTTGACGCTAATAATTTACAATTTATAAACTATCACGTTCCATTCTGTGACATTTCCATTTCCAAAGCATAAATCGCTTTGTAAACCATCTTATACTTTGCAAACCACAAATTTATTAGGTTTACAACACCTTAACTAAATCATTTCAAATCACAAGGTAACCAAAAAAACCTCTTATCTTACTGCGCTTTAGTGGAGAAAAATCATAGCCAAAGATATCAGCCGATTAGACCCTACAATGAGAAAACTTATATCCGGGAAAAAAAAAGGCGAGAAAAATCTTAGCCAAGAGCAAAATAAATCTGAAACATCTTTTAGTAAAATAAAATTATATCAAACATTTCGCATTCCTTTTGGCGCATAACAGAAGTGATGCACAGATTGAGACAATAATTCAACACAATCAAAATAAATGGGAAAAACTGGAACAAACAGCAGAAGTTCAATGATGCTTGTACTACTATTTAAGACATAATAACCTCTAGCAAATGGAGTTCGGGTTTCGTGTATGCAAGCTTCTTAACTGCTGACAATGCTTGATAAGGTTTTAGCGCATACAACTAAACCTTTCGGACCTGGATGTTGTGTGTGGTTTGCGACCTCCAAATGGGTTTCCGGCCACTCTGAACAAGAGCTACTTGCTCGCCTTCCTTAACCATGCCAAGTTTCTGGATCATTTTCAAAAAGATAATTTATTGAGACTACTGCATGAGCTCTTTAAGGAGTTGATTTATCTTAAAGAAGCAAAAGAGGGGGGAAAAAAGGATGGGCGTGGTTACCTGCAACATTGACAACGCCTCGGCAAATGTTGTGTCAGCATCATCTGAAAATTGCATATACAAGGGACACACTCCTTGGTACAAAGCCAATCTTTGCCTCACTCGTTCGCTGCACATAAACAGCATTAAGGATAAAGTACTTTAATACAATATGAAGTAGTGAGGTATTGCTGGCAGAGAACTAAAACGTAGAGGAAGAGGAACATACTCATCAGTGAAAGCAAATATAGTGCCAGAGGGACGATAATGGCTGAGTAGGATTGCCATGAAACCGGATCTGGTGAAGACAACAATTGATGTGCCAAGAGTGTTTGACATCATGGTTGCATGGAAAGCAAACATTTCACTCGTGTGACTCTACAAATTTAATCAGAAAAATATTAAACTTGGTGTTACTTGGACAGAAAATAGAAGCAATAGGTATAAGCCATATGATGAAAACATATGATTGTTACCTTGAATGCCTGACCAAGATTAGCTGGTGCTTCTCCACCGTTCAGAGTTGCTTCAGTCCTCAGAGCCACAGTGTGCATGACCTTAACAGCTTTAAGTGGGTATCTGATGAGCAAAACGGTTATTCTCAATCAAGTAAAAATAATAATAATAATCATAGCAAAGACATGCAATATTCTGATTATTATGTATCTAAAAATTTCATAAAATATGTGAATTTACACATATACGAGTGATACACCCCTAGTCTATTTGAGAGAACAATCTTACTAAGATCTTACTTTTCAAAGAAATTATTTTCGCATAGGTGGAACAACATAAAGTTGTAGAAGAACAAAGACAACAGAAAGATAGAAAGGATGCACTTAAAAAAGAGGAAAGAACGGCATAACTGTAAGCATGCAGAAGGAGAATTTCTTACTTCCCATGAGCAGTTTCTCCGGAAAGCATTATTGCATCAGAACCCTCACGGACTGCAATGGCAATGTCTGAGACCTCAGCACGTGTTGGTGTTGGATGAACAATCATGCTTTCAAGCATGTTTGTTGCTACAATAACAGCTTTTCCCATGCTCCGGCAAATTCTTATAATCTCTTCCTGCACAAATAAGAATTCAACACAAACACATAGATATCTCTTGGATTCAAAAAGAAAAAGAACAATATTTGTCTCCATTCATTCAATAGAATGATCAAATCATATAAAGCACAGTAGGTGCAAACAGATGCAGCAGTGCGTTGTAGAATAATACAAAGTAAACATCAAATGGACATTTTTTGTTATGGATTTTATTCTTTAACGGACAACCAGTACCTGCAACAGAGGAACTTCTTCTATAGGTAGTTCAGCTCCAAGGTCTCCCCTAGCTACCATAGCCTACAAAATGTACAATAAAATCAAATTTGTCTACTAAGAAAAACGTCAAATGCTTTGGAAAAAAAAAACTAGTAAAGCACCATCTATAATTAGAAGCAATTGGAACAATCTTGACAAAAAAGTGACTTGCCATCAATTAGGTAGTGAAAATAAAAGAAAATTCCAAAGCACACTGCAGAATGATGCACTATACATGTTATGACTTTATAAATAGCATTCAAGAAATTAGAGAGACATTGTATATGACATCCTCTTTTGTCCCTGAAACCTTTTAACATTACTAAAATATACTGAACTCCATTGATTCTTTAAGCTATTCTATGATTTTAGACATTCCTTCGAATGAAAAGACTTCACTAAAGTGCATGGTATCCCATATATGTACGTGAGTTAAGATCCATGTTAACTGATAAACTCTGTAGAAGCTATATACGATCAGCTCTAATAAAGGAAGACAAACCAGAAAATTTAGTTTCTCATGAAACTTCAGATTGACAGAAAAAGTCAAGAGCTACATGTATCTGTTATACATTCTAATTTGCTCAGAATTGCTTGCACCAGCTGAAGATGGATATAAAGTTTAGGTTTTAACCATACAAGACAACATAAGATTGCTCAGTACAGAATATCCCAGCAAAGCATGACAAACTTTAAAGCATGGAACAAATATCCAACATATAATTCCTTGCCAGCATTAATCATATCTTAATCTCCAAGAATATAGATAAGTACTGAGTTAACAAGCCATCTTTTCTTTATGATATTTCAGGTACTTACCCCATCAGATGCAGAAATTATGGAGTGCAAATTTGGAATTGAATCGGCACTTTCAATTTTGACTGTAACATGTATATCTGCATTACAACCTAACAAAATAAATCGGGGCGTTAGCTTTCAACAGATAAATCAATGCACCAACTGGGAGTTACTTTAAGGTAATTTAAAATATTTTAATAAAATGTAGATTTTACTCCTGAACACCTACTTTTCAGATAATCCTTTAGTTCGTGGACAACTTTGGCATCTTTAACAAAAGAAACTGCATAGAAATCCACTTTGTTCTCGACTCCAAATTTGATATCATCCCAATCCTTTTCTATAAGATATGAAGAGAAAGTTATTATTCCGAACACAATATTAATGTACCTAGACAATGATCTCTTGCTTAATCTGAATAGAAAACAAGCATAACTGCACTAACTTACCTGTGATGGATGGCAAGGTTGCACTCTTTCCTCTAACATTTAGATGCCTCCTGGACTTGAGTTCACCTCCATCAATTACTTCACACTTAACGGAATCCTCAGTTTTTGACTTCACCTTTAGGGACATCATTCCACCTGAATAAACCCGGGTTGACTGAGTGATTGCCCAATGACAGGCATACCAAAAACTGAAAATGAAAATTAATATGCAAGACTACCACTTTCATTATGTAACACACAGTTTCTTTTTCTTTAGTTTCTTGTATTTAGCTTAAAATTGTATTATACTGGAGAGTGTGTATGTCATTGATTATGACAACTCATTGGCAGTACCCTATGCTCAAACTGATGCATTGTATTTGTATCTCAAAATAGTATTTGGCAAAAAAAAAACATATTTGCTTACCATCAATATCTCAAAAGACTATTTGACAAAAAAAAGGGGCTTATTTGCTTACCATCTACAAGAAGCATGTCACCATCTTCTACATCGTTGACGAAATCATCATAGTTCACACTAACACAGGTCTCTGAGCCAACTCCTCTTTTTATTGTGAAAGTGAATTCTTGTCCAGCAACCAAATTAATTGGCTGAGGTAAGTCACCACTCCTAACCTCTGGGCCCTGAGAAAGAATATGCATGAAAAAGATACAACATCAGACATTATGTTGCCAAAGAGATTTGATAATGAAATAAACATTCCAGTTAAATATTAAGAGCACTCTACTACATCTGTAGTCAACTGTCAAATAGCAAATCCTTACTAATATATTCTCGCTTGCCTATAAGAACAGGAAATTGACAAACACAGAATAAAGAAACGCCTTTTTACTTAAGTCTCTAACCTTTAAAGTGCCCTCAACAATACAAACTGATAGAAGCAGGTAACAGGTGTGAGAAGATACCCACCTTTGTATCTAGCATAATTGCAATTACATTGTCCTTATTTTGTTCGTTGTACTCTTTCACAAGATCAATGACTTTCTGATGAGATGCATGGTCTCCGTGAGACATGTTCAGCCGTGCAACATTCATGCCAGCCTCAGCCAGCTTCCATATCATCTCCCTTGTGTTGGTCGAAGGGCCAATGGTACAGACTATCTTCGTTTTGCGCATCTTACTCGGTTTAGACAAGAAACCACCTGAAACATCACCTACTTGCTGAATGCTCTTCAGATGCTGATACTGTTCATCTTCCTGAAATAAAAATCTCTAATTTCATTACATTTTTAACAGCAACTCTAAATTCCAAAGGTGAAAAAAACAATGTTTTAATGAATCAAACCGTTTCATCAATCTTTCCTCTCTCAAATCTACTCAATTCGAAAACCGAAACTAATATACACATTTTTAACATTTCAAAGGTGGATGATGCACAGAATAAGATAGCAAAATAGCTTTTTATACCACAAGATAAGCAAATAATACACTCATTAAGAAAAGTAGAGCAATAAATACCGCCCAAAATAAGCACATTCCAACAAACCTACAAAAGAAAGAAGGGGGAAAATTTGGCGTCCGCAATTTAGAGTGTAAAGGAAAAAAAATACCTTTGATACGTCATCCGGGGACACAGGAAGGACACCGGAATCAGGACGAGACAGCGGCCTGGCCACGGCAACCACGACCGAGCGGCGACAACCGCTCATCCGCCCACTCCGTTCCTCCTCGTGACGGCAGAACCGAGCGGGGATGCTCGACGGCTTGAGCTCGCGGGCTCGACGGATCCCGGATCGGACTTCCGGGAGCGAAACGCGCGAGCTCTGGATGGATCTCGTCGCCACCACCTGCGCCATGGCTCCTACGTCCAGGATCACTGCAAAAGGAGCTTTCGCGGCACCGGACAGCGAGATCCTCTTCGTTGCTGTGGGTCGCCGCCAAAGGTGAGATGGGATTTAAAAACCAGCATCAAACTTAGGTTGTATCGGTTTGCCGAGCTGCCCCTCTTTCCCTTTTTCTCGGACTCTTCAAGCCCGAAGCGCTCTCTCGTCGCATTCAGTCGCGCAACCACCTGCAACTAATCGAACCACGCCACGTGCGACATCAAAAAACTTTGCTGTCCATGCGCTCGCAGAAGCCTGCGTTAAAATTGAGTAAGAATCGCTCGCGTTGACACGTAATTACCGAAACGACGCTGGCCGGCGGAGTGTCCGATGGACCGGCGGAGAAACCGAGAAAGAGATGCCGTTGCTTGATACCCGTAGTCGTAGGTGCTCGTTAACACGGTTTACTTACCGAGTTTTGTACTTGCCTCGTGAATGCCATCAGGAAGGTGGGCCCTGCACAGCTAAATGGCTGTTGCGCGGGATCAGTGGAACGGAGTTAGAGAGCGTTTCGCCTACGCCGTTGGCAATCTGTCTCATACGGCACCGGCGGGCCCGAACAAGGACGGTGATCCAACCGCATTCTGACGTAAATCGTGCGCGGTCCCTTTGTTCATACAGAATAGTCAGACTAGCTGAGTTTATCATGAAAGGCTAATTTCAGCGTAATCCTAAATAAATCACCACGAGGTCTGACCAGTTTTTTGTTTATCATAAATGACTAAGGAACAAAGACTGTTGAACAAAACAGATCCTCTGAAACGATGCAGACTTACAAATGAGGAAGCAATCGCAGAGATTCCCATTGACAGACAGATACACTTATCAGTAACCCAACAAACTAGATGCTCACTGGCTTTCAGGACACAACTGCGCCAACCATGGAAGTGGGGCAACTTGTTAGCAGACGCCATTAAGAGACTGGAACTCTTTTGGGCTTGACGTTCTTGTTTCTAGGAAAGAATGCTGAAAATATGCTCTTGCTACGAGGTGCATGGTTGATATCTTGTCGTACAGACTTGTCGAACAGCTTGAATCCTGATAAAGTTGTTGTGGCCACCATTTCATCCTGCTTCCACTAAGAACACATTGAATATAGGATTAGATTTAGTTTGCACCAAATGAAAGACAGGTTAGAATAAATGAGAATCAAAGTTGAAAAGCTCTCATTTTCTTTTGCCTTTTATTTTTTGACAAACCACTACACAGCTTTGGCTATCATGATCATAGGAATTATATCTTCGTGTATAGCTAGGAAATATTGGGGACTCAGAAATTAAGGATCTCTATCACAAGTATATCCTTAACGCACATGTTAAAACATTACATGCCTATATTTACATTAGCACCGAGATTAGAAGCATCATATTTTTGTGACTTAGGTACATGAATGGTGCAAGTAATCAATCTTCTGAGATACATGGTCAAGGACAAGAAAGATGAAGCAAGAAAAAAAAGAGAAAAAAAATTTAACTAAGAATTGGATACCTAGACTATAAAAGAAAAAGAAAAAGAGAGTAAAATTCCAGAGAAAAAACTCGTTTACTTTTGAATAAATTTGTCAAAGTGTGGAGATGAAAATGACTTTTGTGTATGTTGGGACAGCCTCAAGGAATGAAAGAGCATTTTGGTAATAACAGATGCTGCCAAGTCAGATAATTGGTTGCACACACACACTTTTGTCTTCAGCCATAATATTCAAAAAGGTGATGCATATTACAAAAGTTTGCCATTCATATACTCTCACGAGCTATGTTTTATGGAAGTAATTCAAGAATTAATAGAAAAAAGCATGACAAAAATGTTTGCAAATTGAACAAATAATGAAATTAAATGACATTATATAGTTTTTTGTTCAGTGGAGTATGAATATCGCCTTAATTTCAATGAATGGAGGATTAATCATTTACTATTATTTACATTTAAAACAGTCAAACTTTTGAGCTAGAATAAAAAATTCAAGTTAAAGAAGTGCAGACTTATGCATCGTCTAGAATCTTTGATTTAATTTTTTAGAACCTAACCTTCACACTAGTTGGGTGAGTAGGAACAGCTGCAGCATCGTTTCCCCTGGCTGCCTGAAGATGACTTGATAAGGGCAGTGGTGCAGCATGCTCTTCTGAGATTTACAGAAACAGATAGTTGAATACACTTAAGTGAAAAATATCAAAAGAGAGCACATGAATATGAAGACATTCCAATGCAAGATACCTAAAGGATGGAAGGAATTCATGGTCACATTTTGAGCTCTAGAATTGTCAACCCTGTCAGAAGCAAGAGAAAAGGATTTGTTCATAGAATTCGATCAAATTAAAATTCTGCAAAGTAGAATTTGGAGAAGAGATCAATGGACTACAAAAATGATGTCCGGGACTCTCTGCTCGGTGCGGGGTTGTCATCCGAGCCAAGGTGCCAAGATAAAGTTTTAGGAGTAGGAATTCCTTATTGGCCAACCACAAAAAAAAGAAGTTTGAGATCCAGCATCAAGATGTTACAAGAACAAGACCAACATTTGCAAAAACTACATACCAGAAGATTGAGGAAGAGGCATTGATTGAACCTGACTCGAACTGTTATCTTTTTGTAAGTTTGAAATGCTCTCCAGCCGTTTATGGATGGGACCTAACTTAGCAATTAATGTGAAAGTATAACGTATAATTTTTTCACTGCTTCAAAAAAGAACAAAATTTCATTTTAAATCATACTCGGAAGTATGTAATGTTTTTTATGCCTCCTTGTTGTTGTTGAAGAAAATTGCTGCTGCCTAAATCCTTCTTTATCGGTGAATGTTTGGCACGTAAGTATTTGCTGAAAATTATTAAAAACGCATTAGTGAATAAAATAAACCAAATGCTGCTCCATTTTGTCAAACATTAACCTGAGATAGGCATGAAATCTTCAGTTCTACAGTTGAGATGTCAGATGATTGTTGCTCAGAAACCTCTGCTAATTTGTAAGCAACAGAACCAAGATGATCAATAGCATTGACAAGGGCTCGGATGGCGTACTCTTTCAGATTATCCAATACCCTGAAAATGTAAAGAACACATACCAAACAAGATAGCTGATAGTGAAATCTAGGTTGGGAATTCTCAAGTTTCCGGAATGACAGAATTGGCGTAAAGAAATTAGAAATATCCACCATATATTTCATACAAAAGAACTTCAGAATAGCTATATTTAGCCATCCAAAATATTAAATTAGTAGAACTGGACAAGACCGTATGAACTTCCTAGATGTTCAAAAATGTCAAAGAGAAAAAAAGTACATTTCATATAAATATATTCAAGGCAATAGTTGTAGCAAACTGAAAGAAAAACAATTAGTAACAATTGCAAGGAGATAAAATTACATCTGTTTCTGTTCACTGTGAAGGTAGGTTTTTTCGCAGTAGTCTGCAGCAGAATAAAGCTGAGGCCTCAAACTCTTGAGTTCCTAAGCATGATCGGAATCATATCAGGAAAAAAAACACCTACCAAAGAATTATCAACAACAGAAAAAAAAAATGTTGGTATAACCAAAAAATGGCTTGTGATGGTTGTTCCCCTCTCTATTGCATAGTAAACAAATTATCGTGGAACCAATCAAAATCGAGCAACTCAAAGATTAAAATAATCTAATGGAATAAAGCAGCGAAAACTCAGAATCACCAAGAAGCCCGCTTACGACAAGCAGGAAATAGAAACCGGATCAGAGAAGCAAATAACGAGCAATTAATTCAAGAAAAAAGGAAGGGAATGTATAACTTTTGGTAGACGGTATCGTAAACCCTAAAAGATATCGAATGAAACAACACGAAGAAGAGAAACCAGAGGCGAAGAAATCATACAGAAAAGCTACATATAGATAAAGCGTCCTATAAACAATAGAAGAACATATAGACAGCGGTATTGATTAGCAATGCGAGAAGCAGCGGAGTTCACCTGCAACGCCTGGACGAAGCCCTTGCTCCGCTCCAAGGAGACTTCGTCGAAGGTCATGGCCGTATTCTCCGGCCCAAACTGCTGCATCCTTTCCTTCCTCCACTCTCTTTACCGCTAAATCCCCGTCGCCGCTGCGATCCGGCGCCCAAACAGACACAGCAATGGTTTCGTAGTAAAAATGCGCTTTTTTATTTCCACTTCCCCTCGATAAATTGAGAAGGAAGAGAGAAGTTACGAGGCAGGCGCAGTACCGGGAAGCGTAGTTTTTGTTTCGGCTTTTATTTTATTTTATTTTTCTATTTAATTAATGCGTTGATGACGATGAGTTGGGCGATCGGCATTGATTAGACGGTGAGTGGACCCGATACGAATGCGGTCAGGTCTGATCCCATGATTGAGCTCCAAATTGAGCTGGATGAATCCAAATTAGAAAGAACTTTAAAATTACTTATTGCAATTAAGCAGGTATGTCACATGACACAAATGGTGTTTGTAGTATTCGATTGATTGCATAGATTATACCAGTACACATCGACAGTTAGGGCTGTAAATGAATCAAGCGTTCGTGAACAAGTTTGGTGTTCGGCTTGGTAAGAACTTATTTATGTTCGTTCAATATACATTAGATTAATTAAACAAACAAGCTTGAACAACTCATTAAGCTAAACAAACAAGCTTGAACACATATGTGTTCAGCTCGTTAACGTTCGTGAACAATGTTCATGAACAATATTATTAATAAAATTCTTTTCAATATGCTAAATAAATAATAAAATAAAATAAATAAATTTAAATTATCAATCTTAATAACCAATCAAACAATTAAAAGTTTCAAACAATCAAACAAGCTTGAATTGAGAGCTTGATAACATATAAACGAACCAAGCTAAAACCAAGCTCAAGCCAAGCTCGAACCAAGCTCAAGCCAAGCTCGAATTGAGAGCTTGATAACATCTAAACGAACCAAGCTCAAGCTCATAAAAAATAAACCAAGCCAAGCTTGAACACTCATTTCAAAAGCTTGGTTCATTTTAAGCTCGGCTCGGCTCGGCTCGGTTATCTTATCAAACAAGCTTGAACACCCCAAAGTTTGGCTCGACTCGACTTGTTTACAGCCCTATCGACAGTGGACCCAAATGCATGTGTCTGGACGTAAAAAAAAAAAAGTGATACGTTAAATAATGTGACGGACCGTTTTAAGATATTAATTTGCAGCTGCGAAATTGGTGGATCTTATTGATATACAAATATATTTTTTTTAAAAAAAAAAATAAATTGTTCTATCCAAATGCAATAAATAAATAAGTAATAAAGTAAAATAATTAATAATTGAAGTGGGGATGACTCGATAGTGGCCGTTCCTTCTTCTGTCGGCGTCGCCAGCGAAGATTGATCTCTTTCGTTTGGATTTGCTTGGGCTTACAGGTTTGCTTTCGATGCTCCTTTTGTTTTGCTAATTAATCAAGTTCAAACGGCGGTGTTATCGTATGGTTGAATAAATACAAATTGACTAAAAGTGGGATGAACACTGATGTGACGGTTTTTTTCCGTACCCATGTGAGTGGTCAAAAATCGATCTGTCAGTTAAAATTGAGATGGATCAAATATAATCCAAAAGGAATGAGACTGTCTTTGAATATGACTCAGGTTTAGTTGAACCGAATTCAGTATACTTATCGAAATATTTAAAATTGTTCAAGTGCAAGTTCGGTCTCGACGTATCTTCTGGTTCAATTTCAACGACTAACTTTGATTTTAGAGGATCAACTTCGACTCTGTTTCTATCACAGTCTTAGCCATTAACGTCCTTCGGACCTCAGCTCTTGACCCCATCTATCTAGCTCGTCCTATATTGCCAACATTTAATATGGCTCATCTCCAATTCCCAACACTATTTTTTTTACTTGACTTTAGTTGTCGACATTATCTCTGACTCAATTCCATATCTCAGCACCATTTATATGGCTCGACCTCAGTCACTGACATCTCCCCGACTCAGTCTCAAGTTTTGACAACTTCTAATTGGCTAGACCACAAGCGGATGAATCTCAGATTTCAACTTCATCTACTCTCAACATTTCTTCAAAATAATTTTATTTCCTCATCTCCTCATCCTCAAATATAGTCTACACCTCACGAGGCTTGCTTAAAGCACGTGAAAGGTAGGCGCTGATACTATCCATTGCTTAGTCTCGGGTTTCAACTTCATTTACCATCAAGGTCACTCCAAACTAATTTTAATTTTTCATTCGTCGTCCTCAGATCCAATCTACACCGCACGAGCCTTGCTTAAAGCACGTGAAAGGCTATGCAACCTCCTCACCATTAAAATCATTCCTCTGTAAAAATTTAAAGGCACGTAGCGCTATAAGAATACAGAGATAATTACTAGGTTGTTCTCCTAACTCTTTTAAGGATGTGGTGTTTTGTGAATGGAAAAGCAACAATTAATGGCTGCTAGATCCAGTCTCCTCACTGGTTAACAAGAGGACGATGGTGAAAGAATATGCAACGCCCAGCCTATCGTTCTTCTAAAAATTCTAAAGAATGTCAATATAAAGGATCCCCATTTTTTAAATCCTACGCTAGGTTTTCTCCTTCTTCTCCATTTACTTCTCACATATTATTTTAAATAAATCCTAACTTGAGTATCGGAGTGGTCTACTGAGACTCCTCAACGTCAGTCTAATCCTTTGTTGAAGTGTGCTTCAAAATTTCTTCATCATTTTTATTGGCAATCTTTGGGAATACGTGAGTGAGTTGGATGTTTATTGATGGGTGACTTGATTCTCCATGGTATTTAGTCGGAACAAACACTCATCTCAATAAATTAAATTTACAGATAATGAAAAAAAAACCTAAAAGAAGAAAAAAATGGAAATAATAATAATTCTCTGCGCTCAGCGGTGTCTTCAGTGAGCGAGGCAGCAGATTCTTATGGGAAAAACAAATAGCGATATGAAGAAGATAGCAGCCGTCTGTGAGTACAACCATCAGACACTCTCAATTCTGAAAAGTGAAATGAGACCCAGTCCAGACCAAATCCATACATAATGGGCTCTACTGCAATGGCTGAGCCCGGCCCATTAAAGCTCCTTGACGCATGTGCCCAGCTTCCTGTGCCTATCGTTCGCTCTCTTCCTCCTCCGCCGCCGCCTCCCCATGCTCCCGCCACAACTCCTACCTAGGAAGCCTCCTCCTCGCCGATTGCTCCACTTGGTCGACGCCCTTATCAAGGGATACCTCAAGCACCGGAATCCTACTGCGGTCATGGACGTAAACCTACAGACGGTGTCGCTGCCTCTGGTGCAGTACCAGCCCGAAGGATTCTCGGTTCACTTTCGTTACTACACAAGGCGTTCTGAAGCGGAAACCTCCTTA
Source organism: Zingiber officinale (assembly GCF_018446385.1). NCBI lineage: Eukaryota > Viridiplantae > Streptophyta > Magnoliopsida > Zingiberales > Zingiberaceae > Zingiber > Zingiber officinale. Next base: position 401,402 of record NC_056004.1, read on the forward strand.
TTGCAGTAAGACACAAGGTGTTCGATGAAATGTTTGTCCTATACGTGTTTGCTTTGAATGCCATGACTTAATTGCTCATGGGATTGTTTGTTCAACGAGGCCATAAATTTGTTGAAATCCATGATTCATAGCCACGGAACTCTCCCTAATGAAGCTGCCCTGCTTGTTGCTGTTATTCTTCTGCCATCAGTCATCACGCCCTCGCAATCATGCTTGGTTTTGTGTCAAACTTGCTTGCATCGGTTGTTCTAATTGAAAGACAGATGAAACGCAACTGCTTGGCTATAGCACGTTTATGTTTTAACAGGATCATCAGTGATGGATGGTCGTTGACCATTTAGTGCAACTACCTCTCATTTTAGTGGGGAAGCATCTGCATTGGCTTTGACAAATACAGTTTAAAATATTTTATTGGATCAAACTTTTCTTAGGGATATGAATTCCAGTTACTACCTGATTCTTTAAAAATAAAAAATAATGGAGCCAGTTTGTGTTAATTTGTAATTCATAGAAAGAAATACAGAAAGGTGGCCAATCAACGTAAGGTTTATTAGGTCTACTCATAACTCTTGCAAAAATCACTTCTCGCTTTTATTTCTTCCTTATTCAATCATGAGATCTTTGTCTGTTTATATTGGCAAGATACTTCGGCTAATTTTGTTAATTTGGCAGATACCGGGCAGCACCTACAAAGCTACACTGCTAGTTCAACCTTTGCTTCCTGCGTGGATATTCAATCATGAGAATTGCTGCTTTCTGCTTCTGTGCAATCCCTTTCCAGGAATTGTAGGCTGAAGTTCAGCCAAAAATTTTGTGCAACAAGTCCTCTTTGAACCATGCCTGATTAATATGGATTGCTACACTTGTGGGTCCAATATTTGAAAACAGATCTTGGCCTACCTAACCCACATTGGTTTGTGCATTGAAATGGTCCAAATGCTCAAGCTTGAATCGGACTGGCGATCCTGACCTTTGCCTGGCTTCCCAGTGACAAGCACCACATTGTGGGACCTTCATTTGCAGGTTTGCAGTGGGGAATTTTTCCTCTCTTTTTTCCTACGAAGCAGCAGCTTTTGATTAGATTTTGAAGTCAGGAATGGTTGCTGAGAATTATGCAGCAGTAATTTTCAATTTCCAATCATGCCAACTTTTGAATTGTATCCCCTGTTAAATTCCAATAACAGGACAGAACTAATCTGTAGACCCATCAGAATATTGTATGCTATGTGAAGGCCAAGGTTTTTGACTGGAAAAAAGGTCGAGAATAACAAATGTACCGTGCAAGTTTAACATGTGTGGTTCACCTTAAATTTAGGAATCTACTTCTACTTCAGCACCATGATATGCAGAGACTCAGTCATGGGCAAAGTTATCACAAGAGCGTTGGGGACTCGTTCGACTATCACTTTCTTGGATGGCAACAGATAGATGGTATTATGTTTTTGGACTTTAATGTTGCTTCTTATTTAGGGGCATATCATGTGCCTTTGACCTTGATTTGTCAAGTTGTTCGAGCAATTCACTATGCATTCCACCATGTTTGGTTAAGTTATGCCTCAATGTTACACGTATCATTTGATGGAACGGAGGCTGTCTTATGAGGAGCAGAGATGTCTATTATGAAGGAAATACCTCTGGTCCACAAGGGACAAAACATGTGTTGGATAATTTACAAGTTATGAGATTTTGAAAAGAAAGGGTCTCTGAATTTGGAAAACAAATGTCACAACTCCCTTGTTGGCTCAATGCAGCCAAATCTACACCTAATACTCTTCCAGAAAGTGGGGTGAAGCCTAACATCGTGCCTCACGATAGCTGCAATTAACTAAACAAATCTGGTCGCCGTGAGAATTTAACTTGACAGTGCGGCGACGGTTACATTGGGCCATCCAGAAATGCAGATAAGAGCAGGCAAGACGGGTCAATCATCAACGGCGCTGCTTCCTACCAACTTGGACGAGTCATATGAACTCCTAAAACAGTTGGAAGCGTCCCCAGCAATTAGTTGGAGTAAGAAAAGGATCATTTGCTTGCTCTCTAATTATTCTCACTAGATTCACTTGGACTGCCATCAGATAGCATCGAGTTCATAATCCTGGAATTGGAGGATAGTGTGATGATAGCACCTGCTGTTTCCCTGCCACAGTTGCTTCTCCCATCATATCAAATCTGCATAAAAAAGAAAAAAAAAAGAACAAAGGGGAAAGCAAGAAAGAAAATAAAGCTGCAAAGTTAGCCCACCCCACTCCATGGCTTTGCAGAGGCTTCAGGCTAATCTCCACTTTGGGGAAGCTTCGTGCAGCACATGCCTCGCACCCAAGTCGCCAGTCATCTCCAAAAAGAACCCCTTTCTCCTCTTCTTTACGTCGTCTTTTGCTCAAATTTACTTCGAACCTGTTAAAAAGATGATTTCATTTCTCGTGTTACAATTTTATTTATTTATTTATTTATTTATCCAACTGTCCTGCAATCCATTGCCTTATATGGACGATGTGCTTCAGAAATACGAGCACTATCCAACGCTTTTTCCTGTGTTGATTTTGCTTCTGATCGAGACCAAGAGATTTTTGCACATCTTTATGGAGACTTTTTTTTTTTTTAAGTACTCTCGGATAAATGCTCCATTTATTTTAAAATATATATTTTTAAAGGAAGTTTTTTTCTTAAATATTTATATTTTTAGTAATACGAGAAGGAAAAAAAATAATTTTTATGGAAATGCTTTCCTTAAAAAGTGTTGATTTTTCCAGGAAGGCAAATGAACGGCAGATACGGTGGCCGCGTGATGCGTGCCAGCTTAGATTATGTAGATTTTTTCCGGTCGTAGGACACTGCAAAAGTCAAAGGAAAGGAAGTCAGGCGCGAGCCAGGAGCCAATCAGGTTCTCCCTCTCCCTCTTTGAGCGAATCCGAATTCGAATCCGAATCCAGTTCATGACGAGACTACTACTACTACTGTCTACTACCACTCTCATATCTGTCACCTACTACGACTGCTCTGCTCTGCTGTTGCAGAGCCGCGCCCGAGCGCGCTCACGGCACCATGACCACGCTCCTGTTGCGTGGCCTCCATTAAGTTGAGCCTTTTGCTCTTTCTTCGTCTTGTTCCCTCCACAACTCTCCTAAAGCCTTCAAAGCGAGTAGCCAGCCATTGACGGCCATGGAGCTCCTCAGACTCCTCGCACAAGCTAAACATGGGGGTGGTGCCTTTCCCCTTTCTTCCAAGCCCGCCTCCATCTTCAGCTCCAGCGTCTCCACCACCGCTGACTTCGACGGCGACGGAGACAGCGAGGACGACGGCCCTTTCTTCGACCTCGAGTTCACCTTGCCGTTGCTGGAGGAAGAGCAACATGTTCCAGAGAAGAAGCAACGGCAACAGTGCTCTGACGCGGAGTCGGATGAGGAGGCCGACGAGTTCGAGCTGGCCATGTCGCCTGAGGCCGCAAGGCGCGGTCTTGAAGGCGGAGGAAGCCTTCGCAGCGTGGCTTCCTTCTCCGACGACCTCTTCTTTAAAGGCCGCCTCCCGCTCGAGCCGGCTTCTCTCAGCGACTTTGCCGCGTCGGAGCCGAGGTCGTCGAGGCCTCAAATTCACGCCTTTCTTAAATCTGCCATCAAATTTCGCCCCTTCAAGCTGGGATTTCGCCGGAAATCGAATTCGAGCGCGCCGCTGGCGATCACCGCCGACAAGCAGTTCGTGAAGCAGGAAAAAGAGGAGGCGCCTCACTTCACCAGGGACAGCAGCTCCCGAAGCTCCTGCAGCAGCAGCTCCGACGCAAGGGGGCTCTCCAAGGACGTGCTCCAGCGCTACATCAGCAAGATCAAGCCGCTCTACCTTCGGATGTCGAAACGGTACGGCGAGAAGCTACGTTTCTCCGGGCCGCTGGGGCCCAGTGGCGCCGGTAAGGTGCGGCCGGCCGGGGAGGCCGGCGAGGCTAGCGGCGGAGAACACCCGAAGGATCAACCTACGGCATCGAGTGATTCCAAGGGATCGTCGAAGGCTCAAGATGCGAGCATCCCGGCAGGACTGAGGGTGGTTTGCCGACGGCTGAGGAAGAGCCGGTCAGCGTCAGCCGCCGTCTCGTTGCCCTTGCCGTCGCTGGCGTCCGGGCGGCGCGACGACTCGCTCCTGGAGCAGCAAGACGGTATCCAAAGCGCCATTGCCCACTGCAAGCGCTCCTTCAACAGAGGTACGGAAATCATCATCCTCGAGCTCGAATCATCACTCGGCTTCCTGTTAAATATTCAAACCGGTGCCATCCCGTTGTGCAGGTTCCGAGTCGCCGTTGACTCGGTCAAGAAGTGATCCCGGCGACGGCAGATCAGTAGAATCTAGCAGCAGAAGCAGCTGCTGCAGCAACGTCGTATGACCATCGTCTGTTCGACATTTTTTATTAGAACAGATGCAGAAATTTAAAATGCTTGACGTGTTTGTCAGTGGTTCACGAGAGAAACCCTGTTCTTTCCCTCGATAAATTTCCATGTGATGTTCATAACCAGTAAGATTCAGGTGTCTGTTCGATTACACAAACTCGTTTTTGTCTTGTGTGCGATCTAACGATCCGTTGTTTCAATCGATACAAAAAGAAAAACTCGAAGCAAAGCACTACATCGAGGTCACGTCTGGGAATGGACTGGGAATGAATGATGGCAAAGAGGAAGAGGACAACAAGGGGAGAAGACAAAGGTCTGAGTGATTCCAGTTGTTGGAAACAGTGTCATCCTTTCTCATATTTAAGTGGCTGGCGCAGTCTTTGTTCTTCCTCTTTTCCTTTTACTTTTCTTTGTTGACGCTGTGGTCGTCTCTTTTTCTCCACCCCATGGCTTTCTTTGTGCGGGCGAGAGCGCAGGTTAGGTCATCGGCAGCACGAAATCGTCACTTCCTTTCTTTGATTTCTGGAAAGCAAATAAAAGAAAAGGAAAATGGAGACAATGACCCGAACAATAAAAGTTTGACCACTGAAAAAAGATGAGCCACCACCCTGTTCCTTTCGCTCCTTTGTTGCCATTATGCATTCTTCCTCTCTGTCTCTCTCTCTTATGGTCACTCAATTATCTATTTGGCTCTGTCAAAGACTGACATTGGAAATTTACCAGCTTTTCGTTGATGAGCAGCATAGGGTTCTTCTCCAATACTGCCGCATGAGATGGTCATCATGGAAGCAACACTTCCGCCGAGAGAGGGCTAGCTGCAAGTCTGCAAGGTACTTCACTTGGAACAGTCTCTGCTGTTGTTGAATAATGACGGGTGCCACTCGGTCACAGCGGACCTTTGACTGATGCTACCCAGGCTTGCCGGACTATAAAGCAGTGGAAATGTCCACTTAGATGGTAAATATGAATTTTAGATTTTTTTTTTTTAGAAATGTAGGATAGGAGGAATCCAAAGTTTTTTTTTTTTTTTAATGTTGAACATGGAGGACTTAAAGCACATGTCTTTTGCTTTTCATACTCAAAAGTTTTAAGTGAATGATAAATAGAAATCGCACTAAATCCATTTCGTCCTCTCAGACGAAATCGAAATTAGTTAACTTCATTTGGATTTGGGACATTCTGAAATTAATAATTGACAAAATAAATATACACCTATTGTAAGGCACATTTGAAAATTATTTTTAGTGACAATCGTAATAAAAGTTATTGTAATTTAAAGTTTATGGCTGTTAATATTGAATGGTCAAATCACCGGTCTGGTTAATCAATAGACCACTTCAATTCTCATATTAGGGTTGATTTGAGATGGTATGCTAAAAAAAAAATGAAGAAGGGAACCGGGTGGAGTTGTAGAGAGCTCTCAATCTCTTTTCAGTATCTTCGTGAGTATTTATATAGTTATCACGAAAGTATCTCCACGTCTGTTACTGTATAGTGTACTCCCCCATTATCTCCGTATGAGTCGGTGAAGAAATAAGATCTGACAATCATTAGTTGTCGTCTCATTCGCTAAACGTCATGTGTTTGAAGGGGTATCTAGAAAACCAATTTGACAATCGTATAACCGCTTCTCCATTTATCTTGTGACACGTGTTATGGAATATTCGAGGCAAAAGCCTAATTCGAGAATGAGAAAAATGAGGAAATGAAGTTGATGTTGAGTGACATTGAGAGTAGACGAAGTCAACAACTAAAGGCGAGACAGGATGCCACGATATGAGACTGAGGTAGAGTGATGTTTGAGACCAAAACTAAGTGTCGGGATCTAAGGTTGAGACGTGAACGATGTCGATGACTCAAATTGAAATAGGGTGTAAGAAATTGAGGCAGAGACATAGAAGATGTTGGAGGTTTGAGATTAAGGCAGAACAATGTCGATCTTTGAGATCGAGACTGAAGGTCAGAGTTTGAGGCTGAGACGATGACTAAGACCAAGACTGAGTGTCAGGATCTGAAGATGAGACAGGAACGATGTCAGTGACCGAGATTGAGATTAGGTGTTAAGATCTGAGGCTAAGACAGCGGTCAGCGAATACTTGGGTCTGAGACTAAGGTAGAGTGATGTCAATAACTGAGATCGAGATTGAGGATCAAGGTCTGAGGCTGAGACGAGAGCGATGATGATGACTAAGATCAGGTGTTGAGATCTAAGGCTGAGATGCGAGCGATGTTGGTGATTGAGACCGAAATTGAGTCTCAAATTTGAGGTTGAGACGTGAGCTAGTGATGGCAGTGATTGAGACTAAGACTGAGGATCTAGGTTTGAGATTGGGACTGGAGCAATGTCGACGACTGAGACTAAGACTGAGTGTCGGGATCTGAAGTTGAGATAGAAGCGATGTCGATGACCGAGACTGAGATTAGGTAGACTAAGACAGCGGATACTTGGGTCTGAGGCTAAGGCAAAGCGATGTCAATGTTGAGATCGAGTTTGAGGGTCAAGGTCTGAGGCTAAGACGAGAGCGATGACGATGACTGAGATCGAGTTTCGAGATCTAAGGCTAAGATGGCAGCGATGTTAGTGACTGAGAACGAGACTGAGTGTCGGGATCTGTGGTTGAGACGTGAGCTAGTGATGTTGATGATTAAGACTATGACTTAGGATCATGGTTTGAGGTTGTGATTGGAGTAATGTCAACGACTGAGACCAAGACAGGGCGTCGGGATTTGAGGTTGAGAGGAGAGTGATATCGATGATTGATATCAAGACTGAGTGTCAAGATCTGAGGCTGAGATTGTTGGATCATGATAGACGAGAGGGGGTGAATCTAGTTAGTTTGATTTATTTTTTTGTAAAAACATATCAAAGTAAATAGTAGTGGAAAATAAAGAACACCTTTATTTTTACTTAGTTCACAGTCCTGTGACTATTATTCCAAGGTTTGCGATCCTTGACTGCACTTGTAGGCAATCCACTAATAATAGTTCTTTTAGAGGAACCAGATTTGTACAAGTATGAATACAATGAATATGCAAGTATCAAAAGAATTTATCAACAACACAAGTACGAAGATTTAGCAAAATTGTTAGAGAGCCTTTTGAGGCAGATGTATCGTCACTTGCATGAATAGTAGCAGCACAACAGAGAGAATCAATCGGAGTGAAAAAGTTATTCAACCTCGGAGCTAGAGATGTATTTTTATAAGCAATGTTCAGTCAATCGAAAAAGCGTTAGGTCAACTGATCCTTTTAGTCAACAGATCTTCCTATTGGTCGACTGATCATGCAGCCTTCTTTCTTTGCCAAGATCCAATCTTTGTATCATTAATGCATTTATTGTTCGGTCAACTGAAAGATCCTTCTTCGTTGAGATAAGATATTTTGTGTTGTTAATGTCATTTAATGTTCAGTCGACTAATCACCTTGATCTATCGTCGATAAGCTTCAATACCAAATGTGTTCTGCGTAATTTGAATTCTGTGTCATGTTAGCTTAGTTTGGTCGACTGAATCTTTTGTACAATCGACCGATCCCTTCAGTTTATGCAAAACAGAGTAAATTCAATATAACAATAATTCCTACAAAATAGAGTTAGCACAATATGAAATAATGTATGAGTAAGACAGTATAAGACCTATCTTAATATCAACTTGGAAATCTCTTTATTTTTTCAATTGAATCAACGACTTAGAATTTGTCTCTTCCTTAGACATGACCTCTCTTTCACTCCACTCTAGTTGCTTACCTCAACTCACCTGCTAAATATCGGATACTCCAGACATGTTTCGACTTAATTACTCTGTATCGGATCGGCTACCAAGATTTCCACTTGACTCAATATCAGGTTCTCCAGACTTATCAAGTCTACCTGCCAAATGTTAGGTCCGCTTGACCTATATGGACATACTGTGTGGTTCCACGATATGCTAAGATTTCTCTTGCCTAGTATCGGATCTAACTGGCCTACTAGGATTTTTTGAATTGAGCATCCTACACACTGGATTAACTTAGATAACAATAAGACTTAACTTTGAACTTTTGACAAGGTCAAAACATAGATTCGATTATGGTGCTCTCTTACTAACAGAGATATAATAGTTGACTTATCCCCTGATCAAACTTGAATCTCTTTGGATAAATGTATTGAGTTGGGTCGATCATACTCGAGTTTTATCTTGGGTATGTTTAATTCCCTTTGGATCATGTTTGACTCATCTTATTTTTTATTGATAGTTCAGCTTGAATTTTTTACTACACAAGACACGTGGAGATGACATAATTCTGTCGCATCAAAGATAAATAATTTTACAAAAGATGAAATATGTCACAAGTAAATTAGGAAATCGAAGGTGCCATCACGAGAGTAGATCCTTTGGTCCAAAAAAAGTGGACCAGGGGATGGACCACTTGTAATTATGTTCGGATCGTGACTATGATCCAGCCGCAATTCCTCCCTGGGTTCACCATTCCCCCAAATTATAGTTTAGGTCAGAGCGGGTGGTTAAAGGCCATCTACGATGGGCAAGTAGCTAGTTAGCCTGGCGCCAAGCAGGGGGGCCGCCTTCGACCACTCGTCCCGACCAAAATTATAACCTAGGGGGACAGTAAACCTAGGAAGAGATTGCAATTAATTACGGCTGGATCACGGTCTTGATCCAACCGTAATTACAAGTCCTCCATCACATGGGAAGATAGTTATTGGACTTTACTAAAATTTAATCTTTACTTAATTCTATAAATTTATTATGTGATAACCTACTCAGTTATACCTAGGGCACATCGATGGTAAATAATAAATACTAATTAATATACTAATTCAACTATCAATTAAAATTTTAAGTATGTCTGGGTAGAGCCTTAATAATTCGCTGGAATTTACATATTAAAATCCATATTTTATTTAGATTATAAATCAAAATTAAATTGATAATTAGACAAACTAAAATACAGACACACGGATTAGTTGCGGCCTAGGACAATGGTACAGTAGTGATAGAACGGCCTCTTAAGAGTTCTTTTTAAAGAGAAAGTTAAATCATCTCTATTAGTATCAATTCTATTATATGAAAGGGGATAAATATAAATATACAAATACACACATGATAAGGTAAATTTTAATCTTCAGTTCTGAGAATAGACCCTTATAAAACTTTTAGAGATTAGTATATGAATTAATAGATGAATTTTTAATAAGAAATTAACTTAATAACATTAAATTGATTGATGAGTCATTCTGATAATTTTCTGATTTATACTTATAATTGACGGAAAATTTTATTGGATTGAATCGATTATGTTCTGGATTAATCTGGGTAAATTATACACATCATACATACATATGATACTCCAACTAATAAAAAAAAACACATCATCTTCCGCTTGAAAAGAGGTCGCCTAAAGCTTTGGAAACTACGTCTGGTATCGTTCCTGAAAATGCACAGATTCTCTACCTTGCAGATTGGTTCAACCCCTAAGATAATGATCAATTAATTCATGATCTAATACACGTCCGTCGTCGAACTAATTGAACATGTTCATTAGCTGCATTACTGTAATGCCCGAAAATTCTCAAAACTATTTTAAAAATATTCTATGTTTTTTCTGGAATTTTAGGATATTTTTACAGAATTTTTAGAGTAGCGGAAGTAGCAAAAACAAATAGAAAACGAAAACGGCCTAAACGGGAATTGAACCCGAGACATATGATTTACGGATAATTCTAGTAACCAGTTGAATCCAGCAAGGCCGTGCTGAAAGAAAAGGGAGGCAATTAAATTTATATTAGAGTTGAGCCGAATTACCCACTTAATATAAATAGGAAATTATTAAGTGGGATTTTATTTTGATTGGGATTCCTTCTCCTCAAACCCTCATCGACGCCACTTCTCCCTCTCTCGGCGCCAACCACAAGCAAGGCTAGGGTTCCGTCCCAAGGGTTCCAAGTGCACCTTCCGGCGACGACTTCGACACGAGGACGCTCCCCTCCGCGAGAGGAACGTGTAGACGCGAGAAGATCGTCTAAAGGATCGTCTCCTCGGGAGATCTAGCGATTAGATTTGTAAGAAATTTAGCACAGGAGGTAAGAAATCCCTCACCTGCAGTATAAGTAGTTTTTCGTTTGATTGTATGTCTTTAGATTAGCTATATGCAGTCTTTCCGACACCTATGGTGTATTTAACCCACTTCACGGTTTTAGGGACTTAGTGAGCACCTCTAGATGGGCCGGACACGTCCTTCCCCTACAGTTGGAGGATGTAGACGCTGTCGGGTGCCTAGAGATGATCTCCCTAATAGAGGGGAGGGTTAAAGCACACCAAGTGTTCGATAAAAAGTGCTTAGAACAGCAAAATGCAACTTAGGCATTTTAACAGCCCAGCTAAATGCAATAGAAGCATTTATTTAGTACAGTTAGTTTATTACAGCTTATAGGGGACTACGGTCCAATGGGTGGGCTCCCACAGTCGCCTTTAGGTTCAGACAACCTAGCTCTAGGTTCAGATAACCTAGAAATAGCAGGATAAGCAGTAACTAGCTATATTCAGTATTTTACTTTCTCAGTGGCACTGTACTGGATTAGATATCCATTGGGTTGGGCTCCCACAGTCGTCCCTAAGTTCAGATAGTCTAGTAAACCTACTAAATTCGGGACTTGCAAACCCGGGTCTAGTTAGGGATGCGCGCATAACACGTACAGTTGCCGGGCCCAACAGTATCATGATTATGTATTTTCACATATTATGTAATTAGTTTTCAAAACTTCATAAATAGCTATGTGAATTCAGTACAGCTTAGCATCAGATCAGTAATAGTTTAGCTCGACTTTTACATCAGTTTAGCTCTTTCTTATGGATACACAGGTTAGCTTATGAGTAGCTTTTATTGCTATGTTCAGCTTCTTAATTCTACGTGTTGTATGTCATGCCATGCCATGTTTAGCAAAGTTCAGCATATGTTTTAAATAACATTCTTTAAAAACATGAATTGCATCGTATGCATATTTTTGTGAGGTAGATGGTTTCTTACTAAGCGAAAGCTTACAGATATTTTTCCTTATACTACAGATAAAGGTAAAGGAAAGATGGACTAGCGGAGGCTGGAGGACAATGCGATAAAGATATGTGTGGGCAGGAACTTGGAATAAAGATCTTAGGGATCTAGCAAGTTTTGTTTAAACCATTATAACACTTTAGCATTTTGGTTGTTCCGTACTTTAGTATGTCTAAATGCCATGAACTAGTAAATTATGCACTCTACCATGCTTAGAACCTTAGTTATGTGATGTTAGAACGTTTCCCAGTCATTTTAGAACTTGTATGTGTGATTGAGGCACGAAACAGTGCTGAAATCAGACTCCTGGTACGAAATCAGAAACCCCAATCGATCGGCTGGTCGATTGGAGGCTTCTCAATCGATCAGCCGATCGATTGAGAAGTTTGTACCGCGAATAGTAGGTCTCTGGATCGATCAGCCGATCGATCCAGCAAATTCTGTCGCGAACAGAAGGCTCTGGGATCGATCACTGGATCGATTGGCCAGTCTGGATCGATCAGCCGATCGATCCAGAATATTGCCCCAGCACAGTAGCGTGCTGGATCGATCACTGGATCGATCCAACCAAAGCCCCACATACAGTAGCCACCTGGATCGATCAATGGATCGATTCGGCCATTCCAATCGATCCGTGGATCGATTGGGAGGTCTGATATCAGCAAGAAACTCTTAGTTATGTTCCTTGACCATTGGGGGATGTAATATATGTCATGAATAGTTTAGATTACACCCCTTAGCACATGTAGAACCAAGAAATGATAATAGTTTAGCAAAATTTTAATTAGTACAGCTTCCGCACCTAGATTTGATGATGGTCTTGGAATAATTAGCACATCATAACGTAACGATCGGCCTTACAGCTTAATTAATAGAAGGCGGATCGTTACAATTACAAATTACAACGCCTCGATTCCAACTCATCGGACGTCGGCAGAACAGCGGGGCTTCTTCCTCTCCTCCGGCCAATTAATATACATCTTAAATTTGTGCAAATCCAAGAACACCCGTATGGAGTCGCACATTATCGTCACCGCCACATCTCGCTTGTACACCCCCAACACGTTCATCCTCCCTGCCACCTCCGTCCGGCTCCTCAGCTCCACCTCTATGCTGGGGACCACGCTATGCTTACCGATCATCGTCCTAGCTATCGGAACCAGCAAAAGAACCAACGTCGCGTTCATCCTCACCGTCCGATCGGCGCCCACCTTCCCCGCCGGCGCGTACAACAAGCCCACCGCCGTCTCGTTGTAGATGAACGCTGTCGTGCTGTTCCTGAACCGGAACGACGCGAGGTTGGGGTTCTTGAGGGAGACGTCGGCGTAGAAGATCAAGTTGATGTTGGGCACTTGGCCACTGCCCAAGTAGTCCTCGATGCCGCCGTAGGCGAGGGAGTTCATGGCGAGCTTGGGGTCCTTGATCCGGAGGAGGGTGAAGGCGAGGACTAGCGCGGCGATTCCAAGGACGACCAACGCCGCTCCGCAGCAACCGCAACACAAGAAGGCGCTACGCCGCCAGCGGAGACATTGAGCCGAGCGCCCCTGGAGGGACTCGGTGTCGTCGGTGTCCTCTTCGAGGATGGAGGTGGAGGGCGCTGACGCGGCGGCGAGGCCGGGATTCGTCTGATCTGCATCCTTTATCTCCATGATTTTTTATACACTTGGTTCTGCTCTCGCTCTGTTTCATATATGAGATTAATCAATCCCTTATGCTCTTTTCTTGCTCTTGATCTTGCTCTGTTTCTTATATTTGTATATGATCGATGACCCACTCCATCAACAGCTACGCATTATTAAGTCAGTATAATTAAATATAGAGTGAGAGTAGCTCTCTTCGACGTCTCTTTAAATTATTTGAGGTTGATTATTATATGGCTCTTAAACGAGGAATAGTGTTGTTCTATGTGCTTGCAACAAGCAAATGATAATGACCCAACAAGATCTTGTTGTAAGAAGTAACGCCGGCATTGGAAGCTCCTTCCCGTGTATATAGTGGTTGATCAGGAGTCTTTTTGCTATCTTTCCAAAGCCAAGGTGGTTGACCTAAGCTTGTTATTGACTTAAGTTGGATGTCACGTATTGGATCCACAAGAGGCTCGACTATAGTTATAGTGTCTCAAAAACCATACTTGAGAATCTTTCATATGTTTTTTCAGCCGAATTTTATAGGGTACTGATAATTAGGGTTGTGAAAAGTATTTAGAAGGAGGTTATGAACAATGAAGAGATATAGATGAGCTTTTGTAAATCAATATCGAGTGACGAATAAAGAGGAATAACAGCTTAATATTTAGTCTGATTATAATAGCATTGCATTGACTACAGAGGTATCGTTCAACTTATTCATATTGATAATTACTGACAAGGTAGCTATGATCAAGCATGGAAATCGACTAAAAGCTCACTTACTAACCACAACAAACGCTCGAGAAGTGCCAGTGAAATGGCTGATCTTCCCCAACAAACTTTTTGACGCGCCCAAATGTCTAAATCTATAGACTCCAGCAACAACTTGTTCAGGGATTCTCCACTCGAGCGTAGCGTAGCTTTCAGAGCTGAATATAGAAGGCCTTGACCACTTGAAGCGCAAGCTGAAATCATCATCGTCATACACTGGAGACCAAGCACTGCTTCCGGAGGAGACTAAAAGCTCTACGAGGGAAAATGTGGACTTCGTTAAGAGGTCGTTCCTGGGACAAGCAGACCAGAAGGTGGCTGTCACTGTATCTCCCGGCTGGAACGTAGAGTTTTCAGGAATGTCTGTGCTTATATCGCCGAAGTTAACTCCCAATGGAGTAGTGTCGAGAATGACAGGAGGGAGAAGGCTGATTTGCTTGTCTGACAGGTCCGGAGGCTCCAATTTTGATTCGACGGACTTGCCAGTCAGAAGGGCAGAAGCTAGTTTTTTGAACTCTTGAATGTAAGCGCTGAGTGTGTGAGGGCCGTACAAAGTCGATGCTCCCTAAGAAACGTTAAATGCAATAACAATTTAAAACATAAAAACAGCCGAGTAAGATGACAAGGAGGGTAATTTCAGTAAGCATCCTAGGAACTCAACAAAATTCACCTCATATCTTTGGATCTGGTACTCCTCAAAAGTGGTCACGTACTGTGAGTATGTGTTCGACAGCCCGGCAATAACAATATGAACACCACTGTCGAATTCACCATCGCCATTACTGGTAAGTACTTCGCGCACAGCATCTCGGAGTCGTCTTCCAGCCATTGTAGTGAACTCTGAGAGAGTAGATTATGAAATTAACAAAAGCAAATATGCTAAAGGACAATTACAGGACAAGAAAATTTCATTCATCCAATAAGAAGAAGTATGAAAGCATCAGTCGACATGAAATCAAACCAGATGCTGATAGGATACCAGATTATATTATTTTTAATGTGACAACAAAATAGTTCATTTACCTCCAGGGACACAGAGGATGACCACCTGACCTATTCGTAGTATCTGGATAGGGAGTATGGCAGGCTGGAAGAGAAAAACGTATCAGTAGCAATCAATATTGAAAAGAAACAATCATTGTTCAAGAAATAAACAATAACAGAAAGTATAAAGGTCACTGCAAGGGCACACTGAACACAATGGTCAGTTCTCAGATGATAAGGATATGGTAAAGAAAGTGTGGCATTGTTTGCATTGTCCATGATCCTTATGACTACTCTTGAGTTCTTAAATTTATCATAAACGTCTTTCAAGACAGATGCAAGTTACTATAGCAACCCATAGATTTAGTCCGTATATATGGATGTAATTCTGGTCAACATAAATGAAGCATTCATACAAGATAGATTTTGCTAGATGACAAGCATACAGTATATAAAAAACCTCAAAGATATAGAATAAACTCACTGCCCATTTGTACGGTATATCCATTTCACCATTGTCAAGCAGTATTGGCTTTGGCTGATGACAAGCAACTTGTTCTTTACTGGGTTCTTTCAACACATTCCTCACAAAATTCCAAAAAGGATTACCCTGAAGATAAGTGGAATTAATGATGATCAATGTCAGCAAGCCATTTTTAAAATGATAATATTGACCAATTCCTATTAACCAACCTTAACATCTCCTTGCTTGAAATCAAACATTCCAGGACCATCAGTTGTTCCAGCACCAAAAGCAAATCCCAAAGCTGCTGGACATGTTCGAACGACTTCTCGACCACCGTCACTTGAATGAAGGGTGATCTCAAGTTTTGAGAAGTCTAAGTAGGTTTGACGATAGTCAATTTTTTCTTTTACCAGCTCAGAGGCTGTATTGAAGAGCTCAACAGCCTTTGTGAATTGTCTTTCACCAATGATCCTTGTGCTTTCAAATTCATCTGGGTAACTGACAGGTGAACCAGATCCAAAGTATTCAGAATTGATAATATCTGTCAAATACTTTTAAGCTTTCGAAACTGTAAGAGACATTGTGAATACCCTGGGCCTCGCGAATAGCAAAGTTCATTCTTCCCGTTGCAGGTACTATGATTGAAATCACAAGGGAGACCAGTGTCAATGCAGAATGCCCCTAGAACATTTGGGCTTACATCTCCACAATTTGACTGACAAAAGGCAGATACAAATTTTGGTTTGCCACCCAGGTTATTTCGAACTTGTTGTGAAATATCTTCAGAGCTTTCTAGATTCCTTCCACCCGAGGGTAGGAAGGATGAAGCCAGTAGCCTTAGTTCATGAACTACAGAGGATAAATACAAATAAAAAAGATGAAGGATGTATTTATGTTTCAGTCTATATTTGGACTAGACTATATATTATTGTGAAGCATACCATTTTTGTGTGGTTGAGGAATTATGAGTGAAACTCTTCTTTGGAGTCCATTCGGTCTAGTTCTGGCTCTACCAGGACTTATCCCATTGTTCCCTTTTGGATAGCCCTTCAGTTGTGCCCAGTCCTCCATGAAACGTGCAGCAGCACCTTTGTTATCTCCGCTTATCAATGAGTTTGTTCTACTCATCGAAGTACCATGAGTTGCAAACCAGTTAAAACTCCCAACAGCCCCCCATTTATCTTGTACAAACTTCAGAGAGGTCATTTCTTTGTCAACGTCATATTTATATAGGCTTCGTTCCTCACTCGGATTATTCAGGTAGGCACTAGGACTGCGATTTATATTGGCATTCAATAATTCTCCTGAAACAACAAAGTTTTAAGATGATTTTCAATGTTATTTTAAAATTTCCTGTAAACTATGATTTCTCTAATAAATCGACAGCCCAATGGCCAGTTTCTAAAACTGCTATTGATCACAAACACCCAAACCTTATGATATTAGAGACAATACCTTTGTTGACAAAGATGTCACCAGGTTGGAGATTTTCATGGGCTTCTATGATGCTTCTCTCAATGCCATCAACGATTACATCGAATGATTGCTTTACAAATCCAAGAGATGTTATAATATACACAACATATTGGAGGTAACCCCCAGGTCCACCATGCGTGTGAATACCACTGATGGCTACATTTTTCTCATTATACAGATCTCCATACCTGACAGAAAGGAATCGCTGATGCTTCTAAGATGGAGAACTATGGAAGTAAAAAACTTGAGTGCAATGAAAAGATGCAGCATAGGCATCATTGCACAATTATATATAATATATAATACCAGTGCAAAATGTGAATCTCTTTTGGATGGAATGAGCTCTGTCCTGATTCAATATGGTATTAAAGTTCGGTTTGTGAGTTATGATGACCATGAGTGAGCATTTTAAAGCTACAATGCTCCATTCTCATGAGTCCCACATGGCAAAGTGTGATAGTCCATTTTGCATATAGATGAGAAGGGTGCCCCCTTCTTCTCGAGAAACTAGTGATTTTGGGATTGAATGGGCTCACCCCAATTCAGTCATCTCCAATTTAGAATCTCAAAACATTAGATTTTGAAAGAGCAGCTTCCAGATCTCCATAAAGGAAGAAGCAAATGTGAGTTTTAAACACTCTAAATCTGATTAAATTCTGGTATAGACATTAACCAAATAGCCAGTAGCTACACTTCTTGGTGATTTACGCTGCAATCATGTAAAGAAATGTGATCATGTGTTTTAGAACTAGGAAGTATGAACTACCAAACACTATATCACTTGGATTCTCACCTTCAAGATAAGCTATCACTCTTTCCTGAGGATGTCCAATAAGTGTATGATCGGTGCAAATTAGTGAAAAAAGTTTACAATACTTTGTATAATCTAGATAAATTTTATGGTGGATGAGACCAGAACTACACATAGCTATTTTCCAAAAGGTTCAGCTCAACGTACCTCGATTTCAATCTCTCAAGAAGCTTAATCGTCACAAGTTGTGATGCCATGCATGCATCAAGATTTACAAAAACCACCCGGTTCCCTTTTGGCTTTGCAACGATAAATGCCCGTGCCTTGAGCCTAAAATGGATGCCAGAAGCAATTTGCTCAGCATTAGCATATCCCATCATGTTAACATCTGCTGCAGGTCCTGTTATGTCATAGCTCCCAACTCCGATTGAGTATGTAGAGTCTGATACGATCCCTTTGATGTCGAGGACAGTAACCAATAGCAAGAGGAAAAACCACCTTTTTGCCATAGGACAATGATGTAGTGGAGAAGAGCAAAACTCCATTAGCACTTACAATCACACACACGTACGGAAAGTCAGGTTGTGTTGATCCTAAACAAGGAAAGCAAATGAACAATAAGATATTGAATGGATAGCACGACACAAGATCACGCAATAAACACAAACTTTGCTAAAGATATGTTTTTTTGTATTGACTGAATTTGATTTCATACACGAGGCTGACATCTTGAAGTTATGAAAGTGTTTTAATGATAGTACTTCATCGAACACTTGATCTTCCTGCCACATTAGATTGGACTGACAGCTACACCGAGAATCATGACACGCGAGCGACCAAAAAAGAAATAAAATCTAGGCGAAAGAGAGAAAATGTCGTGCCATCACGCGCCTAAACAACACAAAAATCACAAACGCACATAGGATTCTAAGATCTCTCTACGTACGAATTGAAGGAAGCTGCAGCGTAACTCACCAGTGAAGGCGGTGAAGCAAATGTGAAGGGTGGAAAAGCTATTGCAGCTCTTTGACTCCCCCTTTGTACTTACTCATGGTAACGATCTAAGATGACGAGGATGTAGTAAACATTTGACGGCCTCCTTGTTCGTCGGAGGAACCGACGCCTGACACAAGACGAGGTCGCATAGTTCGCATCGTTCATTCTGGGAGATTCGCGAAAGTTGGTTCGGTTCAGTTAAATACTGAAATTAAATCATTATCCAACTTTATATTATATTATATTATGATTGTAGATGTCACAGATATTAATTTAAACTCCAATTATAATATTTATTGTTAGAATCTTAACTACAATATATAATTAATATATACATATAATTTTATTAAATAGTAAATCTTGTTGACCAGAATCGGACCAGTTAAAAATTTGTATCCTCTAATTATAATACATGCATGTGTATACACTTCTGATATTACTAAAATGTCTTATATGTATGCATGTATAGATTCTAGCTGGTCATATTCTGACCATTTAATAATACTACCCTTTATTAAAATGCTCATGTATATACATGCATGTATACATTCTGAATGGTCAGATTCTGACCATTTAGCATTATCCTTAATTTAAACTCCAATTATAATATTTATTGGTAGAATCTTAACTACAATATATTTATAAGAATTTTTTATTTAATTAATTTAATAAATATAAAAGATCCACATAATACAAATTGTGTTTAATATTGTGAACATTAATCCTAGTGGCTTATCATCAAATTTTGAACATTTCCATTGAAAATTCTTCTATCAGTGTAAATTAGCTGTTATTAATTACTACAGCACAGTAGGCGTATCCAACTAAATAAATGCCCAGTCAGTATTAAATGTTGTGTTGTTGGACTTAATTAGGGGCATATTGCCTCATTAATTAGAGGTAAAATACCTTCAACTCCATATATTTTCTATTTTGTAATATTTTATCCCAGTCAATCACTACAAAAAAAACAGGATTACCAACGGAATTTTCCGTCGTAATTCCGTCGGTATAATAGTTTAGTGACGGAATTAAGACGGAAATTTAGTTGTCGGGAGGAAATAGGTCGGAAACGGGTATACCGACGAAATTTCAATTCCGTCGGTATTTACCGACGGAATTTATAGTTCCGTAGCAAAATATACCGACGGAAATAATGTTCCGTCGGTAAATCATGCCGGAAACAGTGCTTCCGATGGTAGTGTTTACCGACGGAAATATTGTTTCCGTCGGTATTTTACCGATGGGAAAACTGTTTCCGTCGGTAAATAATTTACAATAATTACCGACGGAATACCAATTCCGTCGGTATTCCGTCGGAAAAATAAAAAAATATAAAGAAAAAAATTATATTCCCTTTTTACCATATTTACAATCCATATATACAGTAAACCATCACAGATAATGACATTATATACATACAAACAATCATATCCATGCAATCAAATACAAATAATCATATCCACACTTACAAATACATTTCATACATCCTAATAATTCATACATTTATTTTATACAATCCATACAAACATAAATAAACTATAACATCCATACAAACAAGCTAATATAAATAGAAACACTCACATCATCTACACCAAATAAAATCTAAATAAATCACAATAATAGAAACAAACCAAACTATCTAAATATTTATATCTAAATCCAAATTTACAGAATTAGATATTTAAATACATACCATGATAGAAAATACTTCATATAATACATCCACATATAATAGAAAATTCTGCAGAAAGTAAAATACAATAGAATATGATCAGATTTATGAATACGATAAAATTTTTATAGTAATTTATGTATAACTAATTTTGATACATGAATAAAAATGAGCAGATGATGATGACAGTAATAATCAATATGTTAATAGGAACTCCTGAAATATATAATAATATAATATTTAGAAATGTGTAAATTAAAATATCAAAACAGAATAAATATATTTTTATTCTGTTTGAATTTACTCCCAATTATTTTAGGTTTGAATTTATGCAACTAGAAGTTAGTCAAACCTCTATGAAAAGAAATAATTTTTCATGAAAAGAAAAGATTTTACAAATGAACTAGTATCAAAGAGTATACACTCTTTTTGATGGAGTTGCCATTTTTCAGACTATCCTGTATCGATATCCAAGCAACCTTCATGAGCAGACTTCTTTGTGCATAATATATAACTGAAATACTACCTAAACAATTTACAACTTATCTAACTTGGAAATAAAAGTGAGAGATACATGGAACAACATCAAATTACAATGGGTGTATATATAATGGGCACTTGACTATGTAAGTCCATCTTATATAGCTGTCTAAAGCTTGCTTAACCACAGAAGATATTTTCTATCTGAACTAAGCTTCATTTAATTGAAGAAATGAAAAACCTTTGAGCAATTGAACTTGTCCAATTATCTTCAATTTGGCATCCATCACATTCTTAAAAAGGGATTGGGAAGGATCGCAAAGAGTTGGTAACATGAATGGAAAATTAGTGACGAATGGTATGACTTAATTGAATGACAGTTATAAACAGTGTTAGTCTATATGGTTTAGTGGTGTAAGATGAGATAGAGGAAAAATAATGCAATCTTTGTATATACAATAAAAAAAACATCCAAGCAAGAAAAGGTTTCATAAAAACAAATGTTGAAGATACAATACTTAGAGACAACATATACTTAGAGACAGCATAGCATATAATGGTGTTGTTGTATCCTTAAAGCCACGACCTTGAGCAGCAAGTGTTATTACAATTGCAGGA
The DNA here is from genome assembly GCF_018446385.1 of Zingiber officinale. NCBI lineage: Eukaryota > Viridiplantae > Streptophyta > Magnoliopsida > Zingiberales > Zingiberaceae > Zingiber > Zingiber officinale. Next base: position 422,664 of record NC_056004.1, read on the forward strand.
GCCCCTAGCTTCGTGCTGGCGGCCGGCAAAGCCGCCAGCTTCGTGCTGGCGGCCAGCAAAGCTACCAGCCACGTGCTGGCAGTCGAAAAAGCCGCAAGCCTTGTGCTCGCAGTTGACAAAGCTACCAGCAACGTGCTGGCGGCCGACGGGGGTTGGGAAAGGGAGAAAATGGCTCGAGAAGGAGTGAACTTACCTGAAGATCACCGGAGTGGAGAGATTGCGCCGGAATCGCGGAAGAGGAGAAAGACGAGCACGCGAGAGGAGAAGGGTCAGTGCCCTAATTTTATTTTCAGAATTACCGACGGAATTTAGATTCCGTCGGTAATCCTGTTATTTCTCCGATAATATTTTTCGGGATTACCGACGGAATTTAAATTCCGTCGGTAATCCCCGACGGAAATTAAATTCCGTCAGAGATTACCGACGGAAATTAGATCCCGTCGGTAATCTTATTGTTTCCCGAGATTATTTTTCAGAATTACCGACGGAATCTAATTTCCGTCGGTAATCTCCGACGGAATTTAATTTCCGTCGGAGATTACCGACGGAAATTAAATTCCGTCGGTAATTCTCGGTAATTTCGAAAAATACCGACGGAATTTAAATTCCGTCGGTAATATCAAAATATTACCGACGGAAGTTGAATTCCGTCGGTAATATTAAAATATACCGACGGAATTAGATTCCGTCGGTATATTCCGTCGGTAAACCTGATTATTTTTGTAGTGAATATGAAATCTTGTAAAAGATAATTGTATCCTTATATTTTTTTTATTCCTAAAGGGGGCAAGTATATTAAATTAACTATTATATTTTTCAATAAAAATCCTTATAAAATTTATATATACATCAATATAAATAATAAAAAATAATAATTCTCAAAAAAAATAATTAATAAAAAAAACTCATTTCATCACCCTTACCAAATTAAAAAAAACAAAAATTCTAAATTAAGAATCAAAATCAAATAAAGATGAAACAAAATTTATCATTAAAAATCTCCTTCTCATCATCCTCATTAGAGCTATTAGATGGGTCAACCTGTGGCGGGCCAACCATTTGGCAGGGCGAGGTGGACCGACCCTTCAACTTGGCAAGTAAACAAATTTCCAGTCCAATCCAAGACGGGTTGTGGATTTAACAGGTCAACCCACGGGTCTATCAATTTTTTTTAAAAAAAAATAAAAAATATTTCATATTTTCAACGTTTTGCTTCGGAAAGATTTCATCCATCAAATGTATCCATAAATATATATTTTAAATATAAATGGATACAAACATGTACTTTTGTGGAATGAAAAGTATTATTTTTATTTCAAAATTATAACAAAAATAATAATAAATTGACATAAAATTTAACTTATATATGTTTCTCAATCCACGAGTCAACCCAAGCCCGTCATGGGCTAACCCGCGCGGGTTGCGAGCCTAGGCAGATCGACCCGCGACGGGCTTAGGTTGATAAAATTTCAACCCAATCCGCTTAACTTGTTTAGTGGGGCGGGTCAACCCGACGGACCCAACCTAAATTGACGACTCTAATCCTTATCATCAAATGGGGCAGACAATGAATAAAAGATAATTGTGTCTTTATCTTTTTTTTATCATTTTTCGATAATAATCTCATATTAAATTGACCATTATATCCTCCAGTAAAAACTCTTACAAAATTAATACATGCACCTATATAAATAATAGAAAAATAATAACTCTAAAAGAAATAATCAACCAAAAACACATTCCACTACTCTCACTGAATGCAAAAAGAGCCAAAACTCTAAATTGATAAATCAAAATTGGCTCTACTTCATTATATGTCATATTTGATAATGAAGAGGAGATTTTTAATAATGATTTTTTTTCATTTTTATTTGATTTTAATTCATCAATTTAGAATTTTGTTTTTTTAGTTTGATAAAAGTGGTGAAATAAGTTTTTGATTTATTATTATTATTATTTTGTTATTTATGTTCATCTATGGATTTTATTGAAGAATATAATAGTAAATTTAATATATATATTTTTATTTTATTATTATTAAAAAATGACAAAAAATAAAGATAAAAATATGATTGTCTTTATAAAACTTTTGACTAAAAGATAATTAAATGCTATTTTTTCAATATAGGATAAAATATTATTACATAAAAACATCGGAGATTAATGGTATCTTACCTCGTAATTTGAGGTGCCTCTCCTTAGTTGAGGCATTCATTTTAAATGTCCTCTCTTTCGCCATAGGATAGTTCCAGATGTTAGTTTGTGGTATGAAATTGAATGATTTGAATGGATTTTATCCGTAAATAGATAGAGTCTATCTAAATTATCTAATATCATACAAGGAATTATCTTTTAATTCATAATTTATGGACTAGAGGATCCACTCTCAATCTAACAGGTGAAATCCTTTGGTCTATAATTTATGGACCAGAGGATGGTCTCTTGTATGGAATTAGATGATTTGGATGGATCCTACCCGTAAATAGATAGGGTCCATCTAAATTATCCAATCTCATACAAGGGATCATCCTCGATCCACAACTTATGGATCAGAGGATCCACTCTCAATCTAACCGGTGAGATTTTCTGGTCTATAAATTATAGATCAGAGGATGATTCCTTGTATGGAATTGAATGATTTGAATAAATTTCACCCATAAATAAATAGAATTCATCTAAATTATCAAATCTCATATAAGAGATTATCCTCTAATCTATAATTTATAGATCAAAGGATCCACTCTCAATTTAACATGCGGGAATTGTGAATGAAAGGATGATTCCTTATATGGGATTAAATGATTTAGATGAATCCGATCTGAATTAAGGATCAATTAAACGGCTATCAGTCATCGGAACACGACAATAATAACAAAAGATCCACTGTTTCACATACCAAATCCAGCTCACTGTTCAGGTCAGATCCGCGAGCCGCCCATGCCATGACTATGACGTTTGGCGGACACCAATACATATATCGGCGAAACAAAACAGCACAAACACTATCAGACCACGTGATGCGTCGCAAGTTACAATCGTTTCAGCTACCTCATGTACAGTCGATTCTGAGAGTGGACACGCGTCTAGATTCTGCAATTAAATAAACGGTATGTGACTCGTCGAGAGGCTATAAATTGACACATAATTATTGATACATAGATAGATGCATTGCAAGGGAGCAGAGAAGAAGAGGAGTAAATGGCTTGGCTTTGGCTTGGCTTGGCTTCCAATTAATTAGTCCATTCATTAATTGTCTCCGTCTCAGGTGTTACTTGCTCTTCTTCTCTTCTCTGCGCGCTTTTGTGTATACATATTTGAATAAGTAGTTAGAAATGGAGAAAATGGATCATCACAATTTGCAAGTGGCTCCGTTCGTGGCGAAGACGTATCAGATGGTGAGCGACCCGAGGATGGACTCTCTGATCCGGTGGGGGGAGGGGAACAACAGCTTCCTGGTGCCCAATCCCAGCGACTTCTCTCGCGTTCTTCTGCCCCTGTACTTCAAGCACAGCAACTTCTCCAGTTTCGTCCGCCAGCTCAACACTTATGTACGTACTCAGAATTGTACTCTTTCAGTTGATTTCTGTTCAATTAGTCCCCATTTTTAATGGATTATGAGCTCATCTTCTATCAGGGATTCAGGAAGGTGGATCAGGATAAATGGGAATTTGCTCATCTGTCGTTCCTCAGAGGGCAGATTCACCTCCTCCCTCGCATCACGCGACGCGCTAAGAAGAGTCAATTTTCCGATGTCACTAGCAGCAGCGGCAGCAGCGGCGATGACTGTAAGGACATGGAAGGGGCAGCGGAGGAGGCGGAGCTGCTGCAAGAGCTCCACCGGCTACGGCAGGAGCAGATGGCGCTCGACGCGGAGCTCCAACGGATGAGCGAACGGTTGCAGGCGACCGAGAGGAAGCCGCGCCAGATGCTCTCCTTCCTCCTGAAGATAGCCGAGGAGCCTCAGCTCTTGTCCAGGTTCATCCGCTCCAAGAAGCAGCAGCAGCAGTACTCGGCCGCCGCCAAGAAGAGGCGTATGGCCGGCATCAAGCCGTCGCTGCCTCCTCCTCATCCGACGCAGGAGCTCCCTGTTCTTTCATCAGAAGCCTTTCAACGAACACCTGGTGAGCCATTGCTCGCCCATAATAGCTGGAATCCTGTTCCGGCGGCGAGTCTCGTCGATCCACACGAGTTTGGAGTCGCCATGACGAGTTCAGAGACTACAGCAGCAACAGCAGCAGCCGATTTCCCATTCTCTTTACTGGGCCACGTATTCTTCTAGTTTTCAAATCATATGTGGTGTTCTTTTCATAAAGTTACCCAGCTCATTTGGCACTAGAACTAAATTTAAAAAATAAATCTAGATATGAGAATCTTTCAACGCAAAAAGGTCAGAAACGATATATAAATTAGATATCGACATATCGTCGTTTTCAATCGCAGATAGATTAAGTGTTACCAGAAGCTATATATCAATCGGAGGAAGCAGGATGTGGTGGCGATGGCTCATCTTGGCGTCGAGGGAGCGCCACCGCCGAAGTCCGTTCCTCCGCTAGAGTATGCGATAAGGATGCAGGGAATCTCGTGACTGGCCTTTCGTTGAGAAGGACAAGAAAGCAGGGGCCATGAGGTAAAGCACAGGGTGAACAGCAGCGTGCAGGGTCCACGAGATCGAATCAGCATGGCCTGCGAAAAGCAGGCACAGCCTACGCGATAATAAATGTGATGGTTACATTTAATTATTGACCTGAACAGGGCATTTTTAGGGACTGAATGATTTATAAATAAATTTAATGTTTGAGAGTTTGTTTATTCAGAAAAAAAAAAAAAAAGTGATTCTTTCCCGTCGAATAACAAGCAATTTCTGAGGGTCAACCAATAGATGGATAAATAGATAGATAGATCTGGGAGGACACAGGATAAGTGTGCAGAATAGATAAATATCTCAGTGCGTATCTTTGAAATTTTCTTTTCATTCTATATATAGCTGTGGTCCTGAACTACATTCTGTAGTGCTGCCCCGGACCTTATCCTAGCTAGCTAGTTCAATTATTAAGGCAATATATATAGTTCCTCAATTGAGCCTACTAGTCATTATCCAAAGTGGTGCTTCTTGAAAATACTCGAGTATTAACTTTTGAAAGTCTTCAGGTCACCATGCATTCTTCTTCTTTTTTCTGCTCGTCACACTTTGTAAATATATTTGTCATCGGTATATGTCTGATAAAGTCAGTAAGCAAAAAGGTGATGGGAAACGATACTATCTACTTGAAGTAATTTCCCAACAACTCAGAATCTCTTGATGTGAACTTGTTACATGGATATAACCAAGCATAACCTTCTGTATATCTAGGTGTCTAGAAACAACGACAGGTCAGGCTGCAATTACAAGTCCATGAAGAGACGCAACATATTGCTTCTACAAATAAATGGAAATTAAGAGAAATATCACAATCGTCCTGTATGCTGGGGCACAACTCCAAACCAAAAGCCATTTGAAATTGTCTCGCAACAGAAGTTTGGTCGAGCCCGTCTAAAAGAAGGCACTGAATCAGCAGAAACAAATTAAAAGAGTAGGAAGGAAGTGAGATTCCTCTCCACATTAGCAGCTGCATGTCTAGCCGAGAATCAAAGGGCACAAGTATTGTATTTCTACGAGGCTTGTGATCAGCAACAGAATCACTTAATTTATACGAAAACGCATAACGCAACGAGATTATATTCTCTTTAGTTAAAAGTGGAGGCGTGCATAGAGGGATTAGACCAAATAAACTCTATAATGCTACTCGTTGATTTATCAAATCTGGATATTACTATTCAACTATTCAAGTGATGTGGCCTTTTGTAGTGTTCGGTCAAGGATAAGATTAACATAGTGTTGATAGATTCTTGAATGATGGCAATAAAGAAACAGGAAAATGTTCAATCACAACGCCGCAGCAGAGGTTTCTGCAGTAGTGGCCAACAACCAAAGTTCTTCTCTCAACGAGGGAGAGTCTAAGGAAGAAAAGTCAACAAATCACAGCGTGCCTAAATAGATTTTGATTTCCTCCTTTTTTTTTATATCGAAACTCATTTTACAGGACCATCCGTCACGAAGCCTATAGCCCGTTAACAACTCAGCCCATTAATGTTTTAGCCTACCCGCAGCATACCGAGTTTCTTCGATTTGAGGGCGAGGCGTTTCCGCTTGACCACGAAATTAAGAAGCGACGCACACAAATAAAAATTATTCATTTCTAAATAGTTTTTTTATTTGATTCTATCTAAATTCATTATAGAAAACTGATAATACATTTACACATTTACGAAAGAATTTTTTTTTACATCTAAAAAGATTCCTTACATTTCTTTCTAGATTGAATTGATACATAGGTAACTACATATTATGTTATATGTATTGATACAGTACATCGGGTAGTTAAAAGATAAGGAGATGTGACGGTCACTAATTAAAGGAATATGATAGTTAACAGTCAGGAAAAAAAGGAGTTGGACCGCCTCATATTATCAGCCACATATTTCTTGGACGGTGATCCCGTCCAGAAGCTGAGTCGGATGAGGGCGGGCCTTGCTGTGCTAAATGTTGACGGAAAGTCGTTGAGATGCTGAATCAGCGAGGTACCCCGTGGACAGGTGCACAAGGGCGGTTGTACGAAAAGAAAAGCTCAGGATGGCGGCGCTATTGCTCTGCACACACTCAGACGAGTCACACGGTCATTAGAGATCAGAAACCAGGTAAAAAGTCCCCGGGTCAGGCCCTCCGACGCTCAAGTCAGGTACTTTTTCCTCAAAAATCACAGAGAAAGCAAGAAAAAGTAAAAGACTGGTAAGAAATGACAAGAGAGCGTACCTGCGTAAGGGACAAAGCATCCCTTTTTATACGACAACTGAGGTTTCTGGAACCTGGCGAATGTCAGGGAATGTCGGGTGTCAGGCTCTGTCTGGCGGTGGTCAACACGTGGCTTTCTCTCATAGGCCGGCGAAGGAACCAAGAGGAGTATGAGCCTCCCACCGTTAGAATATTTCCTAACATGTGATGATTGTTCTCTAACAGGTGGTTACGATTCCTTGCAGGACTATTTGTCATGTAGTGTCTGGCCTCCTAATCCACCTTCGCCTACGTCATTTGAAACATGTATCTATCGCCAATCTACTGTTTCCCGACCTGTACGCTGAGTTGGCTATTATCCATGGCATGAACTTTCCGCCTTGCATTCGTCTGTTATTATCCATGGTATGAACATCCCGACCTGCACGTTGAGTCGGATCCCTGACATGTGTCCGTCTGTTATCCATGGTATGATCGTCCTGACCTGCACGCTCGGTCAGATCCCTGACCTGTGTCCGTCTGTTATCCATGGTATGATCATCCCGACCTGCACGCTGGGTCAGATCCTTGACCTGTGTCCATCTGTTGTTATCCATGGTATGAACGTCCTGACCTGCACGCTGGGTCAGATCCCTGACCTGTGTCCGTCTGTTGTTATCCCTGGTATGAACGTCCCAACCTGCACGCTGGGTCTGATTCCCAACTCGCATCTGCTAATTACTATCCAAGGCATGTACGTCTCGACCTGCACGCTGGGTCTGATTTCCGACCCGCATCTGCTAATTACTATGCAAGGCATGTACATCCCGACCTGCACGCTGGGTCTGATTCCTGACCCGCATCTACTAATTACTATCCAAGGCATGTACGTCCCGACCTGCACGTTGGGTCTGATTCCCGACTCGCATATGCTAATTACTTATCCAAGGCATGTACGTCCCGACCTGCACGCTGGGTCCGATTCTCGACCCGCATCTGCTTATTGTTATCAACGGTATATGCGTTCCGACCTGCACGCTGGGTCTGATTCCTGACCTGCATCTTTTCATTGGCATTCGGTACACCCCTCCAATCCATAAGCTGGTTCCTGGTCGCACTCAATCTCTGATTATATCTGACCATGGATCCGATAATCGACTTTAATCCTGTGGGTCGGGTCTACTTTCGATTCCCTTCCAGGTCAGATCCGGCCCACCTCGTAAATACGGTCCTTTGACCACAGTCCCTAAACTGAAGCTTTGACTGTGACCCCCTTGTAATTCTGATTCTTGACCTCCACGATGGTATTACCACGGAGGCTAAACCTTTGACCTCCAGGCTGGTATAACTTTTGACTAGCCACGAGGGCTAAACTTTTGACCGCCAGGCTGACATGACTTTTGACCCTTTTGTGACTTTGACTCCTTGCCAGATCATCCTGCAGACCCCATATTCATACACCGTATCAGACGGTCACAGCTAAGATAGGTCCCCCAGATTTGAAATATAAGATGGAGCTCGTACTTGTTGGAACCCCAAGGTTATTTTGGTGTGATCAACAAGTTAAGTTAGGTCCTGCGTTGTATTTAACCTTGTGTCTAAGTGTGCAGGAGCTTAGGGGCACAAGTACTCGAGCGGAAGACGCAGCTAGCGAGAAGGACGGCACGCGGTGCATCCGAGGGACGAGGCCCTGCGGAAGAGTACACCGGCAGACGACAAGGAAGTGCGCGCGATGGTTCCGAGGTACGAAAGCCGGAGTGGAAGCTTGCTCGGGGAGAAAGAAATGCAGCTAGCGCGAAGGTCGGCACGGGGTGCGATCGAGGGACGAAGTCTGCTGATGAGTACGCTGGTGGACGAGAAGGGACACGCGGCAATTCCGAGGGACGAGAAGCGGGAGGGAAGCATGCTCGAGAAGACCGGAAGATGGGTTCGGGTGAGTCCTATTCCGGATGTCAGAGATCACCCAATCAAGCGGATCCGGAGCAGAAGACCCGGACCGAGACGGGGACTTAACGGAGAAGTGGTCCCGGACAAAAAGTCAACCGTAGTTGACTTTTTGCTCCGGGGCGCCCGGAATGCTTCCGGGCGCCCGGACCCTGATTTTGACCAAGATCGCGATTTACGCGATCTGAACGTTGGGGGATAAAACTTTATCCCCCCAGGGCGCCCGGAGCCCTTCCAGGCGCCCCGACCAAGGCTATAAATATAGCCTTGGTCCAGAAGCTTTTAATCAGTTAAAAAAATTGTAACAACACTTGTGTGCTTCCACTGCTTTGATTAGCTTCATTCTTTTTGTGCCTACACTGCTGTAAACGAGGCTTCTCCGCTTGAAGGAGTTCTTAGTGCAACCATCTTCCTTGGATTAACAACCTCCCCGGTTGTAACCAAGTCAAATCCGGTGCCTCGTTTTTATGCTTTATTTTCTGCTTAATCTATTTTTTCAAGTGTTAGCTTAATTGTCCGAGAAAGGCTTGTGTTTTATTCAGGGCTATTCAACCCCCCATTCTAGCCGGCCCAACGGTCCTACAAGTGGTATCAGAGCCGAGACGTTTTAGGAGGACTAACCGCCGAACGAAGCAACGAGATGGCCGGATCTAACATCCACCCGCCAAAATTCGAGGGGGACTTTGCAAGCTGGAAGAAGCACATGGAGGTATTTTTCGGTACCGATTTTGATTTGTTATTAATAATAGAACTCGGTTTTGAAGCTCCCGAGGGCAAAACAAAAAGTCAATGGACAAAGAAAGAGCAGGCCGAGTACGTGGCAAACAAGAAAGCAGAATTCCATATGCTAACCGTACTTCCTCCACAAGAAGTCAACCGTGTCGGCACCTACAATTCGGCAAAGGAGCTTTGGGAGAAGTTCCTTGAATTACACGAAGGAACATCCGAAGCCAAGCTTGCGAGACGGGACTTACTTTGCAACCAGCTCACCAACCTCCGTCTTGAAGAAGGTGAAACAAAATGCACATCTACACTCGAGGATACAGGAGCTCATCACCGGACTTTCGAATCTCGGAGAAGAGGTAAGTAACCGAGATTCGCTCAGGTATGCTTTAAATTCTTTCCCTAGAAATTCAAAATGGGCATCATTAGTAGATGCCTTTTACATTTCGAAGGACTTAGAAAAAATTTCATTAGAAGAATTTTTTTCAACATTTGAAGTGCACGAGTCAAGATGTGCAGGAATGAGAGAGCCAAAGAACAACGTCGCCCTCAAAGCTTCGAGAGACGAACCTGAATCAGAATCTTCTCTCGACGACGAGGAAATGGTAATGATGGTAAGACGATTTAAGAAGTTATATAATTCTAAAAAACTAACCATCCACAGGGTAGAAAAAAAAGAACGATCCGCTGCTACCATTGCGACGAAGAAGGGCATGTCAAGGACAACTGCCCCAAGCTGAAGAACAAAGACAAGGAAAAGGGTAAGAAGTCTATCCAAAAACGAAAGGCCCTGAAGGCGACGTGGGACGATACGTCGTCCGAATCGGAAGTCGAAGCATTCTCCGGACTCGCACTGATGGCGAGTCATCAAGACAACGACTGCGATTCAAGCTCTTCCGAAATGAGCATCGAGAGCATCGATGAAGGGGGAGACACGTCGGAAGAAAGCAGCAGTTGAGAGAAATGCATAACGAGATCGACAAGGTAAGTCAGGTACGATCTCTTCCTCCCGATAAAATGTTTAAGTTTGTTAAACTTTTAACAAAAGATTGCGGCAAATTAGAAGGTGAAAATAAAAATTTAAAAGTAATTCTAGCTAAGTCTTGTCCCTTAGAAGAATTAGATAAATTAATACTAGCAAATGAAAAATTGAAACTTGAAAATGATGATTTGAAAATTGAAGTAGACAACTTGAAAAACCATGCATGTTCATCTAAAACCAATGTTAGAAGATTTAATAATTTAAATTGGTACTTTAAATATCACCCTGGACAAATTAGGAACATTTCAAGAAAATATGTTCCTAAAAACTTTTTAGTTAATCCAGTAAGTTGGAACCTATATTGGGTTCCTAAATCATGCTTAAATTAATTTTAAAATTAAAATTGGCGCTTTAAGTGAGAAAATTAAACAAAGAATTTCTTTATGAGGCTTTGTCTAAGGAAGTGGTTGTTGTTCCAATAACCAAGAAGGCCTAGTGCCTCGCCACGACCTGGAAGCCAAAATAGTGAAATAAATGTTTAATTAACTTACTAATGAAGCATTAATACAAGAATTAATTAGTGCTTGAAAAAGGTTATTCAAAACATTTTATTTCAAATTAGAAATTTACTTGCTTAGAATCTCTTTATTCTCAAAAATCAATTTTTTGTTAAGAATCTTTTTAAACAAGAAATCTCAGCTTAAATTACTTAGAAAAACTTTCTAAATTTCTTAAAAACTTAGAAATTTATTGAAATATTTTTTAAATCTTTTACCCTTAGATTGTTTTTTTTGGAACCCCATTTTTATTGTGATCAAAGGGGGAGAAGGGAAAGTATAAGTCTAGGGGGAGGTAGAAAAAATTGTAAATTAAAATTTGAAATTTTAATTTTTTCTATCATGTTGCATATTATTGCAATTAATTTCATATCTATTGTTGGCCCTAGCTTAACTTGGGTTGATCACACCAAAAAGGGGGAGATTGTTGGAACCCCAAGGTTGTTTTGGTGTGATCAACAAGTTAAGTTAGGTCCTGCATTGTATTTAACCTTGTGTCTAAGTGTGCAGGAGCTTAGGGGCACAGGTACTCGAGCGGAAGACGCAGCTAGCGAGAAGGACGGCACGCGGTGCGTCCGAGGGACGAGGCGCTGCGGAAGAGTACACCGGCAGACGAGAAGGAAGTGCGCGCGATGGTTCCGAGGTACGAAAGCCGGAGAGGAAGCTTGCTCGGGGAGCAAGAGACGCAGCTAGCGCGAAGGTCGGCATGGGGTGCGATCAAGGGACGAAGTCTGCGGATGAGTACGCTGGTGGACGAGAAGGGACACGCGGCAATTCCGAGGGACGAGAAGCCGGAGGGAAGCATGCTCGAGAAGACCGGAAGATGGGTTCGGGTGAGCCCTATTCCGGATGTCAGAGATCACCCAATCAAGCGGATCCGGAGCAGAAGACCCGGACCGAGACGGGGACTTAACGGAGAAGTGGTCCCGGACAAAAAGTCAACCGCAGTTGACTTTTTGCTCCGGGGCGCCCGGAACCAATCCGGGCGCCCGGAGCTGTCCGGGGCGCCCGGAATGCTTCCGGGCGCCCGGAGCTGTCCGGGGCGCCCGGAATGCTTCCGGGCGCCCGGACCCTGATTTTGACCAAGATCGCGATTTACGCGATCTGAACGTTGGGGGATAAAACTTTATCCCCCCAGGGCGCTCGGAGCCCTTCCAGGCGCCCCGACCAAGGCTATAAATATAGCCTTGGTCTAGAAGCTTTTAATCAGTTAAAAAAATTGTAACAACACTTGTGTGCTTCCACTGCTTTGATTAGGTTCATTCTTTTTGTGCCTACACTGCTGTAAACGAGGTTTCTCCGCCTGAAGGAGTTCTTAGTGCAACCATCTTCCTTGGATTAACAACCTCCCCGGTTGTTACCAAGTCAAATCCGGTGCCTCGTTTTTATGCTTTATTTTCTGCTTAATCTATTTTTTCAAGTGTTAGCTTAATTGTCCGAGAAAGGCTTGTGTTTTATTCAGGGCTATTCAACCCCCCATTCTAGCCGGCCCAACGGTCCTACAGTACTAGCTCCTGACCTGCCCCCAACTCATCGAACTTCCCCAACTCAGGTCGTGTAGCTAGGCTTGGTACTTTCACTAAAACAACTCCTAACTGGCTCTTTAACGATCAAGGCGTGAAAGATGGGTCCCTCGTCACATTTCATCCTCCTCATCAAAACTCAAGCCGAGTGATACATCTAAACGGTCATCCTGAGCTGTTTATAGCTAAACCTGATTTAGCAGGATGGTAAGCACTAAGCGACAACAATGCAAGGGAATCGTAACCCTCTGTTAGAGAATAACTGTCATACGTTAGGGAATATTCCAGTGGTCTGCTATCACCCGTGAATGGAACCTTCCATCTTCTCTCAGTCGACAGACCCTGACACCCGACATTCTCTAACAACAAGTAGGCTCTGAAAGTATGCAGCGTCATATAAAAAGAGAGGTCCCCTTCCTTAGCCATGTACGCACACATACTCGCTTGTTTTCAAAAGTTCTTTTTTCATTGTACATTGTTCTTCTGAGAAAAAAGACCTGACTTGAGCCTCGGAGGGTCTGCACCGATAACTTTTTCCTTAATTTCTGGTTTCTAGCACTCCAGGATACTTGCTTGAGTGTGTGCAAAGTTTAGGCACTATTAGTCTTCATACTATAGATCAGAGAGTTCCACGTGAAGGTTTGCTTTTCGGATGCGCATACACCGAGTGCGTCAAAGTCGCCTCTCCGTCAACATCAGCATCATCTCCGTCGCCCTCTGTCTGACTCAAATTTCGAATAATGGAGAGATAATAAATTAGTACTAACATGCCAACAAAGGTAAATCATAAGAAGTTGATAAAAGATAACTATATTTATCATCAATGTCCCTGTCAATCCGTCTCAGAACTAATATAAAAGAGATAAATCACAGATAACTACTAACTCTTATAATTAGGGTTGTAAACAAACCGAGCCAAGCTGAACTTTGGGGTGTTCAAGCTTGTTTAATAAGGTAACCGAACCGAGCCGAGCCGAGCTTAAAATGAACCAAACTTTTGAAATGAGTGTTCAAGTTTGGCTTGGTTTATTTTTTACGAGCTTGAGCTTGTTTGAAACTTGGCTTGAGCTTGGTTCGTTTAGATGTTATCAAGCTCTCAATTCAGGCTTGGTTTGAGTTTGGTTCGAGCTTGGCTCGAACTTGGTTCATTTAGATGTTATCAAGCTCTCAATTCAAGCTTGTTTGATTGGTTATTGAGTTTGATAATTTAAATTTATTTATTTATTTTATTTTATTATTTATTTAGCATATTAAAAAGAGTTTTATTAATTAATATGGTTCGTGAACATTGTTCACGAGCATTGTTCACGAACGTTGTTCACGAACGTTAACGAGCTGAACACATATGTGTTCAAGCTTGTTTGTTTAGCTTAACAAACTCTTCAAGCTTGTTTGTTTAATTAATCTTGTGTATATTGAACGAATATAAACAAGCTCTTACCAAGCCGAACACTAAGTTTGTTCACGAACGCTTGGTTCATTTACAACCCTACTTATAATCACGAGAGAGGCAAACAATGAGAGGCAATAGGAGGGGTAGTGTTGGTGCTCAGATATGGAGAAATTTTTTCGTGGGAGACTAACAAAATCTCATAACGTGGGATAGTAAATGGGCCATATAAGTAAAAAAAAAGAAGAAATCATTTGACGTCCCACAAGAAAGCCTACTAATACAAGGTCGGATCCTTTAGTCCACATTTTACGGATCAGAGGATGATCCACTTACATACATTGGTAGAAGTTGATGGTCCTATCTATTTTACAGATATAGACTATTAATCTCCATCCATACATATAAAGAGATTATCCTTTAATTTATAAATGCGAACTAGAGAATCTCAGCTGTGCTAATACACCCCCTACGCCTAATAATTAATACCTGCTGTGAGATCTTCTAAAGCTTTTTCACAGGTTTTCAGTGTCAATTGATCAGAATAATTGTGTAAAAAGCAGTCCATCCGAAGGAGCTCGAACTCTACAAATTTCACCAAGACTTCGAGCTAAATCTCATTAAAATTGCAACTTTGACGGAAGGTTGGGCCTATGTGGTCCGGCCTAAACCAAGTTTAACATCATCAATTGGCAAAAATTAAAAATATTCGTAACCATATCACACGAGCTCTATATTTAGATCTGAGCTACAACCAGTGAACTTCCTATAATTATTATATACTGAACTGAACTGGTCAAAATAATATTTATTATTGCAAATAAATCTGAATTACTTTTAACAAGTAATACAAATAATCACGAAAGCCAAACGGATATAGTCATTAATTATTCCATTCACCATGTAAAATAAAACTAGTGACGGAAGACAACTCAGAGCCGATATTTTAAAGCCCTTTTCCTGCCTCTTGTTTTTCTTGTATCTACACTCACGTTCTTCCAGCCTTGCAAAATGATTAATCAAATTTATATATTAATCAGATACTTGCGAGACAAGTTTGCGTAAAGTGACCGTAGGTTTCGGTTCCTCAAAGGCATGCACGAGGAATCTAATCCAGTTGCGTTGGCTTGTGAAAATGTATGTTTGACCAAACAAAGGAAATATAATATACAAATCCAAGTCGCCTAAAGTCAACCAAAACCATCAAGGACCACTAATTTTTAAAATAAAAGGATAACTAAGAAAAACAAATATTTGATTAGCTGGCCAATGCAAATTCTGTGCAGGTTCGTAGGGCGGTTTCACTCGTCTGAAAGATTGAATGGGTAAAACCGAAGCGGCAAAGCCATCGCGCACGCTGCAGAAAAGTAGAGATCTCTGTTTTTTTCTAGATGAGTTTGAAAAGTAAGCGCAGCTAAAAGTCTTAACTCGGTTTATCTTCGATTACAGTTGGATGCAAATCTTAGATTCAGTGGGGCCGTCACCAATTCGTGCAAAAAATTTGGCAAATCTCATAGGATCTCTTTGTAAATCTACTAGTAGCTGGATTGCTGTGCCGGATCTCAACTCGTTTTGGGGAAGAGGAATAATAATATAGTATTAGAATGATGTGCAGAGCAGTAAGGATCGGAAGGTTATTGGCGTTGGTGGTGCAGGGGCGGTCGCTGTCTCATCTTTCAATTGTTTAGGTGGAGTTATTCGTCCCTCGGAGTGCAGTGATGGCGAGCAAGTCCTAGACAACGTCTCCCACAAACGACACCCAGTTTTATGCTTTTTAAAATGCCAGCGTCGATCAGTATTAGAACTGCTCCCCTTCCGTCCCCATTTCCAACCACTCTGCTTTTCATTTCTTCGATTTGATCTCAGTTGGTTTTCCATGATTTTTCCTGGTCTTTAATGTCTGGCTAAAAATTAAACTAGCTAGGCGATGCGAGTGTGAGAGATCAGGTTTGTAAATTGTAATTAGTTGTGGGGAAGTCGATCGATCGGCTTTAGCCTTTTGGGTATTAATGAACGGCAGAGGTAGCAAGGACGAGGAGCTGGACAAGTGCGAGCGCGAGGAGGTCGGGAGCGACGCCAGACCGACGTCGGGCGCTGGATCCGGCGACGAGTCGCTGCCGCCGACGCAGTCTCTGGCTCCGTCTCCTAAGAGAAGGTGAGTGGACTTGTAGGACTCTGCCAGTGTCGTCAATTCTGTGTTGGTTTCAATAATCGGACTGAGTGAGGACTGAGCATGCAGCCGGCGGGCGGTGGAGAAGCGGGTGATGACGGTGCCGATAAGCGAGACGAAGGGAGGCGGCGAGGGGGCTCCGCCGCCGGATTCGTGGGCTTGGAGGAAGTACGGGCAGAAGCCCATCAAGGGATCGCCGTATCCCAGGTGAGTTAGATTAGGCGACGATTAATTCGGGAAATTAAACGAGCTCAAAATTTGGGATTTTTTTTTTAAAAAAAATTTGTTTGATCGGCGGCGGCGCAGGGGTTACTACCGGTGCAGCAGTTCTAAGGGGTGTCCGGCGAGGAAGCAGGTGGAGCGGAGCCGGCTAGACCCGGCTGTGATCATGGTGACTTACTCCTTCGACCACAACCACTCGTGGCCGCTCCCCAAGAATCACCACAAGTACGTCGCACCGCCGCCGCCGCCGTCGCCCCTGGAGGAGCAGGCGCCGCCGGCCCCACTCCTGCCACAGAGCGAGCCCAGCCTTCCGGAGTCGATCGAGGGGGAGGAGGATGCCAAGTTCTCCGATTTGATCTCCGAGGAATCATCGCTGCTCTCCCACCAGCAGTGGTTCCCCGTCGACGTTTGCTCGACGGCCTCCACCTCCCCCTCCGCCGCCGGATCCAGCGAGCTCCTCTACGGCTCGGTTTTCTTCGCCGAGGCCGAGGCCGCCATCGGCAGCGCCGTCGCGGCGACGCTGCCGGAGGAGCGCGAGGAATCCTTCGGCGACGACGAGGAGGACTCGCTGTTCGCGGGGCTGGGGGAGCTGCCGGAGTACTCGGTGGTGCTCCGCCGGGAGCTGGCGTCCGCATCCTGGGTGGGGACCACGGGATGACCCCTCCCCGCATCCGCTCCGTCCGTCCGTCCGTCCGTCGATCGGTCCGATCAGTAGTTGACGTACAAAAACCGGCACCGATATTTCTTCCCCTTTTTTTTTTTTAGAAAAAAAAAGAGAAAAATATGGCTCGAATAACTGATATTTATCCATCAGACAAATATTTCCCCCTTTTTAAAATTTAAAATCTCGAAAGAAAATTGTTCCTTTCTCTGCTTATAAAAAATTTGAATTATTGGTTTCGGAGATTCTTCTGTGTGCGAGCATCGACAAAGCCGCCGCCGCCGGCCTTCGTCGTCCGGACTCCGCCGTCGCGGTTCATTGGTGGCGATTCTTTACACCATCGTCGTCGCTTTCGATGCTCGAATCCAATGGGACCATTTCAATCAAAGCCATCGATCGATGCATTTCCAATCCATCTTCCCCGTTCCTTCATAATTTGCCCTCCTTTTCCTGCGCTCGTGAGTGTCAGATCAGCTTCCACTTTGCATCAATGATTGTCGTGGATGAGATGCACGTGGAATCCATGCTTAAATACTAGCCAATTTGGATTTTGGGGGTCGGAATCCAGTTGCGGAAAATTACACGTCCACGTCAGAAGGCGCGTAAGCATGACGTCAGATGTGATACAGCTTGAAATATTCGTATTGATAACAATTTTATTTATTTTTATTTTATTTTTAAATATGAGGTTGCTTAAAGGGCAAGAAGATAGAAGAGAGGAATTATTCAGCTGGAAGAAGATTTAATAAAAAGAAATAAAATGGCGTGAGTGAGATTAGGTAAACATCCTTGTCTAACTCAACCCTTCCTAGCTGCATCCACATTGAAAGGGATAATTCGAGAGGCAGACTGGGGCCCAACCTTACACATCAGCACGGGGCCCGAGCCAAGTTGATGCTCCACGTCACCATCTGGAGTTAAGTCGTGTGGGCCCCTTTATAATATCATAGCGTGTGACGTGGCGCTACTTATGCTTCTTAATTGTTTTTTTTTTAAAGTTAATTAATTTTCATAATGTACCTAATCTATCACTCTATTTGCTTGTCAATTCCGGGTGCAGACATTTTAACTGCTTAAAATTAAATTTTGGATACCAAAAGACTTTAAAAAAAAAAAACTGGATATGTATCATGGTGGTTGGTACTTTAGGACTCCACAATTTTTCATGAAGTGCACCTAAAATTATGATTATTTAAAAAGAATCATTATTTTTTAAAAAAATCATGCGCACCTTGATTAGTAATTCATGGTAGTACACAATCATGATTGGAACTCTGATAGTTTTGTCAACCACGTGTGTAACAAGAGAAACATAAACAAGAAATAATGTAGCATTAGAACACAAACAGTTGTCAAATCCAAACACAAACGCACAGATGGCCGTTAGTCCACAATTGTATTATCATCAGTACAATCACCAAAATAAACAAGGTTCAGCTTTGTTGCTATGCCTATCAATTCCTAGAAGAACAGTTCCATATTATTTCCGGTTATAAATGAGAATAATATGAATTTTGCATCCAAAGAAATCTGCTGCTTGATAATGCTCCTGTTAAAAATGTTGGTCCTTTACATGTTTTGATGGAATTGATGGTTAGCAAAGATCAATGATCATTGGCTTAAAGTGATAAATAAAAAAATATACAAATTACAGGAGAAAAACGGAAGCCAATGAAAATTAAAATGGAAGAGGCTAAGGATGCTATAGAGAGTACGTGGCTTAAAGTATGTATATCGTTGAGCAATTCCTTTCTTTTAAATTAGGGCAGCAATCCATGAAAGAACAGTTGCTACTCAATTACCTAATCCTTTAGCTTGACATGGCAGAGCAGTAGCGTGTTTCTGAAGAGGATGGTACTTACACTTCAGATACGCGGGGCACAATCTTGCATTTGCGAATTTAGTCAATCAAGGAAGCATGCCGAGTTGTGCCACACACTCACATGACGTTTGTGGATGCACCGTGCACCTGAAAAAAAAAACTTCAAATGGTGTTCCACGCAGGAACAGAAAAGCTTATATAACAACTTAAGGTTTCATCCATCTAATTAATTTTTTCTACAATTATTGTATTGAGCAAAAAAAAAAACCTACAAGTTATCCCACTTCAAAAAAAGAATATTTTATATAAATAATTTTGATTGGGGGATGGAGAGGTTTGAAAAAGCTAGTCTATTTTGAACACCATATCAAAGGTTTCAATTGTCAAAAGTTGGTGGAAGAAGTCGAAAGGTTTGTGATGGATGGTACTGCTCAAAGAAATGCTGTGTGCAGATGAATTTTTGCTCGATCAATTCTAGACATCATTTCATCACAAAAAAAGGATGATGATTATATTCTTTTACAGAAGATTAGTCTGGGATAAGTTTCTTTGATTGGCAACCTCCAAAAATATCAACTCCAAGTTATCAGTTCTATGCACCTTGTGAACTAAGTGCAAAACGAGCATTACATGTTTCCTAGTAAATCACTCAGAACCACTGAACTTCGAGATAACTTACACAGCTTATATGATAATTTATGCATGTTCTACATTATCCTTCAACCTACGAGTGCTTTGGGAGTTGGGAGAAATCAATGCCATGCAGAACAGTTGGTCAAGATTGTTCTGTTTATGATGTAAACACAATCGTATCTCATCAGGAAAAGATCTATGCAGTCAGAGTACCCAAGAACACTTAAAGATCCTGAACCGAGGAAAAGATGGATACCAAAGAATTAGCCTAATAAAGTCTTGTTAGTTGATGCTGCAATGCCTGGCAACAGCCAAATTATAGCTAGAAAGGCCAAATATGGGTTTGTCTGCATGAAATGGGATGTCAGTGTTTGAAAACCAGGATTTTCTCCTTGGGTTATTTGACATTCGCATTGTGTGCCAGAGTAAAATTAATTAGGAACATATAAATAGATAGAAGTGGTTGAGCATAGATATTCTATAATGAAATTGGTATATTGGGAGCACGAAAATGTCAAATTTATCAAATTAAACACTCACCGACTCAATTCAACATGTTGCCTGCACAGATGGAAACTCAAGTTCATCTTGAACCTCACTGTCATCAAGAATGACGTACTTTGCATCTCTGTCCATTGATGTATTTGTTCCCTCTTTTTTCAGTTTGTAGTATCTGAACATCAATACGAGTTATGCACATCAAACAAGAGAAAGGAAGATCAAAAAAGACTTGGTTAGCAATAATAAAATAAGATAAAATTTATTTAAATATAGATGATGATATGATAGGAGATAGAGCACAATAGTATAGAAGGATCCATATAGCCGACCCCATCTAGTGGGATAATGCTTACTTGTTGTTGTTATTGTTTAGTATCTGAGCATAAGATGGCAACAAAAAGACAAAGTAGCGATTAAGAGACTACAATCAATTGCAATAACTTAAGGTGTTCACTAAAAGTTAGCACATTGTCTGTATCTCTCGTCTTCAATTGACGCATAGAAGAAAATGAAAATAAAGGATGTCAAGGCCACTGGCTTTGACATTACATAATCAAATGACAAATATATTCAAACATAAAAAGTTCAGGATGTCGTTAAGGCATTTTGTGATATCACAAACAAATCTCAATTTACTCGATCCTTGGACATCATCACAAACCTAGGGTTTTAGAAGAGAATGTCCAAATCTTTTATGGCTTTGACAGTAAAACAATCCAGTATCGATTATGAAGGTGCTAACCACCTGATGACAAAATTGTACAGCAAATGATGCACAAAAGAACAGAGGAACTTACTTGAAGCAATTAAACAAACTGACTCCAACCATAATAGTTAGAAGTCCAATTCCCTTTAACCAGGTAAACTGATCTTGAAAGTAAAATACTGCAACCTGACACATTTGACGAAGTGCATGGATTAAAAATATATAATATAACTCATTAATAGTCAAAACACTTAAGATTTCAACAATATTTACATCAGCATGCTATGGAAAAGAATAAATCTTCACACAGTGGTGCTGAGTAAGAGGAAATTTATGAAAGATATTTTCTCCCAAATACTGCATTTAGCTTTTGTTTATCTCACTGTCATATATAACTATATATGAAATAATCAATGGATGGTTGCATATCATACAAAAAATAAGATACACATGCTAAATGACTAAAATTGAACATTTCAAGATTAAGGGATTTCCAAAAATCTTGCAGAATGCTTTGAGAAACAATAATAATAATGATAAACCTTGTAAGTTGTAACAAAACAAGCCGCCTGAAGAATCAGCAGACTCAATATAGGAATAGAAGGTTGCTCTAAAATATGAAAATAGTCAGATGCTTTGCCATTTCTAAACAAGAAATTTATTAATTAGATATACGGTTAATTTCACGTGGATAATGAAACTGTGTGCATGTGACGTTCTAATTGAAGCTAGAATGCTTTGCATGTCCATATATCAATGAGAATTAGGATGACTGCCACATTTATCAGATACACTAGATTTGCATGCATGTTAAAAGTCATCTAGACAAAAATATTTCGTACCAAAATTGTAACAGCTTCCTTCACAATGCCAGCTACAGTGACTGTCACTGCACTAGTTGCTGAAACAAGAATATATTCTGTCAAAACCTGCGTAAGACAGGTTTGCTTTAGAGTGTATAGATTGATGGATGGCTATTTAAAAAGCAAGTTGTTGAGAGCAGAAACTACTAATTGGTCAATACTCATCAAAGTGCATCATTTAGCTATGGGTGGCAATTGTGTTCTATTAATCCTGTTATTTGGGTCAACAAAAAATTATATGAAATAACATAAAAATAATATTATATTTTAAAAGTTACTTTATAAATATAAGAATAACTAATTTCTAAAGAATTAAGTCATATGAATTAGTAACAAATACTTTTTTAATATGAATCATAATTCTAAACGAGTCAATTAGTCTCAAGCCATTTATATAATTGGATCTTGTCATATCACTATCATGTTTTGCCTCTGTTAATTGCATTTCTGATTGGGTCAGGCCATGTCTAATTTTGGCAACTGTAGATTTAGCCCTTAAAGTTGCAACATACATAATAGGAAGTCTTACCATACAAAATGCCAATGCTCCTCCAAAAAGCATAAGTAGGCAGCTTCGCATTATGTGTTTTGTGCTATCAAAGTAATTGCTTTCCTTAAACTTATCCCAAGGATCCAAAACTAGAGAAAGGACAGCAGTTATGATTGCCATTACCGGTGTCACATAACTCATCAAAGTGATTGGATTCTTCAAACCTGCATAATATGAACTAAATGAATTACATATCTCCTGTCGTATGCTAGGAGGCTTAGATGATGGAGGAAAGATTGCTTTTTCTTCCGACTGTGGCTAAATGTGGCATGGGTAATGCAGAAATCAATAAAGAAATCCCTTGCTTACCGTATGCCTCTTTCTTCATTGATGGATTTGATGCCAATTCACATACAAAGTAAAAGTTAGCTAATGATGATTAAGATCAAGAAGATAAAATGAAAATACCAAGTATAAAATGCATCTGTAGTGACCAACCTGCAAGAGAATCTGAGTCATGCACCAGCGAAAACCAGCCATAACAGCGGATAACATAACAAAAATGAAGCCCCAGAACTCAAACTTTGTCTCTTTTGTAACTGAAACAGCAGGCAAAGTGAATTTGAAAATATGAAAGTGCAAAAAATTTTAGATTTAACAATATAGCCAACTATTTTAACTTGAAAGATGCACCAAAGCAACATCAAATTTCAGCTGATATGTTTCAGAATTTAGATTAAAAGTTGCAGAAGAACTAGAATGCTTCCAAGAGGCACAGAAACAAACACAATCTCCAAAAGAAGATATCTTAGATGACTATCAGAGACAAATAACTGCCACGAGGTAGAAGCTAAAAGAGTTAAACACGTGATTTCTGAGTTCTCAACTATTTTGGAAAGTGACATCTATTAAATTCTAATATCCTAGTGGAACAAGGATTTAGCTTCACACCTGTTTATTTGATTAATAACTGAAACAAATTCAAACAAAACAGAGCTAATGTAACAATCCTTATGTGTTAAGGTAAAACAAGCTTCTTGCATGATTCCACTACGCATGTCATAGAACAAATATTCGAAAGAACCATCAAGATCAAAAAATTAAACAAATGACATGCAAAAGGTAGAATAGGATAGCATTTGTATCCCAAAAGGTATTTCAGACAAACGGGGGACTGAATATTCAGCAACAGGACATATGATGCAGAAATTTCAAACTCTTAACGATTAAAATATTTTCACTGAGAGGTGAATAGAACATTTGCACCCTACTACCCTTGCATTATTGGTACTGAAAAAAATGATTTATCATGCTATAAATGTTGAAAAATAAAATTAAGTTTAGACAGTGTGAGGCTGAACACTGTTAATGAAGATTTATCATGCTATAAATGTTCAAAAATAAAATTATTACCTGTTAATAAAACGCCAACAGAAATAATAAGCATAATGCCTACAAGCTTCAAATTAGGTTTCTCCAACCTTCAAAAGCATAGAAAAGGATTATAGTATAACTCAAATAATATCAGGTACATAACCAACAGCAACGCTATTGAAAAAAAAAACAGATTTAAACATTTACCTGAAGGCAAAAGCAAACATAAGGAGAAATATAGGAGTGGCTGATTTGCACTGCAAAGAGGGTACAGAATTTGTAATTGAAGTAGACTGCAACTCTAAGAGCACTGTAACCAATAAAATGCAAAATAGTCGGAGAAAAAAATTGCGAGCCAGTAGTCAGGGCATACCATTGTTGCAAATGTCACAGTTATAAATACAAGAGACTCATTGCTTAAATTCACATCTAACGCAGTTCCAATAGCAGTTGGAACAACTGCAAAAAAATCCCCACAAAGCATTAGCATTTATCAGGTACAGCAAAGGGAAGAATGTACAAAAACAAAATAAGGGCTAGATCTCCAATAAGAGATGACGTATGAGTAAGCATGGCTTCTTGTAAGTGACATACATAAGAGAAGAAATAAAAGATCAAAGAACTATAAAGAATCCAGAAGCTAGAGAAGTAAAAAATGAACTTGGGTGACAAAGAAGCAATAGATGAATAAGGAAAAAAGCTACTCAGATACAGAAGTATTCACAATTTTACTTAAAGGTCTAGAATATTCAGTTACAAAATGTCACTTGAAAAAATAAACAAAAGAAATACTATTAATTCAGCCTCATTCCAAACCAGGAAACAAATTTAAGCAAAGTTTGACTCAGCATCGTCTCCCCTGCATGGGGTTCCATACAACAAAGATAACTTGAAACACAAATACTAGAAAATATGAAGAAAACTTATTCCAGAATAAATCTAAGAACATACCATTAATATAAAAAAATCAAGGTAGCAGAGAAGAGAATGCTCTAAGATGGACAAGTGGAGTTTTGAAAAAGGATAAAATACGAAAAACTAATATATGAGATCAAGTAAGTGTAATTTCAATAGATGATAGAGTGAGAGAAAATAAGATGAGAAGGTATAGACACATCCAAAGATGACCAATAGAATTAATAGTCAAAATAGTTAAATGTAAATATCTATCACAAAAAATTTGAATCTATTAAAGAAAAAGGTAAAAGGGAGACAAGGAGAAAAAAATATTAGCCAAATAAAGAATAATTTAATCAATTTGAATATAACTAGGATATTGTCTGGCATAGGGCTCAATGGTTAGATAAAATTCATATAGATGACCCTAAAGGGTTAGGACAAACATGGCATCTTGATGATAATGATATAAGAAAATGGCATTAGTAAATGGGAAAAAAATCTTTGCTTATATAGAAGAGTAATGCAATAACTTTCTTTATTTGGTTCAGAACATGAAGTGTTAATGCCTTTGGAACCTATAAGTTCATCAAATAAACTCTAATGTCCTATAAGTTAATCAAGTATATCACAGTCACTATCTTTTATACCGGAATTATAAAAGCCGTGAAAAAATAGCATGCTTAATCGAGAATTTGATCAATTCACCAATATTCTCTTCAGAAAATCCATAAACACTTCAATCCTAATTTGCAATTTTACCTCTGAAAAAGTAATCCTTCCATGACATGATATTCCTGCTGCCTTTTGATATTCGAGACTGGATATACACAATGGCATTTGATAAAATGGCTTGCATAGAAAAATGAATCGTATTCATCAACAGTGGAGCTGGAAATTTCCCCAGATCATCACCTAGCAATGTCTTATTGTACCTAAAGCAGCAAACAACGCGATTTCAGGGGAAAAAAAAATCTAGTATCAACAGGAATCAGAGTTGACATAAAAAAAAAGCTAGCCACTTACACCGTCAAGCAAGTACTGAATGTGTACCAAACCAGTATATAAAACAGAGTCTTCAGCAAGACTGCAACAGAAATTGGGCTCTTCCTGGATTGCTCCAAAGACTCGAGCTTTGCCGTAGAATCGCTGACGTGCACACCGTTCTCTATATCCAAAGGCACGTATTTATCCCCGTCCCTATTCACAAATCCCGAAAGCATGCTCCTCTGCCGGAATTCGTGAGTTCTCCATTGTCTCTCGTCCTGCGATCCCACTTTATCAGGCCTGCCCTGATGAAGCAACGTCAGTTCGAATTCTTCGGACTCTTTACCCGCTGAGCTGGCCCTAGGGGATCCATCACCTTCCGCGGCGCTTGGCCGCAAGATCCCGTTCTCGTCGCACCACCGCGAGAAAGAGGGTTCCCTTCGTAGCGATGGCTTGAGGTCCTCCTCTTCTTTACCAACCTTATCGACTTTGTCTTCCGAGTGAGCAGCAGCTGATGATGCTTCAACCATCTCGTCATCTCCTTGTCGATTGCTCTGCTGCATCATCAACAAGACTTGCGATTCCCACTCAGGAGTTAATGCCCACTCAGATCTCTGCTCCAAATCAATCTAAAAACGCTTCGAGAAGCAGACTCGGAAACAACAGAATCCTGTCTTTTTCGACGGCGGTTGGATCTTTGGATTGTGCATAGATCGAGGAAGAGGCGTGTTGACGTCGATCACAGCGGCTTGCAGAGGTACCGCACCCCTCTGGGCGGCGCCGAATGGAATGAGAGATTAAAATTAGGAGGGCAGAGTTGGGGCGAGGCCCTTCGCAGGTTGGTAAAGTGGCCGTCGCAGGAATGAATTAAATAAGCAACGTGGCTTGGTGCGCGTGGTAAGTGAAGGAGGTTACTCTACGCTGGCAAAAAGGGATCAGGATTAATACGAAGATAAATCACATGCAATTATTAATATTTAGAATAATGATTAATATATAATAAAAATATTTATCTTGACTTTATTGAAATTCAATTTTCAGAGCTTATAAAGAATATTACTCCACGATCTTAACTGAATTGATAAATAACATATTAATTGTTACATGAAATTTTAGGATCAAATTATTTAGATTGACGGGATGCACCTCTCACTTATTTTTCCGATCACCGTAATTTAATTTCTTTATGTTTATCCTCATATGAACTGACTAAGAGTGAATGTATTAATCTTTTTGTCATAGGATTAGGGATGACAATTTCACCGAACTCGATGGAAGATCCGACATCCGATCCGAATGGAGAAGGGTATGGAAGGATTATCAATACCCGACTCGAATACCCGATTAAATAATATATATACATATATTAAAAAAAAAATTTCTTTTTCCAAAACCAATTTACTATTTTTTTTGATATTAGAAGGAGACTGTTTAATATATTTTTTTTAATTATATATATATATATATATATATATATTTTAATAGGTGGTTAATTTTAGTATATTTTTGTTGAATGATAATAGTTAGATAGAAAGAAGAAAAATTATAACTATAGAAGATATCCGATCATTTAATGAGTATGAGTATATTCATCGAAGATCCTATACCGATGATATGGAGACGGAAGATATAGAATCCGATCCGAACCCGACTCATTGTCATCCCTACATAGGGTAAGCGGAGGACGGTAAATGTGATTAGATCGAATAAATATCAAATTTAAAATTTCAATTTGATTATTTTAAAATTGAATGTGAGACCACATCTCTGTGCCTCAAGGTAATCGATGAAATATCGGCAGAAACAATGGGCGTTTGGTTTAAATTTATCAATCGGAATGATAATGGGTTTGATTATGGAGTCAATGGGAATGGGAATTAGGATTGCATTATTAGCGTTTGGTTCAAAATCTGGAATGAATATGATTATAATTGATGATGTTTGTTTCGAATCAACATTAGTAATGAGAATCAAATAAATTTCCAATTTTATCCTTCCATGTTAGGTACATGTCCGACGTCTCCCCCTCCGTCGGCAGCAGCGACCACGCCAGCAGTCCGACGAGGCTCCGGAAGCACTCCCTCTCCAGAGCAAGCCGCTCGTTGCACATCGCCGGGAAGCTTTCTCCAGCATCTCGAAATAGGAGCCGTAGAACCACAGGCACTCCTCGAAGGACTCCATGAACTCGCTTGCGGCGCCGAAGTCCGCCTCGTCCTCCACTACGGTCAATACCCTCGGCCGCAGCACCGCCGCAGCCCGTAGGAACGAGTCCCGCGAATCCTCGCACCCGGCTCTCTGAAGAGCGCCGACGCAGTTCACCGCGACGACCTCCCCTTCGCGGAGCTCGAGCTTCTTGGGGCGCAGCGCGTCGATGAGGCGTGGCAGCGTGGGGGCAGCGATAGCCCGGAACTCAAGCGGCACGCCCATTAGCCGCGCGAACTTCTCGATGCGCGCTCCAATCTCGGCCACGACGCCAGCGGCAGTGGAGGAGACGACGGTGAGCCGGACGCGCGGGGCGTCTGCGCCGGCGCGTGAGGCGAGGGCCTCGAGGGAGCGTGGGCCACTGGGTGCAGAAGGTGTTGCTGATGTCGACGATGTGGAGAGCAGGCTCGCCGTCGAGGGCCTGGAGGAGGGCGCCGTTGGCGGCGACGTGGCCGAAAGTGGACCACGGGGCAGCCTCCTGGAACTTGAGGGCGAGGCGGCGGGTGGAGGCGAAGGAGACGGTGCGTTCGGCGACGGCGAGGGAGGTGCTGTAGTAGTGGTCATCGGAGGCTGTGGCTCGGCAGAAGAGGGCCTGCAGGAAGGCATAGGGGAGGTGCTGCTCGCAGTCGCCGTAGGGGGAGGCGAACTCGTTGAGCATCCAGAGGAGGCGGCGTTGGCGTCGTTCGAAGCAAAGAGGAGAGAAGGAGAGAAATGAGACGGGAAATTAGGTTAAGGGTATTTTTGGTATTAATGAGAAATTGTGATTGCTGCAAATACAGGAATGGGTGATTGAAGGGGTGGGGCACCGGAATAAGCCATTACCCACTAATAAGGAATCATTCCCTTATTTTCATTCCCATTGTTTGTAATCCAAACATTAACATTGATTGCTATTCTCATTCCTTACCTCTATTCCCTTAAACCAAACGCCCCCTCAAGAATCTTTTGATCAGTTTAAGTTTGGTTTCATGTTTATTTGATTCTTTAAAATTTTATCTTTTAAATTTATTTGATTAATTATTGTTCTTAATAATATAAATTTATTTATTTATTTAATAAGTTGGTGAGTATTTTATTAATGAATATTATTCACAAATATATTCATAAACGTACTAAATTCATATATGCTCAAATTTATTTATTTAATTAAATAAATGATTAAATTTAATTATTTAGTTAATTATATATATATTAAACAAATATAAATAATTTTTTATCAAACCGAAAACTAAATTTATCCACAAACCTCCTGTTCATTGACAACGTTAATTGTGACTTTGGGCCTCTCTTCCTTTGTTCGCCCTCAGTTGAGGCGCTCTCTTTTTTTTTTTTTTTCCATATCCTGTTTATTAGAAAATTAATTTGATACAACCATCTCCCGAAATATACGATAGATCTTATAAAAAAACACAGAAATCCATGAACAACTTTTAAAAATAAGATTGGTATTTAATAATTTCCTTGAAATTACTATAAACACAAAACAATGCGTTACAAGCATCCACTAACGGAGTCAAACCAAAATGAATCAGCAAGAAAATTAGTACTTATTTAACAGTGACAAGTAGAAACTAGGCACACTTTTGCAAGAGAGATCTAATTCTATTCACTCTCTTAACCTGAGGTAGCAAAAACGTTTGGTACTCACCGCACATGAAAATTTTGAAGTGATGTAAGCTATCTTCACATGTAAAAGTATAATATTTAAAACTCAAATAAACTCTAAACTGAAAAAAATAATGATCGATAAGCTTCAAGAAAAAGGGGCATATAATAAAGGAAACTCTTTATATACAAGTCACGATAATCTCTAATGATAGTTAGAGATTAAACAAACTTACTTGAAGCAATGATTGCTCATGTGAGTTATCTTCTGTTCCAAGAAGTTACCAGGAATTCAAGAGAAGATGATGACACCATTTAACTGCTAGTATCAACATGATAGCAAAAGTCCAGAATCTCCGATATTCTTTATGTTCAAATGCAATATTCAAATATCCAAAATAGCAAGGGGCGTGCGTGCTTGCCAGATTAGAGAGCATTTAACATTTCACTCCAAATGTAAATACAAGTTCTTAAGACAATGAAACAACTAGATTAAACTTTGGTAATCAGAGCACGTGAACTTTTAACTGTTGAAAACAAACAAGAGCGACCTTAGCAGCTTTGATGAACTTGACGAGTTAACTCTTGAATCCAGTTACACAAGATAAAATTGGACTTTGGCAAATTCAGAAAGATGAGTCATTTACAAGATTTACAGCGATGTTGCACTTCGAGTTTTAGTGCTTCAATCTCCTGTTAGTTCTCCCGAATTAAATTAGTAGGATCACTCAGAACATATTTTGGTAATTCATACTTAGCACCTGTATAACATTAATAAAAAAATTCTGATATGTGATATCACATATACAATTAATAGTGTGTAAAAGAATAAGATGACGTAAGATTGCCTTAACCTCTTTCATCATAACAAACAGTCAAGTCAGCATTTGAATTGATGATTCCTGCACTGTCCACTATAACTTGAGCAAGATTTAAATCAGCTTCTGCTGCAGCTCTGAGCGCATCCCATATCTCTGTTACATAAATAACAAACTGATTTGGTTTTGTTTTACTATTTACCTGTGAAGTTTGAAGAAGAAAATATTGTATTGCTTTTCATGGTAAAACTATAAACCTAGTACTAATGAGGCTAAACTCATTATATCTAATAACCTATTAGCTTCTTACATGAACTAAAAAATATAGATTAAGACGTACCTTAGTGAAACAAAAACATAATACTCGCACATGGATGAAACAAAACTGAGTTATTAAAACACACAGCCAATGATTGGTCTCCAGTGGCTGTGGAGATGCACAGAAAAACTTAATGAGTTATTAAATAATCTTCAAAGACTATGCACTTCAACACACAGAAAGACAAAACATCTAAAACATGATCACAGTTTGACTCCTTACCATCAAAATTTCAGATTTCAAGATCTTTCCTCATGACCATAAGCTATTATACCAAAATGTTTGTGATCTAAAGTCATACTTTGACCTCGTATTTAGTCAACAAAGGCTCTGCATAGATGAACGAAAACTTTCTTGCTAACTACTAGACCTGGTCTTTGATTGTACTATGAGTCTGTTCCATCAAATAAGGCATGCTATGAAATGAAAAAATGAATCCGTTTGATAATTGAATTCATTTTAGAAGGGAAAGGAGGTGCAAACCTGCAGAGATTAATTCCAAATTAACTTCGTTAAATTACTCTCACCTAGTTAAGTGTTTGCTAATTGAATAGATGGACATATGCCAGAGAATTCATTGTTGAATTAACAAAAGGAACAGTTGCAGCATTTTAGAGGACGCTCTCACCTTTTTGGCCACCATAATGAGGGGCTGTGTCCCAAAATTCATCGCGCATTTGCTTAAGCTGTGTGGGAGTAATTGTCTGAGGATGTTTCCAGGGTTTTGGTTTCTGTATTTTCTTAGTATTTTCTGCAACAAAAATCAATCAGCTCAAACATAAATGTAATTAAATGGATGTTCAAATAAGTTTCAGGAGGATTCTATAAAAGTAATAAGTATCGGAACAAGTCACCAAGATATTAACATAAATAATAGCTTGAACATTTTGCAAAGGCAGTATTGCCTACGGAATATTTGATGAAAGTTGTAGAGGCAACTGAGCAAATTGGAACATCATAGACAATGTATTAATTAATTTTGAAGCAATCTACCCTGCAACAAATGTTTCTAACAGAAGTGTCGTTAGTGGCCTTAGATAATTCAAATTCAATCTTTTCTTTGCCAACCGTCAAGGAGAGCTTGTGATTTTTGGCATCAATCATGGCTCCAGCGGTGGCTAAGAAAGGCCTCCCTAAAACGATTGGGATCCGAGGATCTTCATCCATATCTAGGATCATGAAATAATTTGGCACGACGAATTTCCCAACCTTTACTTATACGTCCTCAAGAATACCTAGCGGTACTTGACGAATTGATCAGTTTTAGTTTAACTTCAGCTTGACAATTTTCATAAATGTAAGTTCTATTTAGTTTATAATTTTTCTAATAAAAATGATAAATCTAACCATACATATGCTTGATGCCTTATCCAAAGAACCATCCTGGCTCCGCCACTGGTCTCCACCTAAATAAATGTAAGTAAGACCCCCAACTAGAAAGAGGCGGCCTAACTTGAATTCTTAATGAAAAGAAAATTCATGAACGTAAAAAAAAAACAAAGAAAAGGGGCAACTCAACCAACCATCTGGAAGAGCGAAGCACGGACTACCAGGGAAAAGAGAAAAGGGAAATTGTTTGATAATTCAATCACGTTACATGTCCACATCCAACTTTGAGCGAGGTAAATCCATGGCGGAAAGGAAGGACATTGTTCGATGCCAAGAATTTGCTAATCAGTATTAACCTTTTACTTCGAGCTTATCTTATTTTATGCCCATTATTACTAACGATGTTTAATTGATCAGACCATGCAACTTGACCATTGATAGTACTCGAGATAAGGGGAAAAAAAACAATTAGATGCAACAGACAGCCAGAAACTATTGAAAAAATTGCTCAGCAAAGGACCAGAAGAAGAAACACTGATTTAGTAAGCTTCTATTTCACAAATCAACGCGAAACAAGCCCATTTCAAGACTCAACCTTTTCGAAGCCTAAAAGAAAGAATCTAACAGCCGAGACTAGAAACCCGCGAAACTATCGTCACTCTGTCGCACAAAGGGGGAAAAACAATATGGACAAGATTATTACACAGATAATCGGAAGAAGCCGAGTGAACGGATCCGAATTCACCTTCTACTTTGGCAGCAGTGGATCCAGCGCAGCCCATGGTTCCACGCAGCGCGACCTAATGGATCAGTATTGAGGGCGGGAGCTTTATCTAGAATTGGAGAAGGGTAAGGGGAGGGGAGATGGGATCATGGGATGGGATGGTCGGCGCCTCGTTCTCCGCCGAGGATCTCGAGAAGGAAAGGAAAGAGGAAAGGGGATCGCGGCACTGGAAGGCCGAAGGGGGAGTCCGAGAAGATCCGGATTCGAGCCGAGGTCAATTATCGCGTGCCTTCTTGGCCTGTGGCATACCATCGAGACAGCAATAGAATATATCTTTAATTGATTTTCTTATTTGTTTCTCCTATTAAAAAAAGGGCCAGTAAAGAGACAAGTTCTTAAGCCAACAAACGGCAGACCAATAAAATAAGTATATAAACAAGAACACTTTCCTGGTTTATTTGTAAATTTGGCTGCATCAGAAAGAAATTCTCTGACAAAAATAAAAAAAATCTAGTTTATGACTGGTCAGATTTCAGGTTTAGGAATGTCCGTAGGCAACGAGGATTTCTCAGAGGACTCCGCGAGGGCCCTGAGCATGTTTACGACGTCGCTAGTGTCGTCGAGATAATACTTGGCTTTGCTTGGTTTCTGCCCGACTGTGCAACCGAACAACGAAGTGTAAGGGGAGACTAAGTTCCTCGTCACCATGTCAGTGATGCCTTCGAACATGTCCTCGTCGGATCTGTCGTCGCCGATGCACAGCACAAAGTCTGCCTGTCTCCCGCCCTTCACCATGGAAGACAGGATTTTCTCTGCAACCGAACCTTTACTTACTCCCTACAAAGACATAAAATCTGGCAGGTTGTCGACTGTCGATCTAGAACATCAAGATGTGCAAAAATTAGAAATTTGATATACCTGAGGTTTGACTTCCACGATGAACTGACCGCTTTTCACTGAGACAGGTTCGTTGGCTAAAACACTTTCAAGGTGGTCGAGCATTTCTTTAGCCTGTGCAGAACCAAAGCCCGGGTCAGCATCTTGATGGTGCCAAACCAACGCACTTTCTTTTGTTTCCATATACGATCCGTCCGTAGATTCAGTATACAATTTCATCACTGGCTCAGCCATCAGCATCCAGCCAAAGTCGGTGTTTTGGCAACAAACCTCCCATTCTTCATCGCTGGTCCACCTGAAAATGTAGTTGGTGATTACTATGCTCCAAGTAATCCAGAGTAGCAATGGCCGGTTGAGCCGTTTGGAATATGATAAACTGAATTGGTAGGGAAGAAGAAGAAACAAGAAACAAGAGACCTCATGAAGTAGCCATGCTCTGCTGCAATCCCAAGCTTTTGGCACGGAGTAAACCACTTGGCCAAACTATCTCTTCTCCTTCCACTGACGAGAAACACTACATTCTTATTATCAAAGCATAGCAAATTAACGATCCTGATAATCTCTGCGCTGGGTTTCTTGTCAATGGCGGTGGGAGGAACCAGAGTTCCATCGTAATCTAAAAAGATTGCCCTGCTCTTTGCATTCTCGTAGGCCGACACAATTCCATCCACAGTCAGTTTCCTGAAGTTGGGATCCAAGGCCACCACCCTGAATCCAAATCCCAGCCCAATTCCCCAGCACCTCTTTCGGAAGTGATCGCGGCAGCACCGCTCCAAGTCCTGCAGGAAGCTCTTAGACCAGAATCCAACATCATGAGTGCTCACGTACTTGTAATGCTTGTCGTGCCGCAGTTGTTTCTCGGTGTCGGATAGGGAGATCGCCTCGTTCATGGCCTCGCCCGTCGACTCCACGTTCCAAGGATTCACTCTGATGGCGCCGCTCAAGGAAGGCGAGCACCCAATGAATTCCGACACCACTAGCATGCTCTTCCTTGGGATTTCCGGCTCAGAGATAAAGAAGCCGCCAGTGATCCCTTGCCTGCACACGATGTACTCGTACGGCGTGAGGTTCATGCCGTCTCTGACTGCCGTCACTACCACGCATTCGGCGATTGTGTAGAACGCGATCCTCTCGGCGAGAGGAACAGGGCGGTCTATGTAGACGACCGGAGTGTATCCAGCATTGCCGAAGGCTTTATTGATCCTCTCACAGCTCTCCACGATCTCCCCTTGAATGCTCGCGAGCTCCTTCCCGCGCCCCCTTGCGGGGTTGGCAATCTGAACCAAGACAGCCCGTCCCCTCCACTCCAGGTGAAGCTGCAGCATCTGCTCGAAAGCGAGAATTTTGAGATGGATGCCCTTGAAGATGTCCATGTCGTCGACGCCGAGGAGCACGGTCTTGCCATCAAACTGGCGGCGGAGATCGTCGAGGTCTTGGTCCTTGTCGGGCAGGCGCAGAACGGATTGGAGCTGGCCCATGTGGACTCCGATGGGCATGATCTTGATCCCAACGGTGCGGCCGAAGTAGTCGACGCCGATGTAGCCTCGCTTGGATTGGTACTCGAGACCGAGCATGCGGCTGCAACAGGAGAGGAAATGGCGGGCGTAATCGAAGGTGTGGAAGCCGATGAGGTCGCAGTTGAGGAGGGCCTTGAGGATCTCCTCGCGGACGGGGAGCGTGCGGTAGATCTCCGATGAGGGGAAGGGGCAATGCAGGAAGAACCCCATGCGGAGGCGATTGAAGCGGCGACGGAGGAAGGAGGGGAGGGCCATCAAGTGGTAGTCGTGGATCCACACATAGTCGTCCTCCGGATTGAGAACCTCAATCACCCGCTGCGAGAAGATCTTGTTGGCGAGGACGTAGGATTCCCAGAGGCCGCGGTCGAAGTGCCGCCCGCCAACATTGTCGGAGAAAGGCAGCATGTAATGAAAAAGGGGCCACAGCACTTGCTTGCAGAAACAGTGGTAGAACTTATCGTTCACGTCGGCGGGGAGAAAGGCCGGGACGCACCGGAAGCGCTCTAGAAGAGTCTGAGCGACCTCGTCCTGTTCCCCGGCGTCCACAGGCACGCGGAGGGAGCCTACGTAAAGGACCTCCATATCATCGGGGAGGCCGCACTTAAGCTGGAGCGGGAGCGCATCCTCGTCCCAGGCGAAGGACCATCGTCGGTCTTCAGGGCCGCGGAACACGCTGAGGGGGAGTTGGTTGGCGACGATGATGATGCGGTCCTGTGAGAAGGAGGAGGGCACGTCGGAGGAGACGCTGAAGTCGCGGTCATCCTCTTCGAGACTGCAGAGCGATCCCGGAACCGTCATGTTGCGCGGCATCCGGCGGCGAAGACGGCAGGAACCGTCGCCGCCGCCGCCGAGGGTAAGCGCCGAGAAGTTCCCCGACGCGAGGTCGAGGAGGTTGGTGTACGACCTGGACATCATCTTGGTAACTGCTCTGCTTTCTACGGAAAATTTATTGGAAGAGAAGGAATTCCTGCCTAATGAACTAACTGTCCGTGAAGAGGAGGAAACTGACGCTTCCGAAGATGAAAACAAAAATATGGAGAAACGGAAGGATATTGGAAAGAACGAGGGGTTCCACAGAAAATGGAGCGTGAGGACTTGGGACGTCGCCACGTATGATAGGCGGACTGAAACGATCCGGGTCTACGGATCGAGGTGGATAAATTGTGTGATTTATTTTACAGGTAAAATTAACAATAGTTTGTTTAATTATAGTAAGTACGAAAATTATGATTAGAATTTGATGATATAAAGCCCATTACAATTACAAACTATCATTATTAATATTTTGCATAATCTTATAAGCAAAATCTAAACACGATTTTAATTTTAAACTGTATTTCAATTCTGGCAATCTCGCCGACAAGTAATCACTAAGAGAGTTGTAGCCGTGGAGCTTGACCGCGGGCAGCTATCACTCTACAAACATTAAGCTACTGACTCTAATGTTCAAACATGTTTTTTGCTCTCTCTGATTGATGTGCTATAGTGTTAGGAAGAAGTTATTCGACGTTTGATGTTATAATACTAGCGTTATTACATGGGAGTAAAAATTTCTCCGAGCAGGAGATTGTATCTTTCTGTCTAATATTATCGGGTGAGATACAAACAGATAAATCACGGAGTACATTTATCCTAACATAACAACCCTTTACATGAAAAATCAGGTACCTCCCTAGTAGAGTAGACACCATGTAATTAATCTCCCTAAATAATATGATAAAGGTTAATGCAGACTTGTCTAAGAGGCATTTTTTTACACAAACATAAAAACAGAAAACATTCTACAAAATCAAAGAGCCTGATATGTTTTTAGCTCAGAGACCAATATTTTCATAGACTAAATTAAAAGTTGTCATATTTAGGCTTCCAAAATACAAATCTCTAGCATTTTGCACAGCACAATTAAGGGGCGGATAAAACTTGAATATTTAGTGTGATCATCAGATGGAACTGTTGTTGGTACTGAGATTGCGATTCTTACCAGGAGCAATCTTGCATTTAGCTGCATGCTGCTTTAGAGAAAAAACAACCCCTTGTTTCTGTGCTAAATCATTCCAACTCTTTGATGATTCTTCTTTTTCTGAAGGGCTGCACGGGAATACTTCCAGGGGCACTATGAGCTCTCCTCCTTTCATCCTTCTTATTTTCAGCTTCAATCATTGTCCGCCTCAAAGCTGCCGCCTTGTATACCGGTTTGGGCAAGTGTCTATGTCTGAATACAAAATAAAGATTGTTATCAACAAAAAAAAAAAAAGCACAACATTGAGGTCCATCAAACACAAGTAGATCAGAGGGTGAACGCTTCAGAGTATTTGTTTTCCCAAATAAACGTGAAAAAGACCAACCTGACAATACGTTTCACGTCCGTTAGATGTTGGTAACGTTCTTTGACAGCATCTAGATATTCTAGCTTTCTCTTTTCCCTAGGTAGGAGCTGCATTGGACGAGGAGGTACCAAATGGGATTAAGAACGAAAAGAAAAGCCAAGGCGGTTGTGGCAAAATACAAACGAAACATCTTAGAAATGGCAACCAACTAGACCAAAAATTATTCTTTTCAATTAGTAGTCAGGAATAAATCCACATGTAGATTTGACAAATATGAATATAGACCAGAAATACTTATTAGCATTGCTAAATCCAATTGTTGCTTATTACTAGGACAAACCAATGGTCATGAGAGATATTGCCCGTCGATATTTTATATCAAAGGTATGAGAAATCTAGAAGGTTATCCATACTTTTGAAAAAAAAAACCAATAAAGATTCAGTTGAAAGTTCAGGGCCTTACTACTCCCATCTGTTCTGAAGCTTTTGCTTTCCAGAGTCGGAGATTAGTATCATCACTTCCAGAGATAACATAAGAGGCATCACAACTGAACCTCACACAGAAGACCCTATATTACACAGCAATATGTCAAATATCTTGAAAGGGAAATGAAGAGAGACATGGTATAGGAAACAAGAGACATCTATGAAAAAACAAAACCAATCAGTCAACAACGAAAAAATAAATAATCTTATGACAATACCAAGACCAAAATATTGATGTGTTAGTGCAGACTATGAATTAATGTTTCACACGGACACAGTAAAATGAGTTAAAAGAAAGAAAAACCTTTGCATTCGCTTAGTATGATAGATCTCCCTACTATGGCCACCATTGAATGGGAAGATCCTGACCTGCAATCACAGTTCCATTAGCAACTAACTATATTATTTCAGCATGGCTCTTTGTAGGCCAAATATTGCAAGAGAAGACAAAAAAGCACAACGATCTAACTCACTGTTCTATCATAAGAACCAGTAACAAACTCACGCCCTGTGGGAGAGTAGTCAATGTCCATCCTGTAGTCATCAGCATTAGAGAAAGCAAATATCAACTTATTCAATTCCATGAAAATTATAGAATATGTGCAGGGGAAAGAGAATGTGATAATCTCACTCACACAGCAGAAACGTGATCTTTGTGCACAAGCTTTGCTTCATTTAATTTCCTACCATCATAAGTATAACAGTTGCAGTCTTCATTTGCCTACAACAACAAATTATCATTTGGCATTTAAGAAAATTAGCTAAATTTGGATTGTAAAGGTGACAATGGAGAATACAAGTATTAGAGATTTTGAGATCTTTCACACCAATATCTACTTAGACTAGCCAATTGGGCTGTACTAATCTCAAGCAATATCTTAGATGCTACAGTTGAGTAGGTCATCTAATTCTCCATTTTGATATAAAATGGTCGTGAAACATTCTTATTTAATGACAAAAGCACTCTCATGTGTAAGACTTGTATCTATGAAAATCAATGACAAAGAAAGAAAATACACCCAGAAATGAAGTAACAAATTAAAAAGAATTGAATGAACCGGAAAACAAATCAGAACTAAGGCAAGAAAAAAAGCATAGCTTTAGTTTAAAATGCTTACAGCTGTAAAATTCATTGGCTCCATGGGATTCCAACATATAGCATTAGTCTTGGTCTGTAACAGAAAGTAGATGTTAAAGACTTTAAAAAAAAAAAAAAAATTAAGTTAGCTTCATTAATCCTGTCATTTAACTTGTCAAGCTTTCTCTATTGTATGATAAATTCGAGTGTGCTTAAATATTTATGATAATATTTACAACACCCTCCCTATAGAAACATGGAGCTGGCGTGATGACCTCAAATTCTTGATTAATTATTAGTGCTAGAATTTTCAAAATCAGACATCACATATACACATAGTTATTTAACGCACAAGGCACCCAAAAGGGCATAGATGCTATGAGACCTGAGACGCACGGAGCAAGGTGAGGCACATGCCTAAACGAAATAAGATGCTCTGGGTATAAATGTTTACAATTCAAACATATTTAGAAAATTTCTACTAAAATATTTCACTAACAAAACTATAGTTTATAAAATATTAAATAGTAATATAAATATAAAATTCACTAACAAATAAATACGTTATGCACGAAATTCAAATTTTAAAAAACTTCAAATATCAAAAATTTCATCCTCTTTCTCAATCATATCATTATTATCATCACCAGATATTTCAGATTTGTATAACTAAATGTTCATCGGTTTCCTCGAACCGATTTCTTCCGCCTCTCACAAGGTGCACGGACCTTTAATAAATATGCATATACAACAGGTGAACAAATCAACAAATATATCATCAATTGACAAATTGAAGCAGATGGTCTGAATCTTAATTAAGGGTTTTGATACATTGTAAATATAGCTTTCTAGATGGGAAAATGGTGAAGAAAGACTCAACAATAATAATGGTAAGAAGATGAAAAACCTGCATAATTAGTTTTCTAGCAGGGGATGACATGCGCAAATCATATATAGCTATGCTGCGGTCACTGCCAAAGTGAAAAGGCATCATAAGCAAATAACTTCAACAGATGTTCAACACAAATTAACTCATATCATTTAAATGATCAGACATCCAAACAATGAATTAGGTAAGCAAGGCAAAAGCACAAAAAATCACTTGAATATACCAGCATTAAAGAAAGTAGGGAAAAACCCAAAGGTTTGTAATTACTTATTTTGTATGCCATAAAACATTCAAGAATCTCTCAAACTTTACAAAACAAGTCACCAAGTAATCTTAAAGTACTTTTCTTAAGGACATTAAGGGGCTTCCATAACTAGACAATATGACTTCCAGTGCATAAAGTAAAAAAAGTAAATGGTTAAATCAGTTGGCTGGAAGAATCCCTATGATGAATGATAATAGTTTCATGAGGCATCAATTTCAACAAGGCGCTTCAAATTCATGAAAAGAGAGCTAGATGGTCAGGTTTATCCTTACCAATTTTTAATCAATAGATCTTGTTTCCAGTGATCAGTTTGGCAGCTAGGTCTTTAATATACAAAAAAATATTTAAAAGACTGACAAACTGGTTGACTGACAATAAGATCTACCAAGAAGATTAAAATGTAATTAACCTTCAAAAAATGGCAATGGGAAGCAGTTTCTTCATAAGCTAATATATGCCTACTCATTCTTAGTTGGTAAATGGTGATCATAACACTGTTATGGTGATTTCACAACATGTCTGTTGGTAATTTAACAACAGATTATAGAAGTCTGTCATTAATATTGATTTGGCTAAGACCTTAATCTGAATCCTAGCCATTTTAGAGAGAAGGTCAAACACTGTCAAAATATACTGAGGGCTCATTGAGCTTGCCTGAATTGAGTGCAATTCCTGAAGCAGTTCAAAGTCTGGTGGAATCTTCCAAAAGAGGAAGCACTTCAGTTTGAAGTGGTACAGGACTTAGTTGAGTTTGCCCAAGTTGACAGTAACTCAACCAAGATGAATTTGTTGATTTATGATGAAGTGGTCGGCAAAGCCTGGGGGCTCATTGAGCAAAACTAAATTGAGTATAATTCAATCTGAAGTTCGAAGTGGATACAATTCAGCCTGAAGTTGCTTGAGACAGCATTAAGTTTCCTTGAATTGCAAGCAACTAATTTGAGAAGAATGTGTTGGTCCAAGGTGAACTTTAAGTCATCTGAATTGAATGTAGTTTGGTCCCCTATATGGAGTTGGATTGAGATAGTCTTGTACAAATCAAGGTGGAGTGTTTGGTTTTGCCTAATCTGCACAATGCTCATCCTTTATTCCTTCCTCTTTGTCAAGAATTGTTGAATGCAATCAAAAGCTCTAAAAAGGTGGTGGAAGGTGTAAAAATTCTATGGTCGATTTGCAAAAGCTCTAACAACACTCTAAGTAAAAAAACACTCAAATGATCAGAGATCACCCCTTTAATAGGCCTACAGGAGGTACACCCTCCAATGCCCTTTTGGCATGTGTCATCTATTAGTTGGCTGAGCTCAACTGTTGTTAACTAAACACAGTTGTGCACACAGAACGTTTAACTTCATTTGAGTTTTTACCACATTAGTGACCCTATGTTTATGGGAAGTACCAAGTACTGCAACTCTCAGGGTAATACATATAGAATGTGTAAGTTAATGAGAGTTTTTACCCACATTAGTGGCCCTATGTTTACAGGGAATTCCAAGTACCTAAATAGATATTTTCTAAAGTTCCAAATGCTTAGACCAAACACAAAGACACAAAGGCGAGTAAAAAAATTCAACTTCACATAACCACAAAGTTACTTCGTGGTTCTAGTGCATAGATAACATGTATAACTGTGTAAAATAAAAGCATAAAAATCAGAAGTAGTTGCATAGGTTAAATGAAAACAAAAAAAATTATACCTTGCTGATGTTGCTAGTAGATCAGGTTCTCCAGGATTAAATCTCACAGAAACAGTTGTATCTTTACCCCACTCAAAAGTGTTGATGGGCTCAGACCTTTTGAATGATAGCTCAAATAATCCCAAAGCATTCATAATCAAGTAGGCATAACATTAGAAGCCAATGTTAATCGTAATTACCTGTTTTGATCCCATATTTCAACTTGAGTACCAGCAGTGGCAAAGAGGTTACCATCCCATTGGTGATCGATGGCCCTAAGAATATTTTGAACTACTAGTCAGATTTAAAAGAGAACTCACAATCAGCTACAAGAAAAGTGTAAGAATAAGCAAATATCAGGCAATAAATAAGAATGAAATTTAGTAATTATTTTCAACAAGTCCATGACAAAAAATACTCACCAAAATGCATGCTTCCAAACATAAACCGCAAGAGGCTGAAACATAACATAATACTATTTAGCATAAAAGGTAGGTAGAAAAAAAATTTTGATCTTTTAAAAATGTTTCAAACACCTTTGAACAATCTTCATTTGATTCATTAGGGTCTGTCATCTCCAAAACAGGAACTTTCCATAGCCTGACACTGGTCAGAGTGCAAATAGGATAAAAAAAAGGACAGATCAGACCCACAGGATAAGAGAATTTATAGTTACCAATTTCACCCCTAATATCGAATTTAAAATGATAGGACTGAAACTTAATTATAGTAGCTGACATCTATGCTTCATAAAGAGAATGAAATCATTTACACAAAGACTAAGTGGGAAAGGGGCAAAGTAACATCGTCAACTCACGTGCAATCAGTGCCACATGATAAGAGTCTGTCTCCATCTGTAGATGTTGTCAAGCCTCGTACAGCACCTTGATGGCCAGGGAACTGATTAACAGTTTTCCTAATAAAAAATCAGAGGAAAGCACAAATCAAATCAATACAATTTAAGGTAGGTTAAACTGTCATTATTCTCAATTCTGATATGCTTAGAAGAAAAAATAAATTCATGATAAGTAAAATAAACTATATTTGAGCTTCTAGGGAAGCACCTGGTTGCTAAATCCCAAAGACGAATATCTGTCAAATAGGAAACATATTATTAGAATGTTTAATTCCACAACACATAAATTACACATCTAGTAAAACAGTAAGTGCAAATACCAAAAAAACCACGATGCATGAGGAAAAGTTGAGAGAAATGAAACAATATATTCAATTAGAGAAGTGAATCATATATAAATATATAGAATACCAGAACATAATAACTAATGGCTAAGCTAGTGAATCATATATATCATGCATAGAGTGTAAGATATGCAATGGGTTGACTGAAAACCACCTAGATAAAAAGTCATGTAGAAAATCATTTAAATGGTTACACCCAGAGGAGCAGCTTAATATATCTAAAGAACTTATAGAATCACTAGAAGAAAGAGGATACTTAGAATGAAAATGTAACTAAATTATTATTCATCCATATAAATATATGTATCATTGCACAGCATATGCCTCTAACAACAAATTAAATGAAGTCAGATTTCTCACGTTGGACTTAAAAAGTTGGTAACAAAGTCGTAGAACAAAAACAGTAAATCCATAAATAATGCTTTATTCAACTGAAATACCAATTCATGAACCGAAGGAAGCAGAGGCAGTGAAATGCTAAGCATGTGTAGGCATTATATACCTCCATCCATTGAACCCGAAAATATTCCTTTCAGATGATTTGGGTTCTTTGTCATGCAAGATACAGCATCAATATGTCCGTCCATAGCACCTATAAAAGGCTTTGCAA
Organism: Zingiber officinale; assembly: GCF_018446385.1. Lineage (NCBI taxonomy): Eukaryota > Viridiplantae > Streptophyta > Magnoliopsida > Zingiberales > Zingiberaceae > Zingiber > Zingiber officinale. The sequence continues at coordinate 465,856 of NC_056004.1, forward strand.
ATATCTAGAAACATGCAAATAGATGGTATCAGATAAAAGTAGCAGGTGTGGAGATGGAAAGAACTCTTTTTCTTCAGTGAGGACGAAAAGAAATCGATTTACCTTCTCCAACTTTGCAGCATTTAGAGCCCTTGTATATTCAACTGCTTTTTCTAGGGTCCGAAGGTTAGGGTCGTAGTTTCTAAACACTTTCTGTGGAAAAGAAAAGAGATGCAATGCTAAACTTTTGAATATTCAGATAATTTATCTTGAGCAGAATCTGAGTATGGTTTAGGATAAAAAGAAGATATCTTTGAACAATGTTACAAGATATAGTGCTTATTGACACAGAAGGCGCGATATTGCCAAGCAATATAACCAAAAATTGTGCATTATATGATTATTATTATGCAAGCAAAGAAGACGAAAACAAACGGGTCTCAATCAAAATAGGACAAAATAAAACCTGCAGATCTTGACTCCGTTCACGAGTGAATTCCTCAGTGGAGCGCGATATCACCTTCACCTTCATGTCTGATAGGCGATCACGCGGGAGTCGTTCTGCGCAAGGCTAAGAGAAGAAGAAGGAAGGGGCGGGCGAAGAGAAGCGGCGTCCTACGGCTGAGGCCTGCGAACAGGAAGGTAGGGGCGGGCGGAGAGGAAAAGGCGTACTAGGGCTGCGGCCGCAGTGGGAGGTAGGAGCACGGTGGTTTGGGTTTTTTTAAACTCATAATTAATTTATAATAATACGGAATTGAATTAATAGAAATAGAATAAATAATTAATTAATTAAATTAACCGAAATTAAATCGATAAAAAAAATTAATAAAGATTAAATAAACCAACGGATAAAATATAAATTATTTTATAATCAAAATTAAAATTTTAAAAAAATTTAAAATAAACCAACGGAGATGATTATGTTCGAAAGTCGAGGAGATGGATATTGGGTTCGTGGCGCTCCTGCTGACCTCCGAGCGATTTTGCTCCTGCTTGCAACACAAACAGTAGCAGTGTCGAGTCAGGGAAGGGGTCCCCGGCGATGGTCCTTCAACGTTCAAGTCAATTTCCGGCGAAACAAGAAGCAAAGGGAATTGTAGTGCAACTGTAGATATCGCGAGAAAAGCATGCCTCCGTCGATGCCTGGACCCCCTTTATATAGGGCTCATGTAGCGTGTGCGCACACCTCTCAAAGCGGACACACTATTCCAAGCTTTCCCTGAAGGGACATGTCAGTAAAGTGTCTCTAACACAGTATCTCAACGGGCCGAGCATATCTCTGAAATGACGGTGGAAGTTACTGACCATGCCACCCGTCGGCGGCACTAACTCCCAAAAGGATGTCGAAGGATATCCTGTTGTGCCTGTTGCTTGGGCGAACGGAATGGCCGCTCGGTTGAAAGTCTCCTGTAGTGTCGTCCGTTGCTAGGTCGAGTGGGATGGTCGCTCGACCAGGAGCCCACTATCGCACCGAGCAGGAGAGCCACTTGACTAATTGGCCTTGATCCATATCGTCCACCGTCGCGTTGAGTGGAAGAGCCGCTCGGCTTGGCTTCTATGCGTCCTTTGAGCGTCGATTTGATTACTTCATGTCGGAGATGGTGGGTCGGCGTTTAACCTCCGGTCGGGCTATGCCCCACCTGACCGCCCAAGACCCTCCGTCCGTCGACCGTCTTAACTCTAACCTTCGTTGACCTCCACCGTGGCAGTGGGGAGGGGCCCCTCCTTATCACTGCATCACAAGCCTCCCCTTCAAGTCTAGTTGAAGGAGGTTGTAGTCCGACTGACTAGACCATTGTGTGCGCAGATTCCCTCTCGATCGACCCTCATCACTATATGGGCTTCGATCAGGGTGGACCCGATCCTCATCGATCGGCCTCTTGAAGCTTGTCGCTCAGTCCTAGGCACGCTCCGTCGATCCGATCGGGCGGGCAAAAGTTTGCACTTGTAGAATTTTTTCCTCGGGCAGTCTCGGGTGAGCACGGGCTAGGCTGAAGTCACCACGATTTATTAGGAAGCATGCAAATCCCCTCTCATTAAGGTAGAACAGGTTCCCATGCCTGCCTTAATTGCCGACCCAGGTAGCGCGCCACGTGTCACACCCACAACCGTCGCACGCCTGACGTGACAGGCATTGATTGTGATATGTTTGGCAGTTTGAATTCAACGACGAGATCTTGTCCTATGTTTCCGCGACCTAGATCGGACGGCTTCGATCGGTCGAGCCCGAGGTATATGAGCCTGCGTGTCGCCGCCTTCTCCACACTCTCGTTGTCGTGTTTCCGATGATCCGTGTTCCTGCGCGCTGTGCTCTCCGACGACTCCCTATGTTTTGTCCTCCAGTGGTCCTCCGTCCCCCTTTTTCCCAGTAAGCTCTCCCCCCCGTCACCTTTTCTTTAGGTCCTTCTGTTTTTCGCTAGTCCGGTGATCTATTTCGATCGCCTTTTCTCCATTTTGCGTCTGTCTTAGTGATGGTCGGCTCTTCACAGTCGTCGACACCCATCCCCGGATCCTGGTATACCACCATGGAGTCCAGGTTTGACGAGGGTGACGCGGAGAGCCATAGGAATGCCTTCGAAATTCCGTCTGACCACGAAATTATTCTGCCTTCCTTGTCCGATCGGCCAAATACCCCGCCGATCGGATGCATCTGTCTGTTTAGGGACCATTTCACCGTCAGTCTATGGTTCCCTATCCATCCTTTCATTATCGCAGTCTGTAAATATTTCTGTATCTCCCTCCCTTAACTCGTGCTAAATTCTTTCTGTTTTCTGTGCGGCGTAGTCATCTTATTTTGATTGCACGGCATTCCACTTGTCTCTCGAATTTTCTACTATTTTTATTACCCAAAGTTGTCTGAGCCGGGGACCTTCCTTTTCCAATCTAGGGTCAGCTTAGTGTTATTTGATAAAATGTCAACCTCCAATAAACATTGAAAGGAGTACTTCTTTTTCCTACATCTTCCTAAACGGCCAGAATTCTCGACCTACTGGCAACTTGAAGTGGCACCTCAACCCCCACTGAAAAGCTATAAGAGCTGATCAAACTACTTGGATGCTGCAACGATGCTAGCCGGTCAAAAGTACGACATCCATAAGCTGCTGCTTGAGAGTGTCCTCTACATCTTCGGCCTGAGTCTGATCCGTACCCGTCTACCGACTAGCCTAGGTAAGATACTTCTGTACATTCTCCTTTGATGCTAACTAATTTTTTCTTTTATCCTGTAGTCGGAATCATGATGCGTGCGTGGGATGGCCAACAAGGCGAAGCTCACGGATAGCGCGATCGAGGCGACTGCTACCGAGGAGCTAACGAGTCGCGGTCTGCAGCCGATCGACACCCACGAAGATTCACTTGGGTGAGCGAGGAGACGCTCACGGAAGTGGGCGAAGGCGCGGCCAACCATGTGCCGAGCAGAGGGGCAACCCCCGAGCTCACAACCTCTGATGGAGCGGCGCCCCATCATTCCCGCCGAGGAACCCTCGGGCTTGGCCTCTTTTGACGTGCCACTGACAAGGCACGAGAGGTACCGAGCGGAGCCGTCTTCGCGCTCCGCTTCCTCGGGTGCGCAACTGGTCGAGAGGGTTGAGACTTCGACTCCGTCTCCGCTCCCAGAAATCATGGAGGCTTCATCGTCAGATCGGACGCCCTCCTTGGCCGAGTTGTCGCAAGGGTCCGTGGCCCATCGCCCCTGTCCTTCATACCACCACCACCAAAGCCTGTAGCAGTCCAACGGTCTGGGATCCTACCGGCATCCGGTCGTGAGACCTTATCCCATTCGGCCCCGAGCGACCGACGATCTATTATGACAATCCTCCATCTGCCAACGGAGGACTACAGTGAGCCAAGCTCCCAGTCCCGGATCCCCGAGCACTAGATCCTCATCCGGGGGTCGCTTGTCGAAGTCTGGGAGGATGTCCAGGCCCGTGCGGCGATGCTCCCTCCGGGCGTCCTGGCCAACAATACCCAAATAGCCACCGGGGTAAGTTCTTTATTATAAACTCATGGCTTACCTCCGTTCGACCATAACTTTTTCTTGTTTACCCGCGGTACTGGGTGGAGAGTCTGGCCATGTGTTACAGTCTCGCATTCTTGGATGACGAGTTCAAGAAACTCAAGGTCTCGAGTGACACCTCCTCCTCCCAAGGGCCATCGCTTTCGAGTTCAAGAAACTCAAGGTCTCGAGTGACGCCTCCTCCTCCCAAGGGCCATCACTTTCTGAGGTCGAGAAATTGAGGCCCGACCTGGAGAAGAGCAATAAGCTTCTGGAGGCCGAGCGGAAAAAGTCTGTAGACCAAGAGGTGATGCTGGCTCAGTTCAAAAAATAGGTCACCACCTTCGATAAGAAGATAGAGTCGGTCATTGCTTGGAAGCAACGGGTCATTGACGATCTCGAGTTGAAGAACCAAGAGGCCCAGAAGCTTAAGGAGGTCGAGGATTTTTTGGTGATCAAGCGGAACAGCCGCTCGGTAGAGGAGAAGTCCCTCCGTGATCAGGTGGCCTCCAGGGATGCCGCGCTAGCCACCGCTAAGGATGAGCTGGAGGGATCTAGGGCGGCATTGCGGATTTACCAGGATGCCGAAGGGAGTAGGTTTGAAACCATGAAGCAAGCCTACCTCCGTTCGAACACATTCTATGACAGGTTCACCGATCGAGCCCTTCAACTGTTTGACTTGGCGATTGAAAGGACGATCGGTCAGCTTCATGAAGGGGGCCACCTGCTAGCCGCTGTGACCAGTAAGGTCATAAGCCAAGACAGGCTGACGAGGTTGACCGCCGCTCTGCCAAGCGACGTGCTAAATTACTTAAAGTGAGACTGAGGGTTTGATCTTTTGTAATCCCCCCTTTTTTGTAAACCTTTTTAAGTATTAATGCATGGCAGGCTGTTTCGCCAAGCTTTCCTTTTTTTTTTTTGTTTGTTGTCTAGTCTTCTCTCCCCAGTATGGTAATCTCATAATTTTTTCGATCGACAGTAGCTTATGTGCATGCCTACTCGATTCGTCTTTCTTTCCAAGTTGCGGAGCTTAAAGTATTTTAGCACACTCTACCGAACGGGTAGTTCATCTGCAAATTCGGGACTTAGGCAACCCTTATCCGCAACCAACCGTTCGACATCCCATGTAGACTCAGGTCCATCGTTGCCGCGTGGCTATTTGGTGAAGCCCCGGACTTACTGTCGCCGCTCGACGAATTGAAATAGACCCACATTTAACGTCGTCGCTCGATAATTTGAAACAGAGCCGCGTTTAACGTCGTCACTCGACAATTTGAAACAAGTCCGCGTTTAACGTCGTCGCTCAATTATTTGAAACAGACCCGCGTTTAAGGTCGCCGCTCGACCGTTCGTGGAGACGAGGGTTTAAGGTTCTCTCTCGACCGTTGGTGGAGACGAGGGTTTAAGGTTGCCGCTCGACCGTTGGTATGCACTCGTACCTGGGTTTAAGGTCGCCACTCGACCGTCGATGGTGACGCACTTAAAAGAGGCCTTTGCTTTTTTATTCAAACTTTGCCCTGCATTCGGCAAACATACAACAGCTACGAAATACAGGATTCACTTGCGCACCTCTCATCCAGCCCTGTAGAGTCGAAGATGGTTCACGCTCAAGGGCCTATCGAGTTGCCTCCCTTCCTCGTCCTCCAAATAATAGGCGCCCGAACGGAGCTTCCACACGACCTTGAATGGTCCTGCCCATGGTGCCTCGAGCTTTGCGACATTACCAACCGACTTCACTTTCTTCCAAACGAGGTCACCAACCTGGAAGGATCTCAGGATCACCCACCGATTATAATTCTGCTTCATGCGTTACCGGTGGGCTGTTAGCCGAACGACGACTTTTGCCCTTATCTCATCCACCAAGTCGAGCTCCATCAACCTCCGCTCGAAGTTTCCTTTGTCATAGTGCTGCACCCAATCGGATTCTACCCCGACCTCTACTGGGACGATTCCTTCGCTGTCATATACCAATTGAAATGGGGTTACGTCGGTTGCCTCTTTTGGAGTCGTGCAGAGCGCTCATAGCAGGCTGGGGAGCTCGTCAACCCAGCTGCCTCCCATGTGGTCAAGTCGAGCGTGCAAGACTCTGAGGATTTCCTGATTGGTGGCTTCCGCTTGCCCGTTGCCTTGGGGGTAGGTCACTGAGGTGAAGGACTGTTGGATGTCATAACCTTCACATCAGTATTTGAGCTCCCGTCCGACGAATTGTCTCCCATTGTCGGACACGAGTAGACGCAGGATTCCGAACCGACATACAATGTTTTGCCAAATAAATTTGGCAACCATCCTCTCTGTGATTCTTGCAAGTGGCTCGACCTCTACCCATTTTGAGCAGTAGTCTACCGCCACCAACAGAAACTTTCATTGATCGATTGCCATAGGGAAAGGTCCCATGATGTCCATGCCCCATTGGTTGAACGAGCACGATACCATGAATGATTTCATCTCCTCAGTCAGTTGATGCGACATGTGTGGTACTTTTGGCAAGATAGACAAGTTGCCACTATCCAAGCGGCATCCTCCTGGAGGGTCGACCAGAAATATCCAGCCATAAAGTATTTTTCGAACTAAGGTATGGCCACCCGGATGACCTCCGCAGGAGCTTTGGTGTATCTCAATCAGGATACAATCGACATCTTCCGATCCGACGTATTTGAGTAGGGATCGGAAGAAGGCTTTCTTATAGAGTTGGTCGCCGATCAGCGTGAACCGACCGACCCTCATTTTTTATAGGCAAGCATCCTCCGGATCGGCAAGTACAACTCCTGAATGCAAGAACTCTGTTAGGGTTGTCCTCCAGTCATTTGGGAAGGTGATTCCCTCCATACGGTCGATGGCGGGCCACCAGTGAAACTTGCTCGATCGACTGACCTATGACGATCGGCGCTAACAAACTGGCCAGCTTTGCTAGCTCATCCGCTACCTGGTTCTCCGATTGGGGGATCTCCTATATAAATACTTCTTAGAAGTTGACCATCAGCTTTCAAAAGCCTCTACATATAGCTTTAATCGTGTGCTACTTATTTCAAAGGTCCCGGATAGTTGCTGGGCGGCGAGCTGGGAATCTGAGTGAATGAGGACTTTATCCGCTCCCATGTGCTGAGTTGATTGTAGGCTGGCTATCAATTCCTCATACTTTGCTTCATTGTTGGTAGCTCGATAGTCCAGTTGGACGGACGGCTGCATCCGGTCCTCTCGAGGTGAGATGAGGATTAAACTGATCCCGCTGCCCAGTCGAGTGGATGAGCCGTCCACATATATCTTCCATGTCGCCAGTGGCTCGTTACTCTGGACTTTTATAACAAAATCTGCCAGGGCTTAAGCCTTGATCGCAGCTCGGGGTTGATATTGGATGTCGAATTCACTAAGTTTGGTTGTCCACTTGATTAACCATTCGGACGCTTCTGGATTGAGGAAGACTCTTCCGAGAGTGTTGTTAGTCATCTTTATTATTGAGTACGCTAGGAAGTATGGGTGAAGCCTCCACACGACGAGTACCAGTGCATAGGTCAATTTTTCGAGACCGATATAGCGAGATTCAGCGTCCTTCAATATACGATTTAGAAAATATACAGATTATTGTTCTTGGCCTCTCTGCCTGACTAAAGCCGATCCAACAACATGTTCGTTGGATGACAAATATATCCAGAGCGGCTCACCCCGCGACTTGCTTGGCTAGCACAGGTAGTGACCTAAGATACGTCTTCAGCTCCTCTAGCGCTCGGTCGCACTCGGAGTCCCATTGGAATTTTGTGACTCGGCGCAGTATCTTGAAAAATGGCAAGCTTCGATCAGATAACTTAGATATGAATCGAGACAATGCCATAATCTGACCAGTCAACCTCTGAGCTTCCTTCAAATTCTGATGCGGAGGCATGTTCTGCAAAGCATGGATCTTGTTGGGGTTGGCTTTGATGCCCCGCTCTGTGACAATGTAACTTAGGAAGCAACCGCTCTTTGTGTCGAACAGACACTTGCTAGGGTTTAGCTTTATTCCGTATGCTCTTAACGTCTGGCAGGTTTCATTGATGTCTACACATAGGTCAGCAGCTCGGAGGGATTTGATGAGTATGTCGTCGGCGTATACCTCCATATTACGACCGATTTACCGTCGAAACAGTTTATTCTTTAGCCTCAGCTGGTAGGTGGCTCCGACATTCTTCTGTCCGAACGACATTTCATTGTAACAGTATGTGCCATCGGTTGTAATGAAGCTGACATTTTCTTGATCCCCGCGGGCGAGCGGCACTTGATGGTATCATTGATACGCATCGAGCATACAGATCAACTCGTAGCCCACCGTCTAGTCCACCAATTGATCTATCTGGGGCAGCAGATGGAAGTCGTTTAGGCATGCCTTGTTTAAGTCGCGAAAGTCAATGTAGACCTGCCATTTGTTGTCCCGGCTTGGAGACTAGCACCACATTGGCTAGCAAACTTGGAAATTGAACCTCCATGATGTGGCTGACCTCCAATAGTTTTTTATCTTTGCCCGGATGATCATGTTCTGCTCGGCGCTGAAGTCCCGCTTTCTTTGTTTAACCAGCCGAGCGTCTGGTCGGACGTGAAGCTCGTGTTGAGCCACGCTTGGAGAGATGTCGGGTAACTCATGTGTCGACCAGGATAACACATCGTGGTTTTCCCTGAGGCAGGCGATCAGCTCTACCTTCTTCTTCTCTTCTAGGTCGGCAGCCACGAAGGTCATGACTTTCGATCGGTTGGGGTGGATCTGTACCTCTTCATTTTTTTCATATATAAAGGTAGGGGATTTCTCAGTAATAGCATTTACCTCTAGTCGTGGAGTCTTCCGCGCTACTTTGGCCTCAGTTTTGACCATTTCCACATAGCATCGCCGAGCGGCCAGTTGGTGGCCCTTGACTTCGTCCCACCTGATCGTCTACTGAGAACTTTATTTTCTGACAGTAAGTGGGTACTGCCACCCGAAATTCGTTGAAGATTGGTCGGCCCAAGATGACGTTGTAAGTCGATGGCGCATCCACAACTATGAAGTTGGTAGTCTGGGTCCTCCTCAACTGCTCCTCTCCCAACAAGATGATCAATCTTGCCTAGCCGATTGGCAAGACTTCATTGCTCGTGAATTTGTAAAGCGGAGTCGCCATGGACAGCAGCTCACTGCGATTGATCTGTAGCAGATCGAATGCTTTTTTAAAAATGATGTTCACCAAACTTCCCATGTCGACGAAGGTCCGGTGAATGGTGTAGTTAGCGATACCGCTCAGATGATCAAAACATTATCATGAGGGATTTCGACCCCTTCCAGATCGTTGGGGCCGAAACTGATCTAAGACCCTTCGACCTTCTCCTTGCTGCACCCGATGGTGTGGATCTCCAACCACCGAGCGTATGATTTCCTGGCCCGGTTGGAGTCTTTGTCGGTCAACCCTCTGACAATCATACCTATCTCTCCTCAGGAAGCGTTGTTTCTATTTTCCTCTTCCCGGGCGGACGAACAAAACATAGACATCCATACCTTGCCCTTGGGCACCTTAGGCCGACCAGACGCCACGTGTTGTACGGCGTGTGCCATGGTCTCCTGGTGCAACCGTGCTCCTTCAGCCCTCGGTTCTTTGGCGACATATGACTGCTAGTCAGTCGGCGCTGAATGCTCGGTCAACGCCTCCTTCCTTCTAGCTGCTTGGGCCTCTTCCAAGTTGATGTATTCGTTGGTCTTTTTCAACATGTGGTCGAAGTCCCGAGACGGCTTCCAGATGAGCGACTGAAAGAAGTCTCTTTTGGCGAGCGCCTGGGTAAAGACATTCATCATGGTCTCGGACGAGACCGAGGGGATATCCATGACCATCTTGTTGAAGCGCTGGATGTACGCTCAGAGCGCTTCCTTCGGCGTTTGTTTCAGGGCGAAGAGGCTGATGCTCGTTTTCTAGTAGCGTCGGTTGTTGGCGAAGTGGTGTTGGAAGGCGGCTCGGAAGTCTTTGAAATTTCGTATCGAGCCGTCCGACATCCTTTTGAATCATTGTTGCGTCGATCTAGAGAGAGTCTTGAGAAAGACTCTGCACTTTACTTCGTCCGTGTACTAGTGCAGTGTAGCCTCGTTGTCGACCCGATCCAGATGTTCATCTGGGTCGGTCGCTCCGATGTACATCCCGATCGCCAACGGGGTGTAGTGACGAGGGAAAGGGTCTTGTAGGATATTCTCTGAGAACTGTCTGTTGATCCGTTTGAGGGATGCGACGCTCCAGGGAGCTTTTCCTCTCCTCGTATCCCCGCGCGGGCGCTTCGTCAGAAGATGCCCCCCGCTCCTGATGCGCTTAAGCTATCTCCAAGGGGGTTTGGAACAGAGCCCGCTGGAGGGGATTGGTGCGGGCGACACTTCCCCTCGGGTGGCGGTCGGCCTATTGTTCTATCCCCATACAGAGAGTTGCTCCGCTCGGTCTTCTTGCTCCGCTTGCCTATCGACCGTCGAGGTTGCCGGTTGTGGTGCTGGTCGATTGGCTATCGCTTATTGTTATTGTTGCTCCATCATTCTTGCTGCCCGTGCTTGCACAAGCATCTCCAACTCCTCTTACGTGAGTGTTACGATGGTTAGCCGTCCAGCGTCTTCCATTTCCTTGGCTCGGATTCAGGTGATGTTCCCACAGACGGCGACAAATATGACCCCTGTCCGAAAGTCGAGGAGGTGGATGTTGGGCCTGTGGCGCTCTTGCTGACCTCCGAGGGACTTCGCTCCTGCCTGCAACATAAGCAGCGTTAATGCCGAGGCAGGGAAAGGGTCCCTGGCGATGACCCTCCGACGCTCAAGTCGGTCTCCAGCAAATATGACCCCTGTCCGAAAGTCGAGGAGGTGGATGCTGGGCCTGTGGCGCTCTTGCTGACCTCTGAGGGACTTTGCTCCTGCCTGCAACATAAGCAGCGTCAATGCCGAGGCAGGGAAAGGAAGGAGCTCCCGACGATGGTCCTCCGACGCTCAAGTCAATCTCCGGTGGAGCAAGAAGCAAAGGAATTGTAGCGCAACTGTAGAGATTGCGAGAAAAGCATGCCTCCGCCGATGCCTGGACCCCCTTTATATAGGGCTCATGTAGCGTGTGCGTACGCTTCTCAAAGCGGACACACTATTCCAAGCTTTCCCTGAAGGGACATGTCAGTAAAGTGTCCTTGACACAGTACCTCAACGGACCGAGCATATCTCTGAAGTGACAGTGGAAGCTTCTGACCATGCCGTCCGTCGCGCGACACTAACTCCCAAAAAGATGTCGAATGATATCCTGCTGTGTATGTTGCTTGACCGAACGGAATGACCGCTCGGCTGAAAGTCTCCTGTAGTGTCATCTGTTGTTGGGTCTCTCGACCGGGAGCCCACTATTGCACCGAGTGGGAGAGCCGCTCGGCTAATTGGCCTTGATCCATATCGTCCGCCGTCACGCTGAGCGGAAGAGCCACTCGGCTTGGCTTCTACGCGTTCTTTGAGCGTCGATTTGATTACTTCATGTCAGAGATGGTGGGTCGGCGTTTAACCTCCGGTTGGGCTATATCCCACCCGACCGTCCAAGACCCTCCGTCCGTCGACCGTCTTAACTCTGACCTTCGTTGACCTCCACCGTGATAGCGGGACGAGGCCCCTCCTTATCATCGCATCATGAGATATTAGGAAATAGTTTATTATACAGTTTTTTTTTTACAAAAGACTATATCAGTCTTATTTTTTGTTTACAAAGACTATACCAATCTCCTTTTTTTTTTTACAAAAGACTATATATGTCACTCGAACTTGTTATTTTTAAGTCACATAACAATAATTTTATTATTGCATCAAAATTTTCTTTTACCGAAGTTAAAATTAATTATTAAAAAAATTAAAATATATACTAATAGTATTATAATAATTTATTACTCGTTGCTAAATTATTTAATATTTTATTATTAAAATTTATCTTTTTTATTTAATTCAAAATATTTAGACAAATATATTATTTTTAAATAAATTATGCTTAAAATTTTAATATAAAAGAATTTTTATGTTTTTAATTTTACTAATTAAAAAGAAAATTATGTGGTGACATAAGATAAAATTGTTAATATGCAACTTTAGTGGGATCGAGCTTCCCAATGTGAAAATAATCTTTTAGGAGGTATAAAATTGTCATTTTAAAATTTACTAATAAAATTAAATATTTTTAATAATATTTTATATAAAAATCTACTTTTAAAAATATTAAATTTTTTTAATATTAAGGTCTTAAAAAAAATTTATACCTAGGACTACCTTAAAAATTATTGAGACTTCATGCCTTTAGAATTGACTTGTCTGGTTCTTTAAAGTCGTGTAGTAAAATGTCTGACTTTTGTGATAAATTTACTTCTATAGTGCTTTCTAGGTAGAAATTGCATTGTATTGTGACTACTCTGTTGTGTTACCTTGGCTTTTCGAGTCATTTACTCGTCAAACTTGGCCTAACTGACTCTCTCAATGCATTTGGTCCACGTTACTCATTTATAATGGGCATAAATAATATCTCTAAAATATATTAATAATTGTCTATTTTCTCACGCTAAAACTAAAAAGATTCTTAATTTTATTAACAACGCTATTTTGTCGTTCGTTATTAATTATAGAGTAAATTAGTTACTCCTTAATAGAGAGACATTTATAGGTGGCTTATTGTAAGATTTTGACATCATAATAAAATCAAATCAAATTATCAGATAAAAATAATATTTTTCTATTATTTTCCATCGCGACGCGCATCATTTCGCGGGGAAAGAAACTAGAAAGTTCCGGGGTCTCTCTCTCTCTCTCTGTACATTTGTACGATTCCCACTCCGCCCACCAAACCAGTCCGCTTTTCTGCAGCCCACCGGAAAATTAAAAATAACAATGCTCCAAAAGTCTAGCCACCTGCTCCTTTGTTCTGCCATCCCTAATTTGGATCGGAGTGGGTTCGAGTAAAGCAAATCCGGCTTCCAAATTCCAATCCAATCCTCCTCGAGAAGTCGATCTCTCGGCCATGGAGTCCGTGTCCACGCGGCGATTTACCCTCGGCAGGCAGTCCTCCCTCGCTCCTCCGGATCGCGAGGAGTCGCTGCGGTCGGAGTTCATCGACGATCCGCAGGATCCTTCCGTGTTGGATTTCGACTCCCACATCGGGCTCATGTACCTCGCCAGCGAGGGAGACCTCGCAGGGATCCGCGAGTTCCTCGACGCTGGCGGAGACGTCAACTTCGGCGACATCGACAGCCGCACCGCGCTGCACGTCGCCGCCTGCCAGGGGTTCGCCGAAGTCGTCGATCTGCTCCTCCAGAGGGGCGCCAAAGTTGACGTTCGGGATCGGTGGGGCAGCACGGTAAGTCCTTTACTTCGGTGCTCTGCTCTCGGGGTTGAATTAGGGAAATCGTTAGCGGCTTTCGACTCTAATAACATCGAATGTAGAATATTTGCTCCCTCCTGGCATATTTAAACAAAAGTTTGTATGCGATTGGGTAGCTTCTGAGTGAGTTTGAAGGGAATGTGGCATCTTTAAGTTCTTTTTTTTATAATGCATCTTTAGCTTATTTTCTAACGATGTTTAGCCAACCATCAATACTCTCCTAATGATGATATCTTCATTCGATTAAAATAATGCCAGACCTTAAGCTAAAACTTAAGAGGACCATTGGCATCTTTATGAATATATATATATAGAACCAGAGGAAAGCATGACAGATCATTCCACGGTTGTTTCTGTTTTCCCTTCACAGGTCTTTCTCTGTCCAAGCATTAAATATTGTTTTAGTTCATACATTCCTCATTTTTGTTTCACTAGCAGCCCCTTGCAGATGCAATGCATTACAAAAACCAAGAAGTGATCCAGATTTTAGAGAAGCATGGTGCTAGGCTTCCGGTATGTCATGCATATAAAATAATCTTTCTGGCTGTGTGTTTGCCACTTGGTGAAGTATTATGTTAAGAATTGTTGTTTTATGTGTGTTATAAAGATTGTCCGTGTGCACACTAAGATTGCTCAAGAAGTACCTGAATATGAGATTGACCCTAGTGAACTCGATTTCACCAACAGTGTTTTCATAACTAAGGTATTAAGTATGCTCTTTCATTAGCAAATACAACTTCTTTCACTAAGAATAATAAGATACTACAGTTGTACTTTCTATTTTGAATACTCAAATCTCTGTTATGTTGCTCTTTGCAGCAACTTTACTTCGTTATTTGTAACTCTTATCAAGCTCTAATTGCATGAATTATTTATACCTATCAAAAAGCAAGGTAGTAGAAATAGAATTTTCTTTCTGAAAGTCTGCCAATTCAAATAGAGTACACACTGAACTGCCACTGCACTGCTTCATTCTGGCTTGGAGCTCTTATGGATTGTTATTGATCTGTCAACTTAATAAAGTTCTTCCACAAACAATAAATCTCTCCTTGCCAATAAGCTTCCCGAAGGACATGTAACTACATCAAGAGATTAAGATTTGTCTGATCAGCCCTTAGCTTCACTTTAGAGGAACTAGTAGATCACATAAGAGAGTTACAACTTCTTACTGTTTTGTGCTCGCTTATTTACCCCTCATCTTGATACTTTTCATATGGAGGCAATGAAACACATGGCATGGGTTACTCCAACCTGCTCTTTAACTGATATATTCATTCTCGTTCATCTTCAATGAACAAATTGTATCTATTTTGCTGAACAAATGTCCTTGGTTTGTATTGCTTAATTTACTAAACAATAGTATTTGCCTAAATTGATTTAGTGGTATTTGTCTTCTCTAAACATTCCTTTTATGAATTTAATTTTCAGGGCACATTTCTGTTAGCAACATGGCGTGGAATTCAAGTTGCTGTTAAAATGTTTGGTGAAGAAGTCATGACCAATGAGGATAAAGTGTGGGTTGGTCCTTTATTACTTGATGAAATTTCTGTTTGCTAAAATTATAATATTTTGTGCGGATATTAGTATCTTGGTTTCTTGAGATACATATATAGTTTTCAATTAGATTTTTTTTCTACAGGAGTGCGTTTATTGATGAGCTTGCCTTACTTCAAAAAATAAGGCATCCAAATGTAGTGCAGTTCCTGGGAGCTGTTACTCAAAGTAGTCCAATGATGATTGTCACCGAGTATTTACCAAAGGTTTTTTCTCGACCTTCATAAATATTATTCTTGGTATTGGGAGTATATGTCATATTAAACTATCTAATAGTAGTTTTTACTTCAATCTACTATGGCACTTTATCTTATGCCCTTATCAATTTAGTTCAATTCTTTGCTAATGCAATATGCAGGGTGATCTTCGTGCTTATTTGAATAAGAAGCGCCCAAGTCAGAGGATGGCGATCAAGTTTGCACTTGATATTGCTAGGTGGATTAGTAATAAAGAATGAATTAAGTCTAAATTATCATTCTTGTTAAGTTAATAGTTCGACTCTTTTCTGTTATCTAATATGTGACTAAGCAAATTTCAGAGGCATGAATTACTTGCATGAGCATAAACCAGAAGCCATCATTCACCGTGATCTTGAGCCATCGTGAGTGATTGCATAGTTTTGTCTTTTCTTTCATTATACACAGAGTTCAGCTTATGTTATCATGTTGGTTTTTAATTTAAATAAGATTTCATTTGATCTATTGATTTATCAGAAATATCTTGCGGGATGATTCTGGACATCTAAAAGTAGCAGACTTTGGAATTAGCAAGATGTTAAAAATGACAAAAACTGTAAGGGAGGATAAGCCTTTAACTTCTCTAGACACCGCATGTGAGTACAATTATGCATCTATACTCTATTATCTCATTCACTATTTTTTTTTTGGGCTTACTTTGCTTTTTATTTCCTTGAATAGGCAGATTATGCATCTATACTCTATTATCTCATTCACTGTTTTTTTTTTGGGGCTTACTTTGCTTTTTATTTCCTTGAATAGGCAGATACATCGCCCCAGAGGTCCTCCGCAATGAAGAGTATGATACCAAAGTGGATGTGTTTTCTTTTTGTTTAATTCTGCAAGAGGTAAAATTATTTGTCATTTCATTCATTTGTTTATTTATTTGAAAACAAAAAACTTCCAGCAATAATACCACTTTGATAAATAAATAGTTTCGGACTTTGACAATTTTTGACAATTGTAACAGTGGGTCTTTCATTAATAGGACTTGAATCCTTTTCTCTCTGGATTCTTCCATTAGGGCTTGCCTTCTCATGCAACTTACTAGTTGTGTCAGTTATTGAACTGAGTATTCCCCAATTTACTTTGTTTTTTTTTTAACAGATGATTGAAGGGTCCCCACCCTTCAGTGGCAAACCAGATAGCGAAGTGCTGAGAGCATATGCCCGTAAAGAGAGGCCACGATTTAGTGCGCATAAAAAGTACCCTCATGGACTGAAAGAGTATGTCTTCTGCTGTCTTTGATGCTAGGATATTATTGTTTATATGCTTACATTCAGCATTTTGATGGACTTTCATTAAGGAATCCCATTTAGCTGATGAAAAATTAAGTATTTGATGATGGTTTAGGCATTCATTTAATGAACATATTTCTTGGAGGATGCATACTTAATTTGCTCCTAATTATTTGTAGGTTGTTTTAATTCTTCATATACATAAACTGATTGAATTGCAGGAAGTTGTTTTAAATTTTATCTACGTAACTCTAATTTCCTCATATTTGGTTTCAACTTTCAACAATTAAAGACCTTTGTTCTGTTCGTCATTATTTATAAGAAGCATGATTTCTTTGTGGCATCATGTTTCTGCAACATCTATGTATTCTCCAGCATTATGCAATTAGGACTTCCAATGGAGGAAGTAGTGAACTAGTTTGAATTGATTTATGCTCCAATGTTCCTTATGTATCTCTCTCATATTGGAACCCCTAATTTTTGTGAGCATCTGTTTTCCTATAGGTTGATTGAGCAATGTTGGAGTGAAGACCCTGCTAAAAGACCTACATTCAGAAGTATAATTGACCTTTTGTTGATTATACAAAACCAAATTGGTCAAAAACAACGATGGAAGGTATTGCCTTTTTGCCCATGGAGTATTTTCTCAGATGATACATTTTCAATCTTTAGCTAGAAAATTTCGACCTGTCCAATTTGTTTCATGCTCTATCTCCATAATCTACCAGTGCAACTTTCCTTTTGTCCAACTCAGTAATTTTTCACCTAGGATGACAAACAGTTGAAGAAAAACTAGTTTCACCATTCACCAAGAATTGCAAGCTATATAACTAAAACAACTGCCTTCGTGATACTTATGAGACTGCCATATTCAGTAATTAAGGCATAGATTGCTTCAGTTCTTTTGTCTGATATTTCCTCAAACTCGTTTTTTGAGAGCTCATTTATATGACTTGTTTCATTGGCATTATAATCTCTTCCATTTTAAATTTCTCTTGTGGTTTCTCATAAATGCCTGTTTATAATCATTTTAACTTTTTTAAACAGGTGAGACCCTTAAAAGTTTTCCATAATCTAGAAGCCATGTGGAAGAAAGATAACTCAAACCGTAGTAGCCGTTCATCTCGTTCATCTACAAATATGGGATAAATGGAAATAATAGCTCAGCAACACAAAATACTACATTATAGGAAATTAAATGGCAGGTTTATTGCATGATCTATTGGTTAAATAGCAAGACAAAGAATGGTGCTTTTTTTTTTTTTTATCTTGTTCAACGCCTCTGTTGTGAATAGTAGCCATGGATTTAAACAATTGAATAATCTAAATAAAGGATGTACGCCTTTCGAAAAATTTACTGCCTGTAAGTACCAAATCTGGTATCCCTACAGTTGGTTGCTATGGTTTCAGAATAACCATGGAAAGACAAACGGTCGATCTGACAAGTAACTGATTGGTTTTTAATTTGCCTTTGAGTGGCGGTTTTTTTTGCACCTTATGGCTCTGTGAGCGCCTTCCTGTGATTACCCTTTAGCTCATCGCTATTGTTTTGTCTTATTAGAGCAGAAGTTTATTTCTTCCACATATGCACATTCTCTGCCACTGAGCAACGACGCGACGACAAGGTAGAGAAATTTTGTCGTGGAGGTCGAACAGGGATGGGGCTCCGAGTGAGGAGGCTATGTCTGGTGTATAAAGGGAGTCAAAAGGGCTATGGTCGTGTGATGGCAACTAATCAATTTTATCTCCTCTTCTTTTCTCCACCCAACTCTTCGTCTGCCCCTTGCTTTCTTTCTTCTTTCTCTCGAATAATGTTTGTGTAGTCCAATGTAAAGTGTTTACAAGAAGGGTTATTTTACGATAATTAACTCCACTCAGACTTTTTTGAAATTTTTTTGGTTAAAAACTCTTTTTTTTTTTTTTTTTTTTTTGAAGTTCATCGAAATACAACAATGAAACCACTGGGAAAAAACACTGAAATTTGAATCGAATGGAAATTTGGTCCCAATTGGTCAGCCAATTGAGTTTTTTTGGACGATTTGGTCATAAAGCTACACTTATTCAATTTGTCTAGAAGTATAAATGATAGTTGCTGGATTGACTCTCTAAAAACTATCTTTGAACACACATTTAATCAGATTTTATTTGATTTCGCTCTTTAATTTGACTCGAAAGAAGGACATCTAATGATAGATCGGATTTTTTCTTCGAATATTGTTATCTTTGAACACATTTAATCAGACTGCATTCGATTTCACTTCACTCTTCAGTGTGATTTGAAAAAGGGAGATCTGATAATAGTCGAGTTTTTTTCTCTGAAGTATGTTATCTTTGAATACACACTTAATCAGACTTCATTCAACTTTGCTCTTCAATCTAACTTGAATGAGCAACATTTGATGATAGTTAGGTTTTTTCTCCAGGGAATGTTATTTTTGAACAGATACTTAATTAGACTTCATTCAATTTCGCTTTTTCAATCTAACTTGAATGATAGATATCTAATGGTAGCCGGGTTTATCCCGAGTAATATAGTAAGGTTCTCCCAAGCTATATTCTTCCTCGTGAGCTAAATAAGTATTGCAGGGCAATATTATGGAGCTCTGTAGAACAATATTAGCGAGGTTCACAGTTGGGTTCCTCTCCGTGAGTTGGTTAAGTATGGCGAGGTGATATTCTAAAGTTCCGCGGAGTAATATCACTAAAGCTTTGCAGAGCAATGTTATGGAGTTTGCTACATAATAATAACAATAACAATAAAGTTCTACCTAGTGATATTATTAAAGTTCCGTAGGGCAATATTATTAAGCTTTGTGGAATAATGTTATGAAGATTTCTACATAGCAATAACATTAAAATTTCATAAGGTAATATTACTAAATTATACCGAGTAATAACATTAAGTTTCACAAAGCAATGTTACTGAAGGTTCGCCAAACAATATCGTTAAGCTCCTTTGAGCAATATTGAAGTATTACATATTGGCCCATGAAGGAATCTTTCATTGAGTATTGAGGATATCTTCGTTTGTTAAAGCGAGTCTCTCGTCATGTATCAAGTGTTGTGAAGCTTCTGGTTATCGACAGGTGGCAATGATTGGATGGAGAAGCAAATAGTGGATGTTAGAGACGGTTTCCTTGATTCTTTCCTTAGCTTATGTGGCAATTGTCGGATGGAGAAGCAAGTAGTGGATGTTAGAGGTGGTTCTCCTGATTCCTTCCTTAGTTTATGTGGCGATCAATGAATGAAGATGCAACTAGTGAGTGTTAAAGGGGGTTTCCTTCATTCCTTCCTTAGCTTGCATGGCAATCAACGAGTGGAGGGACAATAACAAATTATTAGAAATCTCGTCCTCACTCAGGCCTAGAATGTTGGTGCAACCTTAGGTCAAGGTTGACCTGGTTGACCCGACTCGAGTTGACTTGACTCGAGTTGTATTTTGATGTTTGACTTGGGAAGATTGTCGGTGCAACCTTAGGTCAAGGTTGACCTAGTTGTGTTGCATGTTGATGTTTGACACTCGTGAGAGAGTTCTATTCTTGATATGGGACAAGAATAGATGTTTGGGAGATTATTGGTGCAACCGTAGGTCAAGGTTGACCTGGTTGATCTGATTCGGGAAAAAGTCCAAGTATGGAGACTTGGCAACGGAAAAGTCCAAGCAGGGAGCTTGGCACTGGAAAAGTCCAAGTATGGAGACTTGGCATCGAAAAGTCCAAGCAGGGACTTGGCACGGAAAAGTCCAAGTATGGAGACTTGATGGAAAAGTCCAAGCAGGAGCTTGGCAGGAAAAGTCCAAGTATGGAGACTTGGCAGGGAAAAGTCCAAGTATGAAGACTTGGCACGGAGAAGTCCCGGTGAGTGAAGCCAGGCAATGGAAAGTCCTAACTGGATGTTAGGCGGTTGGAAAGTCCTGGTGAGCCAGGCGGTGGAAAGTCCTAACTGGGATGTTAGGCGGTTGGGAAGTCCCGTGAGTGAAGCCTGCAAGGAAAGTCCAGTGGATGACAGGCAGACGGAAAGTCCCGTGAGTGAAGCCAGGCATTGGAAATCCTGGGTAGGCGGTGAAAATCCTAGTGAGTGAAGCTAGGTGAATGAGAAAGTCCTAACCGGGATGTTAGGCAGTGTGAAATCCTGTGAGTGAAGCCGGTGGAAAGTCCCGTGAGTGACGGGCAAGGGAAAATCCAGATGGATCAAGGGTGATCGGACATCGGTGTTGAGAAGTCCAAGTGAGTGAAGCTTGGCATATGGAGTCGGAGAGGGCTCGGTGGCTCGTTCTCCGAACTAGGTTAGAGAGGGCACTCTAAACGGAGTTGGATCGGTGCAGTGACCGATCCGGTGATCTGCGTTTGCCGATCGGTCCGGTGACCGATCGAATCGATCGATGGCTCGCGGTGCAATCTGATCGATGCGGAGACCGATCGGAACCTCGCGAAGAAAACCGTGGATCGGTCTGCGGCCGATCCACCCGCACTGATCGGTGCGGACCGATCGGAATAGATCGATGGCGTGAGGCGGCTTGATGGTCTATGGACCGATCAGAGGTTCTGATCGGTCCACCGATCGGGGCTTGATCGCGACACCGATCGGTCCGGGACCGATCGGTGACAAACGAAGCCTCATGCGCTTGGGCGATCGGTCGTAGACCGATCGGGTTCTAGCCGTTGCGACACAACGGTTAGTTTCTTCACTGTTTCTTCTCAGGTATAAAGGATCGAGGCATCTTCTGTGCGAATAGATCTCCTTCTTCCTTCTTGCTTCTAAGTGCTGCTGTGCTTGAGCTTGTTGAGCTCCCAAAGCTTCGCGTGAGCTTCCGGCTGGGTTCCTGCTGTTGTAGGCGTCGCGTGAAGTTGCTGCTTCACCTCCAGTCGACAAGAAAGCAAGCAATTGGTAGAGTGCGATTGTATTCATATTGTATTGCTTTTCTTACTGCTCTTGTACTCTTTGTTTGCTGTTGCAAACGTTTGTGGCGAGGTTTCTCCACCCACAAGGAGTATATTGTATTAGCCGGTTCTCCGGGGACTCATCCACCGACGGATTGACCGGACTCGTCCACCTTACGGACACGCCGAGGAGTAGGAGCCCTAATCTCCGAACCTCGTTACATCCTCGTGTTAAGGTTTGGTTTTCTTCTCTTTCGTTTCTTTGTATTTTCCGCTGCGACTAACCTAATTGTAGGAAGAAACGAGAGCGATTTGGGGCGGCTATTCACACCCCCCTCTCTAGCCGTACGAAAGATCCTAACATAGAAGAGGTAAAAGGACATGAAGGTGAATGACATGGAGATTCCCTTTAGAGGTTTATTTATGCATCATGAAAGATAAGGTATGAGATACGTTGGTCTTCTTATTCTTGCAAGTGGAGGCGACTCTTCTCCACCAAACTCTTCTTCTTAGCTTCCTTATTCTTCTTCTTTCTTGGTTTGATTACTAACTTGAGTATGACTTGAGTATCGGAGGGGTCGTGTTGGTAAGCTAGCCTAACCTCTAATCTATGTTACAAGTCAGAATACTAAATATTGTGAGTTGGGAAGTAAATCAAATTTTCTGGAGAGGAGCCTGAGCAAACGAAAAAAGATACTATCAATAAATGTCGATTTAAGTTTTTTTATGAGTATTAAAAAATAGTGTAATAAGTTGAAATCTAAAAAATTTATCCTATATCTTTTCAAAATAAAAATATGTGAAATTCCCATTTTAAAAAATTGTAAAAGTACGACCATGCAAATTGCCCTAAATATTTATCCATGTGCATGTAGAGTATTGAAATAGTCTATCCAAGTGGTGTTTAGTTGAAGGGTTTAGAAATGAGAGAATAAAATAATAGAAATATAAAGTGTTTGGTTAATGAGTTTGGACCAATTAAAGTATCAGATTTAGAATTTATTCTCATCTCTTTATACGTTTTTTCTTCTTTTTTTTCCCTAATTCATTCTAGTGCTCTCTATCATCTCACCTCGTTACAGGAAAGCTCGTTTCTCTCCTCACATAGTTACCAAGGAGCAATCTCATTTCTTCATCTGTTCCCTCTTCAAATCTCAAATGTATTTTATTTTTTTCTTTCATATTTCCTATTTTGTAAAATATTTTTCATTTTTCCTTTAAAAGACTACATTTTTTTATTTTATCTTCTTACATCTTCCTATATCTTCTCTCTTGCTTTCTAGGTTCCGAGTCTCGTTTTAACTGACATATCTATTCTCATATAGTTCTAGTTAGATCAGGAATTAACCTCCCTTTCTATTTGTAATATTCTTTTGAGAAGATTTTGGATCTCGATTAATAGCATCAATTACTTTATGTATGTTGATATGCTTTGCTTATTGGAATTTTACTGTTTTCCCAATTTGGAGATTAAACTTTACTATAGCCATGAATGTTTTTGACAGACCTAGGTTCTATTTTTTTTTATTTGGTTAAGGAGAAGTTCATTACTGAATTTAGGAAAGTTCAGTCTTTGAACTTAACCTAGGAAGTTTTTGGGGAGTGATTCCCGATGTAATTACTTTTACAAGGTATATGGTTTCAACATTTGTGGGATTGTGATTGGATTAAGTGGGTTTTCATGGTATTTAAGGATGTGTATGGTTTCAAGAATTTTTTTTAAGTGGTTGTTATTTTCGGTACACCTATTTTTTTTTCAACTTTTCATTTTTGTTTTCATTTACAGGCCATCTCCTTTGTATCTTGTATCAAGATCCATCTTAAGCAAAATCTCAAGCAGATTTTTCTTTTTTCTTATCTTGTTGTGTGAGTAATTTATGCTACTGTCATTAAAGATTGCAATTTTTTCCCCGATTTATCTTATACATGATGGATGGATTTAAGATTAGTAGGATTGTGGTTGAATTACTTGAATTTTCTAGACATTTAAGGATAAATATTTATTTTTTAGTAGTTTTTTTTCAATACACGTGAATTTTATTTTTGTTAAGAAACTTATTATGTTTGTGACATCATCTCTTCCAAAATACATGAGTTTAATAATCCTGTCTTGTTTAGGTTCTGTAACATTTTATTTGATTTTTCAAACTTTTGTATGAGCTTAATTAATAATTCTGTATGTAACACCTTATGTTAATTTCTCTTTATTGTTATGTAGAAAATAATGACACGTATTTCTACTGCTAGTAGAAGATGCAAAATAATTCAAAATATTCAAATTATAGAATCAATGATGAACGTGTTCAGTATTGTATATGTTATGTGGTACCGATTATTGTTGCTACATTTGTATATTATGAGACCTCAACTTAAAATCAAAGAAGAGAAAAGGCTTGAAAGAATGAATTGAGTGTTTAGACTCATTGAAGAATTTGATATTGCTTGTATTAGTGAGCTTCAAATGGATAGACACACTTTTGAAATATTATGTGAGATGGTAAGAGATATTGGAGATTTAAAAGACACAAAAATAGATCTCTACAAGGTTTTTGTGTATGTTTTGGCTTATCACAAAAAAAAAAAAAAAGGACAATGAGTCTACTATTTTTATGAAGTGGAGAAACTATCAGTCGTCATTTTAATAGTTGTCTTCTAGCAATCTTAAAATTACATTCCATTTTGCTTAAAAATCAGTTCTATTACTGAAGATTGTCAAGATGATTGTTGGCGGTGTTTCAAAATACTTTACATTTGTATTTCTTGAAATTATAACTTATTGGAAACAAAAAAGCCACTTTATTTATTGTTTTTTCAAAATAATTTATATGATAGAGTTGTTTAGGTGCTTTAGATGATATATTAATGAAAGTCACACATTCTTCTGATAAAAAAATGTCAATATCGCACTAGAAAAACAAATATAGCTTCGAAGGCCAAAAATGTGATTGAGAGATGCTTTGGTTTGCTAAAAAGGAAATAGAAAATACTAGCTCCCCCTTCATTTTTCCTAATTGAAACTCAAGTGCGCATCATTTTAGCATGCTGTTTTTTACACAATCTGATTAGAAAGTACATAAGTTTTGATCCACAAGAGTTGGAAACACTTGAAGAAGATGACATAGAAGATGAACACTTTAAAAATGATGAATATGTGACAAGTATCACCCCATAGAAGAATGGATCAATTTTAGAAATACGTTGTGTTGGGGTTCAATCAAAGTCCTACATTGGAAAAATTTGATAAAAATCATGGGGTTAAAAGGATGCACGATCTCCATTGTCATGAGGCCGTTTGGGTAGAGCCCAAAAACAAAGCCATGAGAGTCTAGGCCCAAAGTGGATAATATCATATTATTGTGGAGATATGTGGACGTCCTTTGGGCACAACAAATGGTATCAGAGTCATGGTCCAGACCAGATACAATGTGGGGCGGCCTTGAACGAAATTGAGAGTGGGTCCGGAGTAGGTCAGAGTAATCAGATGCTTGCGAGGAGGCCCGAAGCAGGTCAGAGTGACTAAATGCTCACGGTGAGGCTCAAAGTAGGTCAGGGTGATCGGATGTTCGTGGGGAGCCCGAAGTAGGTCAAGGTGACCAGATGT
Organism: Zingiber officinale; assembly: GCF_018446385.1. Lineage (NCBI taxonomy): Eukaryota > Viridiplantae > Streptophyta > Magnoliopsida > Zingiberales > Zingiberaceae > Zingiber > Zingiber officinale. The sequence goes on from NC_056004.1 coordinate 490,679, forward strand.
TTGTGGGGAGGCCTGGAGCAGGTCAAGGTGATCGGATATACTTGCGGGGAGGTAAGTAGGTCAGGATGATCGGATGCTTGCAGGGAGGCTCGAAGTAGGTCAGGATGACCGGATGCTCGTAGATAGGCCCGAAGCAAGTCAAGATTAACCAGATTCAGCTGCTTATGGGAGGCCCGGAATATGTCAGGATGACTGGATGCTTGTGGGAAAGACCCCGAAGAAGGTCAAGATGACCGGATACTCGCGGGGAGGCTCGGAGCAGGTCAGGATGACTGGATGCTTGCGGGGAGGCCTGGAACAGGTCAGGGTGACCAGATGCTCGCGGGGAAGGTGAGTATGTCAAGGTGACCAGATGCTCGCAGGGAGGCCTGAAGCAGGTCAAGGTGACCAAATGCTCGCGGGGAGGTCCAGAGTAGGTCATGGTGACCGGGTGCGGATGCTTATGGGAAGGCCCAGAGCAGGTCAGGGTGACCAGATACTCACGGGGAGACCCAGATCATGAGAGTAATTGTGGTCCTTCGTTTGAGGGGAAGATTGTTAGGGTTCAATCAAAGTCCCACATTGAAAAGATTTGGTAAAGATCATGGGGTTAAAAGGATGCAAGATATCTCCATTAGCATAAGACCTTTGTTGGGACTTTGACGTCTACTAGAGGGGGTGAATAGCGTCTCACCCAAATCGTCACTTCCTACACTTGTTAGTACGCAGCGGAAAACAAAATACAAACTAACAAGAAGAAAACGAAACCCTATAAACAATAAAGAAAGACAATAATAAAAAATAAATCGTAACACAAGGCGCTTACGTGGTTCGGAGATTAGGGCTCCTACTCCACGGCTGTCCGTAAGGTGAACGATTCAGATCCGGGTGGATGACTCCCCGGAAACCTCCGGCTAGCTCAATCCTCCTTCTCGATGGAGAAACCTCACCACAATCTTGATCCAAACACTCTTAGATCACAAGAAGAGCTTAGAGCTTTGGAAGACTACTAATAGGGGTTAACCACCTCTATTTCGTCAACCATACATAAGCACCCCAAGCTCTATTAAATAGAGCTTGAGAGGATAACACCAAGATATTTTCCCACCACCAGTCGACTGATAAAACCACCAGTCGACTGATAAAACCACCAATCGACTGGTCTTAAGTGAAATTCGACCGTTACGAGCCAACGGTCGGCTACCAGTCGACTGATGAAAACACCAGTCGACTGCTACAGAAACGCTACAGTATTGCTACAGTGCACACTGAAATTTTACCCCGAGTACATTCACTCATCACTCATCCTCGCCCGACCAACCTAGACCTAGCCTTTTAGCCTCCTCCATCAGCTTTGCGCCCCTCGGATGCCTCCCCATCCTTCACGTCTTGCCTTCTGGAGCTTCCATCAGCTTTGTCATTATTGTCGAGTCTTCCTTTGCCAAGAGGTCGCACCTCCGGGACTTCATCCATTGCCAAGTCACACTTGGACTTGCGTTGCCAAGACTACATGTGCATATCAAATACAACAATAAACCTAACTTAAACTTTTGCCCAAACATTAAAACTTAGGGTACCCAGATTGCTCCAACAATCTCTCCCTTTTTGATGTTTGACAATCCTTTAAGTTAGGGAAACAATATAGCAATAATAATATAAATAAACATGCAATCTATACATGCATAAATCATAGAACCTAATCCTAGGCTCCCCCTTCACCTAAGCTCCCCCTTGAGCTAGAATTTCTTGCAAAGGTAAACTTCTCCCCCTTTGCTAATAAATGAGCAATCGCTCCCCCTTCACCTAAGCTTCCCCTTGAGCTAGGATTTCTTGCAAAGGTGTGTAAGTTTCCCACTTAACCTAAATTTTTTCCCCTTTCCCATATATCAAAAAGAGCTCCAACAATATCCCAATTATTGGACTCTTTGACATCTAATGACCATAAACATCATGTATTAGTCTTCCATAAGATTACATACATGTTCACCACTCTTTTGGTCATTTTCTAATGCAAAAAAATATTTTCAGACCGTATCAGTCGACTGCTATAAGTCCCAGTCGACTGACATTGTCAAAATGAGCTTACAGAGACATTCTGTGCTCATGAACAGTGTTACCAGTCGATTGGTATAAACCCCAGTCGACTGTCATCGTCAAAATGAGCTTACAGAAGTCTTTTGTGCTCAAAATTACTGTTACCAGTCGACTGGTAACTGTACCAGTCGACTGGTACTCTATGTTGGCAAAAATCAACATTTTTGGCCAACTTTCAGAAATGCGCTAAAAATTCCACGGACCTCCAAAAAATCCCAAATTTTGTGGAGAGGTCTATTTTATCCATATCTACTTGGGAAAAATATATATGATATGGATATATGACAGATGGGTAATTAAGTAGAGAGGGTAGGGTATTTTGATCTTTTCGTTGGTTAGGGCTTTAAGAGGTCAAAAGAAACATAGTAGCAGGGGGGTTTGGGGCGTCGCTTGGTTGGGCCGCCACCTTCTGCTAGCCTTCGAACAGTCCTCGCCGAGGAGGACACTCACTGCCGGATGCTCCCCTCCAGCAACCCTCTCTTCTTTTCTCTCTCACTTCTTTGCCCCTTCCGCCGCCGGGAGGCTTCGGCGTGCTGGGCTCTGACGCCAACAAGAAGGAGTAGAGCAGCTTCCTCTCTCGCTGCCTCCCTCCAGCAACGGCCTCCGGCGACGACCGCCTACTTCCTTGCCCATGTCAACAACGCTGGTCACCACCTCCTTCGCTTCTCCTTACGTACGCGTGCCACCCACCTTTCTCACGCTCTCTGGCCTTCGTCGCTGGGGTTTTTTCCGCCGCCGCCGCTTCTTCTTCCCTCGTCGCCGGCCTCTCTTCTCCTCGCGATGTCGTCACTATCGGACTGGTTATTGCTCCTCCCCTCTTCTTCACGCTCCGCTCTTCGCCGGCGCTTGCCACAGCCTCTTCTCTTCCTCCTACTACTATCACCGGAGCCAGCCAAGGAGGCACCACCTCCCCTTGCATAGACAGCCGGAACCCACACCGTCGCTACTGGCTTCGTCGGAACCTCCTCTCCTGTCGTTGTTCCCAAGCGTAGGTTCGGCTACCATGGACGTAGGCCCTATGGTGGCTGATCTGGTGGCGTCCCCTTTTTGTTGTGCCCCGGCCTTCACGCTAATTTGTGTGTGTTATGTCCCGACCTTTGCACTGATCTGATTTGTGTGTCGTGTCCTGGTTTGTGCGTTGATAATGTATTATTTTGGCCTATGTGCCAATATCATACCCCCGTCTACGTGCCGATTTCGTTTCTCGGTTTGTACGTTGATTTCATGTCCCGACCTGCGTGCCGATTGTCGACCTCGTGTCCCGGCCTGCGTGCCGATCTCGTGTCCCGGCCTGCATGTCAATCTCGCTTCCCCGTCCGCATATCGTCTTCCAGATCCAGGCCGCATTCAGCTCCGTGCCGCTAGACCCAGCTCCACATCCGGCTCCAAGTCGCCTGCTCTTCCCGGTTGCGACAACTTGAGCAGCGTCCCATCTGAGGGCGCCCCCTGGGCCAGGGTACGTCTTCGTACTCGTCTCTCATTTATTTCATTATTATATTATTAGTCTGTTACTTATATGTCTGTTGGACCCGCCTCGAGCCTATGGGTACCAGGGACCGGGGGGGACCCAGTCACTGGCTGCAGGTAGCGTTGACCAAAGAACTTCTGAAAACTTAGTCAACATAGAAGTCATCTCACCACACCCTCCTCCAGGACGTCACGATTCGGTTAACATTTCATCCACCTTGCCCGGCGGTCCATCTGACTCAGCTTCCGGACATGATCAATATATACAAATATATTTATCACAGATCCCAAGATTGACATAAAATTCAAGACTAGTTAAATGGTTCAATTGAACCTTGACTTAAAGTTCTAGTTTTGACTTCCTCTTAATGTATCTGCCCATACTAAACCATAATGCATCCCTGGCATTGGTTTATATAACATCTATACATCAAAAACTAATTTTCATGTAATATGAACCCAATGTCATATTTTCATGCATGAAACTACAATAGAGACTCAAATCCATCTCTAATCCCTTTGGCACATCTTGGTTCACTTAAGATCATTTACCATACGTCCCAAAGACTCTTTGAGCTCCCCCTTGAGCTCTTAATCTTAGCCACCTCCCTACGTGACTCATTTACTATGGCTAAGCCACTTCGGTGCACCTCGGGTGACACTTGACCTACAAAACTCACCTTCTTAACCTTAGACATCTTGTCTTTGGTTAGTTTCTTCTTGTCATTCACCATGGACACCTCATCCTTGCCATAATTATATGTCACCCTAGCATATTCCTTCTTATTGACCTTGGATGACTCTCCCTTGTCCTTTGTCACACCTCCCTACCAATGTCATGTGCTACCTTAACACTTGATCTCCTTTTGGTCTTGGAGGGATCTAATTTGACATTTTTGGATATTTGACCACCCAAATACATGTCAAGTCCTTTAGGTCCAATAATGAACCTCTCTAGGACTTTCTCTATTTCCTCAAGGTTTGCCTTCAAGGCTTGATTTTCTAATTCTAGGGTCCTAACCCTAGAGTCAACATGTCCACCTTGGACATCCCTAGACCTACCCACCTTCCTAGGCATACGTCTCCCTTTCTTGGGATCAATCGTTCCCTTTGGCAAAGTGGTTTGGGTCTTATTAAATCTACTCTTACTAATTTAGCATAAATAGGTTTCCTAGGGTTATCTCCTATATTAACCCTATTCCTATCATTATATTTAAATCCATGATTATGCTTGGGTAAAAATAAAAATTATTTCTAGAATGCATGGAAGAATTTAAATTTGAACTTGAATTCAAATTAGAGTTTACATGCCTTACCCTTGAAGCTCTCTTATTCTCCCACTTTTTCAAGTGCGCCAATTTCTTGAGCTCTCCTCTCCTTGGTCACTTTGTGTGGTAGTGTCCCCACTCACCACACGTGAAACACCTAATGTGCTTCTTCTCTTTCCTACAACTCACATTAGTTAAATCAACCTTGTTGAGTTTAGGCTTTACCTCCCTTACCTTTTGGAGCATTGGGCACCTACTATTGTAGTGCCCCATCTTACCACACTCAAAGCATTTGATGTGGTCCTTTGTGCTCTTCTTAGCAGTGGAGGTGGAGGTTGAGCTTCCAAGATCTCCTCTTCCTTGGATTGCTCTTCTTCCTCTTCACTTGAAGATGTGGACGGTTCCACTTCTTCCTCCCTTAAAGATGTGGATGATACCTCCTCATCTTCCTTCTCCTCCTCGGATGTTGAACACGTGTCAATATCCGATTGGTCCTTCTCCTCTTGGATCAATGAGCCCTTTTTCTTGTGCTCCTCATCTTCTTGGATTTGTGTAGGACTCTCATGAAGCGCAATTATCTTTTTCCAAAGGTCACTTGCGTTCTCGTATTCACCTGCATTCAATATCGCATTAGGAGGTAATAAATTAATTAAAATTCTAGTTACCTCATTGTCCGTCTCCGATTGCTCTCTTTGCTCCTTAGTTCAATATTAACATCGGAAACGCTTTCCCTTCTTGTCCGTTAGAGCTTTAAACGGTTCCTCCAACGCAATCCATTGGTTCCAATTCATTTGGAACCACATCTCCATGCTTCCTCCAATAATTGAAGTTCTCGCGCTCGTATGGAGGTGGGATTCGAATGTCCCATCTGAGAGGTCCTTCCGACTCCATCTTCTTTCTCTAGCCGCTCTCTTGGCGATTAGTCCAACAAGAGCTCATCTAGCTCTGATACCACTTATTAAGACTTTGACGTCCGCTAGAGGGGGGTGAATAACGTCTCACCCAAATTGTCACTTCCTACACTTGTTAGTACGCAGCGGAAAATAAAATACAAACTAACAAGAAGAAAACAAAACCCTATAAACAATAAGGAAAGACAATAAATAAAAAATAAACCGTAACACAAGGCGTTTATGTGGTTCGGAGATTAGGGCTCCTACTCCACGACTGTCTGTAAGGTGGACAGTCCCGATCCGTCGGTGGATGACTCTCTAGAAACCTCCGACTAGCTCAAACCTCCTTCTCGGTGAAGAAACCTCACCACAACCTTGATCCAAACACTCTTAGATCACAAGAAGAGCTTGGAACTTTAGAAGACTACTAATAGAGGTTAACCACCTCTATTTCGTCAATCATACATAAGCACGCCAAGCTCTATTAAATAAAGCTTGGGAGGATAACACCAAGCTATTTTCCCGCCACCAGTCGACTGATAAAACCATCAGTCGACTGGTCCTAAGTAAAATTCGATCGTTACGAGCCAATGGTAGTCTACCAGTCAACTGATGAAAATACCAGTCGACTGCTACAGTACAGCTACAGTACACACTGAAATTTTACCCCGAGTGCATTCACTCAGCACTCATTCTCGCCCGACCAACCTAGACCTAGCCTTTTAGCCTCCTCCATCAGCCTTGCGCCCCTCGGATGTCTCCCCATCCTTCACGTCTTGCCTTCTGGAGCTTTCATCAGCCTTGTCATTGTTGTCGGGTCTTCCTTTGCCAAGAGGTCGCGCCTCCGGGACTTCATCCATTGCCAAGTCACACTTGAACTTGCGTTGCCAAGACTACATGCTTGGACTTACACCACCAAGACTCATCCTTGGACTTTCCTCCTTTGCCAAGATCATACTTGGACTTTTCTTGTTGTATTTGTATCTTGCACACTCACAATGCATATCAAATACAACAATAAATCTAACTTAAACCTTTGCTCAAACATCAAAACCTAGGGTACCCAGATTACTCCAACAACCTTTTGGGTAGAGCCCAAGAGCAATACCATGAAGGTCTAAGCCCAAAGTGGACAATATCTTGTCATTATGGAGATATGTGGACATCCTTTCGGTACAATACATTGGCACTTGAAATGATTAATCATTGGAGAGAGAAATTATATCCTTGACCATTTATGGGGTAATGGGATATGTTAATGATGTTGTATTGCATTTTTATGAATGTTTTAATATATTTGTCATGTTTTAAAAGATGACTATTCTGTGAACTTCTCTGTTATTTATTTATTTCAATAATTATTTTATTTTGTTTTATATATTATTTATGATTAAATAAATTTATTTCTTGAAAAATTTGGTATCATATGTTACAGTTTCTTATAACCATGATCATTTTCACTCATTACTTTTAATGATTTGATATTATTATATGTTAGGATGGAACAAGATCAAAGAGTTCGAGGACATGAGAGAAATAAATGTTTCTAGATATAGAATGAGATCCAAGTATTAATTGCAACTCTTCAAAATAAAACTTGTGATTCTCTATAGAAGACAGTGGTAATTTTATAAGCAATTTCATAGTTGAGGTGCATAGGAGAATGCTAAGCAAGATTCCTACTCTTACAAAATAAGTTACATCTCATCTTGAGTCAAACTTCAAGTGGTTAAACACAAGATTTTATATTATTAATGACATGTATAGGCAAAGTCGATATCAATGGAGTGATGTAGAGAAAAAAAAATAGCATGTGAAAAGTAATGGTTTGATAATTATTGTCAGATAATTTTATATATGGTGTCCGAAATTTTTTACTTTCTCAAATATTTCATTTCATATTTCCTTAAGTTTTTTTGATCATATATATTTTCTATTTTGCAAACTCATAAAGAGGTAAAATGAATGTGGAATTTTAAATTTCCATATTTGAATAACTTGAATGAAAGGGATAGAGCTACTGACGCCATTATTCAAGGGTATGTAGATGTTATTCACAATTTGAAAGTTAATCAAAATAATGAAAGTGGAGGTGAAAATCTTGGTGCATTCTACCATTCTTCAAATGAGTACAAAGAAGATAATAATATGTATTTTGAATCTGAATCAATCCCAGCTGTTTCATACAACACTAATGTGACAAAGTCAGCTACAAAACAAAACAACCATTAACATTGAAGATAAAGTTGCAGAGAAAAAAAATAATAGTAGTACACTTGGATATTGGGACACAACTACACGACATGAACAGTGAATTTCACACTTTTGTGGATGTTTTAATGCAAATTTTGCAACCATTACAAATGTCATGGCAGAAGAGAATTTGTAGAAAAAAATGGCTTTCAGAAAGAATAAAAGATGTAATTACTAAGTTAATGAACCTTAGCCTTCCTAATGGTGATGTATTGAAAGCAGCTAATATATTCACTGCAGATAAGGACAAGATGATGTGTTGTTCATGTTGGTGCAGTTTGCACTAACAATGTAACTCAGATTTTGATGAATGACAAACGAGTTAAGTTAGGTGTATTTGTGATCTAAAGTACTTTACCAAGTGTGCAGGAATTGATGGGTCTAGAGGACCCGACACCAGGCTGAAATCCAGCTAGCTCCGCGGGACCGGATAGCTGTTGTGAAGTTTAGATAGGTTAATGAGCTGACTTGATATCTGGCAGAAAGTTCAGTTGGGTTTGTGAGACTTGACAACCGACAGAAGTTCAGTTGGGTCTACTGACCTGACAATTGGCATGAAAACTTGATGGGTCAAGAGGCTAGTCAACTGATTGCAAGTTGATAAGTAAAGGTAAGTCACTTGAGGAGAGTGACTCAGTGAGGACGCGTCCCGATTGAGGAACAGTAGACGTCAGTACAGTTTAGGTCCATTTTGGACCCCCTAAACTGAGACCTTAATTAGATCCTAGTCTCGGGGAGACAGGGTTTAATTACTACTCAGTATTATTGTGCTGACACTTATCTTACAGGTTATTATTTGATTTATTGGACTAACACGCTTTGCAAGGTAATAAGAGCACAAAAAGCCTCGGATGAGTAGTACCCGAGGCGCCTTCCAGGGGATGGAAGGCGTCTTGGCATTGTTCATAGAAGACACGTTCAATGCATGGAAGACGTCTTCCACAGGATAAAGTTCAGAATTCGTCAAAGATAAGGACTGAGCTGTTCGGGATCAGAATTGCCACATTGAAGGTGCCTTCAGGGCCTTTGAAGGCGCCTTCCATACTCAATATAAGGGGTGCTCGCCCAAGCCATCAAAGAACACATTGATATCTGCACTTCTGATCGGACTTTCGAACGCTCCAGCTTCCTGCTACAACTCTGCTACACTTGTCTACTACTAAGAAGCCGCCCAAACATCAAGCTCAAGCCAACCATATTGAAAGAGTGTTTGGTAATTTTTTCATTTGTGTACTTAATTACTACAGTACAAATGCAATTGTTGCACTTGTTCAGGTCAAGGTGACCAGATGCTCTCTTTCGAAGGTACCGGAAGATGTATTTTAGTGGATTATCCATCGATAGGTTTGTGTGACCTAGGTCTTGGAGTAGGAGTCGCCGAAGGCTCTGAACCAAGTAAAACTGAACGCGTGTTCTTTTACTTGCTTTTCTATTTCACTTTCTTACTTAGTTTTCCGTTGCGCACTTTGTTCTTAAAAACGATAAAGATTTGTTTTTGAAAACCACATGATTCACCCTCCCTCTCACGTGCGACACGATCCAACAATTCAATCTTCCTTCAAAGCTGCGAAGGAATTATGTAGTTAGCCTACTCGTCCCCTCCCAAAATATGTAGATAATGGTGTTGAATTTTGTGGAAACAACTTTGGATATGTTTGTTATGCTAAATTTTGTGATAACAATGCTAGTTTTTGTAATGATCTTGCTAAATTTTGTGAAAACTACCTTGGGTATAGCTATTATGCTAGATTTTGTGATAGCAATGTTGATTTTTTTTTTATTGTATTACTGCGTTTTGTGGAAACGACTTTAGAAAAGAGTATTATTCTAAATTATTGTGACAATACTAATTCTTCTTTCTAGTTCTTTTACCTTTATTAATATAAATTTTCTTAGTCACTTTCATTAAATTGGAATTGATAAAATATTATGCTAAAATTCATTTGTACTGAATTAGTAGGATGCTAAATTTCATTACTCACAATTTGAGTCACTGTCTAATCCCAAGTTCTATTTTAGAAAAATCTGGATCATTCCACTTGATTTTCTTTCAGTTTGAATAGGAATTAGTAGAGCAAATTATTAAAACTGATTTTATTTCAAAATATTAATAATAAAATATGTTTTAAGTTATTAGAAATAGTAAATAAAAAAATAATTACAAAGATACTGTAGAAGCAATTTTCGAGATAAAATGTATAGAAACTTCATAAGAATTTTATGTTTTGTTTTAAGGATAAATATGATATTTGTAATTCTAAACCTCCGACAAATCAAACTAAGTATTAACAATCATACCTAATCCTAACTTATAAATCAAATAACAACATTAGAATAGCTAAACTCATTCTTATTCTAATCTACTATCAAATCCATTATCATACTCATATTCCTGCCCATCACCACCTCAGTATTCTAATATCCGTCACCCCAACAAGTGCAATAAGTGACTGATAGCTATAGAAGCATCCATAATCCATATAAAATATACAAGGACAATCAGTAAAATGTATGTGAAATAATTATTTTTAGTGCATTGATCAAATGAGTTGAATAATGGGTACAGCATTTGGGCAATCAATAGAGCTTGGAACTAATAAAAGCAAAGAAAAAAAAAGGAATTGCTGATCCAGAGGCACTAGTAACTTCAAAACATCTAGTAATCTCTTCCTGACAAACAAAGCTTACATAGCTTATCTGATGATAAAAAACTCTTCCCACACTAACACAGATTATCATAATATTTATACTGCAATGAATCTAGTGAATAGCAGCAATTGAGCAAGTCCAAGGCTCTACTGCTTAAAGCAAACGAACGTAATGATCTCGGTGAGCTTCACTTAGAAATGACCTTATTTGGCTCAAACACATACTTGATCAGAGATTCTTTGATGGACAGCAACTCAAGGAACTCATTCTTCAATTTCGTAGCATCCAGTTCATTATTGCTTCGAGGTGCAACTATGACTTTGGCCTGTTCTTCCAAAGTGAAGTTGGTCCACTTGAAGCTAGGGTCAATGTAGCTCTTGTACATCTCTAGGATTTCATTGTGGCTCACCACACCAGGATTTGTAAAGTTCCATATGCCCCTGCAGTTCCTTTTTGCCATCTCTATTGAAATGGGCAAAAGTTCATCCAATATCGTCATGCTATTTGGAATGTTCACAACCTTGTTATAACGACTGATTTTTGTGATGAAATTCCGAGGGTTGCTAAGGTCAGAAGATATAGGCATTCTGACTCGAAGGGTGCATACATTCTCATATTCTTTCAAAAGCTCTTCAACCTGCATTACAGACAGAACAGAACTCAATTATTAGCTGGATCTGCAACGGAAATTGATGAGAGATAAAATGAAAGGAGGAAATTACCATTGCTTTAGTCTTTGAATAGAAGGAACCAGTAAAATTCGGTTTGTCTTCCTCCCTAAAACCAATGCCAGAACCTTCAGGGTGTTCAGCATCGTACTCAAATATACAACCGGTAGCATAGTTCATTAATAGTAAATCATGCTCCCTACAGACATTTGCAAGTGTCAAAGTCCCCACAACATTTGTGCGAATCGTTTCCTGCTTATGTGATTCGCACCAGTCAACATTAGGCCTACCAGTCACACCAGCGGCATTAAAAACATGTGTTGGCTTCACATTCTGAATATCCAATATGAGTTGTGAACGATCTTCCAAACGTCCCCTTCCATATTCATATTGAATGCCTTGTTTCTCGCATAGCTTCCCCAGAAGACCCCCAATCCATCCAGTTTTACCATATATCAAGAATTTCAATTGTGGTTTCTTAGGAGAGGACGTACTGCTCCTTGGGGTGGGAACCAACATCTTGTTCTGCTTATTACTGTCCATGGACTGAAAAATCAAGGACTTGGTTTCTTCAGAACCATCAAACATGCCAGGCATCATTAGCATTCGTGGATGAGGCAATAATGCTCCTGAAACATCTCCCCACCAGTCTGGATTGTTCATGTACCACTCCATAGTCTTCTTGAGTCCGTCTTCCCAGATGGTTCTCTCTGACCATCCTAGGTTCTTCAGCTTCTGATCGTCCAAAAAGTATCTCTGATCATTGAAGGGTCTATTATCCACGAACTTAATGACCTTGTCAGAGTCTAACGAGAAGAGTTTGCAGATGTCCTTTGCCACATCAATCACTCTCCGTTCTTTTTTTGTCCCAATGTTATAAACATGCCCAACCTCCCCTTTGTGCAGAACAACCTCAAAAGCTTCTGCAACATCCTCACAGTATAGATAGCTTCTGACATTACAGCCATCTCCATGGATAGGGAGTGGCTGCCCCCTCATGGCCAAAAGGATAAACTTAGGGATCAGTTTCTCTGGAAATTGGTTCGGCCCATACACATTGTTTCCTCGGGTAGTAATCACAGGTAAACCGTATGATCTTCCATAAGCCATGACAAGCATCTCGGCACCAGCTTTTGTGGCTGAGTATGGGTTTGTTGGCAGCAATTGCGACGCCTCATGGTTTCCAACTACAGCGTCTTCATCAGTCTCGCCATAGACCTCATCGGTGCTAACATGGATAAACCTCCTGATCTGGCCAGTGACCTTGCAGGCCTCGAGGAGGACGTGAGTGCCATAGATGTTGTTCTTAGTGAACTCGAAGGAGTTACCAAAAGAATTGTCAACATGGGTCTGGGCTGCAAAATGCATGATGGTATCAATGGACTCCGTGATCAGGAGGTAATTGACAAGGTCAACACTCCCAATGTCACCCTTCACAAACTTGAAGTTAGAAGATGAACGCGATGGGTTCAGGTTCTTCAAGTTGGAGCAGTAATCAAGCTTGTCAAGAACCACAATCTTGTACTCTGGATAGTTACGGACTAGGCGGTTTGCCACATGGGATGCAATGAAGCCTGCAGCCCCAGTAATGAGGATGTTCTTGGGTTTGTATGACGCCATTAGTAATCAAAATTCTGCACAAAAGTCGAAAGTTTGTCTGAACAAGTCGTATCCTTTATTTCAAAGAACAAATTTGCAGTGATAAGGAAATCTAGGAAGGTAGAAATAATAAAATGTAGGGGCGAAAAAGTAGAGATCAGATCGGCTGCAGATCAGCCAATAGAGTTCCAAATATTTTAGGGAGAGGATGAAAATCGAATCTTTTTGATGAATTATGCGTCTCAATCATGTAATAAGAAAGGCAGAAGCATGCACCAATTATAGATCCAATACGAAAAGGCCAATTAACACGACTAGGAACCAGGAATGATCTTAGGAATTATCAAATTGTGCAAAAAAAGAATCTATAGAGTTGATAGGTATAGGTAAAAATGTCCTTAGAAGTTAGAACCACCACTATTATGATCAAAGGGGTTTCCGCGCCACTAACGGCGATCACTGCATTACTTATAACCGGCATAAAATTCGTCGGACATGAACCATCGACGACAAATCCGAGCAGGAATCTATCCGATCTAGATCGCTTGCCCTACACTCAAAAGAAACAAACTACGAAAACCGAATCCAGATCCGAGGAAAAAAGCGATGCTTTTTGGATCTACAACCGCGAAAAAGCGCACCTTTCCAGCGGTAAAGGCCCATGACCACAATGAACACCACTCGGAAAACCTCAAAAAGGCAATCAAGGGATGGATCGGGAGCAACAACTTACAAAATACGAGGCGCAGAGCAATTGTGAAGAAGCCGCGTCGGTCAGGAAGAAGAGGAAAGAAACAAGGAATGAATGGTGACCTCGGCGAGAACCGCGGAGAGGACGAAATTGAGGATCTTCGAACGCGGAGAAGTTGTCGCGGAGATGGATAAAGCGAGTGGCTGTCGGTTTTATGAAGGTCGGTAACGCTAATTAACGAGGGATTAACGCTTAGCGGAAGGCGTATTGGCGCGGGAATCGAGGCGCCTGTCCCAATCGGCTCATTCACCATTCTAGACGGCGATGGAAGGCGAATCACGTGCATTCCCCACCGCCCGAGCTTCACGGCGCAAGATGGCGTGAAGCGTGGCTTGAAATGAATTCCGAAGCGGCTTCCACCGGGTGCGCCGACGCGCTTCTGGTGGAAAGTGGTGTTTAATTGGTCTCTTATTGGACTGGACCTGACCCTTTAATTTTTGTTGATCATCGGAAGGACCACCGATCAGAAAAGTATAAATTATATAAGAATCGGAATTATTTTACTCGTTTAATTGAAATCGAATAGAATGATTTTGCAGGCCTCTAAAATCAAAGGCTCCTGATAAGCCAACAGTCTGATAGTGAAATTTAAACTGCTCTAAATTTAAAATATATATTTGGAAAAAATAAATAAATGGAAGACATGAATTATTTATGAGAAAAATATCCATTGTTTTTTCCTTTCATTTTCACACTCGAATGAATTCATTGACGTGATTTCTTTAATCATAATTAACAATTTATCTTATTTTATTTTATTTGTAAGTGGTGTTTATTCTCCTTTCCATTTATCTTATTTTATTTTATTTGTAATTTATAATTAACAATTCATAAAACTGAAAGTATTTGAGTTATAAATATGAACTTAAAAATTGTAAATTATAACAAACACTAAAAGTTATGAAATTTTAATCGTGAGTTGATTTGCTAAATATAAATTTAAGCATCATGCATAATCCATAACAAAATATCATAAATAAACTATGGAAATTTAACACTTTCTATTTATTTTCAATGATTAAAAATATATAAATTCATCTGTTTTACATTTATTCATCTTTTTTACTTATTGTGAAAGAAAATTTTGATGCATTTAATCTATCAATAATGTTTAAAAAGATTACTAAGCTAAATCCAAGATTAACCAAGCCTTACTGGGACAGTTATTTAAGTTTTTTTAATGGTTTAGGTATTATTAATTCCTTAATTTCTATTTATTAATTATATGAAGTTTTTATATTTTATTTTATTGATTTCTAAACCTAATTTTGATTATATAAGATCATCTGTTTGATTTGAGAGTTTCTTTATGTATTTCTAATTAGTTTATAAAAGTTTTTTGATTAAGAGATGAATATTAAAGAATATATACATGTGTTTAAATTTATTTAACGCTAAACCTTGTATTTACACTAATATCAACTGAGATTACACTGACTCTAATATCAACCCAAAGTCGGCAAAGCAAAATTGAAGCAGAAGGGAAAACCTCAAGAAGGTCGCGAACATCCCTCTCAATTCACAGCGCTTCCACTGCCACCGTGTGATGCATGAAGGTAGAACGTCAGCATGGACGTCCGGAGCTTGGCCGGCTGCTGCCGATCGGGTACGGCGGTGGCGAGGAAATCCATCGCCGGCACCAGGACCCTCTCCGACGTCCCCAGCCATTTCGACTGCATGTACTTGTGCTTTCTCCACGGCGCCATGTGCATCTTGTTGTCCTTCATGCACTTCTTCGCAGCGGCGTACACGATCTTCACGACGCTGCGGAGCTTCTCCGCCTTGCCGACGAAGATCTCCGGCAGGCACATCACCAGGCGGCTGTATTCCTGGCTGCTTCGTGCCATCTCGAACTCCGCCCGGAAATTTAGCTCGATGACAAGCCTCACGGGCCCCTTTTTGCCGCTCCTGGTTTCCATCTTCGCGTCGATGTACGTGTGCTCCCCTGTTAATTTGTATCAAAACAGAGAGACATCAGCTATTGTCGATTGTTCTTTGATTAATAAATAAATAGTTCAGAGAATCGACGTTTTCCACTTAGAACTGCACAACGGAGACTGATTATGTATATTAACCTGGAGGAATATCAGGAGATCTCTTCCATTTGGACTTGCACACAGCGCTGTCGTATCCGATCTCATGAAGCTCTTTAGCAATGTATGCTAATGCGCAATTCCGACATTCTTTTACCATTCTGGCCCTGGAGCAAGAGCACACAATGCCGTTCTCTTGCATCTTCCCTACTGCATCCTTGGTTCGCTGCAGTAATTTAACCTCTGCAGAGCTGATCTGAGATAAAGCTTCCTGTAACATATTATTTTCAGAAATGATTAGGACCGCCACTTCCGAAACATGTGGCTAAAAATTGCAAATTTACTAGAAAAGACGTGATTTTCGTCCCCTTTTGTTTTTTTTAAATCGAGGAAATAGTTAAATACACCTAAAATTTCCCCTTTGAGAACGGAGAGAAGAGAGGGAGATCTATAGAAGAAAAAGCTCACATAAAGAAGCTGTTGCTGCGATTCCCAAAAGGCCTCATTCTCTGCGGCGGTTTTCTCACAAGCCCCCTCGTCGTCGCCGCTTTCGCATTCGAAGGCGTCATCGCCGCCCCCGCCTCCGTGAGAGCCCTCGTCCGCGCCTTCCTCCAAGAAGCTGAACACCGTATCCGACAGGCTCATCCAGCCGTCGACCGCCTCCACGCCCATGTCTCCTCTCGCTTTTGCCGTTGCTCTTTGGGATTCGGATGGCAACTCCGCCGCTCGCCGATGGCATGCATTGACGGCCCTGCGAGCTGCCTTTTAAACACGAGCCGACGCCTGGTGGGCCCACCGCGACACCGTGGACGAACGGGACGCCGTGAACAGCTCGATTCTCCACGCCGCGGGCTCTCATTGGCTGCATTCGGTCAGTGGGCCTTCAACGGGTACACCAGGGTTGAAATCACAGCGTGGATCCACGTCAGGCGACCGCATCTTCTGGCTCAATTATTGACATCCTTATCCTTTCTCCCTATTTCTATTTCTCACTCACTTCTCCGCGTCCGTCTCCCTTGACAACCCGGACACCATCTCATTGAACGCAGGCCCAGCCAAAGAAGCGCCTGGTGGTGTCGCCCGTGTCAGCAAATGAGAAGACTGCCTTTTCTGTTTGGTGAATTGGTCGGGACAGACGAAATCATTCCGCTCGGGCCCGTGTTCTGGGATAGAATATGCTCGCGGTATCCAGCGTTAACGATCACCGCATCGCACCGGAAGGAATATCCTCTTCGTGGCTGTCGGCTGTCGCTTTTGTCATCTCACCAGCCAATTTTTGACATTACCACCGAATTTCGTCGGTCCGATTTATCAAAATGCACCTCAGATTTTCAATATTTTTACCGAAATACAGCGAAGGTATTTCTTCGTCTATGTTAAGGAACAGTGTCACAATTCACAAATGCCATTTTTCAGAGACAAAAAAATGGAAAAAAAAATCAGTATCAAAATTATTTTTTCCCTTAAATGTCACGTCACGATCATCATATCAATATAGTATGTATTAAATAATGCATTTAATTCAAAAGGTGACATAATACTGATGCCATAAAAATTCTAAAATAAAAAAAATAAATTAGATCAATGATCTTGGACCAAAAATACAACACTCAAATATTTCATATTATTTTTCCCAAAGTGCGCCAATTATCTTTTCAACAGATAATTTATCATTTAGATCGACATCTTATCCATTTACATTATATCAATAAACAAAAACAATAATGTGGCCTGATAATATATTCTTTCAACATAATATATCTTAATCGTCGGCGCTGATATAAGGAAAAATTGTCAAAATAATTAATTTCTTTCCGTTAATGTTCCATGCACAATAATTATAACTTAACCGAAAAAATATTATTTTTAAAATTCAGTTACCTCCGTTTGGATATCCTTTGTTTAGGAATCTGATATTTTTTATGGCCTCCACATTAATATCATATCAAAAATATAAAAATCTACCATTCTCTCCATTATAAAAAAAACTTTCCTATAATTTTTTGATCGATCTTACATTATCAAAAATCATACATCTTTATTTTGAATGGTCACACCCACATTACTAAGTTCAAGAGAAAAACATATGTTTAAAAATTTCAATTTCAATTTTTTAGTTTTTTAGACCTATTAAAAATCTTATATTTCAGTTTTATAGAAATCATATTTATAAAATCCTCTTCATAATACTCACTGTCGAATTTATGCCACACGTTTTACAAAATCCATTGTTCGCTTTATAATTTTTCCAATATAAAAAAAAAATTATTAAATGGCGATATAAATTTTTAAAAGCTAATAACTTGCTCTCGTAAACTTTTAATTTTTAAATTATCTATATTTATAAAGCCACAAAATGAGGCGCCGCTTTAATAATTTTGGAAAAAAATTATTATTCCTTTGATTTTAATTTTTGTCCAGTAGCTTTGATATGGACCATTCCTTCCGACACATGATTCACGCAAGTCACACCTTAAACTTCGTCGAGCGGACAATGCGCGTTCACAAACAACAGGCGTCGCATCAACGAATGACGACGACGGCTAGCATAATAATTGAGAAATAAATTAAAATAGCTCAATGATATATCGTAATTAAAGATATCTGTCAGTTTTTATAGGAAAAGAAACGGAAAACTTATCGGGTTGGTGACGTTCTTATCGTCAATGCCACTGGGAAAGAGACTGCTAACTCGACAAGGCACACGCCACGAGAGTTTTTATCGAAAGAGGAAATAAAGGTTTAATATGTGTATAATACGCATCACACACAGAGACAACGGACTGCCAGAATGGTGTTGGTGCGAGGTCCTTCACGTCTGAAGCCACGTCGCGTCTTCAAGAAGGATAAGGTTTCGGCGCGGTATATTGTATTGGACATTGTAAAATGCCCACTGATTACGAAACCGAAGCCGTGTTTCTCTGGCAGAGAGACGGAGTAGGGGATTGGGACGACTCTGCCTGTGGTGAGGAACCCCACGGGACTGGTCATGATTGCAAGACGACATTGACTTTTGGATTCTTCCGGGAATTAATCCGATCGAAATTCAAGTTGTGGGGAAGTGTGTGACGTGTGGATTGGATTCGGAGGCTGATCGGTCCTCTCCCAAGTCGTAGCGACGAGTGGACCAGTTCGAGAAGACGGATGAATATTTTGTGAGCTGACGCGTGGTTGGACACGCCATGTTAGGACAATTCATGTCGAATCGAACCACATTAATAATTGATACTAATTGAGATTTAAGATACGGTGACGAAAATGGGTCTCACACATGGATTAAAGTATGAAAGAACGATTGACGTGGAGGTTGAAATTAAAGAAATAGGATCCGTGGGTCAGGTGGAGTCGGTCGAATAGGATAGCAAAGTCGGACGAACGGTAAGTCAGTCTGAGCGGATGAGTATAAAATCGAACGGATGAATCTGTCCAAACGGACAGTCTATGAAAGCATATAACAGAATGATAGAGATAATAGTAAAATTCTTGGATCATCATCTCGGTCGATTAGATGTCATGATCGAACGGCCACCGGTTGTGTATGAAAGTCTGCTTGTGTTGCAGGTGTGAGCGGAATCCACAGGATATCATCAGGAACGTCACATCCCCGATATTCATCCCATCAATTTCCGAATATGATCACTTATATTAACTATAATTCAATTATAAAAATAGTCCACCCCTTTCAAATTTCAACTCATTTACCTTCATCTCAACTAAATAATTATTTTAATTATGATTACTATCAGATCGTCTAAAATCTAAATCCCTTGGCTTTTGGCTTAAGGGTATTTATCCAACTTATATTAACTATAATTCAATTATAAAATACTCCACCCTTAAATACTTTTCCTTATGTTTTGGTACCTAAATTACATATAAAATATTTTACTTAGAACTAAATTTTTATACGAGAATTGAAATTCATTTAAAATTCTAATTAGATTTTGATTAAACTTTTTATGTTTTTTTCCCTCCCTATCTGTTATAGAACAAAATTTAAAACTTAGATGCTGCTGTCCAAAAGGAGGCGAGTGGAAAATTGAGAGAGGGAAATTGAGAGGCAGCAACTTCATTGATCGGACATAGATTTTGCTTCAATCTATAAAACAGATGATATCAGTGCTAGTTAGAGAAGGGGTCCCTGATATTAGTCCTCCGACTCTCAAATCAATTACTGAAACATGGAGCAGAAGCAAAGCAACAGTAGAAATATATGTCAAAAATAGATCACGCGTACCTCTGTCGATGATGGACCTTCTTTTATATAGAGTTATGGTAAGTAATATACATGCTCCTCAAGATATGGACACATTCTCTAATATGTTCGTGGCCACGTTCTTCAATATGTTCATGGTCACATTTTCCAACATGTTCAGGGTCACGTCCTCCACTATATCCTATGAAAGGATGTCACGAGGACCACCATCCTACTGCTAAGCCGAGCAGATCAGCCGTTCAATCAGGACTGCGCTCTGTCCACGGTTAGTTGTCATTCCATGCGGCATCTGTGTAGTAACTAACATTTCTCCGTTCGAACAAAATGATCCGGTTTCCTCATCATCTCGATAATATGACTTGAGCGTCTGCCTATGGTATTCTCTCGAGTCGGAAGAATTGTCCGTTCGAACTTGTCCTCAGCCGATGAAGTCCTATATGTCCCGACTGACCATTGCATTTATCTTCCGTTCGGCTCTTTGATACTTGAGTATTGACCATCTTGACTTTGACCTCCACCTCGACGATTGACTCCGTGTCAGGTGAGTCTCCTTCTATCGTCCCATCAGTCTCGATAAAAAATTAAAAAATTATAAGTAAATCAGTTTTCCAAATAATAAGTGCTCCTGTTTTACTAAATTAAATATATATATATTTTTAATGGACTTAGAATAGAAATAAATACACTAAACAACCTCGAATGCAAACATCAATTAAGAAGGCTAGGGAGCTACGTACTCGCCTTGCCACCATTAATGAAGAAATTTTATAGAAAATAATTTAGACTAAATTTTAAATTTTAAGAATGTTTTAGTGACTTTGGAACTTATGAGTAACTTTTAACGGTAAAGATATCATTTGGCAGCATTCGAACAATTGTGGGAGGGATCTTGGCCCATATGCTGTGGGGCCCCTTCGGTGCTGCCCTGCCTAACCTAGGCCTATTTGATCCATCCTTGCCCCGCGACGGTGGACGCCAATGGTAGGGAAATGCAGGAGGATTTTCTGTTATTTTTTTTTTTTGTCGACCAGGATGATCTAATCAGGGACGAATTCAGAAATTAAAAGTGGACTGGGCTGATTCTGAGTTGATTGAGTTTGCCAAGGATATTATAGAAGGGGTCCGAGTTTACTTTATAAATAAAACTGTAAATAATTTATAAATAAATTAAAATTATATTTGATATATTATTTGAGGTAGATTAATAACATATTTAAAATAAGATTAGAGATAAAAATTCTATTTGAAATTAATTTTATCTGATTAATTTTAAAATAAATATATAAATAATTTTTTAATCCAACTAGAAATGTAATATTTTTATCTCAAAATTAACTACGGACTTTTACTAGACGGAAATTTTTTTATATATATATTCTATTTTTCTTATAGGGAAAGAATTATTGATACGGTGAATTAATATGTGTCTAAAATATTTATGTAATTAAATTTATTAGTTATTGTTATGTACGGTAGAAAGATGTTCTTCTTATGTGAGATGACCAAAGTTAACTTTAAGATAGAGGTGTGAAATTCAAATTTTTCAATGATTTTGTCAAAGGACTGGGCTACAGCACAGCCCAGCCCTTACATAAACCTGTCTCTGGATCTAATTATGATTGATCGTAATCTAATTTAATTACTATTAGTTATGATTTTTTTAATTTATTTTTTCATCTAGATTATAATTTGAATCAGGACAACCAATAAAAATAATCCGGATCTGAGCAAGAGACGACCTTTGGACAGCCAACCAGTCTATTCTAATCTAAATTATAATTTAAATAAAAAGATGAAATATCATAATTAATTATGATTAAATTATATTCATGATCTAATCACAATTACAAATATCCCTTTAGTCCTTTTAAAAAAAAAATTAAAAAAAAAACCAAAGGACCGGTCTCAGAAATTGCACTGTGGACAACGAGCGACGAGCGGTCTTTGGATTGCATGCGGATGATGAGTGACAACGGTAATGGAAGCGGGTATATTTTTTATTTTCATACTCATTTATTATTCATTTTTTAAGTTTATTTTCATCCCATTAGATTTTCAATTTTCACCCCAATAATATATTCATCGGGTGAGCCTACGAATCGAAAGCCCACAAGCATATTCCTCATTATGTGTGTCTTAATGAATATTCCTCTTTTTTTTTTTAAATAACATCTCTTATGTTTTAACTAACCCTAGTTTAGTTTAATTCACCAGCGCTGGTTGTTTTCTTGTCTTCTCTTTCAATTGCTTCCAACCCGACGCTCGAATACCATCGCCAGGGTTTCGATCGATGAATCCCACAGCTGAAAGCCTAATCTGCGGATTGATCGGAGAAATTGCGGAAACCGAAGAGAAGAGATCCTTCACTTCGTTTCCAATCTATTCCTCACTTTCGTAATTGTTTCCCTTATACTGGCATTCTGATCGCTCGCCCGGAGCGGTGACGAAGTGGACTGACTGTAATCCCCCCTCCTGGAAATAAGAATTTCGTATAACGGATATTATTTGGATAATTTTGGAGTTTTATCGTGCTAGAATTAGTAGATCTGGTCTCGGATTTTGGTCTGCTGGCTTCAGGAAGCGGAGATTTAGAGATTTTGATTCATTTGATGATAGGATTATGCAAAGGATCAGGGAGATGAGCGGGTCTACCTTTGGCAGGGAGGGACGATGACTGCAGCGTCATTGGGCTTTCGGTCGGGAAGTAACGGATCATTGCATCAACAGCTACAGAATGGTGCTTTTTCGGCAACTCAACCGATCTCGCTTCGAAGGGCTTCAAGATCCGTATCCGGAAGGATTTACAAATTTGTGGGGAGGAGGAGGAAGGTCGGAATTCTACTGATGCTCATGATTTCAGTTACAGTACTATCGTTTGTTTCGGTTATTAGTAGAGGTCAGTTACAAGTTTTATTATCTCTAGTGATTAACTTGATACAGAATTGTAGGTTGGTTATTACATTCATAAGCAATATCTAGTACGTCATACTTCCATGTATTCGATATTGAATCGTGGGTAGGTTATTCATTCGTGAGTAATATCTAATAATTGTACTTCCATGAGATCATGAGTTTTCTAGTCAAGTGGAGGTTGGTTATTCATTCACGAGTGATATCTCCTGAGTTTTAATGATTTTTTATTTTCTGAGTAGAGTAACATAATCTTTTCAATGTTTTGTCATGCTATATCCCAATTCCTCTCCGTCTTCTGAATCATTTGTGGTCAAAAATTTAGTATTAGATGAGTTGTGGCAATATAGATTTGCTTGTCCCTATTGTGGAGACATAACCTGACTGATTTGTAGCTCTGGACTTGACAGGGAGCTCAATAGTTTTCTTTAGCCCTTAGGCATATTGTATCAGGCAGCGTTCCATATGGAGTTGCATACCCTTGATTGTTGTAAATTGTAAGACTAAATTTACTTTGCCATGAGTAATAGCGCATTGCTGGTCATATAGCATCTAACTTGACGTTTGTTGATTCTGATAACATTTTAAACAGTCACTGTCGAACAATGGTCTTGATTATGAGTTTTTTTATTTCATAAATGACATTTTCTATTGTGGTAATACAAATTACAGTTAAGTATCAAGACAAAACCCGATCCTGGATGCAAAATAAATGCCTATTTGGATGCACAAGGATGTCTATTCCTTCATGAATTATCCTTGCATTTTTCAATATTTTTCCTTTGTTGTTTTCAATTTCATGCCCCATTCTAGACCTTCTTGCAGTTTTGATATATGAGTTATTCCATTATGCATCATCATGGCATATGATAGACCTCCATTACTATTTCAGATGAAGATTCATTGGTAGGTTCTACTACCACACTTGCGTATTCAGAAAATCTTTCAATGAAAAGCTTCAAGTCCCCATTTATTGTTCCACATGAAGAGTCTTCAGTTAGACAGAATATAAGTCTTATTTCTCTTCCCTCTCGTCGCACGACACCACATCCTTGTGAAAGATTCCCTGTTTCTTCTCCACCAATGGATAAGAGGCACACTGGCCCACGTCGTATGTGATGATCTCTGATCTATATGCATAGCAACTTTTAGATTATTTGTCACACTGACTATGTCATTTCTATTTTGCAGCGTGTCCTGTATGTTACATCCCTGTAGAGCAGGCTTTGCTTTGCATGCCTTATTCAGCATTTCCATCACCAGTTCTTAAGAATTTACATTATTTTTCAGAAGATAATTTAATTTCTTATCAGCCAAAAGGGGGTTCTAACTTTGGTGGACTTCCATCTTTACAGCATAGAAATGAATCTTTCACTATAAGAGAATCAATGACTGTGCACTGTGGGTATATTTCATAGCTCTTCCTACAAATCCATTAATCTTGTTGGATAAATTGTAAATGCATGAATATAACAAATTGTAACTACATGAACCTACAGACTAAAATGTATTTGATTGCCTCTTCTCATTCTGTAGTATGTACTTGCTTATGTAAGTGGAGTGAAGATCCTATTACTGTTATCATTCTCATCACAGTTTTAACTAGGTTTTCTACTCTGTTAGATTTGCAAATGGAAGGAAACCTGGTCAAGGAACTGGATTTGATATCGATGATGATATCCTTCTGGAAATGGAAGAATGTCATGATGTTGTTGTAGCCTCTGCTATATTTGGTATGAATACAACGACAATTCCATGACCTTTCCACCTTTTATGTTCTTTCTCTCATTCCTCATTTCTTCTCCAGGTTCTATTTGCCCATTTAGATTGATTTGTTGCTCGTCATGTTAACCAGGAAATTATGATTTAATGCAACAACCCAAGAACATTAGTGAATATACAAAGAAGAATGCGTGCTTTTACATGTTTGTTGATGAAAAAACTGAAGCCTATATGAGAAATTCTAGTGGACTAGATGATTCTGGAAAAGTAGGTCTGTGGAGAGTGGTGATGGTTCAAAATCTTCCATATGAGGATTCAAGACGCAATGGGAAGGTATATTTTACTCTCTTTACTACAACTGGATCACTTTAACTGCAATTAGCATCTTTTGACATCTCAAGCTATCATCTAGGATTATGCACCAGATACCATTTAGATTTGGTTGTTTTACTGATTAAACTCAATTGTCCTTTTCTGGTTCAACTGTTCAGCATATTTTATTAGCATTTTATAAGGGGAAATAAAGTAAACATAAAAAAAAACATGCATGTTTTTTCACCCTCTATACCGTACCACCTGAGCTCATTTAGTATCTTAAGCTTATTTCTGATTGATGTTAACTACTAGACTGTATAATAGCCTAACAAGCTCTTAAAATTATCAATTGAATTATACATAGTGAAAGAATGTTTTAAAACTTCCAAAGATAAATTGGTCTTCTTCAATATGGAAAACATCAAAGAGATGACTGGGGGGCAACCCAACCCCGATCAAGTTTGGAAAACTAGTAAACAAGGCAGGTGGTCTTCCTTGCCTTTATCTTCTTATTAGTGCCTTTTTCTTCGTATTAGTGATGCTGAGTGCACGATGTGCTAAACAACAATTAAATTGTTTGTTAATTCAGTTTTTTAGATATGGTATGTACAATAAACATTATTGTACTGGAAATCTAAGAATTTCTTCTCAACTCAATATTGAGAAGTATCCTTATGATATTCTCAATAAATCTTGGAGGAGAGATCTGGGTAATGTAAAACAAAAGTGATGTCACCTTCGCCAATCCTTCCATGTTGCATCATCTTCTTTTATACAACTAGTTGACAATTACCTACATTTTGTCACCATCTATGCAACGTTGCTTGCAGTGCTTCAACCATGCGACCTTAAGCATTGTCACTCCTTCCAACTCGCCCCAAGATTACAATGTCTTTCCATCTCACTTCTCTTGATTCAAGGATAATCTTAACCAGTATATGTTGATGATTGCTACTTAATGGCATCCCAAAATTTTCATCTTCCAATTATGACCTTTTGATCACATAGCAACAACTTTACCGTTGCACCAAGGCTCCCCTTCTAACATTTGCAACTTAAGATGCAATTAAATATATTATTCTTCGAACATCTTTCTTGTCATAAAATTGATGTCCCTTTCTCAAAGTAGAATTGATGTCTCCTGATATCATATATTTTTTTTCTCCTTTGAAAACTTCAATCCTTTCAAAGTATATATTGAAATCCTAATTTCACTTATGTTTGACAGTTTTTTGGCCTCAATTTCATTTTCAAAAGACTGGCTGGGCATGTCTCTCTTCGTATATCCTCCTCATGTAGATGTGACAACATTAATGAGTTTCCTCTCTGACATCTCCATTTGCCACTATCAGTGAAGCCCCAAATGAAATATATAGAACACATTGAAGTTCCAAACTACAATCTGTATTCTACTTGCTTGTAAACTTTCATTTATCTGAATCTGTATCAGGATGTGAATAATGTGATGTGATAGCTCTCTTTTTGAAATGAATGCTATACTTTCCTCTCAACTATGACCTATAAGCTGGACAAACTTTAAATAAAAAGCACACTATTAGAGGAATCCCCAAGTGAAATATATAAAAACATTATGAAGTTCTAGGTTGCAGTTTTTATTTTTCATATAGCTTATCTTGTCTAGTATGTGGATGATTTTGTATGGTGACATCCTATACTTTACCTTCATAAAGCTTGTTTCTGTATTTGCATAATTTATTGTATTTTTTTTTTTTTTTTGCTAATGATTCTGGTGTAACCATGTTAGTATTTAGTCATTTGAACATGAACATCTCGAAGTAGTTGGACCAAAGACATGAAGATTCTTGATTTCATCATGGATGCATCGATGTGCATGACTTTCATCATTTATGGATTTGTGAAACATTTTGATTTTCGTTGCTAGTTATATGTTGCATACCTAATACCTACTATACATTTATGGTGAAAGTGCTAGGCAAACAACAAGCTTAGCACTGCGATCATTGATGAATTCAATGTTGAAATAATTTTGTAATTCATATAAAATAGAATTTAGACAACTCATAAGAACATTAAAAATGAATTAGTAAAAAGGGATGGATGAGTTTCATATGTAAATTGCTGAAAATAAGAGGTTCTGAAGGGATAAAACTTAAGCAAATTGGTAATCAGCAGGAGAAAATTTTAAAAAAAAAGTTGTACGATTACTTGAAATCAATATATATGCGGTCCTACCTCGATTTCTATTTTCTTTAATGATCAACAACACCTAATTCAAGTTTTTCACTCATTTTTTTTAAATGAACTTTAGTATAAATCTAAAATACATTCACATGAAGTGCAAAATGGTTGTCCCTTCTCATGATTTTTTTTTTTAATAAGCTTGATGAGATACACTATTACGAGTTCACTCTTGCTACAGCCATGTTTGTTCATAATCTTTTTCAACTTTCATATGCCATTTTTAATTTGCAATTTATATTACAATTGTTTATACTTTTTGTAACACACATACTTAGCATGTTCCTTAAGTTAAAATGTCCTGATCAATACCAATCTCTTTTGTTAGAAATGATCTAAGGAAAACTAAAGATTTTCTTTTTGATTAACATTAACAGATTCCTAAACTTTTACTCCATAGACTTTTCCCAAATGCTCGGTTTTCTATTTGGATTGATGGAAAACTTCAGCTCGTTGTGGATCCCTATCAAATTCTTGAGAGGTATACTTGAGTGAAGGTCTTTGCCATTTATGCATGAATTTTATTTTGCATCACCTATATTTCTAGTTTTAGTTCATTGATCTGCTTGTTGCCTCTCTTCAGCCATGAAATTTTGACCTATTCCTTTGTTAAAATATTGTACTTTACTCTAGGCAGATTATCAAAAATTTTATATGTTTGTATCAATGTATTAGATGGTTGATCTATTGTAACATGATTATGTTTACTTTTGACCTAGTTGTCAAAATTATCTTGACTATCCAAAACTCAAAGTAGCTTGACCTAATGCACTAAGTGACCTTTTCTATTATGTGCTAGAATCTGTTATTTGCAAAGTGAAAAGTCTTGTCCTTTTCTATAGGTAGATGTAGCTATTATTTATAACTAATGCTAAGATGGTAAAAGTTGAATAATTAACTTTAAAGGAGTGGAGGTAAAATAAGGAAAATCTTTTTACATGATTATTTATGTGATCCAAGTGATAAAACATAGGTATTACTAATGAAATGACCTTGCATATAATTCAATGATGGGGTAAAATTTTCATCTCCATTCACATAGTTGTGGACATACAACTTAATTGTTGTAATTCATGTCCCATGGCTTCAAAAGTCTAAATGACATTTTTTTAATCAATGGAATTGATTGTAGTGGGTATTTAGTTGCACAACTAAGTGCAGTATTATGAAGCCTCCACGGATTGGTGCAGTTGGTACCAATATGAGTGTTTACTCCAATATGTCTTGATATCAATTCTCAGCGGGTGCAAAATGTCTTACTGAGTGTCTGATCTCCCCATCCAAATGGTTGTTGCGCTAGGGTAAAATGTGTTCCATGATTTACCTACTTGTATCTTACCGTAGGGTCGGCGAAATTGGCCGCTTGGGGTGAGTGATTAGTGATATTACCTTTTGCTCCAGTATTATGATTGTAAGTAGTTGTAAATTTTGCTTTTGAGAAACATTGATGTATCTATTAGAGCTGCAAAAAGACGTGGTAGTAATTAGGAGTAAAAACGAATTTTTTTTATGCTTAGCATTTCATGTATGAATAACAAATGATCCAAACAGTTGCATTTTATTCTCAAATTTGATGCTTCAAAATCTATTATCTGTTAAATTGGAATGTACATGTTGTATACTAAAATTAGTTTAAATCTACATTAGATTCTTGTGGAGGAGAAACCACACTTTTGCAATATCTAGGCACTACAGTCGCTTTGATGTATTTGAGGAAGCAGAGGCTAATAAAGCTGCTGGAAAATATGACAATGCCTCCATAGATCATCAAATTGAATTTTACAAGAAAGAGGGATTGACACCTTATTCTTTATCTAAGCTTCCAATTACAAGTGGTAAATCCTGGTCGTTTATATATACAGATTCGTTTGTGAATAGATTGCTTGTGCTCTACATGTCTTGTGATTCCAATTATTTTCTGTACCACAGATGTACCGGAGGGATGTGTGATCATCAGAGAGCACATGCCAATCACTAATTTATTCACCTGTCTGTGGTTCAATGAAGTCGATCGTTTTACATCCAGGGACCAAATCAGTTTCAGCACTGTGAGGGATAGGATTATGTCTCAAGTTGATTGGACAATTAACATGTTTATGGATTGCGAAAGGCGCAACTTTGTTGTTCAGGTAATCTAAGTTTATCGTGACCTTTCTAACCCTTATATGTATAAAATGAAGGGAATTTTTTCACTCCACCTCTCTCTTAAACTTAACCCCCTTTTCAAAATAATCTTTCAGAATTTTAAAACCATCAAAATTGTCTTTAATGTTTTCAAATTATTCTCATCTCACGCGCTAATGATTTGCATTGTTATTTAATAAAAAATGATGTGATGTGAATATTAGTCATGTATTATTCCCTATAATGAAATAATATGGCAAAAACAGGCGATTCGCTCACCCAGCGTT
The DNA here is from genome assembly GCF_018446385.1 of Zingiber officinale. NCBI lineage: Eukaryota > Viridiplantae > Streptophyta > Magnoliopsida > Zingiberales > Zingiberaceae > Zingiber > Zingiber officinale. The sequence goes on from NC_056004.1 coordinate 520,127, forward strand.
CCCGTTAATCTGTTCTTATATCAACACGGAGGAGGTAAAAATAAATTTATGATTTTAGTTAGGGGGTAAAATGGTTGTTAATGTTGGTAGATAATTTTATGGTTTTAAAATTCTTGGAGGTATTTTTAAATAGAAAAACTCTGTGAGGCGATGTAATGTTTTAACTTGAAAAATGTACGACTTCGTTTGCCTCATTAATTATGTGTCACGGAGAATGTCTATTACAGGAATAAAGTGCTAATTTGTTTGATGATGACGATGATGATTGTGCAGGCATACCACAGGGACCTGTTGGAGCAGCGGAAGGCGCTTGCGGCGATGCGCCACCCACCTCCTGCTGCCGCCGTGACAACACAGGACAAAATCGCGAAAGTACCGCCGTTGAAGAAACTGTCTGGGAAAACGCCCTCGAGGCGTGGTAGGGACAAGAGATCCGGTTCCCGACGCCGGCATCCAAGAGTCATCACTGGAAGATTATGACAAATTTTGTTTCAGTTTATTCTTTCTTATTCTTTTGCAATGTTCTTAAAAGTTAGTTAGCACTAATTATTTTCGAGTGCAAATTGCAAAAGATCTATTAATTTCGTGAGGGAATATTGATAATATAATACTTGTACATAACAAATTTATGAATTAATGCCATTATGAAAATTGATTATTTATAACTATTTGCTCCAAGCTCAGTTTTTTTCCTTAGGTGATAGAATATATTTAATTCTAGAAATCGTAATAAAGTATCCGTCTTCTAGAGGACATGTATCATAATTCATTGTCGGCGATATTGTTCCTTGAGGGACCTCTACCATATTAGTCACACGATTCATCGACGCCCCTTTTGAGGAGGCGAGGCTGAAGAATGCAAGATTTCAATGGAAAATCTTGAGGAATCAAGAATCAAATCTTGATGAGCCAAGGATCAAGAACGCAAATTGCTGATATGAGCAGAAATTTATAAAGGCATTTCCAACTCAATGTGGATCCAATAAATTGTACATGGTAAATTAACACAATACATGAAAATTGATTAGATCCAAACTGTCTCTCCTGTCAAAAATTGCATGGTTCTCGTAATATAAATACAAAAAGAACGTCACTGATCTGTAACTACCTCGTAAAATGTTCCGACATGCATATGACTAACTGTTATTGTAGTTCACTGCCAAGGATTCTTCTTAACATTCTTGTTTGAATTGATCTTAGAAGTCGTTTTAGGATTCTGCAAAAATAAAATAACAAATAAATGCGAAAGTGATTCACTCAAAATTAGAAGTATACGAGTCCAATTTGACATACTGTTTTTTTCTTCGATTTTCCACGTATCCTATTCTTTGGTGATTTCAGTTTATATATTCGAACCATCCAATGATGTGTAGTAAACACCTGGATCAAAAAGGTAAAAAAACTAATTAAGTTATATGCCATTAGAAATTCTGAACTCCTTTTTTTTTATTAAGCTCAACAAAGTAGTCCTGTACTCAGCAAAACTCGAACAATGAATGAAAAAAAAAAAAAATTGGAAAAAAAACAAGTTTAGCATAGAGAACTAGAGAAAAACAAGTTACCTCTTCAAAATGTGTTAGTCTGAAATGTTTCTTCCCTATTTCTGTCCCCCTGACTCTATCAAAACCTTTACCATCTGTTTCCACAAACCTAAAATAAAAAGGTAGAATGAAAATGTACTCTAATTAGAACATTGTATCAGGTCACTAGAATAAAAAAAAAAATTGCAAACCTGTAGTATGACAACTTGTACATTAGGCAATTGAGCATTGTTGGCGTAGCATGTGCATCGATTCGATACTGACCATCCCTCTATATTGCCAGGAAAATAAGCATTTAAATAATCTCTTTAACATGATTAAAGAAAGCACTGATTGATGTATTCCTAAACCCAGATATAACTGTCTATGAGCGTACATATTGGAGCAAATATGTAAGCTCATAGAGACTTGTTGGAGTTCAATGGATTGACATCTTAGATGATGTACAAGCACCACAGTTTGAGTACAAGTGAGGAATTAGAGTATTGAATGATATTAATAAATTTTATGCAAACTTAACAATATGTTTCACCTGGTATAACTGGGTTGCAATGCAGTACTGTATTTTATTCATGTAATACTATGCTAAGGCGTTGACAATCAGTCGATCTTTCAAAACAATGTGAAGATAACAATAAACAATGTATTATTTGCAGCAGTACAAGATGGAACTCGGACACTCACAAGATAATCAGGCTCTCTGATATGTGGAAAGACACCGCCTCCAATTCGAACCATCCACAAGAATTTGTTAATGTCGTCACTTGAGTATCCCACAAGACCTGCTCAATGAAATAAGAAACTAGAAATTAAAGATACAAAGACACAAATTTGAATTTATTTAGATCTCATTTCAGAACACGAACCTCCAAAAACAACAAGAACATATTTGACATCCAGGGAATTGAAGATATCCCAAGCTGGTTTCTCTGGCGAGGACATAGCAGTACCAACAGTAGCAATATGAGTGTTATTCCAGGTATTATTGTCGACAATGACAGTGCGGTTTGCCATTGCAGTTGTTTGATAACCATAGTCCCACCAAGATGCAACCTGTACAATAATTAAGAAACTTCCTTCGGAACTTGCAGATTGTGTGATCTTAAAGACAAATATATAAAGGTTACAATGAGTATTATTCCAGATATATTGTCAACAATGACAGTCACAGTTCTTTGACATCAATTGTCTAGATCCAATCCACATCAAATTGTTAGCATTTACATGTTCATATATGGAACCTCAAGAACACACATTAAGCATACACTACAAAGTGGAAGTTGCTTTCTTACAGACAACTTTAAATAACCAGACACAAATGCTAAATTAGCACATTTGACTACTGCTCTCGTATAAAATGATTAATCTACAATTATTAAAAAAAATATAATTCAGTTTCAATCTAAAAGCATAACCAATTTTTTTTTGTAAGATGACAAACTCAGGCAAGAAGCGCATGAACATTCATGATACATGCAAACAAATAGAAAGGAAAGGAGAGAAATAACCTTATCATCTACATCAGTGTTATGCTTTAACCACGCGTATGCTTCACGAAAATCATCGAAAACATGCAGGCCGTCATGGGAATGAGATGTTAGAACAATCGATGGGGCAGAATAAGCTTCTGCAGCTGCCCAGACACAATGAACCTAATAGCCAACACAATTTCAGTCAAGATAAAATATCCAAAAAAGATAACACCAGAAACAGAGAACGTTTTATAAATACATAATAGAAGAAATAAAATATTACACATTCTTCAATGTCTATAATTGGGTTGGATCCTCGTGTTTTGTTAGGGGTTTTGAGTTCCTTAGGATTTATTTATGTTTCATCCTCGTCATAGTAGCCCTCACACCCAAACACCTCTCTCTCTCTCTCTCTCTCTCTCTCTCACACACACACACACACACACACACACATCTTGCGTTGTGCCTAGATTGTGACCCAGAGCATCCTTCAATCTGCTAGCATGTGGTGATAACCTTCTACCCTCTGGTAATCCTAGGTTCTCTCTCTCTCTCCCTCTCTTGATCCCTTGTTTCATGTTTTTGCTGCCCCTTTTGCGCTTTGGATCTGAACAGCAACCACCCATCAACCAACAGCAAATGATGGCGCCACTTTTCCCCTCCAGCAGTCCTAGGAGCTCTCTCCTCTCCCAAGATCTTCTCTTTTTGGTCTCTCTCTTTCGTATCATTCCCTCTCCCAATGGCCACCCTTCGTGCGGGCACTGGCAAGCAGTCATAGATTTTGAAGCAATGCCTGCGGATAGGGCTCCATTTTTTAATCCATTCCAGATCTAGTGAGCAGATCTGATTTTTTATTTTTGGATTGGAGGACAACCGGTTCTGAGTATTGGGCGAGGAAACCTTAGGCCCTTCCTGTTTGTGTTGTAATTCCTTATTGCTGCTAGATTTGAATTGTCGTCCTTCCCTAGGTTGATTCCCAATGGCAGCTATTGTTTCATTGTATCAATCTCCATCTCCATCCATGTTCAAATATCTTTGTGGTAAGAATGAGTTGGTTCTCTTCCCTTGCTTGTATTGCTGAATGGCTCTCTATTCCATAGCTAATTCCAATAGTCTATCTAAATTGGTTTTGATCTGAGGCCTCCCATTGTCTAACCTCCTTTTTATTGCTTCCTTGGTTAGGGACTTGTGGGTTAAGAGTTCCGTTTGCGTTTAGATATGTTTTGATTATTTTGATTGTTAATGCTGGTTCAAGACTGATGGGTACATTCGTTGTTCTTGGATGTCCTTGTGAACCGAATTTTTTAATCCTAATTCTCTTTTGTTTTATGCTAAAGCAAATGTTCAAATGTGTTAATGCAGATATAAATATATGTAGTTAGAATAAGTAATATGAAGATTGAAAGATAATTTGCTTCAGTGAAACTCCAATGCTTAAATGTAAATCACAACACCTTTTGACACAAAATCTTTAATAAGCCAACTTTATACTCAGTTTTATGTTTCCTTGGCCTCTAATTTTGCAGGACGGGTATTTGGGATCCTAATCAGTTTCAGCTAGAGTTAGAGTTGCTCAGAGATGCTCAAACATGCTCAAAATTGATTTCTTACATTTCTTCTTATCATTTTACTTTCAAGCATCTTGATTTAATTTTATATGTAGAAATGATGTTTTTCTTATAGTACTTTTCTTTCTTTATACGAGACGTTCTTGACTATACTCAAACCTTGTGATGTTACTTTGACAAATGGATAAGACGTATATTTATCTATTTAGTCATACATTGATTGCTATCTTGTGTTATTCCTTTTTGTCATGCATATGGTTGTGGTCTTCTAGCAACTTGTCACCAGGAGAGGCACCTCCTACATGGAGGCATATCCCATATCATAACAGTAAAACTTTGAACATGTTGAGAAATAACAGTTATTCATAACTTCAGATCTAAAAATTATATCCTTGAATGATAACACATCATTTTCATATAACAAGGAGTTCAGGAAGGTTAAAAGATAAGGAATTCTTTGTGTATCATCAGCTTAAATGTTAATCATTATACAAGAAATAGAACAAGAGATTTGCATACCACATAAAAGGCTCCAAGAATGAGCAGTAGAAGAATGGCAACTGCAGAAGCCTCCAAAGGCAGTACCAGAAGTTTCTTAGCATTTAAAGGTTTATTCGACACCTTATCAGTGTTTTCTTTTCCTTTCTCCTTAATTTCTTTACCTTTCTCCAATTTTTTTTTTTCTTTCTTCCTATGCTTCTCTGATGGTCTTTCCTTTGCAGTAGTTTCAGTTTTTTCTGTTGGAGTGTTGTTATCAACCTTTGTTGGTTCATCTTGAGTGCCACGGTTAGTATCCCCTGCCTTGAATTCATATCATAATTATAGATATCAAAAAAGGACAATTGACAAAAAAAAAAATCACACTTTCAATTTTTGAGAAGAACAAGTGACAAATTCATTGACATACATCAGAAGGCGAAGCTTCAAATAATTTAGGAAGTTGAAATTTGATAGACCGTGTGAAGGCATCAAAGGCTTCTGAGAGAGCAATGCCAGACATAATGCATGCAGCAGGAGCCAAAACAAGCATAAGACGTACCTGATGAAATCATTGAAGGCAATGAGAAAGGTGACAGTTCTACGAGTAACAAGCAACATTAACTAGGAGAAATTGTGCCACTTACCATAACTCCAGAAAAATATACCGAGGTTGCTATATACAAAATCACAAATGAGCTTGCATCAGAGAGAGGTAAAAAGCATGCCTGGAAATCATTGAAAAAATGGTAGTTTCATTCAGCAAAATTAATAGACTGTTACAAGAATGCATAATTTTTTTTAGAAAGATCCTGATCTTTATGTTAAGAGATAAAGTGTCCAGAAAAATAAATACAAATTAAACAAGAAAAGCAAAGTAGAAATTACTGAGAGTAAAAAATATATAATTAGATTAATTATAGTTGCAATTGATAGCTAGATAAAACTAGTAGGCTCTACCTAGCCCATAAAAATGAGGGCAGTATATTCGGGATGGTTCGTTAACTTGATTGGTCTGATTGCTCTAAGATATAGTTTATGACAACTGACTGATATAGCAGGATCTCATCACATGAATCAATTGAACAAATGAAATTTCTGTATATAACTATTGTAATTTAAAAGTTTCAAACAGAGAATTTCAAGTATACAACTCATGTAATGGAAGAAATAGAATGAAGAACATGGATTAAATGCAGTACAAAATATTTTTCCAGTCAGACCACCAAAATGTAAAATGAAAAAACTTAAATGAATTAAAATGAATGATCACACATTTCAAAACAAGACAATAATACATAAGTTGAAACTAAAAAAACCAAATTATAGAGAAAAAAACAACTTACAACAATGCCAGCTGGAACCAAGAAAGCCAACACATTGATGTCCATGAAATAAGAAGGCCATGTTGGTGGCTGATGTTCGCTAACACTAGCAATGATCGGTATGTACTTGCTCGCATAAGTTCTGTTCACGAGGAAAGGAGGATCAAGATAAATTTTTTGTTTAAATTCCAATGATTATTTTGCTTGATGCAGAATTCTTTAATATTAGTATGTAGTGAACCAACAGACAGATTGTACATCTTATTCATTGCTCAGTAACGCACATGATTGACATAACATGTGGCATGTAATATAAGATGTAAGTTCTGTTGAGTATCAGAAAATATTGGTACAGTGTGTTGACCGCCAGCTTTACAGGATGCTAAATGGACCTTACTTGAGGGTTGTTCCTCCATCAAATTTCTCATGAGTTAGGCCAAGAAAGCCACTGGCCATTGCTAACTTTTATTATGACTCATACTTTTAGAACTATATCACAAATGGCAAATATTTTTACATATTTTATACAAATGTATGATGATGTAACTGAAAGATTACTAATGCATTCTCAGTAAATTTCCTTGTAAAAATGATCTTAACAATTACATTAAAAACAATAAGCAAGCAATGAATGCCAACTATTTACATATTCGCCAAATGTTGGTAATAATTGAAATGTCACTAATGTTTATCATTAACTCAGAAGCTTACGGATCAAGAAGACTCAAGCTACGTCCACTCCAACCTTTTGTTGGGCTAGAGGCAACCAATGCTATGAGAATAGCTAAAACTGCAGAGCAAACAGCACTGAAGGGGGAAGAAACATAGAAGAAATAGTTACATGATAACAAATTTATAATACAAGAATTATAAACTGCCATAAGAATAATGTAAGCTTACATGCCAATTGTAACAACAAGTGTCATAGCCACTTTAAACATCTTAGGAGATAATATTCCCTTGATGTAATAAACTAAAGCAACGACATGAAGAATGATGAAAACCTGCAGATTAGAGGCCAAATCAACATAAAAACATATTGGATTCTAGAAACTACATATTTAATGTTGCTGAGAAAAACAGAGGCACTATAAGCTCTTCTATCATAGTACCACAAAAATGTATCATATTGGATTCTAACAAAATTCATCTTGGAAGTATTAACATTTAAAATGTATAAAAATATCCGTGGTTCAAAATGAAATATACAACTTCTCCTTACCTCTTGGCATTTGACCTAATAAGATTACAGAAATGTCATGTAAACACTAAAGTGGTAGAAGGTCTAACTGTAACTATAAGTACTAATAGTGCAATTTTTAATGAAGTTAACATCAGCCATGTATCATGTACGATGAATCAATGAACTAACAAAGTTTTGCTACTCACATGCTGGTACATCCATAAAGCATATAAAAATAGAATAAAATGAGAGGTTTATGTAAAGTAGATATGGCACTGAGCTACAAACCAAAAATGAAGCAAAGTGCTCAGACGTCATCACTGCATTGAAACCAACCACAGGCACCAAGGAAGCTAATAGTGTTCCTAGAACAACCTGTAAAGTATAGTAGTTTTGTATTACAAAAATATCACCTCTTCTTAAAAAAAACAATTGATGTATTAGAATTAGACGACAGCTAAGCAAACAATTTCATGTTAACTGCAAATACTTACAAGAGGAGCATAGGCAATGTACAAACGTGATGAGTAACGGCCAGTTACAATGCAGAGAAGGACGTGCATTGGAATAAGGTTAATAATGAACGTATAGCCTCCCCAAGAGCACACCTTTAAAACACATCAAACTATTATATACTCTATTTAGAAGGTGAGTCAATGAATAAATGTAAGTGTGTGTTTTACCATGTAGAAGTACGATAGAGCATTCAAGGTGGCATAAAAGAGGGATCCAGTATTCAGTGTCTGCATAAATTTCTTGATATCAGAATAGTTGAGAAAATGTTAAAAACCATAAAGAAAATTTGGCATAGAATGGGCTAATTGAGCTATTCAGTTCTCTCTCTCTCTCTCTCTCTCTCTCTTTTTTTTTTTTTTTTACAAGAGGAGCATGAATCTCAGTATAGAGTACAACTAGATCTGTACCTTGATATAAAGATAAAAAGTGAAAATTAGGGCAAATATTGCAACAGCTTCATTGTCATAGCTTCCAGCCACAGATCGTGAAATATATGAGGGGACCTGCACAGAGAGGAGAAAGATATAATCTTTTTCTGAGATTAAAAGACTATACTAAATGTGAAAATGCAGCATAAGCAAGAAATTGCCCTTCTAAAACCTAACTAGGAAGAAAATTTAATATTTTCTTGCATATATGCAAATGATCTTACTAAAATGCCACCTAGGAGATGAAGAATTCTAGCAGTATTACATAAAACATAATCATATTTAATTCAAAAAGAATATAAGAAGACATGGTTAAAGTTGTGCATTCTTTCACAAAATACGGTTGGTTACAACTAACCAACAAGAGCACAGTAAGAACATGATTACCATTGCCAATAGGGCTGCTGCAGTTAAACCAGCTCCAGTTCCCTTGACTTCCTGCAATTCTCATCAGAAGAATAGGAAAACAAGTAACTATCAAAATCTTTACAAATATCAATATGAAAAGTAAGAACAAACAAATTGATGAGAGGGGGGTGCCTTTGTGAGAAGATATGTAGCCCATGCTGCATTAGCTGAGAAAATAGGAGCTGTGAATACACAGACAGTCTCCACTGATAGAGGAATGTTCAAGTTATTCAACAGCCTGAAGTCGTGAAACAAGAAATGCACCTATTACTTAAATAGCATTCCAATGAATTATAGCTTTTTCATGATTAACAATATCCAACAAACATACCACCATATGGAACCAGCTGTTAGTGTTAAACCAGGGTAAACAGTTCCACCTATTACACGACCAAGGGGATACCTGCCAAGGATCACTAACAACGTGAGTTCAAAGACAATATCAAGATCGGAGTTCTTGCAATAAGTCGACATGTTCTCTAGATAGTACCAGGTTCGATCATCAAACCAATTCCAAAAGTCGTAAATTCCATTCTTTGTGAGAAACTGAAAATAGTTCATATGAAGACAGTATAAGATGCATATTCTCAGAGACAGAATGTGAGACAATTGACTAGAAAAGGTGGCGTGCTGAGTGTATGAACTCCAACACGTCCCAAGTTTGCAGATATAATGGTCAATGAAATCTTGTCGTCCAGTGCCTGGGCATGATAATGTATCCTTTTTCTTAAAATGTAACGAGTAAGATTTCAGAAAGTGTATGGGGGAAGTATAGATCAATTCTAATAGTCATAAAATTCAACCTTCAAATAGGCCAATAGTAGAACTATTACTGGATAATTTTAATCTTATAAGTAGTCTCATTTAGAACTGTGACACTAAAGAGAATGTTAAAAGAAACATAAAAACAAAAGACAAATCCGTTAAGATTATTTAAGAGGAGTTCTATCATCATCCCGTTTAAACAAAATACTGGGAGCAAGAGGAGATGTAAGAGTTAAAAAAAAAAAAATTTGAAAAGAATCAAACCTGAGTGACTCTGTAATTGAAGTACGGATCGAACTCGTGAATCACACTCTCATACTTGATGACCTAGAAGATGAATTTAAACAACAACCAAATGCAACACTGAATCATCACCCGCTATTATCTCAAAATCAACTATTCAACTGCATGTCTCCAGTCCAGTATTGTGTTCTTCGCTTCAGATCTAGATTGGAGGTCATCGATCAATGAGAATGAAGACTTACCGAGAAGAGGCGGATCGAGAAGGCTAGGGTTCCAATCAGGAGGAGAATGAATACTCCGAGAACACCCCCGAAGGCCTTCCGCAGGGATCCTTCCCCTTTAGCTTCGGAGGGATCCGCCATTGACGGCTGGATCAAGCAGGGGAGCAGACGATGGGAGGCAGGAGGAGACTGGAGACCCCAACGATGACTTCTTCAGCGTTTGGGATTCAATTCGTCGACCGGCCCGAAATCTCGTTATATACCTCCGCAGATGTTATGCCCGTCGGATTCAATTCAGTCCAAGTCCCGTTTGTACATACGGTTGAGATTGAGAGGTTGGAGCATTGTACAGGTCTAGATTGGTGTACGGATTGTGCAGGATTTGGCGACTGGCTGATAGACGATAGATGCCGTTCGGAGTTTCAGCACAATTAGAGTTTAAATTTTGATATTTTTTAAAATAAATTAATTTATAAATTATCTATTATTTTTATTCCTGAAAATAAATAATGCCTAAACTTATTTATCCTATATATATTTGATGTGGTGATAAGGGGAGGCTTCATCCCACTGTCATGATGGAGATCAGAGTTAAGGCGATCAAACGCCCCTATACCACTGGTCGATCGGGGAGCATGCTCGTTCAATCGGGATAATGAAGACCCGAACTGACATCATAATAGCTCGGCGAGGTTTCGAACTTCCGACACTCAAGAAAGACTATCTGCAAGGGCACGCCGAGCGACTTCCCCGCTCGGTCTTATATATATAGAACTATGAGAACGGGGCGGATGTACGACCGATCTATACAGAAATAGACGAGCGGCCGAGCGACTTTTCCGCTCATCCAGATAATGACTCATGGACCAGGACAGCGGGAGCGTCGGTCGAGCGGTCTTCCCGCTCAGCCAGATAATATACTCATTCGAGCAGAAAGTAAGAACCCAAGCCGAGCGGTTGGCCTTCAAGCAGCTATCCCGCTCAGCCCAGTAAAAAACACCGCTAGTTGGATATTATCTTTTTAGGAGCATGCGCCGTTGACAAGCGGCATGGTCGGCGATCGGTTCAAACAGAAGTTCATACGGCAGAAACTTCCACTATCACTTCAGAGATATGCGATCAGCTCGTTAAGATATTATATCATCGACACTTTACTGATACATTTTTCAGGGAAAACTTCAGGAAGCGTGCACGCCTTGGAAGTGTGCACTCGTGCTACAGGAGCCCTATGTAAAGGGGGTCCAAGCTTCAGTGGAAGTATGCCATAATCTACTGTTGCTGCTACTGTTCGCTATTTTGCTTCCACACACCGCCGGTGACTGACTTGAGAGTCGGAAGGTTATCGCCGGAGACCCCTTCCCTGACTCGACACTGATGCTGTTGTGATTGCAGGGTCACGAGGAGTCAAAATACGATCAACCAGAGCGCCATATTCCCAACTTTCGTAACCTAGACTATTGGAGAGGATCAATATTTTTTCATTTCAAACAAATATAAGTATCCGGAACTTTTATATACAGACTTCAATCCAATTATAAATGGTTTATTCGCACTATGATTCTCGTATTCAAAATACAATGCCATAAGCAAACCAACAAATATCACCCTGAAAATTAGAAGGCTAGCTGTCCATTTTCACTAAGACTAGACGTTCAACATTTGGATTCAAGCTCTTAATCCGACGACACCTTATTATCAAGAATTGCCGACTTCATAAAATAGCTACAATTTCAGGCTGTGATTGGACGACAACAACAAGAAGAAGAACAAAAAAACACATCCTCCTTGAATCCAAGACTTAGTAATGACTTTTAAACCTCATGCTATCGAAGCTAGCTGACACGTTAGAAGAACAAGTTCACCCATCATAATATAAAAGGGCAAATCAAGTAATGTAGGTTCAGATATATATCATAATAGCTACATATAGCTAATATCAGAGACGATACCTTTCAATATTAGACAATTGGTTATATGTAAATAAGAGCTAGAATCAGTTGTTTGATTGAAATCTCCAATGAAGTAGGAAGAGTGTGAGTATCTATATGGATAAACTAGCCGAGTCTGCATTTTTTATCACCTTTTCTCCTTAATTCATAGTACGTCTACTGATATTTAATAAATACTAGCGCAAATGACTTAATTTGGGGTTGTAGAAGCTCGTGAGGTGGTCACGAGTGCTGATTTCGACAGATCTTTAACATTCCTAGCAGCTTTTTACATGATAAATCATTTTTCCACTGTATAAAGATCTCCAAGGTTTTGGCTTGCAGGCTTACACGTCCGTCGGTTGCAACTGTCACCCTGTTTCTTAATCCTCACATCCTGGGATATGTGGGCTCTATGGCAACCTTGGCCACCAATTGCAGTTACGTACGTCGATCCATCTTTTATATTGCTACTTTAATCAGCTTTTGTGCAGCATGACATCCCAATAAATTGGAAGGTTCTTCCCCCCTGTGTAGTGGCATCAATTACTGAACTTTTCACCGCCTTTTCGGCATCCATAAATTAAGGAGGGATCGATTCGATGTCACCATACGAGCCAGCTCCTTGGACCTTGGAGATAGTTACTGAACAAAAGAGGTTTCATGGCTTCGTGCTCTAAACTTTCTTCTTCTGCAGGAGACCAAGATTCAAGCCTCTTGCTCTGCAAGGTAACTATCATTCATATATGATCTCCTCATTGAGTTCGTATATGTATGCGAATGTTAGTGTTTGTGTGCACATCATAAAAGGTAGAGAAGAAAAAGAATATCATCTCCATTTAGATGCTAGTTCATAGTTAAATTCAGCTTAACAGAGATGATGAAATCGACTATAGATAATTTAAGGACAACAAAGGAAGTAATATGGATAACAATCTTAAATTGATTTCAATCAATCAAGATTTGTTATATTTAGTATTATAATTAAAATCAAATCAACAGGAAAAGATAATATTTTTAAGTTTTAGAATTATTATTATTATTTTATATCATATTTACTCTTTCTATTATTATCTAGCATTTACATAAATAAGCCAGGTGCCAAATCGACCACTTCAACGACCATCGCCCGGCGTCGGAATGAACAAGATGATCATCGCCAGTAAGACGACCATTGACGAGGTCCATGAGCACTCGAACGAGAAGATGAGCAACTGCGATCTTGACGGAGTTGCTGAGAGCGTGAGATGCGAGTGCTGCGGGATGTCGGAGGATTGCACGCCCACCTACATCCGTCGGATCAAGGAGCAATTTCACGGCAAGTGGATCTGCGGCCTCTGCTCCGATGCCGTCAAGGAGCAGATGAAGCGAGCCAAATATAACACCGAGGAACAAGCGCTGGAGTCGCACATGTCACACTGCATCAAGTTCAACAGGACAGTCAGACTCAACCCCAAGCTCTCCCTGGCAGTGGCCCTGAGGGACATCGCGAGGAAGAGCTCCGAACGCAGGACGAACACTGAAGCGATGGTGTCCAACGAGCTTGTGAGCGTCATCGGCTGTGGCCCGAGTTTGGATCTCGATCACAAGCAAGCGCAGATACAGTGATGAAGCGTACGCATATGTTTCGAGCTCATCTAGCGATCTTTTAACTTAGCTAGAATCAAGCAGTAGTTAAGATTTGTGAAATAATCGCTAATTCCTAACTGAAGGACCCCGTAGAAGATAGATTAATAAGTCGCTTTTCTCGACGTTAATTAAAATTAATCGAATTTGATGTGCATTTTGCTGATTGTTGTCTGTCTAATCATGAGTATAATTAAAATGCAAAAAGAATTGTGGAGGAAGAGAAAAGCAAAAGGCCAGATCGATTCCGGAAGGCATGCCATCATCATCGCTCCCGCTCCCGCTCCCTTTCGCTTTTCCTTTTCCCGCTTCTTTATCCCTCTGTAGCTCTCATTCGTCCCCTCCATGCGTCTCCCCCTGCCCCAGACGCCATGCTTCCTCCGCCAGAGTTCCGTGCGCCGCCGCCGTCACCCGTCGCCGGGGCGCACGCTCACGCGCCGGGCGACGGCGAGGAGCTCGCCGGGTTCCTCGCTCAGTTCCTCCGCGTCCCCAAACTCAACCTCCCGCACCGCATCTTCCCCCAGGAAGCCACGCTATGGGACCCGGCGGAGATCGACTTCCGGACGCTGATATCGCCGGATGCCGGCCGATCCGAGGCGGATCTGCTCAAGTCCGCCGCCGCGGCCTTCGGCTGTTTCCGGCTTGCGAACCACGGTATCCCGCCGGGGCTGATCGCGGCGGTCGGAGGGGCCGCGGCGGCGACGTTCCGGATGCCGCTCGAGGAGAAGGAGAAGACGAAGGTGGCGAAGTTGCCGGAGAGGAGTTGGGGTTTCGAAGCGGAGGAGGTAGGGGAAGACGAAGAGTTCTTCTGGTGGTGTGGGACAGAAACTTTGCCGCGCAGCTTTAATGACCTGCAGTAATCATCAATCTTCTTACTTTATCCATAAACATCAAAATTAAACAACCAATTCACTTCATTTCTTTCCCAGAGATAAATTGCAAGAGTTGTTGAGAGAAATTGAGAAGATCGCGGGCAAAATCGAAGATGCTCTATTGGATGACGATACAAATAAGAACAATGCCCAGCTGCTGAAACTCAGAAACGAGGGCGCAGAAGGCTCATTGATTTGCCTCCGGAAGCATGCTCCGAGCGGAAGGCATAACGCCGGAATAATCAAGCATGAGTTGCTGAGAATGCTGGTTAGGAGCTGGAGCTGCTCGAGCTGTTTGAGTCTGCATCTCGCGGGAGGGGCTTCCGAGTTCCATGTCTACTCCAAGAGGGGTTGGTACCGATTTCGTCCGGGTCACTCGGCCGCTCTCATCGTCACCGTCGGCGATCAACTTCAGGTGATTATTCCACCGTCGGAGAAGGCGAATCGCCAATATCGTTGCCATTAACTGATTGATTTTCCGTGTAGGCTTGTAGTCGTGGGATGTACAAACATGTCGTTGGGAAGCCTGTTTTGGCTCAAGGAGACGATGGAGAATGCATTTCCATGGCATTTCACTGCGTGAACGGCGGGGGCGGTAGAGCATCACAGGGGGGAAAGACTGTCACGCTCATGGAACAAGTCATGGTGGCAGCAATCCTGGCAATCCTCTACTGCTTCTTGGTCTCTTGATCCTCCTCGAATTGTGATTTTATTTGTTTGTGTTCTGATGTTGTATTTTGAGTGTATTTGAAAGGATGAACCATGTTTGACGCTCAAGAACGAAAACAGCACCAAAAGTGAATTGTGGGTCAGAAAATAGGAGCATAAAAAATATTATAAAAAACCACTTAAGTAGGGCATCTCATTTGTCCCAAAAGTACCGACATCGAGTCATCAAACAACAAAGTAAAACACTCAAAAGGCCTTACCATCATAAATAAATTCTGTTGTCAAAAAAAAAAAAACGCAAGTTTAACTCCAAGTTAACGAATGTATTGATAAAACACCGCCCCCACAGAGCACTATGCAACTGACTACTATTAGACTGCTAATATGCACGAAGCGCTGGCTGTTGTCTGATTATCTATACTGGTGGTAAACAGGGTTGTACATGAGGCTCTCTGCGTACTTCACCAGGTCCTTGGGATGTGGGTACCGACTCGCCAATCCTTGAAGGACAATTAGCCCAGTTTAAGGTAGATTCATTATGCATTCGGAATAAAGAGATGGAGAAGAAACTCACCAAGTTCATATGCTTTTGCTGCAACATTCGCAGCAATATGTGCAGATATCTTCCTAATGTTTGAGAATGGTGGGTAGACCATTCCTTTGTCCAAGTTCTCCTGCGTCACCTGCTGAGCTAAAGCTTCCGCTGTCCAACAAAAGTTACCACAATTTTACTACTTTCCTTAGTTTTGTGGAATACATGGAAAAGTGAAACTCAAAGTTGATTAAACATGTTCCCGGTGGGGTGGGGTTTATGGTGTATGGAACAACTTTGAAATATTCATAGACAAAAATAGGAATATAGTAGTGGTTGATTCAACTTGTGAACTTACAGGCTGCAAGCAGCATGTCGTCATGCACACGGGTTGCTCCGGAGATCACCAACCCAAGGCCAAATCCCGGGAAGATGTAGGCATTATTTGACTAGAAGAATGTGGGAAGCACCGAAGGTTAGTTTGTAACAAATAGAAATTTTCATATTGAAATAAGTTGTTTATGTTGAGAACAAATTTTAAACCTGTCCTGGCACAAGAACTTTTCCATCATATTCAATTGGATCAAATGGACTCCCACTAGCAAATATTGCTCGACCCTGTGAATGAAAGCCAAAGTCTTCAGTAACAAAAGTTAACTACCATAGTAAATCATGAATACGAATTATGCAACTGTTGCAGCAAAAAGTTGGAGGAAGCTTACCTTACTCCACGTATATGCCTCTTCTGCACTGCATTCTGACTGAGAGGTAGGGTTGGATAGAGCCAAAATTATGGGTTTCTGTAATCGATACAAGGGAACTAGTGGATTGAATCTAATACTCTCTGAACATATGTAAATTGTAAACAGAAACGGAATGCATTCCTGTAAGGATTTAGTAGAGGTCTGGGTGTAGAAGCTAACCTCATTAAAAGTAGCCATCGCTTCAACTACTTCCTTTGTGAAAGTTTTTCCCACTCCAGATGACCCAATAAGAACAGTGGGCTTGATAGCCTAAGAAATTGAACAGGAACAAATGAAGGAATACTCGGAAACTAATGGAGGCAAATTTACAAGGAGGAGGTCCGCTTGAATTGGTACAAACTTCAGACAGCAAAAATAAGATAAAGTATTAGTGTTATAATTTCACAACTAAATGGAAACGTGACCACTGGAGAAACCACTTTAAATGAGTAAACCTGAGTTGAAGAAAGCATTCTAGTCATCAACAATGATATAGCTTAAGAGTCACACATAGTGAGAAAAAAATATACGAGTGTATGATAGGCATTTAGCACATGAAACCACCTGCAAGAAACCAGAATGACACATGAGGCTGCAATACCTTGATAGCATCTAAAAGATTATTGACAGGCTCATGATCATGCGCCCAAGGTTGCTTAAAGTGTTGAAGGGAATCCTTGCGTGAACTCACAATTAAGCCCTGGAAAGGGTATCACAATGCAAACAATGAACAAAGTAAAACGATTTAAAGTTGTATGCTTGCAATAAGTATAACCAAGGTCCAAGATTCTCTTCCTTACCTTAGAATCGACCATCCATATCTTCTTGCGAGTCTCTTCCAATGGAGCTTTTGTCTACAACAGCCATAAGAAATCCACAACCAAATGAACCACTACATAAAATCATCAGAACATCCAAAACGTTGTTCATGCACATAAAAAATGACTAAGTTCGAAACCTGCTTTGACATTTCAAGAGCTATGAGTTCTGCAATACCAGTACCAGCCTGTATTGATAATCAGAATAAGGAAACGATTCAAACAAGTATTGATAATATAAACAGAACAAATATTTAACTGAGATAAGTTCAGTTAATATACTCTAGAAACATGTACCTGCACAGTGCATAATTAAAGTCACAAAACATGCAACATGAACACTCAAACACTAAGTAGCCTAGCAGAAATTATGGCAAACAGAAGTACATTTCAATCTAAACCGCAACATTGGAAAAATCATCTTCTACCCTCTCTTTAAAAAAGCAGAAGCCCACCTAATAAATAAAATCCTAATAGACATGATCTTCCTATATCTATTTCTCATATAATTATTTGCGTCACGAGCTTTGTAATATGAAATACAAGGACGAAGCATAAGTGAATAGGAATTCATACTCCTAGAATGGGAAACTAAGATGTTTACAGGCAAATACACAAGTCAACAAAATGAAAGTCAAACACATTCAATAGACCAAATCAACCAATTGAGATTAGGAGTAAAACCTCCCCAGCACCAAGGAATAAGAAACTGTGCTCTGCCAATGTTCCACCAACTATTTTTAAAGCGCCAAAAAGTCCAGCAAGAACAACAGAAGCTGTGCCCTGAAATGAGAATAAGCATATTGAATGGTTTGTAAACAGTGGAGATAGTTTAATGTGAGTGAATCAAGTTCAACAATTTCAAAGAACTATAAAGGAAGATCCTGAAGTCTAAAATAGTATAGCTAAAATCAATTACCTGTATATCATCATTGAAGACAAGATGTGTTTTACGATATTTGGCAAGGAGTTCAAATGCATTATGGTTGGCAAAGTCTTCGAACTGAAAAATAACACAACAATTTGAGATCTGCAACCACAAAAACTTATCCAGTCAGTCACTGACCTGAATTAGTACTTTTTCTCCATATCTCTGTTTCACAGCATTCATGAATTCCACTAGTAACTCTGTGTATTCCTAAATACAAGGAGAAAACTAATCAGACAGAAGTTTACATGAATTAGGATAAATCAAACATATGCTTCCAGACAATACTTGGCCAGTAGCTCTTCTTCGCCTCAACCCAATATAAAATTCATCATTAAGTAACTGTTCGTTGTTGGTCCCCACGTCAATAGTGACAGGCAAACACTGCAAATTATCAATTTATTTTAAGAACAAAAAAGCTACAACGTTCCACAGAAACTAGCATGTGAAAAAAATTTGTATGACAAGAATCATACAAAAATAAAAAGCTAAATACAACTCACAGCAGATGGATGGACTCCACCAAGCGCAGTATATAAAGCAAGTTTGCCCACAGGAATTCCCATGCCCTAGAAAATTGCAATTTAACAAGTTGAAAATCCATAGAAAAAGATCCCAACATAATGGTTTGCATGTCAGGAATGACAATAAATCTGACTATAATATTACCTGGCAGCCAAGATCCCCAAGACCCAAGATGCGCTCACCATCTGTGACCACAATAACTTGAATATTCCTTTCAGGCCAGTTTCTCAGCACCTCAAGAATCCTTCCTCTAAAAACTCAATTTATTCCATAAATTTCAGTAATTGGATTAGGAAGCAAGTGAAGCAACATAATAACTTACTTCTCATTCAAACTGATATAGAGGCCTTGAGGATGCCTAAAGATAGAACCGTACTTCTGGCATGCCTCGCCAACAGTAGGTGTATAAACAATTGGAAGCAATTCTTCCACATGGTCAATGAGGAGTTTGTAAAAGAGCTTCTCATTTAGCTCCTGAAGATTAAATCATACGTACACCAAATGAGGTTGGAAATAATTCGAACCAATTACTAATAAAGATTAAATGCCAGTTATCTTAGGTACCTGAAGATCCATCATGGCCATATAACGTTGCAAGGGTACCTGGTATTGACGAAGATTGTGCATGATCTTTTTCTCCTGCAAGAAAAAGGATGCAAATTTCCAACTCATAATAGGGGATAGTAGGAAACAGAATTGTTTTACTTCTTCTTAGGTAATTCTAAATACATACAAACCTGAAGCTCTTGTGAAACACATGTTGGAGGCAAGAGACCTCGCAAATAGTGGGCATCTCTTTCTTTCTCATTGAATGCAAGACCTTTGTTATATTGTGGATTCCGCAACAATGTGTAACCACTATGCAAGAAAAAAAAGAAAGGGTTACGAATTTTAAAATCTCTATTTCAATTTAATTAATTTTGATTTAACATGGTTTCTGGTTTAAATTTAAAAAATAAAGTATTTGATTAATAACCAATAATCAAAACTGCATGAAGTTTTTAATTCAATTTTGGTTCTCTAAATTAATTTTGATTTATTCTGTGTAAATCAATTAGCCTAGTTTAGTTTAAATTAGAGATTTAAACCAAGGCCATATCAACAAACTATTATAAAACATTTCCATTGATTGATAAAATATGATTGCATTTTGCTATCTTCTTGATAATGGTTGTTATTCCCTTATGGCATACCCAAAAACTAATTTGCACCACATGTGGAACCAGCAGTGATAAATTGTATGATATGATGGCCCTTAATTTTCTAAAAGATATATACACAATTAAGCATCAGTAAGAGGAAACTCCACAGAAAAACTTCCATCAGACTTGAGATTGATTTTAAAAAAAAAATCTATGTCAAAATGAAAGGGTAAATACATGAATAGTCAGTGGATCATGGAGTCCCCAAAATAAAAATTATTTCATAATTATAAAATAATAAAACCAATTAATAAAAGCACATCGGCTATGGCAACTCTGTGAAGATGACATCCCAATACCTGGTCCTAGCAATAAAAGGAGGGCATACTCTCAGCAACAGAAGAAACGACAGCCCACACAATAAATGGTGGGAGGTCAACTTTCTTAATAATGGAGACTGAACCATGACACCTAAATGGCCTGCTTATCCCCTTATGGGAATTGACATAATCAAACCCAGGGAATACAAATACAGATTTGTCTTGGCCTGCACTTATACATCTAGTTTAATACACCAAACAATAAAATTAAAGATTTCCATTTTATATGTCAGCATGACCACTATTCATGCATGTCTAAAATGTAACCAATCCCAAGTGAAAATATTAAAACTTTTTAGGTCTTCAATAGTTAATGTTAAATATCTATATTATAGTTGTATCTTTCACGTAAGGAAACATAAACTTTGACTATTTATCAATTTATCGGGTGAGAATCTAATATTTGTAAAAACCATACTTTCTCCTCGATGACAACTTGCTAGAAATAATTTTCGATCAAGTCCAACAAAGGCACACGAATACTTTATAAGGAAATTTTCAAACTTGGCAACGATGAAACACATTATTAAGCAATCAAATAGAATACATTAATATACTAACAATCTCCAGGACGCAATTCGGATGAGTAAATACAGACGAGAAGAGAAAGGATCGCCCAAATGGTCTTAAAGATGGAAACATAAAAGGCAGTAATGAAGTTATTCGATAGTATCTTAAAAATAAAACACCAGGAAACCGCCAATATGTAACCAGATAAAACAAAAAATATACAAAACAAGTAAAGAAATTAATGAAAGTAAAATACAAACACAGAAAAATAACCAGCTGGAGCATTCAAGATTGCTTTTGACAAAGCAGCATGGAAAGGTTTTAACCCTCGTATTCGATATAATCTAAATGCCCCAAACTAGCAAAAAGTAAAACTCCAACAAGATCAAGAAAAAAAAACACACACACACAACAATCTCGAGAAACCCAACTATCCGATCCGAGCACAAACCTGGCGACGGAGACTGTCCACGGCATCATGAACTGTTCGTCCCTGTAGCCATCATGGTGCTCTATGTCTTCGACAGGTTCGACAGAGTTCGGCTCGACCTTCTTGATTGTGTTGTCCACTGCGATTCTCCTCCCGTTCAGCTCCCCTCCGCTCCTCGCCTGACACCGCACCGTCGCCGGAAACGGTAGAGCCACCCGCTGTCTGCGCGCCCGAAGTGGGCCTAGCAACTCGTCGCATCGCTGAGAAAACAAAACCAATCAAAACCATTCTCGCATATCGCAGGAAGAAAAGGGTAAAAAAAAAAACCAATCTTTATTCGGCATATGCAAAAGCATCACAATCACGAAACAAGGAAGAATGTCGAGGGGCATTAAAAAAAAAAAAAATTGAACGGAACCAGAAAACGGCAGGAGAAGAGATTGATTACCAGAAAGCAAGCCCGATCCAACGAAAGCATGGCGACGAGGAGAGGAGGGAGAGGTGGGAGATCGAACGCCGAAGCCTTTCGCGTCTTCTCTTCCTCGATGGGCAAGGGCGACCTGTGAAACCGATTGTGAGAAGGGGAGTGAGAGGAGGATTCATCGATGCGGCAACTTTTAACAACTGTAAGATGTGCCCGCGGATCAGCCTAAGCTCCTACGTGGAAACAACGCAACGGAAGCAATCGGGGAAGGTGGGACTGCAATCGCAGGACCGCTTGGTGTAATTGCGTGCGGCGACCTGCACGATTGCTTTTGCCCTGGATCTCTTACAATATTGAGAATCTACCAAATCTTGACTTTTGACCGTCCATAGTTGCCAAATTTTTTTTTAATTTTCTTTTGTTTTTCAAAAAATTAAATTTAATTTTTCACAAACTCTTTAATTAATAAAATAACAGGAAAGAAAAAAAAATATAAACATGAATTATAATACGAGTTAATTTGGAAAGAAAAAAAATAGTATTTATTTGCATTAATCCGTACACTGGCTGATGGTTGGGGCGCACGTGACTTTGGACTCTCCGCCCGTCGTTGCGCATGACACAACCAACGCTTTTTTAATTATCTAATAAAAAAACAACAACGTGAATGGATTTTTAAAATAAGAAATTCAAATTTAGTTCGACTATAATTTTGACTCGTGATTTTAGTTCGTAACATTTGAATTTCAGTTTGTGTTCGATTCCACTACTGAATTCCGATGTATTGTTTTATTCGATCGACAATATCAATTTTGATTTTAACAAAAATAAATAAATTATTAGAAAAAATACAGTTAACGCATGTATTTTCTATCCATTAGCATTTCCCCTCTTACTTAAAAAATAACACTTAGCCTTCTTTCACCAAAAATAAAAAATTTGTAAAATACAATTTTATCCTTGTCTTTTTGATATATTTTTATAATATTAAGAGAAAAAACATATTAAATTAATATGGAAAATAATTATATATAAGGAATCGGCTCTTTAAATATTGATTAATTAGATGATGTACATAGAAAGTAAAATATTCAAAAAAGAGTAAAAAATAAATAAAAGCATTCGGTGATTGTATTCTCCATCACTCGCTTAGATATGTGGTTGATGTTGATTTATATTGGTATCTCAAAGTAATTTTGATGTGATCAAATAAATTAAGTTATGTATTATTATGTTTAACCTTGTGTCTAAGTGTATAGGAACTTATGAGCACGAGCGTCGAGTAAAAGACACAGCTAGCGAGAAGGACAACACGGGAGAGAGCCGACGGGCTCAGTGCGTTTGAGGGATGAGGTGCTGCGGAGGAGTACGCGGGCGGACGAGAAGGAGGCGCGCAGCTTTCCGAGGGACGAGAAGCCGGAGTGGAAGCTTGCTTGAGAAGGCCGGAAGTTGGGTTCGGGTGAGTCCTATTTCAGATGGTCGAAATCACCCAAGCGAGCGAAACCGGAGCGGAAGACCCGGACCGAAGCAAACGGAGCTGAAGCTGGAGGCCCAGAGTGAAAGTCAACAAAATGTTGACTTTCACCTTTCGGGGCGTCCGGAATCCAAGTTTTATCAAGATCGATGTGACCTTTGACCGGTGCATCGAGGATAAGGTTTTATCCCCCTCTAGGCGCCCTGAGCAGGGCTATATAAGCAGCCCTGCTCCCAGAAGCTAATAACAACAAGAATTATTCAAGCAACACTTGTACATGCTTCTTTGTCTGTTTTAGCTTCGTCTTTTTGTGCTTTATTGCTGTAAAGAGACATCTCCGTCTGAAAGAGAAATTAGCGCGACTTTATTCATTGGATTAATAATCTCCTCGGTTGTAATCAAATAAAATTCTCTGTATCTCTGTCTTTCCAATTTATTTCTTATTTTGTCTATGCAAGTGTTTTATTCTAAGTTATAAGTTTGAAAAAGGTATTTGTTTTATTTAATTTGTGCAGGGGCTATTCATCTCCCCCTCTAGCCAGCCGCCAAGGGTCTTGAAAGTTTGTTATGTGTCATCTCTTGATGTTATGGAAAGCAAAGCTTGTCAACTGAGGATTGTCGTTGTCGGTGTTACCTTCTTTGACGGTCAAGTCAATGATGAACTAAGATATAAGATTCGCATACATACATGAGAAAGCAAAAGAGCTTGAAGAAGACAAAAAAAAATTACTTTCACGTAAAAAAAAATTATACCTTCAGCTATTTTCACAGAACCTTATATAATCGTGAACAGGACGTATCTAAAATTTTTAAATTAAGAGGAAGTAAAGAAAATAATTATTATCCATTGTATTCGAAAGCTGGCACAGTCGAAGAATTAAGTATTAATCTTTATATATTATTGGAGGTTACACATAATTTATTGAATTTAAATAGTAAATCAACAAATATACATATGTTGAAAATATCAATTTGAACTTGAATTGTCTGAAATTAATTTAGATATTAATAAAGAGTCGATGTAAATTATCAATAAATTGAATATGTTTTTTCTCCTCATATGATTATTAAAAAATTATCAAAAAGATAATGACTTAATTATTTTTTTTAAATTTAACTTTGATGAAAGATGAGCTAAATGTTATTTTTTAAATATAGAAAGATAAAATATCGTTGGATAGAAAAATATATCTAGTTAAAGGTATTTTTCCTAAATTATTAGAATTACTATTTTTGACCTTCTTTTCTCTTTAAAAGCTAGTGTTTCCGTAAATTACTATTTTATCATCCTCAAAATGTTGGCAATGCCTTCTCTTCCGGGAAAGAACCCTCAAAAAGACTGGCTAGATTCTCGATGATTCATTTAATTAACCAAGTATATAAAAGAGAAATGGAGAAATGATATGCTAAGGAATATAGAGCACGAAATGCTCAAGGAATGACTCAGTATTTCCTACATGGGAAAAAGAAAATAAAAAAAGAGAAATGAAATGAACAGCGAAGCTTTTGCCCTAAAATCCCCGCGTCTTCTCCTTCTCCTCCACCTGCGACACAACTTCTCCCTTCTCCTCCACCCACATCTGCGACACTGCTCGACTTCTCCCTTCTCCTCCACCCACGGTCGTGAGAATCGCCCACGAAACTAACTTAAAATCGTTGCCTCTCCCTTCTCCTCCACTCTCGCCGCTTCTCCCTCCCCCTCCACCCACGACGATTGCCAACCAAACCCTAAGACGCCACCCTAGCAAAGCTACGAAGCTCGTCCTCCACGGCCTAAGCCCTAAAGCTCCTCCACCAGCGAAGATACTCCTGGAAGCGAAGCTCCTCCACCAGCGAAGCTCCAAGCTACTCCTGGCAGTAAAGCTCCTCCGCCAATGAAGCTCCACCACCCAACATTCACCAGTGAAGCTACTCCTAGCAGTGTCAGTCTTCCTCCTGCCCTTTTCATTCTGGTAACTCATTGTATCTTCTCTTATATTTTAGTTAAATGTCAGGGTGATGATTGAACAATTCATGAACTTTCTTGTCTATTTTTTATGAACCAACATAGATGGATATGCATAGTAGAATCTATTAAGCACCTTTAAGATTTCTTCCTATGCAAAGAGTTTCCAATGTATAGGAAGTGGATTCACTCACTCTATCTTCTCCTGTATTTTAATTAAATTTCATGATTCATTATCCTACTTAGAGGGGTACCTTAATTGATGTTTTGTTGTTTCTTCACAATTCTAGCATCAATAATACGTCCTATTTGTTCCTTGCTATTTTGTAAGTTGTGTATTCATAATAACAAAAGAAACATATTGAATTATTTATTTACGTATGTTCCTTTTTATATTTTCATTTCAGTTTTTTCTTCTAATGATGTTCTTAAACATTTCTTTGTACTATTATTTATTTATGTTTGTCAATAACTTTTTTGTTTGAATTTAGATTGTAAAATTGTTATGGAACAAGAACTATTAATGCATATGTTACGGATGTGGGTGGAAGAGAAGGGAGAAATCATGCAAGTGGAGGAGAAGGAGAAGTCATGAAAATTTTAGGACAAAAATTCCGTTGTTCATTTTCCTTGAGCACATCATTTCTCATAAAATTAAACAATAGTTAATTCTAAACGAGCCTAATGAAGTCATCCAAATTGCACGTGCAAGACTCATCAAATTAACTATAAAATCATTTCTCATAAAATTAAACAATAGTTAATTATAAACGAGCCTAATCAAGTCATCCAAATTGCACGTGCAAGACAGGGGGCTGCCACTGTCGGATCGCGGAGCGTGTGAACAGCACCGAGTGGGTTTTTTTTTCTTTCCTCCTTTGGGCTGAGTTTGGTAAGGGTCGTAAGTCGACTGACCATAACTGGGCACATTTGTTCACGAACATACCCTTTTAATGAACGAAGAGTCCTTTTCATCCTCCTCCTCCTCTAATCTTATAGACCGGCGGTGCCGTCGTCAATCTGCACTAGCACAAAGTTATTTACACAAGTGAAATCTAATTCCAAATCCAAAGAATACAAAACCACATTGATCGATTAATCTCAGAAATTTTGTCATCCGTCTGTCATTTGAAGTGGTCCAACGTTTGAATAATTAAAGAAATCAACGATAGAGCAGAATCATGTTGAATTTTAATATTGATTTGGAGCGATGGGGAAGGACGAGCCACACAACGCAATTTTTATTTTTTGTCCATAAAGATGTTGAGACTTGTGGAGCGTAGTTGCCTGGTTAAGCTATTAGACATCGGCAGCTGAGAGGATGGTGACATGGTATCGGTAACAAAAAGATAAAATCATCATTTCAACTGTCCCTTAGCAAATCATTTCGTATTCGTTGATAATTGATCCAAATCTATTGACAATAATACTCTGGTATGAACTAACTGTGCCAATTCATAGGGCGATGGTGACATGGTATCGATCCCTATGTTGTCGTAAATTGAATTGGTTAGGAAGACAGATTATTGTGGGAACAGGCGACTCCAATAATTCAATTCCATAACACGACGTGCGGTGTCAGTTGCCACAGAAGAGAAAGCCATGCAATTGCCCTCGCCAACGTGTTCCTTCGTGCGTTTTGGGGAAGCACATTGACTAATGTGAACGTTTTCTCCGCATTGATTTTGTCTTTTTTATATTCTATAGCTTTAATAAAGTTAAAATCATAAAGAACGGTTATCCTTTCCTTATTCCTGATAATTTTTTACACGGACATGTTTTTTTTTTTAATATTTGATTCAAAGGAAATCTGGGGTTTCAATTTTGTTAAACTTGTAGTTCATTTTTAATAAAAAGCAGCTAATTTTTAAGTTTCAAAACAAGAAACAGATTACCTTTTCGTTCTCAGTCACATAATTGAAAAAAAAAAATTTGTCAAGATCTGGCACAGCCGCTTTTAAATAGTTCATCAATAAGTGGATCAGTAGTCTTGATGGCTGCCACCATCAATCTTATTTAATTCATCAATTCTTGAAACAAAGAACAAAAGAACTAAGTGGATCAGTAGTCTTCTTGATCCTGCTTTAAGCCATCAATACATTATCAAGATAAACTCTTCGATTGCCCCACTGTGGTGTTAAATTAAAACCACCCATAATAACTATCAAAATTGTCAAAATGGCAAAATCTAAATAGGTTTTGGATTAGAGATCGATTTTTTAAGTTTTAAGATACTAAGAATCAGATGCTGCAAGAAGAGCAGCTTAGGGATGTATCTTTAATCTTCAAGATACTGAGAATGAGAAGCTGCAAGAAGAGAAGCTCCGATGCCTGATCCATCATTGGCCATAATAACCAGCACTGAAGCTGAGGCCTCTTCTCCAAGAACTTCTTTCAGTGTGGCGAGCAAGCTTTCTCTAAATATAGTGTAGTGTTCATATAGCCCGCCGTCCATGGCAATCACAGTCCTCTTCATGTTGGCGCGGTCGCGTCCGAGCTTTTTCAGAATGCCAATGATTCCCGCAGCAGCGAGACGAGCCCCACGCTTAGCCACAATATCGCACACTTGGACGACCACTTTCCTTGCTTTGAAGGAGGAGTTGGAGATCTGAAAAAGGAGAAGAGGAATGTAGTAGTTAGAGACAAGTAGTGCGCACGAATGGTGCATCACTGGAAATTGAAATGGTTTGGTAGATAGGAATGTATCCAGACCCCCAAGAAATCCTGCATTTTGGCGCCAACAACTTTGAGATCAGCTGAAGTATCATGATGCATTGCTGACATGACTGGTGTCCTGTAAAATTTTTATAAAAAAATACAGTGATTATGCTTTTGACAAAAAAAAACACACAAAAGATAGGCAAATGCAACTGAAATCTTAGAATGTGTGATTACTGCAAATAATAGTAGAATTAAATCAATGCAACTAACAAACAAATGGCAACTCAGTAATGAACTATCACGTAAATTAGCTTCTTTGAAACATTCCATGTATTCAGTAGCCAAGCACAATGAATCAACAGGAAACTGGAAGCATCATATTGTAAAAGGAATATCTAATGATAAATGTGGAAATTTATTGGCAGGAACATAAAATTTCAACCGTGAGAAAGAAAAGGTTGAAACTGTGTAATTATTGGAACTAAGAATTGTCTTCTCTACAACATGAATCATGTCAATTACATAAGTATAAATTTAAACATGTATACTATATGAGATTTATAGCTAACATTCTAGTTGGCTAAAATTATGATAAAATGTACCTTTGCCTTGTAAGTTTATGCAATCGAATTAAGAAGGAAATAGAGCGCATGCAGCAAGTTAAGCAACAAAATAGGAAAAACAAAACAAAACAGAAGAGCTCTCCTTATTTTCATTATCATTAAAGGGCGCCCAACGTTAAAAGAAAATATATCAAAAGCACGCCTCATCCTAAGTTTTCTTTCCAAATTACTCATTTTCCCACAGTTTTGGATAAACTGCAGGACTGGTCTGATAAAGAGTATAATTAAGGAGAAAAAGTTAGGGTGGAGTGTTCTTTTATTTATTTATTTCAATATGAGGTACCTTTTAACAGTAATGAAAATAAGAGGCTCCCTTTTAATTTTTGCCCATCAAATTATTAAGTGTAATTTGATATCTAAGAGATAAACTATGGCAACTGTTAAATGAAAGCCGACCCCACCTAGTTGATGGCAAAAGGTCATACGTTGACCTGGGCGCCCCACATGACCAAGTCAACTCCACCTAGTGGGATAAGACTTGGTTGTTGTTGCCGATATCAAAGAGATAATGTAGTCTCCACTAATAGTGCTTGTTACCCTAATGTACTATGTGTTTCAATCTCATAGATTTGCTAAGCGGACTATTCTATTAGAAATACCTTTGCAGCAACATTAACATTACAAATTCTTTGTGCTTAGGCATCATGCCAAAAAGTATTTTCGAGGAAGCACAACAATAATATGATAGTCAAGAGCATAATAAATTGTCAAAATGGAAAGCATTTGAAAGGGTTAATACCCATACACATTAAGAAAAGAAGTGTAAATGAAAAAATGAAACATGAAATGCGTATTTGATAGAAAAAAATATTTGGCATCAAAAGAAACTAGTAATTGCTGCATCCTAGCATCCTAAGAATGACCATGAATAACATACTGTAGCACAAAGGGAACTTCAAGTTGTGGAGGAACATTGTCTCCGAATAAGGCAGCTTCTACAGCCAATCTCAATAGAACTCTTCGGACTATTTCACCCAGATACATTCCAGAAATTAGCTTCTCATAGATCTGTTAATCACTAGAAAAATCTCTAAATTAACAAATCACATAAACCAGGAAAAGATAAATAGACTGTTGGAAATAAATGCAGTAATGACCTGTTGACCAGGGTTCAAACTTTCAGCATCGAGTGCGTGATCATAATCTGTTGTTGGCAGATATGAGGAGCGAAAGTTTCCCCACTCCATGTTAATAACCTAATGTACAAGTAAATTGCCGTAAGAAATTATCTAACTTGTAAAGTTTTTCCTATGTAACATGATATAATCCATGAGAATCTTGATGCGAGTGAAAAACTGCATTGGCATTAGATTCACATGACTTTCATTTCAGAATCACTCCTGTTTAAGTCATGCTCAATTTCACAGTCTTACCATTTCTCCAGAGTTAGGAAGTGGACCTTGCCACTTCTTAATTGCATCAGCACGCTCCACATATGCTGCATTTGTACCAGTGCCAAGTATAATAGCAGCAACAACATCATTATCATCATAGATGCCACCAGCAAGGGTTCCAACTGTATCATTAACCTATATCAAAAAGTTAAATGTGTGCTTGATTTTCATATATATATATAAATCATGACAAAACAGATATGATTGAAAATAGAATGGAACTAACCAATGCTGTAACTTGCATATCAATACCCTGTCTTTGCAGGGCCCTAGTCAGTTCACCCACAACATCCTTACCAACCTGCCTTCACAAACAGAACTGAATTAAAACGCATAATGACCAAATAAATATTCAAAATGGAGTATCATAGCAATTGTAACATCTATACTGATGTTTTAGGCTCATGATGAAACTACCTGATCAAAAACTGTACAAAGTAATCTCTTTGCCAATATTCGACTATGATTTCTTTACCATACAAAATGCTTAATGTAAATGCAAACTGACACCTCAATCTTTTGATAGAGTATGCAAAAGGTGAATTCAAAAAAAAGGTAGATCCGCTACCTTAGCGGCCCCCCTAGTGCCGGCCCATGCAAAAGGTGAATTCAAATTTATATGAGATTTCAATCATCTATATGACTTGGGATATCTTGTTAGATCTTCAAGACTGATGGATACGACTTGTATTAGGCAACCAATCTCAACCACATAACTTGTGACACAGTATGAGCATTAATTTATTTCTCATCTTTTTTTGCAGGGCTAGCAGGTTAGACAGAACAAGGATAGCCTGGACAGGATGATTAAAGGAGATCAATCGTTTTCACAACCTATGCTTTGGTCTAATGCGATGATCCATGCACTTGAATTCAATAGATAAACATCACAACATGTGACTGTTATATAAAGCAAAAAAATAATAATAATAAATAAATAAATTGAGGCACGTCGTAGATGAGGTGCTACAATAATGTTGATTAGATTCATTTTTCCTATTAGACAATTTATCTTTTAATTAAGTTTGATTCACAAGATATATATTTAATGAACTTTGTTTTTCAAAAATAAATGAATGCATTTCCATATTAAAGCAGAATGTAAATGGTAGAATTCGTCATAACTTGTAACTTGTACTTTTAGTGAAGGAAAAACGATTTGAAGGGCAATTATTAAGGACCTAAATGTACAGACTAGCAAACTATTTGTGAACTGCATATATTTTAAGGATAAGTAATATTTCAATTAGGACTAAATACAAACAGAAGGAACTACAAGTAATCTTTCCCATGTATATGGTTAATAAATCAACCCTTTTTGGTGGGACTTACAATTCCCCTTCCAAAGTTTTCATCTTCTCAAACTATGGAATGAAAATTCCTATTGAATTTATTCTTTTTTTTTTTGTAAAATTATATATATCTTCCAAAAACTGTTCTTGTTATCACATCATTTTATCTCAACAACAGTTGAAATCAACACAACCTATTCCTCATACTTTGACCAACTAACAAATAATACAAAACTAAAAAATGAAGTATAATTTAGCTAAATAGAAGGGAAGCAGAACCCACCGTTCCATTTACATTGAAACCCTTTGTCCACTTAATAAGAGTGCCGGAAGCAATTGAGGTTTGCTTAACTGGAAACGAGAAGGTAAAACCAAGTTCTCTCTGTTTGCCATTGGGAAGGTGAAAATCCTCATCTTCAGAAGCAACAAAATTCGCTAAAGCTGAAGCAATGAAATCAAACAGTTCCTAGAAACATAACAAAGCCAAGAACAACCAACAGAATCAGATTGGAACAAGAAACATGATATCCTTGAGGAAGAAAGAAGAGAACAATCAGTCGACTTACATCTGAACCACCAACCATCAGATCCTGAGGGATTGATACCTCCTCACACTGTTGATTCACAACACGCCCTTCCTTCCCCCCTAATTGTACGCGCAGTACGCGGAAGTTGGTGCCTCCAAGGTCCAAGGCGTAGAACAATCCTCTCTCATCCCTGTCAAGGTGGCAATCGAAGAGCCCATGATGCCATCATGTTAGATCTACGATGAATCAATCGCAGCGGGAAAAAAAAGGGGAAAATTTTCATTTCGGAGGAAGGATAGATCGTACCCCGTGGGGAGTCTGTCGACAAAGCTAATGAGCATCTTGAGCATGCTCCCGTCCTCGGACTCGAGGCCAGCGTGCATCTCCTTCGTCATCGCGTCGGCCACCTCCTTCACCTTTTCGCTGGGCGTGGCGCACTGCTCCTCGAGCTCCTTCAACACCGCGCCGGCGCGAGCCCATCGCCCGTTGATCCGCCTCCGGCGCCGCACCACGAACGCCGTCACGGCGACGGCCGCCGCCGCCGTCGCGCAAATCACCGCGGTCCTTATCAACACCTTCCTCATTCCCCCGAAGGATTTTTAATGGATCAAATTCTAGTTTTTTCCCTCTTGAATTTGAACACCGAACTCACAAAATGCAATCTTAGGTTTAGCTTTTATAATATGAAATCAAAAAATGATTGAGAGAACTTTACTTTTTAAAGTGGCGTACGCAGAAAAAGTCAAAAATCTATTTAATTATTCCTATAAACCATTGAAACATTCAAAAAATAAAAAAAAAACAAAACAAAACTCCTCATGAACAAGATATTTACGGCAGCTTGTTCAATTGGACCGGAGGAATAGAATCTCCAGTTGGATTTTTTTTTTCCAAGTCAACGGAAGAATTTTGTGTTTTTTTTCTATGCATTAACAAATAATTGGATTAATTTTAGTTTTTTTCTTGTATATTTATATTTTAGAATTTTTGGGCACCAAAATTATCTTAATGTCCATTTCTCATTTACAATAATGACATTGCCATAATTTAACTAGTAATATTGTACATATCTAATAAAATGATATTATTTTTTTAAATTTTAAATTTAAATATAACTCATAGATATTTTTTAAAAATAATATAATATTATTAGATATGTGTCTATCATTTCTACTTGAGCCTATCATAGCTCTTTACAATAATGACACTGCCATAATTTAACTAGTAATATTGTACATATCTAATAATATGATATTATTTTATTAAATTTTAAATTTAAATATAACTCAGATAATTTTTAAAAATAATATAATATTCAAATATATGAATGAGTGCTATATATAATTAAAAAATCATTTAATTGATTTAGTTTCATTTTAAAAGTCCAAATTCGATTAAATCAATTTAAATGAACATATTAGTCGAGTATTAAAATTCTTAATTTTTGATTCACGACTCGAAGAGGAGTTGATTGACTGCTCGATAGATCACCCGACTAATAATTGAATGGATCGGCGGTCTAAAAATTTGATTATTTAGATTTTTGATAGAATTAATTATCTTTTTATCAATTCAACCTGTTTGATTATCATAAGAAAGTAAGGTCGGTTCAATTTATTAAAAAATAATAATTTATATGGTTTTGATTTAATTGGCTTAGTCAATTCCATTATTATAAAGGATAAACAATTATACATTTTAGGAGCGTCCAATTTGAAGGGTTGAAAAGGAAAGCACATTCTGTCTAGACAATGTCCAATTTGAAGGAAAGTGTCGCCCAATTAAGCATCAAATTATTACCGTGCAATATTTACCAAGGAATATCATATGAGCATTTATAATTTGACATAGGTCATAAATTTTGCAATACGAGAAAAAATAAAAGACTGAAAAAGTTAAAAAAAAATTATTGAAACAATCAAAAATATATTTCTAAAAAAGACTGAAACTTTAAATATTGAATTGGTCGTTCTAACAAAATATTTTACCAAAGGAATCGAATCTCAAATTGGATTTTGTTTCCCTAGTCAGCGGAGGAATTTTTTATATATATAATAAATAATTGGATTAATTTTACTTTTATCCTTGTAGATTTATATTTTAGAATTTTTGGTTATTATCTTAAACTTAATTTCTCATTTACAATAATGGCATATATAATTTAACTAGTAACATTCTCGAGAAAATTATCAATGCTTCCATCTTGTTAACCTTAATTATACCCGTCACACTAAAAGAATTATTCATTAATTTGCAAATTCGAGAACTCAATAGTCGATCGTCTTCATCAGGCACCAATCTAGAGTTTGATATGTGCAAAGCTACGTCTGAGTTGAACTCTCGCATACTGGAATTAACAAAGGCTTGCATGCGAAGATGAGATTTCATGATCGAAACACCAATCAATTAGCAAGCTCTGGCCAACACAAAAGGGGCATGCATGATTAACGTAATTGATGGCACTCAGAATGGATGGAGGCAGTTCACTAGTGTTGATTTAATCAATTAGATTGTTTTAGCATGGAAAGAAGAAAGATAAGAAGAGGTAGATCCGTTACCTTAGCGGTCCCTCTAGTGTCGGCTCCATGGATATGGAGGGAGGTTCATGCAGGTACACAGGTCATAGGCGCATGGCGAGATAAACTCCAAGTCGTCAGTTCCTGAGAATCGGCCCCTGATCATTATGTCAAAGATATTATGTGTCCACCGTCTGTGCTACGCCCTGAAGGCAAGAACAAAGGTAAGAAGACAACGAGAGAGAGGATTGCATGTAATAAAAAAGGATTGGCTTGAAAGATGGTTGGTGCATGTGATGCTGTCATTGGACCCAACTCATCTGGAATTGGCTGGGTTCGGTTCCTTTCCGTGTTAGCATGCAGAGAGACAGTATTTGATGTGGATATAGATGTGCAATTACTTCCAAAAATGGTTGATTAATGTTTGCGTCATTCATCATTGGATAGATAGATATATCTGTCATTAACTGCGGGGCTGTTCTGTGCTAAGAGCAGAACAGGTGGTAACTATAGATGTGGAGTTGCAATGTTGGATCCACAAAGATCAGTTGTTAACTATAGATATATATAAAGAAAACCATTTGACTATATAGATTTGTGTTATTGTGCTGATCTGACTTTCTTGCAATTGAGTTACAAAGACTGCTATATTGCTATAATGTCGGGGATGCTCTGTGCTAAGAGGAGAAAAAAAAAAAATAAAGGCAGAAGCAAGAGAAAAAAACAACATAAAGTATCTGATCCAGTCTAGAATACGAGTCAGATAAAGACCGGACCAATTATTATTGGTGTTGATAGAGGGGTGATTGAGACATTGTTCTAGCATATACCTATAAGAATAGACCCTCACGTGATGTTGACAGATGACAATGACTATGTTGGATTGTGAAACGTCGATAGGGGGGTGAATATCGATTCAAAAAACATCGTTGAAAAAAGTTAAGCGCAGCGGAATAAAAAAATAATAAACAAATGAACACGGTGTTTTTACTTCGTTCGGAGCCTGTGACGACTCCTACTCGAAGGCCCGTACTCCGTGAGTACTTTCGTTGGGCAATTTACTAGCAATTCGAAATGATAATTACAAAGGCAGTACAAGAAATGCTAATAAACAGTAAATCAAAGCTATACCGACAGACGAAAAACTACAAGGACAAGAGCGCGTTGTCGGAGCTTCGTTAGCGTCATTGGAGCGCAGAGCAGCAGAGCAAGCAATCTAAGAGTTATGACTTGATTATAAAGCTCCACCCCTGGGGCTTCTTTTATATGCTGCTCCGGGCGCCTGGATCCCTTCCGGGCGCCCTGGTGCGACGTGGCAAGTCTAATCAGCGAAATACACGTGGCGACGACTCGGCTTGGATAAAATTCGCCTCCGGGCGCCCGGACCCCTCTTCTCCAGAAAGTCCTTCTCCTGCAAGAAAAGGTTAGTCCGAGGCAAATATACCCTGCAAAGCACAGTTTTATAGATAAGCAAATTGAGTATGAATTAGCAAAACAGAGTATGACTTAGATTCCGTCTTTTCGAGACCGGAATCTAGTCACGATCTCGACTTAGATATTCGAAATGGATCTAAGCCGGATCGACGCCTAATGTTCCCTTACCGGGAACGTGTCCTCGCAGTCACTCCCCTCCAGTGACTTACCTCACTTACCTGTCAAACGTTCGGTCAGCCCTTCGACCCATCTGGACTTCTCGCCAGCTATCCGGTCAGCCCGTCGACCTAGCTGGACTTCTCGCCAAGCATCCGGTTAGCCCGTCGACCCGCTTGGACTTCTCGCCAGCTATCCAGTCAGCCCATCGACCTAGCCGGACTTCTCGCCAAGCGTCCGATCAGCCCGTCGACCCGCTTGGACTTCGTGCCAGACATCCGGTCAGTCCGTCGACCTGTCTGAACTTCGTCTGCACACTCGGTCAGAGTGTTAGATCACGACAAACCTAACTTAACCACATTTGTCATTCATCAAAACATGAGTTAGACCGTTAGTGCTAACCGCACCAACAGATTAAACCAGTGGTACTTGAACTCTGCGCACACTCAGACAAACACACGGAACGTTAGAAGTCAGAAACTAGGGAAAAAATCCCCGGAGTAGGCCCTCCGACACTCAAGTCAGGTACTTTTCCCCAGAAGAACAGTGTACAAAGGAGAAAGAAAAGTAGAAGATAGGTGCGAATGTGAGAGAGAGCGTACCTGCGCAAGGGAGAGGACCTCCCTTTTTATATGACAGTGCTTACCTGCACCACATCCCCAGCTTTCCGTCTCTTCGACTTTCGGACATAATCACGTGGTCGTGGGTTCAATTCCCACAGACAACGTCAAATATGATCCTGTCCAAAAGTCGAACAAGCAGCTGGGGATGTGGCGCTCACGCTGACCTCCTGTGGACTCTGCGTGGACCTGCAACACAGGCTACGTCTATGTCGAGTCAGGGAAGGGGTCCCTGACGTTGGCCCTCGGACGGTCAAATCAATCACTGACGATGAAGTGGAAAGCGGAGCAACAAGAAGATTGTAGCAAAAACAGTGAATATCGCGTACCTTCGCTGATGCTTGGATCCCCTTTATATAGAACTCTAGTAGCGTGCATGCACGTTTCCCAAGACAAGCACGCTTCTCAAAGCTTTCTCTGAAAAGACTTATTAGTAAAGTATCCTTGATACAATACCTTAACAGGGCGAGCATATATCTGAAGTGACAGTGGAAGCTTCCGCCGTATAATCTTCTAGTAGCCATACCCGGTGTCGGCGGCACCAACTCCCAAAAGGATATCACTGGATATCATCAGAAGTGTACTGCTGGACCGAGTGGGTTGGCCGCTCGGCCGTCCTTCCACTGCCCTGATGCCCCGTCTGGTCGACCAGAACCTCATTGTTCCTCAATGTGTCTGCTCGGCCGAAGACCCACTCTGTTATTGTCTAGGCCTGTTGTCAGACCGAGCAGGGTAGCTGCTCGGGCGAAACTTGTCGCTAGGCCGAGCGGGATAGCCGCTCAGCTGAAGTTGAACTCTGCACTCATCGATCCCTGTTGTTTGGCCGAGCGGAGTAGCCACTCGGCCGAAACCTGTCGCTAGGTCGAGCGAGATAGCCACTCGGCTAAAGTTGAACTTTGCACCCATCGATCTCTGCTGTCTAGTCGAGCGGGATAGCTGCTTGGCTTGACTTCTGCACATTATCTCCCTTGAGCGTCGATTGTTTAATTGCTTCCCGTGTCGAAAGCGACAGCGGGTCGGAGCCTTCTTCCCGGTCGAGACATACTTCACCCGACCGGCCAATGTCATCTACGCATTGACCGCCTTGATTTTGATCTCCTTGAACCCCATCGTGGCAGCAGGATGAGGCCCTTCATCATCATCGCATCATAAAGTATCTTTTTCCTATAATTATTAGATTATTCCTATAATACAGTGCTGACGTTAATTTATAAGTTTAAAATAATTTATATTTAAAATTTTAAAATTAAATTCGATTTATAAGTTCAAAAGTAATTTATAAAAAACTGTCAAAATATTCAGTTTTTATTTATTTTTAATTTAATTTTAACATGGTCATAATCAACGGTTCGGAAGATGATCACAATTTGAAATTTGTAGCCGTTGGGGAAGGGGGCTCCTCCTGTGTCTTAATCTCATGACCGTTGGGCGTTGGCGTCCTCGCCTCTCTTTACATCGGAAAACAACGGGAGATTCAGAAGCAAACGAAGAGGAAAGAAAGATGAACAACCTCATCACTAAATCCTTCTACAGCTATGCCGATCTCAAGAAGGAGGTCCTCAAGGATCTCGAATCCGGCGGCAGCGAGGGCGAAGCCTCCATCGAGATGGCGGCCGCCGGAGCCGATGGCCACCTCTACCAATTCTTCGAGGAGGCGGAGGTTGTGAAGGAAGAGATGGCGTCCATCCGCCAGCTCCTTGAGCGTCTCCAGGCCGCCAACGAGGAGAGCAAGTCGACCCACAAGCCGGAGGCCCTCCTCCGCCTCCGCGACCGGATCAACGGCGACATCGTCCAGGTGCTCAAGACGGCTCGCGCCATCCGCTGTCGCCTAGAGTCCATGGATCGCTCCAACGCCGTTAACCGGCGGCTGTCCGGCTGCCGGGAGGGCACGCCGGTGGACCGGACCCGCACCGCCGTCACCAACGGCCTGCGGAAGAAGCTCAAGGAGATGATGATGGAGTTCCAGGCGCTGCGGCAGAGAATGATGGCGGAGTATCGGGAGACGGTGGAGAGGCGGTACTTCACGCTAACGGGAGAAGCAGCGTCTGAGGAGGTGATCGAGCGGATCATCGCCGCCGGGGAGAGCGAGGGGATGATGAGGAAGGCGGTTCTGGAGCAGGGGCGGGGGACGGTTGCCGCAGCAGTGCAGGAGATTCAGGACCGTCACGATGCAGCGAAGGAAGTGGAGCGGAGCCTGCTGGAGCTGCATCAGGTGTTCCTGGACATGGCAGTGATGGTGGAGGCGCAGGGGGAACAGATGGACGACATCGAGCACCACGTCGCCAATGCCGCCCACTACGTGAAGGACGGCACCAAGGAGCTCAAGTGCGCTAAGGAGTACCAGAGGAGCAGTCGCAAGTGGCTCTGCATCGCCATCATCTTCCTCCTGATACTTGTCCTGGTGGTTGTCATTCCCATCGCCGCCAGTTTCAAACATTCTTAGTTAAATCCGACGACAATGGATTGGGAGATTTCTTAATTGGAGTTCTGTTCAAGCTCCTCTTTGATGATATTCTCGCCTCTGTTTTTACTGCTCTGCTTTTAAACGTCCAATGATTCTAGTTCTTTAGTCCAAGTGAGAATTACTCAGTGACATTATACATGATTCTAGTACTTTAGTCCAAGTGAGAATTACTCAGTGACATGATATGTCATTTTAAGGACTTCATTTAATACAATTAGCTTATTGTGATTATCAATCTTTTTCTTCCTCCACTACACCAAAAGCACAAATAGAAGACTGGTTGAATTCGAGGAAGCAATGGGTAGCTTGGACTCATGGATGACCATATTTCTTAGGCTCTTTCTTCTGCTAGAGTTTGTCGTTGTCAAAGTTCACTCAAGGCGATTATCCATCTTCCACCATGTTGTATCCAATCAATAACACACGCATTCCTAAGGTGAGATTTGAGATTAGTCAATTACTCATCAAAAGAGATTATATAGCCAACTATTCAAAACAAAATAATCAATTAGTGGTAATTCATATCATAGAGATTAAAAATTTATAAACATGGTCTCCGTAATTTATGATTATAATATTATAAAGTCAAATATGATAAGTTTTCCCCAAACAATAAGAGAGCGAAAGAGTATTTTGAAATATTATTAGAAAGTATAAATATTTATTGACAATATTTATAATTTAAAGATCACGTCATCATGTACATGCTCGCAGCTACAAATTGACATAAATTTAGTCTTCTTCTTCTTCAACCGAAAGCAGAAAGCAGAAAGCGCAGATGCATTCTATGGGTAGCAATGCACGCATCTTCTTCCTC
Source organism: Zingiber officinale (assembly GCF_018446385.1). NCBI lineage: Eukaryota > Viridiplantae > Streptophyta > Magnoliopsida > Zingiberales > Zingiberaceae > Zingiber > Zingiber officinale. The sequence goes on from NC_056004.1 coordinate 559,724, forward strand.
TTCTACTCACCCAAAATGCTTTTCTGGCTCTTCCTTCTGCTCGAGATCATCGCCATCGCAAAAGTTCATAGCCAGCCTTCAACTCAAGGTGTGTGATGCTCCATCTTCTGATCAATCTCGCCAATATTATCAATGAATCCCGTGAAACTTTGTTGATTAATGTTTTCAATAATCCATCGGTAGGCTTCATCAGTATCGACTGCGGCAGCTCCACGAACTACACCGACGCCACCACAGGCATACCGTACGTTACCGACGACCTGTTCACCGACGACGGCGTCAACTTTCACGTCGCCGCCGGCTACGGCTCGTCCCCGCTGGGGGAACAAATGACAACCCTTCGGAGCTTTCCCAACGCCATCCGGAGCTGCTACGCCCTGAAGCCGGTGATTAAGTCCGGGAAGTACTTGCTTAGGGGCACCTTCATGTATGGGAACTACGACGGCCAGAACAGAGTCAACACCGAGAATCCCCTGCAGTTCGATCTCTACTTCGATGCAAATTTCTGGCAGACGGTGTACATCACGGATCCGAGTTATACTGTCTGGTACGAGGTGCTTGCGGTGGCGACGGCCGAGTCTGTTTCGGTTTGTTTGGTGAACACGGGAACGGGAACGCCGTTCATCTCGATGCTCGAGTTCCGGCCGCTTCCTGACGTCATGTATCCGGCTGTCAACACGACTCAATATCTAATCACTTGCCTGCGGCTTAACATCGGACCTTCATCAGATTCTGCGTACGTAAGGTGAGATACATATATGAAATCCTTGCTGCACCAAAACATAAATATTATTGTTATATATAATCCGAAAGGTTAAAAATCCGTGGTTGTTAGTCGTCAAAGTTTATTTTAAAGGCAAAAATAAAGGGAATGTTTTTTTTTTTTTCCAAATCATCAAATATTTTAATTTTTCATAAAGTATCCCATCCCACACCATCTCGTATACAATTAATCAATTACCTTCCAGTACACTATTCTCATTATTATCTTTTAATTATATTTCCTATCTAAATATTGAAACAGAGGATATGTTAAGTATATAGTTAAGAAATTGTAACTACTCTATATGTGATAACAACTACGATATGATTTTATAATTTGCACAATATGATTGTTAGATAAACATATCAAATCTACGCCGTAACACTTACGAAATCGTAACTGTCATATGTAGCAGTGAGGAAAATATAATTGTAATTTATAGTAGCTATGAAATCGTAATTGCTATAGTGATTAATAGGTGAACAAAATTGAATTCGTATTGTAGTAGCTACGAAATTATAAGTAATACAATGTAAATATTTTTAAAATATATGTTATAGAAGTTGTGAACTCTTAGTTGCTATAACTTATTCTACAACGACCTCCATTCAGAATTTAGAAATGGAAAATATAAACAAGATGAAAATAATATATTAGAAGGTAGTTGGATAATTATATATAAATTACTAATGAGTAGGATGCTTTTGTAAAAAACATCAAATCGGACATTCCTTAAATAATTCTAAAAAAAACATAGGGGTGTTTATTTGGCTTTGTCCTTATTTTTAATGAATCAAACTTGCCAACCTTTTGCTTTCATTAGTTAACCGTCAGCTTTCAGATGACACTGAAAACAGCCTGTTGATAAATAAAAAATAAATTGGGGGCATCTTCGAATCAAATAAAAATAAATGGGGAGAGATTTCAGTAACAAGCTTTTATTATTTCTTTATTTGTTCAATAATTTTAATTTGTGTTGGTCAACTAGTATAGATGACCTTGAAAATTTTAAATGCTCGACCACCTATAATAATTTTTTTTGGGGGGGAAAAATAACATAACTCGGGCAAAAATATCTGGATGCTTAGCACTCTTACAATTATCTTTTTTGTTAAAAAAATAATAATATACTTTGGTCAAAATGTACATAATAATCCAATTCTGAGATAAATTGCACATATGCACTGTCTTTGAATTTTTTTTTAAAACAAATTTTATGTTAATCCATTCATATTTGGGAGTGGTTATTAAGACTCAAGAAATGTAAAGCGAACTGAGAAATGAAAAGGGAAATATAAATATATATAATAGTAATATCTTAGGTATTATTTGAAGACAACACCACTGAAAATGTGTTTTCTAAATTAATGATAATATAATTCAATTAAAATTGTTAAGACAATGGTGCATGTCACACTAGCTACTCTTCATATGGAGCAGGTACCCGCAGGATCCCTATGACAGGCTTTGGAAACCATGGACGGCTCCCGACGATGCCTTAACCGAGATCACCACCGATGTTTCCATCGTCAGCAGCACCGATGATTATTTCCAGCCGCCGTCCATCGTCATGCAGAGCGCCGGCATACTTTCCTACAACTCCACTGTCATGGAGTTCTCGTGGTACTCTTACTACTTCGGCCTTGGCGTCAGAAACGAGTACGTCAACTTCTTTTTCTCCGAGCTCATGCCCAACGTTACGAGGTCGTTTAACATTTATCTCAACGACGGCTTATGGTACTCCAACTGCACTCCACCCTACCTTTCACCGTACTATACTCACCACACCGGGCCCAATGCCCCAAGTGAGGAATACAACTGGGTTTTCAACTCCTCGGGCCTGTCCAACCTTCCTCCGATCATCAACGCCGAGGAGGTTTACACAGCGATTCAAGTCAATCCGCTCGTGACAGACTCCGACGATGGTATAATATATATATGATTCCTGAGTTTGATGCATTTAAAGAGATATATGATTGGTTTGTTAGTTTTCCTATTCTCTTCTTACTTTACAAAAAATAACGAGAATAACAAAAATCCGAGCATTTAACAATAAACTTCTAAACCTCTTATTTCTTTACGTGAGAGATAGAAAAAAAAAACATTATATTGTATCATGTGAACCTTAATGTTCATGTTGGAGACTGAAAACAGACAAAACATATTAAGGTAGGAGAGAACAAACAGTATGTGTATCTTCTCTGATACTTCACCTTTTTGTATTTCATAATTCATATGCTCAAAACTACTTTAGCTTTTTGAAACTTTTTTTCTGAACATTTTGTTAGAGAAAGGTAACGTTATTAATTCCCTGTAGTATAATTGGGCGTTTTGGTATTTTATCACTTTGGACTTCAGCATATGTCATCAATGCCATCAAGGAACTATATCTGGTAAAGAGAAGTTGGATAGGTGATCCATGCGTTCCCCAACAGTACCCATGGGATGGATTGAATTGTAGCTACGGAACAAATCCAGCAAGGATCACATCAATGTGAGTTCTAATTTAAAATATATTTAATTAATTAAGAACAATATTGTGAAATAAAAACTGTGAGTGATTGAGGATTTTCTGCAGAAATTTATCTTCAAGTGCATTGGCCGGTTCTTTATCCACCTCGTTTGCCATGTTTGCAGCAATCAAGTGCCTGTAAGTATTGTGGTTTATCTGAAACTTTTTAGATTAAACCGAATATATACCCTTTTAGAATATATGCTTTTTTATTTTTATTATTATTAATTTATCTTTCATTGTGATTTTAATTGCTGGTTGACTTTCCATTTCAGAGACTTGTCTTACAACAATCTAACAGGACCAATACCTGATGCTTTAGGAGCATTGCCATCTCTGCAAATATTGTATGAGTTGTCGATAGTAAAATTTTATGATCGGTGAACTTTGTTTAACTGTTGAATTTTCACTTCTTGCAGAAATTTGACAGGCAACAATCTTACTGGAACAATTCCGAGTTCCCTTTTTCAAAAACAAAATCTGACGTTCAGGTTTCTGTGACATCTGCAATGCTTTCTTCTAGTATTTAAACTGTTTTGATCTTAGTTGTAAAGGAATCATTTGTTTGTATTGTAAGTCTAAGGAATGAGTTGATAAAGGTTCAAACTATCACAACCTGAAATGAACTGTGGAATTGCATGAGCAACTAATTAATACATTGCTTTGTCGTTCTGCCCTAGCCTTGAGTAGTATAATGGGATTGTTGACAATTTTCAAAATGCATATCAATATATGAATCTATAGCAGCAGAGTCTAGATACATATGGAAAGAGTTTAGAAATAAAAGAGAACTAAAAAATGCTCGTCTAAAGTTTAGCTTTCCTTTAAATTCTTTTGGAGGATTAGAATTAGTATGAGGTTTCCATTCTTAGCATCGTTTACACTAGAAGTTCTTAACGTGTGAAGGTGAACTAAATATACTCAAGATTGATTATATAAACGACTCCTATTTGTATCTTATCCATACTACATCTTGTTACTATTCTGTAAAAAATTATGCTAATAAAAAACTGATGCTTAGTTACGGAGGCAATCCAAATCTTTGTCCGGGGGGGACTTCATGTGGAGGAGAGACGAAGAAGAAGCATTCAGGTGTTGCTATTATTGTGATTATATGTGCTGCTTCTATGGTTCTACTTATTGTGGTCACATTCATAGTATGGTCAGTGATAAAAAAACGGGGTAAGTGTTTCTTAGGTGAATTTTGCTTCTTCATCGATGACATTTTCTTTTAGTTTCGATGTAATGGATAATTGTTAGCGACATAATGTTTTGTGCTTGAAAGGATCGAGTAGAACTACCTACCCAGAGCAGAATGTTGTACAACCAATGAAAGAAAATAATGCTCAAGAAAATTGTTTGCCAATTGAGAATCGTGTGTTTACATACAAGGAGTTGGAGATAATGACTAATAACTTTAGAAAGCAGCTTGGCAAAGGCGGATTTGGTCCTGTCTTCCATGGGAACTTACAAAACAATGTTCAAGTTGCTGTCAAGATGCTATCTCAGTCATCTTCTCAAGGCAAGAAAGAGTTTCATGCTGAGGTATTACTTCAACTCTAGTTAGTTCTACAATAGTTGACTTCTTATTATCAGTGCTGTTCTATTGTGAAGAATAATTGTGTGTGTCAGTATCCTTATCTTCCCCTCCATATGTAACATGGATCTTTTTTTCTATTTTATTGTCTATGTCTGGGTCCTGAAGAGTTAGTATCCTTTCCTTTAATTTCCTTACACTGTGGTACTGTAACAGGTTGAAAACTTGACGAGGATTCATCACAAGAATCTTGTTCCTTTAATTGGCTACTGCATGGAGGGGGATGATCTAGCACTTGTCTATGAATACATGCCACAAGGAACCCTACAAGATCATCTTACAGGTTCGAATCGCACATTTCATCTGACTTACTTTGAATCTTGAATCTGAAACGATTTGTAGTCAACCTCTTTCCTTCTTGGTTTCTTTACTTTTTTTGTTTCTTTACTTTTACATGGCCTAATGTTATCACCATCATCAAGCCATGTTGGTGCCAACTAGTTGGGGTTACATTACACAAACGTGCCCCTGTTTCAATTGCCAAGTTTAATGTTTGATCTGATTGTCTTTCATAGGTAAAATTCATAGTGATGTTACTGACAGTTGGGCACAACGTCTTAAGATTACAATTGGAGCTGCACAAGGTTTGTTAGTCTATCCATCTCTACGCACCCATTGGGCCTTTTGTCATCCTCTTGATTCCAAACGCAGGATTGGAGTATTTACACAGTGCATGTGACCCACCCCTCATCCATAGAGATGTGAAGAGTTCAAATATCCTGTTGAGTGCGAGTCTAGAGGCCAAAGTAGCAGACTTTGGACTGTCAAAATCTTTTGACATGGATAACCGTACTCATATATCCAATGTATCTGCAGTGGTTGGTACACCTGGCTATCTTGATCCAGAGTAAGGTTCTTGCTCTTCTCTTTTTCAGTTTCTTTTTATACACTTATTTATCATAGCTCAGCTGGAATTAAATTGGCGATGCTAACGACTCTTACTCAGGTACTATTCTTCCCACCGACTCAGTGATAAGAGTGATGTCTATGGCTTCGGAGTGATTATCCTTGAGTTAGTTACAGGCCAACTTCCTGTGGTGCGATCTATGAAAGATATTATTAATTTAGTTGAATGGGTATTCCAAAGGCTTGCCGGAGGAGACATTGAGAACATTGTCGATAGAAATCTGAGAATGGGGTACGACATAAATTCCATTTGGAAGGCTGTTGATCTAGCAATGCGATGCACAGAGCTAAACCACCATCAAAGGCCAACTATGGCTCATGTCGTGAAGGAACTGAATGAGAGCTTGGAATTAGAGTGTGCCTATTCTAAAGGCATTACAGCTAGAAGAAAGCAGACTGGCACGACGAGTGGTGCTTTGCGAGTCGAGCCACCACAGTTTATTCCTCCAGTAGCAAGGTAAAAGTATGGCAAAAAAAAGCAAAAAAATTACTCTATTAGTTTATCCGTTTATCCAACTGTGTGTTGTTTGAATGCTTGCTCAATCTTCTTTTATCTGTTTATCCAACTGTGTGTTGTTTGAATGCTTGCTCAACCTTAAGTCGAACAGCGTCTAGTGGGTTTGTGATGTACAGATTGTAATTGGGGCAGCAACTAAAGTTGTTGGTGTGATTCAGACCATACATGCTGTGCATTTTAAAATGATACGAGAATAATGCATGGAAACAAGTCCCGTTTTGATGAAGCCAGTTCCAAACTCAAAATCTTGGCCAACACTTTACTTTTAAAGTCTTTTTACCACCTTGTGATTGCTTAAATGCTATCTTACATAAATTTTGATCGAGAACTACTTTTTCCACGACCTTGACTTTAATGCTAGCTAGTCTGTGCTCCATAACCATCAGAATCAAAAACTAGATCACTATATACAATCAATATATCTTTCTCTTGATTCTAGTTAATACCTGAAATTGAAATTGATGACCATCGCAACTGTAACTTTCCTAAGCTTATGCTTCACCGTTTCGAACACTGGATCCTCCTAAAGCAAAAATTATGTAAAAGAAAAGATTGGTGCATGCCATAATCGTGTAGACACACGAGTGAGAAATATGAAGGCTATTTTGTGGAACTAGTATTATTTGTTGTCCTCATTGTATTTTATAGAATTAAGAAAAGCTATAAAAGCATTGTACTGAAATCAGTAATCTGAAAAACGTACATAAACATCAGTGTTTATGATCTCCTTGCACTAGGGAGTGGTTTAATTTTATTCTAGTGGAAATAAAATGATGAATTATATATATATATATATGCTCACCATTCTTTTCGTCCACATGGCATCGGTGATCGGACGCAGACACGAGAGAAGCGTGTCTCTATCGTGCACGCCGGGCCGGGCATATACGAGGCGAATAGTAGATCATCTTGTGTGTGTCTATATATATATATATTCCACTCCGACCTGTAACATCGATTACATCAGTGCTGAATCAGGGAAGGGGTCTCCGGTATTGGCCGTCTGACGCTCAAATCAGTCATCGACGATGAAATAGAAGGCGGAGCAACAAGAATGAACAATAGCGAAAACAGTGTCTATCGCGTATTGTGTACTTGAATCCCTTTTATATAGAGTTCCTATAGCGCACGTACACGCTCCCCAAGGCGAGCATGGTTCTCGAAGTTTTTCCTGAAAAGACTTGTCAGCAAAGTGTCTCTGACACAGTACTTTAACATGCCGAGTATATCTCTGAAGTGACAGTGGAAGCTTCCGCCGTACGATCTTCTGGTTGTCCATGCCCGGTGTCAGCGACACTACCTCCCAAAAGGATGTCGATGGATAATAGAGAGAGTATACTACTAGGCCGAGTGGGTTGGCCGCTCGATCGGAACTTCGCTGTTCCTATGTCCAGTCTGCTCGGCCAGAACTCCATTGTGTCTGTGTCGCGTCCGCTCAGCCGGAACTCCACTGTGCTTGTGTCACGTCCGCTCGGCCTGAATTTCACTATGCTTGTGTCATGTCCGCTCGGCCAGAATTTCACTATGCTTGTGTCATGTCCGCTCGGCCGAAGTTCCACTCTGCCCGTGGAGTCCTGCTGCCTGGCCGACCGGGGTAGCTGCTCGGCCCGGCTTCTGTACACTGTTTCTTCCTCCGTCCGACGTCCAATACTCCATTAAACGTCGGTCATTTGACACCTCCCAGTGTCAAAGGTGGTGGTGGGGGGGGGGGGGGGGGCCCTTCTCCCCCCGGTCGGGGCATAATCGCCTGACCAGCAGATGATATCTCCGCGTTGACCTGATCATCCGACCGATCGATGATATCTGAGTGTTGACCGCCTTGACTTTGACCTCCACTGTGACAGCTATCCTCCGCAGGATGGGGCCCCTCTTTATCACTGCATCAGCAACCATGAGAGAAGTGTGTCTCTGTCGCGTAAGCTAGGGCATATACGAGGCGAATAGTAGATCACCCTGTGTGTGTATATGTATAGGAGTTGATCGTTGTGCGCTCGAAGGGTCCACGTGGAAGCCTTAATCATTAACTGGCGGATGGGGCTCAGGGTGCACACCCTTGGTGTGCATCTCGGTGTGCGCCTGAGAGGGTACAACCCACGTGGTGAGGGCCCCACAGGTGTCCACGTGGGTTGTGTCCTCTCAGGTGCAGGGTAATATCCTTGTGTGTGTATCTTTCATTGTGCATCTCTAACTTGAGGTGCTCGGAAGTGACTCGGGGCGCCCGAGTCGCTTTTAGGCGTCCCGAATCGGGGAGTGCGCAGTGTCACGTAGCACGCAATAAGCAGCATTATATATACACATACACACGGTGATTTTATGTTGCGTACCCACGTTGTGCACTCAAGCTGCGCAATTGAGATGAGCATTTTTTTTTTGTTTTCTTAAGCTTGAGGTTAAGCTATTTAGGGTTTTATTTTTAGGGTTTAGGAGTTGAGTTATAGTATTAAATAAAAAAAATCAAACAAAAAAATATTTTAGGTGCTCACGGGGTCTGCGGTGTAATTGACTCCAAACAAGATAGTGATTATCATACGGACTAAAGAGAAATGGAAATTGAGGAGAAAGCAAAAAAAAAATAAAATTTGTCTTCTAAGTTTTTTTTAAAGAAAAGGAAATTTTATATAATAACAGAGGATTCTCCTTTGTACAGTTAAATATGACTTTTATATGACTCTAAATCTTAAAATAAAAAAAGAAAAAAATTTATAATATTTAGCTCTCAAATCATATAGTAAAGAAAGGAAATAGATCCTAATAGAAAAAAATAAATATTAAAATTTCTAAATAGACTTAAAATACTAAAATAAAAAATAAAAAATAAATATTACCAAAAGATATCCTAAAGACCAAAAATATCCTAAATACTAAAAAAAAAAAATCCTAAAATTACAAGATTATCAAAAATAATAAAAAAAATTATAAAACCTCTAAGTAATGTGAGCGACATATCAAAACTATCCCTCTATATATATAAGGAAATAATATACTGCACCACTCTCATGCACAACTCCATCCGTAGCTCTCACATACATCCGGGGGCTCGGATCATTTCCGGATGCCCCACCTCTCAGTTGAATATGAGAGTCAGGCACGGGAGGTGGACACTATATCATTCCCATATACACTAATACACACACACATACATAGGGTTTTTACCTGAGTGACAGGCGTGAGCGGCAACTGTGAGCGTCTCTCATAGTTGTCGAAACATTATTTTTTAAGCTCTCGGTTATGTCAATAAAATTTTGTCTTTAGGATTTAGGGTTTGTGTTATAGTATTAAGCGTAAAAAAATTAAAATCAATTTTTTTGAGTGCACTTAATTTTTTTTTAATTTGATTTTTTTTTGTACTTAATACTATAATCTAACCCCTAAATTCTAAATGACATACTCGTAAAAAAAAAAAAAAAAAAAAAAAAAAAGGAGGAGAAACCCCTGTTAATAAAGGTTTGCACGATAGGTCCACAATGACTTACGCAGGTTTATATATATATTTGTATCCTCCGATTCTAGACCTTCTCTCTAGAACCTCTCGAGAGAAAAGTAGGTTTCCTCTCTCTTCTTTACATCTCTGACCAGTGGATTATTCCCCAAAATCCAGCTACAGTGGGGGAGGACCACCACCCCCGTGGCAACATCCCCACTTCTGGGGCAACATCCCCACCTCTGGGCAAGTGGAGGTGGGCTACTGGTGGTAAAGGAACCCTGCTCTGGCGACACTCCACTCCACGGCAGAGATAGCAAGATGGAGGTTGGGCTGTCTTGGTGGAGCAAGGCCGGCCAAACCAACCTAGTAATCTCATTGTGAAGCAAGATCAAACATGACCATTGGGAGGAGGATGATAGAGGGGTCTAACTCTGGTAGCGAGAAGGCAATCAAGAAGAGGCAGCCAAGTCCAAAGACGGTTAATAGAGAGGAGACTCTCTTCATCTCAATTTTTTTTGGAGCTCACAGATTTTGTGCTGAGGCTCGTCAATAGCTGTTTTTCCGACCATGGATCACAAACATCATCTCTTTGGCTATAACCACAAGCTATCCCATTCGGTGAATGGAGGAACGGGTGGGAATTGGCAAAAGGTGGAACCGGCACCCTAGCGGCCCGAGGAACGGGTGGGAATGAGCAACGGTTTGGTGGTGCTACGGTGCTCATTAGGGGTGAGCAGTCAATCCGTCAAATCGACCAATCTGCTTATACCGACCCGAACCGAACCGAAAAAAAAATCCGCCGGATATAGTGTCGAATGTAGGATCCTGATATTGCATTATCCGATCTAGTAGGGCCGGATAGTTTTTTATCCCAATAACCGAACCAACCCGATCCGCGATCACCCCTACTTGTAGCAACTGCTGTCGATAAGTTGTTACACGTTGTAGTAGTTACTGTCGATAAGCTGCTACACGTTGTAATAGCTATTGGCGATAAGCTGCTACAACGTATAATGAATAATGTCTATTGTCATTTTAAGATATTTTTTTTTGTTTTATATTTATATTTTATATTTCATTGGATATAGGATCAAATATCCAAATAACTGACAATCCGTTGGATATCTGATACATAATAACCGCCGGATATAGGACCGGATGTAGGTCCTGATATTGTATTATCTGATCTAGTAGGGCCAGATAATTTTTTATCCTAATAACCGAACCAACCCGATCCGCGATCACCCCTAATGCTCATGGGCTGGGGAGAAGCAAGCGGTACATGCAGAATGGTGGAGTTAGAGCATCCACAGTGGTTATAGAACTCATTGAGAGCTCCTTCATTGCCACGTCTGCGCCACATCAAAAGTTAAAAACCTCACTCCTCTTTCCACTATCAAAAAAATCTCTCAATAACTCCTTCATGGTCCCACACTTTTCATTATATATAATTCTCATTTCTCCTTTATATTTTACATTATACACCATTAAATTTTTATAAAATTTAAATTTATAAATTGCTAACATGAAATAACATTAATAATTAAAAAAATACATAAATATTACAGTGCATCAAATAAAAAGATATAAATTATAATAATATATAAAAATAAACATAAATTTATTCACACCAGACCATGTCTCTGTTTAATTTTTTTCACCATTTTTTCATGTAAATAAAGTTGTCTTGGTGTCATCTCACTGGTATCCTTCATAAGAATTTCATAATCTTTATGAAAGATCTTGGCTTCCCGTAAAATCATTTTTGTATTTGATATTCTTTAAAATCTTACCATTCTTTGTCGATGCTATGTTCCATTGTGGCACCCTCTCTGCTTTAGATTTGCCTTCCTCTTTGCTACGATTTGCCCTATCGGACTCTATACAATCAATATATCTTTCTCTTGATTCTAGTTAATACCTGAAATTGAAATGGATGAGCATCGCAACTATAACTTTCCTAAGATTATGCTTCACCGTTTCGTACATTGCATCCTCCTAAAGCAAAAAATATGTAAAGAAAGCATTGGTGCATGCATGCCATAATCGTGTTACACGAGTGAGAAATATGAAGGCTATTTTGTGGGACTAGTATTCGTTGTCCTCAGTGTATTTTATAGAATTAAGAAAAGCTATAAAAGCATTGTACTGAAATCAGTAATCTGAAAAACGTACATAAACATCAGTGTTTTTGATGTCCTTGCACTAGGGAGTGGTTTAATTTTATTCTAGTGGAAATAAAATGACGAATTATGTATATAATATGCTCACCATTCTACTCGTCCACATGGAATCGGTGACCGAACACAGTCATGAGAGAAGCGTGTCTCTGTTGCGCAGGCTGGGGCATATACGAGGCGAATAGTAGATCACCTTGTGTGTGTATATGTATAAGGGTTGATCGGTGTGCGCTCGAAGGTGTTAGGATGTATACTAAAAGTCTAACTTTTGGTATAAATATTTATCTAGAAATAAGAATTACATTGGTCAAATGTCTACATTTATGATAAATATAGTTGTTTAATTAATTTATATTGTAGATAACATGGTGTGTGGTGTCACATACATAGGATCATGTTATCAGTACCTTATAAATTATAAACAGTAGCTCACGGTCAAGATGGAAAGGAACAAACCATAGGAAGGTCGTAGTGTAATTAGGTATTAGTTTATCTTAACTATATAATTACACTAGTATATTAGAGTGTATTGAGTAGGACCATTTGAGGTCATTTCTTTTATACTGACTTTATAAAGGAACAAAGACCTCAGTTATTATGGAAGTGTGTGATCTTAATCTTAATATAATAATAAGCACATATATTTGATATTTATTTCTTTAATTTATCAATGGGTGAGATTTAGTTCGATAAATCAATAAGTCCGATAAGTTGGGAAATGATATCACTTATAGTGTGTGTTGTTGATTATAGAAGGAAACTGTGTCCTAGTAATCTAGGTTGACAATGTCTCCAAGAGGAGCTCATAAGGATTGTCATGTTAAACCCTGCAGGTGGACTTAGTCCGACATGACGATGAAGTTGAGTGGTACTAATCTTGGACTAAGATATTAATTAAATGAGTTGTCAGTAACTCACTTAATTAGTGGACATTCGACATCTTAAACACAGGGAGACTAACACACTCATAATAAGAAGGAGCCCAAAAATGTAATTTGGGATTGGTGCGGTAGTTCAATAATAGTTCTTTAGTGGAATGAATTATTATTGATGGAATTAAGTTGTGTGTTCGGGGCGAACACGGAAAACTTAATTTCATCGGGAGACCAAAACCAATTCCTCCTCTCAGTCCCTATCATAACCTGTTGTATATAGAGAATTATATCCATCCAAGCCTATCTTCTAGTTCATGTTGTTGGTGTTGCTTCCCATTGTTGAAATCAACGTGAACAGAACGACAACTCACGGGAAGCTTATGAACGTTTTGCTTGCCAATTAAATCAATGTGAGAAGATTTAGCAATTCACGTTCAATTAAATCAACGTGAGAAGCTTTAGCAATTCACGTTTTTGCTTGCCAATTAAGTCAATGTGAGAAGCTTTGCCAATGTTGATGTGTCAACCTGATCACATGGAATTAAAAGGAAAAGAGTTTTAATTAAAATATTTCTTTTTGTGAAGACATGTTTTAAAAGGATGATTTAAATTTTGGTAAATTTTTTTTTTAGTAAATCATCCACATGTTTAAAAGAGAGATTTTAATTTATAAAAATTCCTTTTTATAATCCACCATGAAGGGAAAAATTATTAGAGAAATTTTTATAAATTTCTGGAGACAAATTAGGAAGTTTTAATTCTTGTGTTAATTAAAACTTTCCTTGTTTTGTAGATTAGTGGCCGGCCATTATTTTAATGAGAAGAAAATTATTTTTTAATTAAAATAAAATTTCCTTTTCATGGCAAAAGAATTTAGGAAGTTTTTATTAAAATTTCCTTATTTGTCAAGACCAAGGATTAAAAAAGAGGGGTAGAGGTGCCTTCATGGTGAACAACTCTATTATTTTTCTCTCTCTTTTCTTCCTTGGTGTGGCCGGCCCTTCCCTTTCTCTTCTCTCCATCTTTGTGGCCAAAACCTTCTTTTCTCTTGGAGATCAAGTGGTGGCCGGATCTTAGCTTGGAGAAGAAGGAGAGAAAACTTGCATCCCTTGGAGCTTGGTTGGTGGAAAAGGATCTTCTTCCTTTGAAAGTGTTGCTTGGCCGAAGCTTGAAGGAAAGAAGAATAAGATGGTTTGGTGGTTCTCGTCTCGAAAGATCGTTGCCCACACAATGTCCGGGATTAGAAGAGGAATACGGTAGAAGATCAAGAGGGTTTTCTAAAAGGTATAACTAGTATTTTTCCTTTCCGCATCATACTAGTTATTTTTGGAAATAAATACCAAATACAAGAGGCATGCGATTCTAGTATTTCGAATTTGTTTTCGATGTTGTGTTCTTTATTTTTTTTTTCTTTTCCTTGTGATTTGATTGTTCCTTTCGGTTAACCTAGGAAATTAAATGTTAGCTTTCCTTAAAAGGTTTTGTCTAGTCGGTGGTGATTGCTCCCATATCCAAGAAGGTCATGTGCCTCGCCACGTCAGTACTGAGAACCAATTTTGGAAACTAATATTTAATGGAATTAATAACCTAGGTGATTTGGATCAAACGTGTTAAGTTCCGCAGGAGATCCAAGTCAAAACCTAAAAGAACAAATAGATTAAACTTTGGATCAAACGTGTTAAGTTCCGCAGACGATCCAAGTTTAATATATAAGAACACATGGTAGCTAGGAAAAGGTTTAGACCTTTGTACAAAATTTTTGTACAGTGGAACCATTAGGTTTTCCGAGTAGCAACCAACAGAAGGGCCCACGTGGAAGCCTTAATCATTGACTGTCGCATGGGGCTCAGGGTGCACACCCTCGATGAGCACCTGAGAGGGCACAACCCATGTGGTGAGGGCCCCATAGGTGTCCACATGGGTTGTGTCCTCTCAAGTGCAGGGTAACATCCTTGTGTGCACACGTATCTTTCATTGTGCATCCCTAACTCGAGCTGCTCGGAATGACTCGGGGGCGCCTGAGTCACTTTTAGGCATCCCGAGTCGGGGAGTGTGCAGCGTCGCGCAGCACGCAATAAGCAGCATTATATATACACATACACACGGTGATTTTATGTTGTGTACTCATGTTGCGCACTCATGCTGCACGATTGAGATGAGCATTTTTTTTTTTGTTTTCTTACGCTTGAGGTTAAGCTATTTAGGGTTTTATTTTTAGGGTTCATGAGTTGAGTTATAGTATTAAGTAAAAAAAATCAAATGAAAAATTATTTTAGGTGCTCACGGGGTGTGCGATATAATTGGAAAGAAACATCGTCTTCTAAGTTTTCCTAAAGAAAGGAAATTTTATATAATAACAAAGGATTCTCCTTTGTACAGTTAAACATGACTTTTATATGGACTCTAAGGGGGTGCATTTAATGTTGGACTTTTAATTACTTTGAAAGACTTTTGTGGATTTATATCTTTATATATATATATGTTGCTGTGGATCCAGGTGCTTGGACTAAATCCAAGTACCTGGATCATTGTAGCGTGCACAAGTGTGTGACATCTCGTCCGCAACATATTATATAGTCATGCTATGTTGCGGACGAGATGTCACACACCCGTGCGCGCTGCAATGATCCAGACACTTGGATTTATTCCAGATGTCTGGATCCACAGTAATGTAAGTGTCTCGATTGAATCTAGGTGCCTATTTTTTTTTAAAAAAAATTACATCTCCTCAAAGAACATTATACCCCGTGAGTATTAAAATTTTTAATCTTGAACATTATAACCGAAGCCTGAACTCTAGAGGAAAAATCTTAGTAGCTTAAACTCATTATAGTTCAACTCCTAAATCCTAAAATTTTAAACCCTAAATACATATAATATACACAGTGGGTATCTAAAATTTTTAATTTTGAATATTATAATTCAAGAGGGAAACTTGAACCGTAGAGAGAAAATCTTATTGAATTATAACCCAACTCCTATAAAATCATAAATCTTGAATCTTAAATATATATAATATACCCCAAAATAAAATAATAATAAAAAATACTAAATCCAGGCACCTAAACCATTATCATGCAGTCGACATCAGTCAACATGAGCACTATATATATATATATATATATATATATATATATATATATATATATATATATATATATATATATATATATATATATATATATATATATATATATATATATATATATATATATATATATATATATATAATTAGAAAACTTTATTCTCTATATTACAAGTACTTGATACGTTGAACATAGACGAAGAAGCTAAAAGCTAAAAGAAATGGTGCACGTCAATTTCAATATTGATGAAAAAAAATAAATTAAGTGTGAAAGGAACTAGTGGGCCAATAAAGAAACCTATATGAGTGGAAGAAGATTCTACCATGGCTAAGAGCATCTCAGAGGTTTGTAAAATTAAAAAAATTTAATAAAAAAGTTTGAACCATTGTATAAATATATCGTCCATGTGATACTATGCTCCAGAGATCTATATAAACATAATTAAGAATTCTCTGTCTTGTGTGTAATTATCTTGAACTACACTCAATTTTATTTTTAAAGAAGACAATAATTAGAAATTGAGTTTGCATGTCTTGACATGTTTCAATAAATTTCTATTGTGAAGTTTTATCATCTCACGCTCACTTATGTGAACTTTTACTCACTTTCATTACTCCACTTATAAATTTATAACTACAACCATTACAATCTAACAACACATAATAAATGTGATAGGAACATACTGAATCTAGAATCCAAGAATCTGTTAATTGATCTGTAACGCCTCGACTCGGGTGGGCTCCACCCTGATCGAACCGGGAACACCACCAGAATTGCCCATCGGGTTGACGACTAGCTCCACAGACCACCGGAGGTCCTTTCAGCGTGCTTTGTCCTTACTCCACGCGTCCTGGAAAATATCCCAGAAGGTCACTCATCCTCAGATTTCTCTAAGTCAAGCACGTTTAACTTTGGAGTTCTCAAGTTTGAGCTTCCGAAAAGGAAGGTGCATCTTGGTGATATGGATAGTACCATCTAACCTTTTAAGCCATACTTAACCAGAATCTCAGAACCGAGGTATTACATGCTCTGAACTAAATAAGACAGGAAACATATTACCATCACCACTATCTGAATTTTCCTCTTCCACTGTATTTGTATATTTTGATGAATCATCTTTATTCTCTGCATTGACTGTCTTTTTTTCTGAACAATCTCGCTTGATATGACCCTTTATCCTGCACTTATAACACGTGAACTCGTTCTTCTTTCTCAATTTAGATCTGGTTCTATTATTACCCAACTCATACTAAGACTTGCTTTTGCCATGTTCTTCGTTACCTCTCACCACGAGCCCTTCATCTTGAGAAATCTCATCACTAGGTTTCTTTCACTAATAAAACCTCAACAGAATACTTGTGGCAGCCTTTAATTTGAGAGTTTCCTTCTTCACATCAAAATTGTAAATAAATTTTCATTCGTAAGAGATGATGATAGAGAATTCAACAATATCAATGTCTTATTTTCTTTTTCGATCTTTATATCAATCCATTTCAAATCACTTACGATCTAATTGAATACATTGATATATTGACTCGGATGTGTATCCTTTGACATATTAAGCTCAAATAACTTCTGCTTATTAAGATAGATATTGTTTGTCAATGATTTGGACATATACCGGCTTTTCAGTTTCTGTCAAATTATCACCGTTGATTCCTTATCCATAACATAATACATCACATTATCAGTTAGACAAAGTCTGATCATTGACACAACCTTCACCCATAGTTATGAAAAGATTGTCTTCTCTATCCCTTTTAATTTCTTTTCACCTAGCGCCTTTATGAAAATTACCATTTCCATAGAACTTTGCAAGTCAAAATTCGCAGATGAAATCCCAGACAAGATGGCATGTGTTCTAATATCAATTGTTGTGATCGTAGCAACAATGGTGAAGAGATCGAAAAAGAAAAACAAGAGGAAGAGAAAAAAGAAAGTAAAGATTTAACGTGGTTCAACAATGAGCCTATTCCACGGAAGCAATGACATAAGTTTTTTCCACTAGCATGTTTAATTAGGGTTACATCATATGTATTTATATAACCCTAGTCTTATAGAGGTATTGAGGCGTAAATACCCCTACATTATTTGCAACCCTAACTCATAGCAACCAACAGAAGGGCCCACGTGGAAGCCTTAATCATTGACTGTCTCAGGGTGCACACCCTCGATGAGCGCCTGAGAGGGCACAACCCACGTGGTGAGGGCCCCATAGGTGTCCACGTGGGTTGTGTCCTCTCAAGTGCAGGGTAACATCCTTGTGTGCACACATATCTTTCATTGTGCATCCCTACCTCGAGGTGCTCGGAATGACTCGGGGGCGCCTAAGTCGCTTTTAGGCGTCCCGAGTCGGGGAGTATGCAGCGTCGCGCAGCACGCAATAAGCAGCATTATATATACACATACACATGGTGATTTTATGTTGTGTACCCATGTTGCACACTCATGCTGCACGATTGAGATAGCATTTTTTTTTTTTTTGTTTTCTTAAGCTTGAGGTTAAGCTATTTAGGGTTTTATTTTTAGGGTTCATGAGTTGAGTTATAGTGTTAAGTAAAAAAAATCAAATGAAAAATTATTTTAGGTGTTCACGGGGTGTGCGATGTAATTGGTTCTAGGCAAGATAGCAATTAGCGTGCGGGCTAATGAGAAGTGGAAATTGAGAAAAAAGCAAAAAAAAAAAAAAAGAAACATCGTCTTCTAAGTTTTTCTAAAGAAAGGAAATTTTATATAATAACAAAGGATTCTCCTTTGTACAGTTAAACATGACTTTTATATGGACTCTAAGGGGGTGTATTTAATGTTGGATTTTTAATTATTTTGAAAGATTTTTGTGGATTTATATCTTTATATATATATGTTGCTGTGGATCCAGGTGCTTGGACTAAATCCAAGTACCTGGATCATTGTAGCGTGCACAAGTGTGTGACATCTCGTCCGCAACATATTATATAGTAATGCTATGCTACGGACGAGATGTCACACACCTGTGCGCGCTGCAATGATCCAGGCACTTGGATTTAGTCCAGACGTCTGGATCCACAACAATGTAAGTGTCTCTATTGAATCTAGGTGCCTATTTTTTTAAAAAAAAATTTACATCTCCTCAAAGAACATTATACCCCGTGAGTATTAAAATTTTTAATCTTGAATACTATAACCGAAGTCTGAACTCTAGAGGAAAAATCTTATTAGCTTAAACTCATTATAGTCCAACTCCTAAATCCTAAAATTTTAAATCCTAAATACATATAATATACGCAGTGGGTATCTAAAATTTTTAATTTTGAATATTATAATTCAAGAGGGAAACTTGAACCATAGAGAGAAAATCTTATTGAATTATAACCCAACTCCTATAAAATCAAAAATCTTGAATCTTAAATATATATAATATACCCCAAAACAAAATAATAATAAAAAAACACTGAATCCAGGCACCTAAACCACTATCATGCATGGACGCGTGACGAATGGTCCGTAGCAGAGCACTATTATATATATATATATATATATATATTACAAGTACTTAATATGTTGAACATAGATGAAGAAGCTAAAAGCTAAAAGAAATGGTGCACGTCAATTTCAATATTGATGATAAAAAATAAATTAAGTGCGAAAGGAACTAGTGGGCCAATAAAGAAACCTATATGAGTGGAAGAAGATTCTACCATGGCTAAGAGCATCTCAGAGGTTTGTAAAATTAAAAAAAATTTAATAAAAAAGTTTGAACCATTGCATAAATATATCGTCCATGTGATACTATGCTCTAGAGATCTATATAAACATAATTAAGAATTCTCTGTCTTGTATGTAATTATCTTGAACTACACTCAATTTTATTTTTAAAGAACATAATAATTAGAAATTGAGTTTTCATGTCTTGACACGTTTCAATAAATTTCTATTGTGAAGTTTTATCATCTCACGCTCACTCATGTGAACTTTTACTCACTTTCATTACTCCACTTATAAATTTATAACTACAGCCATTACAATCTAACTATACATAATAAATGTGATAGGAACATACTGAATCTAGAATCCAAGAATCTGTCAATTGCTCTGTAACGCCCCGACTCGGGTGGGCTCTACCCAGACCGAACCGGGAACGCCACCAGAATTGCCTATCGGGTTGACGACTAGCTCCACAGACCACCGGAGGTCCTTTCAGTGTGCTTTGTCCTCACTCCACGCGTCCTGGAAAACTTCTCAGGAGGTCAACCATCCTCAGATTTCTCTAAGCCAAGCACATTTAACTTTGGAGTTCTTAAGTTTGAGCTTTCGAAAAGGAAGGTGCATCTTAGTGATATGGATAATACCATCTAACCTTTTAAGCCATACTTAACCAGAATTTCAGAACCGAGGTATTACATGCTCTGAACTAAACAAGACAGGAAACATATTACCATCGCCACTATCTGTATTTTCCTCTTCCACTGTATTTGTAGATTTTGATGAATCATCTTTATTCTCTGCATTCACTGTCTTTTTTTCTGAACAATCTCATTTGATATGACCCTTTATCTTGCACTTATAACACGTGATCTCGTTCTTCTTTCTCAATTTAGATCTGGTTCTATTATTACCCAACTCATACTGAGACTTGCTTCTGCCATGTTCTTCGTTACCTCTCACCACGAGCCCTTCATCTTGAGAAATCTCATCACTAGGTTTCTTTCACTAATAAAACCTCAACAGAATATTTGTGGCAGCCTCTAATTTGAGAGTTTCCTTCTCCACATCAAAATTGTAAATAAATTTTCATTCGTAAGAGATGATAATAGAGAATTCAACAATATGAATGTCTTATTTTCTTTTTTGATTTTTATATCAATCCATTTCAAATCACTTATGATTTAATTGAATACATTGATATATTGACTCAGATGTGTACCCTTTAACATCTTAAGCTCAAATAACTTCTGCTTAAGATAGATATTGTTTGTCAATGATTTGAACATATATCGACTTTTCAGTTTCTGTCAAATTATCACCGTTGATTCCTTATCCATAACATAATACATCACATTATCAGTTAGACAAAGTCTGATCATTGGCACAACCTTCACCCATAGTTATGAAAAGATTGTCTTCTCTATCCCTTTTAATTTCCTTTCACCTAGCGCCTTTAAGAAAATTACCATTTCCATAGAACTTTGCAGGTCAAATTTCGCAGATGAAATCCCAGACAAGGTGACATGTGTTCTAATATCAGTTGTTGTGATCGTAGCAACAATAGTGAAGAGATCGAAAAAGAAAAACGAGAGGAAGAGAAAAAAGAAAGTAAAGATTTAACGTGGTTCGACGATGAACCTATTCCACGGAAGCAATGACATAAGTTTTTTACATTAGCATGTTTAATTAGGGTTACATCATATGTATTTATATAACCCTACTCTTATAGAGGTATTGAGGCGTAAATACCCCTACATTATTTGCAACCCTAACTCATAGCTCCCGAACGAAGCTACCACGGCCATGTTAGTCAATTACTCGACAAAATAAATTATATAGTAAATTATTCAAAATAAAATAATCAAATAGTGGTAATTCATATCCATTGAGATTAAAAATTTACAAATATGGTCACAGTAAATTTGTAATTCAAATAATATTTCCCTTTACAAGACGAGAACGAAAGAGTATTTTTAAATTTAATATTAGAAATTAAATTTAATATTAGTATTCGTCATGTACATGCTTCATGCTTGCAACTACCCATTGACCTAAAATTTAGTCGTCTTCTTCTTCTTCTTCCGAAAGTCAAAATCCGAAAGCCGAAAGCAGATGCTTGCTATGGGTATCAGCAATGCACGCATCTTCTTCCTCTTCTACTCATCCAAAATGCTTTTCTGGCTCTTCCTTCTGCTCGAGATCATCGCCGTCGCAAAAGTTCGTAGCCAGACTTCAACTCAAGGTGATGCTCCATCTTCATGATCTCGCCAATATTATCATTGAATCTAGTGAAACTTTGTTGATCAATGTTTTCAATTCATCAACAGGATTCATCAGCATTGACTGCGGAAGCTCGACGAACTACACCGACGACACCACCGGCATACCGTATGTTACCGACTACCCATTCACCGACGACGGCGTGAACTCCCAAGTCGCCTTCGAGTACAGCTGGTCCTCGCAACTGACAACCCTTCGGAGCTTCCCCAACGCTACCCGGAGCTGCTACGCCCTGAAGCCGGTGATTAAGTCCAGCAAGTACTTGCTTAGGGGCACCTTCAAGTACGGGAACTACGACGGCCTGAACAGAGCCAGCACCGTGAAGCCCCTGCAGTTCGATCTCTACTTCGATGCTAATTTCTGGCAGACGGTGAGCATCACGGATCCGAGTAGCTATTTCCGGTACGAGGTTCTCGCGGTGGCGATGGCCGACTCTGTTTCGGTTTGTTTGGTGAACACGGGATCGGGAACGCCGTTCATCTCGGTGCTCGAGTTCCGGCCGCTTCCTGACGTCATGTATCCGGCTGTCAGCGCCACGCAATTTCTAATCACTAACATGCGTCTTAACATCGGACCTCCACTGAATTCTGCATCCGTAAGGTGAGATATGAGACTACTTAGTTAATTGTTAAGCGGTTCCTTGTTTCACCAAAACAGAAATTTTATTGTTTTATATATCCAAAATTTTAATCAAACTTGCCAACCATTTGCTTTTCATTTGTCAACTGGCTGCTTTAAAACAGCCAGTTGACAAAAAAAAAAGAAAAGTTGCGAGCATCTTCCAACAAATAAAAAATAAATTGGAGAATTTTAGTAACAAGCTTTTATTATTTATTTAATATTTTAGTTTGGGTTTGTCAACTAGTTAGTCTAGATCGTGACCTTGGAAGTTATTATTAAAATTTTAATTTTAAAACTCGTCTATATATACTCAATCAAATCGGAATATAAATCATATGGTTATTAAAACCAAAGAAATGTAAAGCGAACACAGAAAGAAAAAGGAAATATAAAATTTAATAATAGTAATGACAATATCTTAGGTATAATTTTTAGTCAATAACACGAAAATGTGTTGTCTAACTTAATGAATACGTCTTAGGTGATAATTCTGTTACTCTGTTATGGCAACGGTGCATGTAACACTCTGGCTTGTGAGTTGGACCAGGTACCCGGATGATCCCTACGACCGGCTTTGGAAACCATGGACGGATTCCGATGCCTTTACCGAGATCACCACCGCTGAATCCATCGAAAGCAGCACCAATGATCATTTCCAGCCGCCGTCCATCGTCATGCAGAGCGCTGCCACTCCTTCCGACGACTCCAGTACTGTCATGGAGTTCTGGTGGGACCACTCCTTCTTCGGCCTTACCGGCGACAGCGTGTACGTCAACTTCTTTTTCACAGAGTTCACGCCCAACACCGCGAGGACGTTGAACATTTATCTCAACGCCGGCATCTGGTACTCCAACTACACTCCATCCTACCTTACACCAGACTGCATTTACAACACCGGTCCCAATGTCCCAAGTGAGGAATACCACTGGGCTATCAACTCCTCAGGCCTGTCCAACCTTCCTCCGATCCTCAACGCGGAAGAGGTTTTCACAGCGATGCAATTCAATCCGCTCGTGACAAACACCGACGATGGTACCTATAATTAATTAATTATACATGCACTTTATAATTCATTGTGCGTCCATGCTCCTGTTTCATATTGCACTTTGATGCTCTGTTTTTTCTTTTTGTGCGTGTGTAGCGCATTTTTGGAAAGGTGGTCGATCGATCTTTCCGCTACTAAGTATTGCTTTTTTAAGGAAAAATTATCTTATATTTTGAGTTAGATACATTTGAAGAGATGATTGGTTTGGTACTTTCCCATTTGCATCTTACTTTACAAACAATAACAACAGAAAAAATCTCCCTGGTAGTTAAGGTTTTTTATTAAGTATACTTCGATCCTTTGTTAAATAAGATTTCACAATCTCATCGAGCACCAAAAAAAGAGATGAGATCCGAGCTTTTTCCAGTAAACATCTAAACTTTATTTCTTGACGTCTTTGAGAATGACATATGCTCAAAACAACTTTAGCTGTTTGAAACTTCTTGTCTGATTATTCTGTTAAACAAGGGTAACGTTGCTTTGGTATTTGATCATTTTGGACCTCAGCGGATGCCATCAATGCCATCAAGGAACTATATCGGGTCAAGAGAAGTTGGATAGGTGACCCATGTGTTCCCCAACAATACCCATGGGATGGAGTGAATTGTAGCTACGGAACAAATCCAGCAAGGATCATATCAATGTGAGTTTTAATTTAAAAAACAATTAACTAAGTGCAATATTATCGTGAAATAAAAACTGTGTGTGTTTGAGGATTTTCTGCAGAAATTTATCTTCGAGTGCATTGTCCGGTTCTATATCCTCCTCGTTTGCCATGTTTGCAGCAATCAAGTACCTGTAAGTATTATGGCATTGTTGCAAGTTTTGAAGATGAATGATAACCCATCTAAAAATATTAAGAATCCATTAGATTTTATTGATTTAACAGTTTGATTTATATTCTGTTGATTATAAGTGTTCGGTTGAAGATTTCTTCAAATACTAAGTTGGGCAAATGACAACTAGTAGGTTAATAAAATTCACAAATTAGTAACCCTTAACTTAATTACATCAATAGTGACTTGTGATGGTCTAAGTAATTGCATCTCAGAGGGTCGATACCAATCAGTTTTATGTTCATCTTATAAAACCATGGTTGAAATGTACATAACAAAACTTTCCAAACTGAGAAAACTCTCTATTAGGCCACTGTTCAGGAAGTTCTGCAGCAGAGTTTTATCTTTTATACTTAAACTCTCTCAGCCATTTAGATTTTACTTTGGGATAGTGATAAATAATTTTCATATATAAGTTAAGGAACATATTTCCCATTACTGGAATATTTAAGATCAACCATTTTACCAAAAGTTTTGAGTTATGGTTTAATCTTATGTATTTGATTGGTTTGCTCTAACAATGCATCCTTCATACAAGTTATGTTTGTTGTTTTTATCTTTCATTGTGATATATTGTAATTCCTTCTTGACTTTTTATGGAAGGGACTTATCTTACAACAACCTAACGGGATCAATACCTGATGCTTTAGGAGCATTGTCATCACTCCAAATCCTGTATGAGTTGTTGATAATAAAATTTTATGATTAGTAAACAATGTATAACTTTTGAATTTTCATATCTTGCAGAAATTTGACGGGTAACAATCTTACTGGAACAATCCCGAGTTCCCTTCTTCAAAAACAAAATCTAGTGTTCAGGTTTATTTCTATATATTCTGGGACATTTGTAATGTTTTCTCCTAGTATTTGTAAAGGAATCATTTGTTTTAATTATTAATTAGTTTAAGGAATGAGCCGATAAAGGTTGTAACTATCACAACCTGAAATGAATTGTGGAAGCACATAACAACTAACTAATACATTGCATAGTCACTCCGCCTTATCCTGGTGTAGCATAATAGGTTTGTTGATAATTTTCAAAGTACATATCAACATATGAATCTATAGCAGCATAATCTTGATATTTATTGAAAGAGTTTAGAAATAATAGAGTTAAAATGTTTGTCTAAAGTTTAGCTCTTCTTTTGAATTCTTTTAGAGGACTAGAATGAATATGAGGTTTCTATTGTTAGCATCCTTTACCATATATAGTTCTTATCTTGTGAAGGTATCTTGTCCATACTGTATTTTGTTACCATGATTTGTTCTCAACTATTCTGGAAAAAATTATACTAATAAAAAATGATGCTTAGTCATGGAAGCAATCCAAATCTTTGTCCTGGGGGAACTTCATGTGGAGGAGAAAAGAAGAAGCATTCAAGTGTTGCTATTATTGCGGTTGTATGTGTTGTTTCTGTGGTTCTACTTATTGTGGCCATATTCATAGTATGGACAGTGATAAAAAAACGAGGTAAGTGTTTCTGGATTTATGACATTTAGTTTTTAGCTTTGACGTAATGGATGATTGTTAGCAACATAATATTTTGTGCTTGAAAGGAACAAGTATGACTACCTACTCAGAGCAGAATGTTGCACAACCGATGATAGAAAATAATGCTCAAGAAAGTCCTTTGCCAATTGAGAATCGTGTGTTTACGTACAAGGAGTTGGAGAGAGTAACTAATTACTTTAAAAAGCAGCTTGGCAAAGGCGGATTTGGTCCCGTCTTCCATGGGTACTTGAAAAACGATGTTCAAATTGCTGTCAAGATGCTATCTCAATCATCTTCACAAGGCATGAAAGAGTTTCGTGCTGAGGTATTAGTCCAACTCTACTTAATTAGTTCTATATTTAGTAGTTGAGTTCTTAATATCAGACAAGAATGTGCTTTATAAAGTTTGTAATTTGTTGTAATGTTTGCATATGGATCTTACGTTTAACTTCCTCTCCATATGTAATATGGATTTTTCTTCTTCTATTCTATTGCCTATTTCTGGACCCTCAGAGAGTTAGTATCCCTTCCCTTAATTTCCAATTACCATGTGGTTCTGTAACAGATTCAAAACTTGACAAGGATTCATCACAAGAATCTTGTTTCTTTGCTTGGTTACTGCATGGAGGGGGATAAGTTGGCACTTGTCTATGAGTACATGCCACAAGGAACCCTACAAGATCATCTTACAGGTTTGAATCGCACATTTCATCTGATTTGTGGTCGACATATTTCATTTTTCCAATGTTGCACTTTGTCAAGTAAAATGTTGATATCCAATGTCTGATTTTACCATTTGGACATGAATAATTTTTATCTTCATCGGTGTCTTTATCAAGCCATGCTAGTACCAACTATTTAGGGGATATAATAAAACAAGTGTTGGCTTGATGTTATCACCATCATCAAGCCATGTCGTTCCCAACTATTTGGGGGTTACAGTACTAAAATATGCCCATGTTTCAATTGTTAGTTTAATGCTTGATCTAATTGCCTTTGATAGGTAAATTTCACAGTGAAGCTACTTACAGTTGGGCACGACGTCTTAACATTGCAATTGGAGCCGCACAAGGTTTGTTAGTCTATCCATCCCTATATATCAACTCATTAGGCCTTTTGTGATCCTCGGGATCCCAAAATAGTGAGTTTAACAATACAATACGCAGGATTGGAGTATTTACACACTGCATGCAACCCACCACTCATCCATAGAGATGTGAAGAGTTCAAATATCCTGTTGAGTGAAAGTCTAGTAGCCAAAGTAGCAGACTTTGGACTGTCAAAGTCTTTCAACATGGACAATCATACTCATATACCTAATGCATCTGCAGTGGTTGGTACACCTGGCTATATTGATCCAGAGTAAGGTTCCTGCTCTAGCCTTTTTCATGTTCTTTTGACCTATTTATATACATAACCCCAGATGGAAGCTAAGGTGACTATGCTAACTCTCTTAATTATACTCAGGTACTCTTCGTCGAACCAAATCAGCGAGAAGAGTGATGTCTATAGCTTTGGAGTGATTATCCTTGAGTTGGTTACAGGCCGACCTCCTGTGGTGCGAGCTATGAATTCTAATGCTATCAGTTTAGTTCAATGGGTACGCCAAAGGCTTGCCAAAGAGGACATTGAGAACATTATCGATAGAAATCTGAGAATGGGCCACGACATAAATTCCATTTGGAAGGCTGTTGATCTTGCATTGCGATGCACAGAGCTAGACCATCGTCAGAGGCCAACTATGGCTCGTGTTGTGAAGGAACTGAATGAGAGTTTGGAATTAGAATGTGCTTATTCTGAGGGCTTTACAACTGGAGGAAGCCAGACTGATACAATAAGTGTCGCTTTTGAAGTCGAACCACCATCGTTCTTTGCTCCAGGAGCGAGATAAAAAATATTGCAAGAAAATTGAGTTGTCTGCTGTTTGAAAGCTTGATAAATCTTTTAGTGGGTTTGTGATGTAGAGATTGTAATTGGGGTAACAACAAAATTTGAAGTTGATTTGATTTTGAACAAGTATGTTGTGATGTGGTATTTTATAATAACAATGTACGGAAACAAGTCTCATTGTGATGAAGTCTGATCCAAATTCAAGAACTTGGCAGCACTTTACTTTTATAGCCTTTACCACCTTAGCTTCTGATATGTTGAAAATTTTACTCTCTGTATTACAAGAAACAGATATGTTGAACACAACCGATGTTGGGATTTAGCGTGCTAAACATGCGAAAGCATAGCGGAAATTAATTAGATCCTCTTATCCAGCAGATCCATACGAAGGGAAGAAACATTTTCTAAAAATAATCTATACTAAGCTACATGATAGGATTATACCTTTGTTGCGTGCCCTTCGCAATCCCGACAGCAACCTTTCTTTAGATGCAGATCTCAGCGCATTCAAGCGTCCGTGCCTCTACGGTATCCACACGAACAAGCCTTGTCTTTGCTTGTCTCACAGACAAAGCAAGATGGAGAAGAAATCACAAGGTTGTGCTAGCAACCACAATGGTGATTTCGACCAAGAAGGGGAAGGAGGAAGAAGAAGAATGCCAAGGGTCCCACGCATGAAAAAAAACTCTAGAAAAATATCATCTAAAATGATATTTATAACCATCCCATGGTATACCAAGAGTCTTCACCCTTTCATCTTCTAATCTAATGGTTCAAAATTAACCATTCAATCCAATGGTTCAATTTTGACCATTCAACTTTCTTGGTGAACTCAAGTTCACCCAATGAGTCCAACCCATTGATTCTCAAGCAACTCGACTCAATTCAACAATTGGATCTCTTTGAGTCTAACTCAATGAGTCAAATTCGGATTACACTAAATCCATTGATTCATCACATGAATCCATCTTTGAGACTATTTTAGCCGTTGCCAAAGGAGGTGCCTTCCAGTCCTATGGAAGGCGCCTTCAACCTGCGGATAAGATTTTTCAGGGATTATAAAAATACCCCTGGACATAAAAAAATATAGAACAACTCTTGTAATCATTTTCTAGCAATTGTCTGATCTTTCAATGAGTGTAAGAGGCTTCTCCATCTTCTAAGAATGAGACTTTTTAGTGCGTTTACTTACCTTGAATTAACAACCACTTAAGTTGTAACCAAGCAAATCTGTTAACCTCTTTTAATTTATTTGATGCGGATATGTCCCTGAGCCCAAAGGTAATTAGGGAGAAGAAGAGGGACCTTTTAGTCATTTCACGTGAAGAGTGTTTAGGGATTATGAGAAGAGGCAATGTTCACGGGTTGAGGGGAGGGATTTGGTTCGTGTTTTGTCCTGCCGCCAAGAAGAGGGCTTTCTTCCTCTCACGCTCCTCGCCGACGTTAGCCGCCAACTGCTCCCCACCTCTTCTCCTCTACCTCCTTTCCTCCGGCCTCTTCACACTAGCGCCGCCACTGGGAGGAGGAAGTGGGGTTTACTACCGCCGCCAACGCAACAACGCAGGCTGGGGCCACCTCGCCGCATCCCCTCTCATTGGCGGCACACAGACCGCTTCTCCTCTCGTTGGAAGCCTCCTCCGGCGTTGGCTTCCTTGCACCTGGCCACCACGGTAGAGGCGCATGCGGATGTTACCTTCGCCGCCTCCGGCGCCGATCACGCTCACTGCCAACAGCCCCTCGCCCTCATGCACGAGGGCTCTCTGCCACAATAGCTCTTTTCTCCTCGCGATCGCCGTCTACGAGCTCCGTCATCGATAGCACATCTTCTCGCCCTCACCGCCATTACTAATGTTCCCAGTGTTGGTCCAGCAGATATCGCTGCCTCTGTGAGCGTTGTCGCCCTCGCCAGCCGCCACCATCCTTAGCGCCGCTTCCAGCGGCTGCCGCCGAGTCTAGCAACCACTGCCGCCACCTCTACTGGTCGTTACCGCCCTTCAATGCCACCTCCAGCGACAGCCACCGGTCGACCCACGACCTTTGTAGGTCGCTGCGATGTTCACGGCGCCTGTTCAGCCCTCGATCTGCGCTGTCATACACTTCGGACGCTGATTCGGCATTCGATCCATGTCAACGTATGGTTTCGGCGCTCAAGCCATTGCTGATCCAACCTTCAGGCTACGACTATTGCACTCTACCTCCGTGATCTATGTTCTGCCCTATGTGCTGTGTTACGGCGATCGAGCCGCTTTGTTTCACCCTTCGTATCGCTATTATGATTGTGAGTTACGTTATTGGTATTATCCGGTCTGTGTGCCGAGTCCCGGCCTGCGAGCCGCTGTGGTATTCCGACTTAGGTGTCGTCATCATATTTCGGCCTACATGTCGCCTTTTGGATCCATGCTGCACCGGATTCCATGTTGTCGTCTCCAGATTCGGCTTCTCAGCTGCCTCACATTCATCTACTCTTCAGGGCCACGACGACTCGATCAACATCACGACCAGCTCACCGATCCATCCGAGGGCGCCACGGAGCCAGGGTACGTCATTGTATTCATCCTGTATTTATTTTGTTGTTCTACTATTATTCGGATGCTTATATATTCGTGGGATCCACCTCGAGCATCGGGGTACCAAGGACCGGGGCAATCCGGTCGCTGGCTATAGGTACTGTTGACCAGATGACTTCTGACGACTTGTTCATCATAGAAGACAGCTCACCATCTGGATCATGGAGATGCGGTCGATAATTCTATCTTTTCAAATTCTCGACAAGATTATTGTTAATTGTTCATTTCTACTTATTATTTATTATAATTGTGATATTGCTACTCATACGAATGGGTGAACGAGAAAGGTTGTGTATTTAGTTTTACATATAGTTCACCTCTTTTTACAGGCCGCTACCAGATCCAACATGTACCATTTCCAAATCACAACGGAAGTACACGATTCAGAATTAATGTTTCTTGCTCACTATTGTTTATTGGATTAAACATAGTAGCTGCAGAAACATTATGGAATCAAAATCAGTTTTTTTATATATTTTATTTTTTGTCTTCCTCCGCTCCAGAAAGCACAAAATAAGAAGACTGGTTGGATTAGAGGAAGCAATGGGTAGCTTGGACTAATCGATGAACATGCATGTTTTCTTAGGCTCTTCCTTCTGCTGGAGTTCGCTGTTGTCAAAGTTCACTCAAGGATATGATCCATCTTCCACCACGTAGTTTCCAATCAACAACACCCGCATTCGTAAGGTGAGATTTGAGATCAGTCAATTACTCGGCAGAATAGATTATATAGTCAACTATACAAAACAAAAAAAAAAAGTCAAATAGCGGTAATTCATATCCATGGAGATTAAACATTTACAAATATGGTCATTGATCACGATAACTTTGTCCCCTTGCAATAAGAGAGCGAAAGAATATTTTTTAAATAATTTATAAAGATATTTTGACAATATTTAAAGTTTAAAGATCACGTCATCATCATGTACATGCTTCATGCTTGCAACTACCGATTGACATAAAATTTAGTCGTCTTCTTCTACCGAAAGCCGAAAGCATATGCATGCTATCAGCAATGTATGCATGATCTTCTTCCTCTTCTACTCATCCAAAATGTTTTTCCGGCTCTTCCTTCTGCTCGAGATCATCGCCGTCGCAAAAGTTCATAGCCAGCCTTCAACTCAAGGTGATGCTCGATCTTACCAATATTATCATTGAATCTCGTGAAACTTTATTGATTAATGTTTTCAATTCGTCGACAGGCTTCATCAGCATCGACTGCGGCGGCTCCACGAACTACACCGACACCACCACCGGCATACCGTATGTCACCGACGACCCGTTCACCGACGACGGCGTCAACTCCCAAGTCGCCTCCGACTACGTCAGCTCGTCCTCGCAACTGACAACCCTTCGGAGCTTCCCCAACGCCACCCGGAGCTGCTACGCCCTGAAACCGGTGATTAAGTCCAAGAAGTACTTGCTTAGGGGCACCTTCTACTACGGGAACTACGACGGCCAGAACAGAGCCAACACCGTGAAGCCCCTGCAGTTCGATCTCTACTTCGATGCTAATTTCTGGCAGACGGTGAGCATCACGGATTCGAGTAGCTATTTCTGGTACGAGGTTCTCGCGGTGGCGATGGCCGACTCTGTTTCGGTTTGTTTGGTGAACACGGGATCGGGAACGCCGTTCATCTCGGTGCTCGAGTTCCGGCCGCTTCCTGACGTCATGTATCCGGCTCTCAACGCCACGCAATTTCTAATCAATAACATGTGGCTTAACGTCGGACCTCCACAAAATTTTACATTTGTAAGGTGAGAAATGAGGCTAGGTAATTGTTAAGCATTCTTCTTCGGCAATTTATTAAAAGAGATTTTCAGCTTTTTTAATTTGCCATGCTACTTAGTTATTTATATTTTTTACCGTATTTTTGCCCTTCTATCATCCTGATTATTTTTTTTTCCTGTGTCACTTCTTTCTCTCTTCTCTTTCCCATATGTATGGGACGTTTTTCTTTCCTCTCCTCTTTTTACCTTTCTTTTATACGTCGATTCTTCTAAAAATATTTTAACATCTCTTAGAAATTGAAATAAATAATTAATAATATATTTGAACTCCTTACAATTTCATAAATAGGTACAATTGGAGTTCTCTAGGTACATCAGTTAGTTTCCCACTGATTTACCTAGAGAACTCTAATTACATTCATTTTAATTTCTGTAGATTTTTGGAATTGTAAGAAGTTTAAATATGTTATCCATTGTTTATTTCAATTTTTAAGAGATTTAAAATATTTTTAGAGAATCGACGTATAAAAAAAATATTTTTAGAAAAATTTACATGCAAAAGAGAGGGAAAAAGAGAGAACGAACTAAAAGAAAATCTATATGCATAAAAGCAAATAGGAGAGAGAAAAAAAAGAAGTAATATAGAATGGAAAAAATATATAAACACGTGCATAAATAACAAATTAGTATCTTCTGATAAATTTGAAAATCTGAATACGTTTTTTTCGATAAATTGTCGTTCCTAGTTTCACCAAAAATGAAATATCATTGTTTTACATATCCAAAACTTTAAAACAGTGGTTGTCACCTGTCATAGTTGATTTTAATTAATTAATCAAACTTGCCAATTTGTCAATTGTACTCTGTTTTCAGATGACACTGAAAACATCCAGTTGATCAATAAAACTAAATTTGGAGAGATTTTAGTAACATGCTTTTATAATTTATTTATATATTTAATATTTTTAATTTGTGTTCGTCAACTTGTCTGGATCAAGACCTTGAATATTTAAATGCTTGAGTACCTATAATTACATGTTTAAAAAAAAAATAGCACAGCTCGGTCAAAAATATTTTGATGCGCGCCGCTCTTATAATTAAAGACTTCTGTCAAAATGTAGTAATCCAATTCTAAGATAAAGTGTACATGTATACTGTTTTGAATGTTTTTAACAAATTTTATGTAAACCCATTCATCTTTGGGATTGTTGTCTAAATTAAAGCGAACATAGAAATATAAAAATTAATTAATTAATTAATAATAATAATAATAATAATAATAATAATAATAATAATAATAATTTTAAGGCAATGGTATGTAACAAACAAACTCCCGTTTGATTTGGACCAGGTACCCGGAAGATCCCTATGATCGGATTTGGACACCATGGGCGCATCCCCCTGCTGAGTTATCCGAGATCACCACCGATGCATCCATCGTCAGCAGCGATCTTTTCCAGCCGCCGTCAATCGTCATGCAGAGTGCCGCCACTCCTTCTGGGAACTCCACTGTCATTGACTTCTCGTGGGACTCCTTCGGCTCCGGACCTAGCGTAAACGGCCAGTACGTCAACCTCTTCTTCTCAGAGTTCATGCCCAACACCACGAGGTCGTTTAACATTTATCTCAATGACCACATCTGGTACTCCAACTGCACTCCGCCCTACCTTTTAGCAATCATTATTTATAGCACCGGTCCCAATACCCCAAGTGAGCAATACAACTGGGCTATCAACTCCTCGGGCCTCTCCGACCTTCCTCCGATCCTCAACGCTGCGGAGGTTTTCACGGCGATGCAATTCAATCCGCTTGTGACAAGCTCCGACGATGGTATGGTTTACGCACTTTATAATTCCTTCTGCGTGGGAAACCCTTCCGCGCCCCTGTCGCATGTTGCAGTTTGATGCTCATTTCTTTTCCTTCTTTGGTGTGTTTGTAGTTCGTTGCGGGAAAGGTGCTTGATAGATCTTTCCGCCACTAATCTATTTTGTTTAAGGAAAAAATTACCTTAAATTTTGCTTTATATTGAACTTAGCATTGTAAAATTGCAATTTTTGAAGGTGAGTCTCACAATGGTAAAGTTGCTACCGCATAACTTAGTCGTCACAGGAAAACAACCTCTTACACTTGGCTGCCCTTATTGTAAAATTGCAATTTCTTACCATCTATTGACAAACAAAAGGTCCATATATAAATATAGAAGAACAAAAGATCTGTTTATAATATTTTTTAGTTAACATTATAGAAAAAAGATGATTATGCTCACCTAAGTGTCGCCTCACAGTCTGTCTCTATGTTATGTGAAGGGAGGTAAATATGGGGTCAGCTTATAACTAAACGGCAAGTGGTTAGAGGTGGCTAGGAGGTGGGAGGAGTTTTTCCAAGGGCATGCATCCGTTAGGAATTGATCCCTACTCCATTGTAGCAAATCTACCATCCTCTAACCAACTGGGTACTCCCGTGGGGACATTCTTTAACTAACATGCATCAGAGACCGGGCGATTATTCTTATTGATTTTGCAAATGTCTGGATACGTCTTTTGCTTATTGATCTTGTAAAAAAATAATCATTTGAGTTAGATACATTTAAAGAGATGATTGGTTTGGTATTTTCCCATTTGCTTCTTCCTTTACAAAAAATGAGAATAAAATAAATCTCCCAGGTAGTTAGTTTTTTTTTTATTAAGGATACTTTGATCCTTTCATTTCACAATCTCACAATCATCAAAATTAGAGATGAAATCTGAGCATTTTCCAGTAAACATCCAAACCTTATTTCTTTAAGTCTAAAATGACGCTAAGATAAAGACGTTGAGCTGATTAACATATTAAGGTAGGAGAGCACAGATATTATGTGTTGCCTTCTCTGATTCTTCACCCTGTTGCATTTCATAACCTCAACACTACTTTAGCTTTTTGAAACTTTTTTTCTGACTATTCTGTTAAACAAGGGTAATGATTATTCCCTATAGTAATTTGACGTTTTGGTATTTGATCATTTTGGACCTCAGCGGATGCCATCAATGCC
Source organism: Zingiber officinale (assembly GCF_018446385.1). Classification (NCBI taxonomy): domain Eukaryota; kingdom Viridiplantae; phylum Streptophyta; class Magnoliopsida; order Zingiberales; family Zingiberaceae; genus Zingiber; species Zingiber officinale. The sequence goes on from NC_056004.1 coordinate 594,758, forward strand.
ATCAAGGGACTATATCGGGTTAAGAGAAGTTGGATAGGTGACCCATGTGTTCCCCAACAGTACCCATGGGATGGAGTGAATTGTAGCTACGGAACAAATCCAGCCAGGATCATATCAATGTGAGTTTAATTTAATTAAAACATAATTAACTAAGTGTAATATTGTGAAATAAAAACTGTGTGTGATTGGGGATTTTCTGCAGAAATCTATCTTCAAGTGCATTGTCCGGTTCTATATCCTCCTCGTTTGCCATGTTTGCAGCGATCAAGTTCCTGTAAGTATTGTGGCTTTGGTGTAAGTTTTGAAGATGAATGATAACCCATCTTGAAATATAAAAAATCTATTAGATTTTATTGCTTTAACGGTTTGATATGTATTCTGTTGATTATAAGTGTTCTATTGAAGGTTTCTTCAAATAATAAGTTGAGAAAATGACAACTAGTAGGTTAATAAAATTCACAAATTTGTCACCCTTAACTTGATCACATTAGTGAGGACCTGTGATGGTCTAAGTAATTGCATCTCAGAAGGTCAACAAACCAATCAGTTTTATGTTCACCTTATCAAACCATGGCTGTATATGTACATAAAAAAAGTTTCCAAATTGAGAAAACTCTCTATTAGGACATTGTTTAGGAAGTTCTGCAGCAGAGTTCTATCTTTATACTTAAACTCGCTCTGCCATTTAGATTTTACTTTGGGATAATGATGAATAATTTTCATATCTAAGTTAATAAACCTCATATTACTATAATATTTAAGGTCAATCATTTTGCTAAAAATTATGGTTTAATCTATCGGCTTGCTCTAACATATTATTCACAATATTGATAAAAGTATATTGGTAAGAGGAAAAAGAGTTGAAAGATATTTTTATGGTTTGTGAAATTTTTTTGTGTTGGTCATTTTATATGTCCCGCATACCCTAAACAGTTTATCGGGAGCTTCTTAGATTAAGAGGAATACATATTCCTTTGTACGATTTATGGTTTTTATTATAATTTCTATCTTTCATTGTGATTACAATTGCTTCTTGATTTTTTTTGGCAGGGACTTATCTTACAACAACCTAACGGGACCAATACCTGATGCTTTAGGAGCATTGTCATCTCTCCAAATCCTGTATGAGTTGTTGATAATGAAATTTTGATTAGCAAACTATGTCTAACTTTTGAAGTTTTAAATCTTGCAGAAATTTGACAGGCAACAATCTTACCGGAACAATCCCAAGTTCCCTTCTTCAAAAACAAAATCTGGTGTTCAGGTTTGTTTCTATGTCTTCTCCTAGTATTTGTAAAGCAATCGTTTATTTTAATTATAAGTTTAAGGAATGAATCGATAAGGGTTGTAACTATCACAACCTGAAATGAATTGTGGAAGTGCATAGCAACTAACTAGTGCATTGCACAGTTACTCCGCCCTATCCTTGAGTAGTATAATGGGATTGTTGAAAATTTTCAAAGTGCATATATCAACATATGAATCTATAGCAGCATAATCTAGATATTTATAGAAAGAGTTTAGAAATAATAGAGAGTTAAAATGTCTGTCTAAAGTTTAGCTTTTCTTTGAATTCTTTTGGAGGACTAGAATGAGTATGAGGTTTCTATTGTTAGCATCGTTTGATTACCGTAGAAGTTCTTATCTTGTGAAGGTATCTTATCCACACTGTGTTTTGTTACTATGATTTGTTCTCAACTATTCTGGAAAAATTTATGCTAATAAAAAATGATGCTTAGTCATGGAGGCAATCCAAATCTTTGTCCCGGGGGAACTTCATGTGGAGGAGAAAAGAAGAATCATTCAAGTGTTGCTATTATTGCGATTATATGTGTTGTTTCTGTGGTTTTACTTATTGTGGCCATATTCATAGCATGGACAGTGATAAAAAGACGAGGTAAGTATTTCTGGATTTATGGCATTCAGTTTTTTCGTTTTGACGTAATGGATGATCGTTAGCAACATAATATTTTGTGCTTGAAAGCATCAAGTAGAACTACCTACCTAGAGCAGAATGTTGTACAACCGATGAAAGAAAATAATGCTCAAGAAAGTCCTTTGCCAATTCAGAATCGTGTGTTTACGTACAAGGAGTTGGAGATAGTAACTAATAACTTTAAAAAGCAGCTTGGTAAAGGCGGATTTGGTCCCGTCTTCCATGGGTACTTGCAAAACAATGTTCAAGTAGCTGTCAAGATGCTATCTCAATCATCTTCACAAGGAATGAAAGAGTTTCATGCTGAGGTATTAGTCCAACTCTACTTTTTTTTTTCTTTTTTATTGGTAATCCAAGTATCCAGCTCTTCGAACCGACTAATTCTGGAGGTGACTGGTCCGGCCCCATGGAAGTTTTCCGCCATTAGTCCAACTCTACTTAGTTCTATACATAGTAGTTGAGTTTATTATCAGACAAGAATGTGCTTTATAAAGTTTGTAAATTGTTGTAATGCTTGCATATGGATCTTAAGTTTAACTTCCTCTCAGTATGTAATATGGATTTTTTTCTTCTTCTATTTTATTGTCTATTTCTGGATCCTCAAGAGTTAGTATCCTTTGTTTTAATTTCCATTTACTGTGGTACTGTAACAGACTCAAAACTTGACAAGGATTCATCACAAGAATCTTGTTTCTTTGATTGGCTACTGCATGGAGGGGGATAAGTTGGCACTTGTATATGAGTACATGCCACAAGGAACCCTACAAGATCATCTTACAGGTTTGAATCGTACATTTCATCTGATCTGTAGTCGACATATTTCATTTTTCCAATGTTGCAATTTGTCAAGTAAATTGTTGATATCCAATGCCTGATTTTACCATTTTGACATGAATAATGTTTATCTTCATCAATGTCTTTACCAAGCCATGCTAGTACCACCTATTTAGGGGATAGAATAACACAAGTATTGGCTTGATGTTATCACCATCATCAAGCTATGTCGTTAGCCAACTATTTGGGGTTACAGTACAAAATATGCCCATGTTTCAATTGTTAGTTGAATGCTTGATCTAATTGCCTTTGATAGGTAAATTTCATAGTGAAGCTACTTACAGTTGGGCGCGACGTCTTAACATTGCAATTGGAGCTGCACAAGGTTTGTTAGTCTATCCATCCCTATATATCTACTCATTGGGCCTTTTGTTATCCTCGGGATCCCAAAATAGTGAGCTTAACAAAACAATACACAGGATTGGAGTATTTACACACTGCATGCAACCCACCACTCATCCATAGAGATGTGAAGAGTTCAAATATCCTATTGAGTGAAAGTCTAGAGGCCAAAGTAGCAGACTTCGGACTGTCAAAGTCTTTCAACATGGACAACCGTACTCATATACCCAATGCATCTGCAGTGGTTGGTACACCTGGCTATATTGATCCAGAGTAAGGTTCCTGCTCTAGCCTTTTTCATGTTCATTTGAACTATTTATATACATAACCACATATGGAAGCTAAGTTGGCTATGCTAACTCTCTTAATTACACAGGTACTCTTCGTCTAACCAAATCAGCGAGAAGAGTGATGTCTATAGTTTCGGAGTGATTATCCTTGAGTTGATTACAGGCCGACCTCCTATTGTGCGAGCTATGAATTCTAATGCTATCAGTTTAGTTCAATGGGTACGCCAAAGGCTTGCCAAAGAGGACATTGAGAACATTGTCGATAGAAATCTGAGAATGGGGCACGACATAAATTCCATTTGGAAGGCTGTTGATCTTGCATTGCAATGCACAGAGCTTGACCACCATGAGAGGCCAACTATGGCTCGTGTTGTGAAGGAGCTGAATGAGAGTTTGGAATTAGAATGTGCTTATTCTGGAGGCTTTACAACTGGAAAATGTCAGAGTATTGATACAATAAGTGCTGCTTTTGAAGTCGAACCACCACCGTTCTTTGCTCCAGGAGCGAGATAAAAAATATTGCAAAAAAATTGAGTTGTCTGCTGTTTGAAAGCTTGATAAATCTTTTAGTGGGTTGGTGATGTAGAGATTGTAATTGGGGTAACAACGAAATTTGAAGTTGATTTGATTTAGAACATGTTGTGATGTGGTTTGTTATAATAATAATGTATGGAAACAAGTCTCATTGTGATGAAATCTGATCCAAATTCAAGAACTTGGCAACACTTTACTTTTATAGCTTTTACCACCTTAGCTTCTGATATGTTGAAAATTTTACTCTCTGTATTACAAGAAACTGATATGTTGAACACAGCCGAAGCTTCATCGAAGCCAGCTAATGCTTGGCCATTTCCAACAGCACAATCTCCAAAAGCTATAAGAAACGGTGCATGCCAATTTCAACATCCATGAAAGAAAAATATTGTGTGAAAGGAACTAGTAGTGGATGGATCAATGAAGAAACCTCTACGAGTAGAAGAAGATTCTGCCATGACCAAGTTTTGTCTTTTCTCTACCTCTTCACCTTTGTACTGACTGAGAAAAAAAAAGCTATTCGACCACCTAGCACTTCCGTATTTACCTCATGACATGAGTTGAAAACTTTCGTGGACTGGACGGTTATTCTAGAATTAATCAATCCAAAGTATTAGATACTTGTGCTAATTAAAAAAAAAAAAAGAACAAAGCAGTCCATCTTGCCGACCATCCACAAACTCACACACATTTCATTGCACGCGATGTGAATCGACAAAATATATTAGATTAATGTAATATAATTGATCCGGTTTGAAAATGTCGATGAACGAGTCATCAATGAGCGGGCGTCAATGGTAACTTAATCGTCGATCGATGAGCGGGCGTCGATTGACTTAATTGTCAATCGATTGGCAACAATAATAACTTATGGAGAGAGCCACTAGAACCTGAACGAGAGAAACCAAAAAGGATAGGGATTAGAATGATGGTCAGGGATTTTCAGCATAGCACTCCAACGTTCAAGTAAATCTTTGGTTGAGGAGGGAAGAAGAACAGTAGTCTCGAGTTTAGTTGTGCGTGTGAGCACGTTCCTGTGCCCGTAAGAACAAGTGACCTTTTATAGGACTGCAGCTAGTTCTCATGTTCTCCACGTATCTCGAGATCCACACTTGTGTTATCCATATTCCTTAAAATAAATGGCTACATTGTCCATCTTTCCCAAATTAAACGACGGTGTTTCCCACATTCTTAAGGGATTAATGGATGCATTGCCCGTGTCTTTAGCAAGCAACAATTTATCCCCTTGGCGAGGTGCAGAGTCAAGCATGACCTAGAATTGGGAATCGCTTAGAGTCGGGGAACAACATAGAGTCGGGAGTGGCGCGGAGTCGAGGAATGACATAGAGCTGGGAGTGGCGCAGAGTCGGGGAACAACATGGAGTAAGACTAGTGCTGAGTTAGGGAGTAACATGGAGTCTAGTCTGGCGCGGAGTCCGCGAGTAGCATGAAGTCGGGATTGGCACGGAGTCGAGTAGCGACATGGAGCCGGAAGCGACTCTATATTGACCTAAGGCTATCCTTGGGAATTCCCAGTCATCATTCTAACCCTCTCATGTTTGGTTTCTCCCATTCACGTTCCGGTGTCTGTCTAGAGAGTCCTTATTGTCGTTAGGCGATCAACGACTAAGTCAACATCGACACCCACTCACCAGTCGCTCGTTCATTGGCGTTCTCCGATAGAATCAATAATCAAGAGTTATACTATTATGCCTTAGTAATCTTTTTCTTTCCACTGCTATATTCAATTCCTTTCCAACTTCCACCGTGTGGACTAAGCTTCAACTTGTCTCTAATGATTTGCACCTCATCTTTGAATCTTCAGAGACTTTGTATTTTTCCACACTTTATGCTCTCCTCATTTTTTAGAGTAATTTAGATATTTAATTTTTCGAATCAATTAATTACGAAAGAGACTAATACGGTCTCACGAAAATTTTCTACCGACCAACCTCAACCTTATTTCAATGAGAGAAAATAAAGAGACTTTTTATCAACCACAAAATAGAAGAGATTCTGTTTTGCTGAATTTCGTATTTTTGTGCCAAAATTCTTATCTTTGCCAAGACAAGTAATCAAGAGTTACTTTCATAGGAATAATATCAATGTGGTATACAAAGAGTATGCAATATTGTTTTAAATTCTATCAATCTATCTAAAAAGTGCATTCTGATATTTTGTTTAATAATTGAGTGTGTTTATCTCTTGCTATTTAAGAGAAAATTAAGAAGGCTGAAGAAACTTATGATAAAGTTTATATGCCAATCAAGATAGATTGAATTAAATGAATGATTAATTTTTTATAAAAAAAACAATAATTAATGTAGAATTGTGAGTTTTATTGTAACTATGATACTTTTATTAACTATATGCTTGTGATATTTTTGAAAATGAAATAATATTATGATGGCGACATCAATGTAAACTATGAATATAATTATGATATTTTATTTCATGTGTGGATTGTTGAATTCCTAAAGTCGAAGAGAATGAGATTGAGGATGACTTAAGTGGAAGTCGAATTTTATGTATAGATGTCGGCAAGGGAGGTAGACAAGTCAACCTAAACCCAGATGAACGTAGCTGTATTCAAGTTTATTTATTTATTGAGCTTGTTTATTAAAAATCTAATCAAGATCAAAATTTTTTATCAAGCTTAACTGTCAACATTGTTATCCTCGTAAATTAGATTATACATTTATTATTTGATATAGAAACTTATATTATTTTTTTATTATTCACATATTATGAATAATTTAAAATTTTATAAATTATTATACTTTTATGTATTTAAATTTTAAAAAATTAAAATTAAATTTTACACATGTTAATAAGTTTACTCATTAATTGGTTCATAAATTTTAAAGAATCAAGTTTACTAGTATTAAATTAAGTTTATTTATTTAATATATATTTTTTTACTATATATTGAACGAACCTAAATGAACATGAAGGACCCTACATGTGCATAAGATTGATTTACTCGCAACAGATGATAATTTATCGATTGTAAAGATAAAATAAAAATTTCTATTAAAACCATGGCTTAAAATATTAAAAAGATATCATGATTGTTATTTTTTCAACATAAAATGTTGTCGTGCCAATAATTAATGCCAAAATTAAACTAATAAGAGATTAAAAAAAGCTTTAGGAATATTTTGATAATTTTAAAAGTGCATGGTAATCTTGAAAAAAAATTAAATTAATGGACCAAAATGACCAAAGTAAAAAAAGTATTTTATAAAATAAATGTGAAATATAATTTATCAAATTTGAGAAGTGGAATCAAGAAAATTTACCTTTCTGTCATGAGACGCCGACGACATTAATTAGGGCATCTACAACACCGCGGTGTTAATATATGAGGTATTAATGTCGATGTGGACATCTTTTTCTGTACTGTAACATTAACGAGTTCAAATTTTTAAACGCATTAATACTATCGATTCAATTAAAAAAATAAAAAATAAGTATTAATGCTTGCGCATGTTAAAAGCGGATGCTCTTCGAAGAGTCATGGAAATTGCGACCGGTGGCAACGACATTTAACGACCAGAGCAAGTCAATGACAGAATCTTATTGTGGCTGAGGTGTGTAGGTCACGGCAATGGCAATGCAATGCACCATAATTATTGTGGAATGTTATTCTGCAGCAGCAAAGGCAATGACAATGACTAGTTAATTATGTCGAAGACTGTGAACCGATCTGTACAAATTGTCATTCATCCTTAAGCAAGTGGCCAATCGTCTTGTTGTTGTGTGGAAATTAAGGTGATGATGAAAATTATGATGCTCCATCCTGCCGCTCATGACACGCCAACAAACATATATTTTTTTTCCTTCTTTTTGTTTTTTTCTATAAGATGAAAAGATAAATTTTTCTAGTTTATCAAGTTTAAACACATCTATCAATAAAAACATAAGACTCATTTGTTTTGATAAGAAATTAAACAAACATATTTTAGTTAGAAAAGCTACAAGAAGACAAGGGCAAATGATAAACACAGATTGATGAAATTTATGAGATCATGTATTGGTGAAAAACGAAAAGAAAATTCAAAAGCTAGCTAAAAGAGGGGGAAAAACATAAGTATATAACAATTGAAGGTTATGAGATAATTTGCTATTGAATCAAAGAGTGATGAAGAATAAGAAAAAAAAAAAGATGATAGTATATAATTTCGTCGCATTTTAACTTTATTTATTGTCAAATGCATCTAGATCAAATATTTGGATTTAGCTCAGCTTTGACAATAATGTTGCATCATATTCACCATCATCAGCAACTGCGTGAACTTCATTATTTTAAATTTAAATACGTCGTAATCTGCTGATCAATTCCAGTCCAAGGGTCACTTAATTAGCTAAGAAGATGGACTTCTTAATTCGCTAAGAAATATGTAATAATGTCTCATGACCGGCATTGCCCAAGGATCATAATTTTTCACACGAGTCATGACTAATTTCTCCTCATCTTAATTAATTTCCACACACTAAAATAAAAGGATTTTTCTTTTTTTGTCAACCACAAGATAGAAGAAACGGACAATATCGACCTGATTTAGTAAACAAGAGTCACTTTCTCGTGGGAACACTTGTAAATGAGTCACTTTTATGGGATTAATGTTAATGTGATAATTAAACAAGTCTACCAATGTAAACATAAGACTCATTTGTTTTGGAAAGAAATTAAACAAAACATATTTTTGTTAGAAAAGCGACAAGGAAGAAAGGGCAAATGATAAGCACAAATTAATGAAATTATGAGATCATGTATTGGTGAAAAACAAAAAGAAAATTCAAAAGACAAAAGTGGAGAAGACATAAATTATTTATAAGCACATAGCTTCTATAAAATTAAAATTAAGTAGAATATTAAATAATTATATATAAAAAAACATAAATATTAATTAATTATATAAGATATAATTTAGTTAATAATATATACTATATTGTTTTGATTCAATTTTTTTTTTTTTTTTAAAAAAAGCAGACAATATCAAAAGATTTAGTAAACAAGAGTTAGTACTCCCTCGTGGGAAGACTTTGTAAATGAGTCTTTTTCATGGGAATAATATTTGATGCGGATAGGTCAAGGGGCTCAAAAGGAGATAGGAGAAAGTAGAGGGGCATTTCCGTCATTATGCATGTTAAGGGATTAAGGCAAGCACGGGTGGGAGAAGAAAGGGGGCAGGCTCGTGGTTTTGTGGCAGCCGCCGCGAGGGAGAGAAGGAGGAGAAGTGAAGATGGGGTTTTTTCTGCTGCTCGCGTTTTTTGGTCCGCCGCCAGGAAGAGATTCTTCCTCCCTCCTTGCCGGCGCCGGCCGCCTCTCTACTCCCCCTCCTTTCATCCGGTCCGCACCCCAACGCCGCCAACAGGAAGAGGAGCCGGGCTTCATCGCCGCCGCCGCCACTGGACCGATTTTGACTCCTCCTCGCGGCCACAGCCGCCGCCGGCAGCCACTGCTGCCTTCCCCCGCGTCCATAGCCGCCACCGGCAGCCAACGCTGCCTTTTCCCGCGGCCACAGTCGCCGCTGACAGCCGCAGCTTCCCCATCTCGCATCTACTGCCGCTGTCTTTAGTGGATATCGTCACCTTCCAGATAGCCGCAGCTCGATACTATTTGGGTTATTCCGGCCATCGCGCCGAGGTTGGGTTCGGCCATCGAGCCGAGGTTGTTCCGGCCATTGAGTCGTTGGGTTTCACTCTGTGCATCTCTTATGATTACGAGCTATCTGTGTTATCCGGCCTGCGTGCCGCGTATCGGCCTACGAGCCATTATGTCTCGGCCTACATGCCGCTTTCCGGATCCAGGGCCACGACGACTTGATCATTAGCTCGACCAGCTCATCCATCCATCCGAGGGCGCCCCCCTGGGCCAGGGTACGTTCTCGTACTCGATATCTGTTTATTTTACTACTATTCTGTTATTATCTGGATACTCATACATTTGTGGGATTCGCCTCGAGCACCGAGGTACCAGAGACCGGGGGAACCCGGTCGATGGATACAGGTACAGTTGACCGGAGGAGGACTCCAGACGACTCGGTCAACGTAGCGGACAGATCATCCACCGGGTCATGGGGATGCGGTCAACCTTCCAGACACGTCATACCGGCAGGTTCGTTTTCTCAGCTTCCAGACAGGATCAAATTGGCGCCGTCTGTGGGAACATGCCTGATCTGGAACGTGAAGATGGACGATGTCGGAGAGTTCTGCCATCCTCATGACTTCGGTCAGTTTTTCTGTTACCTGTTCTTTGTCAATTATATGATCTGTATTAGTCGCTCGACCGAAGACCCTCGAGCCGTTCGGCCGGGTATATGGTATCCGAGCCCATCGCTCGATGTGAAGGCCCGAGCCGTTCGGCCGGGTATATGGTATCCGAGCCCAGCGCTCGATGTGAAGGCCCGAGCCGTTCGGCCGGGTATATGGTATCCGAGCCCAGCGCTCGATGTGAAGGCCCGAGCCGTTCGGCCGGGTGTATAGCCCGAGCCGTTCGGCCGGGTGTATAGTCTCACTTGGAGACCGACGAGCACCGTCGTTAAAAATCAAGAGTCGGACCGGCGACTATAAACCTCCCGGGCGACCGACCAAGAGTCGGGCCGCAGTCGGACCGGCGACTATAAACCTCCCGGGCGACCGACCAAGAGTCGGGCCGGAGTCGGACCGGCGACTATAAACCTCCGGCCGGAGACCGACGAGCACCGTCGTTAAAAATCAAGAGTCGGACCGGCGACTATAAACCTCCCGGGCGACCGACCAAGAGTCGGGCCGCAGTCGGACCGGCGACTATAAACCTCCCGGGCGACCGACCAAGAGTCGGGCCGCAGTCGGGCCGGCGACTATAAACCTCCCGGGCTGAAGACCTCTGCACGGACCAGCATATCATATATTCTCTCCCCTGTTCGGGGTCGAGTTATCACTGAAGGCCCCCGAGCCGTTCGGCCGGGAGGTTTATAGCCGAGCCACACGCGCGATATCGTCCGCCCGGCATTTATCCGACCGATCGGCGTCATTTCGATCGCTCGCACGACAGCGTTCGTCTAGCATCTATCCATCCGATCGACTGCACTTCGATCATCCGGTCGGTATCTTCATGGTCGCGTACTAGGCATCTCTCGTCCGCTCGGTCTACCTGTGGTCCAGCATGTCGTTCGGTCTGCTATGCTTGCACTTGTCATGCGCTTGTTGTTTTGTCGCTCATTTGATGTTTTGTCGTTCGCTCGGCCTCGGGCCGATTATCGACTTGATCTGCTCGGCTTGATTACTATCTCATTCGACACCACTATTATAGCGACCGCTCGAGCGACATTATATTATTGGTTCAGCGATTTGGCTTTGACATCGAGAGTGATTCAGCTCTTTGGGATTGATTGTCCAGTCAGTCGGATTCGCGCCTCCTTCGACTAGACTTGAAGGGAAGGCTTGTGATGCGGATAGGTCAAGGGGCTCAAAAGGAGATAGGAGAAAGTAGAGGGGCATTTCCGTCATTATGCATGTTAAGGGATTAAGGCAAGCACGGGTGGGAGAAGAAAGGGGGCAGGCTCGTGGTTTTGTGGCAGCCGCCGCGAGGGAGAGAAGGAGGAGAAGTGAAGATGGGGTTTTTTCTGCTGCTCGCGTTTTTTGGTCCGCCGCCAGGAAGAGATTCTTCCTCCCTCCTTGCCGGCGTCGGCCGCCTCTCTACTCCCCCTCCTTTCATCCGGTCCGCACCCCAACGCCGCCAACAGGAAGAGGAGCCGGGCTTCATCGCCGCCGCTGCCACTGGACCGATTTTGACTCCTCCTCGCGGCCACAGCTGCCTTTTCCCGCGGCCACAGCCGCAGCTTTCCCATCTCGCATCTACTGCTGCTGTCTTTAGTGGATATCGTCACCTTCCAGATAGCCGCAGCTCGATACTATTTGGGTTATTCCGGCCATCGCGCCGAGGTTGGGTTCGGCCATCGAGCCGAGGTTGTTCCGGCCATTGAGTCGTTGGGTTTCACTCTGTGCATCTCTTATGATTACGAGCTATCTGTGTTATCCGGCCTGCGTGCCGCGTATCGGCCTACGAGCCATTATGTCTCGGCCTACATGCCGCTTTCCGGATCCAGGGCCACGACGACTTGATCATTAGCTCGACCAGCTCATCCATCCATCCGAGGGCGCCCCCCTGGGCCAGGGTACGTTCTCGTACTCGATATCTGTTTATTTTACTACTATTCTGTTATTATCTGGATACTCATACATTTGTGGGATTCGCCTCGAGCACCGAGGTACCAGAGACCGGGGGAACCCGGTCGATGGATACAGGTACAGTTGACCGAAGGAGGACTCCAGACGACTCGGTCAACGTAGCGGACAGATCATCCACCGGGTCATGGGGATGCGGTCAACCTTCCAGACACGTCATACCGCCAGGTTCATTTTCTCAGCTTCCAGACAGGATCAATATTAATTATTGAAAACAAAAAAATCAAATATTGAAAATTCATATCATTAAATACTTACAACTATAGTCAAATTTTTTATTCTAATATTACTCAGTCAAATATGATAACTTTTTCCGAGCGAAAGAGTACGTTAAAATAATATTAGAAACTATAAAGATATTTTGACAAGATTTAGAATTTAAAGATCACGTCATCATGTACATTCTTGCAGCCGCAAATTGGCATAAAATTTAGTCTTCTGTTCTTCTATCGAAAGCAGAAAGCAGAGAGCAGATGCATGCTATGGGTAGCCATGCACGCATCTTCTACTCTTCCAAAATGCTTTCCTGGCTCTTCTTTCTGCTCGAGATCATCGCCGTCGCAAAAGTTCATAGCCAGCCTTCAACTCAAGGTGATGCTCCATTATGTCTTCTGATGATCATATATATCTCACCAATACTATCATTGAATCCCGTGAAACTTTGTTGATTAATGTTTTCAATTCATCGACAGGCTTCATCAGCATCGACTGCGGCAGCTCCACGAACTACACCGACGTCATCACCGGCATACCGTACGTCACCGACGACCCGTTCACCGACGACGGCGTCAACTCCCAAGTCGCCTCCAACTACAACAGCATCTCGCCCTCGCAACTGACAACCCTTCGGAGCTTCCCCAACGCCACCCGGAGCTGCTACGCCCTGAAGCCGGTGATTAAGTACAGGAAGTACTTGCTTAGGGGCACCTTCTACTACGGGAACTACGACGGCCAGAACAGAGCCAGCACCGTGAAGCCCCTGCAGTTCGATCTCTACTTCGATGCTAATTTCTGGCGAACGGTGAGCATCACGGATCCGATTAGTTATTCCTGGTACGAGGTTCTCGCGGTAGCAATGACCGACTCTGTTTCGGTTTGTTTGATCAACACGGGTTCGGGAACGCCGTTCATCTCGGTGCTCGAGTTCCGGCCGCTTCCTGACGTCATGTATCCGGCTGTCAACAAGACGCAATTTCTAATCACTAACATTCGGCGTAACGTCGGACCTCCTCCACTGATCATTCCTGCATTATTCGTAAGGTGAGATACGAGACTAGTTAGTTAATCGTTAAGCGGTTCCTTGTTTCACCAAAACAGAAATATTATTGTTTTATATATCCAAAATTTTAAAACAGTGGTGGTTACTCGTAATTCTTGATTTTTAATTAATTAATCAAACTCGCCAACCATTTGCTTTTCATTTGTCGAACTGCTGCTTTAAAAACAGTGCTGTTACCGAGATCACCACCGCTGAACACTCTGGCTTGTGTAGTGGGACCAGGTACCCGGATGATCCCTACGACCGGCTTTGGGAACCATGGATGGATTCCGATGCGTTTACAGTGATCACCACCGCTGAATCCATCCAAAGCAGCACCAATGATTATTTCCAGCCGCCGTCCATCGTCATGCGATACGCTGCCACTCCTTCCGACAACTCCAGTACTATCATGGAGTTCTCGTGGGACCACTCCTCCTTCGGCCTTAGCGGCGACAGCGTGCACGTCAACTTCTTTTTCACCGAGTTCGCGCCCAACACCACGAGGACGTTGAACATTTATCTCAACGACGCCATCTGGTACTCCAACTACACTCCACCCTACCTTAGGGCAGGCAACATTTACAACACCGGTCCCAATGTCCCAAATGGGGAATACCACTGGGCTATCAACTCCTCAGGCCTGTCCAACCTTCCTCCGATCCTCAACGCGGAAGAAGTTTTCACTGCGATGCAATTCAATCCGCTCGGGACAAACACCGACGATGGTACATATAATTAATTAATTATACATGCACTTTATAATTCATTGTGCGTCCATGCTCCTGTTTCATATTGCACTTTGATGCTCTGTTTTTTGTTTTTGTGCGTGTGTAGCGCATTTTAGGAAAGGTGGTTGTTTTATTTAAGGCAAAATTATAGTATATTTTGAGTTAGATACATTTGAAGAGATGATTGGTTTGATACTTTCCCATTTGCATCTTACTTACACAAAAAATAACTGAAAAAAAAAAAAATCTCCCAAGTAGGTAGTTTTTTTTATTAAGTATATTAATCTTAGTCCGATAGTCGAGGTGACGGAAGCTAGGGACGTGATACTCTGGTTTGATCGTGTGTTGACTCCTCGAGACCCTGCAACCACAGTTGCGTCAGTGTCGAGCCAGGGAAGGGGTGCCCGACGATAATCCTTCGACGCTCAAGTCAGTCACCGGCGATATGTGGAATCAGAACAAAGTAGCGAATAGTAGCAACAACAGTAGATTATCACATACCTCCGCTGAAGCTGGGACCCTCTTTATATAGAGCTCCTGTAGCGCGCGTGCTCGCTTCTCGAGGTATACACGCCTCCCGAAGCTTTCACTGAAAAAATGTATCAGTAAAGTGTCCCTGACACAATACCTTAACGAGCCGAGCATATATCTGAAGTGACAGTGGAAGCTTCTGTCGTAGGATCTTCTTTCCGAACCAGCCGCCGACCCTGTCAGCGACACATGTTCCCAGAAAGATAATATCCAGCTAACAGTGTCTTTTACTGGGCCGAGCGGGATAGCCGTTCGAGGGATAACCGCTCGGCTTAGATGAGTGTGTTATCTGGCAGAGCGAGAAGGCCGCTCGACCGACGCTTTTGCTGTCTTGTGAAAGTCGCTCGGTTGCTCTTCTGTTTCTGCATAGCTCGGTCGTAAATCCATTCTATTCTCGTAGCTATGTATAAGGCCGAGCAAGGAAGTCGCTCGACGTGCCCTTTGCAGATGCCTAGCAGTCTTTCTGAGCATCGGAAGCTTGCCGAGCTATTATGATGTCGGATCTAGTATTCCTTATCCCGATTGGGCGAGCGTGCTACTCGATCGACCGGTGGTATAGGGGACCTTGACTCTGACCTCCGCCATGGCACTGACCTCCACCCTGGCAATGGGATGAGACCTTCCCCCTTTATCACTGCGTCATATACTTAATTTGATCCTTTGTTAAATAAGATTTCACAATCTCATTGAGCACCAAAATTAGAGATGAGATCCGAGAATGACATTCCGGAGAAAAAAAACATTATATCGTGTGAACCATAACATAATAATAATGTACATGTTGGAGATATATAGAAGACGTGTAAAATGATGCTAAGATGAAGATGTTGAGCTGATAAAAATATTAAGGTAGGAGAGCACGACTATTTTATTTACCTTCGCTAGCTAGATGTTACACCTTATTGCATTTCATAATTCATATGCTCAAAACAACTTTAGCTGTTTGAAACTTCTTTTCTACTATTTTGTTAAACAAGGGTAACGTTGCTTTGGTATTTGATCATTTTGGACCTCAGCGGATGCCATCAATGCCATCAAGGAACTATATCGGGTCAAGAGAAGTTGGATAGGTGACCCATGTGTTCCCCAACAGTACCCATGGGATGGAGTGAATTGTAGCTACGGAACAAATCCAGCAAGGATCATATCAATGTGAGTTTTAATTTAAAACATAATTAATAAAGTGTAATATTGCGAAATAAAAACTGTGTGTGATTGAGGATTTTCTGCAGAAATTTATCTTCAAGTGCCTTGTCCGGTTCTATATCCTCCTCGTTTGCCATGTTTGCAGCAATCGAGTTCCTGTAAGTATTATATATGGCATTGTTGTAAGTTTTGAAGATGAATGATAACCCATCTAGCTAGAAATATTAAGAATCTATTAGATTTTATTGCTTTAACAGTTTGATATATATTCTGTTGATTATAAGTGTTCGGTTGAAGATTTCTTCAAATACTAAGTTGGGCAAATGACAAATAGTAATTGCATCTCAGAAGGTTCATACCAATCAATTTTATGTTCACCTTATAAAACCATGGTTGGACATGCACATAACAAAACTTTACAAATTGAAAAAACTCTTTATTAGGACATTGTTCAGGAAGTTCTGCAGCAGAGTTTTATCTTTTATACTTGAATTCCTTCGGCCATTTAGATTTTACTATGGGATAATGATAAATAATTTTCATATCTAAGTTAACGAACATATTTCCCATTACTGGAATATTTAAGATCAACCATTTTACCAAAAGTTATGAGGAACATATTTTCCCAAACATATTATTCACAATATTGATAAGGAGAAGAAGGATAGCAAGATATTTTAATGGTTTGTGAGATTATTTGTTTTAGTCATTTTGATAGTTTATCTGGAGTTTATTAGATTAAGAGGAATGCATCCATTATACAAGTTATGTTTGTTGTTTTTATCTTTCATTTTGATATATTGTAATTCCTTCTTGACTTTTTATGGAAGGGACTTATCTTACAACAACCTAACGGGACCAATACTTGATGCTTTAGGAGCATTGTCATCACTCCAAATCCTGTATGAGTTGTTGATAATAAAATCTTATGATTAGTAAACTATGCATAGCTTTTGAATTTTCATATCTTGCAGAATTTGATGGGTAATAATTTTACCGGAACAATCCCGAGATCCTTTCTTCAAAAACAAAATCTGATGTTCAGGTTTGTTTCTATCTATTCTCAGACATTTGTGATGTTTTCTTCTAGTATTTGTAAAGGAATCATTTGTTTTAATTATTAATTAGTTTAAGGAATGAGTCGATAAGAGTTGTAATTATCACAACCTGAAATGAATTGTGGAAGTGCATAACAACTAACTAGTACATTGCACAGTCAGTCCGCCTTACCCTCGTGTAGCATAATAGGTTTGTTGATAATTTTCAAAGTGCATATCAACATATGAACCTATAGCAGCATAATCTAGATATTTATTGAAAGAGTTTAGAAATAATAGAGAGTTAAAATGTTTGTCTAAAGTTTAGCTCTTCTTTTGAATTCTTTTGGAGGACTAGAATGAGTATGAGGTTTCTATTGTTAGCATCCTTTACCATATATAGTTCTTATCTTGTGAAGGTATCTTGTCCATACTGTATTTTGTCACTCCGCCTCCCGCGAACTCCGTTGTCAGAAGATGTATGTTCCAGGTACCTCAACATAAATCAAACTTGTACAAGATTAGTAATAATTCTGACTCAATAAACCTAATTAGTCTTTTGTATAATTTCTAAATCAATAAATTTCAATAAAATTTCTGTGTTCAACTCTAATCCAGCATCCATCTAAATAGTATATGGAATGTTCAGAAATAGGAATGTCTTTCATTTAAGCAACTACTCTTGCAGGAATACAAATGTTTGTTTAACGTTGATCGAGCGTGTAAATCTTAATGGCTTAGAAAAGTCTACTCTCAAAAAATCCTAAAATCATTCATGGTCATTTAATTTCTTTTTAATGGTTTGATGATTTGAACAAGCTAAGTTTATGGATGGAAATAAGCTTTCTCAAAATGAATTGGAAAACATGAAACTGATGATACAAAGTAATATTTACAAGTATCTAAATATTTTACTGGAAGGACGAGAATACTTTGAAGAGGAGGCGTTGACTAGGATTGGAAAGACAATATCTGATAAAGAACAATCTACTAAAGGTATCATAGATTTTTATGTTTCAGATTTTCTTTGGTAAATTATGTCTTTAAATTACTTGCATTTTTTAACTCATTATACATTCCTTCAAACAATATGCACTCCACAAGTTCGCATTGATGGTTAAGATTATATTGGACTTACTCCTTGTTACTCTATGATTGGTTGAGGTGCGATGTGTATTTTTATTATTAATAATTGTTATTTATGGATACGAATGCTTGCTTTACATTGCATTTTTTTTATACTTTTGAATCACAACTAGTTGACTATAACAATCATCTAGTTCTTTGTTTTAGGACATTTTCTAGTTGAGCTTGCTGGATTATGGATGTCTCAGATTCTTGTCATCTCTAGTTGCTGCTTTAGTTGTCTTTGTTTCTAAATACACCATTGATGCAAAAAGTCATCCTTGGGTAAGATAACTACTTGAGATATATCTATGTCATAACTATATTGTGTCAAGAACTAAATTTTCTTTAATTTACATAACAAAAAACTTACTGAGTGCACTGCTATAATGGACTTGACATGAAGGATTGCATCTAACCTCAATGATGTGACTGACAAGTACTTCGACGATTGCAATGAGGAGGATACGAGTAACCACACCAAAGTATGAAGAATTAGCAAGAAAATTTGAGATTTAAGTGAGAAGATGGTTAAAGCCAATGATCAAAGAACATTCAAGGCAAGATGATAAGTAGCATCTACCAAGATCCTTTAAGTTCATGCAATAAAATATAGTTGGAAGGAGTAGTTTTGAGTGTCTTCTAATTAAATTTCTTTATGTGCGAGTAATTATGTTTTTTTATAGAAGTATAAGGATGATAATTTGTATACTTATATTGATCGTTTATTTAATAATATGTTGTTGATTGAAGTAGATTTGATTTTCATTCATCTTCTATAAAAGACAACAGTTTAAAATCGTTGCAGAACTATTGTCTATCGCATTTAAAAGATAACAGTTTTTAAATATTGTGAAACTGTTGTTATTAGTATTAAAAGATAACGGTTTAAAAACCGTTGTAGTTAAGGGTACCTTTAACAACACCATCAATTACAATGGTTTTGGAGTGTCAACGACAACGGATTATATTCGTTGTCTTTTAAATTTTTTGTAGTAGTGTCTGTATATTTGAATTTAGATATGGATATTTGTTTCTATTATCATGTTTGTGTTTTATTTTTATTATTGTGTTTATGTATTGTTTAGATTGTGTTTGTTTTTATTTATTTCTATCCATAAGATTATTTGTCAGTACAAATTTGTTTGTGTTTATGATATATGAATTGTTAAAATTGTGTTTATTTATATGTATGGATTGTTAGGATGTGTAAAATGTGATATTTGTATGTATGAAATATCATCGCTTATGATGGTTTTATATAGATATGTAAATTATAAACAAGATAGATCTCAAATACAAAATGTTTATTTTTTTATTTTTTTACAAACAAAATACTGACAGAAACGTTGTTTCCATCGGTATTCCCTATTCCGTATCGTTACTGTGTATCAATATTTTCTGACGGAAATCACTGTTTCTGTCGGTAATTACCGACGGAATTAGTGGTTTCCGTCGGTAATTACCTATGGAAACAACAGTTTCCGTCGAAAAATTCGTTTATTGGTATCGACGGAAACCGTGTTTCTGTCGGTAATTGTTGGTTGTTCAACATATGGGAACAGTGTTCCCAACCGTGTATATCGACAAAGACACTATTTTCATCGATAAATATTTTTGAAATTTATTAATAGAATATATATTCCGTCGGAAATTATAACAATAAAAATTTAAATTCCATCAAAAAAAAAAAAAAAAAAAAAAAAAAACTATTTCCAACAAATCATCTCCTGACCAATCGAGTTTCTGTCATAAAGTTGTCGGTAACCAAATGTACCGATGAATTTTCGAAAGTAAAATTAGTCTAAATCAAAAAAATTTTGTAGTGAGTGTTGCATCAGGTACACCATCGTCAGAGCTGCGTGAACTTCATTATTTCAAATCGAAATACGTAATCTCCTTATCAATTCCAATCCATGGATCACTTAATTATCTAAAAAGATGGACTTCTTCACTAGAAATATGTAAAATGTCCCACGACGACCGGCATTGCCAAGGATCATAATTTTTCGCACACGATGGTAATGGTGGCACCATGTGCTAAAAATTATGATCCTTGGGCAATGCCGGTCGTCGTGTGAAAAATTATGATCCATGAGCCATATGACTAAGTCCTCGATCCTCATCATCTTAATTAATTTCCACACTACAAAATAAATGGATTTTTTCTTTGTCAACCATAAGAAAGAAGAAGCGGACAACATCAACCTGATTTAGTAAACAAGAGTTACTTAATTTCTAGTGGGAAGACTTTTTAAATTAATGAGTCATTTTTATGGGAGTAATTAATGTTAATGCATGTGATAATTAAACAAATCTACCAATAGAAATATAAGACGCATTTGTTTTGGCAAGAAATTAAACAAACATATTTTAGTTAGAAAAGCGACAAGGAAGATAAGGGCAAATGATAAACACAAATTGATGAAAATATATTATGAGATCATGTATTGGTGAAAAACGAAAAGAAAATTCAAAAGATAAAAGAGGAAAAAGACATAAATTATAAGCACATAACTTCTGTAAAATTAAAATTAAGTAGAATATTAAATAATTATATATAAAACACATAAATATTAATAAACTATATAAGATATAATTTAGTTAATAGGGTAGTCACGATATTTATATTGTTTTGATTCAATTTTTTTAAAAAAAAATAATATAAAAACTTAAAATTTTGACAATCAATTAGTTCGCTTATTTTTTATTTTCTACTCCTACTTTTACCTACTTTATACATATTATATCTTATTTTTAAAATAAATTATAATTTGATGATTGTATTTTTTTTGTTAAATAACAAGAAGGTTATGGGATAATTTTCTGACTTAATCAACTTTTAACTAGAATGATGAAGAATAAGGAAAAAAAAATTAATATAAATTCACCATTGGTCACTTAATTAATTAGGAAGATGAGCTTCTTCGCTAGCTAATTAAGAAATATGTACATTGCTTAAGGATCACAATTTTACGTACATAGATAATGAGGCACATGAGCCCTGACTAATTCCTGGTCATAATTTTTCGCACATGGATAATGAGGCACATGAGCCCTGACTAATTCCTAGATCTTCATCCAAATTAATTTCCACTTAAAAAAATAAAGAGATTATTTTATCAACCGCAAATTAAAATAAAAGAAGCAGACAATATCAACAGATTTAGTAAACAAGAGTTACTCTCTCGTGGGAAGACTTTGTAAATGAGCTAGTCATCTTCATGGAAATAATATCAATTGTTCAAAACAAAATAATCAAATAATGGAAATTCATATGTACGATAGTTTCCGAAAATGGAGAAGATGACAAACTGAAAATATAATTGAAGGGTTGAGGAGCGAAGATTCCACACGATCTTGTAATACAAAGATATTAGTACAGGGCCGCGAAGAAATTTCCAACGTTGGTCCTCCGACGTTTAAATTAATTTCCAGTGATGTAGAGAATAATAAGAATGATGTAGTAAAAAGTGTGTAGAATAATAAAGTTTGCATACCTCTATCTATAGATGGGAACCCCTTTTATAGTGTCGATGTAATGTCTGTCAGGGGCGAAGCCACCCTTGGGCTAGGGTGGACTCCAGCCCCATCCATTTTTGAAAAATTATAATTAAAATTTTATTTCAGTCTCATCGTCATTTTATTTCAGTCCATATCCTCTATCATAATTTTATTTTAATCCTTATTTCTCCCTATTACATGGATGTTTGTCAAAAATTTTAATTAGTTGGTGTCACCGCCTTCCTTATCCCTCATCACAGGTGTCTAGCCATAACTTGACTAGCACAACCGTGAAAAACCTTCTTCCTATTAGCACACTATATTTATGGGATATTATCGCAGCTGCATCCGCTACCCCCACCCTTGCCGTCACTATCTTCCTCCCTGACCACCACGACATCACATTCATTGCTATCTTGTTGATTGTTTTGTCATCCCCACTCGCCCTACCATAAGTGACGTTGACTACGCCTTGTCATCATGACTTGGTTGTAACCACCGTCGTAAGAACACCAACGTCGATGATCAACCCAGGGTAATTTTAAATCTTGGCTACTCTCCTGGTGTTTGTGCACACATCTCCAAGTGTGTACATGTTTTCCAAAACGTCCAAGGAAAAGACAAGTCAAAAAATGTCCCTGACATCTTTCGTTAAGCAAGCATGCAAATATCTGATGCGACAAGTTGAAAGCTTCTAAAGTATGATTTAACTATACGGAACATGTTTTGTTGTCAGTGGCATAAACTTTCAAAAAGGTATAAGGAGATACTGAGGCGGGTCCCGCTGTAGGTCGATCGGTGTCCGCTTGGCCATGATGCTCCCGCTCGGTCGTGCTGGATAGAGTAATCTCCCTTCGCTCGGCTTCTCCATCGTCGAAGGATTGACTTTTACTCAAACGGACATACTACCTGTTCGGCTCCTAGTCTTATGATATTCGTTTGACCTTGCTCATCCATTTGGACATACCGTCGGTCCGATCATACCCGAGCTACTGGACTAACTTTAATGATATCTTTATTAATTTTGACCCTCCATATTCGTGAAGCTGACATTAAAGAGACCGCTAAGATAACGAATCTACCTTTATTTTTTTTTTATTAATTTTGAACTCCACGTCTTTAATGAGCCTCTTATCACCGTATCAATATCCATATGTATTAAATATTTACAAAGACGGTCACAGTATGTTTGTGATTCTAATATTACCCAGTCAAATATGATGACTTTCTTCCCTTACCGTAAGAGAGCGAAAGAGTATTTTTAAATAATATTAGAAATTATAAAGATATTTTGACAATATTTAAATCTGTTGATCACGTCATCATGTACATGCTTGCAAGTTGCCGCTACAAATTGACATAAAATAAAATTTCTTCTTCTTCTACCGAAAGCAGATGCATGCAATGGGTATCAGCAATGCACGCATCTTCTTCCTCTTCTACTCATCCAAAATGCTTTTCTGGCTCTTCCTTCTGCTCGAGATCATCGCCGTCGCAAAAGTTTATAGCCAGCCTTCAACTCAAGGTGATGCTCCATTATATCTTCTGATCATCATATCTCACCAATACTATCAATGAATCCCGTGAAACTTTGTCGATTAATGTTTTCAATTCATCGACAGGCTTCATCAGCATCGACTGCGGCGGCTCCACGAACTACACCGACGCCACCACAGGCATACCGTACGTTACCGACGACCCGTTCACCGACGACGGCGTCAACTCTCAAGTCGCCTCCAGCTACAGATCATCGTCCTCGCAGGGGGAGCAAACGCTTCGGAGCTTCCCCAACGCCACCCGGAGCTGCTACGCCCTGAAGCCGGTAATTAAGAACAGGAAGTACTTGCTTCGGGGCACCTTCTACTACGGGAACTACGACGGCCAGAACAGCGCCAACACCGTGAGACCCCTGCAGTTCGATCTCTACTTCGATGCTAATTTCTGGCGGACGGTGAACATCACGGATCCGAGTTATGCTTTCTGGTACGAGGTGCTCGCGGTGGCGATGGCCGACTCTGTTTCGGTTTGTTTGGTGAACACGGGATCGGGGACGCCGTTCATCTCGGTGCTCGAGTTCCGGCCGATTCCTGACGTCATGTATCCGGCTGTCAACACGACGCAATTTCTAATCACTAACATGCGTTGTAACGTCGGACCTCCACTGAATTCTGTATCCGTAAGGTGAGATGCATGTGAAACTAGTTAATTGTTAGCAGTTACGTTCCTTGTTTCACCAAAACAGAAATATTATTGTTTTATATATCCAAAAAATTTTTAAAACAGTTAGTTGATTTTAATTAATCAAAACTTGCCAATTTGTCTAACTGTCTGTTTTCAGATGACACCAGAAACAGCCAGTTGACGAATAAAAATAAATGGACAGATTTTAGTTCCAATCTTTTATTATTTCTTTCCTTATTTAATATTTTTAATCTGTGTTTGCCAACTAGTCTATATTAATGCATGGGCACCTATAAATTATAATTATATATATTTTTGAAAAATAGCATAACTCGGTCAAAATATTTGGCTGCTTAGAACTCTTACAATTATCTTTTTGTTAAAATTAATTTATTAACTATTTTATGTTTTAATAAATTATTTGTAATAATTCATTGTTAAATGTTGCTTAAAATATATGAATTGTTAAGTGCAGGACCTAGAAAAAAAACATAACAAAAAATTATTTATTTTTGAAATTATTGAGTTAGAGATGCCAATTAAATTTGTTAAGCCATAGACAATGGCGTGACACACCCCTTGTGGTTTGGAGCAGGTACCCGCAAGATCCCTATGACCGGCTTTGGGAAGCATGGACGGCCAATGGCTTTACCGAGATCACCACCGATGAATCCATCGACAGCAGCACCAATTCTCATTTCCAGCCGCCGTCCATCGTCATGCAGAGCGCCGCCACTCCTTCCGACAACTCCAGTATCATGGAGATCTGGTGGTATCACTCCTCCTTGGGCATTAGCGGCAACGACGAATACGTCAACCTCTTTTTCTCCGAGTTCACGCCCAACACCACGAGGACGTTTAACATTTATCTCAATGACTACTTGGGCTACTCCAACTACACTCCGCCCTACCTTATACCAGACTACATTTACAACACCGGTCCCAATACACCAAGTCAGCAATACCGCTGGGCTCTGAACTCCTCGGGCCTGTCCAGCCTTCCTCCGATCCTCAACGCCATGGAGGTTTTCACGGCGATGCAATTCGATCCGATCGAGACAAGCACCAACGATGGTATACTAATACACGCACTTTATAATTCCTTGTGCGTCCATGCTCCTGTTTCATATTGCATTTTGATGCTCTGTTTTCCAATAACATCTAAACTTTATTTCTTTACTTTGAGAATGACATTTTGGAGGATGACTATTTACTTTCCAGTAACATGTTGGAGAATGACTATTTCGTGTACCTTCTCTGATGCTTCGCCTTATTGCATTTCATATTTCATATGCTCAAAAAAATTTAGCATGTTTGAAACTTCTTGTCTGATTATTCTGTTAAACAAGTGTAACGTTGCTTTGGTATTTGATCATTTTGGACCTCAGTGGATGCCATCAATGACATCAAGGAACTATATCGGGTTAAGAGAAGTTGGATAGGTGACCCATGCGTTCCCCAACAGTACCCATGGGATGGAGTGAATTGTAGCTACGAAACAAATCCAGCAAGGATCATATCAATGTGAGTTTTAATTTAAAACACAATTAACTAGGTGCAATATTGTGAAATATAAACTATGTGTGATTGAGGATTTTCTGCAGAAATTTATCTTCGAGTGGATTGTCGGGTTCTATATCCTCCTCGTTTCACATGTTTGCAGCAATCAAGTACCTGTAAGTATTATGGCATTGTTGTAAGTTTTGAAGATAAATGATAACCCATCTAGAAATATTAAGAATCCATTAGATTTTATTGATTTAACAATTTAATATATATATTCTGTTGATTATAAGTGTTCGGTTGAAGATTTCTTCAAATAGTAAGTTGGGCAAATGACAACTAGTAGGTTAATAAAATTCACAAATTAGTAACACTTAACTTAATTACATCAATGTGGACTTGTGATGGTCTACGTAATTGCATTTCAGAAGGTCCAAACCAATCAGTTTTATGTTCACCTTATAAAACCATGGTTGGACATGTACATAACAAAACTTTCAAAATTGAGAAAACTCTCTATTAGGACATTGTTCAGGAAGTTCTGCAGCAGAGTTTTATCTTTTATACTTGAACTCACTCGTCCATTTAGATTTTACTTTGGGATAGTGATAAATAATTTTCGTATCTATGTTAAGGAACATATTTCCCATTACTGGAATATTTAAGATCTCTAACATATTATTCACAATATTGATAAGGGGAAGGATGATAGCAAGATATTTTTATGGTTTGTGAAAATATTTGTTTTAGTCATTTTGATAGTTTATCTGGAGTTTATTAGATTAAGAGGTTATACAATTTATGTTGTGATTGTAATTCCTTCTTGAATTTTTTTGGCAGGGACTTATCTTACAACAACCTAACGGGACCAATACCTGATGCTTTAGGAGTGTTGTCATCACTCCAAATTTTGTATGAGTTGTTGATAATAAAATTTTATGATTAGTAAACTATGTATAACTTTTGAATTTTCATATCTTGCAGAAATTTGACTGGTAACAATCTTACCGGAACAATCCCGAGTTCCCTTCTTCAAAAACAAAATTTGGTGTTCAGGTTTGTTTCTATATATTCTAGGACATTATATTGGTGATGTGTTCTCCTAGTAGTTGTAAAGGAATCATTTGTTTTAATTTTAAGTTTAAGGAATGAGTCTATATGGGTTGTAACTATTACAACCTGAAATGAATTGTGGAAGTGCATAGCAACTAACTAAGACATTGCGCAGTCACTCCTCCTTAACCTTGAGTAGTATAATAGGATTGTTGATAATTTTCAAAGTGCATATCAACATATGAATCTATATCAACATAATCTAGATATTTATAGAAAGAGTTTAGAAATAATAGAGAGTTAAAATGTTTGTCTAAAGTTTAGCTTTTCTTTGAATTCTTTTGGAGGACTAGAATGAATATGAGATTTCTATTGTTAGCATCATTTATGGTAGAAGTTCTTATCTTGTGAAGGTATCTTATCCATAATGCATTTTGTTTCTATGATTTGCTCTCAACTATTCTGGAAAAAATTATGCTAATAAAAAATGATGTTTAGCCATGGAGGCAATCCAAATCTTTGTCCTGGGGGGACTTCATGTGGAGAAGAAAAGAAGAAGCATTCAAGTGCTGCTATTATTGTGATTATATGTATTGTTTCTGTGGTTCTACTTATTGTGGCCATAATCATAGTATGGACAGTGATAAAAAAACGAGGTAAGTGTTTCTTAGGTAAATTTTGCTTCTAGATTTAAGGCATTTAGTTTTTAGTTTTGAAGTAATGGATACTCATTAATAAACATAATATTTTGTGCTTGAAAGGATCAAGTAGAACTACCTACCCAGAGCAGAATATTGTGCAACCGATAAAAGAAAATAATGTTCAAGAAAGTCCTTTGCCAATTGAGAATCGTGTGTTCACTTACAAGGAGTTGGAGATAGTAACTAATAACTTTAAAAGACAACTTGGCAAAGGCGGATTTGGTCCCGTCTTCCATGGGTATTTGCAAAACAATGTTCAAGTTGCTGTCAAGATGCTATCTCAATCATCTTCACAAGGCATGAAAGAGTTTCGTGCTGAGGTACTAGTCCAACTCTACTTAGTTCTATATATAGTAGTTGAGTTCTTAACATCAGACAAGAATGTGCTTTGTAAAGTTTGTAATTTGTTGTACTGTTTGCATATGGATCTTACATTTAACTTCCTCTCCATATGTAACATGGATTTTTCTTCTTCTATTTTATTGCCTATTTCTGGATCCTCAAGAGTTAGTATCCTTTCCCTTAATTTCCATTTACTATGGTTCTGTAACAGATTCAAAACTTGACAAGGATTCATCACAAGAATCTTGTTTCTTTGCTTGGCTACTGCATGGAGGGGGATATCCTAGCACTTGTCTATGAGTACATGCCACAAGGAACCCTACAAGATCATCTTACAGGTTTGAATCACACATTTCACCTGATTTGTACTCAACTTATTTCATTTTTCCAATGTTGCACTTTGTCAAGTAAAATGTTGATATCCAATGTCTGATTTTACCATTTTGACATGAATAATGTTTATCTTCATCAATGTCTTTATCAAGCCATGCTAGTAACAACTATTTAGGGATAGAATAACACAAGTATTGGCTTGATGTTATCACCATCATCAAGCTATGTCATTAGCCAACTATTTGGGGTTACAGTACAAAATATGCCCATGTTTCAATTGTTAGTTGAATGATTGATCTAATTGCCTTTGATAGGTAAATTTCATAGTGAAGCTACTTACAGTTGGGCGCGACGTCTTAACATTGCAATTGGAGCTGCACAAGGTTTGTTAGTCTATCCATCCCTATATATCTACTCATTGGGCCTTTTGTTATCCTCGGGATCCCAAAATAGTGAGCTTAACAAAACAATACGCAGGATTGGAATATTTACACACTGCATGCAACCCACCACTCATCCATAGAGATGTGAAGAGTTCAAATATCCTGTTGAGTGAAAGTCTAGAGGCCAAAGTAGCAGACTTTGGACTATCAAAGTCTTTCAACATGGACAACCGTACTCAAATGCCCAATGCATCTGCAGTGGTTGGTACACCTGGTTATATTGATCCAGAGTAAGGTTCCTGCTTTTCATCATTTTCATGTTCTTTTGACCTATTTATATACATAACCCCAGATGGAAGCTAAGTTGGCTATGCTAACTCTCTTAATTACACAGGTACTCTTCGTCCAACCAAATCAGTGAGAAGAGTGATGTCTATAGCTTCGGAGTGATTATCCTTGAGTTGATTACAGGCCAGCCTCCTGTGGTGCGAGCTATGAATTCTAATGCTATCAGTTTAGTTCAATGGGTACGCCAAAGGCTTGCCAAAGAGGACATTGAGAACATTGTTGATAGAAATTTGAGAATGGGGCACGACATAAATTCTATTTGGAAAGCTGTTGATCTTGCATTGCGATGCACAGAGCTAGACCATCGTCAGAGGCCAACTATGGCTCATGTTGTGAAGGAGCTTAATGAGAGTTTGGAATTAGAATGTGCTTATTCTGGGGACTTTTCAACTGGGAGAAGCCAGACTAATACCATAAGTACTACTTTTGAAGTCGAACCACCACCGTTCTTTGCCCCAGGAGCGAGATAAAAAATATTGCAAAGAAATTGAGTTGTATGCTGTTTGAAAGCTCGATATATCTTGTATTGGTTTGTGATGTAACAATTAAACTTGAAGTTGGTTTGATTTAGAACATGTATGTTGTGATGTGGTATTTTATGATAATAATGCATGGAAACAAGTCTCATTGTGATGAAAGCCTGTTCCAAATTCAAGAACTTGGAAACACTTTACTTTTATAGCCTTTACCACCTTAGCTTCTTGATACGTTGAAAACTTTACACTATATTCACTACAAAAAAAACCAGCATTATCGACGGAAATATCTGTCGGAATTCCGTCGCTATATGTCTATACCGACGGATTTCCGACGGAATAATTTCTGTCGATAAAATATCCGCCGGCTTCCATTCCCGACGGAAACAGAATTCTGACGGTATTTTATACCGACGGGAATTATGTTTCTGTAGGTAAATATACCGACGGAAAATAAATTCCGTCGGTATAATTACAACATTCTACATCACCGATTGAGGTGACAATCTCCGACGGAACAGCATTTTCCGTCGGAGATTACCGACGAAACAGCATTTTTCGTCGGTAGGTACCGACGGAACAGGTTGATCCGTCGGTAATCACCGACGGAAAATGCTATTCCGTCGGTAATCACCGACAGAAAATGATGTTCCGTTGGGTAACTACCGACGGAAAATGCTGTTCCGTCGGTAGTCCCGACGGTGATCTATCGAACTTAAAGTTCGATAATTACCGACGGAATGGATTCCGTCGGTAATCCGTCGAAATTTCAAAAAAAAAATTGACAGATTATTTTCATTTACACACTATTCCCATATACATTTTCCAAATATATAAACAAACCTTCACAATCGATGGTTTCATACAATCCACAAAACAAATACAATCCACAGCAAATATAATCTACATCAAATATAATCTACACACATATATCTATCATATAATAATCACAAACTAATAAAATCCACAAAAAAAACCATATTCCATATAATCCATAGCTAACTAAATCTACAGAATATATATTCTACACATATCCATATCTAAAATCAAGTTTACATAACACATACCGAACTAAAATGTAGTCCAAATAATACAAGAACGGGAAATCATAGAGAAAATCCTGTAAAAAGGCAAATACAAAATGATGTTTAAATAAACAGTTTGCATATTTATATATTAAGAATTTTATATGAAATAATACCTGAACAAAAAGTGAGCAAATGATGTAGTGAAGAGCCAATATGTAGATATGACTGAACGTGACTCCTGAAACATATAGTAATAAAACCTTTAGAAATAAACATGTTATAATATCAAAACAGGCTCATGTTCTATATAATAAATAAAAAACTAAAGTATAGCTGAACAAACCTCAAAAAGCTAACGACCACCGTCTGATAGATCTTGAGTCTCCTGTGACTCAGATCCCTGTGATGCCTGGGTGAAAGAAGCCACGATTGCCCGCATTTGGGCCATGAGATCTTCATTACTCTTGTCACGTTCAGCTCTCTTCTTCTCCTCATCAGCTCTCCACTGATCCATATCAGCCATCCTCTGATCCATTGATTTCAGTTGAGACCGCAGTTCTTGATTTTCACGTCTTAAAGACTGCATCTCACCAGAAGAAGAGGAACTAGCACGGCCTACTGGATTCCTCAAACGATCAAATGCCACTTTGGCCTGAGAGCCAAGGCCGTAGAGGGTGGAGTTTTTTGTCCTTCCACCGACAACATCATAATATATCTCATTTAGATCGTCGGTGGATAAAGACTGTGACTCTCCACCCTCTGCTGATGGCTGAGATGCCTGAACCACCCGTTCTGTCATTTCTTGCTGCATAAAAAATAATATAATATCCAATTTGATATGTATTACTAATTACTAATCAAGATAGAAATGAACAAATGTAATAAAGTTAATTATCTTACATGTAGAGTTTGAGATCGAGAATCAACAAATGACTCATCCTTCTTCTTGTGGGTCTTCAGAAAAATCTCCATACATGTAGGCTGTCGGGCAAGCTCACGTTCCTACATTTATAAATTAGGGAAAAAATTAGTATGCTCAACAATACAAGGTTGGTAATAAATACAAAATTTGTTATAAAGTTTAATTTTAAATTATACTCACCAGATCAATGGTATGCTCAACAATAGATCTGGATCCTGACGTATGCCGAGCGGTTCCGGTGCTCGGACCACCTGGCTCTGTATTCCTATTTGCTTTTGCCTTTTCGGCATTAGCTTGCCACCTTTCTGCAGCCCAGGTGGCCATCCATGCACTCCATATAGCCTCTGAAACATACGCAGGCCTAGTGCCCTTCTTTCTCATGTAATACATATGATCTCTGTAGAGTTTGGCACAATAAGTATTCCATGTAGCTTTAAATTGATCTTCTTGCCCGTCCACCCATGTATATCTTTTCTATAATTATAAGTTAAACATTTAGTTTAAATGATATAAATGATAACTATATTATAGAATGTGAATTAAATATATTAAATTTACTTACCACAAATTCATTATAATAAAATAGCTTCATCTCCTGGTCTACATGCCTCCATGTAGTACCAGA
Organism: Zingiber officinale; assembly: GCF_018446385.1. NCBI lineage: Eukaryota > Viridiplantae > Streptophyta > Magnoliopsida > Zingiberales > Zingiberaceae > Zingiber > Zingiber officinale. The sequence continues at coordinate 626,156 of NC_056004.1, forward strand.
CGCGCTAACTCGTTCCTTAAATTTCGCAGTGATATATGTGGCAACTCTGTGCCCATCCGGAGTGAACCTGCACAAAAATAGACCTTTAGGTTATGAGAAATATATTATAACTAATGTTATATATAAACTTGAATAATTAATAAGACAATATACTTACGAGTCCCCGACAACGGTAAGGACCTTGTGGCCACGGGGTGCCACAACCTGCTGCTCTGCCATGATAATATCTGCAAAATAACATTGCAACACATCATAAAAAGGTCTAAAAACCTGATAATATAAATACAGAACATTATGGAAACTCTACTTACTGACGGAAATAATAATGTTAATATTTAATCATCATTAACATCTGACTAGTCAACATTAACAGTTTCTATGTCCTCATTGCTAGATGAGCTTAGTTCAACTTCATCCTCACTGTAGCAGCAGATGCATACAAACGTTGAAGTCTAACAGTTAACGAAAAATAATACATCACTTTCCAAGCTATTTTTTTCTTCTTCTGCCCAGGTATGCGAGTATCATGCTTATAACTAGGGTGTGTACAGATTTTGCATTCACGCAGATCATTGTCTTCATTCCAAAATATCATGCAGTTATTTATACAACAATCAATCTTCTCCACAGGCAAACCTAAACCTCTGATCAATTTTTTTGTACTGTAAAAACTATCCGTCATTATGTTATCAGCAGGAAGCAATTCTAACATCAACTGACAAATGTCGTCATAACATCTTTCTGAAAAATGATGTTCTGCTTTCATATTTAATAACCTTGCAGTAGCTGATAATTGAGAATGACCAGAGGGAATGTCTTTCCACACTTCTCTTTCACTAGCCTTTAACATTTCATATAGTTGCTGATATTCAGGTGTTGGTGTTTCATCTATATTAGAATAATCAACTGTAGCATTCATCGTATCATGAACCATTGATTGCATTGCGATATCAATATTAATTGATGCTTCAGGAGCGGTAACTGTTGCCCTAGATGACGAACCACCAGAAGGTCCAATTGGTTCATATAAATAAGGTTCTCCGTGATAGTACCAATTGTAGTAATTTGGCACAAAATCATTTCTACATATATGCATTTTTACAGTATCCTCATCACGGAAAACTCTATTTTGACATTTTTTATGATTGCATGGACACCGTAACTCAGCACCATTCATACATTCAGGGTGAGTTTTAGCAAAGTTCACAAACTGTTCAACTTCAGCAATAAAATCATCTCTGATAAATCCTTTTTCTAATCGATTGTACATCCAAGCTTTGTTCATAGACATTTTCACCTAAAACTAATATATTGAGAACTAAAAATTAACATACATTAAGATACTAACACAAAACAAACAAACGGACTATATTATGCTATAAATTAACATACTAACATAACATATTTCTAACTTTAATCATGTTAAATGACATACAGTATAATTTAGTAAATTTTACCTGAATATGTGTAGGTCAACTGGAGAAAAGCAGCAAATGCTACCTGTTTACAAAATAAAAATAATTTAGCTAAAAAATTAAGACAAAATATTTTTCAAATTTCTCGTGCCTGCCGGGCGCAGAAGGCCGCAGGCGGCCTCCTCCGGCCGCTGGCGGGCACAGAAGGTCGCAGGCGGCCACCGCCGGCCGCTGGCGGGCGCAGAAGCCCGCAGGCGTGTGGGCGAAGGCCGGCGGCAACTGCCGCTCGCCGAAAAAAAAGGAAAAAAAAACCAAAAACTAACCTGCGATCGGGAACGGGAGAACGAAGCGATCGGGAACGGGAGAACGAAGCCGTCGGCCGCGCGCGTGTGAGGGAAACAGGAGGTTAGGGTTTTTTTAGGGGAACTTGCCGACGGAATATGAATTCCGTCGGTACACTTTAGGTTTTATCGATGGAATTACTAATTCCGTCGGTAAAACCATTAATTTACCGACGGGATGACTTATTCCGTCGGTAATATTGTTAGTTCTCCGACGGAATTAATATTCCGTTGGTATCACACAGTTATACCGACGGAATGATTTATTCCGTCGGTAAAAAGTAGAGTTTACCGACGGCATATTAATTCCGTCGGTAGTCCCGTCGGAAACGCTGGTTTTTTTTGTGGTGATTACAAGAAATTGATATGTTGAATATATAGGGCCCTAAATGAGCCGAGTTGAGCCAAGTTTTGGGATATTTAAGTTTGTTTGATAAAGTAACTGAGTCGAGCTCAGTCCAACTTAAAATGAACTAAGCTTTTTAAATAATTGTTTAATCTTGGCTTAGTTTATTTTTTATGAGTTTGAGCTTGTTTGAAATTTGACTTGAGCTTAATTTGTTTAGATGTTATCGAGCTCTCAATTCAAGCTTGACTTGAGCTTAGTTCAAGCTTGGTTCATTTAGATATTATCGAGCTCTCACTTCAAACTTGTTTGAATATTGTTTGAAACGGTTAGTTGTTTGATTGGTTATTAAGCTTAATAATTTAAACTTATTTGTTTATTTTATTTTATTATTTATTTAGCATATTGAAAAGAGTTTTATTAATAAATATAATTCGTAAATATTGTTCATGAATGTTGTTCACGAACATTGTTCACGAATGTTAACAAGCTAAACATGAGTTCAGACTTATTTATTTAATTTAACGAGCTGTTCAAAATTATTTATTTAATTAATCTTATATATATTGAACGAACATAAATAAATTTTTATCAAGATAAATATTAAATTTATTTATGAACGTTTAATTCATCAACACTGCCAAAACTTCGCCGAAGCCAACTATAATCTTCCAAAGCTATGAGAAACGGTGCATGCCAATTTCAACATCGATGAAAGAAAAAAATTGTGTGAAAGGAACTGAGGGTCAATGAAGAAACCTACGAGTGGAAGAAGAATCTGGATGGCCCAGTTTTGTCCTGTATCTACCTCATCACCTTTGAACTGATCGCGAAAAAGGCTATTTGACCACCTAGGCAAGTGAATGAACAAATGACCGATGGAAAATTTTCTTAGGATTGAATGGGTCGTTCAGTGTATTTATAAATGTGGTATTTTATGATAATAATGTACGGAAACAAGTCTCCTTGTGATGAAGTCAGTTCTAAATTCAAGATCTTGGCGACACTTTGCTTTTAAAGCCCTTACCACCTTAATTAGCTTCTGATATGTCAAAAAATTTAGAATTTTATTCTCTGTATATTACAAGAAACTGATATGTTGAACACAGCCGAAGCTTCCCCGAAGCTAGATAATGCTTGGTCATTTCCAACAGCACAATCTCAAAAAAAACAAAAAAAAAAAACGGTGCATGCCAATTTCAACGAAAGAATTTAAGTGTGAAAGGAACTAGCTAGAGGGTCAACAAAGAAGCCTACGACTAGAAGTGGAAGAAGATTCTGCCATGGCCAGGCTTTGTCTTTTCTCTACATCTTCACCTTTGAATTGATGGGGAAAAGAAGGATATTTAACCATCCATGCAAGTGATGCTTTACAATGGATGATCATGTAGGTAGATAGTACATAAAATATTGTCATCATAAAATTTAAGATTCAAATCTCGATAAAATCGAAGTAAATGTCTCCCTTATGTGTTAGTCATTATTTTAAAAACTAACAACCGCTCGTGATTTACCTCCTCCGTGTTGACCCTGGAACAAATTGACGAGGGTGTTGCGGGCGAACATATTCATCTTTTGTCACCATAAATCAACAAATGGTGTTCCCTTGGAGTGGTATTTTGGAGTCGAAACTTAATATTTTGAAGTCGAAACTTAGCACGTATGAGTAGTTCTTTCTCTATGTCTTAGCCATCTATACTAATGACTAGTAGTTATTCAGGATTTACCTCCTTCGTGTTAATCTAGAGACAGATTAACTGAGACACTAGGAACCAATGTGTTTCGCTCATCTAACGTCTCCACTAATTCGTCCCTAAATTAACCAAAAAAAAAAAAAAAAAAAAAAAAAAAAAAAAGATAGAATATGTTCAGACATATTAAATTTTAATCCCAAAACCTCTGGTAAATCGACAAAATATATTAGATTAATGTAATATATTCCAGAGTTGTAGGATTAATCTCATGCATCAGCCATCTCTTTCTTTCCCATCTAAATTCAATTCATTTCCAATTTCAACAGTGCGAGCGAGCTTCAACGAGTCTCTAATGGTTCACTCAGCAATTAAGTCAGACGGCGTTACTGAGAACACATGAACTCGGAAGCGGTCCAAAGAAGAGGAGGTGGCACCTCCCCCAGCATCTCCCCGCTCCCGTAGTCACCCAGCAGCTCGCTCAGAAATCCCAAGTCAAACTCTGACAGCAGCGTGTCCTCCTCGCCGGCCGACCAATTCCTGTCACGCCTGCTGCTTCCGTTGCCGTCGTCGGCCGTGATGGTGGACGAAGACATGGAGCCAGCTTCTTGATCGTTAATCATGGAGTTAATGTAATTGGAGGAAAATAGTGGCGAGTACAGTTTAGAAATGGAATCCGTGGTGTGACTACTAGACTCTGACTTGACTGCGGCGGCGGGGAGCAAAGCAGGCGGTGGAGTTGTAGATGCATCCATCGCGGCGGTTGTGTTGTAACTTGACATGATCAGCTTCTTCTTGAGCTTGGTGTTCCAGTAGTTCTTTATATCGTTGTCTGTTCTTCCGCGGAGATGGGAGGCGATGATCGACCACCTAATTTCAAGACTCTAAACATATTAGCAAAGATTGCTCTTCAATTAAACTGTTGAGATGGTTGAATGCATCACCTGCTGCCGAGTTTACGGTAAAGGGAAAAAATGATGTTGTCTTCTTCCTCTGTGTATCCACCGTGCTTGATGTTAGGCCTGAGATAGTTCAGCCATCTCAAACGGCAGCTCTTCCCGCAGCGATTGAGTCCTGAAATATTTAAGCAACAATCAAAAAGGGAATAGGGCATCAAATTCATTAGTTAGCTCCTCGTCCTTTCGGTTTTAAAAAGGGATTTTGACGCGAATGCAAGCAAGAAACAAACAAAAATTAGTAAGAAGAAAACCTGCTTTGAGGGGCAGGGCAATCCAGTTGCCGCCGGTTCCATGCTTCTCTATGTAACTCCGGAGAACCGCATCCTCCTCTGGTAACCACGGCCCTCGCTTCACGTTGGCCTTGTCGCAGCACGGGGCTCTCCCCATCGATGGACCAACTCAAGACCAAGTACTTCTCCTAGAGAAGGACAGGAACAGGGGAAAAGGAGAAGAACAGAGGAAAAAAAATGGAAGCTTTCTTGATCCACTACGACCTAATGCTTCGGCTGTGTGTTTATAGGGACAGATCTACGACTGCTTCCTGTCGTTTCCTAATTGATAATTTTAATCAAAGTTTGATTCGAGACAAGAAATTTCTAAGAAAATTAACTCAGTCAAACGACTGTGCATGACTCCATCTGAGAAGAAGCTTCTGAAGTAAAAGAAGTCACCAGAGAGATTAAAATATCAGTCATAAAGGCAAAGACCTTTAAATTAAACAATAGATAAAAGTAGATGTAACAACAGTTCTGAATGAAAAAAGAGTTACCATTCAGCTTGAACACTTGTTTGCAGGAAAGTGCCCATAAAAAAATTTCAGACAGATGCGGAGAATTAAATTGTTTGCACTGAATAAGAGACAAATAGAAGTTACAATTCCTGTTGCAAAGAAAATTTCGGAAATAGAAAAGTTGCATACGTGAAAAATATAAATATTGTTTACTGAGCTGCCAAAAGAGATTTTTTTTTTTCAACTCAAAAAATTTCTCTTTTCGGTTCAGGATGTTCACAATCTCTCGCTTCTTCTTTATTTATGAGCTAGTTAACGCAAACGTCAATTCACGATGGATATTTTGATTCGAAAGCTCACTTCAATCCTTCACCAGTTCTGATACCCATCCCAAGTCCGGGGCCGCAGCGGATTCCGCCTCCGCTTCCTCCCTCCGGCGGCACTCAAGAAGCTTCGCCGTCATACTCCAAGCGTCGGCTGCAGCTTCCTCTGCTATGTCTCTCGTCTCTGCCGTCCGTAGAGCCCTCGCAGCGGAAGCCGTACGCCTCGTTTCAAACGGCATCACAGATTTCAGCTTGCTCAACCGCCGCTTGGTCATCGTCCCCACCACCTCGTCTATTGCCATGGGCGACAAGGGCGGCGAAGAGCCATCAGACAGCGGAGATATGGGGGTAGGCGCCAGCGTCGACGTCGGTGACGCAGAAAGCAGTATTCCACAACTGCCCTTGCCCGGCGACACGGGACTCGTTGGCAGGACGATGCGAAGCTCTTTCGGGGAGTGCGCGAAGAAGCACACGCGGCGAAGGCACGCAGCGCCGTCCTTGCAGGGCTGAGTCCGGTATCTTGCCGGGTGGAGCCAGGTCTCGAACACACCGTGGGCGTACTCGCAGCCCTCGCCGCGGCGGCATCTCCCGCCCTGACGGAAGTCAGAGCAGGGAGTGCCGGAGTAATGGAACCGCCGTGGGTCGCGGCGACGCGCCTTCTCTCCCGGGTGCGCGTAGGGGCACTCGGTCCAGTCGTGCGACCGCCCGCAGGGGCACCGCCGGATCTTGAACTCGTACATGCGGAAATAGTCGGAGGAGAACACGTCGGCCTCTGTGGAGTCGGGGGAAGAGCCGTCGTCGAAGGGGATGAACCGATGGAGGGCGAGTGAAACGTCGCCGATAAGATGAGGGTGCAGGTCGTCCGGGAGGCCGGGGAAGCCGCCTACGGGGAGGGCTGCGTAAGGTTGCATCCCGGCCGCGTAGTCCTCGGAGAGTGACCAGGGAAGGGTGTGAGAAGCCAGGGTGCGGTGGAATTGCTCACCAGGCTCCATTAATTAGGGTTTAGGGAACTGAGAAGGGATTTGAATGCCGGAGATGAACGAAGAATAAACTATCTCGATTTATAGTGACGCTGGGAACCGACGTCGATTAGCTGACAAAGGCGGTAGGGGAAGAAGGGACTCCACTTATATCACGACTCTGTTCACGAAAATCCAGTGTTCGGTGTAAACGTCCCAGCAGCCAGCGGCTACACAAGTATGGGCCTCTTCAGCGGTGACTTAAGTCGTGGCTGGCTTTGAATTGCCGCAGATGGAGGTGGAGGTAGAATGCGAGGTGTGAGGCGGGAGGGATGGACTAGGATACGTGGTGCCCAGCGAACGGACAAGTGCAGGACGTGGCGAGAGTGGCCGAATGGGGACCGCCGATTTATTGTGGGCCCTCTTATCTGTGGGCTCGCACACCGCACGGTTTCGTCGCGTCCTGTATTTATTAATGTTTTTTTATATAATATCTGGCAAATAATACCTTGAAATTAACATCGCATCGCTGTAGATTTGGTTTCCTTTTCATGCGTGTAACCCGAAATGACTCGGGTTTTGGATGTACAAGGGCTAGAATCCGAATCCAACCCGTTTCAACTTCTACAGAGTCCGATTATTCGGATTACATCCGCTAAATTGATGGATTTTGTATGGGCCAACTCGTTGGGCTACATTGAAGGCCACTACATCGAAAAATCTTCTCAAAACCGATGGAGATTGGGCCGGCCATCGCCCATCGGCCGATGCAACAAATCACGTCCGCAAGATGGCAATCGAACAGCCAAGATTCTACGACTCGACGATGTAATTGGACTTGATCACCGATGCTGATCCACATTAAACATCGCTATAAATATCAAAGTAACTGCTAAAGGGCGATGAACGATTTTGCCATTTACAACCTGAGATGGCAGAAGAATTTGTCGGCGTTTTCTTGTGGCGGCTAGGGTTTCTGCACGCGTTCTCTCTGCCCCTCTTTCTCCATTGAAACCCTGACCTATCGTCTGATCGTGCCTACCCAAACCAGGGACTATGGGAATTGAAGCGTGGATGTGGGCGTTGGTATAGTTCCAACCTCATAGTATCTCTCGATCTACTCCGAGCCTTGCGCTTGAGGTTTCTATTTGGGAGGAGATGGCCACCGCCAACCCCTTCGATCTCCTTGGATACGACGACAGCGAGGATCTGTCGCAGCTTCTCGCTGCGCAGAAACAGAAGAGTGCTTCCAAAAAGCCTGATGCGCCGGCAGTGACTGTCGCCGTTACTAAGCCGCCGGCGAAGTTGCCGAGTAAGCCACTCCCTCCCACCCAAGCCGGTAAGTCGCTTATTGGCCCTCATTTAATTGTCGCTAAGTATTATATGGGAAAATAGATTTCTGTTCACTTTTGGTTTCGGCCATATTTCTCGGCTACTCGAGAAATTGGTTCGAGTTAATGTCGTGTCGTTCGGATCCATAATTGGACGTGTATGTTACCTCTCTTGTGATGAAAAAATATTGCATTTTTCTCAGCTTTTCTTATATTTGCTATTGGTCTTGCAGTGAGAGAAGCAAGGGACGCGAGGAACAACTCTGGGGCTGCACGAGGAGGTGCTGGCCGTGGGCCTGGACGTGGTAGGGGCAGACGAGGAGATGGGATTAATTACAATCGTGAGAATGCAAATGACAATGCTCGTGGTGCTTCTCACGGGTATGGAGGTGTCGGTGGCCCTGTAGGCATGGAAGATGGTGGGAGGGAACGCCAGCCACGCCAGCCATACATTGGTGGACACCAAGGTGGCTATGGAGGCCGTGGTGGTTACGGCAATTGGGAGGCTGGAGGAGACTCTGAACGGCCTCCACGGAGAATGTATGAACGGAGGAGTGGTACTGGCCATGGCAATGAGATGAAACGTGAGGGATCTGGCCGCGGAAACTGGGGAACAGCAACTGATGAGACTACAGCACAATTGTGAGTAATCAATTTGAAATTTAGGAAGCTGTATGGTATAAGTGTATATTTGTTTGTTTGTATGATTGGAACTCTTGTGCTTTCTTATACAGTGAAAAAGAGGAAATTGTTAATGCTGATGAAAAGATTATTGTTACTGAGAAGCAGGAGATGGATCAAGTTCCATCATCTGAGTTGAAAAAGGATGTCACAGTCAATGAGGAAGAAAAGGAAGAGGATAAGGTATGCATTTTTGTTCAAATACTTACCTAGAAAATTTTATGATGACATCTTGCTCAATGGTTGTTGCTACTTGGATGTCTTCATTGTTGGTAGGTTTTCTTTTTGACTTTTCATGTATCCCTATAAGCACAAAAACCTTGCTCACAGGTCATGGTTATGTATCCAACATGCAATGTCACTGGTAAATTGTAGACACTATGATGGTTTTGTTGATATATACAATGTAAGAATTTTTGCTGCATTTGAGCATGCACTTTCATGTTGTTCATCCATCCCTTGTTTAGCTAGCTTGGTGTTTCCAAAGTGTTATTTCTCTGAAATTCCGCATACTTACATGGGTTTCAAACTCGAGGAACATGCAACTGGCATGGTGGCCAAATGAGAAATAGCTGTTGGCCTTTTACATACTTTTTCAATCATTTAACAGTGACTGACAATCACCGTGTTAATCATATTGCATGTGCATGTGGCAAAGGATTTTTGGAGATCTTTATCTTGGTCATGCATATGTCTGTGGACTTTGAATTCTATTAATTTTGCAGTAGGGTGTTTTAAAGTTCTTTTGGTGGATCTTTTGTATGTCAGCAAATTCAAAAAGATTGTAGATTTTTTTTACTTGATGACTAAGATGGGATCTTGCAACAATGTGTCCTTTATGAGATAAAATGAGGTGAAAATTATCATTGGTTCTAGAAATTTGTCTTCTAATTAAATAGATGCCTATGTGGCTGTAGATGGAAGTTGGAATGTTGACTAGCATAAAATCGTTTCTATTTTTAAAATTATTCAGCTTATTGTTCCAAGGACGGTTGCTATATTTGAAGTCAAAGTATCCTGTTTTGATGCAATGTTTTAAGATAAACAACATTGCTATGGATATTGAATTCTGTTAATGGCAATCCCCCATTGGGTTGATTTGGTCATTGGTCTATAGGCTTGTAAGATCACTGTCTTCAAGAGTATTTTCTTAATGATATTCTAGAAACCCTGTTCTAGTAGTAGTTTAGAATGTACGGATCCCATTCTGAAGTGATTTTGACATGTCATAATTCAGCTCCCTGAGATTTTGATATCTAAAAGATAGTGGTCAAATGTTGCATTTAAGACACAACTTTTACTCATATGGAACTTTTTTCTTTAAATCTTCCATGCCATGTAGAACCTTATGATGTGAAAGGAAATTTTGATATTGTTTGTTACACAATACAATCCATTCCATCGTTTACATTCCTCTCTTTTTATTTGCCTCTGTAAGATTAAAATGTGTAAAATGCCACTTAATCCAGTGGCCTTTTTTGTTTGTTTAATAATCCTCTAGCACCACCTCATTTAAAAACCTTTATTCGGCACCGTATTCATCATGTTTTTTCTGACTTACTGAACAGGAGATGACTTTGGAGGAGTATGAGAAAGTGAGAGAGGAGAAAAGAAAAGCTTTACTTGCAATGAAAAGTGAAGAAAGAAAAGTTGAATTCGATGACGATTTGCAGTCCATGAAGCAACTTTCAGTGAAAAAAGACAACAATGACGTTTTCATTAAATTGGTATAGGTGTTGTTTACCTTTTTTAAAATAGACAATTTTGTCTATTTTATATAGTTGATGCAATGTTTGTTTGCAGGGTACTGGTAAGGACACAGGAAAGAAGAAAGAAAATGTCGAGAGGGATGAAAAGAGCAAAAAGGTAAATATAGTTGCTGCATACTATCTTGATTGTTGGTAGAGGCATTGTTTTCTGATGATAGTCCATTGTTGTTAGCCAATGAGTATCACTGAGTTCTTTAAGCCAATTGATGGAGAGAGATATTATACTCCAAGAGGCCGTGGGCGTGGTAGAGGCAGAAGTGGCAGAGGAGAGCAATTCGGAGGTGGATATGATCATGGAGCATCAAGCTTCACAATTGCTGCTCCCTCCATTGAGGATCCTGGGCAATTCCCCACCCTCGGTGGGAAGTGAGAGCAGCGTGCAATTTCCGTTTCCTCATCTTGATTTCTGCTATTCTGATCTCAGTCTTAAGTTCATGGATTGCGTGAGGATTCAATTAAAAATAAGTTATTTGTTTTACGTTGCATTGTCACTGCATGCTGATCAGTCAGAGTTAATTGATAAGGTGTTCAGGGTTTACATTAACTTTTGTTGTCTTTTGGTTGTCATGTTGCGAATTCATTCTCAAGTAGTTTTCTCTTAAATCTTAATCCTTGTGATTATTTCTTCCACGGATTCATTGCAGAACTGGAAGGTCAAGATCTTTTGCCACCATCTATTGCTTTATTTAATGCAATTCTGTTCCCACTTTTTCTTTTCCAGAATGAGTTTGGTCTACTTTTGGATTCTCTACAGTCACCATTGTTCAGTATGATAAGCGTATGATAAACCTGATGTCATATTTGACTGGCCTTGTGATTCACTGGTTTTGATTATACATTTGGCTTGAAATCAGTCAAAATTAGCACTAACTATTGATTATACATTTGGCTTGAAATCAGTCAAAATTAGCACTAACTAAGCATCGAAGAGAACACTATCAACCTCCTTCAAGTATAATTTTAGCCTTAAAACCTAACATCAAATCGACTATTGTTTAGCAATTCTAGAAAATGAAGCTTTGATATGACTTGTAGAATCATGTTTTGATCATTTCGAGTGGGTCAGGTATCTGAACTCAACCCACGGCAAATTTTGTTCATATGAAGTATATGAGGAGACCACCTTAAATTTGTAAGCTTGTCATTTAAAACATCTATCTATTCACGCTTCTTAATGTTCACACTTCTCCTTGCTGCTTCCCAGCTAACATGCAAAGAACAAGATCTACACAATTCAGGGGAATTGAACACCGAGGCTCCATCAATGTTTCTTTGATAATTGCTCTGTGTGGTAGGGCATATGACCACAGCTGTGCCACCTTCAAGAATCCTTCTTCCTTTTTGTCTTTTGGGGAGAATTGCAGTGCAAGCATTTGGCGGGCCATCGTTATTTTGGAATTTTTTTTTTCATTTTGTCCTTTTTAAAATTGTCAAAATATATCTTAAAAGTCCCTAAACTAATGTCATTTTACTATGTAGTAATAGAACTAGGATGGTCAAACGCATCTCTTATTACATCTTTATCATCCACTCCAGTGGCTTCATAGCTTACTACTCACGACTGTTGTCTCCGGCCAAAATTTGATTCTCCGGTTGTTGGAGCTCTGATCTAGCAAACGGAGGAAAGGATAGGTATCAAGACAGGGACGACGATAGTGACAATAAGAAGAGGATACAAGAAAGTGATTTTTCGTCCTCATTTTGACACCAAAATACCTTTTTTTTTGGATAAAAAAATAAACAAATAAACTCGATCTTAATGGAAATTTATTCAGTGGGGCTTTATTAATGCATGTGTGTGTATTCAATCGACTGACATTCCGCTGCTGTAACATAAATCATCCTAAACGAGCTTCTTATCATTTACTAACTGCATCAGCGAGCACATGGATGATTGAATTATCACAGGCAAAGTAAATGCAACACGACGATTAATTTGAGCTGTACGAAGAAAAACATTTCGCTTGCGTTTGAAATTATCAGGATCATTTGGAATATAAATGTGGTTATAGACTAAAATTATTAAAATTTTATTTCCATAATTTGAGTTATAATCTGGGAACCGACAAGTAGTTAATTGGTCTCGTTACTGCTGGAGGATCATCTGACCTCCGCTGCCATTGCACGTGGTTAGTACTTGTTTCGGACACACTTGTCCGAATCCTACCCCAACAAACCCAGGCGTTCGGTGCGCAATAATTGGTTGTGAAGATATATTCACAGCATGCGTCGAGATACGATTGGTGAGTACTAAACAACAGGTGCCCCACTAACAATTTCATTTCACTTATCAAAGGTAGAAGATTTTTCTACAATTAAATCTCTTTTTCCGGTCCAATTGATTCATATATAACGGTCGTTTTGTAGATAAATAGAATTTATATAAATAAAATTACTAATTTTAGAATTTATCTATTTGGTATATCTTTTTTATTAAATAAGATAATAATATTAACGTTAAAAAATTTTTAAGGCACTTAAAAAAACCAAATAAATCTTAATGGTAAAATAAAATATCTTGAAAAATCTGGAGAAAAATAATTCTAAAAATTCTACATGTTTCTACTCCCAAATTAAATGCAACCGTCACATTATGTTTCCTTTTCAGCTCTAATGCCGGTTTTTCACTCGACTCGTCTTGTATATTTTCCAAATAAAAATTAAAAAAAAAACAAATAAAATATTATAGTGAAATAATAATAATAATAATAATAATATATAATTTAAAATCTCATACGGTAAAAAAAAAAATGAATTGATGGGTTAAAAAGTATTAATTCAGGCACACCGCAACTCACAAAACAACCACCGTCCATTAACGCGGTAGATTGTCCGCCTGTCTCTGCTTGCCCCTTTTTTATACGGCAGCAGCGTGGAGCTCATTCACTCATCCATGGCGGACACTCCGTTTCTTCCCCACCTCTCCTCGCTGTTCTTCCTCCTCCTCCTCGTTGTGCACGTTAATGGACGTTCGAAGCCTCTGCAGCTTCGAACCCTCCTCGTTACCCTTCTCAGAAGTCCTGAAGCTCTCCTACCAGAAGAGTACGAGGCCCAAAGCCTAGCCACTGCGGTGGGCTCCCAGTCGGAAGCGACTCTTTCCCTCTCCTCTCTCCACTTCGATCTCTCCCACCGTGACTCTCTCCTTGCTCAGACCGCCTCCCCCGAGCAGATCTTCCTACTCCGCCTCGATCGCGACGACGCGCGGGTGGAATCCGTCCGCCAGATGCTCGCGGAGGCGGCTGCTCCGCCTCCGCGGAACGTCACTGGCCGGAAAGGGTTCAGCAGTAAGGTTGTGTCCGGCCTCGCGCAGGGCAGCGGCGAGTACTTCGCCAGGATTGGGATCGGGACGCCGCCGAGGTACGCCTACATGGTGCTCGACACCGGCAGCGACATCGTCTGGCTTCAGTGCGCCCCGTGCCGGCGCTGCTACTCCCAATCTGACCCGATCTTCGACCCTCGAAGATCCCGCACTTACGCCGCCGTTCCCTGCGGCGCCCCGCTGTGCCGCCGCTTGGATGCTGCCGGGTGTAACACCCGTCGCCGGAGCTGCCAGTATCAGGTCTCGTACGGCGACGGATCCGTCACCACGGGCGAGTACTCGACCGAGACGCTTACTTTCCGGCGAAGTTTCCGCGTACCGCGCGTCGCTCTTGGATGTGGGCACGACGACGAGGGCCTCTTCGTCGCCGCTGCGGGTCTCCTCGGCCTTGGCCAGGGAAGTCTATCTTTTCCGTCCCAGATCGGCCGAAGGTTCGGCCGCATGTTTTCCTACTGCCTGGTAGATCGCACCTCCGCCGGGGCTACGAACCGGTCCTCCACGGTGGTGTTCGGAAAATCCGCTGTGCCCAGAGCCTCCTCGCGAGTGGCTTACACTCCCATGCTGCGGAACCCCAAGGTGGACACTTTCTACTACATCGAGCTCACGGGAGTGAGCGTTGGTGGAACGCGCGTGCCCGGAGTCCTGACGTCCGACCTCCGATTAGATCCATCAACTGGGAGGGGAGGCGTAATCGTGGACTCGGGAACATCTGTGACGCGGCTAGCGCGACCGGCGTACGAGGCGCTGCGCGACGCCTTCAAGGCCGGGACGACAGGGTTAAAGGCGTCGCCGGGTGGTTTCTCGCTCTTCGACACTTGCTATAACCTCTCTGGACGGACGGAAGTGAAGGTGCCGACTGTGGTGTTGCACCTGGCCGGCGGTTCGGCTGTATCGCTGCCGGCAGAGAATTACCTTATCCCAGTCGACACCAGCGCTACGTTCTGCTTCGCGTTTGCTGGGACCGACAGCGGTGTGTCCATCATCGGCAACATCCAGCAGCAAGGGTACCGGGTGGTGTTCGACAGGGAAAAGTCAAGGGTTGGTCTCATGCCGCGAGGATGTTGACGGCGGCCGGATGCTGAAGTAGACCACGGAGCTTGGAGCAGATACTGAAGCTACTCTTTTTCTTTTTTTTTTAATCCAATTCAGGGTTTGCCCAGTGCACTAATGTGTAATGATATGAAGACAAAATGGTTACTTAATGCGAAAAATCATTATTACGAGCAATTGGATGTTTCAGATGATAACAAAAACAAAAGCCACAAATAAATGTAGACGACGGTGTATCGATAAAAGGGAAAGTAAAAGGAAGCTGCAGCCTGCAGCAGAGTACAGTGCGCACATGGGGAGGCCGATTCGACCTACCATCGTCTACCCCGTGCTTTACCAGAAGCCATTCAACGCAGTCCGTGCTTTACCAGAAGCCATTCAACGCAGTGCTGTAGCTTGTCCGAGTGCCTCAAGCACGCTTCCGCTTCCACACACTTGTCTCTTTGCTGTTTTTCTCGCGTTAATGCAACGGTGCTCTGGTTTAGCTGCCTCTGCTGCTTGTACTTTGGGAACTAAACTCTATAGCATTTTACATCAGATTTTGGGTTCCTCGCAACCCCTGCTCAATCCGATATGGTTCAACAAATAAACTACATTTGATTGATGCCTCGAGGTGGTCACAGAACTAAAACAAAATTCCTGTTTAAATGAAGGGCCAGCAGATGTTCCAGGTGAATGTCTGTGCACGTCAACTCTGTCTCATAAAATATCTAGACGCCATGATGTTTCATATGTGCTATGGAATTGAAACAAAGGTACACATGGGTTGGCTTACTGCACTGCTGCTTCAGCTTCCTCAACTTGAAGCAGTTCAGGAGGCAGTGCCTTGTTGTCTCCATGTTCTTCGAAGAATGGCAGGCTCCCTGGATTATTCTCCGCCAGGACGACCTTCACCGGAGTCTCTATAGGGTAACTATCAAGGATAAACTCAATTTGATTTCCCCTGATTTCCTTGTTATCCAAAAGAACCTTCATGATAATAAACAATAAGGAGAATTTTATTAACTGAAAGAACCTTAAACAGATGGTTAAATTGGAGGGGAAAACAAAAACAAATTTCTACCTTGACTGTTTTCACGAGAGCCGCTGAATGTCTCCTCAACATGGAATAAGTCTGTTCATACATGTCACATAATATTTCTTCTGTTTTCTGCGCAACATTGTCATCCAAATCCAAATTGATTGGAGGTTCAATGAGTCCGTAATGCTTGTACAGTGAGCCTTCAAAATCCAAGCGCGGACCTACAAACTTGGGTTTCTTTTGCCAAGGACTTGGCTCTCCATGTATGGTCATAGGATTTTCCAAGTTCCAACTGTTATGGCAATAAAAGTAAAGCGATGGATTACAATGGATTCAGAGTAAGATAATCTAAATTCTATTTTTTGGCCTGAAAGATAATGTATATATTCTAACACAGAGTATATTTACATAGTTAGAATTTTCCGAGCAAGGTAGGTGGCGTCTTGAAGGTACTTCAAGGAAGCTTTTGAAGTGTCTCGTCCATATATAATCTCTTCTGCTACTCTTCCCCCCAGGAATACCTTTTATCAAGGGATGCAAGCAAAAGGAAGAACTTAAATAGATCAACTGAGAAATAAATAAACATTATAGCTATCTAATTTATTACTAACCTGCAGCCGATGCAGTAACTGGGGCCTTCTTTCAAACACGTATGCTTCATCATCAAGATGATTAAATACAATTTGAGAAAGACTCTGCAAGTATTATTCAAAAAGTTAACTTGCGCGATTATTCTATAAGATCATGAAGTACATTAACCAGAGGATGTTTGCTTGCCGGCAAATATCAGTCCAGAACATTTGGTTATGCAAATTGTTTACAAGGTGCAAATACATCTATAAAAATGTAAGTGAATGTTTTAAAGAATGTTCTATAAAAATGATGATGCAACAGAGTCCAAATATACAGCCAACCAGGAGATTGTCTAGCTAGACATTATATATTTTATTTTGAAATTAGATAGTGTAAGGATACCAAAAGTGAAAATGTCTGATATTTTTAAAGCTTATACATGCATCTTAAAATACTTTAACTCATATCAAATAGTAATTGCATTTATTTTTCTGCAAGTGCTGCTTGTGGCCATAATTAAACACAACCAAATACCCTCTAAATGCATGCAGTAAAATAAATATTTATAAGATAGAAAGTAGCAATAGGAAGAAGCACCTGGCCCCGAGGAATTATTGAAATCCTATCGCATAATTCAACATTGGCATTTTCATACCGCCTCAGTAAATGTGAAGTTAAAGCAACTCCAACCTCGGTAACAGCCCTTCGACATTGCCCTTGATGACCCAAGTCAATTCCTGAGCGCTTAGGTCCTATTGTCAACCGATCAACTGCATCGTCCATGTCGGACTGAAGGATAAATTCATGTCCATTCCTGACTGATACCAGGGCAGCATCTTGCACCAACTGCGCTAGCTTAGCTCCTGACCATCCTATAAACATTTTGATTTGGACTCAATTTTAAGTTGTAGAAACGGCAATAATAATGAAAAATCAAACAAGAAGTGCCTTAAGTCATCCCATTGCAAAGCATTAGTTGCATTCCTTAATAAAGTGTTGTTGAAACAGACAAAAATGGATTAAACCTCATTATCTAGGCTATTCCTAGTCCACTGTTGAAATTTTCTCTTTTAATAAAAAAAATTAAATGATTTCACTGTCCAATACATGACATGATCATAAAGATGGATCTATATTTCATTCTTAAGCTCTCAATGCTTTTACAGGACTAGATTACTGCATCACATTCAACGCGTTTACTAATTGCCTTATTGTCTTAATATTGTCATTGATGTGTATCCACATGCATGTTTCATTGATCTTTTCATTCGTGAAATTATGATTTTTCATTCAACATGATAACTAACTATTCATTGGAAAAGGCAAAATTGAAAATTGAAAATAGAAAAAAAATTCTCAGAGGGTCATACCAGGCAAATTTTTAGCATATGTTGACAAATCAACAGTTGGTGACATTTTAACTTTACGAGCATGAACCCTCAAGATATCGAGTCGTCCCTTTGCCCCAGGAGGACGAATTCTTATCTAAAAGGAGAAGGAAACAACAAACATAAGTGATAGCTAAATGAGCATAGACTTAAAATATTTCTTTAAAACAAATCAAGATGGGTGGATGATCAGTGAAAGATCAAAGACAGCAAACTACATTCATTCGGCTAGAAAAAAAACCTTGCGGTCAAAGCGACCAGGTCGAAGAAGTGCAGGATCTAATAGATCCCTACGATTTGTAGCACCTATAAAAATCACACCTTTTCCGGTATCAAAACCATCAAGCTCTATCAGTAGTTGGTTAAGTGTAGTCTCTCTCTCTTGAGTTGCCGCATTGTAAAGGTGGTTGGTAGTTTTCTTGTAAATTCCTTGGCGCCTGCAACAACAAGAAGTCATAAGGTCCCATTTATGCCAAATGTAATTATAAAAGTCAGATTAGTACAACTTTTCCTACTCAGGTAAATGCTAATCTGTCCATCTCTCAGTTTGCAATTTTGCATATAATGTGCTAGGCCATACTTCACTTGAATGGTTCACTGAATAATATAATCAATGTCTAAATTTGTACTACATACCCTCAATATAAGGGCAAGAACATTGATACAAAAACATGGCTGAGCAGAAGGCATCATTACTCCCATATCACTATAAAATGTGCACATTTCACTCATTTTACAATAAAGCAGCTTGTGATTCTTAGCAACACCATTCTTAGTAAACTGTAACATCAAGATAGACTCGAAGGAACAATGAAATTATAACAACAAGACTACCAACTGCAGAAGTGAAACAAGTAGGTTCTATAGGGGGATGAAACAACAATTTTGTAACTTATGTATAGTTCACAATAACAATTAAGAAAGGATATGGTGATAAATTGATAGAAAACTAGATGGAGAAATAAAACCATGACAACATTTCAGTAAATTGATCTCAGAAGAGAATCACATTACCTAGTTCCCAATGCGTCAATCTCATCAACAAATACAACTGCTGGTCTGTTTACCTGGATACACAAATTATCAGATCAAATTTGACTGCTACCATGAACATAACCCTTCTACACATGAGAGTTTCTCCCAAAACAAATATATTATCAACTCCAACAAAAACACCATAACTTGTTGACCACATGTGGTCCAACCACTCCCAAGACAATCAAGAAGACAACTGTTGCTTTATAGAGCAGAAAGAACGAAGAGATAACCATAGATTTGTTTGGATTGCGTAGCAGAATCTTAGTAATTCACTAACCATCAAAGTACACAAGTCATACATAGATTCATCATTATCTAACTCAAGCTTACACAATTTGATATATGCATTTGTTCTGAATTGATACTGTTAGGATTGCTGTTATTTGTAATTCTTAGATTCGTGATGCAACTTCTGACAACAAATTAGCATTTCCTAGCCATGACTAAGCCAAGGACACTACTGTAATTTCCAACTGTAAATAGGTTCAGAAAAGTTGAAGACATGGAAGTGAGTGAGTACACAAGTTTGAAAGATAGTTCATGCTGAAGGCATTGACCTGTTAATGCCTTCATAAAACTTCACATGTTAATGTCAATAGGTCTTTAATGTAAGTGAATGTTTAACAAGTAAAGACATCAATACCTTAGCTCTCTTAAAAAGGTCTCTTATACGAGCAGAACCAACACCAACCAGAACTTCAACAAACTCAGAACCAGCCATTTGATAAAATGGTACACCAGCTTCACCAGCAATTGCCTTTGCAACAAGAGTCTAAGAAGCAGTAAAAGGTGGATCAGATTTGTAAATTCATTAATAAATTAACAAATTGTAAGAGTGACAAACCTTTCCACAGCCAGGGGGGCCCTCCAAAAGCACCCCATGGGGAGGTTTAATCCCCATCTTATCAAATAGTTCTGGATTCTTCAAATATCTCACAAGCTAAACAAAGTTATCAAAGTTAGAAAAACTAACTTGTTGCATAACAAAAAGTAGCATATTGAAACTCGAATTGGTTTTCATAGACAGAACTTGGTAAATAACTTTCAAGGAAAATAATATCAAAAAACATGTTCAGTCTGAGTATAAATCCATCCAGACGAGAAACATGAGTAATTCATAAAAAAGGTTTGACCAGGGCCCAAAATGCTTAAACCAAAGTAAATTATAGTTCACCAATCATAATCCCCTCCCCCAGAACACATTAAAGGGTTGGCATTCCCATAAGGACCAAATTGTAACTCGTTCTCCAATCTCACTCCTATTCAGATGGCACATGAGGTCCAATCCAACGGGAGCTGCACCACCACAAACAACCCTTTTTGATTGGAGCACCTAACAATGCCTATGGCAAGGCCTGCACTGGTACTTAATTGAATCCAATGGGAACTGCACCACCAAATGTAACTCTTTTTGGTTGGAGCATTTTAACAATGCCTAGGGCTAGGCTTGTGCGGATACTAAATTTTTACAAGCAACCCAAATGAGAGAAGTGGCAGCTCTATGATAACCCAAAATGCTCAAGCCTAAGTTAAGGTAGCTTGTGCAAGGATTGCAATTCCATTCCCTGTTAACGTGCAAAAAATTTCATTTTTCCATCAACTGACCCATGGAACAATTCAAAACCTAAAAACATCTCCCTAAAGCTTTCATGATGATGCTATTGGTGCGGGAAGCATTCGACGATTGAACTCAAGTTTTGATTATGGCAAAGAGATTCAAAATTAAGTTTAATTGTTATCTAACATTTTGAATGAGCTTGTAGGAAAGTCCTAAGTGTGTTTAGGCAAAAGTCCTAGCTGCGGTTAGGCAGGTGGAAAACCCTAGGGGGTGGTAATCCTAGGTCATAGGGGGTGGTAACCCTATGCGAAAAGTCTTGGCAGGTCGAGGGCTTCAGGCAAAAGTCTTAGGGGGTGGTAACCCTAGGTGGAAAGTCCTGGTGTCGCGAACCAGGTGGAAGACTGGACGGGTCGAGGAGCGGGCGTCCAGCAGAAAGTCCGGAAGCATCGAGAGCCGAGCAAAAGTCCAGTCGATCTGGAGGATTGCACTGGCAACAGGTAACTCTCCTGAGAGGAGTAGGTGAGGACGCATTCCCCGTAGAGGGAGCAGTAGGCGTCGGGTCGACCTAGGGTTTCCGGTTGGAAATCCGAAGTAGACCCGGACAGTCCAGAGATTGTCAAACATCTTTCTTATCATATCTATGTGTGCTAACCTTGTCTTGCAGGGTATATGTATATTTTGTAGACTAACACGTTGTACAGGGACACAAGAGCACACTTGGCCTCGGATGAACAGTGTCCAAGGCGCCTCCATGGAGCTTGGAGGCGCCTCGAGTGCAAGCCAGAAGAAGTCAGCGCAGCAGAGCTGGAGGCGCCTTGGACCAGAGCTTGGAGGCGCCTTGGAGTGGCTTGAAGGCGCCTTCAAGTGGATGAGGTGCGACCGAATCAGTGTTGATCCACACGGCTGACTCGACGGGTTGAAGGCGCCTTGGATGAGCTTTAAGGCGCCTTCAGCAGTGTATAAAAGGAGGTCTCGAGTAGCAATCTAGAACATCACCTTCCAAGACATCTTTGAGCTACAAACTGCCAACGAGACAATTCGGACGAGCTACGATAAGTCCCCGACGACCCGGAACTTCAATATTTCTATTTTAGAGTTGTCGGTATAGTTTCTTTTATTGCACTTACTGTAATACTAAATTGTACACTTTGCGATATTATAGTTGTTGCCCACCGAAAGCGATCAACGATCGCGGGCCTTGGAGTAGGAGTCGCTCAAGCCTCCGAACCAAGTAAACCCTTGGTGTCTTCTATGTTTGTGCTTATTTCTTTTAATCTTTCCGCTGCTTTATTCTGAACGAGTTTTACGATTCCGAAACGAGTGAAAGCCACGAGCGCTATTCACCCCCCCCCCACCCCCCCAAGCACTTCTCGATCCAACAGATGCTAACACAAAACAAGGTATTTCAAGATAGGGTATGGCGTGAGCCAGCAATGACTTTTGTGAGATGTTTTGGATCGATATATATACTCCCTAGAAATCAATTGAATTTGCACAGCTAAGGTAACCTAACCAAATATGAATTAAGCTCAGCTCTAATTTACTCCTTACAAGTCCAATAGACATTATTTTAACAAGCAATGAACTAAGTCCAATGAGCTAAGCTCTAAAACTCCAAGACAACTATTGTATTTGTGTTTAACAAGCAATTTAAATTCTGCAGTCAAAAACCAAGCTTAGAAATTCTCAAAAGCACTATCACAAATGCTAAGCTTCAGTTTCATATTGTAAATGTTGAACCATTTAATATTATCACAAAAAGCTTGCATTCAGAAACCAAGCTCAGAAATTCTCAAAAGCACTATCACAAATGCTAAGCTTCAGTTTCATATTGTAAATGTTGAACCATTTAATATTATCACAAAAAGTTTGTTGAATATTAAGACATTACCCAAGACATCTAAATACTAATAGCAAAATTTAGCCTGCTAAATAGTTTATTCATCCTAAATACTTATGTTAAATGAAGCAGCATTAGATTTAATCAACATTTCTTCTAAAATATGAGATGCTATAAAAATTTCACATGGCTTATGAAGATAGGCAATAGCAAATATCTAAGAGACAAATGACTTTTCCTTAGTGCATATTGGTACAAACACTAACCTCCTGCAGTTCTTCTACTGCATCATCTATCCCTGCCACATCACTGAATTTGACTCCAGTAGAACCCTGAAGACAGAACGAGATAACAATTCTGTGTGTGTCTTTGCTTTATTGCAACAGTGAATGGAAAATAAAGCATATTCACCCATATGAACTTACATCAACTCGTGCCTGTGGCTTGGAGTGTCCAAATTCAATCCCTTGCCATATATCCTGTCCAAAGCATGTCCATATTAGACGAGATGGTCAGGTCAAGGAATCACATTGAACCATTCAAAACAAAATAGCAGTAAAACAGTATAGAAGCAGTAGGAAAGTAATCACCCATTTCCTATAATTCTTCGGTCTTCTTGACAGAGTAAATCGGACAAGGAGAACCATTGTAACAAGAACTAACATGATGGGTTTTAACATTTGCAAGCTAGCAGAGACACCACCATAAGTGTAGAATCCATACATTCTGGAGAAAAATCCACCTTCAGTGAACAAATCAAGAATATTTTCCCATATTCGTTCTGCAATACTGGAGATTATACCCAGCACAAACTTCACAACAGGCTTAGATAGAGGCCATACGACATATGCAGTAGCAGCATACAGAAAACTGGTTACGGCAAAAGCTGCAGATGCTGCAAAACCTGCAATCACAGCTCCAGCAGCAGCTATTACTGCTGTCATCATCCCAAGTTCAACCAAGAATCTGCTTGTAATTGAAGATGCTACAGGGTGTGGGTATTCATGTAACTTGCTGATGTAGGACTGCACATGGAATTTAATAGTCAGTAAAACATGTAAAGAAACTAGATACTGTTAAACATTTATGCATATGTAACCATTGTTGTCGTACGAATTTGAGTCTCAACCATCTGGAACCCATTATATGGATCTTATCCTTATATAGGGCTACATTTTACAGACACATAATCTCCAGAACTTTTAAATTATTTTTGTTTGTGTTAGAGAAGTTTTTTTTTGTCTCTTTCTCTGCTCACACCTTCAACTCAAACTGATTCAACTTGTTAACTATAAAATTGATGGTCATCTTTGAATATCTTCATATTAGTTTAACATATTCTCTCATTTTATCTCCAATGAAGATGCATCTAGGTGCTCCTATTTGGTTAGCATATTTGATTTTATATTTTTATATTTAGCCACTAGTGTCACCGAAAAATAAATTTTCATAGGAGTGTCGAATGGATGGGAAGAGATAGTTACTTGAAAAAAATAAAAATAATAACAATTTTGGGTTGTTATCCACTTATTCATTCATCTTCTAAACAAGACTGAGTAATTTGAACTCATGATTCAACTACAAAAGGTGCAAAGTAATATAGCTTCATAAAAAAGAAAAGTGTTTTGATAGTAATGTGGAGCACCGTATGAATTGAATACTAATAAAACTTACCTAGAAATTCATCTTTTATATCCAAATCATCTGGAGCTACAAGAGATATAAAGAAAAAAGAATTCGGAACTGTGTTTAAGAAACAAATAATTTATGGTTTAGATGGGATCTACAGATATATGAACTCAGAACTTTGTTTCAAATGATAAAAGTGTGAGCGCGTGTGCGTGCACGCGTGCAGCCAGACTTGTTTGATTTGTATCATAAAGTAGGAATAGAAGATTGATAGACAACCGTGGTATGTTTCTCAATTTCATACTGTGGTCCTCTGTATTCCTCCAATGCTACCCGTGCTTGATCTGAATTCAGCCTAATCACCCTGAATAACAAGTAGAAAGGGTCTATATAATTCTCAAAATGTACACAAAAATGTTGAAAACACACACACAAGAATTAATACACTGCGCTTACCATTTTGTTTTTTGAATGTTTTCGTCACCTGGAATCTCCTTCAAATGGACAACAAAATATCTGTATTGGAATTCAGAAGAGTCGTCGATTATCGACTTCGATGTCAACAACTTTACTTTTCCAGCACTAACGTGTTTCTGAAAATCCTCGAAACTCATCCACGGAAGCTCCTGTATGTTATTGTCGAACTCTTCCTCTTCGGATAAATTCTCCTTGAACACCTCTTCAGGAACATAAAGTTTACCCTTGAACTCCCTCAGAAGGTCCTTGAGATACACCGGATTTTCTGCCTCGCCTTTCTTCCCACCACCGGTCCCACTCTCCTCCTTCCCAATCGTAGACTGCCCTAACAGTCGTTTGACAAGCTGAGTTAATCCAGAATCCGAACCCTTCGCCTCTGCGTACTTCTCCCTCAGCGTAACAAACCGATCTCCGACCAGGAATTTGGGCTCCACCTGGCTAGGGTTCTCTTTTAAAACCTTAGTAACGAAATCATCCTCCTTGTCACCGGCGTCTCCATTTCGACGGGCATTGATCTGCTGGAGTACCACCGTCTCACGGCGATTCCAATCTCCATAGACCGTTTTCCCCCATAGGTGGAAGGGATGGGGTGGTCGGAGAGGGAGAAAGGCAGGCGGAGACCGGTGGAGGGCGGCGGCGGAGCGGCGGCGTGATCTGGCGAAGACCCTGCAGGTGAGAAGGGCATCGCTTGGCGGAAGATTGAGAATGAGCATCTCGCCGCAGGCCCTCCGATTGCTTCGGAGGGGAAGAGAAGCGCAGCGCGGTGGTCTATCCGAAGCGGCCGGGTTTGGGTTGCGCGAGATTGCGATCCGCTGCGCCAGACAAACAATGGTTAAGCTTAGAATTGAACTCGTTACAGCACTCAAAATCCTAGTCACCAACTCCCAAAGGACTTCGAATTGAACTCGTTACAGCACTCTTTAGAAAAAACAAGTACGTGCAAAGTTAAATATTTTCAATAGTAAAAGTAAAATTTGCTGATGGGTCGATCAGATCTTACTAATACACATCCATTATCAATCTGGATAACATGCGATGTAGTGAAATTAATGTGATCAGTCGTTTCCATCATATCACATTAAATACACTGGTCAAATGAGGACAAAAATCACCATCGCCTGTTTCATTGATGACCATGATGGCTGTTCTAAGGTAAAAGCTCCAAGACCATTCAGCAATCACTAGAGAGAGAGCTAGTAAAATCTTCAAAAGAACGGTAATATCTCTTAAATTCGTGCCTAAGCATCCTCATTAAGGTCGTGAAGAGCCCAGCCCACAATGGTCGAAAAATAAGAGAAACGAAATAAGGACACTGTACTCAAATGGGCCCAAGTTGGGCCACGTAAATATTTGAAAATTCCCTAAAAGTCGCTGTTTCTAGGGCCTAACGCGAATCTGAAAGCATGGAAAACCTTTCGCCTCTGCGCGAGAAAAAGATACATTGGACGATGGATCCTTTCGGTCGCATATGCCTGTTCTATGCGAAGCGTTGTTAATTGTGGTCACGGGAAATGACTCGGCGCTTCACCCGCATTGCATCCGGCGTCGCATAAATTTTCAATCTTTTCGGATTTTTTTTATTTAAGCCCATTTTGTTTATTAATCTACGAAACGACGCCCATCGATGTGCATCGAGTAAGGGTATTTTAGGGACGTCAAATTCGATGGAACTACTATTATAGTCCATTGTTAACCCGTCGTCTCCCTTGTGGCTTCTCCTCTCTCTCGTTCCTCTCTCTTCCTCCCTCGAAACTGAATACCTGCACTATCCCTCTCTGGCTCAATCTGATTGCTTGCCTTTGCTTCTAGAATTCGTCCGCCGGATAACGAATCAGTGAAGGAATCGGGCGTCTCGCCGAAGAAAAGTCCGCAATCTACACGATCTGCTGTACGAATTGAACTGCAAAGAATGGGGGGAAATGGACCTTGAAATCCTTCTTCCGTTCAACACGATGAGGTTACATAGATCCCTCCCTATTCTGTATGCTTTTGATGGGTTCCAATTCATGAGTTTTTTGCGCGTGTTTTCCAGAGGCCTTGTGGCCAGAGAGCAGTTTTTGTCTCTCGTGCCTTTTGTTTCGAAAAGATCGTGTTTTGAAGAGGATGCGACCGCCAAGTTGTTCTGTAGATGGTGTTTGTTTTCTGTTTATGTTTCTAAATACCTTTTTTGGCTATCAGGGTAGTGGATTGCGGTGATTTAGGCTAGCTTTCGCCGTTCTCGAAATCTAAGACTCGACTCCGGAGCTTTTCTTCCCTGGAGCAACAGTAGCTTTTATTCTCGATGATGTCTTCATTTGCGATTTTTTTTTTCTGTTCGAGAAATGCATCTTTTGTTCTACCTATGTTTTTGGTCCTTTTGTTCCTCGAAGAGGAGCATGACTACCCGGTGGTTGTAGTTTTTCTTAAGGATGTTGTGGTTTTCTATTTGACATCTTGTGGTTCCAATTCCTTGCTTTGATGGTTTGACACCCAAATTTCTTTACAAGGCGAGTTGTCGTTTTGAAGATATTCAGATCGGAGGTTTTTATTTGTTTCTTTCGTTAAGAGTATTTCCATTGAGGAAATGGCGATCGCATCTTCTGTGGCTTCATGGCGAGAGATATTGTAGATAATGCAAAGTGGTTTTTCCTCGTATTGTAGAAATATCCGTCTTCTTCATTGTTGTGTATACTTTCCTTTTTTTTCTTCCTCATCGTTTGGAGTTCTTTCTATCTGCAATTATATGATCAAGCATCTTTTGCTGATCGGCGACCTAATCATCTAGTCGGCGGTTTTGAGTTTTGTTAACGCGTTGTTGCTTCTTGTGTTGATCCTTTAGGTCTGCCGTGTTTTTTTTTTTTTTTTGCCCATCTATCATTCTGAGGTTGTAGAGCCAATTTTGGATAAGAATGGAGTTAAAATTCTCGGAGGTGGCTACCGGCTATTTTCTGATCTTTCATTTTAGGTTTGTTCTTAGATGGCTGCTTCGGATCCATCGAATCCCTACTCCTCCGTTTTGTACCAAAAGGAGTATCTTTCCCATTTTTAAGCTTTGATTTCTACTTCATTTCCTGCGAACTATTACTGCGGATCGGCGATCCTTAGTTGTCCCAAATGGATGCATAGTAAGATTCAAGTCTTTTTGAGGTTGATTCTCGGATTGGTTTGAGCAAAAAATCATTGTCGTCGTGTTTTTCATTATCCTTTTTTTCTTCCCTTCGACTGAAGAATTTTAGCGTTTACGTTTCGTTGTTTCGAGTTATTGTTTGGATATTGGAGATTTTTGTTGATTTTTTGTGTGTTAATCGCCATTCCTGATCTGTTCCCACTTCATTCGACATGGCAGATTCCAGAGACTAAACAGCCCAGACATCGTCGTCCTCAGCAGTGGTAGAAAATCAGGCTTGAAACCGTCGGAGGAATACGACGCCGTGGAGGACAACGGATTCCCAAGCTGCTCACCGCTGGAAGTTAAAGCATTGAAGGGAAAACCCAACGCCGCCTCGGACTACCGGTCCCCGAGCCGCGATCCGCCCTTCTTCAATGTCTCCTCCTCGGAGGCGGCGGTGCACACCTACGGCATACCTTCCTCCTCCCTCACTTCTACCCTCCCGGCTCCGACGAAGGATCTCGGCAACCACCAGGTCAACGGGGCGAGCCACGGCGACGTCCTCTTCCAGTGGGGGCACCGGAAGCGGTCGCGCTGGCTGAGGACAGAAGCCCGCGCGTCGTCAGTCGCAGCACCGGCGGCAGCGGAAGGGAGCGAGTCGCCGGCCCACTCGAGGCAGATGGTCAAGCTCCAACGGAGGTCATCGGCAGCCCCAGCGGCCGCTGCAGCCCTCGCCTTGCCTACTCCCTGCGGGCCTTACGCTACCAGAACGAGGCCATGCCATCCCGGCCGCGACTCGAGGGCGTCTCTTGCCAACAGGTACAAGTTTCTTCCTCTGTTTATCGTATTGCTTCACATCAACTCCTTCCCTCTATTCTCAACCTTTTTTCACCATTCTTTGAAAGAGAAGGTGAATAGACGAGAAGGATCAGGGATCATCATACACCTCGCCCAATTGGGATAAAGATCCTACCTTTGTGTTTATTTCCATCATGCTTCTTGTGTAGATCTGTTCGACCGTCTCGGTTTCATTCATGTATTACGCTATTTACCTCGTTTTGTTTTCCTGATCTTCGCTCCCCCCAATCCGGATTTGTTAATTGCCAATTTCTTCGTAAGATTTTCTCTAGTTTCGGTGCTGGTTCCGTGTTTATTTTCTCTCATGGTGGGTTTAAGCAACAGGTGTAGCTTTTAGCAGGTGGTTGTATTTATACGAGGCCATCCTTATTTTCGTTAGTACAAAGAGTTTGCCCACCACTGCATCCTTTTCCTTTCCCAAGTCTCAGCGACTGACCTCTCACCTCCATCCCTCATTCCCCTGCCATGATCAGGAGCGTCGAAGATCGATCGGAAGGCCGAGCTCGACCCGAGAAGCGATCCCCGCCAGAGAAGGTTCTCAGATCGCCTCCCATCGCCTTCGGCAGCGACGCGGCAGATCCGGACCCGAAGCAGCTTCCGCTGGCATCCGATTCGAAGCCCAGCACGGCGAAGGAAAGAATCAATCTGGATCACTTCGAGTGGCCAAGGATCCAGCTCTGCCTCTCGAGGAAGGAGAAAGAGGACGATTTCTTAGCCATGAAGGGCACCAAGCTCCCCCAGCGCCCCAAGAAGAGGGCCAAGAACATTGACAGGACCTTGCAGGTATATGAAATTAATAAACCCCGCTCCAATTCATAAAGAAAAAAAAAATTGCATCTTGCAAATGTTTCTCGTTTCAAAATTTAACTCCTTTTTATTTTTTTTTCGGTTGTTGGAATCCAGTATTGCTTCCCAGGGATGTGGCTTTCGGAGTTGACGAGGGGAAGGTACGAAGTAAGAGAGAAGAAATGCGTGAAGAAGGTATGATGATGTTTTACTTCGTCCGTCTCATTGTTTACCCTTTCTATCTTTGTGATTTTCATTTTCACTGGTGCATAATAAATGTTTTTTTTTGTTACGATTATTAATGTTCTTGTATGACTTCGTTGGCCCTTTCACGTGAGGCCACGTATGTGTGACTTTTATTCTTCTCTTATTCTTCCGTGATTGACGTAATCTGTGTCGTCGGTTAAATGTTTTTTTTTTTTGGCATTAATAATAATAATAAATATTATTATTATTATTATTTTAACTTTGTTTGTTATGGGTTCCGTGATTGTGCAGCAGCAGAAGCGAAGAGGATTGAAGGGAATGGAGAGCCTGGACAGTGATTCCGAGTGAAGTTAAATGTCTGCCAATCTAATTTTTCTCTTTTTTTTTTTTCTTTTTTTTTCTTTCTTCTTCTAGAAAAAAGGATTAGCTCTACAAATTGTTCAATTTCTGGTAATGAGGAAAAGACTCGTCCTTAAAAGTTGCATTTGTTATTTCTTGGGCTTTTTTCGGCACATGTTTTGTTTTGGATTTGTTCTACGGAAGGATGCATTCCATTTTATCGAATGTTCAAATTGCTTTGAATTCCGAATGTAAATTTTGAGCTCAGACACTTTTAGCATAATTATTAAGTATTTTTTTTTATCAAAACTAATTGATTATGTTAAAGAATTCAGATTTATGTTTTTTAAAAAAAAATAAACTAGAATTCTAAAAAACATTGATTCTTTTAGTTAGGTTTTTTATTTATTTTTTTTGGTAAAGTTGGATCGACTCTTTAGGTCATGTCTTTACGAGTCTGTTAATGGCCAAGAATCCATTAAATTATTATATTTTATCCTTTCACAATGGATAATTTTTTTGACTTTAAAAATTTCCCATTTTTTCAAGTAGTGTATGTTACACTGGGCCTAGTTCGTTGTAAGTTTCTTGGTGTCCAAGGATCACGCATCAGCTCGATAAAAATGAGGCTTCTCGTTTTGAACTAGACCTTGAGAAGAGACGACAAATTGTTATCAAATTAAGTTGACTTAAGTGGATTCCATTACCCCGCCATGTGCCGAGGAGGCTTATTTCAATCCTAGAGAATAAGGAGATAATTTTTACCGTGAGTTCAGGGTCTCGTGGGAAAAATTTAAAATTAGGATGGGAATCTTCAATTTATTCGAGGATAGAGACAGGTTCAGAGATTTTTTTTTCAAGGGTAGGATGAGTTTAGAACGGGTATGGGGATATTGTCCTCATTCTCGAACTCTCTGAAAATAATAATAATAATAATAATAATAATAATAATAATATTATTATTATTATTATTATTATTATTATTATTATTATTATTTTACAAATATTAATAATAACATTTATAATAATATTAATATTTAAAAAATTAAAATATTAATAATACAATTAATATTAATATTAATATTAATAGTTAAATAATAATAATATATAATTAATTCGAGGATGGGGATTTGATTCCAGTGGTTTGGGTTTGGGGATTTCCCGAATCCGAAAATGTGGAGATGAGGGTGGGGATGAAATTTAGGGACAGGGATGAGAATGATAAATCTGTCCCCCGTCCCGTCCCATCCCATTGCCATCCTTAATAAGAAGTTACTCGATTGGAAGATCTAAGCAATCAAGCGCTGAATCTAAGCATTATTTTCTTAATTAGCATCATCTCTCGGTAATGACTTATGTTCCGATCTGAAAATCTCACAATAATAAGGTAGCAATAGAAATTCACCTTAACATAAAGAATGATGACATTCCTTCCTTGAGCGGGTCAACTTCTACCATGAGTAAAAAATATTAAAGAGCTTGTTGGGAGTTTTCAACGAAACCACTCCGATATTTAAGTCAGCATGGTATTTCAATAATGTAGAGAGAAAAGATAAATACGAGAAGTAGGGTTTGAGGGAGTCCGAAAGAAGAGAGAGAGTCCCCTTCCTGCCATTGTCTTATGTACAGAGAGAAGACATAATTAATATCACTTTAATACCTTATTAAAGAGTGTCATTTGTAACCAGTGTATCCTTTAATGTTATTAATCATAATCTCCCGGAAGCACGAGAAGTTTGTGTCCTTGGGAGATTGGGAACATGGTTGAACAGCTCGACTCAACCAATCGGTCATTGTTGTGCAAAAGGCGGGTCTTGTCGCCAGCGGCCTCCTAGGCCTGGTCCCACAGGGATCCTACGAGGAGGTAAATCAGCGATGAATGCTGGCCTGGGTAAAGCGTGGTGTCTCCGGAATTTAACATAGCCGGCCCAGATTATTCATCCAGTGCGTGTTCGTGGACCTTCGACCCTACGACTCATTGTGCAAGGATGTCATGCCTTAATCGATTGATCCAGCCCGCGGGGGCAACCAATCGGTCATTGTTGATACGACAAGTGGAGGTTATTTTGACTGAGTCCTAAAATGTGTCATATGGTCCTTGTATTGACCGAACTTGACCTTGCCACGTGTCTTCCTGGTTAACTTAATCAAGAGTTTACCATGTGGATCTTTACTTATCTCTGGATACTTATTTTAACATTTTTTTCTATTTAGCGCACCATATGTATTCGATAAAAAGTCGACAATTGACTCCGATAGACACATGTTCTTATAAAAAAAAAACCCTTCTTATTCTTTAACTATATGACGGTCAATTAATTTATCTCTTTTTACGTAAATGAGAGATCAGCTCTAACAAACTTATAACAGTAATCACCTTCTACGGTAAAACAAAAAACCATATGTATCAACCACATTAGGTTCCTCTCCGACTGTCGTAATAGGAATTTTTGAAAAGAAAATGATTTCCCTTTAAATAAAAAGTGAAAACAAAATCTATAAATAAATTATTTTGTAAGTGTACCTCACTTTACTTTCTCATCGAGTAAAAAAAATATTAAGAACGTGAAGATTTTAGGAGCATTTAATAATTTCAAAGGTCTAAAAGTCAGAGATGCAAACTATACGAGAGGTTATCCATTAGACAAGTTTTAATTTTTTTTTATTTCCTTTCGTATTCACTTTGTTCATAAATTAAGATCATCAACATCATTGATGATGGGTAATGTATGATTGATCATCAACATCTAAATATGGTTGAATTTGGAATAACCCTATGCCATCTCTGAGCAGGTAACATTTTGGTCTGTATGTTTTTTTTTTTGGTCTGTTCCTTCGGCACATGAACTCTCCTGTATTTGATTGCATTTATATTGCTTCTAGAAGAACTTAATAAATGAAAGCACGTGACATGACCTCTCTTCTTTGAGTTTCACTATGTTTTTATAGCTGGAACATTCGGTAGTAGTAAAAAGAGAGCTCCAGATTTAATCCGTACAAATATCAATTAGCGCGAGCCCATTCCGGCCCGGTTAATTTAACCTATAAATTAATTAAAATTGATTTAGTATTGACTAATTGAATTAAATCAAAATTTTATTAAAATAGAATTAATCGAATTAATTATTTTGATTAATACTGAATTAATTAAATTTATTTAAAATAATAATAAAAATAATTATATCAAATTAATCGAATTTTCACCCCTAATCAAATAACACCTAAGTTTTTGAATTGATCAAACATTATATGTTACTTTGATATTTATAAAAGAGCGTACTTTTTCAAGTGCACTTTCCATTCCATCCTCCTGATAAATATGACTTTTTCTATCTTTTTTTCTCTGTCATTTTTTTTCTCTCTATCTTTTCGTTTCTTTCTCTTATGCATATAATTTACCGTTTATTTTTCCTCTCTTTTCTTTTCTTTATTCCTTCTTTACATGCCCACATAATATATGAATAGTCCTCTTGAAATGGTCTAGTGACTAGCGCATGAGGTGTTGTCATCGTAAGGTCTGGGGATCAAATTTCCCTCATGCATCAGTCACTATTCTAAAGGCTAGTAGCTACCCGTGATTTATCTCCTCCGTGTTGGCCCTGGAACGGATTAGCGGGGGCACTGGGGCGAGCGTAGACCCGACCCCGGGCGGGGTCTGGCCCGGGCCCGTAACCGCGTCAAATGGGCCGGTTGCCCGTTGACCCGGTGTGCCGGGTCGAACCGGAACCGACCCGGCAAGTTGCCGGGCCGGTTCCGGTTCATTGGTTGTAAAACCGGCGAACCGCCGGTTAACTGGCGGGTTGAACTGGCAGTTCAGCCGCAATTTTTTTTTTTTTAAACGGCTTGAACCGCCGGTTAACCAGCGGTTCATAGCCGTTGGGAGGGTTTTTTGGGTATTTTTTTTTCAACGGTTAGGATCATTTGACCATTTTTTTTATCAATGACTATGATTTAGTGTCCGTTACTATCAAAACTCTATAAATAGGGAGCTCATTTCATCATTTTTCACACACATCTTCTCTACTCTTAATCTCATTTTCGTATTCTCTAATCTCTACACGCTTTCGTTTTTAATTTTCAATTACAATGGAAGGAGGCCGCGGAGGTGCATCATCTCGAGCTTGGAAGGAAAAGCAAATAATGAATTCGCGGGAGGAGGACCCCAACATTCAATCCACCGATGATGAGATCGAGCATCTTCCGAATCCGACACCCGAAACACAAGAAAGTACCGATGCAATTACTTCTAAGGTTCGGGAACTTCCTCCTCTAAAGTCTTCTATTTTCACTAAACATTTTGAGAATGTCACTCTTCCGTCGGGAGAAATGCGTGCAAAATGTAAGCACTGCAATGCTTCCTACAAATTCCAAGTCGGCGGCGGCTATGGGTCGTTGAAACGACATGTAAAAACGAAGCACCCGACGGAATATGGACTCGACCGTTCTCAAACATAATTATCAAGATTTTCTTCAACTAGCGGTAGTACCAATTCCAGTTTATTTTTATATTCGGATAATAAATTAAGAGAATCATTAGCTAAATTTGTTTTCGTAGAACATCTTTCTTTTAGTTTTGGATCTAAATGAACATTTGAAGATTTTTTGTAAAGAATCTCTTAATCCATGTGCTAAACGTGTTCCTAGGACTACACTTACTCGTACAATTAAAAAATTAGTAAAACAAGGAAAAAAGAATTTAATTGATGAATTTATTAAATTAGATAATAAAGTTTCTTTATATTCCGATATTTGCAGTGATCATTGGCAAACACATTCGTATATGAGTGTGACTTGTCATTGGATCGATAACTCTTGGAACATCCAAAAAAGATTATTAGCTTATAAAGTTTTTGATGAATCACATAATCCTCATAATATCGCACAATTATTATGTTTAATTTTAGAAGAATATGGTTTAACTCATAAAATATTTTCAATATCATTAGATAATACTAGTTATAATACCGCTTGTATAGATGATCTAAAATTTGTTTGTCAACCTATTATTGGAGGTTTATTTTTTCATATTCATTGTGTATGTCATGTTTTAAATTTATGTGTTCAAGATGGTTTAAAAATTTTAGAAAGTTACATTAAACTAATTAGAATTGTAATTTCTTATTTATGGTCTCATTCATCTATAATGAAACAATGGGGTAGGTTTTGTAAAATTAATGGAATGAGACCTAAAAAATTTCCACGTGATGTACCAACACGTTGGAATTCAACATACCAATTATTACAAAATTCATTTCAATATAAAGAATTATTATGTTCATTTTTTGCACAAAACACTAATACTAATATATATTTATTTTCACAACAATGGAATATTTGTAGTAGTATTTGTGAAATTTTAAAAGTATTTAATGATGCAACTGAACAACTTTCCGGTGTTTATTATCCCACTGCTCAATTAGTTTTAGAAAATTTTTCTAATATAGTATTAGTTTTAAATGAACATATTAATAATGAATCTTTATCTCCTTGCATCTTAGCTATGAAAACTAAATGGAAAAAATATTTTTATTTAATTCTTGAAATTTATTTAATTGCATTTGCTTTAGATCCTAGATTTAAATTAGAAGTTTTACAAGAAATGTTAACTTTATATTATGACGCTTTAATTCTAATTAAAGATTCTTCTTCTCCTGATCTAGTTAATATTATATATAATGTTAGAATTTATTTATATGATATTTATAATCAATATTATGCAAAATATGGAACACAAATTAATATTTCTGAAATTCAACAAACTACTAGTAGTAATTTAAAACTTACAAAAGCACAACTCTTATTAAAAGAACGCGGAAACGTCCACGAGGATCCTCAAATTCCACACAGGAACTTGAGAATTATTTTACGACTTCTTTTGATTTTAATGAAGCAGATAGCGAAAACTTCGATATCTTAAAGTGGTGGTCACAGAAGGCTCAAAGCTTTCCCGTTCTCTCCGTGATCGCAAAAGAAATTTTAGCTTGTCCAGTGTCAACTGTTGCTGTGGAGCAGACGTTCAATGCCGGCGGCAACATATTAGATGAACGACGATTAACTTTGTCTCCCGACTCATTGGAAGCCCAAGCATTACTGGACGATTGGACCAAAGCGGAGAAAAGAATCTAAGGAATGCAACTTTCAAATGACGAAGTTGAAGATTTTGATACTGAAGGAACAAATACGACAGGAACAGGAAATGGAAGTGAATGAAAATGTAAAAGGATAAAAATGTAAAAGAACTACGTGGACTTTGATTCCCCTAAAGGGATACGTAGGCAACTTAAATAAGTGCAAGCACTTTTTTCAATAAATTTTAATTTCTAATTTTTAATGTTTAATGTTTAATTTTTAATTTTTAATTTTTTTTAACATATTAATCTTGAACCGTGGCGAACCGTGAACCGAAACGTGAACCGGCGGTTCTGAACCGTGAACCGTAACCGTCTTGGATGGTTAAGGTTAAGGGTCGACCTGCTTAGAACCGTCGAACCGGCGGTTTCGAACCGTCGGTTCTGAACCGTGATCAGGTCTAGGCGAGCGTAGTCACCTTTTGCAACCATACATAATGTATGGATAACATTTTATAAGGTTTAATTGATTTTTTATAACATTTTAATATATTAGGAGAAACAA
The DNA here is from genome assembly GCF_018446385.1 of Zingiber officinale. NCBI lineage: Eukaryota > Viridiplantae > Streptophyta > Magnoliopsida > Zingiberales > Zingiberaceae > Zingiber > Zingiber officinale. The sequence continues at coordinate 662,505 of NC_056004.1, forward strand.
AATAAACAATGAATATCATATTTGAACTCCTTGCTGTTGGTGCAGTCACCAATGGTCATACCTGAGTTTTGATGAATGACAAATAAGTTAAAGTTAGATGTATTGCTATCTAACCTTACAATCGCGTGTACAGGATTGACTAACTCCAGTCAGGATATTCGATTCCCGATGGGTTGAAGTCCAGATGTGGGATTCTAGTATGGGTTGGGATGTGTAATTCTCGATTGGTGAAGACCGGATGTGTGATTCCGGCAGGTTGGGATATCTGATTTTCGATGGGTGAAAACTGGATGCGCGATTCCGGTAAGTCGGGATGTTCGATTCCCAAAGTTCGGATGTGTGATTCCCAAAGGTAACTCTGCACCTTGTAAGTAGAGGTAAGTCACTGAAGAAGAGTGACTAAGTGAGAACACATCCCCTTTCGAACGGACAGTAGGTGTCGGTCCAATTTAGGTCAATTTCGAAAACCTAAATTGAGACCTTGACTAGATCTCGATCTCAGGGATATAGGATCTAATTACTACTCCTTATTATTATTGTGCTAACACTGTCTTGTAAGTTATTATTTGATTTATTGGACTAACACATTTTACAAGACAAAAAGAGCACAAAAGGTCTCGGATGAACAATGCTTGAGGCGCCTTCTATGCTATATAAAGCGCCTTCCACACTATTCATGGAAGGCGCCTTCAGTGCCATGGAAGACGCCTATTACAAGATCACAGATAAGGAGCAATGAGTTCGGGATCAAACTTAATAGGTTAGAGGCGCATTCAAGGCTATGAAATGCGTCTTCCACAACCTTTATAAGGGTATCTTGACAAAAAAAACCTTTGAAAATAGAAAATTTTCAGGATTACTTGGGAGAATGAAAAACAATTTAGAAAATAAGTTAAAATAAGTTACTTGGGGAAGTTGAAGAAAATCTTTAAAGACATCTTGTAAAGTGAAAGTAAAAAAGTTATATCAGGATTTGAAATTGTTTTCCAAAACTACAAAGTTTTCAAAATATAAAATTTCTAAAAGATACAATTTTTTTTAATAATTCTATGTTTTTTATATAGAAATAACTTTAAAGATTAGAAAATTAGAAATAGTTTTCGAAATATACTAATTTTTTTATAAGGTTTTCAAAAGAAAGGTTTTTGTAAAAATAACTTTAAAGTTAGGAAATTCAAAATTATTTTTCAAAACAAGAAATATTTTGAAAATAGATTGGTTTAAGGTAACTTTTGAATATTCAAAAATATCTTTAAAAATACTAAAAAAAATTGAAGCAATTTTTAAAATAATTTTTAAGTTATTAATCCTCTCTCAGAACCTGACATTATTTCAAAATAGACAACTAAAAAAAATATCCTTAACTGTCTAACCATTAGTTACTTACTAACTATCATAAAATAGCAGTTTTCACTTGGTTAGTCAGGTTAAGTTAATTTATCCAGTTAGTGTTTGACTAAGCTAAAAAACTTAACCTGATTACTGTTAGTTTGGTATTTAACGCCAGACTTGTATTGATGTACTGATATAAGCATCTTGAGTCCAGCTGGTAATCTGCCTATGCACCTCATCCCTTTCTAAGTTTAGTAATATACAAACAAGGTAGTCCTAGTGTGTTAGTGAGATACTCAAGTCCTAGATCTATAGGAACATACTTTCTAAGGGGTTGATCTAGACTAAGGCTAAAAGTAATTTTGAAAATTCTAAAAATAAGGGAAGTTTTGAGAAAAATAAATAATGAATTTTACCCTAGAATTTTTTTAAAAAAATTTGAAAGCAATTTTGAAATTAAGAGTCCTAGTCTATTAAGCACATTCCTAATTGTCGACCTAAGTTACTAAATTCACTTTTAGGGAGGGGTTTAGTGAATATGTCAGCTAGGTTTGACTTGGACTCAATGTATTTGAGTTCAATGTCACCTTTAGTGACATGATCCCTGATAAATTGATGTCTAATTTCGATGTGTTTAGTTCTTGAATGATGCACAAAATTTTTAGTTAAATTAATTGAACTAACATTATCAATTAGTACTTTTGTATTTGTAAAGTTTAAATTGAAGTCTTTTAAAGTGTGCATCATCCATAATAATTAGACAATACATTCTCCTATAGCTATATATTCTACTTCAGTAGTAGATAAGACAACACAATGTTGCTTCCTACTAAACCAACTGACAAGTGATGAGACAAGTAGCTGACACCCACCACTTGTGCTTTTATCGTTCAGTTTACAGTCAGCATAGTCTAAGTCAGAGTAGCCTATGAGTTCAAAATTGGGTGTTTTAGGATACCAGATTCCTACATTTGATGTTCCTTTGATATATCTAAAGATTCTTTTGACGTTAGTCAAATGTAATTTCTTAGCACATGTTTGGTATCTAGCACACATACTGACTGTAAATAAATTAAATATCAGGTTGACTTGCAGTTAAGTATAAAAGGCTACCTATGACGATCCTATAGTATTTTAGGTCAACTGATATTCCATTTGGGTCATCATCTAAGGTTGTGCTGGTTGTCATAGGTGTCTTTATTTCTTTAGTATTTTTCATTCCAAATTTTTAAGTACTTCCTTAATATATTTTTGTTGATAAATATAATTGCCTTCATTTGTTTGTTTAATTTGTAATCCTAAAAAGTAAGTTAGTTTACCTATTAAGCTCATTTCAAATTCTTGTTCCATTAGGGTTATAAATTCTTATAAAAATTTTGAATTGGTTGACCCAAAAACTATATCATCTACATATACTTGGGCTATAAAAATATCTTGGTTGATTGATTTGACAAATAGAGTTGGGTTAATTTGTCCTTGGTTGAACGCTTTGGAAATTAGGTAAGAGGTTAACCTTCCATACCATGCCCTAAGTGCTTGTTTAAGACCATATTAGGCTTTCTTAAATTTAAATACATGATCAGGATGGTCTAAACTCCCAAACCCATGTGTCTGACCTACATAAACTTCCTATTTTATTAGCCCATTTAAAAAGGTAGATTTTACATACATTTGATAAAGTTTAAATCCTTTATGGGTTGCATAGCTAAGTAGCATTCTAATGGACTCTAGTATGGATACTGGGGTATATGTTTCATCATAGTCAAGCTCATCTACTTGAATAAACCCTTTAGCAACTAGTCTGACCTTGTTTCTAATAATCTCTCCATTTTCACTTAATTTATTTCTGAATACCCATTTTATTTCTATTATCTTTTTATTTTTATATGGTGGTACTAAATCCCAGACTTGGTTTCTCTCAAATTGGGCTAACTCTTCTTGCATAGCTATGATCCAGTCTAGGTCAAGTAAAAATTCAGCTATTGTTTTGGGTTCAATTTTTGAGATTATGGATATCTGACTTAAGTTTCTGAAGGATAATGTAATTTGAACTCTTAGGTCTGGGTCATCAATTATTTGGTCAATTGGATAATTTGGGTTGACTTTTATGGTTCTAGTAGGTTCATTCATTTGAGGTTGATCTTCTTCTTCTTGACTTAGATTTTCACTGGCTCCCCCTTGACTAGTGTTACTTTGAACAAAATCAATTTGTTGAATCTGGGATTGTTCTAAGTGTTGGTTGGACTCTTCAAATATTACATTTGAGGTTTCTTCAATTCTTAGTGTAATTTTATTATATATTCTATAACCTCTACTATTTGATGAGTATCCTACAAAGGTCCTATTTTCTATTTTTGATGTAAATTTTCCTAAGTGTTTTCTTGTATTTAGTATGTAAGCTGGGCATCCAAATACTTTAAAGTATTTAATATTAAATTGTTTGTGAGTTTTATTTATTGTGGTTCAGTTTTGTACATAGCAGGCTATGCTAACAGGTTCTGCCCAAAAGTATTTTGGTAGGTTATATTCATTTAGCATTGTCCTAGAAACTTTAAGTTAGGGTAAACCAACGTAAAATAAAAAACAATAAATTTGCAATTAAAGTGCAAACAAATTAAAAGGTTAAACTACCTCCCCCTGGACTTAATCTTCCCTTCCCTCCCTTTGTTCACATAAAAAATGAGGTACCAAAAAAAATCTAAGGGTTAAATTTTTCAAAAAAAAAATAGGAAAGCTTTTAGTTTAAAAAAACTGATTTTCAATATTTTGAAGAACTTATCAAATTTTTTTGAAGAATTCTGAAACTTTTGAAAATTATTTTGATAGCACTTAAAATAATTTTAGAATTTTTTTATAAAAAAATTGATATTAATAATTTCATAAGTTAAACAAATTTGTAAAAATTAATTTTGAAGAAATATTTTTTTTAAAATTCCTAAGTTAAAAAGAGTAAAAAAAAGAGTAACTATTTAAAGTATTATTTAATTATAATTAAATGTTTTATAAGTTAGTCAATTAAACATTTTATTTCATTAATTGGCTTCCAGACTATAGCGAGGCACTAGGCCGTCTTGATTATTGGAGCAACAACCACTTTCAAGACAAAGCCTCTTAAGGAAATTCAAAAATTTAATTTTCTCGCTGAAAGCGCTAAGTCTAATTATAATTCAAGTTAGAAAAGACTTTGGAACCCAATATAGGTTCCAACCAACTGGATTAACTAAAAAATTTTTAGGAACATATTTCTTTGAAACTTTTCTAATTTGTCCCTTATGAAATCTAAGATGCCAGCTTAGTCTATTATAATTTTGAGTTCTAACATTCAAGCATGCATGATTTTTCAAGTTCTTTATTTCATTTTGTAAATTATCATTTTCTAATTTTATTTTATCAAATTCTTCTAATGGACAAAATTTTGCCAGAATTAATTTTAACAATTTAATTTCTTTTTTTAGCTTGCAACAATTCTTTAATAAATATTTTATAAACTTAAATGACTTATCAGGAGGAAGAGATCGTACCTAACTTACCTTGTCGATCTTGTTATTCGTAGCTCCCCCTGAAGTGCTGCTTTCTTCTGATGTCGCTCCCCTTTCATCGATGCTCTCGATACTCATTTTGGACGAGCTTACTTTGTTTTTGTTGTCTTGATAGCTTGCCATTAACACGAGTCCGGAGAAAGCCTCAATCTCGGATTTAGACGATGTTTCGTCCCATGTCACCTTCAGGTTTTAATGTTTGTTCGTTTGGACGGGCTTCTTGTTCTTGCCTTTGTCCTTGTTCTTCAATTTAGGACAGTTGTCTTTAACGTGCCCTTCTTCATTGCGGTAGTATCATCTGATTTTTCTTTTCTTTCTACCCTGCGATGGTTGTTTTTTCTAGATTTAAATAACTTTGTAAATTGATTTATCATCATCATCGTTTCCTCGTTGTCGAAAAAAGATTCCGACTCTTGTTCATCCATCTTCCTCTTGAGGCCAATATTATGCTTTGGCACCTTCTTTAAATCTGCACATCTCGATTTATGGACTTCAAACGTTGAAAATAACTCTTCTGAGATAACAAATTCTAAGTCCTTATAGATATAGTAGGCATCTACTAATAATGCTCATTTCGTATTTCTAGGGAAAGCATTTAGAGCATACCTTAGTGAATCTCGGTTGCTTACCTTTTCTCCGAGATTCGAAAGTCCGGTGATGAGATTCTTAATCCTAGAGTGAAGGTGTGCAATGGATTCATCTTCTTCAAATCAAAGGTTGGTGAGCTGGTTGCGAAGTAAGTCTCGTCTCACGAGCTTGGTTTTGGACGTCCCTTTGTGTAGCTCAAGGAACTTCTCCCAAAGCTCCTTTGCTGAGTTATAGGCGTCGATCCAGTTGACTTCTTGTGGTGGTAGGATGCTCAGCAGATGGAACTCTATTTTTCCATTTGCCCTGTGGTCGGCCTTCTCCTTCTTCGTCCACTGATATTCTTCCTTACATTTGGGTGCTACAAAATCGAACTTCATTATTAAAATCAATTCAAAATCGGTTTTAAGGAATACTTGCATTCTCTTTTTCCAACTCGCGAACTCCCCCTCGAACTTCGGTGGGTATATACTCGGTCCAGCCATTGATTCGGTGCTTCGATCAACGGTTAGTCCACCTAAAGCGTCCTAACTCTAATACCATTTGTTAGGACCTTTGCCAGCCAGCTTGAGGGGAGGTGAATAGCTCCTGCATAAATAAAAAATATCTTTCTCGCATAACTAACTTAATTAAAGAACACTCGCATAAGAAATGATAAAGAAATCAAAAAGACAAACGCACAGAAGTTTTTACATGGTTACAACCGGAGAGGTCGTTAATCTAAGGAAGTAGAATGCATTAATATTTCCTTCAGGTGGATAAGCCTCTTTACAGCAATGATCACACAAAAGATGAAGCTAAACAAAAACTAGAAGCGTACAAATGTTGTTTCTCAAGATGCTTATTGTTTTTAGCTTCTTGGACCAAGGCTGTATTTATAGCATTGGTCGGGGCGCCTGGAAGGATTCCAGTCACCTGTAGGGGTAAAACTTTATCCCCTTCGCAACAGATCGCGATCAAATGCGATCCAGATAAACTTCGGTTCCAGGCGTCCAGACCTAGAAAGTCAATCACGTTGACTTTTTCAGTCCGGGTCTTCCGCTCCATGTCGTCCTTCTCGCTAGCTGCGTCTTTTGCTCGACGCCCTGTGCTCCTAAGTTCTTGTACACTTAGACACAAAGTTAAACACAACAGGACCAAACTTAACTTATTTGATCACATCAAAACAACCTTGGGGTACCAATAGTTTTACTTGGTTCTGAGCATTTGTCGACTCCTACTCCAAGACCCACACTCGTCGAGTGCTTTTATTGGGCAATTCACTAATAGTTCACAAAAAGGGTTACACGATAAGTACAAGAACTATAATATAGAATTATCGACAAAATGGAAATAAAAATCAGAGTCTCAGATTGTCGGAGAAGCTTCACAGTGTCGCAGGAGCGTCCTTGGAGCAGCGCACAAGAAGGCAATTGTAGAAGAAAGTTGTTATACTTTGCTCCTGGTGAAAGGCTGCTTATATAGGCAGTTCTGGGTGCCTGGATCCCTTCTAGGTGCCTGGACCGTGACGTCAGTCTATCCAATCAATGCACTCCAAGCTAGCGACGAGATAACTTTGGGCATTCCGGGTGCCCGGACCGCTTCCGGGTGTCCGGACCAACTTTTCCAGTAGCCTTTATTTCCTACAAAATAAAGTTAGTCCGAGACAATTAAACTTATATTATGCTGTAAAACAAGTGTTAGCACAATTATAGTCAAAAGTAGTAATTAGATTCTGTCTCCTTGAGTCCAGAATCTAATCAAGATCTCAACTTAGATTTCCCAAATGGATCTAAGTTGGATTGACGTCTACTATTTCCTCAAACGGGGAACGCGTCCTCACTAAGTCACTCTCCTCCAGTGACTTACCTTAACTTACCGCTTTGTCAAACATCCGGTCAGTCCGTTGACCTGTTTGGACTTCATGCCAACTATCCGATCGACTCGTTGACCAAGTTGGACTTCGTACCAAATATCCGATCAGTCCGTCGACCTATCTGGATTTCGTTCCAGCGATCCGGTCAGCCCGTCGACTTAGCTGGATTTCTTGCCAGATATTCGGCCAGCCCGTCGACCTATCTGGACTTCTCCTGCATACTTAGTTAAATCGTTAGATCACATTAAACTTAACTTAACTTACTTTGTCATTCATTAAAACCTGAGTTAGACCATTAGTGTAACCTGTACCAACAGCAGGAAAATGTTCCACTATAATTTGATTCTTTGAAACTTGAAGATTCAAGCCACTCGAAATAGACAGGAAGAAAGTAGCATCCATCCTTCCTACTCATTATCATTAATGATTTCATATCAAGTCAAGCATGGAGATTTTTAGCAATTCTTTTTTATTATATTTTAACATCCTCGAAAAGTCAAAATAAACAATGGATAGCATATTTGAACTCATTGCAACCCTAAAAATCTACCAGAACTGAAATAGATACAATATGAGATCTCTAGATCCATCAGTAGATTTTGACTCATTGCACCCATTTTAGTTCATGTGGATTTCTTCGGTTGCAAGGAGTTCAAATAAGCTATTCAAATAAATAATGGATAGCATATTTAAACTCCTTACAATCTCAAAAATCTACCTGAGCTGAAATAGGTATAATCAGAGCTCTCTAGATCAATCAGTGAGTTTTGAAAATTTTGACAATTATTCTTTATTACATTTTAACACATAAGAAATCAAAATAAATAATGGATAGCATATTTAAACTCCTTATAACCTCAGAAATCCACATGAACTGAAATAGGTGTAATCAGAGCTCTCTAGATCAATCAGTGAATTTTGATCAAAAACTCATAATTAACTTAGAAAATTCCGATTACACTTATTTTAGTTCATGTGAATGTCTGATGATCCTGTCTGGAAGCTGAGAAAACGAACCTGCCGGTATGACGTGTCTGGAAGGTTGACCGCATCCCCATGACCCGGTCGATGAGCTATCCTCTACGTTGACCAGATCGTCAGGAGTCCTCCTCCGGTCAACTGTACCTGCATCCAGCGACCGGGTTCCCCCGGTCTCTGGTACCTCGGTGCTCGAGGCGAATCCCACAAATGCATAAATATCCGGATAATAATAGAATATTGAGTACGAGAACGTACCCTGGCCCAGGGGGGCGCCCTCGGATGGATGGATGAGCTGGTCGAGCTAATGATCAAGTCGTCGTGGTCCCGGATCCGAAAAGCGGCATGTAGGCCGAGACATAATGGCTCGTAGGCCGATACGCGGCACGCAGGCCGGATAACACAGATAGCTCGTAATCATAAGAGATGCACAGAGTGAAACCCAACGACTCAATGGCCGGAACAACTTCGGCTCGATGGCCGAAGCCAACCTCGGCGCGATGGCCGGAATAACCCAAATAGTATCGAGCTGCGACTATCTGGAAGGTGACGATATCCACTAAAGACAGCGGCAGTAGATGCGAGATGGGGAAGATGCGGCTGTCAGCGGCGACTGTGGCCGCGGGAAAGGCAGCGTTGGCTGCCGGTGGCGGCTATGGACGCGGGGGAAGGCAGCAGTGGCTGCCGGCGGCGGCTGTGGCCGCGGAGGCTACCGGCGAGGGTCTGCTGTGCGCGCGGTGGCTGCCGGCGAGGATCTGCTGTGCGCGCGGTGGCTGCCGGCGAGGGTCTGCTGTGCGCGCGGTGGCTGCCGGCGAGGGTCTGCTGTGCGCGCGGTGGCTGCCGGCGAGGATCTGCTGTGCGCGCAGTGGCTGCCGGCGAGGGAGGAGAGGAGGAGAAGAAGGGATCGCCGGCGGCTTCGTCGACGTCGGCGAAGAGCTGGAGAAGGAGAAAAAATCTCCTTCATGGCTGCTGGCGGCTCCCCCCCCCTCCCCCTAAACCCGAGCCTCTTTCTCCCTTTCAAAGCCCTAGCTTCCCCTAAAAGACCTAAATGCCCCTCTACTTTCTCCTATCTCCTTTTCTGCCCTTTACATAACCGGATCACAAGCCTCCCCTTCAAGTCTAGTCGAAGGAGGCGTGAGTCCGACTGACTGGACAGTCTATCGCAAAGAGCTAAACCGCTCTCGATGTCAAAACCGAATCGCTGAACCAATAATATGATGTCGCTCGAACGGTCGCTATAATAGTGGTGTCGAATGAAATAGTAATCAAGCCGAGCGGATCAAGTCGATAGTCGGCCCGAGGCCGAGCGAACGACAAAACATCCAATGAGCGGTAAAACAACAAGCGCATGACGAGTGCAAGCATAGCAGACCGAACAACACGCTGGACAACAAGTAGGCCGAGCGGACGAGCGATGCCTAGTACGCGACCATGAAGATACCGACCGGATCCGCGTCGCCGATCTGGGCCGGATCGCGGGCGGCGACGCGGTGCGGCTGATCACGACCGGGTCGAACGGCCAGCAGGTGCAGCGCGACGTTGCGACCTGGTACCGGATCGGCGATAGGCTGACCCCGGATATGCGACGCGTGAAGATCGAAACGATGAAGGCCCGCCTGATGGGCCAGCGCCAGACCGCGGTGGCAATTCATGTCGCGAGTGAGGGGGACGATCCCGCCGCGATCCAGGCCTTTGTCCGCGCACTCGGCCCGGTGGATGCGTTCGCCGACCCGAACGGGAGATAGATGCTCGCGATGGCTATTCGACCCGAACGGGAGATAGATATATGATATATCGTCCGATATATCGGTCCTCCCTACGAACGGCCGGGGCTTTCGCCGAGCGCTTGGCTTCGGATAATAACCTCCTACCAACCAAGACGGGGTTTTCGCCTTCGAGCCTGTGGGCTCGATATAACCCTCCTACCAATCCACGGGGTTTCGCTCGAGCTCGGGCTCGGATATAACCCTCCTACCGAATCCACACGGGGTTTCGCTCGAGCCGTGGCTCGGAGTGAACCGGGCCTTCGACTTCGCTCGCTGAACGGGGGCTGGGGCCTTGCCCGAGCCCGTGGCTCGGATATAAACCTCCCTGCCGAACGGGGTCTCGACTTCGAGCCCGTGGCTCGGATATAAACCTCCCACCGAACGGCCGGGGTTTCGACCGAGCCCGTGGCTCGATATAAACCTCCTACCGAACGGCGGGTCTCGACCGAGCCCGTGGCTCGGATATAAACCTCCTACCGAACGGCCGGGGTTTCGACTGAGCCTCGTGGGTCGGATATAAACCTCCTACCGAACGGCCGGGGTCACTCGAGCCCGTGGCTCGATATAAACCTCCCTACCGAACGGCTCGGGGTTCGTCGAGCCCGTGGCTCGGATATAAACCTCCTACCGAACGGCTCGGGGCTTCGACCCTGTGGCTCGGATATAAACCTCCTACCGAACGGCTCGGGGGCCTGCTTTAGCTCAGGATATACACCCTGCCGAACGGCTCGGGGCTTTCCGAGCCCGTGGCTCGGATATAAACCTCCTACGATCGGCCGGGTTTTGGCCGAGCTCGTGGCTCGATATAAACCTCGGGGTTTTGGCCGAGCCCGTGGCTCGATATAAACCTCCTACCGAACGGCTCGGGGTTTCGCCGAGCCCGTGGCTCGATATAAACCTCCTACCGAACGGCCGGGGTTTCACCGAGCCCGTGGCTCGATATAAACCTCCCTACCGAACGGCTCGGGTTTTCGACCGAGCCCGTGGCTCGATATAAACCTCCCTACCGAACGTCGGGGTTTTCGGCCGAGCTCGGGTTCTGATATAAACCTCCTACCGAACGCCGGGGTTTCGACCGAGCCGTGGCTCTGATATAAACCTCCCGGCCGACGGCTCGGGGCCTTCGATGATAACTCGACCCAACGGGAGATAGAATACACGATACCGGTCCGCAGAGGTCTTCACCGGAGGTTTATAGTCTGCCCGATCGCTGCTCCCGACTCTTGGTCGCCGCCCGAGGTTTATAGTCGCCGGTCCGATCCTGCTCGCCGGTCTGCCGCCCGGAGGTTTATAGTCGCCGTCCGATCGGCTCCACTCTTGGTCACGCCGAGGTTTATAGTCGCCGTCCGATCGCGTCCCGACTCTTGGTCGATCGCCCGGAGGTTTATAGTCGCCGGTCCGACTCTCGATTTTTAACGACGGTGCTCGGCCTCTGAGATATATACCCTGAACGGGCCGGCTTCACAAGCGCCGGGCTCGGATACCATATACCCCCGAACGGCTCGGGCCTTCACATCGAGCGCCGGGTCGGATATATATACCCACCGAACGGGTCTTCACATCGAGCTCGGATATCATATACCCTACCGAACGGCCGCCTTCACATCGAGCACCGGCTCGGATACCATATACCCTACGAAGCCGGCCTTCACATCGAAGCGCCGGGACATAAACCTCCTACCAACGGCTCGGGCCTTCGGACTAGTATGCATCATATAACCGATGTGATAAATACCGTAAAACCGACCGTGATTACGAGGATGGCGTAACTATCCGGCCGCTCATCTTCACGCTCCGCATCAAAGCGCGCCCCTACGACGCGCCATTTTGATCCCGTCTCGAAGCCGAGAAAACGAACCGCCAGATGACGTGTTCGGAAGGTTGACCGCATCCCCATGACCCGGCCGATGAGCTATCCTCACGCCGACTGATCGCCGTGAGTCCTCCCCAATCAGATCAGATCCAATCGTTCCCCTGCCTCGTACCCTGCTCGAGGCGAATCCCACAAATGCATAAATATCCGGATAATAATAGAATATTGAAATAAATGCAAAGAAGGTGCGAGAACGTACCCTGGCCCAGGGGGGCGCCCTCGGATGGATGGATGAGCTGGTCGAGCTAATGATCAAGTCGTCGTGGTCCCGGATCCGAAAAGCGGCATGTAGGCCGAGACATAATGGCTCGTAGGCCGATACGCGGCACGCAGGCCGGATAACACAGATAGCTCGTAATCATAAGAGATGCACAGAGTGAAACCCAACGACTCAATGGCCGGAACAACCTCGGCTCGATGGCCGAACCCAACCTCGGCGCGATGGCCGGAATAACCCAAATAGTATCGAGCTGCGGCTATCTGGAAGGTGACGATATCCACTAAAGACAGCGGCAGTAGATGCGAGATGGGGAAGATGCGGCTGTCAGCGGCGACTGTGGCCGCGGGAAAGGCAGCGTTGGCTGCCGGTGGCGGCTATGGACGCGGGGGAAGGCAGCAGTGGCTGCCGGCGTCGGCTGTGGCCGCGGGGGAAGGTAGTAATGGCTGCCGGCGGCGGCTGTGGCCGCGGAGGCTACCGGCGAGGGTCTGCTGTGCGCGCGGTGGCTGCCGGCGAGGATCTGCTGTGCGCGCGGTGGCTGCCGGCGAGGATCTGCTGTGCGCGCGGTGGCTGCCGGCGAGGGTCTGCTGTGCGCGCGGTGGCTGCCGGCGAGGATCTGCTGTGCGCGCAGTGGCTGCCGGCGAGGGAGGAGAGGAGGAGAAGAAGGGATCGCCGGCGGCTTCGTCGACGCCGGCGAAGAGCTGGAGAAGGAGAAAAAATCTCCTTCATGGCTGCTGGCGGCTCCCCCCCCCTCCCCCTAAACCCGAGCCTCTTTCTCCCTTTCAAAGCCCTAGCTTCCCCTAAAAGACCTAAATGCCCCTCTACTTTCTCCTATCTCCTTTTCTGCCCTTTACATAACCGGATCATCTGAGATGGTAAGAAATTCAAATATGTTATCTATTATTTATTTTGATTTCTTTAAATATATTAAAATATTATAAAAAATTAATTAATTTTTATAAAATATTATCTATATGATATATCTGGAGAGGAAAAATAAACGTAAGTCGTATGCATAGGGAAAAAAAATAGGGAAAAAAATGACACCGAAAAAAATTAGAAAAAGCCCAATTTAGCATGAGAGTAAATAAAAAATATATTTAAAAATATGCGTCCTTGATAAATATTAAAATAGTATAAACCATTTAATGAATTCGAAAACAGGCCATCTCGGATGAGATTTGTACGCGAAAGCAAAGCAAACAGCAAAGCCTCCGTGGACATGATTTACTGTCGAAGCCATGAAAGAGACGACGCAGTGGTAATTAATACCAAACCACTGTTTAGGTACATCGAGCATGGTCCGGACTCAAGCAACATGGAATTGGGTGGGTCCACACTGAGATCAGATGGGAGATGGCCAACCTTGTCCTTTGGCAAGGAGGAATCTTCAGAAAACATGCATTAGCAGTTTCGATTATACTGACAAAGTAGCTTTTTTTACATTACATCGCATTGCACCGAGAATTGTTATTCGAGTGGGAAGAAGAAAAGTAGTAACCACAGTAATTTCCAAAACAAAAGATTGCAGACCAATAAATATATAAATATATATATATATATATATATATATATATATATATATATATATATATATATATATATATATATATATATATATATATATATATATATATAAATAAATAAAGCTCACTCTCTGACAACTTTCCATCTCCTCTTTAGCCACTGTCACTGACACGATCCCTTCCACTCGTCATATCCCTCTCACTCGCGTACCCGCATCTGACACTACCCACTTCGTCTTCTCCGTCGCACCCACCGTTGCACCCGCCAATCCATGTGTAGGACCGAGCGTCGCTCACGGCCGTCCGATGGCTGTGTCGGTCGGGAGATCAAGACGTCCGCTCTCATGAAGGGCGCGCAGCAGCTGCGCCCCCTTCCGCCGCGCCCGGGCGCTGCAATCCCCCTGCATCGCCGCCACAACCGCTCTTCCCGCCTCCGCCGGTGCTGATCCCGCTCCGCACCGCCGTATATCGCCGCCATCGGCCCCTGATCTGGCCCTCCTCCCGTCATCTTTCTACGCCGCCGGCGCTGTCGCGGGGTGGCTCCGCACCTCCGCGGCGCCGTCCGGGACCGTGCAGAGGAGCTCCAACGCTGCCAGCGCCCGCTCCGCGGTCGCGCCGCCTGGCCCCGACGCCGCTACGGCCTCCATTGCTGCGGACGCCGCTCCGGTGTCCACCGCGGTTCGCCGGTTGTGCTCCGATAGAAGCAACGCGAGGAGAACCTTGGATGCCGGCCGCGCCGAGGTCTGGTCGCGCAGTGAGGCTACCACGCCGGACATCACTGCTGGAGGGCAGGGAATCGGCGTTGGGGAGGAGTCCGTTGCCAGGGACTTTTCCAACAAGCGCAGAGCCGGGAGGCGGTCGCCGGAGGCGAACTGGAGCTCCGAGACGTGGAACGCTTCGGCGAGGTTGAAGGAGGCGGGGACCACGGGGTCTAGTGTCGACGGGCGGCGCTCCGACTCAGTTGCTAGTTGCTGTTGGTGGTGGTGCTGCAGGGGGAACCTCCACTGGGTGAAGCTCTGGGAAGTGGACGAGGAGGACGAAGACGAGGATGAGGAAGCGGGAGGGCGTTCGGGTTCAGTGGGCCGAGGCGCGTCAGCAGCCAAAGATGGCTTGTGAGCAGGCGGAAGCGGAGAGGCAGATGGAGGCGGAGGCGACTCGGCGGGAGGTGGCGGGGAGGTGGAGGGGTCAAAGGTAGAAGAAGCAGAAGCCGGATGGGCGGTGGGGCTGAGGACTGACTGAGTGCAGTTGCGGAAGATTCCGCAGGAGAAGATGGCGCGCGGCGGAGTCTTCACCTTCGCCTGCGGGTTCTGGTGATTACTCCGGCTCATGGCGGCGCTCGCCGGCGTCTTGCCGTGCATTTGCACAAATCCGAAGGCTTTGGGAGCCAAACTGAGAAGGCCGGGAGCGAAGTTTATAACCCGCTCTGGTGAATAAAAAGAAGACATCGGAAAATGTGGGCCAGAGAGACAGCCGACCTCTCCTGATTGGCTCGGAGCGATGGGTCCCACATAAAGAATGAGATCGACTATTGTCCGAACCAAATCCATGATTGGTCAAGCACGTTGATCGAATGGCGTGGCAATCATCTATTCGTCGAGTTCGGTACCTTCGCCGTGGTTCGTTCATGACCTGTCTGCGTCGTAACGCATGGCATGGTATTGGGTGAGGCAGGTGGGCCATATGGGCTTGGGCCTCTCGATTTATTCTGATTAGTAAATAAAATTTAGATGAATTAATTTTGTTGCGTTTTAAAAAATAATAATAATAAAATAAAGAGATAAACAATTTATTTTTCTATTTGATTTTTGAAACAATATGGTGTGGGCGAATGGCAATCCCATGAATGCATATAAAATGAATCACTTCGTTTGAAATCCAGATGCCTCATTTTTAGAAGCAATCATAAATGGGGGTGAATAGGATCAACATTTATGGACGTGTTGGAACTTTATACGGAATCGTCTAAATGTGTCCTTGTGCAAGGACAAAGATCTATATACATGTCAAATCAATTTATTATTATTATTATTAATATTATAAATTTTGTTCGCCCGTATTTGACCAGTTAAAAAATAAATTTATCTATCTTAAAAATAATTAAATATTATTAATAAAAATAAATTAGATATTATTTTTTAAAGAATATATAAAAATAGAGATGAGAAAAATACAATTAACTCATAAAATATGATATTTATTGGACATCCTTAATAATAATTTTAAAAATTATTAAAAAAAAATATTCTAGTTGATCATATTTTAGTCATTTAGTATTATCCTATTATTATTGAATATGACATTAAGGCCAAGGATATGAAAATTTACGTGAACGATAATAGTGAAGTAATTGTATACCTCGGCTAGGCTTGATTCCGGGTCAGATCTGGCCCGAGTCCATAATTGGATCAATGGGTCAGTTGTCCATTAATATTGGTCGTTGGGCTAAATTGATACCAAGTCAATTACGGTTCTAGACCCTCTAAAATTGGCGGACCACCGATTAACTCCCGATTCAACTCGCTGATTCAATTTTTTTTGGGGAAGTTGGGGATGATTTTTTTGAGTATTTTTTTCAACAGTTAAGATTAATTGATCATTTTTTAATCAATGACTATGATTTAATATCTATTAGAACATCCACAGTGGGAGCTCCTTCGGAGCTCCCACTGTTACGTGGCATAAATGAGAAACCTCCCTCCCAAAGTGGGAGGGAGGTTTTTCACTCGCATGATACAGAGCCGCTTCTTTGTGGTTTTTAATTTTTTTTATATTTAAATTTTTTTAATAATTAAAAAAAAGGACAAGAGAGCAACGGTTAATTTACAGAGCATGTCTATTCCATTATTTAATATATAAAAAAATCTATAATATGGGATCAATTTCATTGTAATCTTTGCTCTCAACTCATTTCTTCCTTTCATTCCCTATTTGTATTCGAGATGGATGAAAATCTCAATACTTCCTTTACGAATCTTTTGAATTCTTCAAATACAGAAGGAAATACATCTTCTCAAAATACTCGCACTCCTCCAAATATCCAATATCCTCATATTTTCTCTCACCCACAATATCCTCCAAATGTTCAAAATATTTCATATGTTCCACAATATTCTCCAAATTTTTCAAATTCCCAAAGTTCTCAAAATTTTTGCAGACTTGGAATCCAAGTAACGTCGCCCTAGCTCCATTTGGTATATATCCATCCCAAGATTGGTCAGCAATGGGTAGCCAACTTGGGATGTATTATCCTTACGTATTTTCTCCTACTCAACCACCTGTCATACATTCGAATGAATCTAGAAGGACAACTATTGATCCATTTATCAGCGACAAAGAATCTCTAACACCATCATTTGTTCCTGCAACTCAGTTGCCACCACACTCATCACAAGAGGAGCATGAAGTTGAGCTAGAGGAAAATGAATCAAAACGAAGATTTTGGTCTCTCGATGAAGATGTGGTCCATGCGAAGTCATGGGCAACTATAAGCACTGATGCAATCATTGGTAATGACCAAAAGGATCAAGTTTTTTAGAAACGTATAGCTGATTACTACAACAAACATCACCCCACTGGATCATTTTTCATACACATCTTTACTCTCATTCTCAATTTCTCATTCACTACACATTTTCGAGTCTAAGTCTCCATTTCCATGCACTTTCATTTCCAACATTCAACTACAATGGAAGGAGGCTGTGAAGGTTCATTATCTCGATCTCAGAAGAGAAAAGAAATAGTGAATCCGCACGAGTACCCAACATTCAATCCACAAATGATGAGACCGAGCATCTTCCAATGGCAAAAACATAAGAAAGTACAGATATAATTAATTTTAAAGTTCAGGAAATTCTTCTAAAATCTTCTAATTTCACTAAACATTTTGAGAAGGTTATTCTTCCATCGGAAGAATTACATGCAAAAGGAAAACACTGTAATGCTTCCTACAAATTCTAAGTCGGCGACAACTATAGGTCATTGAGACAACACGTAGAAATGAAGCACCCGATGGAATATAGACTTGACCGCTCTCAAACACAATTATCTAGATTGTCTTCAACTAACAGTAGTACTGATTCTGATTTATTTTTATACTTTGATAATAAATTAAGAGAATCCTTAGTTAAATTTATTTCCGTATAACATCCTTATTTTTATTTTAGATCTAAATGAAGATTTTTATAAAAAAATCTCTTAATCTATGTGTTAAACGTTTTCCTAAGACTACACTTGTATAATTAAAAAATTAGTAAACAAGGAAAAAAATTTAATTGATGAGTTTAGTAGATTAAATAATAAAGTTTCTTTATATTATGATATTTCGAGTGATCATTGGCGAACACGTTTGTGTTGGGGTTGCAAGGTTGCAAACATAGTCCCATATTGGAAACACATGGGAAAGATCATGGGTTTATAAGAGAAAAGATATTTCCATTGGCATGAGGCCTTTTGGGTAGAGCCCAAGAGCAAAACCATGAGGGCTTAGGCCCAAAGTGGACAATATCATGTCATTGTGGAGATATCTAAATTCTTTTCGATCCTACAAGTGGTATCAGAGCTCGGACTGCCAGAAGGTTTAACCACCGACTATGCACAAGAGCTATGGTCTGATTGAACCATGTGAGTACAATATTGACCTCGAACAAAGAAAGTGGGGGCTCCTATGTTCGGATCAAGATGACCAGACACCAGGCAGGAAGTCCTAGTTGCGGTTAGGCAAGGAAAGTCCTAGTAGGTCGGGTGGACCGAGGGGCAGGAAGACCTGGTGGGTTAGTAGGTCGGGTGGACCGAGGGGCAGGAAGTCCTAGTAGGTCGGGTAGACCGAGGGGCAGGAAGACCTGGTGGGTCGAGGATCGGACGTGGGAAGCCTATGGTCCTTTTCTTTTCGATCCTATAATTAGTATATGAGTATGAATTTCCATTGGGTTGATAACTCTTTATTATGTCTAATTTTAGAAGAATATAGATTAACTTATAAAATATTATTAATATCATTAGATAATGTTAGTTCTAATACTATTTATATTGAAGATCTAAAATTTATTTGTCAACCTATTATTGGTGGTTTATTTTTTTCATATTGGTTATGTATGTCATGTTTTAAATTTATGTGTTCAATATGGATTAAAAATTTTAGAAAATCATATTAAACCAATTAGAATTGTAATTTTTTATTTATGATTGCATCCATCTATAATGAAATAGTGAGATAGGTTTTGTAAAACTAATGAAATAATACCTAAAAAATTTCTATGTGATGTACCAATACGTTAGAATTCAATATATCAATTATTACAGGATTCATTTCAATATAAAGAATTATTATATTCATTTTTTGAACAAAATACTAATACTCACACACACACACACACATATATATATAAAACAATGCAACCGAACAACTTTCTGATGTTATTATCCTACTACTCATATAGTTTTAGAAAATTTTTATAGTATAGTATTAGTTTTAAATAAACATATTAATAATGAATCTTTATCTTCTTGTATATTAATTATAAGCAAAATAGGAAAAAAATATATTTTTATTTTATTCCTGAAATTTATTTAATTGCATTTGCTTTAGATCATAGATTTAAATTAGAAGTTTTATAAGAAATGTTAACTTTGTATTATGATGTATTAACTCTATTTAAGATTCTTTTTCTCCTCCTGATCTAGTTAGTATTATAATTATGATGCATTAACTCTCTCAACTTCCTGTACTTCTAAGTTTCTGCATATTTAGACACAGAGGTTAAATAACAACAGGACCTAACTTAACTTAATTGATCATATCAAAATTATTTCGGGGTACTTACAATCTCCCCCTTTTTGATGCGAGCAATCCAAGTTAAGTTATAGTAAAAAAAAAATAAATAATAGAGATATTTTGCATTTACGAAAAATATGCAAAAATAAATAAATAAATCTCCCCTCGACTCACCTCTAATTTTTTCTTTGATCACATTAAAAATGAGGTATTTTAAAAATGACTGGAAATAAAACTAAAATCAAGTCTAAGGGAAACAAAGTCTAAAATGACTATTATCCAGAAACTTAGGAAAATATAAATTTCGGAAAATCTAGATTCTTACAGTGAATTTTGAAAAATATTTTAAAATTGAACTCTTCTTTCTCCAAAAAAATTAAGATCAAATTTATTTCAATCATAAATTTTATAAAACAATTTTTTTAAAGCATTTGATAATTTTATAATAGTTAAATGCTTAAAGTTAGTCAATTAAACATTCATTTCAGTAATTAGCTTTCAAGCTGTGGGGAGACACTAAGCATTCTTAATTATTGGAGCAACAACCACTTTTAGACAAAGTCACTTAAAGAAATTAAATATTTAATTTTTTCTAAAAGCCCTAGGTCCACCTTTTAAAAAATACGGCATGCACAAAAAGATAATTTACTTTAAACATGACTTTGGAACCTAAAACAAATTCCTTCCTACCAGATTAATCAAAAATTGTCTAAGAAGATACTTCTATGATATTCTTCTAATTTAGCCCTTATGGTATCTAAACTGACAATTCAGTCCATTATATTTTCTAACTTGTTAAATATGGGAGCATGCACGATTTTTCAAATCTTCTATTTCTACTTTCAATTTTTTTATTTTTCATTTTTCATTTTTATCTTGTTTAAATCTTCTAATCGACAAGATGTTGCTAGAATTTCTTTTAATTTATCATTTTCTTTTTTTTTATTTACAGAATTTTTTTATAATATTTTTATAAACTAAAATAATTTATCAGGAGGTAGAGACCGTACCTGACTTAGTTTGTCGATACCATAATCTGAAGCTTCCCCTGAAGTGTTGCTTCCTTCTGATGTTGTTCTCTCTTCATCGATGCTCTCGATGCTCATTTTGGATGAGCTTGCTTTGTCTTCATTTTCTTGGTGACTTGCCACTAGTGCAAGTATGGCGAGAGCTTCGATCCTTGATTCGGACGACGTTTCATCCAATGTCACCTTTAGATTTCTATACTTGGTCTGGGTTGGTGGTGTTAGCCATTTTACATGTCACGTGGCACATCAAATTAATAAAGATTCGAACCCATTTGTAAACTAAAATAACATGTGTAGTAAGGAGTCCCAAGTCGTATTTTTCCAAGGTTAACTAGTAAGTGTGTGAGTGTTCTAGAATTAATTCACATTGATTTCTCACTTCAACAAAGTTTATTAAGCATTCTCATCTATCAAGCATCGTGGAATCAATTTCTTCAACTAACCATTACAGTAACAATTAAACTCAAGGCTTTGACCCCATTTAATAAACCAAACTACATACAATTCTCAATTACAACCATTTCATCAGTCAAGCTCAAGAATTCAGTCCCAAAAGCATTGAACAAAGGTAGTAAAATCTAAACATCAAATTAAGCATCCTACTCTTAGTCAAGATCATAGTCACAAAGATTAATTTGCTAACTAAATCACAAAACCCTACAAACAGTTAGTATCAGTATTACTAAATTAATCAGAAATTAGATCTAAGATTTGGGGTTTGAAAGCAAGAAACTGAAATCAGACACACAAAATCTCAAACAGAAATTCAAATTGCAAAGGAAATTATCAGATCTATAGATCTGAGCATAGACATGGCAAATTCAGTAACATTCAAATGAAAACAAAAACCCTAAAACATTCCTCAACCAAATCCCTGATCTTATCTTCTTAACTCTGATGTGAAAACAAAGGTGCATCGGAAACCTCCCCTCAACACCCAACAGCTATCACCAAACTTCCAACTATTACCAGTAGATGCTCATCGTCCTTGGAAACCTCCCCTCAAACTCCTAATCACCTGATAATCCCAACAACCGAAGAAAATAGAGCTTAACTCTGTGAATGTGCAAACCGGATCAAATGGCCAATTCATCCAAGTTTTGCTGTGGAATGGAGAACGGAAACGGATCTAAGACTCAAAGAAACCTCCCTCTGACCTCAGTTGGATGCGAAAATCGTTGTCCGAGAAACCTCCCTCAAACAAGATCGCGGCGGTGGAACAGAGCCGAGACTCACCGAGAAACCTCCCTCGACACTCTCTGATCACCGGAAGATGGACGCCGGAAGCTCAGAATCGCCGTCGTTGAAGAAGAATATCTGGATCTGGAATCGGGAATGGGAACGTCAGCGTCACGGAGGAGAAGAAGCAGGAACAGTGGAAAAATCGCGAGCCAAGTTCACCGCACTGTAGCTTCCCACGAAGCTTTTAAATCATCTTCAATCTGATCGGACGGTTCAGAATCATCGGATCTTGATCAACGGTGGAAAATAGCCTAAAATCCGATCCAACAGTATCGATCTTCATCTATGGTCCAGATCTACTGCTCATTAGGTTGGATGAGCCGGATCTTCAACGAATGGCTCAGATATACTTGATCTTCAATGGGCGGTCCAGAATGCTCCAAAGCTTGATCGCCTCGTTAAGCCCTTGATTTGAGCCCAAATGCGGTCTGATCTGATCGAGTCCATGACCCTTTTGATGCCTACAAAATAATAAACAAATATTAGCATCAAATACCATGAAATTAGACTAATTTGCAATTAGGTCCAAGATAAAATAAAATTATGAAATGTAGAGTAAATATGAATTTAAGCTATGAAAATATCATTAAAAACATGCATTATGAATCAACATAATATAGCCAAAATCATGGTTATCAGTTGGCTTCTTGTTATTTTCCTTGTCATCGTTCTTCAATTTTGGGTAGTTATATTTCACATGCCCTTCTTCATTGTAATGGTAGCATCTTATCTTTCTTTTCCTTCTTTTACCCTGCACTTGATTAAATTTATTAGTTTTAAATAACTTTTTAAATTTACTTGTCATGAATATCGTTTCGTCATCATCGAGAGAAGTTTCGAAATTCAGTTCATCCATTTTTACCTTTAAGGCAATGTTGTGCTTGAGCTCCTTCGTTATATCTGCACATCTTGTTTCATAAACTTCAAATGTTGAAACTCTTCTAAAGTACTTACCCCTAGATCCTTAGAGATATAATAAGCATATACTAAGGATACCCATTCAAAATTCTCAGGAAAGGCGGTAAGCGCGTGCCTTAGTGAATCTCGGTTGGTTACCTTCATGTAGTTCTAAGAGTTTTTCCCAAAGCTCCTTTGCTGATTCGCAGGTGCCGATTATGTTGACTTCTTGTGGAGGTAGCACACTCAGTAGATGAAATTCAGCTCATCCATTTTCTACAAAGTCTGTTTGCTCCTTCTTAGTACATTGATACTCTTCTTTGTCCTTTGGTTCTACAAAACCATATTTCAATAGTAGTAATAAATCAAAGTCCATTTTGAAGAATACCTCCATCTTTCTTTTCCAAATCGCGAATTCCCCCTCAAACATAGGTAGATAGATGCTTAGTCCGGTCATCTCTTGTAGTTCAGTCGGCGGTTAGTCCTCTTGAAGCGTCCTGACTCTGATACCAATTGTTAGCCCCTTGGCAGCCAGTTAGATGGGGTGAATAGCTCTACACAAAAATTAAAAAAAAATAAAAACGCTTCTTGAACTTTACAGTTTTATTAAACTAACACTTGCATAAAAAGTAATTAACAAACTGATTATAAAGAAAGAAGAGCAATATAGAGATTACTTGGTTTACAATCAGATGATTGCTAATCCAATGCAATTAAATCTCACTATCAAAGTCACCTTCAAGCGGAGAAGCCTCTTACAGTGTTAATAGCTCACACAGTAGTATAACAGACAAAGGAATTAATTACAAGTGATTGTACTAAGCTACTGGGATCAGGGATGTATTTATAGCCCTGATCGGGGTGCTTGGAAGGGTTTCAAGCGTTTGGAGAGGGACAAAATTTTATCCCCGTCAGAACGGATTGTGCCACATCGTGTTTTGAAAAAGTTTCTAGTCTGGGCATCCGGGCCGAGTTGAACTGCCATCCGCGACTCCGTAGAGTCGAGGCATCCCTGGGCTATCCCGGGGGTCCGGACACCTGGATCGAAAAGTTGACATTTTGTTGACTTCAGTCCCGGTCTTCGACTCCAGTTCCACTCACATTGGTCAGGTCTTCCGCTCTGGTTCTGCTCGTATTGGTCTGGGTGTCCCGCTCCGGTTCCACTTGCTTGGGTGATTTTGGCCATCCGGAATAGGGCTCACCCAAATCCTTTTTCCGGCTTTCATGAGCAACTTTCCGCTCCGACTTCTTGTCCCTCGGAAACGTTGCGGCCTCCTTCTCATCCGCCCGCATACTCTTCAGTAGCACCTTATTCCGCAGACACACTGAGCCTATCGTCTCTCTCTCCTGTGTCGTCCTTCTCGCGAGCTGCGTCTTTCATTCGAATTCCTATGCTCATAAGTTTCTGCACACTTAGACACAGGGGTTAAACCACAACAGGATCTAACTTAACTTGGTTGATCACATCAAAATTATCTCGAAGTACTTACACCTATCGATGACAATCCACTAAATTCTTTACCGGTAAACTCCGGGTAAAGTAATCGAGTACGCCAAAAATATAGGATAACATAACAATCTACACTTCTTTTAAGCAAGTATGATAAAAAAAACAATAGAAAATTCATTACCAACACTAAAGATGGAGATCTGAATGTGCTCGTGTGTTGTTGTTAATCTTTCGACAATGATCGGGTGAAGTAGAGCATGAGAACATTGTTGGAGCAACTGGACGATCAAGGATTAGTGTTTGTCGGATCTTTCAAAGTTATATTGAGGTTGCTAGTTGAGGCTCTTTTTATAGGTGTTTTCGGGCGCTTGGACGACCCCCAAGTTCCTGGATCGAGACCTATCTAATCTTGCTTGATCGTCGATTTTTCCACCTCCGGGTACTTGGACTGCTAATGTGGCCTTACCATGGCGAATTTTTATCTAGTAGCCTCTATCCACTCTTGGGCGCCCAAATGCTAATGTGTGTCGGCCAATCCCAGCGCACCAACTCAGCTGCTTAGATTTAATTTTAAACCTCTATCCAAGCGCCCAGATGCTCCTGAATCTAGGATTTAATTTTAAACATTTGTTATTTATCAAAATCAAAGTTTAATTATTAGTGTCAACTGCACTAACACATATAGTTTTAAACAAAATAATATGAAATAAAACATACCTCATAGTACTCGATAGACATGAACGATATCACAAACAAATGAGGGTCTCACGCGTGACTCCTCTAGCGGTATCCATGCACAATAAAATCTTTTGGAAGCACTATAGATCTCTTTTGATAGAAGTAAGGGAAGAAGATGTTTTCAAGGGAGAAGTGGAGTGAGAGTTCCATGAAGAATTTTCTAAGGACGATTACTAATATCCTCCAAGGAAGATGAAGAGGCATGACTGTTCAAATTCTCCATTAATAATCTTGATTATGATTGTTCAAATTCTCCATTAATCATTATAATTGTGGTTGTTCAAATTATCCATTAATCATTGATATCATTGGAAAGTGGAGACGATGGCTAACTGGGAAGGTAACTCTGATATTGACTACCTACAGACTATGATTTAGGAAAAAGTGGCTCCCAATAGTCCTGCATGTCAAATGGAGTGTTAGTGACCGGGCCAGGAAAGGGGTTCCAATGTAGGCCCTCCGATGCTCAAATCAGTGATCGAGTCAAGTAGATGAACATTAGCTATGAGTGTGTAAAACTGCATAGCATCGCATACTTCTGTATGTAGATGGAGACCCCTTTTATAATATTCCTGTTTATATTTGCACGAATCTCAAAGCATGTCCAAAAAATGATAAATCCTAAAGTTGCTCTGACACCTTTCCCAAAATGGACTTGCAATCTCTGCGTTTGGTAGAGAGGAAGCTTCTAATGTACAATTTGTTGAGAGAATATTCTCTGTCCTCCATGGCACAAAACATCAAAAAATAATATAAGGTCATTGGATTAAGGAGCCCATAATATGCTTACATGGCCAGCTGATAGAGTTTCCCCTTGACCCACTCGATAATGGCTCATAAGGACTAGCCGATCGGATGTATATAGTGTTGTCGAGAACTCATCCTTCACTCGGCCTATTTGTTTAGCCAAAGGGTTCAATCAGACTGGGCATCTATTTTGTCCGATTGGACTATAGTTCCGATCGGTTGGACTACTCGACCAGATTAGTTAATCATGTTATCTTCAAGTGGCAAACAAGTCTTGGCTTTGGGGAGTGCTAACTCGTCTTGAATTATTCATCAATATTTAGGGATTCAGCGTTCGACCACCCCAATGGTCAGGTTGAATAACCTGATAGACTCGCCATTCAACCTGCCCAATGGTCCAATCGAATAACTTCTCGGCAGTGATGATCGACTGTGCTAGCTTCAAAGGTTGACCCTTCTTTGACTGGCATGTCAGTTAGCTTCCTTGACTTTGACTCGACTTGGGGGCCCCACCTCAATCGTCGTATCAATTATCATGATTATGGTTGTTTAAATTCTCTATTAATCATCATGATTGTGATTATTGAAATTCTCTCTTGTTTGGATCAAATAATTTGATCTTAATGTATTCCAGCTTCCGATATTTTAGAATTAATTAATAATTTAACTAATTGTAATTCTGGAATAGTAAATTGATTAATTTTAGTATCCACTAAAATAATTATTTATATATAATGTTCATGTCTCTGTACTATGTATACGACCCTTTCGATTTTATACACGAAGGTAGTGTAAATTTATACATAGACTAAGGTAATCGTCTAGCAATAGTTTTTAGTCACCCAACGTGAAAAATATTAGTCATAAACTATATATAAATCACCGTGAACCAATTATTATGTAATTCAATCTCTTCATCTAAGCCTATATGTCAATTAATTCGGTGTACTATGCATCATAACTTAATTAATTATTTTACTTGATTTCTAAGATATAATAGACTCCTCTTAAATGATAAATCATTCCTCTTATAACCATGAATTTCGGGTCACTAATAGCTCTATCAAGCGGCAAGATGTTAACTCCCTAATCTAAAAGAGTGATGAATACTATAATAACTCAACACTATTCTTTTTACGTTTTGTCATACATTCAGTAGTCGTATTATTCATAATTCAATTAAAGACTGCTTTTAACGGTGTCAAAACACATAACTCCATGCATAGAATAAATGAACGTCTCAAATCAAAAGATCAGTTACACTCATTCATAAGAGGAACGACCAATGATGCTTAATACGTGATCGATCAAATAGATCATGTTCAGTGTATATTTAAACTCAAAATATCCTAAGTATAACTTAGATATCCATCTCTCTATCTTTCTCGACCTAGTTATATTCAGTGTTGATTTAGATATCTATCTAATCAAAAATTATTTTTAGATTAATATACTTATTAATTCGTCAAACTTTTTTATTAATCTTATACGTATAAAAAATAAATAATTAATAATAAATATTTATTTTTATAAAATAATTATCCATACAATATCCAAAGAGTGTCTCGATATAAATGTACACAATAACAATAGTCAGCCTTAATTATAATCAAAGCAAGAACCTGCATTTCTTTATATCTAATTTCAGCCAACCATTGCTCTTCATGCTAACAAATTAACTTTCCATCTCTGTCACCAGGGATCTCATGCAGCAAGAGTTTCATTCTCTTGTCAGTTCCGTTGAAGTCGCTCAACCTTTTGCATTTGAAGGTAACTAAAAAGGTTTGTGAACTGGAGAATCCAATGCCCCAATATAGTTGTCTCCCGGTATTTTTCTAATGTTGTTACAAGGGGTGTTGCCAGAGTGGAACGACAATGCATTGCAGGCCAATTCCCCTATAACTGCCAGTCCAGAAGAAAGCTCTAAGAAGTTGATAAACCTAACCCTGTTTAGAAGTTTGAAAGTCAGATATGTAATGTACGTGGTGGCGAGACAGAACTATTGTTTATATATCCTTTACACAGCAGTTTACAACCCACCAAAAGAGAATCCAGCTCTCCATGAGCTTGCTAGATTAGAGCTAGAGTTAGATGGAGGAGGACCTAAATTATATTTCCGAATGGCCCCTCACATTATTTTTAACTAAAATATTGGTTTGTATCCTCGTGATGCCATTTACAATTGCATGGCAGGCACCCGAGTTTTCGTTGCCAAAGTGTGCCTATTTCAGCCATCACATCACTGAATAGATATAATTGAGCGCATTGACATCATGCTATTGAGCACAACTTTCTTCGAAATTAAGCCTTTCGATCACATGTTTTGCCACCTCGAAATCAAATAGCTGGCAGATAGAAATGCTTAACTCCCAGCTTTGACTTTGACAAAATCAAATTATGATGCCTAAAAGCTTAATACTACTTACGTGAGTCACGCGTGGAATAAGCCGGGCACGAATCGTTGATTATTCGGTCAAACAGCCGGAACAATTTGGGTGATTATCCTGGCGGGTTCCGTCCGAAGAAAACGGAACGGAAACTCTTCTTTGACCAGTAGATATCACATCCTTACAAAACGGAAACGTCCTTCGATGTCTTTTTTAGTATCGTCACTACAGAAGAGAGAGTATTAGGAAATTATTTACAAATTAATTAAATATGTATTTCTTTAAATTAATTAATTAATTAATTACAAATAGTTTTAAATCTACCTGCCACAAACACCCCGCCTAAGGTTGGAAAGCAATCGTGAGACCCACGTCAGCGCCGAAATGCACGCAGGGATGACAAACGGGCGGGCTGCTGGTCGACTATTAGGTGCCACGCAAGCACCGCCGATGCGGATGTTAGTGGGTCCCATGCGTTTCTAGGGACGGGATCAATCCTTGATGCATTAGGATTCGCAAAACGGTATCCTTTATTTTTATTTTATTTGATCTTATTTTAAAAGCGAATGATGTGATTAAAAAAGTGTTTTTATTTAAAAAAATAAAAATAGTGACAGGGCAACCACGGTTGGAAAGTAGAAGAAGAGAGGAGCCGTAATAAGGCAACAGCTTCGCCGTCACGTCGCCCACCGACGCCCAAATCTTAATTTATTTTGTTTCCATAGACGATCGCGATTTGGAACAGCGAGCGAGCGATTGGGCGCCCCCAAATTTAATTCTTGGAGGCCGAGAATTGGAAAGAAGCGTAATTGGAATCCCTCCAATCCCCAATGGCGGAGCTGGCCGCAACGAAGGCGGCGGCCGAGCAGGATGCGAAGGCCAAGAAAGGCGGCGGCGGAAGAGGCAAAGGGCTCCTTCTTGGGCGATTCGAAGTCGGGAAGCTCCTCGGCGCCGGCACCTTTGCCAAGGTCTATGTCGCCCGCAACGTGCGGACCGACGAGCTCGTCGCCATCAAAGCCCTCGACAAGGAAGCCATCCTCAAGGGAGGCCTCGTGCCTCACATCAAGCGTGAGATCTCCATCCTCCGCCGCGTGCGCCACCCCTACATCGTCGAGCTGTTCGAGGTCATGGCTACGAAGACTAAGATTTACTTCGTCATGGAGTACGTCCGCGGCGGCGAGCTCTTCTCCCGGGTCTCCAAGGGCCGCCTCCTTGAGGACACCGCCCGACGCTACTTCCAGCAGCTCATCTCCGCCGTGGCCTTTTGCCACGCCCGCGGTGTCTACCACCGCGATCTAAAGCCAGAGAACCTCCTTTTGGACGAGAAAGGTGACCTAAAGGTCTCCGACTTTGGGCTTTCCGCAGTCGCCAGCCAGATTCGAAGCGACGGCCTTTTCCACACCTTCTGCGGAACCCCGGCATACGTCGCGCCCGAGGTCCTCTCCCAGCGAGGCTATGACGGCGCCAAAGTTGACATTTGGTCTTGCGGCGTCATTCTCTTCGTGCTCATGGCCGGCCATCTACCCTTTTACGACCGAAGCGTCGTGGCCATGTATCGCAAGATCTATAAGGGCGTATTCAGGTGTCCCCGATGGTTCTCGCAGGAACTCATCGACCTCCTACACCGTCTTCTCGATGTTAATCCCCAAACTCGGATCACCATCCCCGAGATAATGGAGAATCCCTGGTTCAAGAAAGGGTTCCGCCACATTCGATTCTATATTGAAGACAATGAGCTGCATAGCATAACTGAACCAGAAGATGACCAATTGCGGAATGTTGATGAACCTAGTCGGGCGGATGAGCCATACGAATCGGGGTCTGAGTCGGACTGCTCAGTTGCTTCCTGTCCAGCTACTTTCTCGGACGATCTTCGTGAGCCGCTAGGGCTGCCGAGGCCGCCGAGCCTTACAGCCTTTGATATCATATCGTTTTCCAAGGGGTTTGACCTCTCCGGACTGTTTGAAGAAACTGGGGATATGACCAGGTTTCTTTCCAAGGAGCCTACGTCCACTATTTTATCCAAGCTAGAGGAGATTGCGAAAGCTGCAAACTTTAAGGTAAGGATGAAGGATTGCAGAATCTTCTTGGAAGGAACAAGGGAGGGGGAGAAGGGCCCGTTGACGATTGGTGTGGAGATATATGAGCTAACCCCTTCAATGGTGGTGGTTGAAGTGAAAAAGAAAGCTGGGGATGGAAAGGAGTACGAAGAATTCTGCATCAATGAGCTGAAGACTGGCTTGAAAGATCTAGTCTATGAGTCACCACCCGTCGCAAAAGCCAGTACCAGCACTGGATAGGCAAATGTAGTGCAGTAAGATCTCGATTTTTTTTTTTTTTTGCCTTTCCTTTTTATTTTTATATTTTGAGCACACCACCTTCATGATGGTTGATGCATTGGTTAAAACCATCGCAAAAATTCTCCGTTTTCAATTTTGGCAGTTATGTATTCGTCCATGATTAATAGTTCAATAGAATTCAGGGTCACTGATTTGTTATATGATGCTCTTGGTCCTTCTATGATTTTTTAGTTCAACTATTATCGTGGCTAGCAATTTGCTGTATGATGCTCTCGGTTCTTATCAATCTCTACACTTTGATTTGAAGGAGCAAGTTATCTATGTTATATTCTAAGGAGCATATACTAAGTGTCATATATGAAAGTTTTAGATTTTATGATGATTTTTTTGTGCTAAATTACATATGTATATGTGTATGTGTGTGTCCGCGCAATTATCCTTCAATGAATTAAGCATTATGAACAATAGTCTTCAACAGCAGCCTTTAAAACTTAGTATTCTATTTTATTTGATACATGTACACATTTGTTTTAGGTAATTCTGAATTAGAATATCTCATGAAGGTCTCAATTTACTCTTGTGGGCATGGCGGATTATTGGGTCCTGATCATGAATTAACTTTGTAAAAAGTATTGTCCTTTCTCTTTGTTGCAAGTATCAATTTGAAGGGAACTTACTTTGATTTAGATATTTTGCATTCCAAATTTAGTTGGTTGGTAGTTCTCATTGCAAAACCAGACTGAAAAGATTCAAAATGCTTGATGTGAAGTGTTAGAAGGATAGAGATCGGAAAAAGTAGATTGGCTTCATTAGAGCTAGAGCAGATATTTGGAAAAAATAGATAAATCAAAATTCCATCTTTACCATTTCCACTCTCATTGCATTACAAGTGCAATAAGCACCTGGTTAATCTTTTATGATGTCCACTATCTTATAAAAAAAATTAAAAAATGCAATAGGAAACCAGGTTATGATGTTTTACAATGACTGAGCACATCAGGGATATATATGTTCTGTAATATTGGTAATTCGTAGATTTTTCTATTTACCTGGTTTAATTCATTATTTCTGTTATCTTATCTAACAAACAATTGTGCAACCAGGTTTCTATGTTTTTTGATGGCTGAGCATCAGAACATCTTCTGTAATGTTGGTAGGCTTTTTGATAGAAGAGTACAAGCTGAATTGATAGGAGAGGTGGGTTATAATTTATCTTCTTTCTTTATTCATGGCATGCGTATTGAATACATGAACTCGTGCACTAAAAAAATGTGGAAATTCTTATTTAGGCTTTGGAGTCCAAATCTCTTGTGCTTGAGAGGCAGTTGCCAAGTCAGTGTCATGTTTATTAATACAAATTCTAGCTGGGAATGGATATAAAGGATAACAATGTTGCTATCTCATCTTAGCAAAAAACAACATTATTGTTTCAGATTACAATGTTTTATTCTGATTGTGTTTAATGTCTTGTTCTCTCTTTTTCTTTTTTTATTTGTTCTGTAGGATTCTTGATCTGAAAGCACCACTATTTGTTATGCCAAAATTTTACTGGAGCGCCACCGACATCACTGGTTTCTGATTGTTACTTGGCGTGCAAAGCTTGTGTAGATATTGCTAATTGTTCTTCAAAAGTCAAAACAATGATATTCAAACCCCTACCTCTCATTTTATCAACAGCTACAATACAATAGTTGAGGATGGTACTCTTTATTGTGCAATCTTTTATCTTTCAATTTTTGCATTTGGCTCGAATTGGAATAAGCATGATTAACTTGATGAATCTGCTTGAATCATGAAGCCAACAAAGAGGTAGGACTCCCCTGTCAAAGCATTTGCTGCATTATGTTTAGATTGCAAGAGATTGTTTGCAATTTTCTTCATTCTCATTGCTCGTGAAGGAGCAAATAGTCATCGAGTTAACCTTTTCTCTATGATCAAACAGTCCTCATCCATTTCCCGGATATTTGCATGATTCATGTATATTATGATGTAGGTCTGTATGTTTTTTTGTGCGTTTGTTTGTTTAGACCTAGTATGTAGTAGTGCCCGGAGTCATGTATATCTGCTTTGTTATATGATTTGTGTGAATATATTTTGCAAGAGTTTTACAGCTACAGACCAGACCAGTATCGTTGTAAGGGTCTCGCCCATGTGTTGTTTTACTAGTAATATAGTCTTGCATAGAGGTGATGAGATTCATATAACTGACCCTGCGTGGTTGGCACACACATGGCTATGAAGATGATCATGATAATGATGATGAACTTGCGCCTCTGGTGCTTGAATGGACTCCCGATGGTAGACAAGATCCTAGATGGCATTGTCACCGTGGACTACTGTTAACATTCTCAGCCTTGCAGGCATTTGCTATCTAACTTACCAGTTTTGGTACAAAATTTGCCTGTGAATAACAACCGTTTCTTAAAAATTTATTCTGATGTAGGTTGCCTTGAGGCTGTAGCTGCTAGTCAATTTAGCTTTTGCTCTTCTTGTCTTCTTGTCATTATCTTGTTGTCGGGTCGAGGAGAAACTCTCTGTATTATCCTTCAACTGCGTCTTGCCGTGACTATCGATGAAGATGACTCTTTTCCATCTGTTTGATGTCGTTTTCCTTGACATGGAAGTAAATGGCTATATTTAACTTTGGTTTTTTGCTCAACTTCTTCTCGTAGCAAGTGGTGTTATGAATTTATTTCATAAGTATCTATTTTTAGAATTAGTTGGACAAAGCTCGAATATTAAAATTCTTTAAAAAAAATCAAATGAAGAAATCTGTTCTTTTGAATATACACACATATATATGTTTGAAAAGTTAAATACCGAATTATTTTATGTTTATATATTTTTTCTAAAAAACTATGTTTTTTTATTAAATATTTATTTTCATTAATTTTCTTTTAAAAAAACACAAATGGAGACTTGATTTGGGAGGCGGCCCATGGATCTTTTAGAAGCCCAAACGCATGTTTTTTTTTATACGCGAGGAGAATTTAATTAGTTGTATTCTTTCTTGCAAGCGAAATCGAAGAAAAGCAATGGCGAGGCGATCACATCTGACGGAGATCGGGTGCATCGCCTGCGACGAGCTGTCGGAAGTCGGCGCAGGCGAGAGAGAGGGGTGGCTCGATGATCCCTCCCTCCTCGCCGCTCTCCACCACCACTCCCTCGCTCTTGCCTCCGCCACTCGCCCGATTGCCCTAGTCCTTGGTTGGGACCACTATCATCGATTCTCCTCCTCCGCTGTCCGAGACCCAATCAAGATTCACCCGGTGTTGTCTCCATACGAAGGCCGTATTACCGCCCTCGAGTGGCTTCCCTTCGGTGACGTCCTCGCTCTAGCACTCGGCACCTCTGCCGGACTCCTCCTCATCTACTCTGTTGGAGGCGATCTGATCCACAAGCAGGTCAACGGAGTTCCATTTTATCCTTTATCTCCTCGATCTTATTCAGGATTGATTTGGTTATTTGTTTGCCTTCTGATTTGTCCACGGCCTGACATTTTTTTTGTCTCGTAGCTTGTTCATACTGGGCATATATTGAGGCTTAGATTTCGCCAAACTGCAAAAGCAGATGGAATTGGAGAAGCTTCCATTTCTGAGGAACTTTGTGTGGTATTGCCTGGCGTGGTTGCCCGCTTTGATGGTTCTGATATACGGGTAGAAATTCTCTCTTACCCTAACTTCGAACTAAAGTACAAGCTTCCTCTGTTGACTGATCATTTTAATTATGTCATTATGATTTTTGCACCTTCAGTTGAGTTCATTTTGATAAAACGATTTCTCCGAGGGTTTTTTCCCCCATATATCTACAATTCAACTTTCACTTTGCAGAGTTTACTTCATACATGGTTTCAAAAGTCCGAAACAGGAATGTGGGAGAATAGGCTTAATAAATTGGAGTCAGAGGATGATGAGACTTCATATGGGAGGATACCTTTTCAGGTTTGGAATGTTGGCAAGTTTGGAAGTTGTGTTGATGCAGCTATCACAAGCATAATGCCACCGCCACTCTTGGAGCTCCAGGTGAAGCATCATCCTTTCTAGCATTTTTCAATAAAGGTTTCCCACCATATTATGTGAACTGTGCTGGAAGTTGCCTGAGTTGATTCCGATATTGAATTCAGCTGTCTTTATTACTGGGCAGTCAAGTCAGCGTTTCTATTGTGCGATTACCATTGGGAATGATTCTGTGATTTCTGCATATAGGTATGCTCGACTTAATTTTGCTTATGGTGGATTAGGATATTTCAATAGTTTTTTTGGGTAATTGCTTGTATGTTGCTATTCAGGCTTTCAGAGGATAGGAGTAGATCTTTAGTTGGAACAATCCTCTCAAAGGTTGTCCCTGTTACATTCTCAACCATTGCATCATTTTCAAAATTGATATGGCGAAATGAGTCTAATGCAACAAGGAAGTCCCGCCCAACACCTCAGTCATTTGCTAAAGGTTAATAGTTAGTTATTCTTGTTTCATTCTCCAAGTTAACTCACAAGTCTCATACGTATGTCCAAGCTAAACTGTTAGATTGCTAAACATCATTATTTGGTTATATATATGAAGAGTTGCTGTGTAACCACAGGCATGATAAGAGAATCACTGCATAAACCATGTGACAAAATGCTTATTTTTATGTCGATGATGGTTCCCATTAGGCCTTTTTGAACTGGCACAATTAACCTATATGTGTGGCGGAATGGGAAACTAAATCAGTGTTATTGGATTGAAATGTTGGCCTATTAGTTCTTTTGTGTGGCTCAGAGTTGGTTTCACTTTCCATAGGTAACTATGCTTGTGTATTACCATTGTGGAGGTGGATGAAGTTGGTACATTTATTTTTCTTTTTGACTCTTGATGGAAGGTCCTTAAATCAACTACTGGAAAAGGAAGCTCAGGAGTTTTTACCTCTGACCAAACAATGAGAGCAGGCCCCATTATCGATCTCAAACTTGGTTGTTTTTTTTTTTGTTAATACACAGTGATACCCAGTTTTTTTTTTTTTTTTTTTGGCTTCATGGTTTTGATTTATAGATGTGTTGAAAAGGCTTAAAAATTATAATTTCTCAGTACCCAGTTTTTTTTGGCTTCATGGTTTTGATTTATAGATGTGTTGAAAAGGCTTAAAAATTATAATTTCTTTACTGAGAACTGAGAAGTACTAAATAAAGTTAATTGAGGCAGTGGTTTACTTTAAATCACATGCAGATCTATGCTCAACTAGCAACCTGTAGAAGGATGAGCAAACTAGTAGTGTTGGATCTTTATAAATTAACTACAACTTGCAAAATCACATACACACTAATTAGGATTTTGACACCGCCATAATCCTAGCGATACTGGAGATGTTTTCACTATGGAATGAGACCTAATGGTTATGTGAAAATCATTTTCTTTAATCCTACCAGTCTGTATAGTTGCAGAGTTTTCCAATCTGCTATTTCTCAAACAGTCAGTTTAACAACACATTATTAACCAGGACTAAAAATCTGGGGAAAAAAAGCTGATATTTCTGAATTAACCATGTGAATAAAGTGATGGTAGGATTATAGTTGTCCTTGAAAGGAGTCTGAGAGTTAGGTTCTGAGGGACTTAGAAGTTAGAATCTCCACTTCTATCATCAAGCTTGGGCATACTTTGCAGTTTGCTCATGGCTCTACCTTGATAAAACAATTATAATATGGCCAACCCAGAAATGTGTTTCGTGATGGGGGAAGGACCATGCTAGTTGTCTGAGATCGATGATATTGTGGAATAGCTTCTTAGTTAGCTTTTTCGAAGCTGACATGGTTGATTCCGCAAGATCTTGTTGCAATCCACAAGATTAGCTATCTTCTAGCGTTGATAGATAACAAAAGCGTGGTTAACCATATTGATCAATTATATAAGATCTTAATATATAGAAAACAGGAACTTATATTGGTAAACTTTCAGTAAGATTAGAAAATACCCAATGAAGACATACAGAAACTCAGGCCTACAGTTCTCAGTTGTGATATATTTTTGAAACCATATACTTTCCACCAAAATCGTAATTGGTTTTTTCTGGAGTTCCGTTTTCATGGTACTTTTTTGTCTCATTCATTACTTAGCTTGTTAAGGAATGAAGTCTTCGTATATGAAATGGTCCATCATCTTCTGTATGAAAACGTGCCCTTGACTCATTCTATATTTGTGTTGCTGCAGCATCTCCTCTAACTTGTCTTAAAGATACCCGAAGGAAGGGAGAGAAACTCACATTGTCTCCAAGTGGTACCTTGGCTGCAATAACAGATTTTGTAATATTTTAAAATAAATAAGTAAACTTTAAAATCGATTCTACTCGGTGGGGTTAGACTTAGATTAGATTTATCTTCAAATTAAATCCAGGCTGAGCCGGGTGGGAAAACGAATTATTATCTAAGTAATTCTTGAATTGATTGATAGATATATGAGCAAAGTCATGCATGCCCCTGGGTGACCTGGCTGCCTGCGTGCATGACAAACCTTCCAATCTGCCCACGCTCGTCGACGTCTCCAGCAGTCGACGAGTGGCGAACTCTCGGATGCTGCTTCCCAATCCCCAATGCATGCTGCGTGCTTTATCCGACTGGCTTCCTTCCCCTCGCTCCGTATCCCTGTTTGGTTTCCTGCCAATTTACACTCCTCGCCTACTTTAATCAATCAAACAACTGTACTGCCTTACCTATTATATCTCCATCTCCGCCCTATGCAATTCAAACTGATCATGAATGTGGCATCTCACAACACAGATAGCTATATTTTCATTTTGTGTCACCCTGCTTCTGTAGTCTATACGCTATTTTATATATGCATATGATCCATCTCTCCATTTACATATATAGAGCTAGCACTGACAGAATCACTAAAACCTTTAGCTAGCGAGCTATAATTATAATATCAACACTGAGGCGATGTGTTTCTCGATCGTCTGCTCCAGCTACGAATATTTACATATATACTAAACAGTAAACACATGCATAAAAGACTACTTGTACTTGGTTAATCAAGAGAAGAGGCGTCTCAAGCCGTCGGCTCTAGATGAGGAGGCGGCTCCTCGGTTCATCTCCTCGGCGATGCTGGCGAGGGCCTTGAGGTTGCATCGCACGATGGTGTCGGCGAAGAAGCAGGTCTCCTCCCCGGTGTTCCCCTGCGGCACGTCCACCACGTAGGACTCCACCACCACGGTGCCCTCTCCCCGTCCGTGCAGCGTGATGGTGGACCGGTAGTTGGCCAGGCGATGGTCCCCGCCGAGCACCGTGAAGCTCATCAGGTGCCGCTCCTCGTCCAGAGCGTCCAGCCGCTCCGTGCTGGTCTCCGCGGGGAGCCCGGACACGACGGTGACCTCCCGGACGCTGCCGACGCCGCCGTCGCCCGCGCGCAGGTCGCAGTCGCGCAGGAACTGCTTGTAGTCCTGCGGCCGATCGAAGCGGCGCACCAGCGACCACACCACCGGCACCGGCGCCGCCGCGTACTGCACGTTCACGGAGCTACACTGCCCCGGCGCCGTCCGCCGGCAGTGGTACCGCCGCACCACCTCCTGCGTCGCAGGGCTCG
The DNA here is from genome assembly GCF_018446385.1 of Zingiber officinale. NCBI lineage: Eukaryota > Viridiplantae > Streptophyta > Magnoliopsida > Zingiberales > Zingiberaceae > Zingiber > Zingiber officinale. The sequence goes on from NC_056004.1 coordinate 700,286, forward strand.
CCGCCACCGGGCTCGGCAACAGAGGCATGGCATCGATTCGATCCTTATCGTTCCATTCCCACTTCGCCTGGCCCATCTAATTTATAAACCGTCAGCCTTTAGGCTGCGCATGGCGACAAGACAAGGCGTGTCCGTGGGCCACCCTCCCTCGGAACCGCACCCCCTTTTCCCTATTTTCTTACTCCATTTCTTATTTCATTAAAGTACAGGACCGGAATCCGCTAGCTGCTCCAGCTCCGTCTCCAACCAGGTTTATCTACGATTGCCATTGGTCGTCGATGTGGCGGCCGGATGCATCAGCAATCAGCATCCGGTGGGTGGGTTCGATCGCTAGCTCACGGTTTAGTTAGGCTCGTTGTCAGTTGGGAACGAAGGGATGCGTTACGAAATGGTGGAATGAATGGGAGGGGGACAAAAGATCGAGTGTCAGTAACCGAAACGGCGGGGGATGCGGCTGGCTAGGTTCAGCGAACGGATGACGTGGCGCCCGCATTGTCCATCGCAAGCCAACGCGCTCGTTAGGTGGGGAGCCTTTCCCCGCAAAAGGCCCCGCGCGCAGCACGTGACGTGGGAGCGCTCCCAGCGAGATATAGATCGCCTCGCCCGCCACGTTTCGGAAGGGTGAGTAGGACTCCGCGAGTGGGTGTCGTTAAGGTGTCGACACACAGAAGGTTGAATCATGAATAACTTAAATATTTATAAATAAGTTTATCGTTTGATTTTATAATAATTTATTTATGATCGGATTAATTCTTATAAATAAAAATTATGAACCATTTCATTATCAATTTTTTAAAAAAAACATTATAAATAATTAAAATAAATTAATAAAAATAGCGTGAAGTTTCAATTTGGCCGTTTGTAATGATTTTGCTTTGCTTGGTTCTTTATTTTATTTTATTTTTAAAATTTATTAATTTTCTCCTGAATGCTTAAATTTCTGAGAGAAATGGACAACTAAAAGAAACCAAACCATTAAAACAAATTAATGTAAGATATAAAGGCATCAAATGAAGGCGGGCATATACCAAACATAACACATGGATGATGAAAAGTCGATATCATTTGGTTGTATGGTTCTCATCGGACAACTCCTATTACCTCTGTTCGATTGGATTAGCATCGACCACATTCGCATCACATGGCCGGATCACAATTAACGAACCCTACACAGTAATTAAAAAGTTAAGTATTGTGCTACTTGATTTTCGTGAAACTTTATTAAGGAGTTAGAGAAGGGAGGGCGATGGGTAACTGAAGCCCTAAGACAAAATTTAGGCCAAGGCACGGTCACAATTCGACTAAAGTTGCTTGCATCACTTGACATGTGTTTTGGGAGAATTCCAAGCACTGTTGTACTTGTACAGTTTATAAAATTGACGTGTCTGTACTTATTGGATTGGCTCACTTGAAAATTGATATACTTTCAATTACTATTCTCTTGAGAGACCCATCTCTTTTGAACTAGCGAATCTACATATAACTAAAAGGAAAAGATAGGGTCATTGGATAGATAGAGAAAATTATATGTTCCTAGCTAGTCACATCATCCTTCCACTGATCCACCATCAGCAAAAGAAAGGTATGAATATGATGATGCCATGTTTCCGAGAAGCATGCATGTTTATTTATCTCACTGTCTTAATTATTTGACAATTTATAATTCTAATCCAGCGATCTTTATACTTTCATTCATTCTCCCACTCGCTTAATAATTCTCTTCCCTTCCTTCCCTTTGCTCCTTTCCTTTCAAGGAAGGAAAATCAAATATAATCGAAGAAGAAGAAGAAGAGAAGTATGAAGGAAACGATCCGTTGCTGCATCTCCTGCATCCTCCCCTGTGGCGCCCTCGACGTCGTCCGCGTCGTCCACGCCGACGGTCGGGTCGACCAGATCGTCGGCGCCGCCACCGCCGCCGATGTGATGCGGGCCCATCCGAATCACGTCCTCCGCATGCTCGCCTCCGCCTCCTCTGCTTCTCCCAACGCCGCCGTCACGCTGCCGCCCACCGCCGACCTGCACAGGGGCAAAATCTATTTCTTGGTTCCCGCGCCGCCGCCGCCGCCGCCGGCGAAGAAGGCCGGCGGGACCGGAACCAGGCGGCGGCGGAGGAAGAAGAAGGAAGCGGCCCTCGGCGGCGACGTGAATGGGGAGGGCGAGAAGGCGAGGCTGCTGCTGGTGAACGAGAGGTACTTATCGGAGATCATGTCGGAGAGGGCGGCGCCGGAAGGGCGGCGCAGGGGAAGGGCGGCGGTGTGGCGGCCGCACTTGGAGAGCATTTCCGAGGTCTCCTGAAATATCACTAGTGATCTTTGAGCATTAAAAATCGATCGTTAGTTCGTTAATTATCCATGGATCCTATTTTATTTTAAATTCGAGTATTTAATTATCCTGTTAATTTGGTTTTCAAACTTCACATGGTAATCTCAAATCATTTCCTCGCTTGTGTTATACTGCACAGGAATCAAGAGATTAAATGCATGTTTTATAAAATTAGAATTAACAAAGGAATATAGAAAAGAAATGATGTTTTAATAAATAATAGAGGGAACCGATTGGTAGAGATAATTAGAGAGATGGAGAAAGGTGGTGGCTCACATGGGAAATCCCTTTGCAAGCTAACACAGACACACAATTAGTGGAGGGGAGCTCTCACTGGGCAGCCTCTCATCATCATTGTCTAATTAAAAGAATTACTGTTCTTGGAATCTGATTAAATCTATGCCTTCAGACCTTCAATCCATGAATTGAATTAATAAAAACATATCGATAAGTCAAATTTCAAACTGTTCCATTTGAAAAGAGAGACCCCTCGGTTGATGAAACCCAATCTTATCGACTTTCACCATTTTTTTTTGTTAAAATTTTGGTCAAAATTTTAAATGCAGAGCAGGGCTCGTAATCAGGCTCATATTTATAAATGGGCTCGATCGATGTTTCATTCTCATTTGATTTAAATCAGTGTGCCACCTTGATTTAAATCAGTGTAAAAAAACAAGAAAATATTGCTCATCAAACTTGTTCGATGCCCCCTGCTACCGCAACTAATAATAATAATAATAATAATAATAATAATTTCAGTTAATTTCATTGATTATTTTTAAAATGATCAGTCTGATCCCATAGAAATTTTTCACTGACCACCAAGATAAATCGAGAAGCGCAAGTGACGACCAATCTAGAAATCCAAAATCCTTTTGTTGCATCTCTCATTTAGAAGAAAAATTCTTATAAATACGTCATAGTTGGGGTTCTGCCTAGGTGTCAATCTGGATATCCTACTACAACATTATAGCTCCGGGGACAAAAAAAAATTATCCAAGTAAATTTTTTATAGTGATCGATTCCATCGTCGAAACGGCTCCATATCAAAAAACCCTTAAATCGATCCCACCATTGAAATGGTCCCATATCAAAAAAAAAAAAAAAAAAAAAAAAAACCTATCGAAATTTTTTGAAGACAACACATATCTCCATACTTATCACTTGGGATAAATAGTTTCAACAAAACTAAGATAGGATAATTTTTTATAGTGACTGATCTTACTCCTAACGGCCCCATACCTCACAAATCCTGAAGAAATTTTTTGAGAAAGCATAATTTCACTTTTCTATTAAGAGGACTCGCAATATCTGAGATAATATTATATAGATATTATAATTTTATTTATTACTAAGAGGACTCGAAATCCGACACATCAATGCCCCTATTGAAAGTTATGGAAACAGAATCTCTTAGCAATCAATCATCAAATGCAACAGTTTAACAATCTCGCTGTAATGGTCAACTAAATGTAATTGGTCCTTTCGAAATGCACATGGAAATCAATCACTCGATATGACGACATGGGATTCTACATTCTAGCATGAAGTATACCGTGATGTTGCATAATTATACCCTCCTCAACTGTTCCAGCAGGTGGCTAGAAATCATATTGAACTGTCGATCAAAATTAATATGAAATAAATTTGATAATTAAGGTCAAACTCAACCTAAAGGGATTCAGGTCTAATTAAACTTATTTAATACACTCATCTCAAAGGTATCATCTATGCCCTCAGGTTGCCGATGTCCTCCACGTTTTAGATCACGGTATCACCTATGTTTTTGTCTTAGTTGTTGATATCTCCTCCGACTCGATCTCATATCCTGACATTATCCATGTCTCAGTCTAGGTTGTTGACATCCACCATGTTTTGGATCCCAATATCACCTATGTTTGGCCTTAGTCACCAACATCCCCTCCAACTCAGTATTCTATCTTGACATCATCTAGGACTCGACCTAGATCACCGACATCCTTCGTGTCTCGGATTTCAATATCATTTATGTCTCGGTCTCAGTCGCCACTCGCCAATATTCCCTCCTGGCTTAGCTCCTGATCTCAATGTTCCCACGTCTCAATCTTCACTCAATCGCTGGCATCATCCCAGTTTAGGCCTCACCGACATCATCTACTCTTAAGACCACTCAACATCAACATTATTTCTTCATCCGTCTTTGGATCGAATCTCCTCTATGCGGGGCCTAGATAAGATAGTTTTTCCTAAAAAAAAAAAGATAGATAATGATTGTAAATATTCTATGACACATGTCATAGGATGAATGCATCAGAGATGTCAAATCTGATTTCCTAAATGTGCTCCTTCAAATACATGATATTTAATGAATGGAGAGCCAAAGAAGCAACTAATGGCAATCGTATTTATCCCCTCACCGACACATACAAGGATGATGGAGGAGCATGCTATCTTTGTAGCATGAAAATGCTCTTATGAGCCTATGACAACTATATAAGCACTCATGAAGACTTTTTCCCCATTCTAGGACTCCACCAAGTTATATACTTCTTCTCCGTCTTCTTCATTCATCATACTATCTCACGCAAACTCTAACTTAAACCCTAAACTTGGAGTGGCCTATCGGGATCCATCCCTAACGTCATTCTAACCCTCTTTTGGAGTGTAGCTTGGGTTCATTCATCCTCTTTACTTATGATCTCCGAAGAACTCACGCGTCAGCTTGTTCATTGATTGATTACTTGATCATCTATGGTATTTGACTGAAATTAGAGATGTAAATGAACTGAAAGTTTTTGAATAAATTTAGTGTTCGGTTTGATAAATTTTTTTTTATGTTTATTCAATATATACAAGATCAATTAAATGAACAACCTTGAATAACTCTTTTAACTAAAAGAATAAATTTGAATACATATATCTTGAACTATGTTCGTGAATAAAATTCTTATCAACTCGCTAAATTAATAAAGAAATGTTCAAAATGAGAAAAAAAAAATTTATTATCAAACTCAATAACTAATTCTATAAGTTTAAAATGTAAAAATTTGAAGCAATCAAATAAACTTGAATTGAGAGTTGAATTAACATTTAAATAAACTAAGCTAATTTGAACAATCATTTTAACGACTTTATTTATTTTAGGTTTCGCTTAGCTTGAATTAATTATCTTATCAAGTAAGACTGAATATTATAAAATTTGGCTCAGCTTTTACGCCCTAATCGGAACAAACCGCTTGAAAATCAAGTGTCTTGCAAGATTAGCAATTTTATGTGTTATGCACCATTAGCTAGCTATTAATCATTCAATTCTGTATTTATTTGAACGCATGCGGCAGGAAGTATTATATAATTCTTAAAGCACATGTATATATCACAATTCCTCCATGCATATAAAGCGTGATGCGACTGGATTTAGTTTTAAGCGATGAATCGATAGTGCAAGGAAAAAGCTAGCTAGAAGTGGTGCTGAGGATCTGGCCCTCCTGGCACTGCTCTCTTGCCGAACCCTCGAGGTTCGTAAAATTCGGAGCTCTGTTTATGTGGGCGTGAGCGTGACTGTGACTGTAGTATTAGCTTTTGCTCTGACTTCCAAACTCGTGGGCTACTTCCTGCAGCTCCTGCAGCAGCACCTGTGATCGCCACTGCCATGAATGCTGCTGCAGTAAATACGAGTATGAGCAAGGAGGGCACCACCACCGCTCTCATCATAATTCAGTAAGGCCTGGGAACTAGGTAGGTTTGTATTTATAGAGTAGTAGAGAGATCATATATGTAGCTAGCTAGTCGCGCATCGTTTGTATTCTCAGAGAATCCCTTCATTCAACTAATGTATATTTAATGTGTCAAGAGTTAACATATAATAATTGGTCGAATGGGGTCGATGCACTCGATCTCCAGATAGTGATACATTCTGTTGATTAAGAATTTAAGGACAACCTCGATCGTTTATGAACTAATTTAAGGTGCATTCGGATCTACAGTGCTCAGGTGGATGCGCATTCAATTTTATTTTTTCACAGACAGGATTATATTACGAGGAAGAGGCCAAATTAAAAAGTAGAGAGATTGGTTTCTTAGGTATCGTGTGTATACTTTTTTGTCTCTAGGTGTATTTAATCATTAAATTGACCAATTTTACTGGTTTAGTTTGCCTGAAGTGGAAAACGTAGTTGTGTTCATTTTAAGATTAAGATTAGTTTATCAAAGTGCTTTGTAATGCAAGTTGGAGGTATGTGTGGAATGAGGGCCTGAGCTAGTTAGTTATCGAATATTGTTTAATTAAAAGGAGGGATCTTCTAAATCTTATACACGTCGAATTACACGAGAGTCGAATGAGCTGCTTCAGTTTCGTTTTAGCTATGTTTTTCGTTGCCGGAGTCCACAGTAAGTTTGGCAAATTGTGAATTAAGTGGCCACACAATTCTGAAAATATCATCCATGATTGAAACCGATACAGTCTCTTTCACCTTTAGTGCCCTCCTGATTAAGTTGCCAGGCATGTGTCGTATCCAGTGTCCATCCCGGCAGGCAAGCATCTGTTTCAACAGTGAGCAGAGCAAAAAGTGAGTGAACCTCCTTTTAGACGCATCATTCTCCTTGGCAAAGTGACTGATTGATCCACCTCCAATAATTATAATAATAATAATAATAATAATAATAATTATTATTATTATTATTATTATTAATTTAGATGTTTAAATTTGGTCGAGTTAAGTTTGAAGGTAGACGGGCCTGTCAGTCAAGCAGAACTCGGGACGGTGCCGACCCAATTCTCTCGATTAATCGTGTGAACATCCAACATGCCGGTTTTTAATTTGCCCTTTACTTTTGTTCAATTTTCAATTAATGTTTTAATAAATAAAAAAACTAAGGGATTAAGTCAACATTCTTGACGATTCTGCGTTTATGTTGAATGATAAATTTCTGAAGAGATCCCAATTCCCACTAGATTTACAGACGGCGATTCGATTATATATCCTCTTTCCGCCCTGAATCTATCTATCTCCGACCGCCGCCATGTCCGATTCGATGCCGCCGCCAATCCAGTGGAGGAGGCCGCCCGACCAGGACCGCAACAACTCCTACAACATGAGCACCGGCATCCTCGCCACCGGCTTCATCTCTCTGGCGCTCGTCCTGGCCGTCCTCGTCTTCCTCCACATCTACGTGCGCCACGTCCTCCGCCGCCAGATTCCCCGTGGCGGCGGCAGCCGCCGCCGCCTCACCGCCGTCGACCTGTTCCGCTTCCACGCAGTCATCGCCGGCATCGACCAGCACCCGGACGCCGCGGGGCTCGATCCCGCTGCCATCGCCGCCCTCCCGTCCTTCCCCTACCGGAAGACGCCCCCCGGGGAGGAGGTGGAGGAGGAGGCCGCGGGCGGCGGAGCAGAGTGCGCGGTGTGCCTCAGCGCGGTGGAGGAAGGGGAGATGGTGCGGCGGCTTCCGGCGTGCAAGCACGTGTTCCACGTGGGCTGCGTCGACATGTGGCTGGCATCGCACGTTACCTGCCCGGTTTGCCGCGCGACGGTGGAGCCGATTACGGCCAACGCCGAGGTGGTGGAAGTCGGAGAACCTTCGCTGTCGGCGGCCGCGGCGGGGCCGTCGGGAGCGAAGGAGGGCGGGTCGGCGTCGTCGCGGTTTGCTTTGAGCGCGTCGCTGAAGAGGATGGTGAGCCGGAGCCGGTCGTCGTCGAGCCGGCGGTCGCCGGAAGAATCAACAGAAGATTTGCCGTCTAATCTGGACAGATTGTGATTCAACCGTAACAGTGTTCAATAAAATTTCGCCAAATAATTATTTTGTATATTATGATTAAATTTTCCCCTCATTTGCTGCTGCTCAATTGCTGTGCACGACACGTTAGGTAAATAATTAATGGGTGGTTTTTTATGCGGATATAATTCATAAAATTATTTTGGATTCAATAATTCTTAATTTCATATTTAGTTTTAATGGGACAATGACAAAATTAATGGATTGGAGAATCAAAAAGGACAACTCGATCGTCATCATCAAATATTGTCAAATCTAACTTTATTTTAGTAGCTTTAGGTTGCTATCCAATGTCAACGAGTTACAGCTTTTTTTTTAAAAAAAAAAAAAATAGAGTGTGTTATATATTTTCTTAGAAAAAATAATCGTATAAAATAATTTTTTAAAAGTAAGCTCCTTGATTTTTACAAATATAACGAAGATTAAGGCTGTAAGTGACAGTAGTAAATTATAGAGACATAGCGCAGGGACAGATTAATGGGCCCACGAATAGAATTTCGGCCCGTATTCAAGGCCTAGTCATTCGTTAGGTTAAAGGCCCGGAGTTTGGGCTCTCAGCATGGCTCCGTGTTAGAGGTGTTCGATATGGGATGTGCCAATTAAGAAGATTGTCGGGCTCAAGTCGAACCGTGTATAACATAGTCTTGACTTAAGTCTAACATGAGCTGAAGCAAAATTGAACCATGCCATGAACGTGAGGTTTGCCACGGCGGACGCCGGGTCAAGCCCGGTGCCACGTTGGCATTTAACCGCCGGCCATCGGCAAATAAATGGGTGTCGCCCAATCTACTAATTCCAGCGACGGAAGCCAATTTAATTGCATCGGCCGAATCAAGAAGGCCATGCATCAAGATTAAATAAAAGCAGACAAAAGAGATATTAATCGGAGGAAAAATTAAATAAATAAATAAATAAAAGCAAAAGGAAGATATATAATGAATAAAGGAAAGGAAAGGAAAGGAAAGGAAATGAAAGGAAAGGAGACAAATTGGGGCGGTACATGTGATCGACAAAGCGAGGAGGAGTGTGGGCACAGCACGCGAACAAACACTGCACATGCACACCCCCATCATTTTAATCTCCCTTCCCAACTTGCGAATTCTATTCTTTTTTATTTTATTATTTTATTTTATTGTATTTTATTGCATTGAAAGCGAGTATTATTTGAAACAGCTCATCCCCACCCTCCTCCTCATCGATCAATCTGTTCATCGCGTCAATCGTAAATTTGATTAAAATTCTTAGGAAAATTAATTAATTAATTATCAATAATAATATGAAAATGAAAGGGAGATTTATGTGGATATATATGATGAGGCAATGCAACAAATTGGGTCACATCAGCGGCACGTGGTGGCAGATTCCTGCCTGCGTCGCGCTTAAATTTTAACTGTCGCTCACCGGCCACCGTCGATCCCCTCTCCTCAGACTCCCTCCACTTCCTCACAGCTGTTGCTAGCTGTCTCCCTCATCAATTCCTCCTCCCTCAGCATTGCTTCAAATACAAAAACCTAATCGACGAGTTAAGTGTCTGTTGTCAATTATCCTCCGCCGCCGCCGCCGCCGCCGCCGCTTCTGAAACAGCATGTACGTGCGGAGATCCGCCGCGCAGCTCCCGCCGAAATCGCCAACCGCGGCCGCCGCGCCCAATTACTTGCCTCGCCACGACGTCCCTTCTTCGGCCGCAATGCTGGCGGCTGCGCAGCAGCCTCCCGCCTGGGTCGTCGACGAGTTCCTCGACTTCTCCGCGGCGCGGCGCGGCCACCGCCGCCGCTCCGCCAGCGACGACTCCGTCGCCTTCCTCGTCGACGAGGCTGGAGGATTCGACGACCGCCTCGTCGACGAGGACCAGCTGATGTCCATGTTCTCCGACGAGCTGGTCCCGGCGCCGCAAACGTCTTCCAGCACTGCGCCGTCGGACCACAACAGCGTCAACGAGGAGAAGACGGCGGCGCCGGCGGCGGGGACCGAGGAGGCGCAGAGCCTCTGCAAAACGGAGAGCGAGACCGCCGGATCTGAGCACCCGGCCGTGGACCCCAAGAGAGTAAAGAGGTACCAGAATTCCGATTGATCTTAATTAATTCGCAATCGATCGATCGACGAAATTCATGAGTTCACGTACGATGGGGTCAATGGATCAGGATTTTAGCAAACAGGCAGTCGGCGCAGAGGTCGCGAGTGCGCAAGCTTCAGTACATTTCCGAGCTGGAGCGCAGCGTGACGTCGTTACAAGCACGTATAATTTGCAAATCTGTACAATTCATTAAGATTCGACGGCGAATCTAATTGTAAAATCTCGCAGAGTGAAGTTTCGGCGCTGTCTCCTCGGGTGGCGTTCCTCGATCACCAGCGCTCCATTCTGACAATGGGCAACAGCCATCTCAAGCAGCGGATTGCGGCGCTGGCGCAGGACAGAATTTTCAAGGACGGTCAGTAACTCCTAATCGTATTAAATTAAGCTTAATGTAGGTGTTTTTTTATATTTATATGTATACGCTGGCTGCAGCGCATCAGGAAGCGTTGAAGAAGGAGATTGAGCGACTAAGGCAAGTGTACGAGGAGCAAAATCTGGATAAAAATCATAAAAGAACAGCAGCTTCCGAACCTGTCGTCGCCGTCGCTGCTCCAGAGAAAGAATTGCTCTGCTGACAGAAGAATATAATGCAGAAGTGCATGCCGAGGGAAGCGATGTATTAATTGTGAACTGCAGTTGGTTTAGTTTCTTCTCTGTTTTGTTTCAAGCGAGTAATGTAGGCATTGATTGTTTAATTGTGCATTTGTTTGCTTAACTGTATTTATTTCCATTGTGTTGGGGGGAAATTTGTACCGTGTGCTGCCTCAGCAGAGTAGTAATTAAGAGTTTCTTTGGGGAATAATTTGTAATTTGTATGATGAGAACTTCTAACGAGAGGTGTCACTGGATTTGTGTCTAGCGACGTCGATTCATTCTAAACCAGAGTCAAAAACAATAATTTGCTTTCTTGAAAACTCTGCTTCGTCTTTCATTTTCCTACCTTTCTACTCGAGTATGCAATGTATATGTTTTTTTTTCCATTCTGTTTTCATTACTGGTCCCGTCTGAAAATGAAAAACAGAAAAAGATGACTCTGCAGTTAATTTGATAGAGACTCCCTAATTGAAAATAAAATTTCGCATGCCTTTATTTGGGGATGTAAATCTTTTTTTATAGTATTATTATAGTATTTACGCATGTATTTTAAAGTATATGTATATTTTGTAAAGCCCCTTAGAAAAATATATGTCAAAAAATATTTCTAACATTTTTCCTTGAAGAAGCATATAAATCATTGATGTGATAGGTTGAAAGTTTTTAAAATATGATTTACCTACTTGATATGTTATGTTATCAATAACACAAATCTTAAAAGGGTACGATTAAATATATAGGGGGTCTCACTATAGGCCTATCAAACACCGCTCTGCAGGGGCGTCTCAGCTCGATCGTACTAAATAGAGTTGTTTTCCTTCACTCAACTATTTGGTTGTTGGAGCCTTTTGTCCGATTGAACACGTCGTCTACTCGACGGGGACGTTAGGTCGAAGAATTTATGACTGTTCAAACTTAACTCCAGTTACACATTTTTAAAAGATGGTCATTCGAACGGTCGATCAACCTCAACTTCACCCAATCAATGGATTTGAACTTTTTATTATCTTAATTTTAATCTCCACGATAATCACTCTTTCCTACTTTAACTCAATTTTAATGACCCTCTTCATCACCGTATTAATTATAATCATGAAATAATTTGCTTTATCTAACTCTTGCCCTTTTTTTTACAAGTCATGCTCAACTAATTTCTTATTAGTTTATTTATTTATTTATTTATCAAAGTCACATCAACCACATTTTTTAATTAAATTACCACTAGTTTCCAAGTCTATCAAAAAACAAAATTCAACTTTAATAGCTAATCAACTGACACATAAAAGACTTTTTTTAAGTTACCTCCAATTTTACATAAATTTTTAATTTTAAACGAATAAACTTATGCCGATACAAACATAGTAAGGATGATAAAAAAACATATCTTTAAATTAATAAATAAATCAGATGATCTTATTCAAAATCTGAATGAGATGAAGATCGATTAAGATAACATCAATATTGATAGATAGATGATTTGGACACACTCAATATATGTGCATCAAAAAAGACGGATCCTAAATGGAGCTTAAGAATAGTGGTGATGAAACCGGTGGTACTAAGCTCTGCACACACTCAGAAAATCACACAGACCGTTAGAGACAAGAAACCAGGGAAAAAGTCTTCGGCGCAGGCGCTCCGACGCTCAAGTCATATACCTTTTCCTCATAAGAACCGTGTACGAAGAAAAAAAATCGTAGAAGACGAGTGCGAATATGCACGTACCTGGCTAAGGGAGAGGACCCCCCCCCCCCCCTTTTTCTATGAGAATGCGTACCTCTAGAGCTTAACCGCTGTCAGAGAATGTCGTGTGTTGAAACTTGTCAGATGATGGAGGATACGTGGTGCCCTCTCATTGGTTGAAAGAAGGTTACATTTACGAATGATAAGAGATCATTGGAACATTTCTTGATGTATGACAATTATTCTCTGACAGGAGGTTATGATTCCCTGACATCATTGTCGCATAGAGCTTTCTATTTCGCCCGAGTTTGGCTACGGTCTGCTCGGGATGTACACCCTGACTCGAGTCTAAACGAGGGAGACGAGCTGTGGTGAGAGTCCCACCTTTCATGCTTGGATTACCGACCGACCAAGAGTTGTCTTACTTAAAGTGCCAAGCCTGGCTATACGGTCAGAGTTGAGGAAACCAGACTAGTCGGGGTAGGTCAAACATTACTCCAAGCTACAAATTGTGTCTCATATCTGGGACGACCCTGATCTGTCAATATCTGACCGGGAATTATGCGGCTGACGACGTCATGCGACCTAACTCCTTCTTTCCTCTTCTATCTGCTAACTGTCACATGCTCTTGACTTCTGACTAACCTTGACTGTCATATCCCCTTGATTTCTATCTGTCATGTTCTTTTAAATTCTGATTGTCATATTCTTTTGAATTCTGATTGTTTGACATCATCAGACCCTACATTTATGTACAGTATCGTTAAGTAACGACATGATGTCGAGATGCTCAATAAGCAGGCTAACAAGTTTTAAATTTTGCAAAATAATTAAATGAGTTTTTAATTAGTAAAACAATTTATAAATATATATATATATATCTTACAAGTTGACATACAAATAAATTTATGTGCAATAATATCGCGTGAACTTAAAAGTATGACCCTTCAAACTTAACCATCTCAGATTGAAAGAAATTAAACACCTAATTTGCCTTAAAAAAATATATTTCAAGTCAATTTTGTGTTTAATATTTACGTAGAACACAAATTAAAGTCACTGTTTAGCCATTAATTAATCAGTCCCTTAACTTAATTCAAAATTCAATCATCACGTGGGCGATCATCCTCATCGATGATACCAAAGCAATAAACACCGATGCCGTCGCTTGCCTCACATTCGTTACTTCCCGTATGATAAAGGAATTGCGAGACTAATTCGTATGATTTATTAATTTAAAAAACGTAGTCATTGTTCAAGATTCGTAATGCCCTTCGTTTAAGAAATGATTAAATTAAATTTACGTTACCATGAACCGAGAGGCAAATTAAACTTGTTAAACGTCTATTTAATTTTAATAAAATGTCCAAAATCTTAATCAGAAAAATCATATCGAAAACAATGTTTAACTGTTCATTGACGGGCGGTCTATCCTATCCGGATGGTAAAAAATAAATACGTTCGCCTTTAATGTCCCTGTCAACTCATCCCAAAATTAACACGGACGACGATTGATGGCGGTCTATCCTGCCCGATTGGGCCGTTGTCTGTCATGCAACAAAACTTGTTTACGTTGCATTTAAACTTTTACTGTTGGTGCAATTCAATGAAACCAACAGCTAGCTGGTTCGGTGAAGCTTCACTGCGACACATCAGTTTCGATATGATCGGTTGGTTTTGGTGGAAGTGGAATTGTTGGAGTTGTTCGCGATTACACGTGAAGAATCGTTGGGGCTTCATTAATTTAATTTACAGCAACTCTATTAATTATAAGAACCAACATCTGTAATTCTGTATTATATATACTTGCTGATGCCTTTTTTATAAGCTTCGGCATTGAAATCTCGATCGGCAATTAATAAGCAACCAAACACACATTAATTAGAGTTTTAATAAAACACCACGCGACCATGCACATGATCACCGACCACTAGTCAGCTCGATCAATTAATCTTGTATAATTTTAATGTTGTGATTTAAATTTTAGCAGTTTTGGTTAATACATATCTAAAGTTGATAATAATTCGAGTATCTATTATTCATATTTGTAGATTGGTGTTTTAAATATAATCAAATAGAGATTTAATAAGATGGTCATATAAATTAAAGATGCTATAAAAGCGTTTGCATTTCCGTATATATTCTGTCTTTCTGTAGTAAATGAACATCAAGTGCGGCAATTGCACAATCCCTAAATGCCATTTATTATTAAAAGTGTCGTTGGCATGACATGAGATGCTAGCTAAAGAGCAACCAGAGAATACGTCGAAAATGGAGGTGTGGCTCCAAAGGGTCAGTGGAGACGATAGTTCATCCATTGGTCAGGAAGTTAGCAAATAGAAAGAAAATGATCTAGCCTATTCGAGTCTGTGCACCTTTTATACATTCAGGTCCCCTTTTATACCGTCTTCCCGAAGGGAGATATGAATTCTACATTCAGGTCGAGAGGTTGGTATTGGTGTAATCAATCTCGGATCAAGGTTAACTAAGTTAACTAAGTTTGAGAAATAAGTTAAGTAGGTAAATATTAACTAGATACCTGACGATGTTGAAAGTCCAATGAGAAATTAACAAGGGAATTCCAAATGAGTTAAGGAGGATCAGATATTTGACAATCGAAAGTGCAATGGGAAATTGGTAAGAAAAAAGTCCAAGTAAATCATGAAGGACTAGATATTTGGTAATCGGAATTCCAATAGAAAGTTGGTAAGAAAAAAATCGAAATAGATCAAGAAGGACCGGACACTTAGTGATTGAAAGTTCAACGGGAAGTTGGTAAGAGGAAAATCCAAGTGAGTCAAAGAGAACCGAATATTTGGTGGTCAAAATTCTAACAGGAAGGTTAGAAAGAGGAAAGTCTAAGTGGGTCAAGAAGGATCAAACACTTGGTGAAGAAACTCTAACAGGTCAAAATTGGTCAGATGCTAAAAAACGAAAAATCCCAACAAGTCATTAAAGGCTAATGCAATCAATTGAGACAAATCAATTGGCCTAATCTTCTCGAGAGAACATAAGGGCTCAGAATCAATTGAGTCAATCGATTGATCGAGCGAAAAGTAGTCATTTTCAGGTTTGAGCAGTTGGATTTGATGTGGCACTTGATTGGTTAGTAAGGTCAATCAATTGCTAAGCGGAAATCAACTCTAAAAGCATCCATATAAAGGGGATTTCGAGGAGGATTTTTGTCGTCGATTTTTGAAGATTTTGAAGCCAAGTGCTATTGCATTTCCAAGTTAACAAGAGGTATGTTCGAGCAACAAGAGATCAAACAAGTAAAGTTTTGATTGTAAAATTATTTTCGATTGTGTTTGATTTTTACTTTTTTTGTTTCTTGGTGTGTTCTTATAAGAATGAGTTTGTAGAGGCTTCTCCACCTTGAGAAAATTTTCGAAAAAAAAAGAGTTCACAGTGAAAGAAGATCGTTAGTGTGTACCCTTGGATTAGTTACTTTGGAGGTGGATACCAAAGTAAACCAAGGTGTTGCACATGTTGAGTCGAGTTTGAAGCAAGGTTTCTTTGCGCATTCAACGACGAATATAAAGCAATGACGGAAAGTGATCGAAGCTATGATAGATATCATACTTGTGTGCCCAATCATATGCCATGATATCATATCATACATTCATATTTTTCATAAAAAATGATACATGTCATGTCATCCATGCATCATTAAGTTATGATAGATTTTAGTTTGAAAGTTATGCATTTGATTTATGTCATTCATTTACATTCATAATTTTTAATTCTTCTTAATTAAGGATAATGATGTTAGCTGACATCGTAGGTAGGATGATCAAATTTAAAATCCTTAGTTAAAGATGCAAGATCCCATAGTTTTAGGGAAATACCAATTTTATATCTCACAAAGAGTATAGGATGACTTGTGTGTGTATTGAGATACATTAGATATAAGTGAGATATTATGATAATAAGTAAACCTCAAGATGTTGATTAAATAAATCTATTTTAGTTACGTTCATCAAAATAAATGCATTTTTACGTTAGCCAATCATGAGGAAAGCTAATATACAAGTCATATGCATTTAGTCTATAAATCATAATTTGAAATTAATTTTGAAAAATTTCAAAAGTATTTTGGAAAATCTTGGTGAAGTCTATTTATTGATAGAAATCAACATTGATTAGTTCGGTACAAAGTTATAATAAAATATTAAAGTTTTCAATTATTTCTAATTTTATATCATTTTCTTTAAAAATAAAATATATTTTTATAGAAAACTATTTTTCTACGATAGTATGTGACATAAGTAATGCCTACATGAAATTTCATAATTTTTTTAAATCATAGAATTATTTATGAATTTCTAAAATTCGATCTGAATTAGAGTTTGAAATTCATATACTCTAATATGCTAAGATATGTAGAGAGCTAGAGGGGTGGGTGAATAGTTTCGCTTGCTTCTTTGAAGATGATTTGCATCGAAAAACTTGAAGCAATGATAACACCTTGATTTTACTTGGTATCCACCTCATTGAGGTGACCAATCCAAGGATCCATTTCTCACTCTCACAGATGCACTATGAAAACTTCCATCCCAAAGGTAGAAGCCTCGTACAAGGTCAAACATGAGAATACAACAAGAAATCAAGAACACAAACACCAAATACAATCAAGAACGACTGTTAGGGTTTACAATGAGGAACTTTGCATTACTTGCTCTTTTCTTACTTTGGATTACCTCTTAATGGATGGAAATGCAACAATTCTTTGCTCCAAAACTTCTAATAATCGGCCGAAACAAGTGTTCCTCAAATTTTCGTAAAAACCCCTTTTCTAGGATAACTTTGATGCCTCCTAATCGATTGGCTTATCCCTAATCGATTGGCACATCAGCTTGACCATTCAAAACCTATTGAATGACTCTTTTTCGCTCATCTAATTGATTGATGAGTCGCACCCATCAATTCGACAGTTTCTAATCGATTGCCTCAATCAATTCAGAAAATTTCTGTTCTCGCGAAAACACTACCTAATCGATTGGCATTTATCTTAATCGATTGCCACAATCAATTCAAGGCGTTCTATAGAGAAACATAGCCTAATTGATTGACCTAATCGATTGACATTATCGAAATTGATTGTCCAATCGATTCCAGCACCTTTTGTGCTCTTGTGATGACATATCTAATAGATTATCCTAATCGATTACCATAAGCCAATCCATTACCCAATCGATTTCTCACCCTACTGTGCTCTCGCGAAAAACTCCTAATTAATTACTCTAATCAATTACTTTGGGCCCAATTGATTACTTTAATCGATTGCTCAACCCTTAAATTGACCTAAGTTTAGGATTCCTTTGCCCAATCCCAAAGTCATCCGTGACTTGTTGGGACTTCTCGTTGCTAGCATCTGGTCAATCTTAATCTACAAGGGTTTCTTCACTAAGTATTAGGTCAACCTTTGACTCACTCGGACTTTCTATATCGTGCCAACTTCTCGTTGGATTTTAGATCACCAAGTGGCTAGTCAACCTTTGACTCACTTGGACTTTCCCTTGTCTAGCCCCGCTCGGACTTTCCCTTGCCTAGTTCTCAACTAAGTCTTCCATCGCCTAGCCCCGCTAAGACTTTCATTGCCTAGTTCCTAACTAGGTATTCATTGCTTAGCCTCGCAAGGACTTTCACTGTCTAATTTCCAACTAGATCTTCACTGCCTAGCCCCACTAAACATTCTGATACCTAATCTCCAATTAAGATTTTTCATTGTCTAACTTTTAGTTAGGACTTTCCTAGTTAAGTGTCTGGTCTTCCCTTGACCTACCTAACTTATCTCTCACGTATTATCAAACTGGTTAACCTCGACCTGAGAAAAATTGCACCAATACAATCGATTGATATCATTTATCAATTGATTAATACGTGTGGTAATCAATAGGAAGCTAGCACCAATCGATTAACAAATGATGGAATCGATTGATAACTAATACCAATTGATTGATAGTTGTTGATTTGGACTAAAATGTGTTTATTTCAATCAATTAAGTGGAGTTTAGGTAATTTGACTATTCCTAACTCTTTGAAATCCTTGGATCAACATTTATGTGTAATTTTCTTGATAAAAAAAATGATTAATCAGGCTAGGTAACGTCGAGTCTGGGGTGACCAGTCTGACCCTTCCCACCAGCCACCAAGGTAAATCAGGAAACGCTCGTAGTAGGTAGCCTAGGGGCCCAACATCTTTTAGTTACGTGCTCCATTTGGAGAAAAAATTCTTGCAAATTCATCATAGCTGGGGCTCGAATCGTGGATGCCTAGGTGACAACTTGGATGCTCTGCCGCTGCACCAGAGCTTGGGGGGCTTGTAATTTTCTTGATAAAAATCATAAGGTGATTGTTAAAGGAGAATAATGTGAAACTGAGGAGGAGATTTTTGATTCAAGGTTGAATTCTTAACTTCATGACTTAAAGTTTGAGATTTTCTAAAATTTTAAGAACTCCAAATCATTGTTGGGGAATTATTTGAGGAGAGGTTCTCCTTAAAGACATGATTTGGATAAGAAAGGAGTAATCTTGAAAGTTAATGGATGAATGTTCAAGGTTGAGCATTGGGGAAAATGGAAGGTAAGGGAACTCCATTGTAATGTTTGAAGGATAAGATGAATGAATCTTGAGAGAAAATTTTTGATGTATGCCAAAAGAGGGAGAATGCAGAATTTAAGTAAGGAAACTCTTATTCATATTTTGACATGAGAAGAAGGAAGTTGGGATAATGAATTAGCCTAACTTAAATATATTGTTAATATCAAAATGGAGAAGATTGTTGGTGCAATTGACCTCGGGTTAAGGTTGACCAAGCTCAGGTTGGTTCAAGCTTTGGTTTTATTTGGATTTTTTCCTTGCCAACTTTTCATTGAATTTTCGATTACCAAGTGTTTGATCCTCCGTAACTCACTTAGACTTTTCTCTTGACAACTTCCTGTTGGATATCCAATTGTCAAGTAATCAGACCTTCTTGAACCACTTGAACCTCCCTTGCTAATTTTTCATTGGACTTCCAACATCGTTAAGTATCCGATTAACCTTGACCTACTTGACTTCCCTAGTCGCCACACATTCCTCGCTTATTACAGTACCCACGTTCTCCATTATTAAAGGGAGGAAGTTGGCGACCACCTCTAGAGGTGCTCAAAATGGGTCAGACTTGACCGAATTGAAGAGGTCAGACGTGGTCAAGCTAAAAGGCTCGGATGTGCCCAAGCTGAAAGGGTTGAACGTGATGGAACTAAAGGTGTCAAACGTGACCAAGCTAAAGCAGTCAACCATGGCCGGGCTAAAGAGGTCGAACATGGCTGGGCTGAAGAGGCCGAACGTGGACGAGCTAAAGAGGCCGGACATGATCAAGCTAAAGGGGTCAACTGTGGCCGGGCTAAAGAGGTCGGACGTGACTAAACTGAAGAGGCCAGATGTGCTTGAGTTGAAGAGGTTGGACGTGACCGAGTTGAAGAGGTGGGGTTTAGTCTAACTGGATTGGAGGTCCATTTGACTCGCTTGGGTCTAAGTTCCTTGGACTAAGCTGGTTGAGTTAACTCAACTTACCTTGGGCTCATCCTTGACCAAGCTTGACCAGATTCAATCAAGTTTGACCTACCTAATTTTAATTTACAGCTTAATATGACTCTTGACTCTGTTGATATATCAATATCAATAACTATTTTTTAAGATGCTTTATTTCATTTAATGATGCTTATTAATCGTAATTATTATTATTTATTAATATTTTATAGGGTACGGTAAATATAAAAAATGTCTGTTAAAATAGACCCGATATTTCTATACAAAACATTTTGGCCAGACCAACCGGATTATGAACAGAAGGATCCAAAATCTTCAATTTTTGCACAAAAATCCTGAAATAGTAAATCCATCAAATGCGGAGTGGCAGATAAATGAGATGCACCGCAGACAGCATTGTAATAATTAAAAGGTGGAACCCATATCGAGCCTCAAGAAGAGTGCGTCACAACTGTGCGCCATCGAAGCTGTGATTCCGCGTGATCAATAGCCCATTGCTCGCCGTCGCCTTTCTCTCTCACACAAACTTTTTTTCATTACTCATAAATTAAAATATTATATTTAAAAAAAAAACAATAGACCGGAGGTTTTCTTTTTTTCCCATGACAGCGCTCTTTGTTTTTAACCTTTTCATAAGTTTGTATTATAAAGAAAAGACAATCCCTGATTTGACATTGGGTACAAAAAGTGGTGGGTCTATAGTCAGTACGGAAAACTGGGAGTGTCGCCACCAGTACTACTGAATTTTTTTTTTCACTTTTTATTTAATTTTTCCTTCCAATCTTACTCACTCTGCTTTATATTTCTAACTCCTTTTTTTTGCAATAAAAAAAAATAAAAATAAACAAAAACTTTTCTAGGATAAATAAATTAAAGTATTCACACTGGCCAACATAGTGCCAAAGGAAATGGAATCCGTGGTAATAAAAGGCCTGCCATTGAGCCAACCAACTGGTGTGTGTGTCCACTCCACTCCTTGGAACTGCAGGAAGAGAGCGAAGGGGGGAAGAACCTCCCCGGCCGAGTCCTGTGCCTGGTCTGCTGATCACTTCACTTTGCTGTCTCCCGGAGATGAATCCACTCGCTCGTCTTCCACATCTCACTGTCCTCTACCTCCTCACTCATTGTGTTTCAGCTGCAGTGGAAGATGGTATGCCTCCTTTCCCCCTGTGTCATTGATGCAATTGTTGTGAGTTCATCTTTTGTCTTAGATTTCCTTGGATTGGTTTGCGGAACTTCTGAAGGATAAGGTTATTTGGATTTCAGGATGATGTTGTTGAATAGGTTGGTTATCATTCGTTTTCCAGCTCCTGAACAAGAAACAATTAGCAGTTTGATAACAACGCGAGCTTATTTACTCTGCGGTCCGATAAACTCTCCTCGCATTCACAGTAC
Organism: Zingiber officinale; assembly: GCF_018446385.1. Lineage (NCBI taxonomy): Eukaryota > Viridiplantae > Streptophyta > Magnoliopsida > Zingiberales > Zingiberaceae > Zingiber > Zingiber officinale. The sequence continues at coordinate 721,641 of NC_056004.1, forward strand.
CTTTTACCTTTCTTAACTCGCTACATAAATTATTTTCAGCTCGCCCATCCCTGCAATTATCTCTTGTAGCTCTGAAAGCATCAAACCCTCTTGCTTCTTGTCCTCTTGCTTTACCTACTTCGTGAGATGTTGCAGCTCTGCAGCTGGAGTTGTTGATATATAATAATTATGTATTGTTCCATTGTATTCCGCTTGAGTTGCAACTACTCTTTTAATTTCTACTTCATGTGCATTTACTCTAAACCATTTTGTCATATACTGAGTGTCATTATTAATTAACCGCGACGTATCTGGCGTTTGAAGAAATGGTAATGACATGCCTGCCCTACGGATATGGTTCCTTCATTTGTTTTGTAAACATAGAACAGGGTTTCAAGTGATCCTTTTTTTTACATAAAAGCAGCAAACTTTAGCTACTCGTATCACTTGCCGGTTAACCAATGTAAACAATGTGAACTTTAGAAAAAGCAAAAGCTTGACGCCGATCGAGATGAAGATTAAACAAAGAAATAGTCTTTATCTTCTGCATCGTGTAACTGAGAAAGTAGGCAATGTTGGACTTGTTGCAATGCCTATTCGTCTGCGCTTGGCTAATAGCGCACTTCCCCATGCTCTTTTGTGTTTTTGGTCTGCCACTGGCATCGCCATGCCATTGTAGCTCATAATGCTGCATGCTATTGCTACCTGACTACGGTATGATGAACAATGAACAGTGTGGAGGGTGGGCTTCGATCCCTTTCTTTGTTCCTGGACAATTTTTACAGCGATTAAATGATGCGCAGGCTTGATTAGCAACGGGGATTTCGAGACTACGCCAGCGCCTTCGGGCGGGACCGCCGGCAGTGACCTGGGCGAAGGAATTACCTCCCTTCCAGGTTGGACCGTCAATGGCACCGTCGAGCTCGTGGAGTCAGGCCAAAAGCAAGGCGGCATGATTCTTATCGTTCCTGAAGGTAATTACTTACATAAATTTGCTGATTTGATGATCGACGGCACTGTTTACGAAGTTTTGCTCTGTTTTCTACTTGACTGTAATCTTTGGCGATGCAGGATCGCGTGCGCTGCGGCTGGGCAACGAGGCGCAGATATCGCAGGGTCTGCAGCTGGAGAAAGGGGCGTCGTACGCGGTCACGTTTAGCGCCGCGCGGACATGCGCGCAACTGGAGTCGCTTAACGTGTCGGTGTTTCCAGCAGCGTCGACGGTGGACCTGCAGACGCTGTACAGCGTCGAGGGGTGGGACGCCTACGCCTGGGCTTTCCAGGCCGAGGCCGACGACGGCACCGACTCACTGCTAAGCTTTAAGAATCCGGGAATGGAAGACGATCCCACTTGCGGCCCTATCATCGACAGCATCGCCATTAAGAAGCTCTTCACTCCCGAAAGACCCAAAGGTGCCGATCTTTTCCTGTTCAATTGTCATTGTGTTGCCTTGGATCAGCGTGGCCATTAATTGTTCTGTTTCTCAGACAACGCCGTCGTGAACGGGGACTTTGAGGAAGGTCCGTGGATGTTCCAAAACGCCAGCCTCGGCGTTCTTCTTCCCACAAACCTCGAGGAGGCCATGTCGGCTCTCCCGGGCTGGTTGGTGGAGTCCAATCGCGCGGTGCGGTACATTGACTCTAACCACTTCGTCGTTCCTCAAGGAAAGCGCGCCGTCGAGCTTCTCTCCGGCAAGGAAGGCATCATCTCGCAGATGGTGGAGACGACTCCCGACAAGCAGTACAGCCTCACCTTCACCGTCGGCGCCGCCGGAGACTCCTGCCAAGCGCCGCTAGCGGTCATGGCCTTCGCCAGCGACCAGGCGCAGAACTTCCACTACGCCCCCACGGGCAACGCCACTAGCCAGCTGGCCAATATCACCTTCACGGCGCGCGCCGAACGCACGCGCATTGCCTTCTACAGCGTCTACTACAACACTAGGAGCGATGACCACAGCTCGCTCTGCGGCCCCGTTGTGGACGACGTCAGGGTTTGGGGCGTCTCCAGCACGGTCACTTTGACGCGCGCTTGCGCCGCGTCTCTTCTCAGTCTGCTCGTCACTGTACTCATGGTGGTAACAGCCTGAATACCCGTCGATTGCAGAGCAAGCTGTCGAAGCCAAGTCTCAACCGATTTGCTGCTCCGGTGTTTGATGAAATTACTCCGTGTGATCGTCTTAGCTCTCAATATCGTACGAGAGCAAGTGTGATGTTAGTGGTATCGAGTTTTGCTTAGTTTTCTTTAGTATTTGGAGATCAACCCACCTATGCGAAAGAGCAACCTCATGTTTTCAATCACTCTGGTATCCGATCACAAGTTAAAAATATAATTTGACGCGTATTATGCTACAGAAGTGAGTCATTAGTTGCCTGCTTGATTTGATTGATTCCTTTAACAAAGTTGACTTGGACATATCCAAGATTAGTGATTGATCCACAGTTCTACGCAGAGCACGGGTAGATTGTCCTTCTCCTAAGGCTATACGATAGGGTTATTCTCAGCTGGTCCAAGCAACAACATCCATGTGTACGCAAATCTGATCCATCAAAGGGCCGGGCCAGGCAACGTGTAAGAAAGAGTCCACGTCCTCCTTCAATGCACTGCGATCGAGCAACGAAGTAGATTCGCTGTCAAAACTTCAGTTCTACTCTCGTTTATTGCGCCTATTCCTGCTTAACTTGCTTCACTTCTCAGAACCTTATCCCTTTATTATTTCGGTGGTGATAGATGACCAAACCAGCTCACTAGCTCACTGCACTCCCATTCCTCCAGATCTCCGTACGCTATCCTCTTGCGTTCTTCGCTGCCGATCCAATGATTAGAGTTGGTTAGATCCTTATCCACTACCCCTCTATGCATCCTTCTTTTTGGTCCAACAGCTCACCATCTCTCCACTTTAATAAAGAATCGACACCGCATTTCATGTTTTGATACTGAGCACGTCCTTCAGGTAGAAAAAGATCTCTCGATCTCTATAATTCTATATTATTATAGTTAGATATTCAATAATTTCATAACGAAAATAATAATAATAAATCGTATGTGCACGTACCGAGTTACATAAATTTCATGGTTTATTTTCCGGGTAATGTCATGCACTGAATCGCTGAGGATGTCGTGGGGACCCACCTGCCGCAGTATGCACTCGTGTCGAGGGATTCAGTCTTGGGGCAGGCTAGTGGACCGAATGCCAGAGACGACCATGTCTCGCTGCTTTGGAACTCCTGTTCCAGATCAATTTGACAAGTTTTTTAAAGAAGGCCAATTATCAACGTCGTCTGATACCGACGTATTATTGTCTGCCACGTCGGAAATAAAATGTGAAGCAAGGGTAAGGATGGTGAACTGGTGTCTCGGTCAAATCCAGACCAACATGGTCGAGTTAGTTGTACCTTAACGGATGTGACTGACTGAGCTGGATCTGACGTGGATACTTTTGATAGTGGATCGAAAGTTTAGTGTCCCGGAAATGATTAACCAGGGGATTCTAAATTAAGCGTAATAAATTTTATTATGAGAAAGAGTGTTACAATCTTGGCCATGCCACTATATAAGCGGCTGCTCTTCTCTGTTTCTATATATTCCATCTTCCCTTCAACGATGGTCGTCTTATCCAGTCCCTCGCTGGATCAAATACCGCTCATCCGAGCCCCTAAGGCCGCCGCCGCCGCTGGTTCCTTCTCGGTCGTCCCCGCCATAGACCTCTCGAAGCCAGACGACACGGCGGCCCGGCTCATCGTCAAGGCGTGCCAAGACTTGGGGCTGTTCAAGGTCACCAACCACGGCGTTTCCTTGGAGCTTATGCGGAGGCTCGAAGCGGAGGCCGTGAGTTTCTTCTCCTTGCCTCTGTTCGAGAAGCAGAGGTCATGCCTTCCCCATTCTTTCGGTGGCTACGGAAACAAAAGCATCGGTGCTAATGGAGACGTCGGCTGGCTCGAGTACCTCCTCTTCGCGGTCACTCCGAAGCAATACCCATTCAGGTCCGTTACGCGGGAGCAATCGATTCGCAGCCTCTGTTTTAGGCGCGGCGCTCATCTCATCTCTCATCTCATCGGTGATTAAGTTTTCAATGGTGTGCATGCAGCTCTACGTTGAGGGAGTACTTATCCGCCATCAGGAAGCTGGCTCAGCGGGTGCTGGAGCTAATGGCAGAAGGGCTAGCGATCCAGCCGCGAGACGCGTTGAGTAAGTTAGTGATGGGTGAGCAGAGTGACGGGCTCTTTAGGCTCAACCACTACCCTCCCTGCCCGTTGCAGTTGCTCCATGAGTTTAATTCTTGCTTGACTGGCTTCGGCGAGCACACCGATCCGCAGGTCATCTCTATTCTGCGATCAAACAACACCTCAGGCTTGCAGATTTCACTCAAGGAAGGAAGCTGGATTCCGATCCTCCCCGACGAGGAATCCTTCTTCATCAACGTCGGCGATGCCCTACAGGTCCTCGCCGTTAACTAACTAAATTAAAGTTAAAATATTTATCAGGCCAGTAATTGACAAAATGGATGGGTACAGGTTCTGACAAATGGGAGATTCCGGAGTGTGAGGCATAGGGTGGCGGCGGATGGGAGGGAGTCCAGGGTGTCCATGATCTACTTCTTCGGGCCAGCGCTGGGGGAGAGGATTGCACCATTGCCACAGGCGATGAGGATGGGGGAGCAGAGCCGCTACAGGGAGTTCACATGGGAGGAGTACAAGAAGGCTGCTTACGGATCAAGGCTGAGCGACGACAGGCTTGGGCTGTTTGAGAAGTCGACCGGGCAGTGATCAGAATCAGAGGTCGCTGTCTCATAAGTTGCGTGTATGACACACTGATGAGGACTGAAAAGAGATGACCAAATTTGCTGCTCATCTACGTGGCTTCACTTCAGTGCCTTGCTGCGTCACGCTGTATCTTTTAGCTTGGTGTTCTGAGATGTCTAACCAAATATGGTAACCAAACAACTTCTTTTTCTATGGTCTCTATATGCCGGGACCTCTTCTCGCCAGACAACTGTTGGCATCGACACCACTTTAATATTAATGCTGCTTTTGTTTTACTAACCCGTTTTTTTAAAGTAAATGGAGAATTTATCAATGATATAAAAGAATGAACCATTTCTTTTATAATTTCATGCGGCTTCAAATGTTAAGGTGGGAGAGAGCTGTAATATATATAAATTGATATTCTTTGCCGGCAAATCAAAAAGGAGTTTCTCGTAGAAAGATAAGCTGTGATCCGAAGTGTGCCTGCTTATATGTAGATACTTTCATTTTTTAAAGAAATCAACTTACGCATTTCTAGATTAAAGATTGTAAGCAAACTCTGGTTTAAAATTTAAAAAGTTTACAATGCATCAAAGATGCATGTTATAATTTAGTTCATGTTACTTTCTTACGAGTTTTGACTCATTGTCAGTGATCTGGTGAAATCCTGCCCTACTCATGTATATTCTGTGGAATAGAAAATTTTACTGAGCTGCCACTTAAGGTAAGTTAAGCGTGATCCAAAGGGAATCAAACCTAGTATAGATGAGGTTAGGGTCTGATCGAATCAGTTCAAAATACCTTCTTAAATAAGGTTTGCTAAAAGACAAATCTTAATTTCAGATCCCAATATTTTGTCTCGACCTCAATTGTCGATATCCTTCATGACTCAATCTTAGTCTCGAATTCCAACAACTTGTCTTAGCCTCAGCTACCGACATCTTCGGTGACTTAGTCTCAGTTTCAAATTCCAACATTCTGCCTCACCTGCTGATAACCTCTATGACTTAGTCTCAGTCTCAGATTCTAGCATTCTGTCTTGGCCTCAACTATAGACATCCTCCATGACTCAATCTCAATCTTGAATTCCAGCATCCTGTCTTAGCCTTAACTACCCACATTCTCCATGGCTCCGTTTCAATCTTGAATCCCAACATTTCGTCTCGGCCTCAGCTGCCGACATCCTCTATCACTCAATCATAGATCCCAACATCATGGCTTGGCCTCGGCTACCAGCCTCCTCCATGTCTTTGTCTCAGTCTTGGCTCCTAGCAATCCATCTCGGCCTCAGTTGTTGACATCCTCTATGGCTCAGTCTCAGCCTTGGATCTCGACATCTTGTCTCAGTTTCAATTGTCGACTTCATCTATACATAAGGTCTCCTGACATACACTCCATTTCCTTATCCTCGTGTTAGGCATACACCCTACTTGGCCTATAATAGCCTCATCAAATAGACTATCTCCCTGGGAATATCCAAGAACATGTGGCAGTATATGAATGGAGAAACTGTTACGAGATTGTTAGATCTGGTCTCCTAGATGCTCTCTTACAAACACGTGGCGTTTGGTGAGTGGTGAGATAATTAATAGTTGTCGAATCTGGCCCCCTCATTGGCTCTTACGAGGATGAAGGAGAAGCATGTTGCCTCTACATCATCAAATGGGGAGATGCTCTTTTGACAGTATATATACTCTAAAGAAGGTAAAGACAAAGGACTTCTTCTTCCCCATTCTGGGACTCCACTTGGTCCGATCCTTCTGCTCCACCTTCTCCTTCTTGCATACTATATTAAGCAAACTCTAATTTGAGACTCGGAATGGTCTGTCGGGACTCCTCAATGCCAGTTTGACTATTGAAGTGCGTGTCAGGTCCACCTCATTACAATAGGTCAAGGAAACCTAGTATCGCGCTAGCGACTGAGACTTTGCGTATCCTCTTATCCCCTCTCGCTAATGACTCTGCTTTATGATAGGCTAGGAAAATCTAGCATCGTGCTAGCGACTAAAATTCTGCTTTCCCTCTTAGCCCCACTCGCTAATAGCTCTGCCTTACGACAGGGTAGAAAATCCTAGTATCAGTTAGCGACCGAAACTATGTCTGTCCTCTTAGCCCTACTCGCTAATGGGTTTGCCTTATGATGAGCTAGAAAAACCTAGCATTGTGCTAGCGGTAGACTTTGCTTGACATCTTAACCTCACTCGCTAATAACTCTGCCTTACAATAGGTCAGGAAAACCTAGCATCACACTAGCGATTAAAACTCTGCTAGCCCTCTTAACCCCACTTGTATATGGATCCACTTTACGATAGGCCAGGAAAATTTAGCATCGTGCTAGCGATTGAGATTCTGTCTGCCCTCTTAACCATACTCGCTAATGGCTCTGCCTTATGACAGACTAGTAAAATCTAGCATCACACTGGTGACTGAGACTGTCTACCCTCTTATCCCCACTCACTAATGGCTCAGCCTTACGACAAGCCAGGAAAATCTAGCATCATGTTAGCAACTAAGATTTTGTATGCTCTCTTAGCTCCACTTGCTAATGAGTCTGTCTTACGATAAGCCAGGAAAATCTAACACCGTGCTATCGACTGAGACTCTGTCCGCCCTTGTTACCCCACTTGTTAACGACTCCACCTTACGATAGGCTCGAAAAACTTGTCATCACGTTAGCGAATGAGACCCTGCTTCTCCTCTTAGAACCACTCGCTAATGGCTTTGCCTTACGATAGACTCATAACTCCTAGCCCCGAGCTAGCGATTTAGCGTTATGATAGGCTCGACCAGGGACATCTCAGCCTTGCCATACAAGGCAACATGGTTTTTTCAAGCAATTCATTTGTCCCTACTTGACACCTTGAGATTATCCGCTTAAGTTGTTATGATAGAAAAGTCTAGAGATTTATTTTGTATAATTTCAATTCAGAATACACCCTCTATTAAAAATTGTCACACAAATCTGAGCCATACAATGGGTCTGGAACTTCTAGCCCTATGCTAGCAACTTAGTCCAAGGAATGAGGTTTGCCAGGAAATGAGGTACCTACTCGGACTAGGCCTCAATGGCCCACCTCCATGTCCTAGTTCAAATCATGACATTGCTTTGCTTGGTCTCAGATCCTTAATATCATTTATACTGTAACCTCAGTTGCTGACACCCCCTCTATTTCAGCCTTATGATAGGCTCTGAACTCTTAACTCCAACCAACAACTTAGCTCTAGGATATGTTGGGAACCACAAGTCCTGAATCAGGTACTTTGATTTACGACAAACTCAACGTCTATATGCTTACGACTTTATGTCAGATCATTCATTGCTCAATACTCCTCAAGGCAAACATGTTAAAAGAAGGCAACCATGCATACCACTCAACCAAGCTCCTGATCATTTCTCACTTAGATTTTTGGGGGGAGGATCATTGCCTTAGTTGTTGTCAAGTTGCTATCTTCCGACGTGACTCCCCCTTCATCGATGCTCCCGATGCTCATTTCGGAAGAGTTTGACTCGCAGTCGTCGTTTTCATGACTTACCATTAGTGTAAGTCCAGAGAAGACTTCGACTTCCGATTCGGACGACGTATCGTCCCACGTCACTTTTAATGCATTACGTTTTTTAACATGCTTCTTACCTTTATCCATGCCCTTATTTCTCAGTTTGGGGCAGTTGTCCTTGACGTGCCCTTCTTCATTGCAGTGGTAGCAGCGGATCGTCCTTTTCTTTCTACCCTGCAGATGGTTAGTCTTTCTAGAGTTACATAACTTCTTAAATCGCCTTACCATCATTACCATTTCCTTGTCGTCGAGAGAGGACTCTGACTCAGGTTCGTCTCTCGATACTTTGAGGGTAATGTTGTGCTTGGGCTCCTTCGTACCTGTACATCTTGATTCATGCACTTCAAATGTGGGAAAAAAATTCTTCTACTGTAATTTTTTCTAAATATTTTGAAATGTAAAAGGCATCTACTAGTGATGTCCATTTTGTATTTCTAGGAAATGAATTGAGGGTGTACCTTAGCGAATCTCGGTTACTTATCTTTTCTCCGAGATTCGAGAGTTCGGTGATGATTTCCTTAATTCTTGAGTGCAGATGCGCAACTGTCTCGTCTTCCCCAAGTCGCAGGCTGGTGAGCTGGTTGCAGAGTAAATCTCGTTTTACGAGTTTAGCTTCGGACGTTCCTTTGTGCAGCTCAAGGAACTTCTCCCAAAGTTCATTCGCGGGGACGTACGTAGTTGCCGATTCGATTGACTTCTTGTGGCGGAAGAACGGTTAGTAGATGGTACTCTGCTTTGCCGTTTGCCACGTAGTCAGTCTGCTCCTTCTTCGTCCAGTGGTATTTCTCCTTACCTTCCGGTGCTGTAAATTCGAATTCCATAATTAACATTAAATCAAAATCGATTTTAAAAAAAATACCTACATTCACTTTTTCCAGCTAGCGAATTTCCCTTCGAACTTGGGCTGGTAGATGTTTGGTCCGACCATTATTTCGTTGCTTCGTTCGGTGGTTAGTCCTCTTGAAGCGCCTTGGCTCTGATACTACTTGTTAGATTGCGGCGACCGACTAGAAGGGGGGTTGAATAGCCTACAAAAATAAAAACACAACCCTTCTAGACTTTTCTTAAACTAACACTTGCAAAATAAATTAACTAAACATAACAGAAAAAAGAGACAAAAGGATTTTTACTTGTTTACAACTGAGGAAGTTGTTAATCTAAGGAAAGTGTAGTACTAAATACTCCTTCAGGCGGAGAAGCCTCTTACAGCAGTGAAGCGCAAAAACAACGAAGTTAATCTAGAAATGAAGCGTACAAGTGTTGAAAATGAATTGCTTGAGTTGATTATTAAGTTTCTGGACCAAGTCTGTATTTATAGCCTTGGTCGGGGCGCCCCGAAGTGTTCCGGGTGCTCTGGGGGGATAAAACTTTATCCCCAATGCACAGATCTTGGTTTGATCGAGATCTGGATATAATTTTGGTCCGGGCACTCGGAAGGGTTCCGGGCGCCCGGAAGCCCAAAGTCAATAGGAGTTGACTTTTTCGGTCCGGGCCCCTCTGCTCCGGGTTCGCTCGCCTCAGTTCGGGTCTTTCACTCCGATTCCATTCGCTTGGGTGATCCCTGCCATCCGAAATAGGGCTCACTCGAACCCAACTTTCGGTCTTCTTGAGCAGGCTTGCACTCCCGTTTCTCGTCCCTCGGAATCGTCGCGTGCTTCCTTCTCGTCCGCCAGCATATTCATCCGCAATCTTCGTCCCTCAGCCGCACCCCGTGCCGACCTTCTCGCTAGCTGCGTCTCTTGCTCCCCGAGCAGTCTTCCGCTCCGGCTTCTCGTCCCTCGGAACCACTGCACGCTTCCTTCTCGTCCGGCGATGTACTCTTCCGCAGCACCTCGTCCCTCGGGCGCACCGCGTGCCGTCCTTCTCGCTAGCTGCGTCTTCCACTCGACTACCTGTGCTCCTAAGCTCCTGCACACTTAGACACCAGGTTAAAAACATACAGGATCTAATTTAACTTGTTGATCACACCAAAATAACCTTGGGGTTCCAATAAATATCTTATATGTCAACCATCACATCATCTGTGGAGACACAATCCAAAAATATAGATAATGATTGTTGCTTTGTTGTCATAAAAATCCATGATATACCAAAAATAATTGTTAGTTGACCTGTAAAATCTTTGGTCTTTAGTCAATAGCCCATAAAAAAAAATATAAACATGTAACATATTATCGATCTTGCGAGTTAAGTTTGGAACAATAATTTATAGTTTAGAGGGTGTTTGGCTAAACTTATTAAAAAAAACTTATAAGTTTGTATAATTTATAAGTTGTTTTAGGAACTTATAAGTTGTTAGATCTTATTTTAAAAATAAACTGTTAAAGTATTTGGGTGAACTTATTACAATAAACTTAAAGGTACTAATGTGTTTGGTATTATAAGATCTTTTTATTAATAAAATTACCAAAAAGGATATAATACTATTAATAAAGGGTTTTGGGCTTTATATTAAATTATTAATAGAGGGTTTTAGGCGAATTTCTGCACCGAGGGAGAGAAAATTGGAAAGAGGCATTGGCGGAGAAGATGACACAACGCTGAAAGAGAAGTCGACATAGATAGAAAGGTATTCGGTTTATAAAAATTTATAGAGGATAAAATGAGGATTTATGAAATTATAAAAGGATATTTTAGAGAAAAAATTATTAAAATAAGATCTTTTTTTTTAAAAAAGTAGGGTTTTCCATACTTTTTAAAAAACAGCTTATAAACTCCAAAACAACTTATTTTAACAGCTTATAAGCTGTTTGAAAAAAAAATTATCAAATAAATTTGAAGAGTTTATAAGTTCCAAAATAACTTATAAACTATTTTAGAGAGCTTACAAGTTCAGTCAAACACCCTCTTAGTTCGAATTATAAGGCTTGTTTTTATGTCATAGGTGATGTGTCAATGATATTAATCTAGTTTTTAATTAATCGAATAATGAAATATGAGAGAATTAATAAGAGATAAAAAAATCAAAATACGAGAGAGATCATGATGGTAAAAAGGTGAATACGTTCGCCCCAGTGTCTCCGTCAACCCGTCCCAGGGCAAACACGGAGGAGGTAAATCACGGACGACTACTAACCTTTAGAATAATGACTAGGAAGACATTTACCTCGACTAGATTTACATTTGGATATTTGAGATAGAATATGGATAAGTTATGTTCTTAAAAACGATTTTTTTGGAATTACTATAGTTAGTTTAATAAAAAAAAAAGACTAAACTATTTTTACAAATTGTATTTTAATTATAAAGGATATTTTGAAATAACAAAAACTTATGAAGTAAATTGAAACCGTATTCAGCCCACAGATAATGTTTTACTAGTATTTTATTAAGCCCAAATTGATATTGGGTAATATTTTTTTGTTAAATATTTAAAAGTTTTAGAATAATGAGACTATCTCTAATACTTTTATTTTAATTATTAATAATATTTTAATTTACTTGATGGAAAAACAGTAAGGGCATTTCTAATTGGGTGGGATATTTAAAAGGTGAATAGAAATTATTTTATTTTAGGTGGTATGTAAGTGGGTCTCAAAGGGTAATGATTATATTATTGAAATATTTTATTATATAATTTGAGATATTTGAGAGTAAAATATTTGATAGATGAGATTCATGAATATTTAATTGAGGAGATATTTAATTATGAAATTTAAAATATTTGAGAAATAAGATATTTAATTATATGGACAGTGATTATGAATATTTGGGAAGAAATATTTAATGTTATTATGGAAAAAATATTTAGTGTTATTATGGAGATTATTAGCAGACATGGAATGCCAGCCACGTCATTGATACGTTGGGTAAATCGATGATATGGATGAATAGGTGAATATGGAAGGGGCTCTCGTGAATATGGTAATAATTCAAAATTTCCAAGTACGTAAGCTTAAAGGGGCCAATATGAAAATTCGCAGAAGCTTCGGCTTTTCTGGAAGGTTCTACAATATCCCAACCTCCTCTGCTCCAGACTCTTCGTCCAGCTTTCTCTTATACCGAGCGCCGCTGATTTATTCTCACAACCTCGCCGATCGAGTTAAGCAATAGAGAGAGCAAGGAGGAAGCAGAAGAGAAGAAGAAGAAGAAGAAGAAGCAATTTGGAAAAATGGGCGTCGACTACTACAAGATTATGGGCGTCGACAAGAGCGCCAAGGAGGACGACCTCAAGAAGGCCTACCGGAAACTCGCCATGAAGTGGCACCCGGACAAGAATCCTAACAACAAGAAGGAAGCCGAGGAAAAATTTAAGCAGATCTCCGAGGCCTACGAGGTGATTGTTTTTTTTTTTTCGATAGCTGAATCATTGTGATTTTGTAAGAGAATTGTGGCTTTAAGATCTGATTTTTAACCTATTTTCGTCTTCGAAATCACATCTATAACCTTACTCTTCCTGCAGGTTCTAAGCGATCCTCAGAAGCGCGCAATCTACGACCAATACGGGGAAGAAGGCCTGAAGGGGGAGTTTCCGCCGCCAGGGGCCGATGGTTCTGGGAACGCCTCCTTCTTCTCCGGCAACGGCGGCGGCGGCCCCACTGTCTTCCGGTTCAACCCCAGGAACGCTGACGATATATTCGCGGAGTTCTTCGGCTTCTCGAGCCCGTTCGGTGGCATGGGTGGTGGAGGAGCAAGCAACGGGGGCGTCCGTGTCGGGGGGACGCGATTCTCCAACTCCTTCTTCGGCGACGACCTCTTCGGTTCGGCGGCGTTTGGCGCGGCGGAGGGACCGATGAACTCCCGTCGCCCGCAGAAGGCGGCTTCGATCGAGAACATACTCCCCTGCAGCCTGGAGGAGTTGTACAAAGGCACCTCCAAGAAGATGAAGATCTCCAGAGAGATCGCCGACGCAAGTGGGTGAGTCCGTCGACACCGTCCTCTTTCAATCCGACTTGAATTGCCATGTTTCATTTTCTCAAACGTCTCCAATTGATCCAGGAAAACTCTACCGATCGAGGAAATCCTCACTATCAAGATAAAGCCCGGTTGGAAGAAAGGCACTAAGATTACGTTCCCGGAGAAAGGAAACGAGCGCCCCAATATGATCCCCGCTGACATCATCTTCATCATCGACGAGAAGCCGCACCCTGTGTTTACGAGGGAAGGGAACGACCTTGTTGCGGTGCAAACGCTCTCCCTCGTCGAAGCATTAACCGGTTACACTGTCGATTTGACGACGTTGGATGGCAGAAGCCTCACGATTCCTATAAACAACGTGATTCATCCTGTTTACGAGGAGGTTGTTCCTGGCGAAGGCATGCCATTGCCCAAGGATCCAACCAAGAAAGGCAAGCTGAGGATCAAGTTCGATATCAAATTCCCGGCGAGGCTTAGTCCGGAGCAGAAGGCCGGAATTAGAAGGCTGCTGCCTCCTTAAACACCAGGACCCACGCTTTGCTAAATTTGCTTAGGAGCACGCTTGTGTGCTCTAATCGTACGTGGCATCCTTATTAATTACATTTGAATTTTCCAAATAGTTTTCTTATTGAGATATTATAAATACAACTTCATCAATAAGTATCAAAATGAATTCCACTAACCTTATTTTCCACTTCCATGTTAGCTCTTCTCTTTTGCTCACATTGTCTCGTAATCTTATCTTTTGCCATATCCTTGAGCTAACTTCTTATAATTTTGAATAGACTATCTTCCATTCGCTTCTGATTTTATCTACAAGTTATAATATAATTCTATCAAACATTTATTCATAGATAATATCACAAGAGAAAATTCAAATGAATGTCATGAAATGCACCTCAATTCACTACTAGAATAATGTTCTTTAAAGGTACACATAAACATTATTATAGTATACTAATAATTATAATATACTTTTAGTGATACTAAAACATTATAAAAAAATATATATATATTGAAATGTAATTTTATCTTAGGTTTTTTGGAATTCCTGATATTTTTATAATATTATTATAAAATATCTATGCTAATTTCAAAATGTCTTAATTTTAGATATATGTTAACAATAAAAAATTCAAAAAAATCATTTATGATGTCAGTTTACATGGTCACCTTAATATAGAATTAATCTATATTAACACTATTAAATGTTAGTTATAATAATTTATAAAGATCTTAAAAATTATCACTAATATTTGTGCAGAATATATAATCTTAATTCAAAATTTACACAACATCATAATTCACCCGCCACGTAGAATAGAAAAAATTTACATCTAATTTATCTACCATACCATCACAATTCATCCACTACTGTCAATGAATTTTTATTCATTTAAAAATTATTTGAGTCAAATTTATAAATATAATACTTATGTAAAAGTATTGATTCCAAAATTGTAGGATTGTGAAAGCGCACAAGAGGGAAAAAATTGTTTTGTTTTATCAAACATAGCAACGGAGATAGATAAGAAAACAAAACACAACACAAACATAACTTTGATTTTACTTGGTTTACAATTCAGCGACTACTAATCCAAGGCCTGCGACCGTTCACCACTTTCAATGGGCAATCCACTAAACGCCTTCTCATTCGAATAGCGATTCGTAGGCAAAGGTTCGGTGTTTACAAATATTTGAGGAACGGTAACACGTTTATCGTTCCTTACCGTTTAAAGCACGAACGAACAAAAAGTTAAGTAAACAATTAATTATACCAACAAGAAAATGATATCAAAGTTGAGTGTCAATCTCATAGAAGCATTTTGGTGTTGTAATAGCTTTTCGGAACATGTAGCACTTTGAAGAGGAGTTGGAAAATCTATTCGAAGGCTATTGTACGAAGGCTCTTTTATTGAGCATTTCAGGCACCTGTACCAGCCTCGGGCGCCTCCAGCTGAACTTATCTGATACAATACCATCAGTGACTTTGCATAGGGAAAACCTCAATCTTACCTCTTCTATATCGAGGTTTCCCCTTCCCGGACATTTGAATCCCTTTCGAGTGCCTGGATGCTAACGTGCTCTAACCAATCAAAGTGTGTCACCTCATCTAGCTTGTGTTTGAGCCATCTGAACACGTGGACCCCATTCAGTTGCCTGAATCTTCAGGCCCCTGGAAACTCTTCGGTTGCTCTGAGTACACTGTTCCAACCACTTTCAATTTCAAATTCCTACATCACAAAGTTAATAAAACAGACATAATATATAAATCTAAATAGTGATAGTCTTACAACTGTCCGATTTTTACTTTTGGATTTCTAGTGAAATCTTACGTCGGTCTGACTCCTACTATTCCTTTCAAGGGAAAGCAACCTTACCCACTCTCCTCTCAAGAGAGTTTACTTGACTTATTAAACATCCGGTCCTTTAGATCTGTTTGGACTTCCTACTTGGCATCCGACCCCAGGGCTTCCTTTCGATGTCTGGTCCTCGCTAACTCATCGACTTGTTAGACGTTCGGTCCACTAGCCCGTCAAGACTTCCATTCTAGTGTCCTCGATCTGTTAAGACTTCCGCCTAGTATTTGATCCAACTGACCCACTAGGATTTTTACTTGGCTAATATCCAGTGAGCTTAACCTACTAGGGCTTTCTTAGTTGAGCTACCTGTGCATTTAATCAACCTTGTTAGATCACAACATAACTTATCTTTAAACCTTTGTCATTATCAAAATCATATTAGATTATCTGGTGCTCTCTGCACCAATAAAAACTAGCTATATACTAATAAACTGCACTCAAAATTTTAAGTTTTAGAATTTACAAAGTTTTAATAAATAAAAACTCAACTAATTTACTATGAATTATCTTCAATCATCGTATTATAAGCTCAATCCAAGTATTTATCATCTACAATGCATTTATTTGTATAAGTAAAATGAATAATGAAAATATAAAATTAATAAAAATAATTTAAAAGATTTAATATCATACTAAATGAGAAACAGATAAAGTATTATTTCATATCCACTAATAGTAGTCTTCACTTATTATCAATTGTAAATATATTTCATATTTGTTTTAAAATTTAATAGCACAATAAATATAAAAAATTAATAATATTTCACTAAAAAGTTAAAATCATACCAGATGATAAGTCTAATTTATCATTCCCCCAAGTATATATTCAAACCTTTATAAAAGATCATAAGGTTCAATTAAATTCTCTTATGGTTCTAGAATAAATAGTACTTGACTCCCCCATGCCTTAGCCACATGCACTAATGGCTAGTAGTCATTCATGGTTTACCTCCTCCGTATTGGCCTAAGAACAGATTGGCAGGAGTGCTGGAGGTGAGCGAATCACCTTTTTTTCCACTTAGAAGAATTAGTACTTGTATTTCACACCAATTTAGTCCTAGTGTGTGTCTCCCTACTATAATATTTGTATCCATACTATATAGCACTCCTTTTTGTCATAATTTTTATCGAATCAAATAAATTTTTGATCAAAACAGAACAACCAATCTACATGAAAGTCCAAAAGAGAACAACAAATCTCATATATTACTTTGCATGAGCTCTTTCATCTCTTTGTTGTAAAAAAAATTGAATTAATAACTCATGATCATAATATTTTTTTAGTTCAGCTATCTATCACATACAAATATAGTGCATATATTCGTATAAGTGAAATAAAATAATGAAAATACAAAGTAAACAAGAATAACAAGAATTACCAATTTGTGTTAGCATTGGTTATCTTATGGATAGTCCGCCGAGCTAGGTTTCACGATTCATAGGGAACCACTTGGGGAACTAATCCAGCATCCTAGAAATAGCAAACTATATCTCACATATTATAGATAATAACCATAAAATATATGCATTGCGGACAATATTTGTGATTCGATAATGAGAACTATAAACAATATCTTAGAAGGTGAAATAATACTTTCCTAGAAAGAGGTTGACGGGCTTCGTCATTTATGTATTGCAAAATAATGAGAACTTATATTTAAAATGAGAACTATATAGCAAAAGTTCTAAGAAAGTGAGAGTTACCTAATGTAGTTTCAAAAAACAACTAATCGAAAGCAAACTATTTAAGGGCCTCCACTCCAGTGGCAAATAATCGGGAAAAGAAAAAGACTTGTGATGATGATGAATTAAGGTATACCCAAGACCAAGCAAAGTATTTGCATAAAATATTCTATTTTCCAAAACATAGATTTCACTAATACGTTAGCATAAACAGATAGTAGTATTTTTCCAAGCTACATCTTTGCTAAGAATTTCCACCAGAGAACCCAAATAAATATACCATGCGGCTCAATAGCAAAGCACATTCCAGTATTACAAAGAGAAACCAACATCATGTTCCAAAAATCAGCCATAGGAGAAGTAAATCACATTCTTGTCCACCATCTCCACTAAATGAGTAGCTTCGTGTGTGAGCAAACGAGGGTGCTGCTACTTGCCTACCTCGCTAGGTGGCCGGTAGGCAATCGATTCGTCGTTCACACGGTTAACGCTCGATGGGATTCTATTTTAGCGAGAAATAAAAATTTAGGATTACCTTTGAGCTCCTCCTATATAGCACGGATACTCCAATTTTTTTTTTCAAGTATCGGACATGGATACGATACACAAATACGCATATCGGATAAGGCCAAAAACGTGATGTGGACTTTTTGAGGTTTGACTAGCCGGATACATTTTGGACAAGGGCAAGTGCACAACAAGGATATGGCTAAGATACATTTTTTTGGATACGTTTGGGTAAAATTATAAATATTTAAAAAAATTTAGGGGTTAATTGAAAAAAATTGAAAATTTCTAAGACTAATTAGAAAATAATTAATAAAAATGAATTGAATTATGGTATTTTAAACTCTAAACCCTAATTTTTTTTTTGTTTGCTTCCCTTTCTGCCGCTGTTTGACATGTAAGTCCTAAATTATTATTTTTGATTCTACTTCATTCCTTTAAAGTGCTTAAACCTTAATCATTTTGTTAAAAAGATTTGATTTAGAAATTTAAATATAAGCCTTATATATAGAGAGAAAAAGAGAGAGAGTAATGTTATCCTAAGGACTTTACCATGCATACTCTGAGCAAAATATTTTTTTAATTTGATATTTTTTGTGCTTAATACTATAATCAAACTCCTAAACCCTAAAATAAAAAAGTCAAATTGACATAACCGGGAGCTCAAATTTTTTTTTTTAAAAAAATATGGAATCCGCAAGCCATGGTTCGCAGCATATAGTAAGTTTCTTCCCTCTCCGCAACAAGTTTCTTCATCTCTGCAGCAAGCAAGGAGAAGCTCTATGTTGCATGGATACAGGTATGAGTATCGTATCAAATATAATACGGATATGGTGATACGATAACTTTAAAAAATATAAGATACAATAAGACTAGGATATGATAATCATATATATATATATATAGGGTATCATATCAAATATGATACGGATATGGCGATACGATAACTTTAAAAAATATAAGAAGATATGATAATCATATATCCTTACCGTATCTTATATTTTTTAAAGTTATCGTATCGCCATATCCGTATCATATTTGATATGATACTCGTACCTGTATCCATGCAACATAGAGCTCCTCCTTGCTTGCTGCAGAGATGAAGAAGCTTGTTGCGGAGAGGAAAGAAACTTGCTATTGTAGAGAGGGAAGGAAAGGGGGCACGCGATGGAGGCGGTGCTACAGAGAGGGAAGAAGTTTGCTACTACAATGAGGGAAGGAAAGGAGGCGAGCGATAGAGGCGGTGCTACGAGGGAAAATAAAAGTAGGGTAAATAAATAAATATAATGACATCAATAAAAATTATGATCTAATATGATATTTTATTTCACGCATTTTGAATCTTGACCTTATAGATATATTTGTCAGAAAAGTTTACTTTCAATTCATTGAAATTTTTTTCAAATGCATGTGTAATAAAGGTTCCACTAATTCTATTGCCTATATTATATTGGTTCAAATAAACATGATACATTACTTTATTTCAAACACTGATTATTCGTCTTACTTGCACTTGCACTTGCATTTGCATTTTTACTTTACAAGTCCTTTTTTACCATCCTTAAAAATAAAAATATAGTAACAATCAAAACATAGAATCACATAAAATAATTATATGACACAAAATTCAAGTAACAGAATAAATTAAAATGTCAACATTCACAATTGATCCGGCAGTAAGAATGGGGGACCCACTTCCTGAAGGGTCTCAGCTTGAGGACCGATGAAGGGCTGACTAAGCGGTTAACATCCGCGCCAAGCAGATGGGTAGGTCCGAGCGGAGCTAGAGATAACCCATCCAGGGGCTTGGGTTTCCGACGCCAAGGTATGAGGATCGAAGGGCCGAGCGGTAGTCCGCTCGGCAGGGGCCAGAGGGCCGAGCGGGTTGTCCGTTCGGCCAAAATACGGGCGAGGGTACAAAGGTGGCCGAGCGGCCTATGCGCTCAGCTCGGGATATGGGATATCAGCAGAAGGATGATTAGGCCGTACACAAGATCGCACGATAGAGGATCTTGCCGTCACATCATGGAAAGGTTGATACAGTAGCAGTATGGTCTCATGGACGTCTGCCTGACAGATCCATATTTGGGGATGGCCCTTCTGACAGACCCATACCTGGGCATGGTCAAAGGCAGGTGGTTGCTTCGACTGACGCGCCCAAGCTTCTTCGAGAGGTCTATATAAGGCCTCCATTTCTTCACCGGAGGTATGCAAAAATCTTCATCTTGAGGCCACCTATTCGTTATTCCTCGCCTGACTTGAGCGTCGGAGGGCCGTCGCCGGGACACCCCTCCCGGCTCGATTTTACTGCAGGTTCGTCGGAGCGCTCAAGGATCCAGCAGAGAGCGCCACGTGCCAAGTGTCCGTTGACTCCTGGTTCGGACAGGATCAAATTGGCGCCGTCTGTGGGAACGCACCTGCATCCGAACAAGAACGATGGACGAGGCTGGACGACAACACACGGTGGCGCTTTCGACGGAAGAACTCGAAGCTCTAGTCGAGATAAGGGCCGCCAAACTTGTGGAGCAAAAACAGAAAGCAGCAGCCGAGCGGCCTGAGCAACATGCAACATCTGCGTCAGGTGGCCGAGCGGAAGCACCTCCGCCACCGTCGCATTCCACGGGCCTTATTTCGCACCCCTGAAGCAATGCCAAGGCGGGATGACAGAAAAGGAAAAGCTCCCCGGGCGGACTCATCTCCCGAGCGGATCAATCGCCAATTCTCGGAGGCTATTCTACGAGACCCTCTACCCAAGCACTACGTGCCTCCGACGATCGGCGAGTACAACGGAACAACGGACCCGGATGATCATCTGGGTAAGTTTGATAACACAGCTACACTCCATCAATATACAGATGGAGTAAAGTGCCGCGTCTTCCTTACAACTCTCTCGGGATCGGCTCAACGGTGGTTTCGGAGTCGGACGGATCCATCGCTAGCTTTAAGGACTTCGAGCGGCCTTCCTCCACCACTTCGCTAGCGAGTCGGCGTTATCGGAAGACAAGTGTCGGCTTGTTTGCCATCAAGCAAGAGCCAAAAGAATCGCTTCGAGCTTCGAGCGATTCAACCAAGTGGCGATGGACATCCCAACGCCACATCGGAGGCGATGATGAACGCCTTCACACAAGGCCTTGTAGATGGGGACTTCTTTCGGTCGCTCATCCGAAAGCCGCCAGATTATGATCACATGCTCAGAAGCCAACGAATACATAAATGTGGAAGAAGCGCAAGCCGCTCGGAAAAACTCAACCGCGCGCACTGTTCGAGCCGGCGGAAGCGCCGCTCGGCCACCCGGAGGACCGAGGGCGGCAATTCGATCCCCACGCCCGGATCGCAAGAAGTGGGCTGCCGCTCAAGCCAAAGAAGAGGTGGACCCTATGTTCTGCTCCTTCCACCGGCGATACGCACAACACGAGGGATTGTCGAAGTCTTCCTTCGTGGCTAATCCTGTTCCCAGCGAGCGGTCTCCTCCCATCGACGGGAGACAAAGGACCGTGAAGTGGCCGGACCCGCACCGGCGACATCAGCAGACACCGATCGGCACGATCTCCAAGACAAGAGAATCGCCGGGCGAGAACGGTCACGACCGTCCACTCGGAAGAGGAAAACAGAGCAATACTTCCGGGCGAGATCAGCGTCATTCTTTGGCGGGCCAACGGAGGAGACTCAACCGGGCGAGCGGGCGTTCGGCATTGCAGATCCACGCGGTCGGTGTAGCCAAGAGCGGGCAAGTGGACCGGAAATCACTTTCGGGCGGAGACTTAGAAGGAGTAGAAGTGCCCCACGACGCGCTGCTCATTAAAGCGATAATAGCAAATTACACTGTTCATCGTGTTGACACAGGGAGCTCGGTCAACATCATATTCAAGAAGGCGTTCGATCGGTGCAAATTGATCGAGCCTCTTGCCATGACGACCCGCTCTCACGGGTTTACGAACGAAGTTGGTCGGACAGATCCGGTAGCCACCTCAGGGAGAAGAGCCGCTCAGAGGACCAGGACAATAAACTTCGTGGTGGTCGACTCTTCATCATCCTACAACGTCATTTTGGGACGGCCGGCGCTCGGCGAATTCCGAGTGGTTGTCTCAACCTTCCACCAAGATAAAGTTTCCCGTGGAGGACAAAGTGGGAGAAGTGCGTGGAGATCAGCTAGCAACTCGGCGGTGCTATATAGAGATGATCCGGCAGAAGCTTGTTCCGCTCGGAAGGCGCCACGGATCACGCCATAACCGAGAAACCTCCTGCTTTGATTTATGATGAAAAGGAGGAAGTTCAGATCCATCGACCCGATCGGAGGCCACGACTTTTATCGCCTCGATCCGGAGGGAGAACAGGGAGAAGCTGATCCAATGCCTCCAACGAAATCATGATGTCTTCGTCTGGTCGACACATGAGTTGCCCGAATTTCAGAGCGCAGCATGAGTTGCATGTCCGGCCGGACGCCCGATGAGCGAGAGAAAAGAGATTTCGGTGCGGCGAATGCCATAATCCGGCGGAAGTAGAAAAGCGGAGGCCGGCCACATCTGAGTGCGGTTCCCAGTGGTGGCCAGCGTGGTATTGGTCTCAAGCCGGGCGGCAAGTGGAGAGTCTGCATCGACTTCGGGACTTAAACAAAGCATGCCCCAAAGATTTTTATCCCTTGCCGGATAGATCATTTGGTGGACTCTCGGTTGTGAATGATTTGCATGCTCGACGCATACCAAGGCTATCATCAGGTGCCGCTCGCCCGTGAAGATCAAGAAAAGGTTAGCTTTGTGACTGCCGACACGTATTGTTACAATGTGATGCCGTTCGGATGAAGAATGTCTGGGGCCACCTATCAACGCTTGATGAACAAAGTGTTGAGGGAATCGGGCGGAATCTGGAAGTCTATGTGGACGACATTCTCATTAAGTCTGTCCGAGCGGCCGATCTTTTCAAGGACATAGAAGAAACCTTCCGAACGCTGCGCAAATATGGAGTCAAACTAAATCCCCAGAAGTGCTTGTTCGGAGCAAAAGGAGGGCGTTTCTTGGGGTACATAGTGACCGAACGGGGAATTGAAGCAAATCCCAGCAAGGTGAGAGCTCTGCAAGACATGCCGCCCCCGAGAAATACAAGAGAAGTGCAGAGGTTGACCGGTCGGATAACTGCTTTGTCCAGATTCATCTCCAAAATCGCCGACCGGAGCCTTCCATTCTTCAAGATCCTGCGCAAGGCTACTAAGTTCCAGTGGGACGAAGAATGTGACCGAGCGTTCGGAGAATTGAAGACGTATCTTAATTCTCTGCCAGTGTTAGCCAAGCCGATCGGGTGTGAGTCACTTTATATTTATTTGTCATCGACTGAGCATGCTGTAGGCTCAGCACTTGTGAGGGCAAGCAGCGAAGAGCAGCCGGTGTATTTTCTAAGCCACATTTTAAAGGATGCTGAATCTCGTTACACCGGGCTCGAGAAGTTGGCCTTTGCTTTGGTTCTAGCCGCTCGGTGCCTTCGACCGTATTTCTTGGCTCACACCATCATTGTCCGGACGAACAGTCCACTCGGAAGAGTACTGTTGAATCCAGAAGCGTCCGGACGGCTCATCAAGTGGACAACAGAATTAAGTGAATTTGACATCCAATATCAGCCCCGCTCGGCGATCAAAGCCCAAGCCTTGGCTGATTTTGTGACCGAAGTGCAAAGGCCAGAGCCGGAAGCTATGTGGAGAATATATGTGGACGGGTCCTCCACTCGGCTCGGAAGTGGGATCGGAATATTGCTGCTCTCACCTCAAGAAGAGAAGATGCACCTATCCGTCAGGTTGGATTACAAAGCTACCAACAACGGAGCAGAATATGAGGCCCTGGCAGGATTGCAGGCAGCCCGGCATATGGGTGCCGATCGGGTGACTCTCTATTCGTTCACAGTTGACCGCTCAACAACTTTCGCACCTTTGAAATCAATAGTGTTCGGCTTAATCTACGTTGAGGCCTTTGAAAAGCTCAAAGCTACTTTCCGAGAGGTTCTTATTAAGATCCCGAGCGGAGAACCAGGCGGCAGACGAGTTAGCCAAACTCGCGAGTTCAATAACACCGATTGCCATTCAGCAACCAATTGAAAAATCTGCTGGTGGCGCACGTCGATCGGATGCAAGGCCTCACGTTTCTAAGCGACTGGAGGACACCTATTATAGAATTTCTCCGTTCGGGCACCACACCTCCGATGAATATGCACCGGCTCCTCGGAAGAAGAGTCGGTCGGTTTACACTCATCGGAGATCAGCTTTACAAGAAAGCTTTCTCGCGCGTTGCTGAAGTGTGTAAGCTTGGAGGACTCAGCTTACATCCTCCAAGAAGTACATCAAGGATCATGCGGGGTCATCCGGGCGGACGCTCATTGGCCAAGAAGATCCTCTTGGCCGGATACTTTTGGCCAACTTTACAAGCAGATGCCGACAGTATCTACCGCCTTTCATGCCGAAGTATCACAACTTCTCCCACTGACCGGCCGAAGAAATGAAGGCGTCAAGCGTTTCATGCCCGTTCGACCAATGGGGAATGGATATTGTCGGTCCATTTCCGATGGCGGCGGGCAGAGGAAATTCTTACTAGTGGCGGTAGACTATTTCTCCAAGTGGGTGGAGGCCGAGCCGCTAGCAAAGATCACTGAACAAATGGTTAAAAATTCATCGGCAACACATCATTTGTCGGTTTGGCCTCCCTCGCCGACTAGTGTCCGACAACGGCGGCGGTTCACAGGGAAGATGTTAGAGGATTGGTGCAAGAGCTACGGCATTGAGCAACATTTCACATCCGTGGCCTATCCTCGGAGCAACGGTCAAGCCAAATTCTCCGTATTCTGTGCGCTCGGCTCGACCATTTGGGAGGAAGTTGGCGGATGAAGTGCCGAACGTCTTGTGGGCCATCCGAACAACGGACAGGAGTCACACCGTTCCATTTGGTATATGGTGGCGAGGCCGTCATTCCGGTTGAAGTCGGCGTGGAGTCCGCCCGGATCCGGAGCTACGATGAGGACAACGCCGAACGGAGAAACATGGAGCTGGATTTGGTAGAAGAGGAGAGGGCAAAGGCGTCCGTTCGGCTGATGGCGTCGACAAAGAATGAAGCAAAACTATAACCGTAGCGTCATTCCCGGATCATTCCAGATCGGCGACCTGCTCTGAAAGTCAGTCGGTGACGTCGGCAAGCTTGAAGCTCCATGGGCGGTCCTTGGAATCATCGAAAGCTCGCTCGGTAGCGTATTATCGGAGGATGAGGAAGGTCGACTAGATAGGCGTGGGCGCGAACCACCTCCGACCTTACAGGCGGGGTGAAAGGTGTGCCTATGTAAATTATCTTGTGTACTTTTTTTCGATGAATACTTGAAATGCGAAAATCAAGAGAACAAATAAGACATCGCCAACAAAAGAACGAAGGCCCCGAGCCGCTCGGCCGGAGGTAAATGGATCGGGCCAAGCGCTCTAAAATTGAAGACCCCGTACCATTCGGACGGAGGTATATTATCCTAGCCCAGATGCTCGACGAAGCAGACCCTGAGCCATTCGGCCAAGAGTACGTTATCCAAGCTGGGTGAAAGGAACCAAAAGTGATAAAAAGGAGGGCAAAAGCTCGCCGAAGCGTCCAAGTGGAAGTCGTCTAGCCAGACGTTAAACCGTAGAGAGCCCACCGGCTATAAAAACCGAGCGGAAAACCGGCGAGCACCGTCGTTAAAAATCGAGCGGCGATCGGCTATAAACATCCGTGTCGACGAGCACCGTAAAAATCGAGAGTCGCGCGATCGGCTATAAACATCCTACCGGCGAGCACCGTCGTTAAAAATCGAGAGCCCGCCGACCGGCACCGTCGTTAAAAATCGAGAGCCGCGCCGATCGGCTATAAACATCCGTGCCGAGCACCGTCGTTAAAATCGAGAGCCGCGCCGATCGGCTAGACCGGCGAGCACCGTCGTTAAAATCGAAGCCGCCGATCGGCTATAAACATCCGCGACGACGATCGAGAGCCGCGCCGATCGGCTATAAACATCCGCGCCGACGAGCACCGTTGTTAAAAATCGAGAGCCGCGCCGATCGGCTATAAACATCCGCGCCGACGAGCACCGTCGTTAAAAATCGAGAGCCGCGCCGACGAGCACCGTCGTTAAAAATCGAGAGCCGCGCCGATCGGCTATAAATATACCAAGCGGAAGAACGAATATCAGAGTAAGAAACCGCGGAAACTACAAATATTAAAACATTCAGGCCCGATTGGGGGTTGGTCCTTCGATACTCGGCGTTTGTTGACTTCACGCAAGCAGGATACGTGCAGAGCGAGTAGGTCTTCTCGCTCGGACTTTATGCAATGAGCCAAGCCGATCGGACGCGTGAGGGAGAAAGCTTAAGAGCATGACTGGCAAAAATTTTACAAGCATCAATGTTAAGCAAACAGAAGAATATTATGGACAATGAGTAGGAAGACAGGAAAAGGGGCATCGTTTCATTAGAAGAAAAATTATGCCGAACGGATGAAGTACAGAAAGTGCTTGAAATAACCCGCATCACTCCGGATCCTCAAAATTAAAAAAGGTGTCCGGGATGTCGTCAATCATGGCCGCCAGTTCGGGTGGGGGAATGCTCAGGTCAGCAGGAAGATGCCCCCCCTTCTTGAAGTACGCCGTGGTGACCTTGACCGCCTCGAGGAAGGTTGAGGAGACGTTGCCACCAAACTTGTCGCCAAATCGCTCCGAGCGGATGTATTCCTGGCGCGCTGCTGCTAGCCGACTTGGCTCGCCCTCCTTATATTTTTTGAGTGCCGCTCGGGAAGCGGTTAAGGTATCTTGGACTGCCTTCAAGTCCATCTCAGCTTTTGTGCGTTCGGCCGAACGGATCTCCCGCTCGGCATCCAACTCGGCCCCTAGCTTCTTAGACTGCTGATCTAGGGTCCGGACTTCGACTTTCATTTTATCTAGATCAGCAATTGCTCGCCTCTTCCGACCATTGGCGCGCTTCACGTCCCCGTCCCGCTTCTTCACCAAGTCTTCGAGTCGGGCCACCTCTGCAGCCAGATCGACAGCCTTCTTCTGTTCGGACTCAAGAGCTTGTTTCTCCCGCTCGGCCGTGGGACCTCCCGACACTTGGAGTTTTTCTAGGAGATCCTCCAACTCGGCTAGCCGATGGCTCGTGGCGATTTGCTCAACCCAGCGCTGTAAGGGAAATAATAATGTCGGGAATCAAACAATAGCATGACACGAGAATGAAGATGGGTTTACCTGAGTGGCCTGCTGCATATTGTTATCGCCGAGCTGCTTGGGCGTCATAAGGGCCACCTGAATCTGGGCGTCCTCGAAGAGCTTGGCGAGCGGACCAGTCAGGGTTATTTCGTGAACGGGGCTCGATGGCCGATCGGCAGACAGTAAATATTCCTCTGACGGGAATCGGAGGGTGGTCTTGATGGTAGGGTGGCCGGACGACGCTTCTTCAGTCGCGGCCGCCCGATGCGGGGACTCCCCTATGGTGGAAGTTTCGCCCAACCGACGTAAGCGGCGAGTTCGAGGAGGAGGAGGTGATCCGCCTCGTCCCCGGTTGTTGCCATGTGTTCCACACGGAATGCATCGACGCTTGGTTCGCCGACCACGCCTCTTGCCCCGTATGCCGCGCCGATCTCGTCGCCGCCGCTGGAGACTGGATTACCGAGGACCACCATTCGGCCCCTTCCGTCGCCGCCTCAACTATCATTTACTGTGCCCCCCCCTCTCCTGCATCCGCCGGGCGGCTGGGGATGAGTCCCCGCTCGGCGAGCTCTTTTTTCGTAGCCGCTTCAATCTCCACGGACTTCAATTTCAGGTTAGCGGTAGCCTTGGAACGCCACATGACTTCAGCTGCAATAAAAGAAATTAAAATCAATTAGACAAAAAAAGACTAAGGGAGTAAAGGGTCCTTACTCATGCGGAAGGGGAGATTTGCCCGAACGGGAGACAATCCGAAAATATACAACACCCCCTTGAGCAGCAACTGGTCGATCTTGTATCGCTGACCGGACAACCAGTTCGCCGCATGAAGATATGCTGGGTTGCTTCTGAACTTGCCAAGCTCCGGCTGAGTCGGCACAGCGGTCTGCCATCTGGTTCGGAAGGCTGGCCGCTCGGGAAGTCGGATGTAAAAGAAAAACTCCTTCCAGTGTTTGTTGGAGGTCGGCATATTATCAAAAAATTTAAAGCCTATTCTACTTTGGAAAATAAAAGTGCCCGGCTCGGATTGCTTGGGGTAGAAGAATAAGTGGAATATTTTAGGGTCAAGAGAAATACTGTGCAACTTAAAGAGGACGACCACTCCGCTCAGCAGCCTAAAGGAATTCGGCACAAGTTGGCCGAGCGGGATGCGGAAATAGTTACAAACCTCCAAAATAAAGGGATGGGTAGGAAATCTGAGGCCGCCCTGGAATTGATCTAAAAAGAAACAAATTGTGCCGATCGACGGGTCATGTGGCCGGTCGGTCGGGTCGGCTATAATTATTTCGTGGTCATCAGGAATCCCATACGTCCGAACCAGGCGCCGAGCACCCTCCTCATCAAATCGGCTCTCCATGGTCAGGTACCAAGGGCCCTGAACGCCAACAGCGGGTTCGGAGGAGCTTGCCATCTCGGAGAGGCGAAAGAATAGCAAGAAATCGAAGGAAGGGAAACGAAAAGGGCGAAATGAGCAGGGAAGACTTAGTAAGTGAAGGAAGGAGACTCACTGGGAAGGAAACGGGTGGAAAGAATCACCGATGAGGTGATCGCCGCCTAAAACCAGACACTAGATCGCCGGAGGCCGCAGCAACATAACGAAGCAGAAGGCAACGCGCGAGCGAATATGCGGCCAAAAAAGGGACGGAGGCTTTATACGGCCGAGGCCGGTCAGCCTCCGCTGTCCGATCTAGGTCACGAGAAACAAGGACGCCATCGGGCCGTCCATTTCAAACGGGGGCGTCCCATCGTAAGTGACGCCGCCGCCACACAAGGGTCGACACGTGGCGCCCTGTCACCGAGCGCAATTAATGCGCCCATACCGCGCTTGCTCCGACTTAATGGAGAGGATTTGCATGATTTTCGAGGAGATCTAGACAAGCAAATATCAACATTAAGCGACAAGACAACCAAAATAAAGAGCCGAGCGGCTGAATTTGGCAGAAGGGCCGAAGATTATGGAAGCGGCGACCGCCCGCTCGGACACATATAGTCCAGTCAGTCGGACTCACTGCCTCCTTCGACTAGACTTGAAGGGAAGGCAAGTGATCCGGCAGTAAGAATGGGGGACCCACTTCCTGAAGGGTCTCAGCTTGAGGACCGATGAAGGGCTGACTAAGCGGTTAACATCCGCGCCAAGTAGATGGGTAGGTCCGAGCGGAGCTAGAGATAACCCATCCAGGGGCTTGGGTTTCCGACGCCAAGGTAGGAGGATCGAAGGGCCGAGCGGTAGTCCGCTCGGCAGGGGCCAGAGGGCCGAGCGGGTTGTCCGTTCGGCCAAAATACGGGCGAGGGTACAAAGGTAGCCGAGCGGCCTATGCGCTCAGCTCGGGATATGGGATATCAGCAGAAGGATGATTAGGCCGTACACAAGATCGCACGATGGAGGATCTTGCCGTCACATCATGGAAAGGTTGATACAGTAGCAGTATGGTCTCATGGACGTCTGCCTGACAGATCCATATTTGGGCATGGCCCTTCTGACAGACCCATACCTGGGCATGGTCAAAGGCAGGTGGTTGCTTCGACTGGCGCGCCCAAGCTTCTTCGAGAGGTCTATATAAGACCTCCATTTCTTCACCGGAGGTATGCAAAAATCTTCATCTTGAGGCCACCTATTCGTTATTCCTCGCCTGACTTGAGCGTCGGAGGGCCGTCGCCAGGACACCCCTCCCGGCTCGGTTTTACTGCAGGTTCGCCGGAGCGCTCGAGGATCCAGCAGGGAGCGCCACGTGCCCAGTGTCTGTTGACTCCTGGTTCGGACATGATCAACAATCATCCAATTACAAGAGAACATATTATTCTCTAACTACATAGACACAACTATGAAATCCCTAAGCAATCCTCCCCTTCTTGCATCTTCATGGTTATCCTTATTACTTTGATTTTCCTCTTGATGTTCATTATTATTACTAAGTTCAACATCAACCTCTACAAGCTAGCAATCCCTCATCTAGATCAACATTAATCAAGTAATTGTGTAAAATATAACAACTGAGAATAATTTCCTTTTGAGTTTCAACGTCATAATTTGATTTTGTTGAACTTTCTATAATAGGAAATCTCTTCTTAAGGACTAGGGCTGTAAACGAGCCTAGCTAAGCCAAGTTTGAGGTGTTTAAACTTGTTTGATAAGATAACCGAGTCAAGCCAAGCCGAGCAGAGCCGAGCGAGCTTAAAATGAACCAAGTTTTTGAAATAGTTATTCAAACTTGGCTTGATTTATTTTTTATGAGCTTGAGCTTGGTTCATTTAGATGTTATAGATCTTTCAATTCAAGCTTGGTTCGAGCTCGATTCGTTTAGATGTTATTGAGCTTTCAATTCAAGCTTATTTGATTATTTGAAACTTTTAGTTGTTTAATTGTCTATTGAGCTTGATAATTCAAACTTATTTATTTTATTATTTATTTAGCATATTGATAAGAGTTATATCAATGAATATGATTCATGAACATTGTTCATGAACGTTGTTCATGAACATTAACGAGATGAACACATATGTGTTTAAGCTTGTTTGTTTAGTTTAACGAGTTGTTCAAGCTTATTTGTTTAATTGATCTTATGTATATTGAACGAACATAATTAAACAAGCTCTTACCAAGTCGAATACCAAACTTATTCACGAACACTTTGTGCATTTACTGTTAGGATCTTAGATGGCTAGAGGGGGGGGGGGGGGGGGGGGAATAGCCTCTTAAAAACTTAAACACAAATTTTTACAAAGAAACTTGTTAGCACAGCGGAATTAGAAAACTAAAACAAGAAGGAAACAAGCACACTAACACACTGATTTACGAGGTTCGGGGATAACTTGCCCCTACTCCTCGGCGTGTCCGTAAGGTGGACGAGCCCTTGATCTTCGGTAGATCACATCCCGGATGACTCCGGCTAATGAAGCTCTCCTTCTCGGTGGAGAAACCTCTCCACAAAGTCTCAAGAAATATATATGTTAAAGCACAAGACTTACAGAGCTCGGTGACAAAGAAGAATGAACTAAAGCTTACAACCACGCGAGGATCAGTGGAAACAGAGAACTTCACAGACAGCAGTTTCTCACCCGAGAGCTCAAGAACTTAGCACACCACAACGATCAACAGAACGTTTTCCTTTTTTCTTGCTTTCTTTTTTTTTCCTCTCGTTTTTTACTGCTTCTTAAGCCCCTGTTCTCCGCTGTCACGGATCGCGGTCAAACTGCACAGAATCATCGCTGCAGCCAATCCCTCTTCCTCCTTACCTGGTTCTCTGAACTCACACCAATGAAATCACAGTCTTCACTGGTGTCTTCTGAGCTCGAACCAATCACCAGGAGTCAAGCGGATCGCAGCCAGATCACACCAGTAGCCGTTAATGCTTCAAATGCACCATGCGCCACGAATCACAGCAGAAAGGCCATTTGTCGTATTCCTCTTATGGACTTAATTTGAAATTAAGCTCGGAATGATACCTGTGATCCTGCAAACTCAAAAGCTAACAACACAGAGGTTATATCACATGAATCAGGTAAATCAAATGCAGTGGAGGTATCGCAGAAACAACAACAAATTTGATTGTGTGTGGATCGGTCACCAGACCGATCCATGGACCGATCAGGACATATCCTGATCGGTCCACAACTTGTCTGATCGGTCATGGAGACCGATCAGACTGCCGGTGGATCGGTCTCCACGACCGATCCCCTCCTTCTTCTCTTCGCAATATCCTCTCCTGATCGGTCCAAAGACCGATCAGATTGCACTCAGTGTGCTACTGAGTGTTTCTTGATCGATCAGATTACACTCAGTGTGCTACTGAGTGTTTTCTGATCGATCTACAGACCGATCAGATTACACTCAGTGTGCTACTGAGTGTTTCCTGATCGGTCACCAGACCGATCCATGGAAACTCAGTTTCACAGTTTCACTGGATCGGTCTGCCGACCGATCCACTGTCTTATGTATCACTGGATCGGTCTGCCGACCGATCCAATGTTCCATGGAATGTCCACTTAGGTCCCTCTCTGACCTAATTCGGTCCAGAGAACGAGCTCCCGAGCCCTCTCTGACCTAGTCCGGAGAATGAGCTGCCGAGCCCTCTCGTGCGGTCGGAGAGCGAGCTCCGAGCCCTCTCGGCCTGGTCAGGAGGCGAGCTACCAGGCCCTCTCCGGCCGTCGAGTCCAGAGCGAGCTACGAGCCCTCTCGACCTAGTCAGGAGGCGAGCTCAGGCCCTCTCAGACTGTCAGGTCCGGAGAGCAGGCTCAGAGCCCTCTCGACCTAGTCAGGAGGCAGGCTCGAGCCCTCTCGTCGGGTCCAGGAGCGAGCTACGAGCCCTCTCGACCTAGTCAGGAGGCAGGCTGGGCCCTCTCGTCCGGTCCAGAGAACGAGCTACCGAGCCCTCTCTGACCTAGTCCGGAGAACAAGCTACCGAGCCCTCTCCGACTTCGCGTGCCAAGTTTCCAACTTGGACTTTTCCCTTCCACTTGATCAACCTTGATCATTAATCAAACCGAGTTTAATTAACATATGATACAAACTTAAATCCGTGTCAACATCAAAACAACAGCCAGGTCAGACTGTATCAACAATCTCCCCCTTTTTGTTGTTTGACAACACGATTTAAGTTTAGATCAGAAATGTTCTCATTTTCATAATTTTAGGGGAGTCAAGATCCTCCCCCTAAGATGGATACACCATGATGTAAGGAAGTCAATAACGAGAATCAAGATCCTCCCCGTTATCTTCTTCCTTAAAATCAAGCCTTCATACATCTCTAAACTTAGGTATCCTCTCCCCCTTTGTTAAACACCGAAAAGGTGCAAATGAGGTGACAAAACTCAAAAGACTCTCCCTTAACCCATACTGTCTTTTTCTTAATGCACCTAGAATTCCCTCTAAGTGTATTATGAGACAGGAATAAGAGGCAGTCAAGACAAAGCATATGAACAGCATATCAATAGCCAATAGAAAATGACACACAAAGAAAAATAGGAAAATGAGCAGCATAAATAGATGCAATAAGCAAATATCCAGGTCATACAAAATTATCCAACAGAATAGCATCCAAAACACAGACAGTCAAACAGAATGTATCAATCAATGTCCTCAACATGAGGAACATCATCATCATCTGCGGGAGGCATGTAATCCTGAGGCGGTATGCTGGAGCTCGAAGGTGGATGGCCCGAGAAACGCTGCGGAGGTGGGTAGTTGGCCATCCAGCCCAGAAGCAGCTGCTGCGTCTGGCAGCTGCGTAAGTCATCGTGGCGGTCGATCCGAACACGCGATCCATGAAGCTCGACAACCGACTCATCGTGTCGATCAAAGCGACTCTCGGCTCGGCGATCGCCAACGCGAGATCGGGATCGGCCTCTCCATCGTCGGCGGAGGAGGCGGCAACAAGAGCAACCTGTCGTGGAGGTCCCCGTGGTAACTCACCTAGTGCCCTCCCATCCTTCCACCGAACGTCCCCATTTTGTCCTATGATTCCAGACTTGGAAAATGCCCGCTTCCCAAGTCTGTAATCCTGTCTGACCATCTTGACTGTTCTACCCTTAGAGACATCAATCTGAAGGGTCTCCAGCCAATCTGTAATTATATGCCCATAAGGCATATAAACAGTGGAGCTGCTAGGCTGAGAATATGAAATGATCGAAGAATAGATGCTCGACATGATATCAAAATCGAGACGCCGACGCAAACCATAAAGCATCAGGCAATGGTATGGTCGGATCTCTGCTAGGGGTTTGGATGTGATTGGAAGAAGACAGTTGGTGACTATTTTAAAAAGAATATAGTCAGGAGGAGATAGTCGTAGAGCCGCAAAAGTAGGAAACTCTACATCCAACTCATCCAGTCCATCCGGTCTAGGGTGTCCAAAGAAATATTCATAGATAGTGTCAGGTGATACATCAAGTGGAGGAGGTAGTGACTCTGGTAAATCAGGATAAATGGGAAAAGGATCTCCTGAACACATTCGGCAACCTAAATACCCAAAGAATTCTCTGATGGAGAAATCGATAGTTCTCTTAGCGACTCGGGTTTTATAAGTACCATCACTGTTCTGATGAAGATTGTTGTAGAATTCAGATACTAGGTCACAGTTGATGTCCCTTTCTAGGTAGACTACCGAGTCAAGTTTATAATAGGCCAGGGTTTCGGATACAGAGGGACAAAATTCATCCATGTACTTTCGATCCACAGATCGACATGGAAGCAGCTTGAATGTCCTCTGTTGAAATGCTTGCTCAAACTGGCGGTTCGGGAATCTTGAAGAAGAGGAAGGTTGAGGTCGGGAGGGTGCCTGGGACTTGGATTTCTCAGGTGACTTAGATTTAGAGGTCCCTTCACCCACTACTTTCTTTCTAAGGGTTAACAAAGTGATAAAATGGGGCAATGAGTGAGCACCAGAGCCACCAACACAAAAAAAAACATATATGGTGAGAAATGAAACCGAAATGCCAAGTTCTAGAGAGGTAGGGAGTTACCTTGGTGCCATTGAACTTTTGGCTAGAGTTTCCGAGGGCTAGAGCTTCGGCTAGGGTTCGGCTAGAGGTCCGCGTGCAACGAGAAGAGAAGGAGTGAGGTGAGGGAAGGAGTCGGCTAGGGTTCCGCGTGAAAGAGGAAAAGAAGAGATCGGGAAGTTTTAATGGTTTACTGATGGTATACAGCTGATGAAATGATCGGACGGCTGTCCGATCAGGAGAAATCCTGACCGATCAGGGAACATCCTGATCGGTCAGGGATTGTCCTGATCGATCGTGGGGACCGATCAGGGAGCTTCCTGATCGGTCCCTGGACCGATCAGATGTGGATCAGTAGGGTCGATGCGTGCCAGTGTCTCCTGATCGATCCCTGGATCGATCAGTGAACCTTCTGTGGTCAGGGAATGTCCTGATCGGTCGTGGAGACCGATCAGGTATCGAACAGAGGTCAAATCTCCTGATCGGTCGTGGAGACCGATCAGGCATCATCCTGATCGGTCCCTGGACCGATCAGTGTCTGATAATCAGTGATTCTAATTTTCAGTAACTGAAATTTTGAGCCGTTATCTATCGAGAATTCTGAAAAGTTCAGAACTCAAGAATTCAGAATCTCCCAAATTCATAACCTAGAATCTAAGAATCAACACCCACAAATATATTAAAAAAAAATGAGCTCTTATGGTCTGAGCTTGTTTAGAGCCCGAAAGTTTCAGACTTTAAAACAAAAAACTCAGACATTTGGAATCTTAGGATTCCAATCTCAGAAAACCTTATAAAACTATTACCTATAGTGAACCAAGGTATTAATTAGACTTAGGATTGCTATGATCAGTTTCAAGTTTGTCAAAATATATCCAAGTTGCTATTATTTCCTTTAACAACCTATCTTATTATCAATCAAAGTCATGAAATGAATCAAACAACAATATCAATCAACACATCAACCATCAACCATAATTAGATAATTTCTAGGCAAAAGTCCAACCAAGATTCCTTGGTTGGAATATATGAGTAAGATCTAGGAACCAAATACACATGAATTATGTAATGGTCTTCCCCATACTCAATTTATGTCTCTTCAACCTAATTATTCAAGGGATGCATGATACATTTTGAATAATTTGGTTGATCCTAGCATCTCACCCCATTTCTAGCAAACAAAAATATTTTGTTAAACCTTATAATTTGTGTGAGATGTTCCCAAGTTGCCCAAATTAATTTCCCAATTTCTCTTGTAGTTTTAGTTGTCCTTATTGATCATGATGTGGTCAAAATGACTTATTGAGTCAAACACATTCCCAATTCTCTCCTTAAATGACTAAATTCATTTTCCGGAAGGGGTTTGGTGAAAATGTAGGCTAAGTTTGACTTTGACTCAACATATGTGAGTGCAATGTCTCCCCTAGCTACGTGATCTCTAATGAAGTGATGACGCACTTCAATGTGTTTGGTCCTTGAATGATGGACTGGATTTTTCGTTAGGTTTATTGTGCTAATGTTGTCACACAACACTTGCACTCCCTTATATGAAAGTCCATAATCTTCTAGAGTGTGAATCATCCACAACAATTGTGATACACTCTCTCCCATGGCAATGTATTCAGCCTCGGTCGTGGAGAGAGCAACACAATGTTGCTTCCGACTTGACCAACTAACCAATGATGATCCTAAGAATTGGCAACCCCCACTAGTACTTTTCCGATCCAATTTGCACCCAGCATAATCGGAATCGGTATAGCCTATCAAATCAAAAGACTCCGTACGAGGGTACCACAGTCCTACTCTAATTGTGCTCTTGAGATATCTTAGAATTCTCTTAACTGCAGTTAAATGAGATTCCTTGGCACAAACTTGATATCTAGCGCACATGCCCACAGCAAAAAGTATGTCCGGTCGACTAGCTGTGAGATATAGAAGACTCCCGATCATGCTTCTATATTGCATTAGATCAACTGATTTCCCACTCTCATCATTGTCAAGACGAGTGTTTGTCGCCATTGGAGTGGATACTTCCTTAGAGTCACTCATTTTGAATTTTTTTAGCATCTCTTGAGTGTATTTCATCTGATGGACATAAATTCCATCTCGAGTTTGTTTGATTTCAAGTCCAAGGAAGAATGTCAATTCTCCTACTAAACTCATCTCAAACTCACTTTCCATGTGAGTGATAAATTCATTCAAATAGTCCTTGTTATTTGAGCCACAAATTATGTCATCGACATACACTTGGGCTACAAAAATATTTTCACCATCTCTACGCAGAAATAGGGTTGGATCTATTTGACCTCTCACAAAACCCTTTTCTAGTAGGTAAGTTGACAACCTTTCGTACCAAGCTCGAGGTGCTTGTTTAAGCCCATAAAGAGCTTTCTTGAGCTTGTACACGTGGTTTGGAGCTTCGGAATTCACAAACCCTGGTGGTTGTTCAACATAGACCTCTTCTTTGATGAATCCGTTTAAGAAGGCCGATTTAACGTCCATTTGATAGAGCTTGAAACCTCTATGTGCAGCAAAAGCTAGCATTAAACGAATGGACTCTAATCGTGCCACGGGAGCATAAGTCTCATCATAATCGAGACCTTCGACTTGACTATAGCCCTTGGCTACAAGTCTTGCCTTGTTTCTTACAACTTCTCCCTTTTGATTTAACTTATTTTTGAAGACCCATTTAGTTCCAATAATGGTGGTCTTCTTAGGTCTAGGAACTAAGTCCCACACTT
Organism: Zingiber officinale; assembly: GCF_018446385.1. Lineage (NCBI taxonomy): Eukaryota > Viridiplantae > Streptophyta > Magnoliopsida > Zingiberales > Zingiberaceae > Zingiber > Zingiber officinale. The sequence goes on from NC_056004.1 coordinate 758,686, forward strand.
GGCTCCTTTCAAATTGACCTAACTCATCTTGCATAGCTATGATCCACTCAGGATCGTGCAATGCCTCATCAACTATTTTTGGTTCAATCTCTGAAATCAATACGACTTCATTAGACTCATTTCTAAAGAATGACCTAGTCCTAACCCCTTGTTGGATGTCTCCCACAATTTGGTCTTGGGGATGACTAGTGGCTATCCTAGATTATCTTGGTGTTGGTGGTGCCTCATGAATGGTCTCACTAGGCACAGGCAAGGACTCAATACTAGGCAAAGGATCAGATTGAGTTCTTTGTTGCCTTTGCTCATCAACATCAGAGTCAACTTCGATTCGTTCTTCATTTTGATCATTCAAACTTAGATTTCTAAGTTCAAATTGAATTTCTCCTACATCCCTTGATTGATCATTTAAGTTAGGGATTTCTTCAAAAGCTACATCAGAGGACTCTTCAATCAATTTAGTCCTATTGTTGTAGACTCGATAGGCTTTGCTGGTGAGCGAGTACCCGACCAGTATCCCTTCATCAGCCTTGGCCGAAAATTTTCCAAGATGATCCTTGGTGTTCAAAATAAACACCCTAAGATGTTTAATTGTAGGGGGTTTACCAAACCAAAGTTCATGGGGAGTCTTTCCTAAAAACCTATGTATCAGGATTCGGTTTTGCACGTAGCAAGCTGTATTCACAGCTTCAGCCCACAAGTAGCTCGGTAGTGAGTACTCATTGAGCATGCTTCGTGCAGCCTCTTGTAAGACTCAGTTCTTTCTCTCCACAACCTCATTTTGCTGTGGGGTCCTTGGAGTAGAGAACTCATGCCTATATCCCTTTTCTTGACAGAATTCTAAAAACCTATGATTTTGAAATTCACCACCATGATCACTTCTAATGGTTTTAATTGTTGTTGATTTTTCATTTTCAGTTCTTCTACAAAAGGAAATAAAAATATCTATGGTTTGATCCTTAGTTTTCAAAAAGAAGGCCCATGTATACCTAGTAAAGTCATCAATAATCACTAAACAGTATCTACTTCCATTTAATGAAATAACACTACTGCAATCAAACAAATCCATATGTAATAAGTCTAAGGCAGTAGTTGTACTTACAGCGCTTTTACCTTTATGAGGCGCTTTAGTTTGCTTACCCTTCTGACATGCATCACACAATTTGGTCTTTTGGTACTTGATGCTTGGTAAGCCTCGCACTAACCCTTTGTTGACCAACTTCCGGATATTCTTCATGTTCACATGAGCCAACCTCCTATGCCAAAGCCACGATTCTTCTTCTTTTGACATGAAACACTTAGCAAGAGTATTAGTAGCACTTTTAAAAAAAACTTGATAAATGTTATCTACCCTTGTGCCTACTAGTACCGTGTCAAGTGTGTCAATGTTCTTGACTAAACATTGACTCGAATGAAACTCAATTGTGTAACCCGTATCACACAATTGACTGACACTTAGGAGATTAAAAGTCATCCCCTTGACTAGAAGGACATTCTTGATTTGGAGGCATTCGGATATATGAATATCTCCAACTCCTATAACCTTAAGACTACCATTGTTACCAAATGACACATTACCTCTATTTTTGTTTTGAATGGTAGAAAATAGTGACTTGTCCCCGGTCATGTGCTTGGAGCATCCACTATCAACAAACCAAGTTGATAGACGCTCCCCCTTTACCAATGCCTACAAGACACGAAAGATAGATGTTTTAGGTACCCAAATCTTGGGACCTAATGCATCTACAATGAAAGACTTAGGCACCCATGCCTTTGTTACCTTCTTCCTAGTCTCATGAACCCTAGAAACATACGATCTATGAAATTGGGTTCTTGACACTAAAGAAATAAAGCTAGACTCCTTAGGTTGGTATCCTAATCCAGCCTTGTTGTAGACCGCCCTTTGGGCATTTAGAATCATGTCTAATGTCTTGGAACTAGTTGAGAATTTCTCAAGCATTTTCTTGAGTTTCTCAACCTCACCCTTCAAGGCCTTGTTCTCATCCTCAAGGACCTTTAGATGTAGGTCATCAACCTCATCTTCCCTAAGGGCCCTCAAGTTTTCTACTTCTTCTTTTAATGATTTATTTTCTATTTTTGATTTTTTAAGCAAGGTGGACAAATGTGTAATAGTCTTATAGCATTTTTCTAAGTGAGAAGAGGTTACCTCTTCATCATCCGAAGATGATGAAGCCGTGGCTGAAGTGCTTGAGTCATCACTCTCGGACTCGGACTCCTCCCTTGCCATGAGTGCCAATTGCCGAGTACTCTTCTCCTTCTTCTCTTCCTCCTCCGATGAGCTTGAGGAAGATTCATCCCATGTGGCTTTGAGGGCTTTCTTTTTCTTGGCCCTTTCCTCCTTCTTCTTGGCCCGTTCATCCTTCTTGAGTTTTGGACACTCACTCCGGTAGTGACCTTTCTTGCTACACTCATAACAAGTAACGTTAGACTTATCAATATTTTGATCATTAGGTTTACCTTTTCCTTTGTATCTTCGGCTTCTTCTCATAATTCTCCTCACGAAGTTGGCCATCTCGCTTGATGATGATCCACCTTCATCATCGGACTCGGAGGAGGATGAAGATGAAGGAATCTCTTTCTCCTTCTTCTTTTCTTTCTTTCTTCTCGCATCCTTGCTCTTTTCTCCTGCAACCAAAGCTATACCTTTCTCCTTTTGACCTTTGTTAGCAAGTTCATGAAGTTCCATTTCACAAAAGAATTCATCTAACTTTACAATTGAAAGATCCTTAGAGACCTTGTAGGCATCTACCATAGATGATCACAAGGCACTCCTCGGAAAGGCTTTTAGAGCGTACCTTACAAGATCGCGATTCTCCACGCGTTCATCCACGGAATGGAGACCATTGATGATCTCTTTGAATCTTCCATGTAGCTCACTTACTATCTCATTTTCCCTCATGGTGAGGTTTTGGAGTTGATTCAAGAATAGGTCCCTCTTGGCTATCCGAGAATCACGAGTTCCTTCTTGGAGCTCGATAAGCTTGTTCCATAAATCTTTTGCACTCGAGAATGGACCTACCTTGACGAGTTGGTCCTTGGCAATCCCACATTGTAAGGTGACTACTGCCTTGGCATCGGCTTGCCCTTTACGAGTTTGTTCAGTAGACCACCTTGATGAATCGAGTTCCTTACCTTCTTCATCCTTTGGTGGTGTGAATCCTTCCTTGACCGAGAACCACATGGAGATATCAGTCTTGAGGTAATACTCCATGCGACTCTTCCAATACTGGAAATCTGCTCCATCGAAGAAGGGTGGTCTGTTGGTGCTGAATCCTTCCTTCATGGTCATCTTCTTGCTCCTTAGGATGTTAGTCCAGATGAAGAGCACCAGACTCTGATACCACTTGTTAGGATCTTAAATTGCTAGAGGGGGGGGGGGTGAATAGCCTCTTAAAATCTTAAACACAAATTTCTACAAAGAAACTTGTTAGCACAGCGGAATTAGAAAACTAAAACAAGAAGGAAACAAGCACACTAACACACTAATTTACGAGGTTCGGGGATAACTTGCCCCTACTCCTCGGCGTGTCTGTAAGGTGGACGAGCCCTTGATCTTCGGTAGATCACACCTCGGATGACTCCGGCTAATGAAGCTCTCCTTCTCGGTGGAGAAACCTCTCCACAAAGTCTCAAGAAATATATATGTTAAAGCACAAGACTTACAGAGCTCGGTGGCAAAGAAGAATGAACTAAAGCTTACAACCACGCGAGGATCAGAACTCACAGATCACAGTTTCTCACCCGAGAGCTCAAGAACTTAGCACACCACAACGATCAACAGAACGTTTTCCTTTTTTCTTGCTTTCTTTTTTTTTTCCTCTCGCTTTTTACTGCTTCTTAAGCCCCTGTTCTCCGCTGTCACGGATCGCGGTCAAACTACACAGAATCATCGCTGCAGCCAATCCCTCTTCCTCCTTACCTGGTTCTCTGAACTCACACCAATGAAATCACAGTCTTCACTGGTGTCTTCTGAGCTCGAACCAATCACCAGGAGTCAAGCGGATCGCAGCCAGATCACACCAGTAGCCATTAATGCTTCAAATGCACCATGCGCCGCGAATCACAGCAGAAAGGTCATTTGTCATATTCCTCTTATGGACTTAATTTGAAATTAAGCTCGGAATGATACCTGTGATCCTGCAAACTCAAAAGCTAACAGCACAGAGGTTATATCACATGAATCAGGTAAATCAAATGCAGTGGAGGAATCGCAGAAACAACAACAAATTTGATTGTGTGTGGATCGGTCACCAGACCGATCCATGGACCGATCAGGACATATCCTGATCGGTCAGTGCTCGTCTCGATCGGTCGTGGAGACCGATCGGGCCGTGAGATCGGTCTCCGGACCGATCCCTCCTTCTTCTCTTCGCAATATCCTCTCCTGATCGGTCCAAAGACCGATCAGTGACTCGAACCAGCTCTGATCGGTCCGCGGACCGATCAGATTACTCGATGTGCTCTTGAGTGTTTCTGATCGGTCTCGATCAGATTACACTCGATGCGCATCGGTGTTTCGATCGGTCACGGGCCGATCCATGAAACTTCAGTTTCACGGTTTCCTGGATCGGTGCCGACCGATCCAATGTTCCATGGAATGTCCACTTAGGTCCCTCTCGACCTAATTCGGCTCGGAGAACGAGCTCCGAGCCCTCTCGACCTAGTCAGGAGAATGAGCTGCCGAGCCCTCTCCGGCCGTGCGCGTCCAAAGAAGCGAGCTCTGAGCCCTCTCGACCTAGTCAGGAGGCGAACTTCCGAGTCTTCTCCGACTTCCAGTCCGGAGAACGAGCTACCGAGCCCTCTCGACCTAGTCAGGAGGCAGCTCTGAGCCCTCTCCGACCGTCGGGTCCGAGAGCTGAGCCCTCTCGACCTGGTCGGGAGGCAGCTACCGAGCCCTCTCCGACTTCGTCCGGTCCAGAGAACGAGCTACCGAGCCCTCTCTGACCTAGTCCGGAGAACGAGCTACCGAGCCCTCTCCGACTTCGCGTGCCAAGTTTCCAACTTGGACTTTTCCCTTCCACTTGATCAACCTTGATCATTAATCAAACCGAGTTTAATTAACATCTGATACAAACTTAAATCCATGTCAACATCAAAACAACAGCCAGGTCAGACTGTATCAACATTTACAACCCTATTAAGGACTCTAAAAGCTCTTTCAATTACATTGCGTAAAGAAAAATGTCGAAGGTTAAATAACTCCCAAACATTTCGTGGTAGATTGCGACTATATTATTTTAAATGATAACAATATTATCCTCGATATGGTGTAATAAGACTGCTTTTCAACATGAATCTAGCATCAACAAGATAGTATTATCCTAAAAAAAATATGTTATTAATAAAAGCAAAGAAAGCCTAATCACAATATATGTCGTTTAATTTCGTGATTATTTCTTTGAGTCAGATGTTGTCTCTTCCCACTTTGTTAAGACATAAGTGAATTTCATATCAAATGTGTATATTGTTAAAATATTTTGTGTTGGAAAAATCCTTTCCACTGTAAAACTTTGGGGTGTGAAAAGGAGAAACTTTAACACGAATGTGTTCCATCTATTGCTCCAATATAATCATGATATAACCATGTCTAAATAATTAATAATTATGAACATATAGACATGAATCCATACTAGTCAAAAGATAAAAAAAAATATTTTCACCTTAAAAAATGGATATAATCGATTGCTATTGAAGTTTTCTATAGGAACTTGTGACATATCCAGTTGTCTGATAAATTTATTTTCCAACTCTATTATAGCTCTTGAAACATTATGGAAATGATGACTTATTGTTTTTTGCGATCGATAGAAAAAGAAGTCAAGTTCATGATTTGTAACATTATGACCTAGCAAATAAAGTGATTTTTCTACTTGTTCTTCCATAGTGATCCTTGGACTATAAACCACCTTCTTTGACTAAAATATTACACAATCCCACAAATGTAAAAGGATCCATTTTAATTATACTACGACATTGATAATTAATTAACACTTTTATCATTAATTCATTTCGTACACATTCTCCTTCTAACCATGCAACAGTGGAATTTGACTGTTTTGTTTATACCTATTTTGTGCATAGCAAACCATAACAAAACAAATAACTTGGGTTCATGCGAGTTGATGCATACAATGCAACTAAATGAAATCATTACGTTTGTCATTTTGATCATCTATTTATAATCAAATAAATAAAAAATATGAGTAAATAATTAAATGAGAAATAATTAAAAAATAATAATGTTTACTAAAGAAAAAAATAATTGAGCAGAAGATGTGCAAATGTGATAAGCGAATAGTGATGACCTTATATTTTCCTTGTTATTTTTTTTTCAAAAAAAATGAAAGAGAGAGTGACATATGCGTATATTAATGTCTTCTTCTTACTCTTTCTAGGTGATCAGATAAGAAAATGAAATGAAATACTCATTTCACGGGATAATGATAGTATGTCAATTGACCTTAAAAAATTAGTATGAGAGGATTGTTTGTTGGTGACTCCTAGTTTGCCCCTTTGGATCCATCATCTTAATTTACAACAAGACAGAAATTCAAGTCCATAATCCAACCCATAGTTCAACATGAACATGTAAACACACTACACAAACCTTGACTCAACAAATCCAATTGCAAAATATAATCCTAGATTCTAACAAACTCACAAGCTCAGATAAAAAATTAGCCCCTAATTAAACTAAGAATACCAAATGATATTAATCAAAGCAAAGTGAATCAACAGAAGCCACAACCAAACAACTAGAACTGAGAACTCTAGAGCCAAAAATTCAAAAGGAATATGGGTGGAAATATACCTTACCTGTATATTTGCATGATCTAGTTTCGACCACCGAGAAGATGATGAAGCGACCACAAAAAGAGGAAGGCACAATCAACAATAGCAATAGAAGAAGGAGTAACTCGTGAGAATAAAGGAGAAACACAAAGAGTGGAATATTTTTGGCAAAAGACACGATATGAAGAGTGTAAAATTAGAACATGGATAATTTGAGAATTAATATTTTAAGATAGAAATACGATTAAAACAAAAAGTATTTTGGATTTCCTTCCCCTTCCTTATACCTCAAATTGGGGCATAAGAAAATCTTTCTTTTTATGGATAAGGAAAAGGAAGGTTAAAAGCTTACCAATTCTCACGTTTCCTTTCTTTTTTTTCCCTCTTGTTCACTACTCCCTTCCAAATAAGGTTCAAAGTTCCTTTCCTCTTATTTCTCGTTCCCTCTCTTTCTCCCACCTCCTTCCAAACAGTACTAGTGCGTAAGGAAGGGAGGGTTCGAATTGTTTGGCAAATTTATTAGTTTCATAGTATCTAACACTCCATCAATTTGTCAAAATAACTATAATTGGATGATAAAAAAACAAAACTCTACATAGGATCTAACACTGTACTTGTAAGTGTTCCCGTCTAAATTTTGTGAGAGACTAAAAAGAAGCACGGCCACTCCGTTGCAGCATTGGTGAAGAAGAATAAAACTAAGGGGAAAGAAAGGGTTTGTGTTAAAAAATGATAATTTTAGTTAGTTTTATTGATTATTTTTGGAGTGATCGATTTGGTTTCATAGAAGTTTTCCAGAAACCCAATATCTTTTGATTATACCCTTTATTTGGAGGAAAAATTCTTACAAATACGTCATAGTTGAAGTTTGAACCACGGATAACTAGATGACAACTTAAATATCCTATCATAGTACCATAACCACGGGGACAAAAGGGTCTGTATTAGATCTTGCAAGAGGAGTTTATACACAAAATTTATGATTTTACATTCACGGGCTCTTCTGGGTAAAAAGTAGGCCCGAAGGCCTAGGAATTTCATTACACGGCAGATTGAAAAGGTGTGCCGAACTTGAACTAAGGACATATTAATTTAGCGACGCGTTTACTTAGTTTATATGAAACAAGCATCGATCCCCAATCCAGTCCACGCACTCTTCAACGCCCCGATGTGGAGTTGAAATTCCATGCTGATAAACTCAATGCTACGTGACGTTGTCATATTTAATAATACATACTGTACGGATCAGGGACCAAAGTTGACCCTCTCGTATTAATTTTCGCTGTAGCCACAGCTTGGTGCAATAATAGAGACGAGCATGGATGAGCCAGAAACGAGATTTGACAACATATCACAACTGTTCAAAAGTCATAGCATCCAACTTGGGCTTCAAAATGACGAAGTCTTTCTGTTACTTAAATCACACGAAATTGGCTTCTGTAACAGACCGACACACACAAAAGAAATATATGATAATTCAGGTGACTGCGACGGTTCTCCAATCTTCATAATTTTCTAATGTCTCTGGGGTTTCTATTTTTAGTAAAAACACAATTTATTACCGACCATCGAGACAAAGAAAAATCTCACAACATTTTCTTTTGAAGGATGAAATAGTTAACTGAACGATCAAGGTGAGGTTTCAAACAAAGATTTCATTTAATGGCTTTCAAGAATATAATCAAGATAGCTATCAACTAAGCTAATAGGATAAACTTCATTTGATATAGGACTTATCAACTCCACCAAAGTTTTATGTATCAATCATGTGGGAGATTTTTCTTTAGAGAAATTGAGGCATTGCAGGATAGACAATACTGCACAATTAGGACATGATTAGGCCGTTAAACCTCCCCAATAGTCCAATTTAAGTAAATTATATTGTAGCAGTGTGAGTGAATTGAGTGATAATGCAGGTTCAATATATGACTTAATCGTAATGTTAGTATATAAAATTGTTTACCTTTTGTTCTTCCAAAGGTGTTAGTGACATCCATTAGGAGGAGAGCAGCCACACTTCAGCTTATCTTCAGCCGTATAAAAAATCAAATCCTTAATTGGTCCTTACAAGATTTTGGGAATAAAGCTGGATTCTAAAACATGATCTGCATATTGACCGGCCAATAATACATTCCTTCTATATATTTTTCTCCATCTTTTTTTAAAACTAGTTAATTATGGACAATTGTTACATGACCTTTTGACAAATTTAGATTGTGTTTTTTTTTTTTTGATAATAATCCCATTTTATCTCACTAAAACTATCATTATTTCACGGCGACATAATCTTTTGTAGTTTCAAAAATAATTTATCAGCTAAGCGATAGCTACAAGATGAGAGAGCAATATAGTCTATACAAATACATTAGTGCAATATCCAACCGTCTCATACCTCTTCGTTCATACAAATGCCAAGATTGATAGTTCTTGATGCGAGGACTTCCCTGCTCAAGTTAATTTAAGCACAACAAAATGAAATCAAATTCGGTAGAACGTTATGTTATCAAACCGTAAAGAATTTCTCTCCTTGCTTATCTAACTAGAGCATTAAACAGAACATGACTCGTTCATTGCGATTAAAGTATAAAGTATAAAGAAACTTTCTTGAGTTGCAGTGCTGATTGATTGATGTTCTTTACAAGAGGATGAAGTATCTAGTCAGACAAAACTCAAAAGGATGGTCTCCGTGTGCGCGGATGAGCCCTATCACACTTGTTTCTTTTTTTTTTTTTTTAATAAAATTGTAATTACAATTGTTTATTTAATAAATTAAATGATATTAATCTCATCCGGAAACATGAGTAGATGGATGATCGATGAGATGATAGAAATGTTCATGGAGGAAAGACTTCGAACTAGGAGTTGAGAACCTAGAATTGGAAGTTGCAGACCTACGCACGCCACAGATAGGGTCAGCAGGAATGTTAGAGCGAGAACTAAAGAGGGGGTCTCTGGCTTAGGTACTCCAACACTCAAGTTAGAACGGTAGCCGAGCGACAAATGGAGAAGAAAATAAATAGCAGAGCAGTAATATGAATATGTGTGCATGCACGCATACTTGGCCAAAGGAGAGAACCTCTTTTTATACAGTCTCTTATAACCTCTGTAATAATGAGGTGTCAGGGAATGTCAGGTGTCAGAATATATCAGGTAGTAGAGGATATACGACTACCTTCTCCTAGGCAGAGGAAGGTTCCGTTGCGTGTATATGTCAGAACAGGGTAATATTCCCTAGCGAGTAGTCGTTATTCTCTGACATATGGTTATGATTCGACATGCCCGTGAAGAGTGGGATTGAGCTGAGCCTCGAAGATCCTAAAGGGAGTCCGATCGACTATAGGGCCAATCAGTTTTATGTTGGGAGTCATGCCCATGAGAAGTGGGATTGAGCCCCTGAGATCAGACTGAATCTAGGGCTGACCTTGTATATGTCGGGAGTTATGCTCATGAGGAGTAGGGAGCCAAGCCCCAGAGATCCGACCAGCTCTAGGACCGACCGAATTTATGTTGGAAGTCATGCTCATGAGGAGTGGGGAACTGAGCTTCGGAGATCCGACTAGATCTACGGTTGATCGGGTTTATGCTGGGAGTCATACCCATGAGAAGTAGAGAACTGAGCCTCGTTGGTCTGGGCGGCTCTGTGGCCCCCTAGATTTATACTGAAAACCCTGCTCATGAGGAGTGAGGAGCTAACCCTCGTAGGTCAAACCGGATCTAGGACCTGTAGGGTTTATGCTGGAAGTCATGCCATAATAAGTGGGGAGCTGAGCCCTGGAGATTCGACCGGCTCTTGGGCTTGCCAAGTTTATACAAGGAGTCATGCATATAAGAAGTAGGGAACTGAGCCCTGTTGAAAGTGATCCGTTTGACTGCGTACACCCTGATTTTGACTGTCACCTCATCATGACCTTGACTGTCACATCACCTTTATTATCACCCCACTTTACCTTTGGGGCCACTCACAACACATTGTATCATAAGTCTCTCATTCAAGTCTAGTCGAAGGAGGTTCATGGCCGGCTGACTAGACCTAAGTCCTTCTGTCGTTCAATCATTCAATCGGTAGACGACTCTAACTGTCACGCACTAACCCTCGCCGTCAATGTTACCATTAATTCTATCTTTGTTAAAAAAAAATCTGTTAGACATTTTGTGAGGAGTGTCGAACGAGCGACGATTCATGCAATGTGTTGAGCGACAACTTGTGAAGAGTGTCAAGCGAGCGACGATTTATACTGTGTGCCAAGCGAACAGCCTTTGATGAATGCTGATTGGCTGGAGATATGCGAGTGCCGAGTGGGCGGCATTTGATGATGAGTGTTGAGCGGCGATATACAGGTGTCGAGTGGGCGACCTTTGATGATGAGTGTCGAGCGACGATATACAAGTGTCGAGCAAGCGGAGATTGATGAGGAGTGTCGGTCGAGTGGGAGTCATGCCCATGTGAATTGCTATTGGGAGCCCTGCCTAAGTGAATGAGTGTTGGGAATAATGCATAGAGAATCATGTCCAAGTGAATTGATATAGGGAGTCACGCCTGAGTGAATTGATGTAAGGAGTCGTGCCCGAGTGAACTGATATAGGGAGTCATGTTAAGTGAATTGGCATAAGAAGTCATGCCCAAGTGAATTGACGTGGGGAGTCATGCCCAAGTACTAAGTAAATTGACATAGGGAGTCATGCCCGAGTGAATTAACATAGGGAGTCATGCCCAAGTGAATTGATATAGGGAGTCATGCCCAAGTGAATTGATGTAGGGAGTCATGCCTAAGTGATTCTAGAATAGCCGATCAGATGGTCGTTGGGTGCATGAGTCATGCACACTTATAACTCACAACTGGGGTGAGAGTTTGGGACAACCGACCGAATGGTCGTTGGGCGCATGAGCCATGTACATTTATAACTCACACTTGTGGCGAGAGTCTGGAACAGTCGACCGGATGGTCGTTGGGCATGTGAGTCATGCACGCTTATAACTCGCAGTTGGGATGAGAGTCTGGGACAGCCAACCGGATGGTCATTGGGCGCGTGAGCCATGGACGCTTATAACTCGCAATTGAGGCGAGAATCTAGGCTAGTCGATCAGATGGTCATTGGGCTTGTGAGTCATACACGATTATAACTCGCAATTGGGGCAAGAATTTAGGGTAGCTGACTGAATGGTCATTGAACGCATGAGTCATGGACGATATAGCTCGCAACTAGAGCAAGAGGATAGCCGACCGGATGGACGCTGTGAGCGTGAGCTATACATGCTTATAACTCACAGTTATGGCGAGAATATAGGAGAACCGATCAAATGGTCGTTAGACGTGTGAGTCATGCATGCTTATAACTCGTAACTGAGGTGAAAGTCTGGGACAACCGGCCGGATGATTTTTAAGCACGTGAGTCATGCAAGCTTATAACTCACAGCTATGACAAGAGTTGGGATAATTGACCGAATAGTTATTGGTGCTTGAGCCATGCACGCTTATAACTCGCAGCTATGGCGAGAGTTTGGGGCAGCCGATTGAATGGTTGTTGGGTTTGTGAGTCATGCACACTTATAACTCACAGCTGTGGTGAGAGTCTTGGATAGCCGACTAGATAGTCGTTGGATGCAAGAGCCATGCACGTTTATAACTTGCAACTGTGACGAGAGTATGAGACAGCCGACTGGATGGTCATTGGGAATGTGAGTCATGTACGCATATAACTCACAATTGTTACAAAAATATAGGGCAGTCGACCGGATGATCATTGAGAGCATGGGCCACTCAAGCTTATAACTTGCAGTTGGGGCAGGAGTCTGGGATAGCCAACCGAATGATCGTTGGACACGTGAGCCATACACGCTTATAACTTGCAACTGTAGCAAGATTCTGGGACATTTTTATTAGATAAAAGTTAGTATAAGTACAAAGTATGTAATGCTTTTAAGTGTGGTAAGGTTGGAGATAATTCACACTCCATTGGTGATCCAACTCCTTACCATTAACATCTTAAAGACAGTAAGAGTTGGATATGAGTTTCTTGACGACTTTGTAAGGTCCATCCCATTAGGGTGCCAGCTTGGTCACATTTCCGACTAGTTTTGTCCTTTTTCAGACTAAATCGCCTTTTTGGAAGAAGCGAGAGATTATCCGTTGATCGTAGCTCTATCACATTGTTTGTTTGTAAGTTGTTAGCTGAGTGATAGTTCTCTCCCTGATCTCACTAATAAGGTCCAGCTTGAGGAGGCACCGATCGACATTATCCTGGCCATAGAGTACTTGCCGAGTGGATTCATCTCTAACTTCAACCGAAACAACTACTTCACTACCATAGACTAGGTGGAAAGGAATCAATCCTATGCCCTCCCAGAGAGTTGTGTGGTAAGCCCATAGGATGCTTGAGAGCTCCTCGACGCAATCACCTCCCACATCATCAAGTTTAGCTCTGAGCCTCTTGACAATCTCTCTGTTTGTGACTTTAGTCTGACCATTACTCTTAGGATAGGATACGGAGATGAAGGCTTGGGTAATATCAAACCGTTGACATCATTTTTGAATTTTCACCCCTAGAATTGACAACCATTGTCCGAAACCAGCTTGTGAGGAATCCCAAATCAGCATAAGATATTAGCATATAAGAATTTGATTATGGCACACTCAGTGATTCTGGCCAGAGTCTCAACCTCTATTCAGTTGGAAAAGTAATCTACTGCAACAAGTAAGAACATTTTCTGAGCTAGGGCGATGGGGAAAGGACTCATAATGTCCATCCCCCACTAGTTAAGGGAGCATGAAACTATCGACATCTTTAGTAGTTCAGTGGGATGATAGGGTATGTTTTGGTACTTCTGGCAAGACGCATAGGTAGCTACTAGCCAAGTGGCATCTGCCTGCATAGTAGGCAAAAAATAATCAGCTAGTAGCACCTTGCAAGATAACATCCTTCCTCCGACATCGTTGCCACAACAACTCTAATGAATTTCTTACAGAATGTAATCGACTCCATTTGATCCAATGCATTTGAGTAAAGGCAGAGAGAACACCCGTTTGTACAGTTGATCTTTGATCAGGGTGAAATGGTTAACTCTATTTTGATCTACCGAGTCAGCTCAGGGATGATCGGCAACACTCCTTATTATAGGTATAGGATAATTGGTGCCCTCCAATCGATCGGCTCCCCCATGTTGACTTGCAAGTCGATCAAGGCTATTAACAGATTTTGTGCCACTGAGTGGTCCAAGACTCAAATGGATAGCGAACTGACCATTTTAGCTAACTCATCTGCCTTTTGGTTGTCGGACCGGGGTATCTTGACCAGCGTGACCTCCGCAAAGCTCTCTTTTGTTTTTCATAGGCCTCTTTGTACATTTGTAACCTTTCACTATTTGTCCCAAAATTGCTTGCTAATTGTTGAGCCACAAGTTGAGAGTCCAAGTGGATAGTTACCCGAGCGGTTCCCACATGTTTAGCTGCTTGTAATCCGACCATCAAAGCTTTATACTCGGCCTCATTATTAGAAGCTCGAAAGTTTAGCTAGACGGATAATTGTAAGATGTCTTCTTGCTGAGATATGAGAAGAATGCCTACGTCGCTATCTTGTTGAGTAGAAGATCTATCAACATAAATCTTCCATGTTCCTGTGGGTTCTGGATTATTAACTTCAGTTAGGAAATCGGCTAGAGCCTGAGCCTTGATGACCGTTCAGGGCTGATACTGTATATCATACTCACTTAGCTCGGTCATCCACTTAATGAGCTGATCGGATGCCTCTGGGTTGATGAGAACCCTTCCCAGAGAATTGTTGGTGAGAACCATTACCAAGTGTGCAAGGAAGTATGACTGTAAATAGTGAGCGATCAAGACCAATCCGTATGTTAACTTCTTGAGCACAATGTAGTGGCCTCAGCACCTTTCAATAGATGACTAAAAAAATATATCGATTGTTGTACATTGTTATGTTCTTTGACTATGACTGTCCTCATAGACTCTTTGGTGGCTTACAAATACAACCAAAGTGGCTCTCTGGAGATAAGTTTAAAAAGCGAAGACATGACTTCCAAGTGTTGCTTTAATTCTTCAAAAGCCTTGTTGTACTCCTCGTCCCATTGAAATTTTGCCACTTGGTAAAGTACTTTGAAGAATGAGAGGGTCTGGTCGACTGACTGAGACATGAATCTAGAAAGTTCCATGATATGATCTATCAACTGTTGAGCTACCTGAGGTTCTGAGGTGCTTGCATGTTCTTGAGTGTCTGTACCTTCTTAGGATTGACCTTGATTCCCTGCTCGGTAACTATATATCCGAGGAATTCCCCCTGCCTCCAAACACCCACTTTAGGGTTTAGTTTTATCCTATATTGCCACAAGGTGCCGTAAGTTTTCTCACTGTCCACAATGAGGGCTTCTGCCCAATTGAATTTGATGAAAATGTCGTCTACATAGACTTCAAGATTTCTCCCGATATTTTTTTTAGAAGATATTGTCCATTATCCTCTGATATAACTATATATAAAAAAGTATCGTCTGAGGTAATGAAATTGACCTTCTCTTAGTCTTCCTGGGCGAGAGGAATTTGATGATATCCCTGATAAGCATCTAACATACAGATCAGTTCATTGCCGGAAGTAGAATCCACCATCTGATCAATTAAGGGGAGTGGATAACAGTCCTTAGGACTTGCCTTGTTAAGGTCATGGAAATCAATGTAAACCCGCCATTTATTATCAGGTTTGGGTACCAAGACTACATTGGCGAGCCACGAGGGAAATTGCACTTCCCGAATGTGTTCTGCTTCCAACAACTTATCAACTTCTGATCAGATAATTTTATTTTTGTTTCCCAAGAAATCTCTTTTCAGACTGGAAATCAGGAACAAGGTGGAGTTGGTGCTCCATTATAGTCAGGGATGTTGGGTTGTAAAGTTGTAAATAAAGTCCCACATTAAAAATACACGAGAAAGGTCATAGATTTATAAGAGAAAAATATCTTCATTAGCATGAGGGCTTTTGGGTAGAGCACAAAAATAAAACTATGAAGGTTTAGGCCCAAAGTGGATAATATCATGTCATTGTGGAGATATTTTTCTTTTGATTCCAATAATTAGTATCAGAGCCCAGACTATCAGAAAGTCTACCTACCAACTATGCACAAGAGCTATGGTCTAATTAAGTCATGTGAATAGAATATTGACTTCGAACAAAGGAAGTGGGGGCTCCCGTGCCCAAATCAAGGGGATCAGATTCTATGTAGGAAGTCCTAGTTGCGGTTAAGCAAGAAAGTCTTAATAGGTCAGGTGGACCAAGGGGTAGAAAGACCTGATGGGTCGAGGGATCGGATGTGGGAAGCCTGTGATCCTTCATTTGAGGGGGGGGGGGGGGGGGATTGTTAGATTGTAAGGTTGGAAACAAAATCCCACATTAAAAATACATGAGAAAGATCATAGATTTATAAGGAAAAGATATCTCCATTTATATGAGACCTTTTGGATAGAGCTCAAAACTAAAATCATGAGGATTTAGGTTTAAAGTAGATAATATCATGCAATTATAAAGATATCTAAATTTCTTTTAGTCCTAACAGGGGCCACCCCCGTAAGTTCCCGTGGAGACCAAGTGAAGACGCCCCAGTTCTGAATTAAACACTCCACTAGGATCTTCTTGGTCTCTGGTGGGAGGTCGGCCGCTATCTTCGTAATGCTTTTTGGTCGGTCAGGATGTATCTATACTTCCTCTAGTTGGATCGACTCGTCAACTAAAGACAACGACTCTTCCTAGATGGTGTACACTCCTCCCTCCTAAAAGGTCTTGCGTGTCTCTGTCTTTATTTCATCGACGTAACATTTCTATATGGTCTGCTACTCTCCCCTTACCTCACTAACTTGATCCTCCATTGGAAAATTTACTTGGAAGGTGGAGATAGCCACACAGAATTCATGCAAGGCAGGCCTTCTCAGGATGACGTTATAGGCAGACAGGGCATCCACCACTATAAATGTGCCCCTTCAAGTTCTGACCAGGGGCTCGATATCTAAAGAGATGACCAGTTTGATCAAACCAATTGACTGTACCTCTTTCCCTATGAACCCATATAGGTGGCCATTGGATGGAGCTTACTTGAATCGAGCTTCATCTTGTCGAACGCGCTCTTGAAAAGCACATTGATAGAGCTTCTAGTGTCAACGAAGACTCTGGCCACTTGGCTGTTAATGATTACAGCTTTGATGATGAGTGCATCATTATGAGAAAGCTCCACTCCCTCAAGGTCTTAGGGTCTGAAGTTGATTTGAGACCCCAACTTCTAGTTATTGGATATAGCTGATTGTATAAATCTCCAGTCGATGGCCATGAGCCTTCCTGGCTCTGGTCGAATCACTGTCAGTGGGGCTTCCAGAGATCATACCGACGTCTCTTACCTCAGCATTTCCCAAGTTATCTTCTTCTCGGGCCTGTTACGGCTCCTTGTCTCAGTCATCCGGTCGGCCACCTTGGTTTTCCATTATCTGAGATGTGTTAGTCGAGCGATCGGAGGTGCTGGGGTCAGGAGCTAATTGCTCAAGGAATTGAGGAACGATTTCAAGGGTGGCAGGCCCCGCTCAGCCGCTTAGCACGTTTCATGAGCAAGTTGAAAACAATCTCTTGTGTCGTGGGTCTTGGACCGATGGTAAGTGCAATATCGAGGTACCCACTGGAGTGGTTCGTTAAAAGAGGTCCAAATGACCTCGACGTGTTGTACTGCTCTCACTTCCTGAATCGACGAAAGATTCAGTCGAGGGTCTCTGGGGCATACTAGAGGTGGTGATGGTCTCAGATCGCTTGGCTAGTCAGAGCTGGGGTAGTTACCTCTTTCTTTCGGGTGGTCTAAGTTTCTCTACATTAATGTATTTGACCTCCTTCCCCAATAGGTTGTCGAAGTCCTTCGCGGGGTTTCTGACGAGGGCTTGGAAGAATTCTCCTTCTAAAAGGCCTTGAGAGAAGACATTTATTAATATTTCGAAAGTGGCGGACGAAATATTTAGCGTCACTTGGTTGAATCGCTTGATGTATACTCGCAGAGATTCCTTGCTTCCTTGCTTGAGTGTGAATAGACTCAGGTTAGTTTTTGATACCCCATGCTACTGGTAAAGTAGTGTAGGAAGGCTTTTTGAATTCCATAAAATAGGTAATAGATTCAACCGGTAGTTAATTTAAGCATCTATATGCCAACCTGATAGAGTGGTCAGAAACACTCGGTATTTTATTGTGTTGTTATACTAGTGTAGTAGAGCAACGTTCTTGAATCTTTGGAGGTGATCTTCAGGATCAATGTTACCTCGATACTCTCTAACCATCAATGACCAGAAATGCTTAGGTAGCTTTTCATCTAATACCTCTTGAGAAAAGGCACACTAGGTTGTTTAGGGGATTCCCGAACGGTAGGAGCCTCGCCTCGCCTTGGGTTCCTCTAGGGCGAATTCTCTACGAAGGAGGCTTGTGACTATTTGATTTTTGGCGCAATCCTCAGCGAGCATTCATAATAATGTTCAGGGAACTCAATCGACTATTTTTGCTTGGATTTTTTCTTAGATACATGAAACTCCTCCACTATGGCTGCAGGTGCTGGGTGTGGGTGAGAATCCACCGCCTACTCTTGGGACAGTGCTTGCATGTTAGCCTTTAGAAATAGCTCATACTCCTCCGGTGTCATGGTAACACTAATTTTACGGGTTGCCTCTATCCTTACATTCCAAAACAAGTGAATGTTCCCACAAACGACATCAAATTTGATCTCATCCAGAAGCTAAGTAGATGGGTGGTCGGTGAGGTGGTAGAAATATTGATGAAGGAAAGACTTCGAGCTGGGAGTTGCGGACCTATAACTGGGAGCTGCAAACTTATGCAGACCACAAACAGGGCCAACGACAATATTAGAATGAGAACCAGGAAGGGAGTATCTGGCGCAAACACTCCGACTCTCAAGTTAGAACGGTAGCCGAGTGAAAATGAAGAAGGAAATGAATACTAGAGTAGTGATGTGGATGCGTGTGTATGGGCGCGTATCTGGCCAATGGAGAAGACCTCATTTTTATACTATCTCTCATAACCTCAGTAATAATGAGACGTCAAGGAATATTAGGTGTCAGAATATGTCAGATAGTGGAGGATGTACGACCATCTTCTTCTAGGTAGAGGAAGGTTCTGTCGCGTGTATATGTTAAAGTAGGGGAATATTTCCTAGCGAGTAGTCATTATTCTTTGATAAGTAGTTGTGATTCTCTATCAAGGTTATCTTCTAGAAGGAGTTCCATCGGTTATAGGGCTAGTCGGGTTTATGTTGAGAGTCATATCCATGAGGAGTGAGGAATTGAAACTTGGAGGTTCGATCGAATCTAGGGCCGACCGGGTTTATAGGAGTCATACCCGTGAAGAGTGGGGAGTTAAGCTCAGAGATCTGACCGGCTCTCGGGCCAACCGAGTTTATGTTGGGAGTCATGCTTATGAATGGGGAACTGAGTTCTGGAGATCCAATCAGATCTAGGGTCGGCCAGATTTATACTGAGAATCATGCTCATGAGAAATGGGGAGCTAAGCCCTATGAGTTCAGCCGATTCTATGATCACCCGGGTTTATGCTGGAAGCATTGCTCATAAAGAGCGAGGAACTGACCCCTATAGATTAGATGAGATCTAGGGCAGACCAGATTTATGTTAGGAGTCATGCTAATGAAAAGTGAGGAGCTGAGCCTCAAAAATTCTATCAACTTTAAGGCCAATCGAATTTATGTTGGAAGTCATGTTTATGAGAAATAGAAAACTAAACCCTGTTGAAAATAATCTATTCGATTATGTGCACCGTAACTTTGAATGTCATCTCACTACCACCTCATTGTAAACTTAACTACCACATCATCCTAACTATCCACTTCACCTTATCTTTCAGGTCAACTATATATTAGTAAAATTTACTTTCAATTCAATAATTTACTTTCTTCATCAAAATGCCACCTGAGTTTTGTTCCTGCTGCCTTTCTTGATACAGCGCTCATTTTTAATTCCTTTTCACAAACGCTAAAGGACAAAAAAAACATTCATCCTGTAGCCGATTCAAATTCCTAGTCGGAGCGGTATCAGCGTGCTGCAAGCCAAACAACGTGACCAGTCGACCACCAAACACTCGTGTGCCGTGCAACTGCTAACTCAGCGATGGGATGTTGAGAAATCGCAAGGGTCCATTTAACGCAATGGATTGCTCATTGCTGGCTGCTCCATCACGAGAAAGAGCACCGAAGAGGAACCGGACACTACGGCCCCCCAAGGCATCCCATGCAAGTAAAGCAAAATCGCCGTGGCATCACGTGAATGACGAGCCGAGCCTCGCCTCGCCTCGCCTCATCTGATCTCATCGTCTGTCTTCTCCCTCTCCATCCACCACCGAACGCGCTCACGTCAATCTCTGCCCTGTCCTCTTCTCCACCGTCTCTCGCCGTTGCCTTGCATGCAATCGACGGCTTCCCTCAATTCATGCGGCAACCGTTTCATGCCAAGTTGATGTTTTAGTTGGCGTAAATTACTCTTCTCTCTGTCCACCTAATCAAAAAAACAGAGCAGCGGATTCCTGTTAACTCTCTTCGATGGCACGCGCTTCACTCGTCTTTCACTTTAGAAAAGTGTGGTGAGGAAGTTTTCAAACTTTTCTCTGACAGATACGAGACGATCGATTAACTCCCATCCGAAAGATATTCGTGTTGGGAGTTGGAGCCACGAGAGCAGGGCCTCGTCCCGTTGCGAATTGGCTTTCATGAGCATAAAAACTCGGGGGCTCGGTGGGACGCTGGATTTGATAGGGACCGGTGCAGGAATCCCGCTGCCGACGCGTTTGCGCCATGCATGACTTCATGCTCAGAACGACCAAGTTAATGCCATCGATTTAAATCGAATGTGATCGGTCATGTGGAAGAAAGGATCAATTGGGGAGAAAGATTGATCAATAATGGCCTTATCCAACAACATTATACCCGCCCCACCTTTAGACTTCCCGATGGCCATCCATGCTAATATGCTCAGAGACCCTGCACCACAGTTTCCAAATCTCTATCCAACATGCAAACCATGCTTTAATCGAATCCCTTCACTGCGCAAATTGTTGAGAGAACAGAATCGTCCACGATAGACAAAGGATGTGAAACTTCTACGCAAACCCTTCCCAAAGGCATCTGTCCTCCTCCAACATGATCAACCCCCTGGATTCGTATTCAGTAAATCTAAGCCCTCGGCGAAAGTTACAATCTCGGAAACACAAACTTTTCCTTCTCCCATGGCTCATTTCAACCTGTTGAATCAAAGCTGCGAAGCGAGCATTGAGAAAAGGGATCTGACTTGTTTAAATCCTCCAGCAATTAACTGTTTCAGTAAAGCCTCCCTCCTCTTCCCCCCTTTTTAACACCCTTATCAAAGCGCACACAGCAAGTGCCAAAATTGTTGGTTGAGCTTCCTGCAACACAGCAATATGCATGCTTCTCTGCTTTCTTTGCTCTGCTTCGTCTTCTTTATTTCCCACCTCTCGCTCTCCCTCTCCCTCAACCAAGAAGGCCGCTCTCTTCTCCTAGCCAAGAGCTCCCTCTCTGATCCCTACAACGCCCTGTCCGACTGGAACCCGGCGGATTCCACTCCCTGCGACTGGACAGGTGTCACCTGCAGCTCCGACGCCGTCACCGCCGTCGACCTCTCCAACTTCGGTCTCTCCGGCACCTTCCCTTCCGCCCTCTGCCGTCTCCCTCATCTCACCTTTCTCTCTCTCTCCAACAATGAACTCACCTCCACCTTGTCATCATCCGCGCTCCGGGGATGCTCCGCGCTTAGTCACCTCGACCTGTCCCAAAACCAGCTCCTCGGCCCGCTCCCAGCTTTCCTACCCGCGTTTCTCCCTGTCCTATTGCTTCTCGATTTCACGGAGAACAACTTCTCCGGCGAAGTACCGGCGTCTTTTGGCCAGTTCGCAAGCCTCCAATCGCTGTCCCTCGTGGGAAACCAGCTCATCGGCTCGCTGCCTTCCTTCTTAGCTAATTTGTCTTCTCTTCGCGAGCTTAATCTCTCTTACAACTACTTCGCTCCGTCTCCGATCCCGCCAACCTTTGCAAACCTCACGCAGCTTCGCGTGCTCTGGCTCGCCGGTTGCAATCTCGTCGGCCGCATTCCGCCGGAGCTTGGCCACCTTTCCTCGCTAGTAAATCTTGACCTCACTTACAATTCGCTCACCGGAAGCATACCCCAATCCCTCGCTGGGTTGTCGTCGGCGGTCCAAATTGAGCTGTACTCTAATTCGCTTTCCGGCCCGATTCCCAGTGGCTTCTCCAACCTAACCCAACTCCGCTTCCTTGACGCCTCCATGAACAAGCTTTCCGGCTGTATCCCTGACGACATTTTCCTCGCTCCAAGCCTCGAAAATTTGCAGCTTTACGAGAACAATCTAGTCGGGCAGATCCCTCGGACGATTTCTCGGTGCAAGAACCTTATGGATCTCCGGCTTTTCTCCAACCGGTTAACGGGTTCTCTACCTGCTGATTTTGGCATGAACTGTCCACTCAGCTTCCTTGATCTCTCCGACAACTTCTTCTCCGGCGAAATTCCCGAAGCTTTATGCGGTGGCAGCGTGCTGGCCGAGCTGCTTTTGTTAAATAATTCATTCTCAGGAAGGTTGCCGGAGAGTCTTGGCAGATGTAGGACGTTAACACGCGTGCGACTGCCTAACAATCGTCTCTCCGGCGAGGTCCCCTCAGGATTTTGGGGACTGCCTCACTTGTGGTTGCTCGAGTTATCCGGTAATTCCTTCTTCGGCAGTATCTCTCCAGCAATATCCACCGCGGCCAATCTATCCATGCTCCTACTATCTGACAACCAGTTTAGCGGTTCCATTCCGGAGGAAATCGGTTCTCTGTCCAATATGTACGAGTTCTCGGCCGCCAATAACCGCTTCTCGGGGCCTTTACCGGCGAGCATGCAGAACCTTTTTGAGCTTGGAGAGCTGGACCTCCACAACAATTCCCTCTCCGGCGAGCTCCTCAGAGGGATCCATTTGTGGAAGAAGCTTAGCCAGCTGAACCTCGCGGACAATGAATTCTCCGGTAGCATTCCGTCTGAGATTGGTGATCTCCCAGTGCTTAATTATCTCGATCTTTCTGGGAATCAACTCAGCGGAGTGATTCCAATCGAGCTGCAGAACCTTAAACTCATTCAATTCAACCTATCTAACAACCAGCTATCTGGCGGTCTTCCTCCTCTGCTTGTGGCTCAGGGCTATCAGAACAGCTTCTTGGGCAATCCCGGCTTATGCGGGGACTTATTCACTGGCCTCTGTCCCCGAATGAAAGACGACGGCAATTCTGGGCGCGAAGTGATCGTGTGGCTTCTTCGATCGTTATTTGTGCTCTTGGCGCTCGTGCTTGTGCTCGGCGCAATTTGGTTTTATCGGATGAATAAGAATCCTAAGACGGCACAGCCAGCAGTAGACAAGCTAAAATTGAAGCTCACTTCCTTCCATAAGCTCGTGCTCAGCGAGAATGAAATCTTGAATTGCCTGGACGAAGATAACGTCATCGGCACCGGAGCTTCTGGCAGGGTCTACAGGGTTGTGCTCGCCAGCGGCGACGTGGTGGCAGTGAAGAAACTCTGGGGAACCTCCAAAAAGAATTACTTTCGTCCGGGCTTCGGGGATAGCTTCGAAGCAGAGGTGGCGACTTTGGGGAAGATAAGGCACAAGAACATCGTGAAGCTGTGGTGCTGCTGCACGCACAACGACTGCAAGCTTTTGGTGTACGAGTACATGCCAAATGGGAGCTTAGGAGACAAGCTACACGGCAGCAAAGGAGCCCAGCTCGACTGGCCAATGAGGCTGAAGATTGCCGTGGATGCGGCGGAGGGGCTTTCCTACCTCCACCACGACTGCGAACCACCTATCGTTCATAGGGACGTCAAGTCCAACAACATCTTGTTGGATGCGGAGTTTGGAGCCAAAGTTGCAGACTTTGGCCTCGCCAAGGCCATTGAGAAGGGACCACAATCCATGTCAGTCGTTGCTGGTTCCTGCGGTTACATTGCTCCAGGTTCGTCTCCACCTCCACTGCTCTTTTACTACTCTTGGTCAACATACGCTCTGTTTCACTGCGAGGGCTCTGCTTTTTCGTGCAGAGTATGCGTACACGCTCCGGGTTACTGAAAAGAGTGACATTTATAGCTTCGGCGTGGTTCTCCTTGAGCTGGTGACTGGGAGATTTCCGGTGGATCCTGAGTTCGGAGAGAAGGATTTGGTGAAGTGGGTGTTCTGGACGATAGAGCAGAAAGGAGTGGATAGTGTGATCGATCCGAGGCTCCATCTTTGCTTCAAGGAAGAAATTCGCAAGGCGATCAACATAGGCCGCCTCTGCACCGCCTCTCTCCCGATCAATCGCCCGTCCATGAGAGCCGTGGTGAAGATGCTCATTGAGGTGGCCCATGACAGCATGGTTAACCCGTCAATTAAGGACCCGAAGCTCGTTTGATACCCTGCTTGGTTAGTAGCATTAGGACATCGTTGTTAGTTTAGTTAATAGCCAAGGAGCTTCATGTTATTTTGTCGCATACCGTTGGAATAGAACTGTGCACTGGTCTTGAGGTTTTCCTCAAGTATTAATCTCAATGCATCTTTTCGACAACTAGATTTTGTGTAAGTAGCGTTGACGGAAGTACATTGGATTGTGTGAAGTGGATTGATAGTTCGAAGAGAGATTAGGTAATAGACTGTCGTGGAACATTGTTCAAGTTGACTATTGTCAAGGCTTGTCACGCCGTCCTTCCGCAATAAGTATCTTTGGTTGGCTTTTGTGAATTGACGGTCTCTCAGTTAAGTCACTAATTAGTGGATCGATTTATTTATGCGAAAATAGATGTCTTCGATTTTATCACTGAAAGGACTCCACTTTCCTATCTGTTTTCACGATTGAGATCATCAAGGACGTCTAGATTTTAGAGTTTAGACGCTAGTGGAGTTGATTGTTTCATCCTTTATTATTAAGATATAAGTAAAGGGTAATGCTAAATGATCAGAATCTGATTAATTAGAATCAATACATATAAATGTACACATGGGTATTTTAGTAATATCATATGTGTACATTAATTACATGCATATATATGCATGCATTCTAATTGGAGGATAAAAAATTCTAGCTGGCCAAATTCTGACCAACAAGAATTACTGATAAGTAAAATGTTTGAATCTATTAAGTTAATACAGTTGATTTATTTGATTATGTGTTCTTACTGTTAGGTGAAGTCTTCATAAGTTATCTCCATATTAAATAGTGGAGTCATCATTGCTAGAACAAAATACTCATTATGATTTACTACCTATATCTTGTCGTGATGTCGATGATAGGACCTCTTAGGATTAATAAGAATAATAGAATGTTGAGGACATCATGAGGATAAAAATAAATTTTCACATAATTTCATTGATCATTAAATATCCTATTTATAAGCTAATATAATACAAACTCAAAAACCCGCTAATTCCATTAACATCTAAACATTAACTACTAACACTACATTACAATTGTTATCTTATTATTTCTCCATTAACTCAATTACTAATTAAAATATGTCAATTCATCACTCCACTAACACACTAATTTTATTAACAATCTCTCCCTTAAAATGATATTCCAAATTTATTAATCAGTTTGAAAAGAGTCAAACTTTTAAACTCCATATATAAACACCAAATAGCTTTCTAAACTTTTGAAATATAAAGAATTTGAAATGCTTGGTTAGTATATTAGTAATTTGATTCTCGCTTCTGCAATAAATAAGATTAATGACTTCATCATTTGTAAGATTTCTTAAGAAATGATATTTCACATCTATATGTTGAATTTGACCATGTATCACTAGATTTTTAGAAAGTTTTATCGTTGAACTGTTGTCGTAATAAATCTGAGTATGTCCATCCTTTTTGAAATATAATTTTGTAAGAATCTTCTTTAGTCAAATAGCTTGACAAACACAAGATGTTGTAACAACAAACTCAACTTTCATGGATGATAATGTAACAATTGATTATTTTTTCGAAGATCATGACATAGCTCTTGTCCCCAACACGAAAACGTACCCAGAGGTATTTTTTCGATCATCTAGATCTCTTGTATAATCACTATCTGTAAAATCAAACAGATATGACTTTTCTCTCTTTTTATAAAATAACACAAATTCTTTAGTACCGTACAAGTACCGAAAAATTCTCTTTGCATCTAAGAGATGTATTTCTATAGCACAATCCATGTATCTATTAATTATACTTACAACATGCATAATATCATGTCTTATCGCCGTCAAATACATTAAACTCCCCACTTTTTATTTGTAAAGTGTGGCATCAACCTTCCTTCCTCCAATATCTTTATATAACTTTACGCCAAACTGATATAGAGTATTTTACAAGATTGTAATCTTTCATTTGAAATCTGTCCAGAATTTCTTGCACATATATTCTTTGAGAAAGAGAAATTCCAACAAAAGCTTGCACCACTTCAATACTAAGAAAATAATGTGTCATACCAAGATCATACATTTTGAATTCTTTTACCATAAATTTTTTAAAAATTTTAAATATAGATGTACTATTTTGAATGTAGATTAAGTCATCTACATATAAATAAACTATCAATATTTTTTCTCTATCATAAATCTTAATAAAAAGTGTATGTTTATAAGAGCATTTTTGAAAACATTCCTTCAAAAAATAATTTTCTATACGACAAAAAATAAGTCTGTGGGGGCTTGTTTTAATCTATATAGAGCTTTCCTTAATCTATAAACTTTATGCTCATTACCAAATTTCACATAATCCAGAGGTTGATCGATAAATACCTCTTCTTTGAAATCTCAATGAAGGAATGCTGATTTTAGATCTAATTAAAAGATAGACCATGAATTTTGTGTCGTCATCGCTATCACCATTCTGATTGTATCATGCCTTGCTATAGGAGCAAAAAGTTCTTTATAATCAACACCAAACTCTTGCTTATAGGCATCCTTCGCCACCAAGCATGCTTTGTACTTGTCAATCTCATCATGTTCGTTTAGTTTTGTCTTGTAAACCTACTTTACACCAATTATCTTTTGCTCCTTAGGAAGATGACATAACTCTCATGTATTATTTTTTCAATTGTTGTAATTTCATCATCTATAGCCTTTCTCTATTTTGATTCTTTAACAACCACTTCAAAAATAGTAGGATCATAATATGAAAACAAAGCAAAATATGTAAGAGGATCATCACCCTGATCAATTCTAGTCACCTCATAATTATACATCCATCTCGGTCTTCTTCGAACACGTTATAACCTTTGTGATTCTACTTCAACTGAACTTTGATATGCTATAGGAATATTTTAAAAGACTTCCACATGTTAATCATCCTCCATAGGTTGTTGTACTTTCTCATCATCATCAAAATTTATAGGGATAATTTTTTTAACGTCATTTTAATTCCATGGCCAAGAGTCTTTTTTTTATCAAAAATAGCATCACGACTTATAATGATTTTCTTAGTGCAATGATTATATAATCTATAAACTTTTGATATATTGCTCGTACTAAGAAAAATGTATTTTTCACCTTTGCTATCTAGCTTCTTTCTCTTTTCATCTGGAATATGAGCATAAGCGATACATTCATAAATCCAAAAATGATTAACAATAGGTTTTCTTCCACTCCAAGCTTCCTCCAGTGTTATATTTTGAACAGATAATATAAGACTTCTATTCAATATATGGATGCTCCAATTAACTACTTCTGATCAAATTTTTTTAGCAATACCACTTGTCGTTATAAGGTTTCACGCCATATTCATAATAGTGCGGTTCTTCCTCTCGTATACACCATTCCGTTGGGGTGAATAAGCTACCGTAAGTTGCCTCTTGATTCCATGATTCTCATAAAAATTTATAAATTCATGTGAGTTATATTCTACACCACGATCTGTAAGCAGAACTTTAATAGAGTTGTCAATTTTTTTCTCGACAAGTATTTTATAATTTTTGAAATATGTAAATGCTTCAGATTTTTCTTGCAACAAGTAAATCCATATTTTATGACTATAATAGTCAATAAAAGTAATTATGTATCTTTTATCTCCATTAGAATTCGGTATTATTGGCCCATAAATATCTGAATGGACAAGCTCCAATCTCACCTTAGCTCTCCAAGATCTTCCTTTTGAGAATTAATTATGGTGTTGTTTACTGACAACATATTCTTCACAAGCTTAAGGAGTTATAATTTGAGGAAGACCAATAATCATATCTTCTATTTTAGTATTTTCAATCCATCAAAATTTAGATGTACATAGCCAAAGTGTCATAACCATGCCTCATCATCAAATTTTGCTAAAAAAAATAAATGAGATGTAGTATGAAGATAAAGCAGAAACATACGATTTGCTATCATGTTAACTTGTGCAATTAAACCAAACTCCTTTAATAGCAATTTCATATCATTTTTCTTGTAATTGACCCACACTAACCAAATTAGTCTTTAATTCTTGCACATAAAGAACATTAGAGATAATATGGGAAGAATCATCTTTTACTTGTATGGTTACCTTTCCCTTTCCCATAATACAAATTCATCTAAGTTTAAAAATGTATCCTTTTCTCCACACATGTGATTGTTGTAACCTGTATCTAAATACCACATGTTCCATTGAGTTTTCTCTTTCTCCTGGCATACCATTAAAAGAGACACTTTTTCTTCTTTTGTAAAGTTAGTTTGATCTTCATTTTGTTTGTTCAAATTATTATAACATTTTGATCTATAATGGTCATACCTATGACATCGGTAACATTCAACATTAGACTTATTTGCTGATTTTATTTTATTAGTTGTAGAATAATGATCTTCACATTTTCTATCTCTTCTTTGAAAATAACTTTCTTGGTGTTGATTTTGCAGTTAGTTCTCACGATCATTGTTGTTTCAACCTCCTCTTGCTCGACCTCTACCGCTTTCACATCCTCTATCACTTCCACCATTTGTGTTGGTGCAGTTTGCACTAATGGTCTAACTCAGATTTTGATGAATAACAAATAAGTTAAGTTAGGTATAATTGTGATCTAACTACTTTATCAAGTGCGCAGGAGTTAACCAGATAGGTCGACAGGATGACCGGATATCTGGTGAAAAGTCCAGATAGGTCAATAGGCCGACCAGATATCTGGTAGAAAGCCCAGATAGGTCAACGAGCTGATAGGATATCTGGTGAGAAGTCTAGATAGGTCGACGTCTGACCAGATATCTGGCAAGAAGTTCAAACAGGTCGATGGGCTAACCAGATGTCTGGCAAACTGGTAAGTAAAGGTAAATCACTGGAGGAGAGTGACTAGATGAGGACGCGTCTCGGTTGAGGGGACAGTAGGCATCGGTCCAGGATAGGTCTATTTCGGATCCCTATTATGAGACCTTGACTAGTTGCTGATCCTGAAAGGACAGGAACTAATTACTACTACTCATTATTACTATACGAATACTTGTCTTGCATGTCATTACTTAGTTTATTGGACTAACATTGTTTTGCAGGACAAATGAGTAAATTTACCTTCGGATGAATATTAACCGAAGGTGCCTTCAAGTAGCTAAGGCGCCTTCATACTGTTCATCAAAGGCACCTTCTATGGCTACAGAAGGTGCCTTTCGCAGGATGAAATTTGGACGAAGTCGTGGATAGAGGCTGGACTATTCGGGATCAACTTTCTTAAGTTGAAGGCACCTTCCAAGGCTATGGAAGGCGCCCTTAATGTCCTATATAAGACAGTCTTGAGGAAGCTTCAAAAGATAACATTTATATGAGCTACTACGCATCCATTTGAAGTTCCGACTGCTTTGACTTTCTGCTATGACTATGCTACGAAGCTACTGTGCCCGACAACTGCTCCAAGGACTTTTGATTGTGGCTGGCTGATCGACATCGACACATGAACAAGCTACTTAATTCCCTAAGTGTTGGTAAAAAATTTTATTTGTACTTAAATTCTACAGACAGGAGGTGTAGGCTGTTGCACTTCTCCGATCATCTTTGTACTCGATTCTCTCTTTTGGAGGTACCAGAAGAGGTTTTAGTAGATTACCCATCGATAGGTCCACGTGACTTGTGTCTTGGAGTAGGAGTCACCAAAGGCTCCGAACCAATTAAAACCACCTGTGTTTCCTTGTGTTGTTCATTTTAGTTTTTCGCTGCGTATACTTTGATTTCAAAACGATAAAACAAGATTTTCAAAAATCACGCGATTCCCCCCCCCCCCCCCCCCTCCCTCCCCTCACGTGAGTATCGATCCAACAATTTGTAGAGTGACTTTCTAATAAAATCTTCAATGTTTACTCTTCTTATTAATATTGATTGATTTTCTACTTATGAATCATTAATGAACTTTGTAATTCATCAATTGAAAGTAGACTTACATCATTTACTTCTTCAATGATGCAGACAATAAAATTAAATTTTGGTCTCATAGATAGAGGAATTTTTTAGATGAGAACGTCCTCTATCTTATCTCTAAGGATCTGTATTATGTTGATAATTGTCATTGTTTGTGAAAAATAATTTGAGACTGATTCTCCTAATTTCATTCGGAACATTTCGAACTCTGAACGAAGTGCTTGAAGCTACTGTCTCTTAGCTCTTATCCTACCTTGATATTTCTTTTTCATAGAATTCTAATTATCTTTAGTTGTATCCTTGCATAGAATGGTTTCCAAAATTGAGCGATAAATAGCTTGGAAGAGATAATTCTTTACTTTAAGATATTTCAATTGCGCATAAGTTAGCCTTCAATGTTTATAGAGTGACTTTCTGATAAAGCCTTCAATGTTTACTTTCATATTGATTGATTTTCTACTCATGAACCATTAATGAACTTGGTAATTCATCAATTGAAAGTAGACTTACATCATTTACTTTTTCAATGACGTAGACAACAAAATTAAATTTTGATGTCATAGATTGAGGAATTTTTTAGATGAGAACTATTGGAGTGTATACTAAAAGCCTAGCTTTTGTAAACATTTATTTTTGAAATAAAAGAATCACATTGGTCAATATCTACATTTATTTGTTAAATGTAATTGTTTAATTAATTTATATAAGTAGATAACATGGTGTGTGGTGTCACACTCAGAAGATCATGTTGTCGGTTCTTTATAAATTATAAACAGTTGCTCACGACTAAGATGGAAAGGAACAAACCATCGGAATAGTCGTAGTGTAATTAAGTATTAGTTTATCTTAATTAATAAATTACGCTGGTACACTCTAAGTGTATTGAGTAGGACCATTTTAGGTAAATTCTTTTTGTACTGACTTAATAAAAGAACTAGACCTTAGTTATTATGGAAGTGTGTGCTCTTAATCCTAATATAATAACAAGCACATATATTTAATATTTATTTCTTTGACTTATCAAAGGGTGAGGTTTAGCTCGATAAATCAATATGCTCAATAAGTTGGGAAATGATATTACTTATAGTATGTGTTGTTGATTATAGAAGGAATCTGTGTCCTAGTTATCTAGGTTGAGAATGTCCCCAAGAGGAGCTCATAAGGATTGTCATGTTAAACCCTGCAGGTGGACTTAGTCCGACATGACAATGAGGTTGAGTGGTACTACTCTTGGAGCTAGATATTAATTAAGTGAGTTGTCAGTAACTTACTTAATTATTGGGCATTCGTTATCTTAAACACAGGGAGACTAACACACTCATGATAAGAAGGAGCTCATAATGTAATTTGGGATTGGTATGGTAGTGTGATAATAACTCTCTAGTGGAATGAGTTATTATCGATGAACTTGAGTTGTGTGTTCGGGGCGAACACTGGATACTCAAGCTCATCGGAAGGCCAAAACTAATTTCTCCTCTAGGTCCTTGTCGTAGTCTCATTATAGCCTCAAGTCCATCCAAATATAAGGTCATCTTGGTGTTCAAGAAGGGGGTCGGTCCAATGCTTGGTGACCAAGCAAGGGCTGGCCACATCCTCTTCTATAGGGGCCGACCCTTTGCTTGGTGCCCAAGCATGTAGGGGCCGGTCACAATAATTCAAATAAGGAGGGGTGTTTTAAATTTTTAAAATCTTCTCTTTGTAGAAAACTACAAGTTTTAAAAGAGAGATTTTAAATTTTAAAACTTTCCTTATTTGAATTAAGCCACATGTTTTAAAAGAAAGTTTAAAAGGTTTTAAAACTTTCCTTTTTTAACCATCCTCATGGTTTAAGAAAAAAAGGAAGATAAGTTTTAAAATTTAAATTTTCTATCACTATGTTAAAAAAGGAAATTTTATAAGAGAAGTTTTAAATTTTAAAACATGGTTTTAATTTTTAGAACTTTCCTTTTTTAACTCCTACTTTAGGAAAGAGAGCTTGTAAATTTTATAAGAGAATTTCTTCTTGTAAATTTTATAAAAAAAATATTTCCTTATCCTTGATGAGGTGGCCAGCCACCTTGCTTGGAGCCCAAGCAAGGGGTCGCCCAATCATAATCCAAATTGATTTGGTGATTGATTAAATCAAGAGGAAAGAAAAGGAAAATAAAAAGGAAAAACTAGAGGAATATTTTAATTTTTGAAAAAATTCTTCCCTTATTTGCCTTGGGCAAGTATTATAAAAGAAGGGGTGAAGAGGCTTCATGAGACACAATTCTTATTCTCTTGCTTGGAGATCTTGGTGTGGCTGGCCCCTTCTCCTTCTCCCTTTCCCTTTGCTCTCTTCTCTTTGGTGGTGGTGGTGGCCGGATTTTAGAGGAAGAGGAAGAAATCTTTTGGGTGGTGTTCATCTTGGAGGATCGTCGCCCACACGACGTCCAATGCGAGGCGAGGAATACGGCAGAAGATCTCGAGGTCATTAATTAGTTTACAAAGAGAATGTATAATTAGCAATTATTTTCCGCATTATGCTAGTTATTTCTTTTTGTAAGAATTTCAAACACAAGAGGCATTAGATCTAGTATTTCGAATTAGTTTTTCGAATTTGTATTTTCTTTATTTTCGAATTTGTGATTCGATTGTTCTTTTTGGTTAACCTAGAGTTATTTAAGGAAATTAAATATTAGCTTTCCTTAAAATACTTTGTCTAGGCGGTGGTGGTTGCTCCCATAGCCAAGAAGGTCATGTGTCTCGCCATGCAGTCCTGGAAGTCAATTTTGAAAATTAATATTTAATGGAATTAATAACATAGGTGGATTTGAATATATAGTGTTAAGTTCCGCTTGCGATTCAAATCTAAACCATTAAGAATAGATAAGTTAAATTTGGAATCAATGATGTTAAGTTCCGTCTGCGATTCTTAATTTAACTTATAAAGAACACAATAGGTTATTTAAGGAAAGGTTCAACACTTGTACAAAATTTTTATACAGTGGAACCGGTACGTTTTCCTAGGACTAACCAACAAGAACATCCTCTGTCTTGCCACTAAGGATCAGTATTTTGTTGACAATTGTCATCGTTCTTGAAAAATATTTTGAAATTGATTCTCCTGATTTCATTCGGAGCATTTCAAACTCCGAACGAAGTGCTTGAAGCTATTGCCTCTTAGCTTTTATCCTGCCTTGGTATTTCTTTTTCATAGAATCCTAAGTATCTGTGGTTGTATTATTGCATAGAATGGTTTCCAAAATTGAGCGATAAATAGCTTGGAAGAGATAATTCTTTACTTTAAGATCTTTCAATTACGCATAAGTTAGCATAACACTTTCTGTCAGTTCTGCAACTCCATAAATCTTGACCGTCCAATATTCTTTGGACCTTAAAAAATTGTCCTTGATCATGCTTTAATGGTCATAGTGACTATCAAATCGAGGAATTATCAATTGTACAAAACTTTCGGAAGATATAACTTTCTTTGAAACTTCGCTCTAATATCACTGAAAAGAATAATAGAAGAGTAGAGGACACAAGGAGGATAAAAATAAATTTTCACACAATTTCATTGATCATTAAATATCATATTTATAGGTTAATACATAACAAAAACTCAAAACATTACTAACTCCACTAACACCTCAACTTTAACCACTAACATCACAATACAATGATTATCTTATTATTTTTCCTCCACTAACTCGATTATTAATTAAAACATGTCAACTCATCAGTCCACTAGCATACTAATCTTATCAACAGGGGTGAGTGATATTATCACCTTTTTTCTCCAATGTACAGTTTCATATTGATTTGGATATGGTTTAGGGGCAGAGGAGGAATCAGGAGGAGGGGGAGGGGCAATTTGGTCAAATCACTGTAGCATCTCTTTTAAGTTATTGTTCACAGTGAGAAGAGGGGGGGGGGGGTTCGTGTTTGGGTTTCTGTCGCCAGGGAGAGACTAGCGATCCGTCGGTCGCACACGTCGCCGCCACCTCCTCCCTCGCCGTCGGCGAGCCACCTCTCTCTCTCTCTTTCTTCCTTCCGCGACCAGGCCACCTCTCACGAAAGGGGGGTTGAGGGTTGAGTCTTCTTCGCCACCACCATAGTGCGAGGGACGCACGCCACCACCCCCGTTTGGCACCGCCTCGTCGAAGACTCTCGCAGCCACCTCGCCGGAGACTCATACGCCACTCCCTTTCTCTCTCGCTTCTTCGCTTTGGTCCGCCGCCGCTACTCTGCTCTCCCTCTCCTTTGGCTGGCAGGTGCCACCGGCTGCCATCTCCTCTCTTCTCCATGCCATCGTGACCAAGGGGACAACTGCCCAGGAGCTCTAGCCGTCAGAGCCGCTATAGCTCGCCGCCACGTCCTCTTCTTCCTTATAGCCCCAACCACTGGAGCTGCTTCCATCGCGATAGCTGCTGCCCATGACTAGGCCGCCGGAAGCCAAGCACAACCCCTGCATAGCCTCCCTCTGCACGCTAGCAACCCAAGCGCCACCTTCGAGCCGCCTTCTTCTCCCTCGGCCCACCGGTGGCTAAGCGCAGCCTCCCCAATACTGATTCTGCGGATCCCCTAGTACAGAGCCGGCTACTATTGTCACTGTCACTGATTTGACCACGTTCCGCTTCCGTTGTGCTCCGACCTTCGAGCCAAGGCCATGTTCCGATCTTTGCATCGTCTGATCTGATTTGTTGTGTTCCGGTCTACGTGTCGATCTCATATCCCGGCCAACGTACTACTATTATGTCTTGGTCTATGTGTTGTTATTCTATCTCGGCCTGCGTGCCGCTAGTACCTCCCGGCTTGCATGCCGCCAGTATCTCCCGACTTGTAGATTGTCTTCTGGTTTCGTGTAGCGTCCTGCTCCACTTTATCAAATCCAGCTCTTCATCCGACTTGTAGTTATCTGCTCTTCTGGGTCACGACAACTCGACCAGCATCCCATCCGAGGGTGCCCCCTGGGCCAGGGTACGTTCTTCGTTCATATTTTATATGCATTTTATTATTTTATGTCTTAGTCTGTTACTTATATACTCGTTGGATTTGCCTCGAGCCTCGGGGTACCAGAGACCGGGGCAACATGATCGCTGACTGTAAGTAGTATTGATCAGAGGACTTCTAAAGACTTGGTCAATATAGAAGTCATCTCAGCATACCTTCTATCCGGGACATCACGACTTAGTCAACATTCCATCCACCTCACCCGACGGTCCGTCTAACTCAGATTCCGGACAATGTCACATATAATCCGTAAGGCATAGTCGAGCCGGAAACCATATATTTGTAGCATGAGACAAAGGTCAAATCACAGCGAAGCCGTGGAATATGCCCTCCCACATAGGGGCATATTCAATACCTGATTTATTTACATGTATCTAACTATGAAGCCAATAATACTTGAATGAACTATATCAAATTTTGTAGCATGGTTTCATATACTCTAACTGGGATCAATGTAACATATATAATTGAAGTGCCATCTTCTTCATCGATGTCTTTTAAACTCCAATTCAAGGAACAAACCCTTTTGTGGCAACGTGACTCCCCTTCGACTCTTTTCGGAGTCCACCCCAATTACCATTTTTTTTTACTTACATTTTCAACTCTTACCCTCCGATTAATTTTAGAGTCGATCGTCTCTACCCATGAAAGTTAATTAATTTTCCTTTTTTTAGTACAACTGATTCAAGTATTTACAATCTTCTAGCCTTGTCTAGGTTTGATGTTATCTGATGTATCATTTTTTACAGTATGACCTTACCTCCTTAGTTGCAAGGAGAACCAAACAATCTAATGTATCATTTTTACAATATCACTTGTTTCGTCTAAAATGATCTTTTGTAGCAGAAATACTCCAAGCAAGCTCCTCCAATGCTAACATAAGGATTTACTCGGTATCCACCTTAAGAAAAGTGGCTAATCTAAGAATCCACACTCGAGCACACTCTCTACTATGTAAACACTTCTTCTCGAAAACAATTCAGAGGTGGAGAAACCTCGTACAAATTCACAATACAACAAGAACAAAAAAGAAACTAGTACAATAGAAATCTTACAAGATTTATACAAATGAAATCCTAGCTAGTTTCTTTTTCTTATTTAAGGGCGCATCTTAATCTTGGAAGTGCAGCAACACTTGTCTCTAAGAAGATTCAAGAACCGACGGTGATGACCTGTGAGCTTGGTGAAGAGAGTGGAAGAGAAAGGTTGATGAAACAGTGCATGCCAAAACCCTTTATTGGGCTCATAACTACTAGTTTTCAAGCGTAATCGATTACGCCTTCATAATCGATTAGCCTAATCGATTAGGAAGCTTCATGTTTACACGAGTAAGCCTCTTAAGTGATTGCCCTAATCACTCAAGATGTACCTAATCGATTAGGGTAATCGATTAGGCACCTCTCTGTGTACTCGTGTAAAATTAACTTAATCAATTAAAGTAATTGATTAAGCATGCTGTAATCAATTACCCTAATTGATTACGGTATGCTGAATTGCTTATCCTAAGCGATTCAGCAACCCTAGCTCCTAGGGTTTATTGTCCAACATCCGGTCAACCTTTACTTGTTGGACTCCTTACCTAGCATCCGGTCAACTTTTACCTATTGAGACTTTTTCACCAAGTATCCGGTCAATTCTTTGACCCACTTAGACTTTTCTTCTCGTGCCAACTGTCTGGTCAATCCTTTGACCCACTTGGACTTATCATCTCGTGCCAAGTATCTGATCAGCCTTGACCCACTTGGACTTCCAATCACCAGGTATCCGGTCAACCATTGACCCACCTGAACTTTCAACTGCCTGGTTTCACTCCCCAAGACTTCTTCATTGCCTAGTTTCACTCACTAGGGCTTTTCACCTGGTTTCACTCACCAAGACTTTCAAGTCAAGTATCCAATCAATCTTGACCTATTCGACTCTTCTTCTTCTACTATTAACCATCTTGTAGGTCTTGCCCTTGTATAACCTCCATTAGAACTTCTCAATCAAGTATATGGTCAATCTTGACACACTTGACTCTTCTTCATATGGTCAAATTTTGACCAGAGAAGAATTACACCAACAATCTCCCTACATGGATAATTGCACTTGCAATCTCCATATATTGTCACTACAAAAAAACAAGGGCTTTAGAACCGGTTTTTGGGACCTTCCGAAGCGTATTCTAACCGCTTCAAATAAATTTGAAGCGGTTCC
The DNA here is from genome assembly GCF_018446385.1 of Zingiber officinale. Classification (NCBI taxonomy): domain Eukaryota; kingdom Viridiplantae; phylum Streptophyta; class Magnoliopsida; order Zingiberales; family Zingiberaceae; genus Zingiber; species Zingiber officinale. Next base: position 796,081 of record NC_056004.1, read on the forward strand.
TTTACTGACTCAATTTCATCCGCTCCTAGGATCTATTGTACCACAACAGCGACCGGTGGTGAAACAAGAATAACCGCTCCTAAAAGAATTATTCGAAGCGGTTATAAACTGCTCCAACAGGTAGTCACAGAAGCGGTTGTTTAACCGCTGGTGTTTCTAGTCTTTGGAAGTGGTTGATAACCGGACCTATAGACGTGCATCACATTCGGTTTTCTAGCGCTGTGATTGCTTTGTTCTTGAGGCGGTTAACTAACGCTTCAAATTAATATATAGGAGCGGTTATTCAAAACGCTTGTACAAACATCTGAAGCTATTATAAACCGTTTGTACAGCCATGAGTACTGCAGTACATTTTCCCTTCTAAGAGTGGTTGTTAACCGCTTCGGAAGTCATTTAAAAAAACATTTTTAGAATTTTCTATTCCATTCTTACTGCACAAGCATCTCCACAATGGAAAAAAATGGTACATTTAAGAGAAATAACTAAAAAACAAAACTGAATTGTCATTTACTAGGATATAAACCAAACAAAATCCAACAATCCACAAATGAGTATCTAAGTTTCAAGAAACATGAAATTCTAAAAACAAAAACATACTAATGATTACAAATGAAGGCACAAACTAAAATATATTTTTCCTTCAATATCTAATTATCAGATGAATCTTCTCGGGAGATGGCATTTTCTTTTGGATTTGATGTGACATCCATGTGTTTCTGAATGATGTTTGTCATTACATTTGTCATATGTAAAAATAAATCAAAATTAAAATCATAGATTTGAACAAGAAACCAACTTGTTAATTTGATATAATATAATATGTAAATACCTGTGTTGGTAACAATTCAGGTCCATTAGATCCTCCAACAGTTCCATGTATCATACTCTGCATAACACGTGTAAAACTTTCAAACTGATCTTGCATTTGTCTCATTTGCTCCATTTTTGTTTGAAATTGTGCTTTTTGCGCCTCCATTTCTGCTCGCAATTGTGATTCACGCATCTCCATATCTTTGTTCATTTGTTCTTGCATTGCTTTGAATTTATCTATGATATCCGTAGTGGAGTGATAGTTTTGCCTATTGTAGAATGAGCTACGTTTGCATTGTTCAGGGAAGACTTGGCTAGGCAGTGCTCCTGCTCCTAGACATCGAACTCGACCAGAATGCTCAGTTCCGAATACATCACTGCATAAAATTTATAATTAATACATATACATTTTGTAATAGCCTTAAAAAAATGATATCAAAATTTAAAAAAAATATAACCGAAATGCATCCTCATGCACTTCTATTGCTTGTGTTCACTCAGGCATGTCTTGTAGGCGAATTTGCACAGCCTCATCCAACAAATGCTAACAAACAAAACATCAATTGAATGAAAAATTTATTCAAAATCCATTTTAAAAAATTGCAACAAATTAGTACCTCTTAGCGTATGTCTTCAAGATCAACTGGAGCACCTCCTTTCTTTTTTACTTCTTCGAATCAAATGCATTATTTCGATGCGAGTCGGCTTCCTACCATTGTCTTTCAACTAATAGAAGAACAATAACACATATACAACAAATGTGACAGCTGAAATTTTGCAAACAATAAGCATATATCAATCGTTAACAACATATCTATAAAGGTTAACTACATTCTATATCATTATAAATCTATATTTACAACACCATAGAAGCATATAACACTAGTTATTTATAACATCAAAGTTTAAACAACAAATAGGTAATATGAAACTTGTTGCAAATAAAAAAAAAATCAACTTGTTGCAAATAAAAAAAAAAGATTTGATACTTACAAATTTATCTTCCAAAGAAGCAATACTTATTCGTCCCTGTGCATGAGTTCCTTTTTTATTTTTTTCCATTTTCTCGATTTATTTTTGAACTTTTCTAAAAAAAAAGTTTAAGTTTTACTAGGAATATCCATAACTATATATAAAAAATTATCAATACTAGTGATTACCTCAGTAACCTTCCAGTGCTCACATAATCTTTCCCAGACTTCTGTAGCCAGGCCATGAGGAATAGGACGAATGGACACAAGGTCCCTTAATGGGATATTCGAGTCATAAGACGTAGCTTTAACTTGGGTCCTCCATCGCCTCCATGTAGCTCCCATCATTTGCATCACAAAATCTTGGTGTTGATCGGAGATTATGAATCGTGTCTATAAACATAAAATTAAATATGTTAATGTTTGAAACTCATGTGTGATATTAAGTACTTCTCAACTTACAATAACAAGTTTCCATGCCTCCTCCAACCGATGCTTTGGAATTTTTCGCCAGTCTAAATAATCAAGGGTTGACAAAACTCCATTCCGAGCTATTGTTCCCACATAATTTGCTAGTACCGGTTGTAAATCACCATAAGGCTGGCCTCTTTCATTAAATGTGACATGTAGCAAATCATCGTGATGCAATGCATGAACATCCTTCATTACAGTCCTCCCACGTCTATTCGGCTGCCTCTGCGAAGGCAACACTGCATCTTTGCCGGATAAATATACATGCAAAATATGATTGTTTTGTCATGCGTTAAACTTAATTAAATATATAAAAAATATATTTCCAACCTTCCTCATGGAACTCCTCATCATGTTGTTGTGATGCTAGTGCATTATTTTGGGTTTCTGATGGTGAATGTGATGTTGTGTCTTGTTATTCAACTTCATCATCACACCTTTTATTTGATTCTTGTCCCCTAGATCGCCTTCTGATATTCTTCGTCAATTTTTGAATTCTTTTGTTTGTCATTTTTCTATGAGAGATGGTATAAAAAGAAGTCCTCTCGATTAGGTAGGTACGCGCATGAATGCATACGTATCCACACACTCAAGTATCTATACTATTATTCTACTATTCATCGTCTTCTTCATTTCACTCGACTACTGTTCTAACTTGAGCATTAGAGTGCTTGTGCTAGGGACCCCTTACCTGATTTGCGCTCTAACATTCCCATTGATTCTGTCTATGGTGTGCACAGGTCCGTGGCTTTTAGCTCCAAGATCACTTAATGTGTCTTCTTCCAACTCAAAAGTCTTTTTTCAGTCAACATATAAGCCACCTTAACGCTACCCCTAGCCAGCATGTCATCTCCACCACTTTAGTAGGAGAAAATTCTCTACTTGATGCGACAATAAGGAGGAGTCTACCAAGCACAGGTCAATTGTCATGGTGTAAGTCAATGCGGTCAACACCAAAGCTTAAGCAAGGCTCTTCCACAAAACCCAAGCGGGAAGTGGCTACACCCGCCGATCGGAGGGACCACTGTCCGGTCGGTCGCCTGGATGAGCTAGGGTATGGTTAGTCCGGTCGGTAGGAGAGCAGGCCGAACGGGCTACTCGTCTGGCTCGGGGTATGACATTGGCACTGTGCATAATAACAAACCGATAAAATAATAAAAGAGGAAAAAATTGAGATATTTAATAAGGGGAAGAAAAAGCAAAAGAAAACACTCTATCTCTCATTAAATGAGAAGAAGTCAAGATCAAGATGTCTTCTAAAGATAATTAATATCATTAAACATAGGAAGATGGAGGGTCACTAAGAAAGGTATAAAAGCTCTCTCTTATTTTCGATTTCTCTTCCTACTATCATTTCTAACTTGAGCGTCGAAAAGTCAACGCTAGAGACTCCTTCCCTGATTTAATTTATTTTACAGAGAAAAGTGAGATCTTCATCTAGTCAGTAGAGCTACCACATCTTCGACTTTCCAATTTCACACTTTCAAACTGGATCACTACTCAAAAGCATTACGTACTCAAGAATTGTAAAAATATAACATACTTGATTCTTCCATGCCTTTTATTCGTTTATCATTCTCATTTTTCAAAGAAACATTCTTCCTCTTCCCCTCTCATAACTTTATGTAACAAGTAAAGGAGGACACAAACTTTTTTATATAAGATAAATAGAGTTTTGATACACTGCCTGACTCTTGTGTGCGACTTAGGTTCATCCACAGATGACTCACACTTCCGGATGCCCCGTTCGCTAAATCGGGCATGGGCTCGGGAATCGAATAGAATATCAAAACCAAAGATATATAGGGCTGGGTTAGACTATAACTATATATCTCACATGAATTTAAACTAATTAATGTAACCCGATTTAATTAACTTTTATGGGTTAATTTTATTTGGTCCTATTTTTAAATAACAAATAAAACATTTATTAATCAAAATTAGCCCCAAAATAAAGGTTATAGACAAAATTAAATTTGTTTTGCTTAGTCTTTTCAACTTGAAATACTTTATCTCGAGCTAGAATGCAGGGACACTGCGTTTGCCAAAGCTCTGTGATGTATGATTTATGATTTATTATTTCAACGTATACTTTTAGTAGAAACACCGAGCTATGATTTATTTTAAGTAAATTATGTTGGTCAAAATTTAGTCAGTTAAAAATGAATTATAATACATGCATGTATATGCATATAATTAATATATAAATATGATATTGCTAAAATGTTTATGTACATACATATATGTATATATTCTGGCTGACCAGATTTTGATCATTTAGTACTACCCTTATTTTAATCGGTAATTCTTGTTGGCCAGAATCTAGTCAACTAGAATTTTTTATCCTGCAATTAGAATACATGCATGTACATGCATGTAATTAATGTACACATATGATATTACTAAAATACTCATGTATACACTTGCATGTATTGATTCTAGCTGGCCAGATTCTGGTCATTTAGCATTTTAATAAATTTTATTGGTCTGAATCTGGCCAGTTAAAAATCTCTATCTTTCTAATTATAATAATTATATCATTATATGCATATGATATTATTAAAATATTCATGTATATATATGCATATATATATTCTGATTGATCAGATTATGACCGTTTAGCAATAAGTCGTATCTTGCTTCTTGTAAGTCGATGCATGCATATGCTTCGTTTCCAAGTCTGGCAGCCGCTGCTATGAGTGGATTGTAATCTGATCCATCTTGATCATATGAATATATATATTTTAATATATCACCATTATATTTTGAAATCACCAAACTAATACAAGAAAAACATTAAGCATGCATTATCTTCCAGATTACTCTAACGTGACTTTGGACCTGAAAGCAAAAGCAAGAATCTCACCTCTCTTTCTCTCTCCGATCCCTCTCTATCGTTGTTGTTTAATTAGTCTCTATACGTCTCTCCGTGAGGTGAAACGTCTCTTAATTACCACCTTAGCTAGCTAGCTCCCTGTTGCCCCGTTTTTACTCAACCTAATTCTCATCTGTTAGCTCCTCTATTTGTCTCTCCTCCACATTCCTTGATTTCATAAACTTTGCTTTAATTAGTCGTCTCAACATGCATCTCATGCTCAAATTGTTGTGTGTAAATTAAATTGAGATCCTTTATCTTTTCCTCTTTGTGTGGAAGAAGCTGTAGATTGATTGCGCAATATATAGCGAGCAAGTATCGGTTTCTTTTCTCTTTTGCTCGAACGGCGAGCCAAAGGTGGAACGGCTTGGTTGGAAGGGACCGATCATGGAATAAGGAAATACTATTCTTTCCCAGCACTTCAAGGACAAGTGATCTACAGTACGGTGCATACTATTCTTTTCCTTCCTTTCCCTCCCTTTTCCCTCATCTTCTTGCCTTGTTTGGTTATTGTTCTCTTTGTCTACGTCGGCTCCTCCGGAGACGAAGGAGAGCTCATAAATTAAACTAAGATGACATGGTGCAACAACAACGATGTCCAAACTCCAGCTGCTGCTGCTGCCCCTTCTGTTGGAAGGAGATTGAACTCCAGTCTGATCAAGACATGTCCTTCTTGTGGCCATCGCATCCACCTTCAGGAGCATCACCAGGTCTCATCTACGTACGGATAATTATTGATCAATGCATTAATTAATTAATGATCATGAGTGTGCAGGGTGGTGGAATCCAAGAGTTGCCGGGGTTGCCGGCCGGTGTAAAGTTTGACCCGACGGATCAGGAGTTGCTGGAGCACTTGGAAGGGAAGACCCGGCCAGAGTTGCAGAGGTTTCATCCTCTCGTCGACGACTTCATCCCCACAATTGAAGGAGAGGACGGCATCTGCTACACCCACCCGCAGAAGCTTCCTGGTACTAAATAATTAACATCTTAGCTAATTAATCTCATTTTGAAAATTCAATTTATATGCAAGATTTTAAGCTCTGAAGTTAATTATCGATCAATTTAATCTCAATCTTCTTGTTTTTTGAGAGAAGCTATTTAGAAATTATATATCTTATTCGTTAATTATATATATATACATGGACATATAATAAGTTACAACTGATCAACACTTGAAATAAAATTTGATAAATTAAATGATCAGAAGAGAAAATTGTGGTATGTATTAGTACATGTTTTTTACAATATGTAAATTTGAATTGGATATTAATTCTTGAGTTCACCAACCTTAATTCTATTAATTTAGTACGTTCACTTGGTTAATTACAGACATGTGGCTTGGCGCAATAAATAAGTAAATCAATTACTCAATGGGGTGTCATAATTTATGACAATATGTAGGGTTTCTCTGTTACTTAGAAAAAAAAAATAGGTTTTGGAGTGGATTTATAAGTTACGTCTTAGAAGTTAGAACATAATTAATTAACGTAAAGAAATGAGAAGTATGAGTGATGTTTTCTCTTGTTTACATATATCATCCACTTTATTAATAATCAATTTGTTTTGATTGATTCTAAAGTGAATCTCATCCATGAAAAAAATAGAGATATTGAGCTAATTAACGATTTAATGTGTGCATGTGCCGCAACCTATATATATCTATAAAAGGGGTGAGCAGGGATGGCATTGTCCGTCACTTCTTCCACCGGCCGTCCAAGGCCTACACCACCGGCACTAGGAAGCGCAGAAAAGTCCTCAACGACCAGCACGGCTGCGAGACACGGTGGCACAAGACCGGAAAGACCCGGCCGGTACTCGTCGGCGGCAATCTGAAGGGGTACAAGAAGATCCTCGTCCTCTACACCAACTACGGCAAGCAACGGAAGCCGGAGAAGACCAACTGGGTGATGCACCAGTACCACTTGGGCTCCGAGGAGGAAGAGAAGGAAGGGGAGCTCGTCGTGTCCAAGGTCTTCTATCAAACACAACCGAGGCAATGCGGAGCGGGCGGAGCCAATAGATCTCATGCTCTGTTTCAAACAAGCAGCCTCAGTTCTGCAGGGGATGATCGTGGCAGCGGCATCAGTAATAATATTTGCTGCAATTCTTCTGTTATTGGATCTTACAACCAGAGAAGAAGGGAAGAAAATGGTCCGACGCACCTGGTGCCTAAGTTTTCAGTGCATTCCAGTAGTGACCCTTCTCGCCTTCCTTGAATTGTTAACTGTCAGTATGTTGGTGATGCATGGACATCGGCATCGAGTACAAGTCTTTCATTTGTTGTCTGATTCTGAACATGTTCAAGGCTTTATTTTCAGCCCAATGGTTAGGCCCTATTTGAAACCGTGATTCTTTTTTGGACTGTCAGGATTTCAACTCTTAATTACTTTGCAATCGATAGCTGAGAATTAGCTAGTAAGCAGTAATTAAATATGCCAATTCTTCTTCCATTTGCAAACACTGTTCTCCGGAGAATTCTAGCTGGCTAAAATTACACTGATGATCATGTCTAGAAGTTGGAAAGATGACGCATTGGATATATGATTGTGAAGTTAATTGAACGAAGATTTTAGATTGAAACAAGGGTCATGAACGGGAGTAAAAATCTTTTTTGCGCACACTCGAGAGAGTAGATAAATGTCAGTACCAAAAATTAAGGAAGGAGTCCCTTGCCATCGGAAAGAACCTCCGATCCTTTATATATCTTTTTTAATAATCTCCGCAATCATGAGGTGACAGAAAATATTGGATGTTAGAAGTTATGGAGTAAGGAAATATGTATTATGGGAGACGTATAGTCACTGTCCGATAAATCTTCCATTACCCATGCGTACCCTTTTTATAATTAACATCATTAATGAAGCGGTTGAAGGAATATGCTATTATAAAATGTCGGCTAATAGAAAATGTAGAGTCACATTCGAGGAAGGTTCTATTAAATGACCATGTAATAACAGAATAATATACTCTGATAAGCGGTTGTTATTTTTTGAAAAACTATCGTGATTCTCTGACAATGTGGTCCTCCGAAGATATCTCGGCTAGATATTTAGCCGGTCGGGTGTATATATAAGAGTATAATATTGAGTATGGTAGGAAGTTCGGCCCTTAACATCGCTCAGATAGATATTGTGTAATGCTGGAGATTTGATTATGAATGAGAAGTCAAGTTCCCTAGGTTTGGACGATTTTTAAAATCGACTGACCATATACAAGGATACTTGTTTTTGAAAAAATAGAAAACGGAGTCCCGAGAGGCCCAACTGGTATTTTTAGCCGATCATTCTTGTACTGAGAGGCTTATCCCTGAAGTGACATTTGAGCTCTGGAAATTCGATCAGATTTCTTTTGAGATTTGCCTTGTATGTTTGATCGACGAAGATAAGGATACTGAGCCATGTAACTCTAGTCAATTGTGTATCCAGTCGCCCATATACAGGAGGACGGGAGAATAAATAGTGAAGGCTCATATGTTTGATTGGTTGCCAGATCAACTCACTATATACTAGGCACCCAGAGTGAGACGTTAAATCCTCGGGTCATGTTCGAATATTATTCCAAGACAGTCTTATGGTCGGTTGGGGCTTTCTTAAAATCAGATGGATGATGACTGGTCGAGTATATACTAGGTGTCTTACTATAAACGGGAAACACTAGACTCCTTTGGTCTGACCGACCTTTTGACCGACGGCCCTTCTATTAAGGGCTTTAGCACTGGACGAAGAACCTGTTGGTGCGGGTAGCACTAACGGTCTAACCCAGGTTTTGATGAATGACAAATAGGTTAAGTTAGTTGTGTTGTTGTCTGACACTTTGATCGAGTGTGCAGGAGAAGTCCAGACAGGTCGACGGGCTGACCAGATGTCTGGCACGAAGTCCAGCTAGGTCGACAGGCTGACCGGATAGCTGGCGAGAAGTCCAAGCGGGTCGACGGGCTGACCGGACGCTTGGCAAGAAGTCCAGCTAGGTCGACGGGCTGACCGGATAGCTGGCAAGAAGTCCAGACGGGTCGACGGGCTGACCGGACGTCTGGCAGGTAAGTAAGGTAAGTCACTGGAGGGTAGTGACTGCGAGGACGCATTCCCGGGAAGGGAACATTAGGCGTCGATCCGGCTTAGATCCATTTCGGATATCTAAGTCGAGATCGTGACTAGATTCCGGTCTCGGAAAGATGGAATCTAAGTCATACTCTTGATGCTAATTTTTATTACTTAGCGTATCTGTAAAAATGTGCTAACAAACTGTGCTGCAGGGTTTATTTGTCTCGGACTAACACTGCTTGCGGTGAGGTCCGGCGCCAAGTCCGGCGCTGAGTCCGGCGCCGGAAGGGATCCAGCGCCGAGGCAAATTTTATCCCGTGACGACGCTGACACTTGGAGCATGCTGGTTGGGAGTGTTACGTCACATTCCAGCGCCGGAAGGGATCCAGCGCCGAACAAGATATAAAAGAAGCCCTGTGCAGAGCTTCAATATATCGGTCGAGAACTCGAGTCCAATCACTTTGCTGCTCTGCGCTCCAACAACGTTCACAAAGCTCCGACGACTCACTCCGGCTCTCTTTTTAATTCATTGTTTGTCGGTTAGCTTTGTTTTCTTTCTTTTCATTAGCAATATTTGCACGTAAATTGTAATTATCCGAATTGCTAGTGAATTGCCCAACGAAAGTACTCAAGGAGTACGGACCTTCGAGTAGGAGTCGTCACAGGCTCCGAACGAAGTAAAAATCAACAGTGTTCATCTCTTTACTTCTTTACTTTTCCGCTGCGTCTTAACTCGATATTTTCGAATCGATATTCACCCCCCCTTTATCGAATCTAACGGTCTTACAAGTGGTATCAGAGTGGGTACCGCTCTGATTTGGTGCAACCACCAATCAGACAGGGGGTGAAATCATTTTTTTTAACAATTCCAAACTGATATTATTATCTTTTTGGAAGATTTTTTCTCGTTGCATTTAAAATCTAAATTGGTACAAACTTAGAGTTTCTATTTCTCCCGCACTGCTAATCCAAGACGAAGTCTTGGGATTTTTTTTCCCAGTTAATTTAGTGTGTGCAGGATAAGATGTCTCAACAAGAAGGCTTCAGCACAGTACGTCCTCCCCTATTCAACGGGGATGACTTTTCGTACTGGAAGAGGAGAATGGAGGTCTACATGAAGACAGACTACGACCAATGGATGAGCGTCACAAGGGCTTACAAAATTCCAGTAGACAACTCCGGGAACATAGTAGACCCTGAAGACTGGACAAATGATATAAAGAAAAAGGCATCAATTGAAAACAAAGCCATCAATACTCTACACTGCGGACTAACACGAGAAGAACTGAACCGGGTCGGACCGCATCAAAACGCTAAGGAGCTTTGGGATAAACTGATCGAGCTGCACGAAGGAACAAGCGACGCGAAGGTAACAAAAAGAGATTTGTTGTTAAATAAAATTTTTAATATAAAAATGCAGGAAGGAGAAACGGCAAGTCAGCTCCACGCGAGGGTCAAAGATATCCTCAACGGTCTCTACGCGATAGGCCACCAAATGGAGAACCGAGACTTAATCAGGTACGCGTTAAACGCCTTTCCGCGAAACAATTTGTGGGCATCAATCGTAGATGCCTACAAAATTTCAAAAAATTTATCTAAATTAAAATTGGATGAACTCTTTTGTGAATTAGAACTTCATGAGCAAACTAACGCCGGGGTCGAGAAAGGTGTAGCCTTATTTGCAGGTTCCTCTAAAGAAAAGAAGAACAAGCCCGAATCTGAAGAAGATTCCGATCAAGACTCTGAAGACGAAGAACACCTGGTGAACCTGGTAAGGAAAATATTCACCAGGAAAAAGAGAAGCTTCAGCAAACAGGATCTTCAGAAGATCAGTTCGCCAGCCGACTCAAGAAATGTCACATGTTTCGGATGTAACAAAAAGGGGCACTACAAGAACTTGACAAACCAAAGTCAACAAAGAAGAAAGCCCTCAAAGTAACATAGGACGATTCCTCCTCAGACGAATCGGAAGGAGAAAGGCAAAAGCACCAAAGTCACCTCGCGCTGATGGCTCGCGAAGCTGAAACAGAAGACGAATCAGAGGAATCGGAAGATGGGTCCGAACCCGAATCGAGCCACGAGTCCGCACTCGTTTCCGAAGGTTCCGAAGAGGTATACCTAAACTTAAATCGTAAATTCTTTAGAATTATCTCGTGTTTAAATAAAAAATTAGTTAAATTGGAAAATAAAAATAAATCGCTTCTTGAGGAAAATCAAAACCTCAAGGAACAATTAAAAAATTCGAATCCAACTCAAGATCGAACACTTGAGGAGGAGAATTTATCATTAAAAAATGAAATTAATAAGTTAAAAGAATTGTTGGAAAAATTCACAACAAGATCTAAAAATTTAGATTTAATTCTAAATAACCAAAAGGCATGCTATAATAAAACCGGACTTGGATATAAGTCAAACTCAAACAAAACCTTTAAATCATTATTAACCCAACACAAAGCAACTAAACAAGCTTGGGTCCCGAAAGCGTGCTTAACCACGCAAGTAGGACTTAATCAATTCTATATACCTAAAGATAAAATACATTGTATAAACTTGAATAAATCAGATCAAAAACTAAAATCTAAATTAAAATCAAAATTCAAAACTCAACAAAATTTAGATTATCACCAAGTTGATTATAACTATAAAAAGAATCGACACAAACCCAAAATCTAAATTAATGACCAATAATTCAGGGGGAGGCTCCAAAACTAACCTACCCGACAGGGTAACCCAAAACAAACTAACCCGGCAGGGTAATTAGGATTAGTTAAAGAGAGACCAAGTTTAACTTAACTCATGGTACTGGTGAAGTTTTTGGATGATAGTACGTTAGGGAAGCTTGGGCATCGCATGTCTAGAAAGATATGGCTTCGATCTGGTGCATTTGGCCAAGTGGAACTGACCGAAGCTACCCTTAAACGAATCCTAACCAGTTAGACCAAGATTTAGTACTAAGTTCCGTGGATAGGACTATTCGGAAAACTTCGAAAGGTTGGTTACTTCTAATGATGTCCATGTGACTCACCAAGCTTAGAAATTTATCCGAAGAATGCCTATTTGTGGAAACCAAAACTAAATCTGAATCTAACACACGTTAAACCAAAACTCCATAATTAAAAATCTAATTTCATCTCACAAAATCATAGGATTCCCTGATTGATAATATAGATCGGGTGAGATGAATAAGGGTTAAAAATTATTTTCAAAATTTTAACTTAAAAAATTATTTTCAAAATTTTAATTTTAAACTTAAAAATTATTTTCAAAATTTTAACTTTTAAATTAATTTCAAAATTTTAAAACTTAATTTCAAAACTTTAATTTTAAAACTTAAATTAATTTAAAAAAAAAAAATTGATTGATTAAAAAGTGATAAACTAAGACTAACATAAAAATCCTACTTGTTGTAGGAAACCAAGTGGATTTTGGACAGTGGTTGCTCCAAACATATGACTGGAGATCACACCAAGTTCACTCAATTAACCTACAAAAGCCTAGGAACAGTTGCCTTTGGAAACAACGGTAAACTCAAGGTAATTGGTATAGGTAATATTGAATTAAAAATAGATTTCATAATTTCAAATGTTCTACTTGTTGAAAATTTTAAATACAATCTTCTGAGTATAAGTCAATTGTGTGACACTAGGTATAAGGTAAAATTTCTATCCTCAGAATGTTTGATCAAACACGTAGATAATCCAACTATAAGCCTAAAAGGCTTTAGAAAAGACAATATCTATGCCATCAACTTAACCACCTCTTCAGTCAAGTGTTATTTAACGCAAAAAGAAGAAACCTGGTTATGGCACAGAAGAATGTCACACACACATTTCAGAAACATAAGTAAATTAAATGGTCTAGTTAGAGGCTTACCAAAATTACCTAACTTAGATTCAACAATATGTAATGCTTGTCAACAAGGCAAACAAACAAAATCTACCCATAAACCAATTAATGAATCCCAAACCAACTCAGTCCTAGAACTTTTACACTTAGATTTATTTGACTCCCATGGGGTCAAATCAATAAATGGAAGTCTATACTGTTTAGTTATAATAGATGACTATTCTAGGTTCACTTGGGTCAAATTCTTAAAAAATAAAGATGAAACCTTTGAAATTTTTACAAATTTCTGCAAACAAATTGAAAATGAAAAAGGCATAAAAATTAAAAGAATCAGAAGTGATAATGGAGGAGAATTTAAAAATCATAATTTTGATAAATTTTGCCTTGAAAATGGCTACCATCATGAATTTTCTTGCCCTAAAACTCCCCAACAAAATGGAATTGTAGAAAGGAAAAATAGAACCTTACTTGAAGCATCTAGAACTATGCTAAATGAATACAACTTACCTAAATATTTTTGGGCAGAAGCTGTTAGTACAGCCTGCTATGTACAAAACCGAACAATACTAAACAAAAAACACAATAAAACATTTTTTGAAATATTTTACAACAAACAACCTAATATAAAATACTTTAAGGTATTTGGTTGCCCAGCCTTTATCCTAAATACTAGAGAACACTTAGGCAAATTCACTTCCAAAATAGAAAATGGAATTTTTCTAGGTTACTCTCTGAATAGCAGAGGCTACAGAATTTATAATAAAGTCACTTTAAGAATTGAGGAAACCACCAATGTAAAATTCAAAGAATCCAATCAAAACCTAGAACAAGCCCAACCTCAACCAGTTGACTCTGCTCACGAACATATCAATTCTGAGGGAACAAGCCAAACCCAAAATCATGAAGAGGAAGAACAACTACAAGAAAGTCAACCTCCTAGAACCATAAGAGTCAACCCAAACCATCCTACTAATCAAATAATTGGTGACCCAGACCTGAGGGTCCAAACTAGATCATCTTTCAGAAACCTAAGTCAAATCTCGTTAATCTCAAATATTGAACCCAAAACTGTAGCTGAATCTCTACTTGACCCAGACTGGGTCATAGCTATGCAAGAAGAATTAGCTCAATTTGAGCGCAATGAAGTTTGGGACCTAGTACCTCCACCTAACGATAAGAAAATAATAGAAACCAAATGGGTATTTAGAAACAAGTTAAGTGAAACTGGAGAAATTACTAGGAACAAGGCCAGGTTAGTTGCCAAAGGGTTCAGTCAAGTTGAAGGACTTGACTACGATGAAACTTATGCCCCGGTAGCTAGACTAGAGTCCATTAGAATGTTACTAAGCTATGCAGCCCATAAAGGATTCAAACTATACCAAATGGATGTCAAGTCTGCCTTTCTTAATGGATTAATAAAAGAAGAAGTTTATGTAGGTCAGCCATCTGGTTTTGAAAGCCTAGAACACCCTGATTATGTCTACAAATTAAAAAAGGCATTATATGGACTTAAACAGGCACCTAGGGCATGGTATGGAAGACTAACCTCTTACTTAACCTCTAAAGCGTTCAACCAAGGTCAAATTGACCCAACACTATTTGTGAAATCAATAAAAGAGGATATTTTTATAGCTCAAATTTATGTAGATGATATCATCTTTGGTTCAACAAACTCAGAGTTTTTAAACGAATTTACAAACCTAATGGAACACGAATTCGAAATGAGTCTGGTAGGAAAATTAACTTATTTTCTAGGGTTACAAGTCAAACAAACAAATGAAGGAAATTATATTTATCAACAAAAATATACTAAGGAATTACTTAGAAAATTTGGAATGGAAAATACTAAAGAAATAAAAACACCTATGGCCGTAAACACAATCCTAGATGATGATCCTAATGGAAAATCAGTAGACTTAAAACATTATCGGAGCGCAATAGGTAGTCTACTTTACCTAACTGCAAGCCGACCTGACATTTTATTTGCAGTTAGTATGTGTGCTCGATACCAAACCTGTGCTAAAGAATCTCATTTGACTCAAGTCAAAAGAATCTTTAGATACCTCAAGGGAACCACAAATGTAGGAATTTGGTATCCTAGGACCAACAACTTTGAATTAATAGGATATTCTGACTCAGATTATGCCGGATGCAAATTAGACCGCAAAAGCACAAGTGGTGGATGCCAACTACTTGGTCCATCCCTTGTTAGCTGGTTTAGTAGAAAGCAACACTGTGTTGCACTATCTACAACTGAGTCAGAATACATAGCTATAGGCGAGTGTGTTGCACAAATATTATGGATGATGCATACTCTAAAAGATTTCAACTTAAATATCACAAATGTAAAAGTATTAATTGATAATATAAGTTCGATTAACTTAACCAAGAATCCTGTACATCATTCAAGAACCAAACATATTGAAGTTAGACATCACTTCATCAGGGATCATGTTACTAAAGGTGATATTGAACTCAAGTACATTGAGTCTAAATCAAATTTAGCTGACATTTTTACAAAACCACTCCCTGAGAGTGAATTTAGCAACTTACGACGATAATTAGGGATGTGCTCAATAGACTAGGAAATTTCAAAAATACTTTCAAAAATAGTTTTATCAAATTATAGGTTAAACTTGTTTGTTTTCAAACTTTCCATTTTTAGACTTTCAAAAACAATTTTGGCCTTAGACTAGTTTTACATCCTTAGAAAGCATGTACCCATAGGACTAGTCTTTGAGCATCTCACCAACACCCTAGGGTTACCTTGCTTGTGTTTGACAAACATAGAAAGGGGTGAGATGCATAGGCCAACTGTCTAGACTTAAGATGCTTATTTCAGTGCATCAGCATAAGTCTGGACGTTAAATACAATTCAGATATTAATCAGATTAAAGTTCATCAGTCAAGTCAAACACTGACTGATCATAATTAACTTAATCTGACTAACCAAGTGAAAGCTACTATCTTCTGATAATTAGTTAGTACCTAATTGGTTAGACAGCTGGTAAGAGTTAAGTATCAGGTTTAGGGGGAGGAATTAATTAAAAATTTCCCTTTATATAAAATATTTTAAATTTTGTTTGAAAAATGTTTTCTTAAAAATTTCTTAAACCTACTTTTGAAAACTAACTCTTATAAAACTAAGTTGTTGTTAAGAATTGGGTTTTACTTTTTATTGAAAATTGATTTTGAAAATTAAATTTAACTTAGTTTTGAAAATTGTTGAAATTAGAATTTTCAAAACTTAAGTTTACAAACTAAGCTTCTCAAAATCATTTTCCTTAATTTTGAAAATCAAAGTTTAAAAATCAATCTTCAAAATCAACTTACTTAAAATTGTGAAATTTTTTACAAAAATTTGAAAGATTTTGAATCTAATACTTTTAAACTTTGAAAATTTGATTTTGGAAAACAAATTTTATCAAAACATTCTAAAGATTTAAA
Source organism: Zingiber officinale (assembly GCF_018446385.1). Taxonomy (NCBI): domain Eukaryota; kingdom Viridiplantae; phylum Streptophyta; class Magnoliopsida; order Zingiberales; family Zingiberaceae; genus Zingiber; species Zingiber officinale. The sequence continues at coordinate 812,541 of NC_056004.1, forward strand.
TTTAATTTAACCTTACTTTGAAAATGTTCCTGAATCTAGTTCTTAAAATTTGATTTTACTTAGTTTTGACAATTTGATTTGAAGGTTAAATTTTACAAAAATTATTTTACAAACTAAGCTTCTCAAAAACATTTTCCTTGATTTTGAAATTTGAATCTTTTACAAACTTAATGTTGAAAAATAAATTTCAATTAGTTTTGAAAAATAGATTTTTCAAACTTAGTTTTGAAATTTTGGTTTTGAAAACTTATGTTTGAAAAGCGTTTCAAAGTTGAAACTTGTTTTGAAAATTTAATCTTGAAATTTAGACCTTATACACTTATGTTTGAAAATTAAACTTAAAAGTTTTCAAATCTTTATACTCCCCCCAGTCAACTTGATCTTTTCTTGGATTTAAAAATTGTACTTTTGTCCTTGAATCATGAACCAAACTCAGTTATTTTTCAAGATTAAGTGTTATTGTTTTAAGTAACTCTACACTATGATTGTTTACCCTTGTTTTTTGATGAATGCCAAAGGGGGAGAAGGGTTAGGTGGTTAAGTTAGCTAAACCAATTTGAAAACACAAACTAACTTTAAAACCACACAAATGCATGTTGTTTCGTACATATGCTTTCACTAACTTAACCAGGTTGTCATTCCATCAAAAAGGGGGAGATTGTTGGTGCGGGTAGCACTAACGGTCTAACCCAGGTTTTGATGAATGACAAATAGGTTAAGTTAGTTGTGTTGTTGTCTGACACTTTGATCGAGTGTGCAGGAGAAGTCCAGACAGGTCGACGGGCTGACCAGATGTCTGGCACGAAGTCCAGCTAGGTCGACGGGCTACCGGATAGCTGGCGAGAAGTCCAAGGGCGAGAAGTCCAGCTAGGTCGACAGGCTGACTGGATAGCTGGCGAGAAGTCCAGACGGGTCGAAGGGCTGACCGGACGTCTGGCAGGTAAGTAAGGTAAGTCACGGAGGGAGTGATTGCGAGGACGCATTCCCGGGAAGGGAACATTAGGCGTCGATCCGGCTTAGATCCATTTCGGATATCTAAGTCGAGATCGTGACTAGATTCCGATCTCGGAAAGATGGAATCTAAGTCATACTCTGTGATGCTAATTTTTATTTCTTATATTAAACTTATAAAATGTGCTAACACTTTATTTCGCAGGGTTTATTTGCCTCGGACTAACCTTGTTTTGCAGGAAAGTTGGTCGCTGGAAAAAGGTTGTCCGGGCGCTGCTGGTTGGGAGTGTTACGTCACATTCCAGGCGCCCGGAAGGGATCCAGGCGCCCGGAACAGCATATAAAAGAAGCCCCAAGCAGGAACTTCAATATATCAGTCTTCTGAGAACTCTGAGTCCAATCACTCTGCTGCTCTGCGCTCCAACAACGTTCACAAAGCTCCGACGACTCACTCCGGCTCTTTTTTTAATTCATTGTTTGTCGGTTAGCTTTGTTTTCTTTCTTTTCATTAGCAATATTTGCACGTAAATTGTAATTATCCGAATTGCTAGTGAATTGCCCAACGAAAGTACTCAAGGAGTACGGGCCTTCGAGTAGGAGTCGTTACAGGCTCCGAACGAAGTAAAAATCAACAGTGTTCATCTCTTTACTTCTTTACTTTTCCGCTGCGTCTTAACTCGATATTTTCGAATCGATATTCATCCCCCCTCTATCGAATCTAACGGTCTTACAGAACCAAGCATTGTTACGAGAGGTCTCCTGGCTGTCTCTCTTTGATTTGAACCACTATCTCATCTTAACTTTGACTGACTTTGATTGTTATATCTTTTTAATTTTGACTCTCATATCATATCGTACGTGGACCGGGTCCATTCGTAATTGTCCATATCAACCTAAATGCTGTAATAAATGATTTGTTTAACTATGTATGTTGCCTTTTAAATCAGCTTAGAGAGTTATAACTATGTAATAAAATTAAGGTGCCAGATATCACACTTGGACGGTCTTAAATTTTAAAAAAAACATTTTTGAGCCGTAAATCATCTCTCCAGATAATTTATAAATTAACTTGCTAATTAGACTGGAGCGTAGAGTAAAAAAATGACTGAAAAACCAAACAAAATTGGTTGGAGAAAATGCCCAAACGATACTCATTGTTCATCATTGCTGTTAGAAAATTGTCATTAATTATTTAACGGAATCAAACGAAGACAAGAAAACTTGCAGAGCCACATCGACGTCGACAAATGTCCATCTTTAAGAGATGCGTGCCCCATGTTTATCGTTCCCCAGTGGTGTCACTGCTTTATATATTTTAGTGAGTTCAGTTGTACTAAAAGAAGAGCATGATCCTCATGGATTAGGATTATCTCGTTAATAATTAATCTAATCAATATATATATCGTTCTTTAATTAAGCAGCAGCATTAAAAGATAAAAAAACGTGACAAAAATTAGCTTGATCACAGAATTCCTGTTTCCACGTTGCGCATGCAGTTGGTGGCTAACAGAGACAATCCTGTAACACCGTTCTTATTTATAACTTTGATAATTAAGGAGGTACATGAAAGAGAAACCGAGGGGGAAAACAAATGAACTGAGAAGATATTTCTGGTCGTCTTTGTTTTCCATCAATGTAATTCATAATTTCGATGGATGGCTTAGAAAGAATAGGCAAGGTAGTGACGGGGACATGAACTTTACCTACATAAGCGTGCAAGTGCCGTCCTTGTGCTACACCAAAATCATTGGGCTTCACCCCACTGCTCAACTAGGGCGGCTCCTCCACTTTCTACTTGTCTGTCATCATTTCATTCTTTGCTGGTGATTTTTCTCTAATCAACCAAGGACAGACTAGGCAGCCATCATCATCCCAGCTATCTATCTTCATCCATTTAATAATGCAATTGGGTGGACAAGAGGATTCGCTTTATCATCTATCTTCCTCCTCCATTTTCTTTGTAAAATTTGAAATTTAAATCTTGAAAATGTCTATCTTCCTCCTCCATTTTCTATTTTTCTGGTTTTCATGTTCAGATTTTTGAAGTAAAAGTTAAAACCGACGAGTTTGTGTGTCAGGAAAGAGAGAGCGGTTTATCCGGGGGGGGGGGGGGGGCTTCGCTTTGTGCCGTGGGACGCCACCAACCTTAACGTTACAAAGGCAGTGCGAAGAGCCTTGTTGCATAGTGCATTGATTGGATCGAGAGATCGAGAGAGACGTACTTAAATTTCTGGTTCCTCACCGTTCACTGCCCCACCACGTGAGCCTCTGTGTTCAGGGCCCGATACCACTGTAGTTGTTTGGAGGAATCCTTTAACGTACCCAAAATCTCGCCTGGCCGGGCTACTTTTCAACCCATTTTTCACTAAGTTGTTTTATTTTTTATTTTTATAAAGCAAGCACGGAGGATCTAGCAATTTAACATTCTAGATTTGTGAGTAAATAGTTGGCATTTTGGGAGGCTGCATGAGGACCGACTTTTTAACAAGTTATTTCTGAATTTTAAAAACTTGGAATTGTTTTCAAACTGTAGAGTATTAAGTACAGTCTCTCAAGCTTATCGACGGCACCGCCGTTGATGCAGACAGAAGGGCCGCAGTGGCTTGGCTCCGACCGCTGCAAGAGGAAGCAGGTATCGAGCAATGTAAAGTTTTTCCACTCGGAAGCTGCTTTAGGGATTGGGACGGGGCTTTATGCCCTGTGCTCTTCCAATTTCCATGCTTGTCTCGACGAGAAGGTCGCATGCCACATGGGGGCGGCCCAGCGCGTTAAAATCCCAACAATGCCAACCAATTGCACAAGTAGTCTTTATCCTCGCGCACAGCCACAGCCACAGCTGAGCTTGAGCTGGTCCCTATCGCCCAGCAGCGGCAGCAGTAGAGCGAGCGAATCATCCACGCCCAAACAATTCTCTAAAGATGGAGGCGGGGCCGAACTCTGTGAGTTTTGCTGTGCGATGCAAAGCAGAGGAGAGTGGGGTGGCGAGCACCAGAATCGAGCAAAATAATAATATACACAGCGCCCGGAGGAAAGCAGAAGGGTTCTTACGTCTTGTCGACTGATGTAGCACGGGGAGAAAACAAAAGCGTCGGAGAGAGAAAAGGTGGAGGAGCTTTCAATGCGAAAATTGAGATGGGTAAATGCATAAGAGGTCGCTGTCGGGGCCGCTGAGCAGAACAGGGGCAGTGAAGCCCAGTAAAAGCGCCCCCCGGCAGCGCTGCTCGTCTCTGACCTCACCACCTCTGTCCGCAACATCTGCGATATCAGCACTGTTCCATGGATAAAAGCGAGGAGAAAGCGATCAGAGTCCTCCGCCCTCTTCGCTCTCAACCACTGTTCCCCATTTGATTCAGGCATTGACGCGGAGCCAGTGCCCAGGGGCAGCTACCAACGACAAACGCAAAACAACACAACAGCAAGCATCTTAGACCGGGAGATGGATTAAAGACGGAGGGAGGGAGGGAGGAGAGGAGCGTGTTGATCGTTGGAGGGGGACGGCGGTGAGATAGTTAAGGGGGTCGGGCCTGTTACAGGGAGGGAGGGAGTACGGTGGGGGCGTGGTTGGGGCGTCGCTTTTGACTCGTTTTCTTTTGGCAAAGCTTATGTATAATGTTTAGGGAGCCCCGAGAAAGAGGGGGAGTGGGAAGAAAGTGAGAAAAAGAAAAGCTAAAGTCTTTGGTCTTTAGCACTTATATCTATCTGCTGCTTCTGCGGCTCACTGGTCTTTTGCTCTGCTCCCTCTGCTGCTCGTCTCCCGCCTCCAACGCTCGCTTGTCTTCTTTGGTCCTTCGATCTTTTAGGCCCCTTCACCAGCCTCCCCACTATGGCCGTCATGCGTCTCGTCATCATCCCTGTGTCCTCGCTGCTTCCTCCCTAATCTACGCCTCCTCCCGAGTCCGTTACCTATCGTCGCTTCCGCTGCCGTTTGGTTCTTGCTTCCTGTTTCACGGATTTCAGACAGCATGGACATCGATCTGAATACCATAGAGGAGGAGGAGGAGGAGGAGGAGCCTGAGCGGTTGACAGTGCTCGGTGCTGCCCCTGCGGCGGCGGATGCGCCTCAGGCGGTGTCGGTGTGCCTAGAGCTCTGGCATGCGTGCGCGGGGCCCCGGATATGGCTGCCCAAAAAGGGGAGCTTGTTGGTGTACCTTCCGCAGGGGCATCTGGAGTACCTGGGGTTCAGTGGCGTTGATTGCGACGGAGGGAGATGGGGAGCCTGCCGCTTCGATGTGCCACCGCATGTGTTCTGCCGTGTGATGGATGTTAATCTCCATGTATGTTCATCTGCCCTCTGCTTTATTCCATTCAGTTCTAGGGTTTTAAATGTGAGATCTTTCTTGTCACACTATGCCTTTGACCCAGGCCGACGTGGGCACTGATGAAGTTTTTGCCCGGCTCTCTCTTGTCTCCGAAAGCGAGGTTAGTCTCCTCATTCCCGTTTGGCACTTTGTCATGGTATTGCTTTCAATTTTGATGTTGTTACCTATTTTTGGCTTAGGAATCGGAAGGAAGAGTGGACAAGGGCGAGACTGAAGGAGAAGAGGGATACGAGGATGGTGAATTCATGAGCAGGTCATCGACGCCTCATATGTTCTGTAAGACTCTGACTGCTTCTGACACCAGCACCCACGGCGGGTTCTCTGTCCCTCGTCGAGCTGCTGAGGACTGTTTTCCTCCCCTGGTAATTGGACGTTTTACACATGTTCTATTTCTAGTTAGATTCTCTATTTTTAAATATTTGCCTCCTTTGTACTGTGCCTACTTCTTGATTTGAAAACCATTATTTCAACCTTATGAATTTGCTGCTTCTACTCTTCTAATAGGACTATAAGCAGCAGCGACCTTCGCAAGAGCTTACTGCAAAAGATTTGCATGGAACAGAGTGGAGGTTTCGCCATATCTACAGAGGTATGTTGGACAATGTTACAGCCTAAGTTATATTACTTATTTCTCCCTGATTCCTATAAAAAAAGTATCTCAATTTCCTAGACAAATTTTAAAAATGTACCCCAATTTCACCATAGCTAGAGCGGAAACAAAAACTAAGAGAAGAGAAACACTTGAATTTCCGAAAGGTCCTTAATTTGACTGAAGTTATTAAGCCTAAAAGGGGGAGTTATTTCTAGTGGGCAGTGTGTTATATTAACATGAACACTTAAAATCAACTTTATTACTAAGAAAATGCTAGATCATAAAATTGTGCTTTGTTGTTGATCAGAAACTGTCACCAAAATCTTCTTAAGCAACTGGATCTTGATCATATTCTTTAATATTCCATCAACTTTTATGAGAAATCTTAATTCTTCAACGTTTGTTCCAAATCTTTAATATTCCATCAGCTTTTATGATCAAACAATATCAACAAAGAAAGTACTGATATTTGATGATAAGTATATATATGAAACCTCAAGTTATTGTTATAATAAAGTAGATGTGTAAATATATCAAGAAGTCACAAAATGCTGTTACAATATGTATCACGTTTAAAAACTTGGACATCTATGACATCAAGCAGGTTCCATGAACGACCTATATGACAAAGATCAAGATTTTGTAGAAACTCAAAACGTTGTTAAATTATTTTCATATGTGCCATAATGTTCTGCAAAATTTCTAAATTTACCACAACAAAAATTAATAAAGTTGAAGCAAAATTATTGACACAAAATCTTCCACAAACGACTTATCACATTGTTTTCTTATCTTCCGTGAAGGGAAGTGGTTTATTTGCTCAGGTTATGTGTTATATTATATCTTCAATGGCAGGCTATCATCCAAAATTAAATACTGCAGATTCATGATCCATTGTTCTTATTTTTGCAAGTTTTATCAGTATGCTTATTATCCAAGCATTTTTTTTTTTTTTTTGCAAAATTCTTAATAATTAGTTTGCATGATGAATAATCTGTAACAAATTGGATGTTGGATTTAGATTTTTTAGTAAATCATTCAGTTTTAATTTAGATATTATATAGCATGGTGATGGTTGCTTCATATATTTGAACTTTAGGCCAACCTCGTCGACACCTTCTTACAACCGGATGGAGTGCATTTGTCAATAGGAAGAGGCTTATTTCAGGCGATGCAGTGTTCTTTCTTCGGTAGTCATTATTAGAATACTGCAATTTAATGAACATGTGCCTGACCCTACCCTATAGAATTGTGATTCCTTTTGCCCTTTTAATGCATATAGAGGTGATGACGGGGTGCTCAGATTGGGTGTTAGGCGAGCAGCTCAGTCCAAAGGCTGTATTCCAGTTCCTGAACATCAAAATCCTGACGTGGCTTTAACTACATTGGCGGTTGTTTCTAATGCTGTGTCTATGAAAAAGGTTTTCTATATAAATTATAACCCAAGGTAACTCAAGTTGGCAGTTGAATTAGTTTTTTGCAGATTTTTTATTCATGCATGGACAATGGACATGCTGAAAATTATTTACCTACATGATGTGATAGAGAGTAAAAGTTGAAACATACATGATGCCATGTAAGTGATTGTCAATATTTGGGTGGTGATTGCTGAAGAGCCAGAGTGGTTTAATTTGAGTTGGATCTCTGTGTTTCTGTTGTGTTAACAAGATTTTGTCACGAGATGGAATCTTATAGTATAAATTGGTCCTACAAATGCCATATTTTTTATTCATCACATTCAAGTAATGTGCTATTCTTTGCCCTGACATTCAACATGATATGTATTATTTATATCAATTGAAGTTAATGTAGTAGACTACTCAAGATAAATGAACACACTTATGATAATGCCTTATTTGTTTTAAATCTTGGTTACTTTTGTGGCATTTCAATTTAGTCCCACATTGAAAGTTGTGTCCTAATTGAGAGATATCATTACTTTTAGATTAGTCAACTACCTAAGTTGAATTTTATTTATTTTTATTGTAGTTTAGCTTAATAAGTTAAGCAATACCTTTTCTTATCGAGTAGGTCACAACAAATGATGCTAGAGAGAAGATCCAATCCGATAGGACAACACTACTTCGAATCGGGAAAATTCCGGGTTCAGTCCCAAATGTTTGGGGTACTTTCCCGGTTCAGTCCTAATTGTTTTAACATTCCCGGTTGCATCCCAAATGTTTTTAAAATATTCCCGGTCCAGTCCTAATTGTTTTAACGTTCCCGGTTGCATCCTAAATGTTTTTAAGGATGGCTGATGGCTAAAATAGATTCAATCCTTATTACCTGATATACTTGCGTGGTTCATTGTTGGGGTTGTTTGACAGAGGAATAAAATAATTGCTAAGTTTAGGACTTGGTTTAGGTTGTGTTTCCTATGGCAAATGGACCAGCGGAAGCAATTTGTGCATGGTTTTGATTTAAAAGTTTTGTAAATAGCACTCATTTTTTTTTAATAAAAATCTAGTAGGTTAATCTTTTATATCTTTTTAAATAATCAATTTTGTATATTTAAACTTTCCCTTTTTCTTTCCTTCCAAGGAATCACAAACTAAAATTCTACCCTACCTCTTTTCATTCACTATCTATTTCTGTTTTCCTTATAAAACTGGCCCTACATGACTTTGTCTCATATTCCTGTGTATTGGTATTCAATCAGTACTTGTATAATATGGTAAAGGTAGTATTGAAGGTTTTTTTTTTTTGTGTGTGATAATTACTGTTGTTGACCGTTGATGGATGGTAGAAATTTGTATATTATATAACTGAATTTGTTAGAAAAGTAATAGTGCGATGATGAATTATTTATCAAATCCCATAGCTAATGTTTTTCGATGTTTATATCTCATTTATCCATTTCTGTTTTGGAAGTTACATTTGCAATTTGCATTTCACATGGTTTTTTTTTATGTCTGAATATTCACAAACTTATTGATATTGCTTGTGTTAAATGCCAAAGTGGTCATGCCATTATACTGAAATGGCTTTCTAAAATTTTTATATACTGCAGGACAAGCTCATCAGCATTTGTAGTTCCATATTGGAAATTTATAAGAAGCTCTGAGAGTTCCCTTGGTGTGGGAACGAGTTTTAAAATGTGTAATGAAAATGATGATGCCGCAGAAAGGAGGTTTGATGCCCAACCCTCCAACTGCTATTGGATAATAAATTGAATTGTTGTGAAAATCATCCTTTTTCTCCTACAGGCCTACCGGTCTGATAACTGGAATCAGGGACATTGACCCTCAAAGATGGCCTGGTTCAAAGTGGAGATGTCTGTCGGTATGCTCAATGCTCATGCACAGTTCATGTTTCTTCTGATAACAGAAATTTGACTCATTCAAATTTGCTGTGTGTATACTTATTATATGCTCCATACGAAATCGGTGTGTAAAACTGCTATTCCGTACAACATGAAAAATATTTTTCATCTATCTTTATCCATAGTACCACTTATGATGTGTATGAGAAGCCCTTAATTTTGAGAAATTTACATTTGCAATGTTAAACTGAATACTAAAGAAGTCTCCTGGTTGATTTTGGAAATGAAGAAATGATTTCTTTGATCTTCATTGTCACATTTCCTACTGGTTCAAACTAACTTAATCCTACTCCCTTTAGTTTTTGTTGTAACTTACAACCATAAGAGTTCACTGATCGTTAATTTTATAGAACTCTGTTTTCCTTGCCAGTAACTGGGAGTCTACACTAACATGATACTAAATGTTCAGAACAATACCTACATTTGTCACTACCCAGTTAGATAAAAGATCGGACTCATTAACTTGTCATGTCTAACCACTAACCTAAAATGCTTAAACCTACTTATTAAGCTTTTAAAGGTTCTCCATCCTTCAACAACTCACAATGTGAGACCAAACTTGAGGTTTTACAATCTCCCTCACTTAATTCTTGATGCCTTTGTTAAAGATTAACTCATTTCCTAAAATCATTCTAATTGGCACCGTGTGAGGTCTAATGGTGCAGCATGTGAGGGCTTGTCACTTAACGAGTAAAACTTAGTATATAATTTTATATTTCTATGTTTCATGTAATAATTTAATACCAACTGTTTTGGCTTGGGTTTTCGGATTGAGTAGTGTTTGGTTCATACATTTTAACCCTTTTCTTTGGTCAGTAAAATAATTTAAACATTTGATATTTGAATTCATTTGTGTATCTGTTAGCATTCATGTATGTGCTCTGGCTAAGAATGTTTTTGGGAAACTTTATCCTCGTTTGTTTATCCTTTTTTTTCCGATCTTCTGCCTTGGTTCTCCAAAGTCCAGATGTGTTGTACATGGCCAGGTTTTACTTGGAAAGTTCATTTTCTAAAAGTTGTTTGTATATTTAATAAAATATTATATTGATATCAGCATAGACTGCAACAAAACCCTTAGCCCCGTTACTGCATCATTGAATTTACTAAAACATGATCTAGTTGATGGTAGGTTCTTATAATCAAGTTGTCAGTTTGCTCACTTCCTCAGTTTTTTTGACAATCCTCCAACTCACCCCTCCCCATCAACAGAATTTGACTGTTGCTTTCTTCATGTATAGTTCCTGGAAATTCCTGTTTTATACCAACTGGACACTGGCGAACAGAGCAAAGTGATACACTAGATTAGGACATGATTAGAAGGTATTTTCAGTCAAGACTATAGAAATAAGCGTAGCTTTTTGCTACTGCATGCTCTTTTCAATGGATCAATTTGGTCAGGCAAACCTTTGGTAGAGAAAGAAATTCCTTTGCCCGAAAGAGAGACAGATTACAGTTTTACTGACTTGCTTCAGACCTTGTATTGGAGGCGGAATAGGTTTGCGGTAGAAACTGCAATGTGGCTAGACTGTTTGCTAGCAGTAACTAACAGCTTGCTTTGCTTGCCAAGGACAAAGGCAGAACAAATTATCTCATCTCATACCGGCTCATGGACAGATTACTTTTTTAGGAGACTGGAAGATAGACACCAATTAGAGTACAAATTGGTAGAATTTACACTAATGGTGTAAAAATTAGATCTTTGTTTGACAAATGGATAGGTGGTAGCCTGCTGAATAGTTAAACACATAATGCTTTTTCCTTTTCAGCCAGAACACATAATGCTTCTTTGATGATACCTAGAGTGAAACATTACTTATTGCTGATATACATTTTTTAGCTTATAGATGCTTATCATCCTTATTTTGACTCACATGATCCCTCACTTTGTAAGCATTTGTGACAATCCAGAATGTTATAGATGATTGGAAGTTCATGTTCTCTGTATTTGTCATCTACTTTTTATTCAATTGTTGCCCATAATTCCTGAAAATGTACTTACTCCCTGAAGGTTAACTGGGATGATGAAGTGGATACTAATAGACGAAATCAAATTTCTCCATGGGAAATTGAATCAATTGGTTCTGTTATAGGCTCTGCTAGCCTGCCAACTACAGGTTCCAAAAGGGCTAAACTTTGTCTACCCCCTATGGATTATCCAATTCTGAGTAGGTGCTTCTTGTTCTTCAGAAATTATTTTCCAAAGTATTAGAAAATTTTTATGTTATTTATAACTGCTATTTTCAATTTACTGTAGATGGAAATGGGTGTCTGGACTTGAGGGAGTCTGCAAGCTTCCACAAGGTCTTGCAAGGTCAAGAATTAATGAGACTCAAAACTCCAAATAATTTTGGATTTGATGCTCATATCCGAAATCTTCAATATTTGGAAGGTAAGGGGCATCTGTGCAATGCAAACAGAAACATGACAAGTGAATCTGTTTCTGAAGGTAGTAGGATTAGAATCCCAGATGGAGGTTCTGATTTTTCCTTAAGCTGCACAGGCTTTAGGGAACCCGTTCGGTTCCTAGGGGTCTTGCAAGGTCAAGAAGTTTTCTCAAAAGTTCCACCATTTCGTGGAGCTCGATCTGATGCTCATACTGGGAATGGTAAATATGGATTGTTTGATAGTGTTCAAACATCTCATGCTGGAAAAAGTTTACCAGCATTGTCTGTGGGATATGGTACGCTAGTGCAACCATCATTGCCACTAATTCAGGCATCATCTCCATCCTCAGTTCTAATGATTCAAGAAGCAAATTCCAAGACTTCCCTACTTCTATCTAATCCTTGTCAAGACAGGCATGATGGCAATCGGTTCTTTCCAAAGACAAATGGCATGGAAGCAATGCATAAAAAAGAGGGAAACTTTGGATTTTGGCCTTCAACAATGGGTTATCATCTTGCTAATGAGCAACACAAGTTGGTCAAAATCCATGATCCCATCATCATCGATGGTAAGGTGCACAGAGAAAAGGGGCAGGATGTAGGCCAAAATGGTTGTAGGCTTTTTGGATTTCCTTTGACTGAAAGGATCCCAGAATCAAATTTACATGAGAAACCTCTACCTTTCTCTCCAAGTTTAACTCCAGGAAAGCTTGATATTGGCTTCACAACTTCTCCGATGCCTCAAATGCCCGCTAAGCCTGTTGGTTGCAGTTGCATTGGAGCAAGTTCTTTGTATGCCCTGTGCGCAGCTCCATTTTAGGATGCTGCTACCGAATGAAAGAAGTTGGCTCTTGTTCATGGAAACTAGTATCTTGGTTAGGTTTGCAACGAAAGCCATTTTATCTAATACTAGATATGCTTTCAATAATGCATAAAAGGTGGCCAGTATGTGTTAAGTCTCTTTAGATCTCCCCGTGTAGACATGTTCCAATATTTCCGCAATCCTGCAAGCGACAACCATCATGCTAAGAGACTGATCCTTATGGTGGATGGTTATGGACTTGTTGATCATTTCATTGGTGTTACCAGATTATGACAACATAAACGTGTGCCCTGTTGCATCTTTATCACCATATTATGAACCAAAGTCTATGTACGTACGCTCAGTACTCTTCTATTACTTGTTGCTATTCAGCTATTTCCTACTCTGATGTTTTAAGTATGATCACCCTGTGTATCCATAAAACCAATATTGCCAATGCAAAAATGCCCTATTTGTTGCTGCTACACATCTTTGGTCCCTTTAATCCTAATCCATCATAATAGCTTCTTCAGGCCACCTCGTCTACCCGTAATTTAATTTCTTTTTTTTTTGTTAAGATCTAAAACACTAAACTAAATATATGACAGAGTAGTATATGAATCCTTTAAAATTGTGGTTATCAATGGTACATCCATATTTGTCGTTTTAAATTTTATTTATCATCTGAAGAAGATATTTACAGAGATTCGTGGGTGTCTGATTGATATGGATTCAATTAGTGCTTAGAGATATGAGAATATTTGATTTATTATCGTCCCAAAATCGTATTAGTTGATATAAAGTGGTGAAAAAGCAAGGTGAAGTGGTGAAAAAGGCAAGGTGAGGTGATTGTGTGTGTATATATATATATTAAAAAGTATATTTCCTTTTTTAAACGTCTTATTAATCATAATTAAATATGATAATTCTTTGAATCATTCCAAGATTTATCTCCGAACGCATAAATGTGAAGAAATAATTCTTATACTTAATCTGGAATTAATAAGTATTATATTATGTAAAGATTTAACTTGGCATACTAAAATCCTATGGATGACGGCAACAATTTCGATCGATGCCCCGACGACGTCGTCGTCGGAAGCATCCTCTCTCGCCTCCCAGTCGCCGATCTCGTCCGTTTCGGAGTTATCTCCCGGCGGTGGAGAAATCAATGGACATCCGTTCGCTCCCTCGACTTCGCGCCCGATCGCTACTTCAATTTCCTCGATAACACTGAATCCTTCGACGAAGTCTTCACCGGCGTCTTAAACCGCCTCCAATCGGAGTTTCCGATCAACCTCATCCGCTGCAGCATTGCGCTCCCCCTCGGCGTCAATAGCATCGTCCTTAGCCGCTGGCTCAGCCTCCTCGGGGGGTGCTCCGTCCGCGACCTCGCCCTCCGCAGCCACTCAGGATACGTGTTCCTCTGTTCCTTCCTCAGCCTCATCCCCTCGCTCGAACACCTTGAGCTCGCCCGCCACGTGCGCCTCTCCACCTCTCCTGACGACCCTTTTTTGCCGCGTCTCCGCTCCGTGGCGCTGTGCGGTGTCAAGATGTCGATCGGCGAGACGCTCGCGTTCTTCCTGTCGAAGTGCCCGGCCCTGGAGCGCCTCCGCCTTGACGGGTGCATCTTCATGGGGCAGACGCTGAGGGTCGTGGACGCGCCGCGTCTGACTCACCTCGCGGTGCTCAACACCTCGCTGCGCGGGATCGAGATCGCCGCGCCTGCGCTCACCACCCTCGAGATGGACGGCGTCTCCATGGACAAGAAAGTCGTCCTCAACGTTCCTTCTCTTCGTTTCCTCACCGCCTCCTACGTTACCGGCAACAGAAAATACTTCTTCTCCAGCATCCTCGAGGTAATTAATTAACGAATCGACATCAAGTAAAATTACAACATCACAACCATACCAATTGTTGCATTTCCTTGATTCAGACGATTCAATTCGATTGCGGAGCATTCACGAACCTACTCAGGTTATCGATCAGGATTGACATGAGCAACACGATAGAGGCCGTTCTGTTGGCTTCTGCTCTCAGGGCCTGCCTCCTGCTCAAGGAACTGCGTCTAACGGTGAGTTTGATCAGTTTAGCTAAAATCTTGTTGCCGCCGCCGCCTTCTTCTTCTCCTGATTAATTAACATTGACAGATTAATCCAGCGAAGACGAACTGTTGCTCACTGCCATATGACCAATTTAGGTTTTGGGAGAAGCAAAACTACTTCGACTGCCTGAGTTGGCACTTGGAGTACGCCAGCATCGCCAACTACGGCGAGCACTGTGACGAATTAGATTTTGTTCAGTTTTTGGCTAGGGAAGCGCTAGTGCTGAAGAAATTGGTGATTTGGCGCAGCAGAATTAATGGTGAGATTAATGCTAGTGCGGGAGAAATACGTTTCCAGGCGACTGCGTCCTCCTTCACCAACGCAGCTTCCCCTTGGCTTGATGTGGTCTGGAATTAATAGTGCGATTTACGATCTTCAAATTTATTGGATTGTTTAAATTTTTTATATTTTAAACTTCGTATATCGAAAGTACGGTAACATTTTACTTTGCTTAATCTCTTGATGTTTAGAAAATACAGTAACACCTGTCCAAAACTCAAAAATTGGGGTAAACCATTATATTTTCAAATATTAATAAAATTCATTTTCTAGGGTTATCTTGATGGCTCTAATCGATTAGGTTTATCCCTAATCAATTGTCACATCAGACGACCATTTAAACACTTGCAAAATGGATCTTTTTTGCCCATCTAATCGATTTGTGAGTCATACCAATCGATTCGTCAACTTCTAATCTATTGTCCCAATCGATTCAGAAGTTTTTTGTTCACGAGAGAAAGCAATCTAATCGATTCCCAAGATCTTTGTTCTCTTGTGAAAATGACCTTAATTAATCTATTACCCAATTGATTAGCTAGGCCTTAATGGATTGCCCTAATCGATTACAGTCTCTTCTGTCCTTTACGAAATATAGCTCAATTGATTTGCAAGCTTTCACTTCTCGCGACAACACAACTCCCAATTGATTCCCAATCTATTGGAACTAAGCTTAATTGAGTGGAGCAAGTTCCAATCAATAAGTCCCAATCGATTAGGCACTCTAATCCAATGGAGTTGGACAATTCGATTGAGCTGATCGATTTCTTAACCCTAAGCTCTGATCTAAAGGTTAGAGTTCCTTTAACCAACCTTACAGTCATCTGTGACTCGTTGGGATATCCCGTTACCTAGCATCCGGTCACCATTGACTTGCCAAGGCTTCTTCATCAAGTGTTCGATCAACCCTTGACCCATTTGGACTTTCCAACTCGTGCTAACTTTCTGTTGGACTTTCAATCACCAAGTATTCGATCAACTTTTGACCCACTTGAACTTTTCCTTGCCTATCTTTTAATTGCATTGTTTCTAACTTGGTTTTCACTGCCTAGCCCCTTAAGACTTCCACTGCTTAGTTTCCAACTGGGTCTTCCATTGCCTAGTTCCCAACTAGGTCTTTACTGGCTAGCTCCGCTAGGACTTTCACTGCCTAATTCCCAACTAGATCTTCACTATTGCCTAACCTCCAGTTATGACTTTTCGTTCCCTAACCTCCAATTAAGAATTTTCATTGCCAAACCTCCAGTTAGAGTTTCTCATTGCCTAACCTTCATTTAGAACTTTCCCGTTGTCTAACCTCCTATTACGACTTTTTCAGACAAATATTCGACCACTCATTGACCTACTTGATTCCTTTTTTATATATTGTCAAACATCGAAACTCAAGCTCTAGCCAACTTGAGCTTATTCAAACTGATCAATCTTGACTCAAGAATGATTGCACCAATAATCTCTCTCTTTTTGATATTTGACAATATGTTTAAGTTAGAATAACCCATATTATCCCAACTCCCTTCTTCATCCTATGCCAATGTATAAATGAGAGTTTCCTAACTTGAACCCTACATTTTTATTCCCCATTGACACACATAAAAAAACTCTTCCCAAGAGTCAATTCTTTCAAATCAACCCAATGAAAGTGTCATATCTTTCATTATATCTGATGCTTAACCTTGATCATACATCTATTATAATGAAGATTCCCAAATCTTCCATTGTCTCCAATGCTTAACTTGAGACATTCATCACAATAAAAGTTCACAATCTTCCATTGTCTCCTCATACTTATTATTAAAAAAATTCCCAAATCATGCCTTTAAGGAAAATCAATTGGTAGTGAATTTTCAAAATAGATTATCAGATTTTTTTGAAAATGAGATGTATTTTTATGCATAAAAATAAAAGAGACTACTGGATTTTACTTGGTTACAACTGGAGAGGTTATTAATCCAAGGCGTTGAAAGCACTAACAAAGTTTTCCTTTAATATAGGCGGAGAAGCCTCTTAAAGAAGTTGAAGTACGAACACTAAAACAAAAATCGAAGAAGAAATACAAGTGTTGTTGTGTTGAATGAAGAAGACCATGACTCTATTTATAGCCCACTAGTCGAAACTAGCCGTTTGCTGACATGACATCTCCGACACCTAGACCCTCTCCGCCCCCATAATTGGACAAACTCTATCTCCATGCAACAACTTCACAACGACTAGACGATAGAGTTTTTTCATATCCGGGTGCTTGGACTAGGGGTTAATCGAGCTAAGCCGAGCCAAACTCTTGAATATTTGAGTTTGACTCATTTATAATCGAGTTGAGATTGAGCTTTATTTAACGAATATATTCATGACTCACGAGCTTTTTCGAGCTTTTATCAAACCTATACGAGCTTAACAAATATAAATTATAAATTTAAATATTTATTAAAAACTAAATTATATATTTAGATAAAATTATAATATTCTTATTAAAATTTATAATTTTATTCTAATAAATAGATTTATTATTTATCTATATTTTTCATAAGTAAAGTATAAAATCTATAAATTTAATATCAAAATTATTATTTTTTCATTTAAAAGTTGATTCATGAGCTTACTAATGAACATGTTCACGAGCTAACTAGTTGAGTATTGTGAAGCTTGAACTTGGTTTGTTTATCTTAACAAACCTCATTAAATGAGCTCAAACGAGCTTTTATTGAATTGAGTTTCAAATAGCTCATGAGCGGCTTGGTTCATTTACACTCCTAGCTTGGACCATGTCCAAGCGCTCGGACCGTTGCTGATGTGAATCTGAAGGTGATCCACAGTAACGACTCTGCGACGAGGTGCCAGTTCAGCACCCTAGTGGTCCGAGCGCCCAGACTAGGTGGTTCGAGCGACAGACAGTCCGATCGCCTAGACTATCTAGTCCCAACGCATGGATCAGTCATCCACATGCTGACCTTTCGGCGCCTTCTCTAGTAATTAACTAGCTTCGTCTCATGTTGCTTGGGTGATCCTCCGACCTTCCAGAGTTGAGCTCACCTGAACCCAACTCCAACCATCTCCCCGAGCAATCTTCCGCTCTGGCTTCTCGTCCTTCAAAAAGGCCGTGTGCGTCCTTCTCGCTCCACCGGTGTACTCTTCCGTGGTTTCTTGTCTCTCATATGCATTGAGCCCGTCGACTCGATTCTCATGTCATCTTTCTCATCCGTTGCGTCTTCCGTTCACTTCTTATGTTCCTAAGCTTCTACACACTTAGACACAAAAATCAAATACACAAGACCTAACTTGACTTGGTTGATCACATCAAAACTAACACGGGGTACTTATAATTTCTCCCTTTTTGATATGATCAACCCAAGTTAAGTTAGGGTTAAACAAAAATAGTAAAAATATGCAAAATTAAGTGCAATATAATTAATAAATTAGAAAAAAATATTCCTCCCCCTAAACTTAATCTCCCCTAGATTTAATTTTTTTTCTCCCCTTTGATCATATAAAAAATAGGGGTAAATAGTGAAAAAAAATTGATAAAAAATTCTAAGGGTGATTTAAATAGTGACTAATACTTTAAAAAAATATGGGGTTTTTTTTATTAAAAATCTGAATCTTTACTATTTAAAAGTCAATTTTTGAAAAAATAATTTTAAAATAATTTTTAATTTTTAAAAAATTCTGAAACTTTTTCTCACTATTAAACATACTTATCCAATGTCAAGATAAAGATTTCACAAAAAATAACATTAATACTACCAAAAGTTAATTGTTTAGCATAGAAAGATGTATTTACAAAAGAAAATACTTAAAAAAAATAAATTTTGATCTTGAAAAATATTATAACTTTTTCTAAGTATGGAAAACAGGAAGTATATCTATAGAAAATTAAAATTTTTGAATATTGATATTTTGAGAATTTATAATATTAAAAATTAATATTTTGATAAAAAAATTTACAGAAAATTAATTAACAATTAGAAAATTTTAAAATTATTTATCCTAACAGAGAATTTACAGTCTTGTGACTATAAAAATTTTGAACAAAAAACACTAATAGTAAGTTTATACAAAACATATTTTTCTAAGTAAAATAATTCCAATATAGTAAATCAATCAAATTTAAAAGGAATTTAAATTAGACATGATTTTGAAACCCAATATAATAAGATATTTTCTAGGAATTAATTTTTTTGATAACTTTAGAATTTGACCCTTTTGGTATTTGAAATACCAATTAAGCCTACCATAATTTCAATTTCTAAAATTTGATTTTTGAAAAGAACTTGAATTTAAGCATGCATCATTCTTTTTCAATAACTCTATGTGTTCTTTTGATTTTTTTTTTTGATTTTGATTTTTAACTTTATCCAATTCTTCTAGTGGACATGATTTTGCTAAAATAACTTTTAATTTGAATTTTTTTTTTATTTCTAATTGACAAGAATTTTTAGAAAGTATTTTAATAAATTTATATAATTTTTTGGGAAGTAGAGATCGTATCTCACTTACCTTGTTGATCTCATTATTTGATGCTCCCCCTTCATTGCTACTTCTTTCTAAAATAGTTCCTCCTTCGTTGATGCTCTCTATTCCCATCTCTGATGGTTGCTACATCGTCTCCTTGGTGACTTGTCATTAATGCAAGTCTTGCATAAGCTTCAATTTCTGACTCTGATGACTACGTTTCGTCCCACATTTCCTTTAGGTTCTTGTGCTTCGTCCTGGTTGGTCTTTTATTCTTATCTTTGTCCTTCAGTTTTGAGCAGTTTCCCTTAATGTGTCCTTCTTCTTGACAGTTATTGCACCATATCTTTCATTTGTTCATGAAAGTTTCTTAGCTCGTGACTTATTAAATTTGTTAGACTTAAGGAATTTACCAAACTTTCTTACCATAAAAGCAGCTTCATCTTCGTCGAGTGATGTGTCTGAATCTGGTTCGCCTTTCTGGTTAGCTTTCAGTGTTAGGTTTTGAGCTATCTTTTTTCTTTGTTTCTTAAGCTTGTACATCTCGATTTGTGAAGTTTAAAAGTATAAAGCAAATTTTCTAATATACTCACCCCAAGGTCCTTAAAGATGTAAAATGAGTCAACTATGGATGCCCACTCGGGTGTTATTGGAAATGCATTTAAAGCATACCTTAACAAATCTCGGTTTGCTACCATTTCTCTGAGGTTTGTGAGTCCAGTGATCAGATCCTTGATCCTTGAGTGTAGGTGTGTGACTGTTTCACATTCTTCCTTTCGGAGGTTACTGAGTTAGTTCTAGAGCAAATCCTATCCTGTGAGTTTCGCTTCCGAGGTCCCTTTGTGCAGCTCCAGGAACTTCTCCAAGAGCACTTTGGCTGACTCGTAGGCTCTGATTTGGTTGACTTCTTATGGTGGTAAAAGGCTCAGCAGATGGAATTCTACTTTGTTGTTTACCACGAAGTCGGCTTATTCTTTGTCCACAAGTATTCTTCTTTATCGACTCCTTGCTGATCTTTAGGTGCTACAAAACTATATTCATTATTAACAATAAATCAATTTTTTTTTTTGAAAAATACCTCCATTTTCTTTTATCATGTCACGAACTCCCTCTTGAACTTAGGCGGGTATATGCTTGGTCTAGCCATTTCTTGTGTACTTCGGTTGGTGGTTAGTCCTTTTGAAGCATTCTCGCTTTGATAGCAATTGTTGGTTCCGTGCGACCAATAAGAAAGGGGTGAATTGCTTGAAATTATAAATATATCCTTCTCATGACTTGTTAAAAAATTAGAAATAAATTGCATAAAAATAAAAGAGGCTACCGAATTTTACTTGGTAACAACCGGGGAGGTTGTTAATCCAAGGAATTAAAAGCACTAACAAAGTTCTTCTTTGATGTAGGCGGAGAAGCCTCTTATAGAATTTGAAGTGAGAACACTAAAATAGAAATCGAAGAAAAAAATACAAGTGTTGTTGTATAGAATGAAGAAGACCAGGGTTATATTTATAGCTCACTAGTCGAAACTAATCATTTGCTGATGTGGCATCTCTGGGTGCCTAGACCCTCTCCTAGCACCCTCAGCTGAGCAAACTCTATCTCCACACATAGGCTTCGCAATGGCTAGAAGATAGAGTTTATTTATATTCGGGTGTTCAAACCATTGCTGACGTGGACCCCAAGGTGATCCACAACATCGGCTTTACGACGAGGTGCCTGTTTGGTGTCCTGGTGGTATGGATGCCTGGACTAGGTGGTCTGAGCCCTCGGATGATTCGAGCTCTCAGATTAATCAACCACATACCGGCCATCCGATGCATTCTCCGGTCGCTGGCTTTGTCTCCAGTCGCTTGGGTGATTCTTCGACATTCCAGAGTTGAGCTTATCCGAACCCAACTCCGACCTTCTCCCTGAGCAATCTTCCACTTCAGCTTCTAGTCCCTTGAAAGCGCCGCACGTGTCCTTCTTGCTCCATCGGTGTACTCTTCCGCAGCTTCTGGTCCCTTGGATGCACCGAGCCAATCGACTCGATTCCCGTGCCATCCTTCTTGTCCACTGCATCTTCCGCTTGACTTCTTGTTTTCCTAATCTCCTGCATACTTAGACACAAGGATCAAATACACAGAACCTAACTTGATTTGGTTGATCACATCAAAACTAACACAAGACACTAGATTTTACCTCTTTGACCCTTTTACATTATTTACCATTTTGTCTACGGTCCTCTCCAATCTCTCATGTTTTGATCTCAAGACTTAAATTTATATCCTTAAATTCTCAAATTTAGATTTTTTATGATTTCCTTGAACATGTTCCCTTTAAGGCACATTTCTAATTTCCTTAGAGTTCTTGCCTAAATGATTTTTTTACATTCTTATACTTAAGTATGGTAGTTCTAGTATGAAATGACTTATAATTTTCCTTAGGTTTTTCATGCTCTCCATTTTCATGATAAATAACGCTAGTATGATGAAAGTTATTTCTATCATGTATTTTATTATGATTTAAATAAGTATCAATAACTAATGGTACTTTAGTTTTGCCCTTGGAAGCTCCCCCTTGACTTGAGCTTCCTCCTTTATTCTTGATTAGATTCCTCCCCCTTGGACATTGGTTCCAATAATGTCCCTTTTGATTGTAAGAAAAATATACAATGTGCTCCTTGTCCTTTCATAAAATAGAACTAACCTCTTTTGACTTCTCCTTCACCTTATGTGTCAATTTAGTCTTTTTTTTCTCCAACTTAGGACACTTGCTCTTAGAGTGTCCTTTTTCTCTACATTCAAAATAAATTATATGATCTTTATTTTTAATTCATGAATTTGTTATACCTTCATAAGTTGAGCTCATAGAGGTGACATATTCTTCTTCATTTGATCTGGAGATAAAGACATCCTCTTGGTCTGGTGTCAATGGCCTCTCCTCCTCAATTTTTGAGGTGGATGATTCTTTAATTTCCTCCTTGGATGTTGAACAACTCTCAACCTTTGAGTCCTCATACTATTGATCTAAAAAATCTCCTTCTTTAGATTCGTTTTCACTTGATTTTGGGATTGGAGCTTCATGAAGCTTAGCCAACTTGCTCCATAAATCCTTGGAATCTTAAAATGAACCTATCTCACACAAAATATTATTAGGTAAAATATTAACTAATAATTTAGTTATTTTATCATTTTACTTGGATTTTTGGATTTGTTCTTCATTCCATTTGTTTTTTTGGATAGGTTTTCCCTTTGAATCTCTTGTAGCTTCAAAATCCTCCATTAGAACAAACCATTGTTCTATGTCCATCATTAAGAAGCTCTCCATTCTTCATTTTTATATGTTGAAGTTTCCCATTTGGAATAATGGAGGTGCTCAGATGTCATCCGAACCCATCTTGGAAATCCATTTCAAAGTTGAGTTCCTTTGATAATGAGTCCTTTGACTTATTGAAATTTAGTGCTTCAAACTTTCAACTTCTTCTTCTTCTTCCTCTAACTAAATGCTCTTTCTAGTGATTGGTCAAAAGAAGAGTGGTCATGCTCTGATACCACTTGTTAAAACAAGTAGAGAGATAGAGAGGGGAGTGATTGCATAGCTTGGTTCACTTCTTTGATGATGATTTATAGTGGAAACTTGAAGCGAAAACTCCACAATGTTAACACCTTCATTTTACTTGGTATCCTCCTTATTGAGGTGACTAATCCAAGGGTTCACTCCTCACTCTCATAGATGCACTATGAAAACCTCCTTTCAAGAGGCTGAGTAGCCTCGTACAAGCTCAAGCACAAGAAATACAGCTAAGAAATGCAAACTATGTTACAAAAGAAATCGAAAATGACTTTAAAATATGAACCTTACTTTGCTTGCTCTTTTATTGCTTTAGTTAGCCTCTTGATGCTTAGAAAGTGAAACAATATGTGTTGCCCAAAGCTCAAGAATTGGTGTGAACCATTGTATTTTCAAATCTTCGAGAAAACCCTTTTTAGGTTTATCTTGATGCCTCTAATTGATTAAGCTTACCCTTAATCGATTGTCATGTCAAATGACCATTTTGTTGGTCCCTTGGTGACCGGCTAGAGGGGGTGAATAGCCTACACAACAAAAACAAACAAAGCCCCTTCTCAAATTTTACAACTTTATTAATCTAATACTTGCATAAAAAAATAAGAGATTGAAAAAAAGAGACACAAAAGGGTTACTTGGTTTGCAATCAGGGGATTGCTAATCCAAGGAAGTTGAAGCTCACTAAACAATCTCCTTTAGGTGGAGAAGCTTCTTACAGCAGTTGAAGCACTCAATTATAGAATAAAACTAAAGAGGAATCAATTACAAATGTTGTTCTATGCTACTGGGACCAGAGCTATATTTATAGCCCTAGTCGGGGTGCCTGGAAGGGTTCCAAGCACTTGGAGGGGGATAGAATTTTATCCCCATCGGAACGAATCACATTATGTCACGTTTGAATAGGTTTTTTGGTCCGAGCGCCTAGACTAGTTCCTAGCGCCCGGACCGTGCCAACCTGTATTCGCGATGATGCCAAAACAAGGCGCCCCTGGGATGTCCTGGGGGTTCGATCTTCCACTCCGGTTTCGCTCGCATCTGTCTGGATCTTCCACTTCGATTCCACTCACTTGGGTGATTTCAGCCATCTGGAATAGGGCTCACCCGAACTCATTTTCTGACATTCTCGAGTAACCTTTCGCTCTGGCTTCTTGTCCCTCGGAAACGCCGCACACCTCCTTCTCATCCGTCCGTGTACTCTTCCGCAGCACCTCGTACCTTAGACGCACTGAGCCTGTCGGCTCTCTTCCATATCGTCCTTCTCGCTAGCTGCGTCTTTCGCTCGACTTCCTGTGCTCCTAAGTCCCCTACACACTTAGACACAAGGGTTAAACCACAACAGAACCTAACCTAACTTGGTTGATCACGTCAAAACTACCTTGGGGTACTAACAATCTCCCCCTTTTTGATGTGAGCAATCCCAAGTTAAGTTAGGACAAATTACAAACAAAAAAAATTATACTACCCTCCCCTAGACTTAATCTTTACTACTCCCCCTTTGATCACATTAAAAATAGGGTATTTTAAAATGCTACTTGGAAAGTCTAAACTAAAAAGTTTAAGGGAACACTCCAAAAAAAAAAAAAAAAAAAACTAGATCTATAATTTAAAAAAAAAAAAAATTGAAAAATTTGCTTAAAAAAATTGGATAGAGAGAAATGACTCTTGAGATAATTTCTAAATTCAAAAGTATGAAAAAAAGATAGAGTAATAATGTGTTAATTTTTTTTTGAAAAATTTCCATTAACAGAGAAAATAATATACTTTCATAGAAAAATTTGCTGAATAATTAGGAAAATTTAAATTTTAGAAAAATTTAAATTTTAGAAAAATTTAAAATTTTTCATATAAATAAGTGATAAAGTTATCTTTCTCGAAAAAATTAACTTCTAATTAATTTCTAACAGAAATTTTGACAAACACTTGAAAGCATTGGTTAATAATTAAATACTTCACAGTTAGTAATTAAACATTTATTTCAGTAATTGACTTCCAAGCTGTGGCAAGACACTATACCTTCTTAGTTATTAGAATAACAACCACTTCTAAACAAAGTCTTTTAATAAAAGTAAATATTTAATTTTCTCTCTGAAAGTCCAAAAAAAAAATAATTAATCTAAATATTATTTCGGAACCCAAAATAGATTCCTTCCTAGAGAATTAATAAAAAAAAATTTAGAAATATATTTCTATGATATTTTCCTAATTTGACCCTTATGGTATTTAAAATACCAATTTAAACCATTATATCTTCTAACATTTTGAATATGTGAGCATACACAATCTTTCAAATATTCTATTTCTATTTTAATTGTTTATTTTCCATTTTTATTTTGTCGAGATCTTCTAATCGACAAGATATAGCTAAGGTTGATTTTAACTCTTTATTTTCTTTTTCTAACTTACAGAATTTTTTTGATAATATTTTTATGAACTGAAATAATTTATCAGGAGGAAGAGACTGTACCTGACTTACCTTGTCAATCCTACAATCTGAAGCTCCCCCTGAAGTGTTGCTTTCTTCTTATGTCGCTCCCCCTTCATCGATGCTCTCGATGCTTATGTCGGATGAGCTTACTTCGTCTTCATCTTCTTGGTGACTTGCCACTAGCGCAAGTCCGGCGAGGGCTTATATCTCCAATTTGGACGTCATTTCGTCCCACATCGCTTTTAGATTTCTATACTTGTCAGTTTGAGCTGACTTCTTGTTCTTTTCCTTGTCCTTATCCTTGCTCTTCAATTTTAGGTAGTTATCTTTCACGTGCCCTTCTTTATTGCAGTTGTAGCATCTTACTTTTCTTTTTCTTCTTGTACCCTGCACTTAATTAAATTTTTTAGTTTTAAATAACTTTTTAAATTTTCTTACGATGAGTGTCATTTCATCGTCATTGAGAGAAGATTCAGAATCTCATTTGTCCGTTTTTGCCTTTAAGGTAATGTCGTGCTTTGACTCCTTCAGATTTGCACATCTTATTTCATGGACTTCAAATGTTGAAAATATTTCTTCTAAAGTACTTAATTCTAGATTTTTAGATATATAATAAGCATCTACTAATGATGCCCATTCAGTAGTCATAAGAAATACGTTAAGCGTGTACCTTAGCGAATCTCGGTTGCTTATCTTTTCTTCGAGATTTGTGAGTCCGGTGATGAGTTACTTTATTCTTGAGTGAATGTGTGTAACAGTTTCTCCTTCTAATTTGACGTTGCTGATCTGGTTCTTGAGTAGATCCCGTCTTGCGAGTTTTTCCTCAAAGGTTTCTTCATGTAGTTCTAGGAATTTCTTCCAGAGCTCCTTGGCAGACTCGTAGGCTCTGATCCAGTTGACGTCTTGTGGCGGTAAGACGCTCAGTAGATTGAACTCTGCTTTACCGTTTGCCATGAAGTTGGCTTGTTCTTTCTTCGTCCATTGGTATTCTTCTTTACCCTCAAGTGCTACAAAACCAAATTTCATTATTAAAAGTAAATTGAAATATGTCTTAAAGAATACCTCCATGTTTTCTTCTAGCTTACGAATTCCCCCTAGAACTTCTGTGGGTTGATGCTCGATCCAACCATCTCTTGTGCTTCATTTGACGATTAGTTCTCCTGAATTTGTTAAGCTTTGATACCGCTTGTTGGTCCCTTGGTGACCGGCTAAAGGAGGTGAATAGCCTACATAATAAAAATAAACAAAACCCCTTCTCGAACTTTACAACTTTATTAGTCTAACACTCGCATAAAAAAATAAGAGACTGAAAAAGAAGAGGCACAAAAGAGTTACTTGGTTTGCAATCAAGGGATTGTTAATCCAAGGAAGTTGAAGCTCACTAAACAATCTCCTTCAGGCGGAGAAGTTTCTTACAGTAGTTGAAGCACTCAATTATAGAATAAAACTAAAGAGGAATCAATTACAAGTGTTGTTCTATGCTACTGGGACCAAAGTTGTATTTATAGCTCTGGTTGAGGCACCTGGAAGGGTTCCAGGTGCTTGGAGGGGGATAAAATTTTATCCCCATCGTAATGAATTATGCCACATCGTGTTTGGATAGATTTTATGGTCCAGCCGCTTGGACCAGTTCCGGGCACTTGAACCGTGCCGAACCTATATCCGCGATGATGCTAAAACAAGGCACCCCTGGGCTGTCCAAGGGGTCCGAGCGCCCGAGCCAAAAAGTCTACATTTTGTTGACTTTTTGGTCGCGGTCTTTTGCTCTGGTTCCGCTCGCTTGGGTGATTTCAGCTATCCGAAATAGGGCTCACCTGAACCTATTTTCTGGCATTCTCGAGCAACCTTCCGCTCCGGCTTCTCGTCCCTCGTAAACGCCGCACACCTCATTCTCATCCGCCCATGTACTCTTTCGCAACACCTCGTACCTAGGACGCATCAAGCATGTTGGCTCTCTCCTGTGTCGTCCTTCTCGCTAGCTATGTCTTTTGCTCGACTTCCTGTGCTCCTAAGTTCCTGCACACTTAGACACAAGGGTTAAACCACATGAGGACCTAACTTGACATGGTTGATCATATCAAAACTACCTTGGGTACTAACACATTCAAATACATGCAGAATGACTCTTTTTCACCCATCTATTCGATTGGTGAGTTATACCAATTGCCCCAATCGATTTGGCAGCTTTTAATCAATTGCCCCAATCGATTCAGAAGTTTTCTATTCGCGAGAGAAAGCAGCCTAATCAATTGCTCAATTGATTCCCATGTTCTCTATTCTCTCACGAAAATGGTTTAAATCAATTACCCAATTGATTAGCCAAGTCTTAATTGATTATCTCAATCGATTATAGCCTCTTCTATTCTTCATGAAATACATCCCAATTGATTATCCTAATCAATTAACAAACTTTCTCTTCTAGTGACAAAGCAGCTCCCAGTTGATTCCCAATCAATTGGAACTGAGCTTAATTGATTGGAGCAAGTCCCAATCGATTAGACTTGGGCAATTTGATTGAGCTGATCAATTACCCAACCCTAAGCTTTGATATCGAGTTTAGGGTGTTAAAGTGTATACTAAAAGCTTAGTTTTTGGTATAAACATTTATCTAGAAATAAGAATCACATTGGTCAAATGTCTACATTTATGATAAATGTAGTTGTTCAATTAATTTATATTGTAGATAACATGGTGTGTGGTGTCACACACAGAGGATCATGTTATCAGCACCTTATAAATTATAAACAGTAGCTCACGACCAAGATGGAAATGAACAAACCATTGGAAGGTCGTAGTGTAATTAGGTATTAGTTTATCTTAACTATATAATTAGACTAGTACACTCAGAGTGTATTGAGTAGGACCATTAGAGGTCGTTTCTTTTATACTGACTTTATAAAGGAACAAAAGACCTCAGTTATTATGGAAGTGTGTGCTCTTAATCCTAATATAATAACAAGCACATATATTTGATATTTATTTCTTTAATTTATCAATGGGTGAGATTTAGTTCGATAAATCAATAAGCCCGATAAGTTGGGAAATGATATCACTTATAGTGTGTGTTGTTGATTATAGAAGGAAACTGTGTCCTAGTGATCTAGGTTGATAATTTCCCCAAGAGGAGCTCATAAGGATTGTCATGTTAAACTCTGCAGGTGGACTTAGTCCGACATGACGATAAGGTTGAGTGGTACTACTCTTGGACTAAGATATTAATTAAGTGAGTTGTCAATAACTCATTTAATTAGTAGGCATTCGACATCTTAAACACAGGGAGACTAACACACTTATAATAAGAAGGAGCCCAAAATGTAATTTGGGATTAGTGCGGTAGTTCAATAATAATTCTTTAGTGGAATGAATTAGTATTGATGGAATTAAGTTGTGTGTTCAGGGTGAACACGGGAAGCTTAATTTCATCAGGAGACCAAAACCAATTCCTCCTCTCGGTCCCTATCATAGCCTCTTGTATATAGAGATTTATACCCACCACATACCCACCTTCTTACCCATCTTAATAGGGCCGGCCAAGCTAGCTTGGAACCCAAGCTAGGGTTGGCCAAGACCAAGTAGATGAGCCAAGTTGGTGGCCGGCCAAAGCTTGGGTCCCAAGTTTAGGTGGCCGACCACTAGAATATTAAAAAGAATTTTTATTAAAATTATTTCTTATGTGGATATCATGGTTTTAAAAGAGAGTTTAAAATTTAAATCTTTTCTTTTATAGCTTTCTACAAAAGATTAAGAAAAGATTTGAAATATTTCCTTATTTGTAGATTGAAAGGAGATTTTAATTTTGAGAAAACTTTCCTTTTAACCATGATCATAATTTAAAAGAGAGTTTTAAAAATTAAATATTCTCTTTTATTAGCTTCTACAAAAGATTAAGAAAAGATTTGATATCTTTCCTTATTTGTAGATTGAAAAGTGATTTTAATTTTTTAGAGATAACTTTCCTTTTTGGAAATTATCCACATGTTTAAAAGAAAGATTTTAATTTATAAAATTTCCTTTTTATAACAAGGGAAAATTATTGGAGAAATTTTTTATAAATTTCTGGAAACAAATTAGGAAGTTTTAATTTTTGTTTTAATTAAAACCCAAAGGAGTGGCCATGTAATAATGAAAAGAAAAATTATTTTTTAATTAAATAAATTTTTCCTTTTCATGGTAAAATAATTAAGGAAGTTTTTAATTAAATTTTCTTATTTGCCAAGAGCAAGGAATATAAAAGAGGAGGTAGAGGTGCCTTCAAAAAGAATAACTCTATTCTATACTTCCTCTCTTTTCCTCCTTGGTGGCCGGCCCTAGCTTCTCCCTCTTCTCTTCTTCTTGTGGCCGGCGACAACCCTTCTTGGAGCTCTTGATGGTTGCCAGTTCTAGCTAGGAGAAGAAGGAGAGAAAGGAGGTTTTGTTTCTAGCATCCCTTGGAGTTTGGTGGTGGTGGCCAAATCTCATATCTCTTGGAGTTTATGTGGTGGCCGAATCTTGCTTGGAGAAGAAGGTGTCTTAGGTGGATTTAGTTCTTTCAAATTTAATTATTTTTTCATAGATATAACACAGGTATTGTTCTGTTAACTTTAATAAAAAAATATTAAAAATTTACTTTAAAAAACTTAGGGCCCACTCGGAGATGGGCCCTGCTCGTCAACTTTAACCACTCAAGGCCGGTGTTCTAGGTACGACGACTAGGGGCATTTGGTTAAATGATGGGAATGTCTATGAGTATGAGTTTGATAGTAGGGTGGAATGAGAATAGGAATTGAAATGAAACCCATCAAGTTATATGAGTTTGGTTGATTTCTATAAATCTGGTAATCATTCTCAAAATATGATTTCCAAACCCACAATCCAAACACTATATTTTACTATCATTCCATTCTCTCATTCCCAAATCCATCAACCAAATACCCCCTAAAAAACCTAAGAGCTTTCTTGGATAGTTTATTTTTGTTTAATCGGATATGTTTTGTAGAGAAGGTTTCTATTTCAATATGAAATAGAGAAAGCTTATCATAATCTTTTATTTGGATAGAGAAGGCTTCTGTTTAATCGGATAGTTTATCATAATCTTTTATTTGGATTGTTGATACACGATAGAGAAAGCTTTCTCATTGTTATTCTTGTTTAATTTCACATTCAAAATGTATAGGGGACGTGGAGAGATTTATACAATACTTTATGTGCTGCGCGCTCACGCGCAGGCTCTAGAAAGAGTCATTTATAAAATATTTTGGAATTATAATATTTGAAACTTGTTATACAGTACTTGTTACTATTTTTTTTTAATGATGTTTTCCCTTGAAGCAAAATTTGTTTACTCATTCCATGGAAGGTTTCCATGGGACAAATTTTCTCTTTTTCATCTTTAAAATATCTCTTAGTTTGATAAAAAAAAATTTATTCATCCCAATATCTTTATCAATCTATTTTTAAATTAATATGAAAAAGAACGTACGGTAAAAAATTGGACTCGGATATGGTACTTTCCGGGAACGCAGACACGAATCACTTGTCAGCATTATTCGGACTTGTTGAGGCGGTGAAATTGCGATTCTACTCCGAATTGACAAAAAATCAAGGAAACCCTTTTTTTTTTTTTTTTTTTTTTTTTTTTTTTTTTTTTTTTTTTTTTTTCAAATTATACAATAGTGTCAGATTTTATTTTATTTATTTTATCAAACGGGCATCCTTTCGGATGGATCGAGTGATTAACGCATAAAATATTATTATTATAAGATCTGAAGTTCGAATTTTGATAAAATCAAGATAAATGTCTCTCTTATATGTTAGTCACTATTTCAAAGACAAATAAACGCTGAAGACAAATATATTCATTTTTACCATCAATATAGTCAATCAACTGATGGTATTATAATAATTATAAAATTATAATTATTATTATATATATAAAAAAAATAATTATGATTTTATAACAATGATAAATATTAAGTAACCAAATAGAATCCGTAATAATTATAATTCGTAATTATTATAATAATTATAGTAATTATGATTTTATAATTAATATAGTTAATATGATAATTATAATAACTATAATTAATAATTACGATTTATTATTACTATGGCGTTTGATTTATTCAAGATTTGGATGGAAGATAAGGATATTAAATATGATTAAATAATTATATATAATTAAACACTAGAACATCCTTTTAATAAAAAAAATAAAAATAGAAGATCTTTGATGATTCAGACAAAAAACATGAGGCCTTTTGATTTTTATCTAAATTTTAACGGTAATTTATCAAATGACATATATAGAGATCTAAATTTATTAAAAGGCGTATTCTATTTTGATATTTATCAAAGAATATACTTTTTTAAAAGTATTTCCTATTTTACCCTCCTGACAATTTGACTTTTTTACCTTTTTATTTTCTCCACTATTTTTCTCTCCTCTCTCATCTCTTTTTTTGCATAACATATGAATAATATTAGTTAATCTTTTAATAATATTTTAATACATTTGAAAACACAAAAATAAACAATGAACACCATATTTGAACTCTTTGCAACATCAGAAATCAATAGGAACTGAAATGTGTACAATCGGAGCTCTCTAGGTCCATCAGTGAGTTTCGGTCAAAACCCACTGATGGACCTAGAGAGCTCCGATTACACCCATTTCAGTTCCTATGGATTTTTGATGCTGCAAGGAGTTCAAATATGGTGTTTATTATTTATTTTGACTTTTCATAGACGTTAATATGCAAAATCAAATAATCGTCAACAAAGTCCACGTTGGGCCTGATATGGAATCATATCAGGCCCAACGTGGGCCTGATATTATTCCATATCAGGCCCACGTTGGGCTTGATATGATTCCATATCAGGCCCAACATGGGCCTGATATGACTCCATATCAGGCCCAACATGAGCTGTTTTTGTTGATTCTTTGATTTTATGTATAAACATCTATAAAAAGTCAAAATAAATAATGAACACCATATTTGAACTCCTTGCAAGATCAGAAATCCATAGGAACTGAAATGAGTACAATCGGAGCTCTCTAGGTCCATTAGTGGGTTTCGGTCAAAACTCACTTATGGACCTAGAGAGCTCCGATTGCACCCATTTCAGTTCCTATGGATTTCTGATGTTGCAAGGAGTTCAAATATGATGTTTATTATTTATTTTGGCTTTTTATAGATGTTTATACATAAAATCAAAGAATCGTCAAAAAAAATCCATGTTGAACCTGATATGGAATTATTTTAATACATATGTTGAATTTCTTTGATTTGTATGTATTCTTGAATCAGTAATAGTTACATGCATAATACTGAATACGTAAACTTATAGTAACTCCATTTGAGATAGTGATAATGAATGTTGTACTGGACTGAAGGGAGATCAATTGGGATAGGGACACAGCTCCAACCCTGACCAATTGAACAAGTTATTCACAACCTCAGAGTCCAACCAGGCTTGATTTAGTCATGCAAAATTCCATTCATCATGCAGTTTTCACTACGGAGGAGCATTCCCATTCATCACCTACTGATCCATTTGTTGCAACTCAGCATTCCGAATTAATACTTTTGCAAGGAAACACACGAGAAGTGGAATTGTGCAACCGAAATAGAGAGGAATAATTTCTTGATCTAGGCATAGATTCAGGCAAAGAATGTATTGGAGAATCACTGAGAGCCCTGTTGGACCTGATATGCTTTTATATCAGGTCCAAGTTGGGCCTGATATGCTTCTATATCAGGCCCACGTTGGGCTTGATATGGAATCATATCAGGCCCAACATGAGTTTTTTTTTGCCGATTCTTTAATTTATATATTAACATTTATAAAAAGCTGAAATAAATAATGAACACCATATTTGAACTCTTTGCAACATTAGAAATCCATACGAACTGAAATGGATGCAATCGGAGTTCTGAAATGGATGCAATCGGAGTTCTCTAGGTCATCAGTGAGTTTTGGTCAAAACCCACTGATGGACCTAGAGAGCTCCGATTGCACCCATTTCAGTTCCTATGGATTTCTGATGTTGTAAGGAGTTCAAATATGATGTTCATTATTTATTTCGACTTTTTATAGATGTTTATACATAAAATCAAAGAATCGGTAAAAACAACCCATGTTGGGCCTGATATGGAGTCATATCAGAATCATATCAGGCCCAACGTGGACTTTTTTGCTGATTCTTTGATTTTGCATGTTAACGTCTATGAAAAGCCAAAATAAATAATGGATATCATATTTGAACTCCTTGCAATTTCAAAAATCCATAGAAACTGGAATGTATGTAATCGGAGTTCTTTAGGTCCATTAGTGGGTTTTGACCAAAACCCACTTA
This sequence comes from Zingiber officinale, assembly GCF_018446385.1. Classification (NCBI taxonomy): domain Eukaryota; kingdom Viridiplantae; phylum Streptophyta; class Magnoliopsida; order Zingiberales; family Zingiberaceae; genus Zingiber; species Zingiber officinale. The sequence goes on from NC_056004.1 coordinate 846,044, forward strand.
TCGACCTAGAGAGCTCCGATTACACTCATTTTAGTTCCGGTGAATTTCTGAAATTGTAAGGAGTTCAAATATGCTATTCATTATTTATTTTTGTTTCTTCAAATTTATTAAAATGTTATTAAAAGATTAACTAATATTATTCATATGTTCTACAAAAAAGAGATGAGAGAGAAGAGAGAGAAAAATAGTGGAGAAAAGAAAAGATAAAAAAATTAAATTGTCAGGAGGGTAAAATAGGAAATGCTTTTAAAATGATACATTTTTTGGTAAATATCTAGAGTGTGACTTTGAGTAGATTTAGATCTCTATATATGTGTTTTGATAAATTGTCGAAATTTTAATGAGATCCCTCGGAACATTAAATTAAAAAAAAAAAACTATATTTTAATGAGATCCCTCGGAACATTAATTTTTTTTAAAAAAAAAGAAACAGATAAAAGAAAATTATAAAAAGAGGGAGAGAGATTGTTTCTAGAAGATGCCCCACGAAAGATGACCAAATGATGTCGCTTTTGCCGCTGTCAAAGGAGATCTTACACAAATCCGATAAGCAAAACCGTGTAGAACCATCTCACCTGTGTTTTTTAGGGTGGCCAGGTCGTCATTTTATGCGACTCCAAAATTTCTCACGTCATCCCTGCGATCACCGTTTGACTCCCATCTAGGCCAGAGCGCATATATACAACACCACCAATCTCTAAGAAAGTAGAAGCTTCATTCCGATCTTCTCAATTTCACCTCTCAATTTTTTTTTTCCTAGTCTTGATTTTGGAGTTGCAGACATGGAACTGTGGCTCGCCGTGTGCAGTGGCCTGGCCGCGCTGCTGGTGGCTGCCTGGGCAGTCAGGATGCTGAACTGGGCGTTCTGGGAGCCTCGCCGCCTAGACCGCGCGCTCCGGTCGCAGGGGCTCAAGGGCTCCTCCTACCGTCCCATCAGCGGCGACCTCAAGGATTTCGTGCGGCTTACCGAGGAGGCCCGCGGCAAGCCCATGCCCTTCTCCCACGCCATCTTCCCTCGCGTTTCTCCCTTCTTAAAACGCGCCGCTGATGCACACGGTCAGCAGCCATACAACTTGATCGCCTCATTGTCCATTTCACCAAGCAAATTTAACTCCTGTTGGTTAAATCGGATTGAAAATTTTTCTTTTAGGAAAGGAGAACAAGGTAACTTTCCATTGGATGGGACCTAATCCGAGAGCGACCATCACGGATCCGGATCAAATCAGAGAAGTTCTGGCCAACAAGACCGGCGAGATCGGGAAGGCAAATACAAATTATCTGGCAAAGTACGTTGTCATAGGCGTGCTGAGTCAGGAAGGTGAGAAATGGGCCAAGCACAGGAAGATATGAACCCCGCTTTCCATATAGAGAAGCTCAAGGTGATTGATCCATCTCTGTTGAGTTAATTTATGCCTCTGCCTCGCCTATATGTTTGTCGAAATGACTCAGTAATAACTCTTTTTTGCTATATGCAGCGCATGCTGCCTGCTTTCTCTGCTTGTTGTGATGAGCTGGTCAACCGATGGGATGAGATGGCGGCGAAAGGTGAAGAGATAGATGTTTCTGTCGAGCTCCAGAGCTTCACCGGCGATGTCATTTCCCGGAGTGCTTTCGGTAGCAATTTTGAAGAAGGAAGGAAAATTTTCCAGCTTCAGGATGAGCAAGCTATGCTCGTTGCCCGCGGTCTTCCTTATGCACATATACCGGGCTTCAGGTGAGTGCTGATCCACAATATACATCTGCAAAATGTTCGATTCGTTGTGATCCTTGTTAGAAACAGAGTATAATTGATATCTTGCATTGTTCAGGTTTTTGCCCACCCGAATTAATACTAGAATGAAAGCAATTGACATAGAGGTGAAAGGGATTCTATTGAGCATAATCAAGAAGAGGGAGGAGAGTATGAAATTGGGCGCCGCAAAGAACGATGACCTTCTCGGCTTGTTGCTGGAGTCCAATCTGCAACACCTCCAAGAACACGGGAACGCCGGGATGACGACGGACGAGGTGGTGGATGAATGCAAGCTGTTCTACTTCGCAGGACAAGAGACGACGTCCCTTTTGCTAACGTGGACGATGGTTGTGCTGAGCATGCATCAAGATTGGCAAGAACGGGCTCGCGAAGAGGTTCTGCAAGCCTTTGGGAAAGAGAAACCCACTTTCGATGGCTTGAGCCACTTGAAGACCGTAAGCACCATAAATTTCGATTCTCGATGAGTCTACAGGGAGTTCCTCCAATTAATATAATAGAAAGTAAGATTGACCTGGCATATGCAGGTGACGATGATTCTGTACGAGGTTCTGCGACTCTACCCGCCGGCAATCGGCATGAATCGGCAGGTCTTCAAGAGCACAAAAATTGGGGACGTAGTGTACCCTCCAGGCGTCCTGCTCTTCCTGTCCATCCTTCAGGTTCACCATGATCCAGATTTCTGGGGCAAAGACGTCGACGAGTTCAAGCCGGAGAGATTTGCCGACGGCATGTACAAGGCGTCGGAGAAGAATGCCTTCTTCCCCTTCGGAGGCGGCCACCGGGTCTGCATCGGCCAGAACTTCGCGTTGCTGGAAGCCAAGTTGGCTTTATGTTTGATCCTTCAACGCTTCTCCTTTGACCTCTCGCCGTCCTACACTCATGCTCCCGCCATTGTTCTCACTCTCAAGCCTCAGCATGGTGCTCCCATCAGGTTGCGTAGGATTTGAAACCATCGATAAATTTTATAAAAAAAATATATATGTGCCAAAATTCTAAAACAAATGTCTACTTCTCTAGTAATATCTGTAATAATCTTATAATTTCATAGTTAGTATTATTCCGTCTGTACGATAATGCTGAGGACTATTACTTAATAAAGGATCAAAGCCTTTTGATATAATTTAGTGTATTTAGCTAAGGGTTTTCTGTTGAAAAATTACGCGTTTTGTGAATTATATTAACAAATAAAAAAAAAATTAATGAATAAGTACTTGGGATAACGTTTCGTCCTATGAAAATTTTCATCCGTTATTGATCATGTCCGAAAATCAAAAGGATAAAAAATTGAGATGTGACGTTTATATTGATCTTCTGTGAATTTCGTGTAGATCTGTAACACAGACTACGTTAGTGCTGAGTCAGAGAAGGGGTCCCTGGCGTTGGCCTTCCAACGCTTAAGTCAGTCACCGACGATGAGGAATAAAACGGAGCAACAAGAGAACTGTAATAAACAGTGAATATCGCATACCTCCGTCGATGCTTAGACTCCCTTTATATAGATTTCCGGCAACGCGCGTACACACTTCCCAAAGTGAGCACGTTTTCCAAAGTGAGTACGTTTTTCAAAAGCTTTCCTTGAAAAGACGTGTCGGTAAAGTGTCATTGACACAGTACCTTAACAGGTTGAGCATATCTCTGAAGTGACAGTGGAAGTTTCCACCGTACAATCTTCTGGCAGCCCATGCCTGGTGTCGGCGGCATCAACTCCCAAGAGGATATCACTGGATAGCATCAGGAGTGTACTGTTAGGCCAAGCGGATTGACCACTCGGCCTGTATTCCACCGCTCTGGTGCCCCGTCTGGTTGGCCAGAACCTTGCTATTCCTTAGTGTGTGTATGCTCGACCGAAGGTTCACTTTGCTATTGTCGAAGTCTAATGCCAAGCCGAGCGAGGTAGCCACTCGGCAGAAGCCTATTGCCAGGCTAAACGGGATAACCGTTCGACCGAAGTTGAATTCTGCACATTGATCGAGGCTCTAAGAGAAAACAGCCTATGGAGTTTCCCCCTGCTTTTCTACAGAGAGCCAGGCCAGGGGTACTATCAACCAAATCCTAGATGCTATAGCCACAAGGAGCAGCCACAAGTTTCCGTGGCCGAGAGTTCATTGCCCAGGGATTCAAAGAAAGGGAAGTCTATCATCCCGCGCGAAGAACGTCAGTCGGAACTGGAAGAGAAGGTGTCGTTCTCTTCCAAAATCTTGGAGGAGAGGTTACCCAAAGGGTATCGACCCCCTGCTATCGGAGAATATGATGGCAGCAAAGATCCTGAGGACCACCTCCGCAAGTTAAGGAACGCGGCCCTGTTACATCAATATAGCGACGCTGTCAAATGTCGAGTGTTCCTGAACACTATCGGGTTCTGACAAAAAATGGTTTGATGGACTGCCGCACGGGTCCATCACCTGTTTCTCCGACTTCAAGATTGCTTTCCTGTGCCATTTCGCCAGCAGCAGGAAGTATCAAAAAACTGACCACTGCTTGTTTGCTCTCAAGCAAGGGTTCGCTGAGCCGCTGAGAAGCTATATCAAACGCTTCAATCAAGTAGCCCAGGACGCTCCCTCGGCCACATCTGAAATACTTATGAGTGTCTTTTCTCATGAGCTGACCGAGAGCGAGTTCTTTAGGGATCTCAATAAAAATCCCATAAGGAATTTCGATGAGATGCTGGAGAAGGAGGCCAGTTACATCAACGTGGAGGAAGCGCATGCGGCACGAAGGAAGGCAGACAAACCGCCTCCCTCTACTAACAGACCGGAGAGAAGAGTGCCTCAACCACCTGCGCAACCTCTCCCGGGTGGTTGGGAAGCCCGACCTAACTTCCATCCCGGTCAGGACATTCGGCCAGGCCCGCGTGTCGCTGCAGTCCAGATCCCCCGACCTGGACCGTGGGGACCACGTTACTATACTTACCACCGGTCGCACACGCATGCCACCAGTGATTGTGCACAATTCGCACGAGACTCCCATCGTGCTGCAGAGCTGGGCCTGCCACCTCTAGAGTTGACGCCTCAAGTCCAGAGAATAATGGAGGAGAGACGCAACGCGACGGGGCCAGCCGGTTGACCCCGAGCGGATCAAGGAGCCCCTAGCATGCTGTAGCAAGGGCTCACTGGGGAGCCAGGAGAGGCTTGGGAGGCTGAGAACAGAGGCAACGCGGCCATCCGAGACATAGGCATGATCTCTGGAGGTGCTACTGACGGAGATTCAGGCCGGGCTCGCAAGTCTCATGAGCGTCGGTTGGAGATCCACACCATTGGATGTAGCCAAGAGAAGGCTGCCGGCCCGGTCATTAGCTTTGGTCCACAAGACCTGGAAGGACTAAAGCTGCCCCATGACGATGCCCTCATCATCAAAGCTATCATAGCCAACAATCGGGTGGCTCGAGTCTTCGTTGATACCGGCAGCTCTATCAACGTATTATTCAGATATGCTTTTGAAGAAATACAGATTGACGCTAGTGAGCTCCAGCCAGTAGCCACTTCTTTATATGGTTTTACTGGTAATAAGGTAAGACTCATGGGCCATATCAAGTTGGTCATATCCTTGGGAAGTGAGCCACTGGTACGGATCAGGAGGAGCACCTTCATCGTAGTGGACTCGCCCTCCTCCTATAATGTCATTCTGGGTCGACCCGCCTTACATGAGTTTCGAGCTGCCGTCTCCACCTTCCACTAGAAAATTAAGTTCCCTGTGAGAGAACAGGTTGGGAAAGTTCGAGGGGAGCAGAGGGTCTCTCGACGATGTTACATCGACATGGTCAAGGTGGAAGCTTGCAAGGCTCAGAGGACGCAGGATGGGGTCGTTCATGCCATTCAGGAGGAGCTCATGCCGATAGCGGAAGAGTCTATCCCTTATAAAGAAGTCCAACTATATTCTGAGCACCCAGAGACCCTCACTCGCATAGCTAGGGACCTGCCGCCCGAGCTGAAAGAAGAGCTGGTTCAATGCCTGATTCACAATAGGGATGTCTTCGCCTGGTCCACCGAGGAATTACCAGGGGTCAAGCCTGAAGTGGCGGAACATAAGTTGCATCTCCTGCCGGACGCCAGGCCTGTAAAGTAGAAGAAGAGAAATTTCTCGATCGACCAGAATAAAATTATCAGAGCTGAAGTGGACCAGCTTAGGAAAGCCGGACATGTCCGAGAAGTACAGTTTCCGTCCTGACTTTCCAATGTTGTCTTGGTAGCAAAACCCAATAATAAGTGGAGGGTCTGCATAAATTTCCGAGATCTCAACCGAGCCAGTCCTAAAGATTGTTATCCCCTGCCCAGAATTGACCAGCTGGTAGGATCAACTGCTGGCTGCGAAAGAATCTGCATGCTGGATGCTTATCAGGGGTACCATCAAATCCCCCTGGCCGTGGAAGACCAAGAGAAGGTCCGTTTCATTACGGCTGATGGTACTTTCTATTATACTGTCATGCCCTTCGGGCTCAGGAATGCTGGCACCACCTACCAACGAATGATGGACAAAATCTTCCGGGAGCAGGCCGGGCGCAATGTGGAAGTCTATGTAGACGATATACTCATCAAATCTGCCTTGGCTGCAAATCTGATAGCTGATGTAGAGGAGACCTGCGGCACCCTGCGACAATATGGGTTGAAATTAAATCCCTTGAAGTGTCTATTTGGAGCTAAAGGAGAGAAGTTCTTGGGTTATCTCATCACTGAGCGAGGAATTGAAGCTAACCCGGATAAGGTCCGAGCACTCCAGGATATGAAAGCTCCTCAGAGCTTAAAAGAGGCTCAGAAGCTGGTCGGTTGGATAACAACTCTGTCACGATTCGTCTCCCGATCGACAGACAAAGCGGTGCCCTTCTTCAAAATGCTCCGAAAAGCATCCAAATTCCAGTGGGATGAAGAATGCACGCAGGCCTTTGAAGAGTTGAAGAAGTATCTGGATACCCCGCCTTCTTTGTTCAAGCCTGTCGCAGGAGAACCACTCTGGGTCTACCTATCAGCCACCCCTGAGGCCGTGGGGGCGGTGTTAGTGAAGAGCAAGATAATGTACAACGACCAGTGTATTTTTTCAGTCATTTATTAAAGGGAGCTGAGTCTCGGTACACAGCTTTGGAAAAGTTGGTTTATGGATTAGTGCTCATGGATCGGCGTTTAAGGCCCTATTTCCTGGCTCATTCTATCACGGTGTTGACAAACATCATCATGGGTAAAGCCCTTACCAATGTCAAGGTTGCAGGTCAGCTCATTAAGTAGGCAACCGAATTAGGAGAATACAATATCACCTATCAGCCTCGCACGACTATCAAAGCACAAGCCCTGACTGATTTCTTGACCGAAGTTCATCAGACTTACTTAGAGGAGACCTGGAAAGTATATGTGGATGGATCAGCCACACGTCAGGGGAGTGGTGTTGGAGTTCTGCTGATATCCCCTCAAGAAGACATCTTGCAGCTAGCTGTACGATTAAACTTCAGAGCTACCAACAATAAGGCAGAGTATGAGGCTTTATTGGCAGGGTTGCAGGCAGCACGACATGTGGGAGCTGTCCGAGTTATCATTTATTCAGACGTTCAATTAGTGACTCAGCAAGTAACCGGTAACTTTGAGATCAACTGTGACAAGTTGCAAGTATACCGGGAGGCTTATAAGAGGATGAAAGAAGAGTTCATGGAGGTCACGGTCAGCAAGATTCCTAGAGCAGAAAATGGCCGAGCGGACGAGTTAGTTAAAAGGCCAGTTCTCTGACCACCTGGGTACTGGATAGGTCAATAACACAGACCTTTCTCATAACCCAGATAGAACTGTAAAATAACTAGGACGAGATTATTGATTGGAGGGCACCTATGATTAGCTATCTTCGACATGGCACCTTGCCAACAGACCTGGAACAAGCACGATTGGTCAGGAAAAAGGCCCATGCCTACACCATGGTAGGAGATCAATTATACAAGCGGGCGTTCTCCAGGCCTTTACTCAAATGTATAAGCATAGAAGAGGCAGATCAGGTTTTGCGCGAGATGCATCTGGGGTGCTGTGGTAGTCATGCCAGAGGTCGAACATTAGCTTGTAAGGTGTTGTTGGCCGGATATTTCTGGCTCACTCTACAGTGGGATACCCAACAGCTGGTGAATACTTGCCTGCCCTGTCAGAAACATCAAAATCTGACACATATGCCTACCTCAGTGTTAAAGACATCTATAGTTTCTTGCCATTTCTATCAGTGGGGTATGGACATTGTTGGGTCCTTCCCTATAAAATCTGGTCAAAGGCGATTTATACTGGTGGTCGTGGACTACTTTTCAAAGTGGGTGGAAGCCAAAGCTTTGACCAGGTTTATCGAGGGAGTCGTTATTCAATTTTTATGGAGAAACATTCTGTGCAGATTCGGCATACCCCATAAGCTGGTATCGGATAATGGAAGACAGTTTCAAGGTCGGAAGATCCAGGCCTGGTGTCGAGGGTTCGGTATCATTTAGGCCTTCACCTCTGTAGTGTATCCACAAAGTAATGGGCAGACCGAGGTTATCAATCGAGAAATCGTACGAGGACTTAAAGTGAAGCTAGATCATGTCAGAGGAGATTGGGTGGAGGAGCTGTAAAGTGTTCTCTGGACGTACCGTACAACACCCCGGGAAAGCACAGGTCTTACTCCGTTCCACCTGGTTTACGGCAGTGAAGCAGTGGTGCCCGTGGAGGTAGGGGTACCTTCAACTAGGAGAATGCTATATGATGAAGAGAATGTCGAGCGACGACTGGCAGAGCTGGACCTCATTAGCGAAACTCGCGAACAAACAGCAGCCTGGCTATTTGCTTATCGACAAAGGATGAGGCAGAATTATGACAAAAGGTGGTTCATCGCTTCTTCGGAGAAGGAGACTTGGTCTAGAAGCGAGTAAAACCCGTAGGAGATGTAGCCAAGCTAGCACCTCAATGGGATGGGCCTTACAATGTTATTAAAAAGTTGGCATCAGGCGCGTACTACTTGTAGGACGACCGAGGTAGGAATCTAGAGCGGCCCTGGAGCACTAACTACCTTCGACCTTATCGCACTTAGACAACTCCATGGTCGGCAAAACCCGGTTCCTATAAGGGCAGGGCTGTAGAAGAGTAAGGCAGGTCAGGAATACATTAACCAGCCGGTGAAATTGTTTGCCCGGTCAAGATTGTTACATCCTTATTTTTTGTAAATCCTTGAAAAGCAGATGATCATAAATGAAAGGAAACATTCATTATAGAATAGTTCAATTTACACCACACAATGTACTAGTACAAATTACTTGAAAGCAGAAAAAACTTCATCAGGCATCTCGTCCAAGATGCGATGATGATCCAAAAAGTCTGCGGGAGGGGCGGATTTGAGATATCCTTGTTCATATAGTTGGTGCACTGCCCCTGCCGCGCCAGAAGATACTGAGACCACGAAACGGTCCCCGACCTGGACGTCGAACTCCCGAGAATGAAGATAGGCCTCTCGGCTCTGCCTGCAACGTTCGTCTTCCCCCGTTTTGTATATCTCCAGAGCTGAGGTAACCCCAGAAAGGCCAGAGTGAGCCTGGGACAGTTCAGCTTTCAGGGCAACTAGTTCGGTGGCCTGGGATTCCAAGGTCCAGCTCTGTTCTTGTAGGAGGGCCTCTTTAGATTTCAGCTCTTGGGTCAGCTGATCCACAGTCTACTTATGGAGACCCTCAGCCTGAGTCTTTTCGTCACGAAGGGCTTGTAGCTATTGGTCGGCTACTCGTAGAGCTTGTTGGTGCTGGGCATTGACCCTCTTCAAGGCCTCTATTTCAGCTCTTTGAGCACGGCCAGCCGCTGCAGGATCATTCAGTTGCAACTCCAGCTCAGCTACCCTATCCGATAACACCTTATTACGGTGATAATTAAGGTGGAGCGTTTGATTTATCATCATCTATTCAGCGTGAGCCTGAGCCAAGAAAGAAAGAGTTTAAGATGGGGGAAGAAATCTTGTCGCATGAATAGGTGGAGCTCACATGAAATACAACTCAGAAAATCTATCCATCTTGTCGGGTACGGATATATTCTCCATCAGCTGAAAGCTTTGCTCCCAACAGGTGGCTAGTTCTCCTCTTAGAGTAAGACGGCTGGTGGGAGCATCTTGTTAGCGCCTCAGCTCTGATTCAGAAGGCTTGGTGGAATAATATCGGTGGTAAGAAAGGCCCTGCGACTGTGAAGCTGATGTCGTAGGATGGGGATGAGGGGAAGAAGTCGGGTGAGATGGGCCCTGTCGTGATTCATCCGGCAAGGGGGTAGCTGAAGGACCTGCCGTGTCACCTGGCACTTGGTAAAGAGTATTGACAGACTCAGAGGAAGGAGGTGCAGCCTATTCCTGGGCGCGCGTGGTAGGAGGAACCGCAGCAGTCGTAGGACTGGTGACCGGCATAGGGGGAATGGAAGACCTGGGGGTTGGATCAGCAGATGGGCTACCAGTGCCCTTAGCACCCAGGTCTGGTTCTGGTTGAATGCGTCTTCTGTGGAATCTTAAGGGTTGGTTATCCAAGTCCGAGCCTTCAGGCGAGGATCGCGATCGCCGAGTTATGGGGGGAGCAGCAGTTCTAGTAGGATCGCTAGCGAGGCGTGCCTGCTAGGATGCCCGGGAAGCTGCTCGAAAGGAAGGACTGGCGGGGGGAATATCCGTTAACCCTGAAGGAGGTCGAGGGGTTGGTCGAAGGGAAGGTCCTGGAGTTGTACGAGAAGCAGATTGGGGAGTTGATTGGGAGACTGATTGAGGAGCTGACCCGGGAGTGGCAGCTGGAGGCGCTCCCAGCCGAGCAGGAGCAGAATGGGGAAGAAGTCTCCTGTCCAGGATGACCCTGCTTCGCCGTATTATTTCCTGCTCACTAAAAGAGAGCGGCTGGACATCTGAGGTGCGAAGCAGTGTGTCAGCTGCACGAGGAAATCAGAATTATGGTACTTAGGCCAAAAGACAAGGTGAGATAATTTTAAGGGCAAGCAGAACTCACCCAAAGAGCGAGGCAGCTCGGAAGACGGGATACGACTCAGCCTGAAGAAAGACAATACCTCTTCAGAAATTAGTCTCACTAAGTCTAATCGCCAGCACCTCACCTAAGCCAAGGCGTCTAAGTGGGCCACTCCACAGCAGAAGGGAATTTAAGGAAAAAGTACTTATCCTTCCAAGTCAGATCAGAGGATGGAATGGGACAGAAGAAGGTGGTCCGGGTGTGGCCCTGAAACGGAACAAGCCTTCACTGTGCTGGCGGGGAGTGAAGAAATAATGGAACAGACAGGCAGACCAGGAAAGTTCGCACAGAACCACGAAGTCGCACAGAATCCTTATGGAATTGGGGGTCAGCTAGCCCAAAGAAATTCGAAAATAACAGCTTACGTCAGATAACAGAGGATGGATAGGGAAGCGAAGCCCTGCCACGAACTGTTCCTTATAGAAGGTGACATAGCCTGTCGAAGGAGCAGAAGCTTGGTGCAGTGTATTCAGAATGATGATATGCATGTCCCTGTAAATCTCATAGGTAAAGCAAAGATCATCATGATCCATGCCATCAAAAGTGGAAACTACGGAAGGGTAAATGATGTTGGGGAAGGCCATGGGGAAAACTCAAGTGGAAGCCAGGAACAAGAGGATGAAGTAGAGAGCAGCAGGCACAAGGAAGCAAGAAAGCGAAGAGAGCAGAGAGCGATAACAGAGGAAGCGCAGAGGAAAAAGTTCCATGAAGTGGCTGCGGTGACCTATTTATAGCTGAAACCCACAAGGACAAAACGATCAAATTACCATCCAACGGCTCGTAATAAAAGCGGTGCAGAATATCGAAATAAGATGAGTCGTTAGATCTTCACAGAAAATGAGATTACTGTAGATGGTCCGATGTACGAGGGCCATCATGCGTTACCTCGGGAAAGAACGGTGTTGCATGGCAAAGCGATAGGGGTTCCTTGCTAAGATGTCTTTTTTACTTTCGTTAAGGGATGAGTCCAGCTTGGTAGCCAATTTCGTTAAGGGATGAAGCCAGCTCGGGAGCCAATTTCATTAAGGGATGAATCCAGTTCGAGAGCCAATTTCGTTAAGGGATGAATCCAGCTCGGGAACCAGTTTCATTAAGGGATGAATCCAGCTCGAGAGCCAGTTTCGTTAAGGGATGAGTCCAGCTCGGGAGCCAATTTCGTTAAGGGATGAGTCCAGCTCGGGAGTTAATTTTGTTAAGGGATGAGTCCAGCTCGGGTGCCAATTTTGTTAAGGGATGAATCCAGCTCGGGAGCCAGCTCGAGACACTGAGAGAGCAGAGTTCTAGGGTAAAGGCACTAGTCGGAACGTCATCGAGCTCACAACAAATCCCAGATCAGTGAAATAACCATATCGTAGGTCGGGGAGTGAGCCGATCGGAGGTCGGGAAATGAAAAGATTCCATGTCGGGAAACAAACAAATCCCAAGTTGGAAAACAAACAGATCCCAGGACGAAGAATAAGTAGATCTGGGAAATAGAGCCCAGGACGAAGAACAAGTAGATCTGGGAAACAGATCCCAAGACGAAAAACAAGTAGCTCTGAGATCAGGGAATACGCAACCAAGAATTCTCAAAACCGAGATGCTCGCTATAGAATTTCCTAAGTTTATGTCAGTTTAAACAAACATAGATCGAGGGATTTCATAAGTAAGTTTTAACACCTTCAAGCACACAAGTGAGTCTGTCAAATTTCAAATTCACACATTAAGAGAATTACATTAAGGTTGAGAGCCTGGAGGAGGGCCTGGAGGAGGTACATCACTCGAGAGAGGAGCCGGAAGAGTCAAAAAGTCGTTATCTGCGGCGAAGGACGGGAAGGCTTCATCGGGAACTTCTTGCAGCAGGCGCTCCCTATCCAGGAAGTCAAGACTTGACATAAGAAATTCGATAAGCTTCGAGACGCTCGCCTTCGCCTGATCTGTACTCCACCAGTTCCACCTTCACTTTCTCTGTAGAGGCCAGGGCCAGTGCCTTCTCTTGCTTTAAGGTGGAGGCCTCCGTCTGTGCTTTGTGGAGATCTGCCTGAAGGGACTTAATGGTAGCCTGGTCCTGATCCTGCTGAGCCTTAAAAATCTTCTTCCGGTCAGCGCTGGCGGCCAGGTTTATTTGGGCAACCTCCAGGTCTTTTTGCAAGGCTTTATGAGACTCTTGGAGTGCCTTCAAATCAGCGGAAAGAGCGGCCAGCTTCGAGTCCTTCTCTTCCAGCTCGGTCGCCAGCTGACGACGGCTTTGCCCTTCTGAATTTACCTTAGAGTCACTGGTTTGCGAGGCCGCTTGCAGCTCTTTTATCTTCTCAGTGGACTCCTGGGCCAGGTCCCGGGTAGACTGAGCAGACTCCAATGCCGCATGCAGATAAGTATCTAAAGGGTCAAACGGATCGCGGGGAGTCAGCGGTAACTCCAATTCCCGAAGGCGAGCCTTCAAAGACTCTATTTCTCGGAGCAGGTCAGCAGCAAAATTGGTCAAGCACATGCCACTGGAGCAAGCCTGTCCGATAAAAAGAAGAAAATCAGCAATAAGGTCAGAATTAAGTCAAGAAAAAGGGAAACTCACCAATATGATATGTTGGAAGGCCAGATCCAGACTTTCCCACAGAGAGCCTCCACAAAATTGCTCATTAGCCGATCGCCAAAGGGTGGCTAGGTCACCTTGCAGATGGATTTTGCAGCGGACCGGAGGGATATCTGCCTCCGCCGAAGTCCTCACTGGGTCTGATTCTAATTCGGCCACAGAGGGTAGGCAACAAGAGGCTGTGAAATCCCGCTCGTTCCTCTGAGGCCGTGCCCGGGTGTGTGCGGCTGATGGGGAGGAGGCGGTCGGGAGAGCGGAAGGGATTACAGAGATCCCAGGCTGGTCTCCAGCAGAAGGACCGTCCTGCTCAAGAGCCAAGACCTAGACGGGAGTAGGAGCCGGGACCTCTGCCGCTCGAGGAGACTCCTGAGCAGGAATCCTAGTAGTTGTCACTTGGACTTTGGGAAGCTTGGAGGAAGTTGGCCCTAGCGGAGGAAGCGGAGAAGACTGAGCCGAAGGAGCGACTTTCTTGCGTTTACGCTGGAGTCGCAGGCGTTTGTCCGGAGGTGGAGAGGGAGCTCGCTCTTCCTCAATGGGCTCCAGAGCTGTCGGGGTAGCTTCAGAAGGGCCCGCTGGCAGAAGTAGCGGGGTGGAGGATGCTGAGGGTTCCTCCGTAGTTTCATGAGAGGAAGTAGCCGAGAGAGCAGCCAGGCCCTGCGCAACCTCATCACCCACAGCCTTCAGAAGATCACTGGGCATTCGGGCTGATCCCTTTGAGTAGGCCCAGAACATAGCAGCCTCTGCAAAGCAAGAAGGAAATACTTCATTTAGTGAAGACCGGCGGAAGGAAGAACAACATCTTACCAAAAGGAGCTCTTATATCTGCCGGGACCGGGCTGAGTCCGAAGAAGTACAAAAAACCTTCTCGCAGTATCACAGAGAGGAGAAGTTGGACTCCCTGTATCTTCTCGGAGGCGGTATGACAGGCAGGATGATGGGTATGGTCGCGCAACTCGAAGGGGGAAGGAAGAGCGGAGCGCCATTGGGTCGGCTAGGTTACCAACTCGGGCACCCGGATAAAGAAAAAATGAGACTTCCATCCTTTGTTGGAGGAAGGCATATCGGAGAAAAATTTACATCCAACCCTGGATTGCACCATGAAGATGCCAGGCTTGGATCGTTTCAACAAATAGAAAAGATGGAAAAGTTCGGCGGTCAGTGGAATCTGGTACACCCTACAGAGGATGACCATGCCGCAGATGGCACGAATAATGTTCGGTGTGAACTGTGAAAGAGGGATCTTAAAGTACTGACTCAAAGAGGAGAAAATGGGATGAAGAGGAAAGCGGAGACCTCCCAAGAGTTGGTCTTTAAAGAAGGTTACAAAACCCTTGGGAGGGGAAGAAGGGTGCTCAGTCGGTTTGGGAGCACGCTGTTGGTAATCAGTCGTAAGGTGCAGGCTTTCTTGAATCAGGGCTAGGTCGCTATCATCTATGTCGAAAATGTAATACGAATATCAGGGTGACATGTTACCTTCCACCATTGGAGAGTAAGGTGGAGGACGGAGAAGAAGAGAAGAAGCGTTTGCAAGTAATAATCAGAGAAGAACTCAGGAGACAGAGCAAGAGAAAGCGACATAGTCGAAAGTGGATGTCAAGGTGAGAAGGCGACGGGGGACAACCTTTAGGGTTTATAAAGCCAAAAACCCTAGGAAGCCTCGAAAAGGAGAGAAGGAATGATGTTGTGAGGCGTCGGATCTAGGTTGCGTTCTAAAAGGCGCTGATAAGCTACAGTGGCGGTAAGGGTTCGTGGGACATGTGTCGTTTCCCTAGGAAAGACATTAAAAAGGTCTTAATGATGGATGTGACAAGGAAATCATAAAAAGGGATTTTTGTACAGTTACATTCTGGCGCGAAGACTATACATCAGAAGGAGAGGCAACCATGCGGTTACCTTGGGAAAAGCAAGGCCACACATCATGATTGTGAAGCCACCTCGGGAAAGAGAAGAGAAAATGAAGGGACGCAAGAATTTGAATTTGGCGCTCCTTAAGGTTAAAAAATAAATAAACACTGGTCTAATTAAAATTTGCTTGAGATGTTTGCAGGAAATATCGCAAGTACCGCGCAGCTGGCTAGACATCTACAGTACAATACCCCGGCGGGAATTTCAGGAACGATCTCCAGGCCAGTCCGCAACTATTAATCTGATTCCTGGACCAGCCAAGAAGAGTTTCTTCCTGGTTTCCAGTTCGGGTCCTAGACTTTCGCCCCAGTGCGAGTTATAAGTGTGCATGCTCTCTCGCCCAACGACCGTTCAGATCAGTGTCCCAGACTCTCGCCCTAGTGTGAGTTATAAGTGAGCACGCTCTCACGTCCAACGACCATCCAGGTCGGTGTCCCAGACTCTCGCCCCAGTGCGAGTTATAAGTGAGCATGCTCTCACGCCCAACGACCGTCCAGGTCGATGTCCCAGACTCTCGCCCTAATGCGAGTTATAAGTGAGTATGCTCTCACGCCCAACGACCGTTCAGGTCGGTGTCCCAGACTCTCGACCCAGTGCGAGTTATAAGTGAGTATGCTCTCACGCCCAACGAGCATCCAGGTCGGTGCCCCAGACTCTCGCCCCAGTACGAGTTATAAGTGAGCATGCTCTCACGCCCAACGATCGTTCAGGTCGGTGTTCCAGACTCTCGCCCTATTGCGAGTTATAAGTGAGCATGCTCTCACGCCTAACGACCGTTTAGGTCAGTGTCCTAGAATCTCGCCTCAGTGTGAGTTATAAGTGAGCATGCTCTCACACCCAACGACCGTCTAGGTCGGTGTCCCAGACTCTCGCCCCAGTGCGAGTCATAAGTGATCATGCTCTCATGCTCAACGACCGTCCAGGTCGGTGTCTCAGACTCTCGCCCCAGTGCGAGTTATAAGTGAGCATGCTCTCACGCCCAACGACCGTTTAGGTCGGGTCTCAGACTCTCGCTCCAGTGCGAGTTATAAGTGAGCATGCTCTCACGTCCAATGACCATTCAGGTCGGGTCCCAGACTCTTGTCCTAGTGCGAGTTATAAGTGAGCATGCTCTCACGTCCAACGACCGTTTAGGTCAGGTCCCAGACTCTCGCTCCAGTGTGAGTTATAAGTGAGCATGCTCTCACGCCCAACGACCGTTCAGGTCGGGTCCCAGACTCTCGCTCAACGACCGTTCAGATCGAGTCCCAGACTCTTGCCCTAAGCGAGTTATAAGTGAGCATGCTCTCACGCCCAACGACCGTTTAGGTCAGGTCCCAGACTCTCGCTCCAGTGTGAGTTATAAGTGAGCATGCTCTCACGCCCAATGACAGTTCAGGTCAGTGTTCCAGACTCTCGCCCCAGTGCGAGTTATAAGTGAGCATGCTCTCACGTCCAACGACCGTTCAGGTCGGGTCCCAGACTCTTGCCCTAGTGCGAGTTATAAGTGAACATGCTCTCACATCCAACGACCGTTCAGGTCGAGTCCCAGACTCTTGCCCTAGTGCGAGTTATAAGTGAGCATGCTCTCACGCCCAACGACCGCCCCTCACACCCAACGACCGTCCAGGTCGGTGTCCCAAATTCTCATCCCAGTGCGAGTTATAAGTGAGCATGCTCTCACGCCCAACGACCGTCCATGTCGGTGTCCCAGACTCTCTCCCCAGTGCGAGTTATAAGTGAGCATGCTCTCACGCCAACGACCGTTCAGGTTGGTGTTCCAGACTCTCGCCCCAGTGCGAGTTATAAGTGAGCCTGCCCTCATGATTAACGACTTTCCCGGTCAGTATCTCTTCTTTTCGTCTCAATATGAATCCGCACGGTATACTTTCGTGTTCGACAGATCTGTAGCCATATTCCTATTGCCAATGCGAAAAGCAAGTAGGCAAGTTCATACGAACTACTATGTTCCAACCCTTTTTGGTAAGAAAAAGGTTCGGTAAGTAAATTATTCTTTTTTAATTATCTTTCCTTAAAAATATTCTTGGAAAACATGTGCCTATAAGCGTGGTAACATAGGGAGACAATGAAATACAGATCCACAATCTTGAATGTAGATAATGCAAGGAATATTATGAAATAAGAGTTGAACATTTTTCAGTTCACATTATCATCTCAAGGTCCAGATCCAGAGGCCTGACCCCTCCTTGCCAGATGAGCCTGAGCTCGAGCTAGATCCTCCTTGATAAATGTGATGGTCCTTTGCAGCTGGCCAATAGTTTCATCCTTTAGCCGACTTTTCTCTTTCAGGAGGGTCACCTCATCCTCGTGTCTGAGCTTCAGATAAACAATATAATGGGTCTAGCTCTGGAAGTCCGATTGAGCTTTAAGCTTGAGAGCTACCATAACCCTAGTCCTGGATTTGGCTGCCAACCAGAGTTCTTCCATTTCCCGGCGAAGAGAGGATTGAAGGTCTTTACTTTGAGTCATTTCGAGCAAGGCCTCATCTTTATGAGCTAATAGCTGGGTCAAATGAGTGACCTAGTGGCGCGAAGCAACCATCTCATCTGGGTCCATGGGCGAGAAGGAAGGTAAGTTGAGAGAAATAGGAAGGTAGCAATATGCAGGCCCCTTTAATAAGGGAGGAGAAGATGAAGGGATTACCTCAGAATATGAAACGACGCTTGGAAAGTCGTATGACATTTATGAGAAAGAGACATGATCAGAATCGAAGAATCAATACACATACAGTAAAACCCCACCTATCTTTTAGGGAAGGCAATGAATTCTGAGTGAAATATCAGGAGAAGGGTCAGCAAGTAGAGAAATGCAAAGGATAGGTCAGGTATGGGGGCCAGGTCAGGTAGCTACGAGACTTGGGTTTAGTCTGTCGGACTAGTGCATCCTTTGACTAGACTTGAGGGGGAGGCTTGTGATACGATGCATTAGGAAGATGATGTGGTCAGAAGTCAAGCCTGTGGGATGGTCAAAAGTCAAGCTTACGTGACAGTCAGAAGTCAAGCCTGTGGGATGGTCAAAAGTCAAGCTTACGTGGTGGTCAGAAGTCAAGCTTAAGTGGCGGTCAGAAGTCTGGCCTACATGGAGATCAAAAGTCCAGCCTACGTGGAGTTTAAAGGGCTCGGTTATAGGATGGTCCGGGCCGGGCACAAGTGACGTTCGGGAGTTAGGCCTATGAGGCAAGTAGGAATTTGGAAGCAGGGATACTAGTCAGGACTGATAGCCTTGTAGCACAGGATACAGGGACCAAAGCGTACAGGTCGGGATGTGCTAACCAAGGATACATGTGAGGACTGATAGCCTTGCAGCACAGGATACAGGGACCAAAGCGTACAAGTCGGGATGTGCCAGCCAAGGATACAGGTCAGAACGTATAGCCTTGCAGCACAGAATACAGGGACCAAAGCGTATAGGTCGGGATATGCCAACCAAGGATACAAGTCAGAACGTATAGCCTTGCAACTAGACCTGACCACGGTTCAGAACCGACGGTTCGACGGTTTGGAACCGCCGGTTCGACGGTTCCAGGCAGGTCGACCCTTAACCTTAACCGCTCAAGACAGTTACAGTTCACGGTTCAGAACCGTCGGTTCACGGTTCGGTTCACGGTTCGTCACGGTTCGCCACGGTTCAAGATTAATATGTTAAAAAAAAATAAAAATTAAAAATTAAACATTAAACATTAAACATTAAAAATTAGAAATTAGAAATTTAAATTTATTAAAAAAAGGGCTTGCACTTATTTAAGTTGCCTACGTATCCCTTTAGGGGAATCAAAGCTCACGTAGTTCTTTTACATTTTTATCCTTTTACATTTTCATTCACTTCCATTTCCTGTTCCTGTCGTATTTGTTCCTTCAGTATCAAAATCTTCAACTTCGTCATCTGAAAGTTGCATTCCTTGGATTCTTTTCTCCGCTCTGGTCCAATCGTCCAGTAATGCCACGTAGTTCTTTTACATTTTTATCCTTTTACATTTTCATTCACTTCCATTTCCTGTTCCTGTCGTATTTGTTCCTTCAGTATCAAAATCTTCAACTTCGTCATCTGAAAGTTGCATTCCTTGGATTCTTTTCTCCGCTCTGGTCCAATCGTCCAGTAATGCTTGGGCTTCCAATGAGTCGGGAGACAAAGTTGATCGTCGTTCATCTAATATGTTGCCGCCGGCACTGAACTTCTGCTCCACAGCAACGGTTGGCACTGGACAAGCTAAAATTTCTTTTGCGATCACGGAGAGAACGGGAAAGCTTTGAGCATTCTATGACCACCACTTTAAGATATCGAAGTTTTCGCTATCTACTTCATTAAAATCAAAAGAAGTCGTAAAATAATGTTGGACCCCGTGGTAGCTTTGATGTGATCAACCAAGTTGGTTAGGTCCTGCTGTGTTTGATCCCTGTGTCTGAGTGTGCAGGAGCTTAGGAGCACAGGAAGTCGAGCGGAAGACGCAGCTAGCGAGAAGGACGGCATGGGAAGGGAGCCGACGGGCTCGGTGCGTCCGAAGGACGAGAGAGCTGCGGAAGAGTACTCCGGTGGGCGTGAAGAGCGTGCGCGACGTTCGAGGGACGTTAAGCCGGACGGAAGGCTGCTCAAGGAGAAGGCCGGGAATTGGGTTCGGGTGAGCCCTATTCCGGTTGGCCGCAATCACCCAAAAGAACGGAGCTTCGGAAGCCAAAACGAAGAAGAAAAGCAGTCAAAAGAGGCTGGAAATTACTGTAGCAGGAAGTTAATGTAGCAAAAGTTACTGTAGCTTGAAGGCGCCTTAAACAAGCTTGAAGGTGCCCTTGAAGGCGCCTTCAAGCCTGTTGAAGGCGCCTTCAACATGTCTGTTTTGACCGTTTGCGCTGCGGATAAAGTTTTATCCGCTGACCGAGCTGGAGGCGCCTTAAACCTTGTTGGAGGCGCCTTGGACCCTCGGGATAGACTTTCTAGGAGCTATAAAAAGGCCTATGGAGCTAGGAATTCAACAACAACTCAATCAATCATTCTGTAAGCAATTCCTAGCAGTAGTTCTGAGCAATTAGAGTGTAAAAGGCTTCTCCGCCTTCAGAGAAGGAGAATTTTCTTAGTGCGCTTTTCACTGCCTTGGATTAACAACCTCCTTGGTTGTAACCAGGTTAAATTCCGGTTTATGTTTTTAATTTTCTGTCTTTATTATTTTACTACTGCAATTATTTCTGAGTTGAAATCCGAGGAGGGTAGTTTCATTTTTGTTTACAGCAATTCACCCCCCTCTTGCCGGTCTCCGCTGCACCAACAAGTGGTATCAGAGTCTGATCGCCTCAGAAGGACTAACCACCAACTGAAGCACTACGATCAAGACGATGGCCGGAGCGAACATCCATCCCCCGAAGTTCGACGGAGACTTCACCACTTGGAAGCGCAAAATGGAGGTATTTTTTAAAACGGATTTTGATATTCTTATTACAATGAAATATGGTTTTACAGCGCCGAAAGACAAAGAAGAAAACACATGGAGCAAGAAGGAGCAAGCCGATTTCGTCGCCAACGGAAAGGCAGAGTTCCACCTGCTCAGTGTGCTGCCGCCGCAGGAGGTAAATCAGATCGGAAGCTACGACTCAGCGAAAGATCTCTGGGAGAAATTCCTGGAGCTTCACGAAGGTACTTCCGAAGCGAAGCGCGACATCCTCCGGAACCAGTTAACGAACCTCCGGATGAACCAAGGCGAGAAGGTAGCGCAACTCCAAGCGAGAATCAAGGAGCTGATAACGCAACTAACGAACCTTGGAGAAGAGGTAACCAACCGGGATTCTATCCGATACGCGCTCAATGCCTTCCCGAGAACTCCAGAGTGGGCCTCCTTAGTAGATGCGTACTACATCTCTAAGGACCTTGAGGTAAGTACGTTAGAACAATTATTTTCGACTTTTGAAATTCACGAATCTCGAGTTTCAGAACCCAACGGAGCAGAGAAGACAAGTCAGAACATTGCCTTAAAGGCAAAGATGAACAATTCTGACTCCGAAGCCTCAGTCGACGAATCCGAAGCGGCACTACTGGTAAGACGCTTCAATAAGTTTTTCAGTTCTAATAAATTTAAATCGCAGAGGCATCATCGAAAGAAGAGGACGGTTCGTTGCTACAATTGCAACGAAGAAGGACATATCAAAGATGACTATCCAAAACTGAAGAGCAAAAGTAAGGAAAGGAGCAAGAAGCCCACTCGACCCAAACACAATCTAAAGACCACGTGGGATGATTCGTCGTCCTCCGACTCCGAAGTCGAAGAATTCTCGGGACTAGCACTGATGGCCAACCATCAGCTAAAAGAAACGTCCAGCTCAGAAATGAGTATAGATGAAGGGGGAGGAACATCAGAAGGAGAAAGCAATGATAAAGGGGGAGCATCGCAAGATGAGGTAAGTAAGGTACGCTCCCTAAACTTTAAACAGTCTTTTGAGTTTATTAAAGCTTTGTCTAAAGAATTAGATCAATTAGAAAAAGAAAATGAAAATTTAAAATCTGAAAATAAAAATCTAAAATTAGAAATTGAGAAGTTAAGAAATAATACATGTTTAAATAGATTTTCAAATTCAAAAATTAAAGTTTATGGAAAATTAAACTGGTACATTAGAAACCATCAGGGTCAACTTAGAAGAATACCCAAAAATTATGTACCCCCTAAGTATCTGAATAACCCTGTAGGTAGGAACCTCTATTGGGTTCCAAAATCTGTGCTTAATTAAATTTTCAAAAATTAAAAACTTACAATGAGAAAATTAAACATTGAAATTCTTTATGGAAGCTTTGTCTAAGGAAGTAGTTGTTGCTCCAATAACCAAGAAGGCCTAGTGCCTCGCCACGACCTGGAAGCTAAAATATTGAAAGAAAATGTTTAATTAACTTTCTGAAAAAGCATTAAACAAAAATTAAATAATTCTTTGAAAGTTTATCAAATGCTTGTTAAAATAAACAAAAATTCCTTAGAAATTTGTTAAAAAATTCTGGAAAATTCTAAAAAATCATTCACTTGATTTAGAAATTTTTTTGGGAACATTTGAACATTTACTTAGGATTTTTTTTATTTTTTTTTAAAATTGATTTTAACTTAGCAATTGTTTTTCAAAAATTCATTTTTAACTTGGAAAATTTTCAAAAACTTCAATCTTACTTGAAAATTCTTAAGACCCCATTTTTGCTGTGATCAAAGGGGGAGAGAAAAGTACAAGTTTAGGGGGAGTTAGAAAAAAAAAATTTAATTTAAAATTCTTTTTCTTGCAATTTTACTAATTACAAAAATTATATTTAACTTGTTAGTTTAGTAATTTTTTCTTTAAAATTACTGTTTATGTCTATTTTTAACCCTAACTTGAACTTGAGTTGATGCACATCAAAAAGGGGGAGATTGTTGGACCCCGTGGTAGTTTTAATGTGATCAACCAAGTTGGTTAGGTCCTGCTGTGTTTGATCCCTGTGTCTGAGTGTGCAGGAGTTTAGGAGCACAGGAAGTCAAGCGGAAGACGCGGCTAGCGAGAAGGACGACACGGGAAGGGAGCCGACGGGCTCGGTGCGTCTGAAGGACGAGAGAGCTGCGGAAGAGTACTCCGGTGGGCGTGAAGAGCGTCGTGTAGGGAAAGAGCGGGGAAGGAAGGTCGCTCGAGGAGAATTCCGGTTGGCCGCAATCACCCAAAAGAACGGAGCTTCGGAAGCCAAAACGAAGAAGAAAAGGAGTCAAAAGAGACTAGAAATTACTGTAGCAGGAAGTTACTGTAGCAGAAGTTACTGTAGCTTGAAGGCGCCTTAAACAAGCTTGAAGGCGCCCTTGAAGGCGCCTTCAAGCCTGTTGAAGGTGCCTTCAACAGGTCTGTTTTGACCGTTTGCGCTGCGGATAAAGTTTTATTCGCTGACCGAGCTGGAGGCGCCTTAAACCTTATTGGAGGCACCTTGGACCCTCGGGATAGACTTTCCAGGAGCTATAAAAGGGCCCCTAGAGCTAGGAATTCAACAATAACTCAAGCAATCATTCTGTAAGCAATTCCTAGCAGTAGTTTTGAGCAATTAGAGTGTAAAAGACTTCTCCGCCTTCAGAGAAGGAGAATTTTCTTAGTGCGCTTTTCACTGCCCTGGATTAACAACCTCCTTGGTTGTAACCAGGTTAAATTCCTGTTTCTGTTTTTAATTTTCTGTCTTTATTATTTTACTACTGCAATTATTTTTGAGTTGAAATCCGAGGAGGGTAGTTTCATTTTTGTTTACAGCAATTCACACCCCTCTTGCCGGTCTCCGCTGCACCAACAAATAATTCTCAAGTTCCTGTGTGGAACTTGAGGATCCTCGTGGACGTTTTGTCCGTTCTTTTAATAAGAGTTGTGCTTTTGTAAGTTTTAAATTACTACTAGTAGTTTGTTGAATTTCAGAAATATTAATTTGTGTTCCATATTTTGCATAATATTGATTATAAATATCATATAAATAAATTCTAACATTATATATAATATTAACTGGATCAGGGGAAGAAGAATATTTAATTAGAATTAAAGCGTCATAATATAAAGTTAACATTTCTTGTAAAACTTCTAATTTAAATCTAGGATCTAAAGCAAATGCAATTAAATAAATTTCAGGAATTAAATAAAAATATTTTTCCCATTTAGTTTTCATAGCTAAGATGCAAGGAGATAAAGATTCATTATTAATATGTTCATTTAAAACTAATACTATATTAGAAAAAATTTCTAAAACTAATTGAGGAGTGGGATAATAAACACAGGAAAGTTGTTCGGTTGCATCATTAAATACTTTTAAAATTTCACAAATACTACTACAAATATTCCATTGTTGTGAAAATAAATATATATTATTATTAGTGTTTTGTGCAAAAAATGAACATAATAATTCTTTATATTGAAATGAATCTTGTAATAATTGGTATGTTGAATTCCAACGTGTTGGTACATCACGTGGAAATTTTTTAGGTCTCATTCCATTAATTTTACAAAACCTACCCCATTGTTTCATTATAGATGGATGAGACCATAAATAAGAAATTGCAATTCTAATTGGTTTAATATAACTTTCTAAAATTTTTAAACCATCTTGAACACATAAATTTAAAACATGGATACACAACGAATATGAAAAAATAAACCTCCAATAATAGGTTGACAAACAAATTTTAGATCATCTATACAAGCGGTATTAGAACTAGCATTATCTAATGATATTGAAAATATTTTATGAGTTAAACCATATTCTTCTAAAATTAAACATAATAATTGTGCGATATTATGAGCATTATGTGATTCATCAAAAACTCTATAAGCTAATAATCTTTTTTGGAGGTTCCAAGAGTTATCGATCCAATGACAAGTCACACCTATATACGAATGTGTTTGCCAATGATCACTCCAAATATCGGAACATAAAGAAACTTTATTATCTAAGTTACTAAATTCATCAATTAAATTCTTTTTTCCTTGTTTTACTAATTTTTTAATTGTACGAGTAAGTGTAGTCCTAGGAACACGTTTAGCACATGGATTAAGAGATTCTTTACAAAAATCTTCAAATGTGCATTTAGATCCAAAACTAAAAGAAAGATGTTCTATGAAAACAAATTTAGCTAATGATTCTCTTAATTTATTATCCGAATATAAAAATAAACCGGAATCGGTACTACCGCTAGTTGAAGAAAATCTTGATAATTGTGTTTGAGAACGGTCGAGTTCATATTCCGTCGGGTGTTTCGTTTCTACATGTCGTTTCAACGACCCATAGCCGCCACCGGCTTGGAATTGCTTACATTTTGCACGCATTTCTCCCGACGGAAGAGTGACCTTCTCAAAATGTTTAGTAAAAATAGAAGACTTTAGAGGAGGAAGTTCCCGAACCTTAGAAGTAATTGCATCATTACTTCCTTGTGTTTCAGGTGTCGGATTCGGAAGATGCTCGATCTCATCATCGGTGGATTGAATGTTGGGGTCCTCCTCCCGCGGATTCATTATTTGCTTTCCCTTCCGAGCTCGAGATGATGCACCTCCGCGACCTCCTTCCATTGTAATTGAAAATTGAAAACGAAAGCGTGTAGAGATTAGAGAATACGAAAATGAGATTAAGAGTAGAGAAGATGTGTGTGAAAAATGATGAAATGAGCTCTCTATTTATAGAGTTTTGATAGTAACGGACACTAAATCATAGCCATTGATCAAAAAACGATCAAATGATCCTAACCGTTGAAAAAAAATACCCAAAAAATCCTCCCAACGGCTACGAACCGCCAGTTAACCAGCGGTTCCAACGGCTATGAACCGCCAGCAAGCCGTTTAAAAAAAAAAAAAAAAAATTTGCTGCTGAACCACCGGTTCAACCCGCCGGTTAACCGGCGGTTCGCCGGTTTTACAATCAATGAACCGGAACCGGGCCGGCAACTTGCCGGGCCGGTTCCGGTTCGACCCGACGAACCGGATCAACGGGCAACCGACCCGTTGACCCGGTTACGGGCCCGGGCCGGGTCCGGGCCAGACCCGGCCCGGGGTCGGGTCTACTTGCAACACAGGATACAAGGACCGAAGCCTACAGGTCGGGATGTGCCAACCAAGGATACAGGTTAGGACTGATAGCCTTGCAGCATAGGATACAGGGACTAAAGTGTACAGGTCGGGATGTGCCAGCCAAGGATACAGGTTAGAACGTATAGCCTTGCGACATAGAATACAGGGACCAAAGCGTACAAGTCGGGATATGTCAACCAAGGATACAGGTCAGAACGTATAGCCTTGCGACACAGGATACAGGGACCGAAATGTACAGGTCGGGATGTGCCAGCCAAGGATACAGGTCAGAACGTATAGCCTTGCGGCATAGAATACAGGGACCAAAGCGTACAGGTCAGGATATGCCAACCAAGGATACAAGTCAGAACGTATAGCCTTGCGACACAGGGTACAAGGACCAAAGCGTACAGGTCGGGATATGCCAACCAAGGATACAGGTCAGGACTTATAGCCTTACGACACCAGACACATGGAAAAACGTACAGGTCGGGATGTGCCAACCAAGGATACAGGTCAGAACTTATAGACTCGCGTCACAGGACATATGGAAAAGCGTAAAGGTCGGGATAGACGGAATCAAGCTAAGGCGTACAGGTCGGGAGATAGGTCGAGATAGACAGAATTGGACAGAGGCGTACAGGTCGGACAGACGGAATCAGGCTAAGGTGTGTAGGTCGGGATAGACGGAATCAGGATGAGGTGTACAGGTCGGGATTCAGGATAAGCAGAACCACATTAAGGCTTAACAAGTCACGACTTACAAGGTAAGGCAGGTCGGGAGCTCACAGAACAGGTCACACAGGACATAGATAGATACACAGGTCTGGAGTTGTGAAGCGGCAAACGCAGGTCAGGAAAGGTAGGTCTACACCCACAGGTCAAGGCCGACAGATATAGGGACCCAGTTTAGGGTTAACAGATCGGGGCAGGCATACACTACACGACAAGTAAGCCAGGGAATCGTAACAAACTGTCAGGGAATAATCACTGCCTGTCAGAGAAGATACTAACTGTCTGATGCTCACTGCCCGATGATTCCTTCCTAGACCTATAAGAGGACGTCATGTGTCATTCACTGTCAGACAAAGTCTGACATCCGACATTCCCTGACACCCGTCAGACTCCAGAAGCATTCATTGCAGTATAAAAAGGGAAGCTTTATCCCTTATGCAGAGACACTTACGCTCACGCTCACTCGTCTTTTCACTCTCATTTTTTACTTTGCGTCCTTTCTTTGTGATTCTGGGAAAAAAGTATCTAACTTGAGTGTCGGAGGGCCTGACCCGGAGACTTTTTCCCTGGTTTCTGGTCTCTAACGACTCGTGGGCTCGTCTGAGTGTGCGCAGAGTTCCTACTCCCTCGTTTCCGTCATCATCCCTATCATCCGCCCGTGTAAGCCCTTCTTGCGGGCGCCAGATCGACCAGGCTTTGCAACGACTCTCCGTCAACTTCGAGGATAGCGCAACCCACCTCTGTCCGACTTACCTTCCGGACGGGATCAATGAATATAACACAGGTATTGTTTTGTTAACTTTAATAAAAAATATTAAAATTTTACTTTAAAAAACTTAGGGCCCACTTGGAGATGGGCCCTGTTCGTCGGCTTCAACAAACCCAAGGCCGGTGTTCTAGGTACGACTACTAAGAAACCTAAGAGCTTTCTTGGATAGTTTATTTTTGTTTAATTGGATATGTTTGTAGAGAAGGCTTCTATTTCATATTTCTGTTTATTTGGATTGTTGATACACGATTGAGAAAGTTTTCTCATTGTTATTCTTGTTTAATTTCACATTCAAAATGTATAGGGGGCGTGGAGAGATTTATACAATACTTTATTGAGAAAGTTTTCTCATTGTTATTCTTGTTTAATTTCACATTCAAAATGTATAGGGGGCGTGGAGAGATTTATACAATACTTTATGTGTGCGCGCGCAAGTGTAGGCTTTAGAAAGAGAAATTTATCAAATATTTTAGAACATAGGCTTTATAATATTTTATAAAATATTATACTGAAACTAATTAATGATTCTGGTTTACAATAGAACATGACAAATTTATATTGAAGTTAATAAAGATTATAAAGTAACGACAACAATCATTTTTTTGTTTTTCCTGCAGAGCCAATCAAAATTTGCTTTCTAAATTTAGGATTTTTAATTTTCTAGATGATGCTGACGGATCAGGTTTTCCATACGGAAACAATAATAAAGATGAAATAAAACACTGCCTCACGCATCAATTCAATAAGTGGCCCCAAAGACCGGCGAAGAGTCAAATTGATGCAACAACGGTTTGTCTAGAACATACGGTAAAAAATTGGACTCGGAGATGGTACTTTCCCGGGGAACGCAGACACGAATCACTTGTCAGCATTATTCGGGCTTGTTGAGGCGGTGAAATTGCCATTCTAGTCCAAATTGACAAAAAATCAAGGAGACCCCTATTTGTTCCCAAATTATAAAATAGTGTCAGATTTTATTTTATTTATTTTATCAAACGGACGTCCTACTTTATTATTTAACCGTATATAACTAATCAACTGTACTATTTAGTATCGACCAATATAGTTCAATATAATCATCTCCCATTTAAATCTTCTCTCCAATTTCTTAATTTGATGATATTATAATAACTATGAAATCTTAATTATTATATATAAAAAATAATTATGATTTTATAACTATGAAAATATTAAGTAACCAAATAGAATCTGTAACAATTACAATTCGTAGTTATTATAATAATTATAGTAATTAAGATTTCATAATTAATATAGTTAATATGATAATTATAGTAATTATAATTTTATAATTCTTAAAATATAAATTCCTAATAAGGTTGAATAAATTAAATATATATTATAATAATTACCATTTATTATTACTATGGCGTTTGATTTATTCAAGATTTGGATGGAAGATAAGGATATTAAATATGATTAAATAATTATATATAATTAAACAGTAGAACATGATTTTGATTAAAAAAAATTAAAAATACGAGATCTTTAATGATTCAGAAAAAAAAAACATGAGGCCTTTTGACTTTTATCTATATTTTAATGAGATCCGTCGGAACATTAAATTATTTTTTAAAAAAAGAAACAGATAAAAGAAAAGGGTAAAAAGGGGGAGAGAGATTATTTCTAGAAGATGTCCACGAAAGATGACCAAATGATGAGTTCAAAATTTGTCCCTAAATTTTTTTTTTCCCTATATTTTTTTATCGATCGGACGGATCAGATTATATTTTAAGGATGTTTTAGATATCACGAGGATATTATATATATTTTAAAGATATCATGATGTCTTGAGATATAATTTGATCCGTCAGATCGATAGAAAACATGAAAATAAATAAATTTAGGAACAAAAAATTTGAACGGCCAAACGATCTACTCCATGTCGCTTTTGCCGTAGTCAATCTTACGCAAATCCGCTAAGCAAAACCGTGTCGAGCCATCTTACCTGTTTTTTTTTTAAGGGTGGACAATTCCTCAAGTCTTCGTTATATGCAACCCCATAAGTTCTCACGTCATCCCTGAGATCACCATTTGACTGCCATCTGGGCCAGAGCGCATAAATATATACCACCACCAATCTCTAAGAAAGTAGAAGCTTCATTCTGATCTTCTCAATTTCCCCTCTCAATTTTTTTCCTAGTCTTGATTTTGGAGTTGCAGACATGGAACTGTGGTTCGCCGTGTGCGGCGGCCTGGCCGCGCTGCTGGTGGCTGCCTGGGCAGTCAGGATGCTGAACTGGGCGTTCTGGAAGCCGCGCCGCCTAGACCACGCGCTCCGGTCGCAGGGACTCAAGGGCTCCTCCTACCGTCCCATCAGCGGCGATCTCAAGGATTTTGTCCGGCTTGCCGAGGAGGCCCGCGGCAAGCCCATGCCCTTCTCCCACGCCATCTTCCCTCGCGTTTCTCCCTTCTTAAAACGCGCCGCTGATGCACACGGTCAGCAGCCATACAACTTGACCGCCTCCTTGTCCATTTCACCAAGCAAATTTTAACTCCTGTTGATTAAATCGGATTGAAAAATTTTCTTTTAGGAAAGGAGAACAAGGTAACTTTCCATTGGATGGGACCTAATCCGAGAGCGACCATCACGGATCCTGATCAAATCAGAGAAGTTCTGGCCAACAAGACCGGCGAGATCGGGAAGGCAAATACAAATTATCTGGTAAAGTACGTTTTCGTAGGCGTGCTGCGTCAGGAAGGTGAGAAATGGGCCAAGCACAGGAAGATATTGAACCCCGCTTTCCATATAGAGAAGCTCAAGGTGATTGATCCATCTCTGCTGAGTTAATTTATGCCTCTGCCTCGCCTATATGTTTGTCGAAATGACTCAGTAACTTTTTTTTTGCTATATGCAGCGCATGCTGCCTGCTTTCTCTGCTTGTTGTGATGATCTAGTCAACCGATGGGATGAGATGGCGGCGAAAGGTGAAGAGATAGATGTTTCCGTCGAGCTCCAGAGCTTCACCGGCGATGTCATTTCCCGGAGTGCTTTCGGTAGCAATTTTGAAGAAGGAAGGAAAATTTTCCAGCTTCAGGATGAGCAAGCTATGCTCTTTGCCCGCGGTCTCCCTTATGCACATATACCGGGCTTCAGGCGAGTGCTGATCCACAATATACATCTGCAAAATGTTCGATTCGTTGTGATCCTTGTTAGAAACAGAGTATAATCGATATCTTGCATTGTACAGGTTTTTGCCCACCCGAATTAACACTAGAATGAAAGAAATCAACATAGAGGTAAAAGGGATTCTATTGAGCATAATCAAGAAGAGGGAGGAGAGTATGAAATTGGGCGCCGCAAAGAACGATGACCTTCTCGGCTTGTTGCTGGAGTCCAATCTGCAACACCTCCGAGAACACGGGAACGCCGGGTTGACGACGGACGAGGTGGTGGATGAATGCAAGCTGTTCTACTTCGCAGGACAAGAGACGACGTCTCAGTTGCTAACGTGGACGATGGTTGTGCTGAGCATGCATCAAGATTGGCAAGAACGGGCTCGCGAAGAGGTTCTGCAAGCCTTTGGGAAAGAGAAACCTACTTTCGATGGCTTGAACCACTTGAAGACCGTAAGCACCATAATTTTCGATTCTCGATGAGTCTACCGGGATTTCCTCAAATATGTTAGAAAGTATGATCGATGTGGCATCTGCAGGTGACGATGATTCTGTACGAGGTTCTGCGACTCTACCCGCCGGCAATCGGCACGGTGCGGCAGGTCTTCAAGAGCACAAAAATTGGGGGCGTAGTGTACCCTCCAGGCGTCCTGCTCTTCCTGTCCATCCTTCAGGTTCACCATGATCCAGATTTCTGGGGCAAAGACGTCGACGAGTTCAAGCCGGAGAGATTCGCGGACGGCATGTACAAGGCGTCGGAGAAGAATGCCTTCTTCGCCTTCGGAGGCGGCCACCGGGTCTGCATCGGCCAGAACTTCGCGTTGCTGGAAGCCAAGTTGGCTCTATGTTTGATTCTTCAACGCTTCTCCTTTGACCTCTCGCCGTCCTACACTCATGCTCCCGCCGTTGTTGTCACTCTCAAGCCTCAGCATGGTGCTCCCATCAGGTTGCGTAGGATTTGAAACCATCGATAAATTTTATAAAAAAAATATATATGTGCTAAAATTCTAAAACAAATATCTACTTCTCTAGTAATATCTGTAGTAATCTTATAATTTCATAGTTAGTGATTATTCCGTCTGTACGATAATGCTGAGGACTATTAATTACTTAATAAAGGATCACAGCCTTTTGATATAATTTAGTGTATTTAGATAAGGGTTTTCTGTTGAAAAATTACGCGTTTTGTGAATTATATTATCAAATAAAAAAAATTAATGAATCAATACTTGGGATGACGTTTCGTCCAATGAAAATTTTCATCCGTTACTCTTCGTGTCCGAAAATCAAAAAGATAAAAAGTTAAGATATGGCATTTATGTTAATCTGGTATGAACTTCGTGTAGACCTGCAATATAGATCATTATCACGATAAAATAGATATTCGGTCTAGTATATAGCATACATTAGACTTCCTATAGTCAAAACATAAGAAACTATCTTCATGTCTTTATCTCCTTTGATATCTTCGGAGATATCTCTTTAGATAAAGCCGCTCCATGTCTAAAAGGTAGAAAAATCTTTCTTGGAGTTTTGCATGCTAAAATGAGTTCATTGTATGAAGCTTGGGATAAACACAACATTCTTTTTCTTGCGATCCTTGATCCCAAGAATATGTCTCACTCTCCTAAGTCCTTTATAACAAATTGCTTGGACAACCATATCCTTACTTCCGATAACACCTTGATATTGTTTCCAACTATCAAAAATATCATCTACGTATAGTACAAGAAATATCACCACGTTTCCATCACACTTCTTGTATACACAAGACTTATCCGGTAACTAAATCCATAAGACTGGATTACTTCATTAAACCGGATGAACCAAGACTTTGAAGCTTTACTTCAGTTCATAGACCGATTGAGCTTACATACTAGATACTCTTTGTCCTTTGTAATCAACCTCTCTGGTTACTTTATATGAATGCATTCTTCAAGACTTCCATAAAGGAAATCTGTCTTGACATCCATTTGTCTAATCTCATAGTCTATATGAACAGTAATAGATAAAAGAATCCGGATAGACTTAAGCATGACTACTGATAAAAGATTTCCCTTTTTCAACAAGACTTGCTTTGAAAGTTTCCACTTTCCCGTCTATCCATTTTTTCTATTGTAGACTTATTTTCACCCAATGACTTTTACACAATTTGGTGATTCTATAAGCTCCCATAATTTATTAGAATACTAAATTCTATTTTTATATTCATCGCTCTTTGCCAAGATGCTCCATCTTTATCTTGGAGTGTTTCGTCATATGTTTAGAGATTGGATTTATGTTGACCAGGGATCAAGTCCAAAGACTCTCCCAAAACATGAATCTTTTAGGTTGCTAAATAACCCT
Organism: Zingiber officinale; assembly: GCF_018446385.1. Lineage (NCBI taxonomy): Eukaryota > Viridiplantae > Streptophyta > Magnoliopsida > Zingiberales > Zingiberaceae > Zingiber > Zingiber officinale. The sequence continues at coordinate 878,720 of NC_056004.1, forward strand.
CCCACTATGACGAGACACTGTATATAATTGTGTATCATTTGTGATACGTGTTGCAGTTTCTTGTGATATTTCTTCTTGTACAATTGGTACTAGATTAGACGTGTCCTTTATTATTTTTAGGCCTGTTCAACCGGTTGGTTAACCGGTTTACCGGTTTATCGGTTCCGGTTAATTCCGGTTAACCGCATTTTATTGACAACCGGTTAACCGACCGGTATTATTACCGGTTCCGGTTGAACCGGTTCCGGTTAGTTAACCGGTTCCAACCAAGAACCGGTAAGCCTAGTAACTATTACTAAGTGGACTAAAGCTCAACCCAAATATGTAGATTAAAGCCCAGCTGCAAGCTTAAGTTGCACGTGTTTCAATTCTCCGTGTATAGACCCAACTGGAAGCTGGAAGAAGGAGGGAGGAAGGGCTGAGGGCAGTCATCTGTGAGAGAGAACGAAGTGTCGAAGGAAAACCTTCGCCGGCTGACGTGATCGGAGTGCGAGGGAGGGAGGGACGGAGGGAGGGAGAGGAGAGAATTGGGAGAAGTGGCGTCTATTGATGGAATCGACGAGTAGTTCCCTTGCTAGTGTAGGCGGCGGCGGCGACAGCAGTGACGGCTGGCAGTCGAAGGGGCGGATATGGGAGTTCTAGCGGGACATGATTGCTGGGGCGGTGATGGGAGGCGCAGTTCACACCGTGGTGGCGCCGATCGAGCGTGGCAAGCTGTTGCTCCAGATGTAGGAGAGCAACGCTGCGCTCCTTGGCCGTGGCCGCCGCTTCCAGGGGTATGATTGATTGCATTGCCCACACCGTTCGCGAGGAGGGAATGCTCTCTCTGTGGCGTGGAAATGGCACCAGCGTCATCCGATACTACCCCTCTGTCGCTCTCAACTTCTCCCTCAAAGGTATTCGCATCAAAACCTTGCGTCCTTCTTCGAATCGTTAACTCTTTCTTCCGAGATTGGAATATTTCTTTGTTCTCCGTTGTTTTTTTTTTGTTCTACACGTGATTGGGTGGTCGATTCCAAAGAATTGAATCGATGCTAATGGTATACTTAGATTGATTTTGTCACTTCTAAGCGATCTCGATGAAAGGAATGAAAGAGTCTTGTAACTTGTTCTCTCTATCATATTCTTTTGGGGAATTGATACTGTTTTTTGGCCATCGCGGATGTCAATGCATTGCTTTGGTTAATTCTATTCTTGATTCAGGATGTAAGGAATGTATGACGTTGATGCTTGATCATATAATTCTAGTCAATTGATTCCTTTAAACCACTTGCTTGAGGTTGTTAGATGAGTTCTGGACTAAAGCCCAGCTGAATGAGTTTTAAATTATCAATAAGCATTATAAATTTTATTTATTTATTTATTTTTAATATATATTATAATAGTAAACTTATGTTAGGTGTTCGAGAATATCATTTGTCAACTTAGATTAACCGATTTACCGGTTAAACCGGTTTAAAAAATACTAAACCGAAAACTGAACCGGTTAACCGGTTAACCGGAACCGGTAAGATACCGGTTTCGGTTCCGTTTTCGATTTGTCGGTTTTTTTGCACAGCCCTAATTATTTTCTTAAGAACAAATTTACTTATGGGCTTGTGGTTCATTATATCCTCTTCTAAAAATCGGTCATTGATACTAACAATGACCTTCTGATTTTTAAGACCATAAACCTACTTTCGTTTATCTAGGATAACCCACAAACAAGTGAACTCCTGTCCAACTTATCATTGTTTCTCTTCAACATATGTGCTAGACTACCCGAATCCGAATATGCTTTAAAATAGGCTTACACCTATTCAGCAATTCTATATGAGTAGAGAGTTGTGACTTGGAATGTACTATGTTCACTTTCATTTTTAGAGTATATCATTAAAACGAAATTGATAATTTTCTGAATAACTCATCATCAATCTACTCATTTCCATAAGAGTCCTATACCTTCTTTTTCTACACCATTCTATTAGGGTGTACCAGGTGCAGTTAATTGGAATTGAGTCCCGTCTTCTGATAAGTGACTCCTAAGCTCTCCTAAGAGGTTCTTGCCACTATGATTTAACCGTAGTGTCTTGATACTTTTACCTTGACGTTACTCCACATCAACCTAGTACTCTTGAACTAATCAAAACACTTAGACTTGCGGTGTGTCAAGTAAATGTATCCTTATCTCGAATAGTCGTCTATAAAAGAAACGAAATATTCGAAACAACCTCTTGCCTGGATAGTCAAAGGTCTACACAAATCAGAATGAACCAATTTCAACATATTTTTGGCTCTAAACCCCTTAGACTTAAAAGTTTCTTGGTTATTTTTCCTTCCAAGTAAGACTCACAGGTTGAAAAGATTTCCACTACCAAAGAACCCAAGAGTTCATTGGTTAATATCCTTTGAATCCTACTCAAGTTAATATAACCTAGTCTTAGATGCCAAAAATATAATTGGTTCATTTCCGAAGGTTATTTCTCTTTAAAGTTAGAAATGTGTTATTAATTTCCATTTATTGCATCGTGGGAGTTATTGGATTATAAATTGTCAACCAACGTACCAGAACAGATAACTTTCCTATTTTTCTTGATAACAAGTTTGATATCAAAATAGATAGAATATCTATTCTTTAATAGTTTAGAAATCGAAATCAGGTTCTTTCTAAACTTAGTACGTAAAGACAATTTCTGAAAATCCATATTTTATTTCTATCAAAGAATAAATATCTCCCACTGCAACAGCTGCTACTTTTACAGTAGTGCCCATGTGGACGGTGATTTATATAGTTGTCGGATTTTCTGGAACCCCTGCAATGAATTGCAGACATAATCAGTGGTTCCTGTATCTACACACCAGGTACCGGTAGATAACACCACCAAATATGTTTCAACAACTAATAAAATACACCGTTATTGTTCTCAGTTATGAGAGGACAGTCTACCTTAATGCCCAAGTTTTCCAATCATTACAATTGGAACTACTAAGTCTATTCTATAGTATAACAACTAGGGGATTGACTAACATTTGAAATCCTAAGAATCACAAAAATATTTGGTCAAGACCAACATCTCAAAATCTCCGTGAATTTTGTATGTCATGTTAGTGTGGACGTATACAAATTCTAAAAGGAGATTTCATCCATTATTTTATTATCTCGTCAACCTATGACAAATAAAATTAATAGTTGGTTTGTCTTTGATCAAATATTTGGTCAAGACTCTAAATTTAAAATAATATTGATTCATCTAACAATACTATTTAAATTTACCAACACCTCAAAACACCGTGAATTTTGCATGCCACGTTAGTGTGCACGTATACAAAATCATCATTTGTAAGAGGAGGGTTTTACCCATTAACTATCTTGTCAACCTAACTTTATGATAAATAAAATTATCTCAAACACCGTTAATTTTGTATGCCACGTTAGTGTGGACGTATACAAAATCAATCATTTGTAAGAGGGGTTTTAACCCATTAATTTTATTATCTTGTCACCCTAGTTTTATGACAAATTAATAGTTGGTTTCCCTTTGGTCACACAAGTGATAGGAGTGACTCCGTTGGGGAGGATACTATTAAATGTGTCTAAGTGTATACCATTACTTGATACTAAGTCCATTAAATATAATTATGCCCCTTCAGTTGGAGAAGATCACACACATCTTAAATAACTTCCTATAAACATCCATTAAGGAAGTTTGATTTAGTGATCCGCAAACAAACTCATCCGTTGTGGAGGGAGGTACACAGAGCCAACACACAAGCTTGTTGCATCACTTACAAACTAGTAATGAAGACCGTGGGATTAATATACTAATCCCTCTCCCACTTAGTTATTTAAGGTGAGGAATTTTAACCTATGCTAGCATATATCATACGCACACACATCACAGTAAATATAAGCAATAAATATAGAAATTAATTTTCCAACTATTATGGTCTTTTCCATCACTGTCCTTCGTGTGCTCCAACCCTAGCTGCTGCCATCTTTAGCCACCGCCATCGGGTCAAGTCGTCGCATCTATCTTGCTTCTTATTCCGCTGCGCCTTTGGTCCTCCAATAGCACCACGCCTCGCTAAGATACGATCCGCGACAAATATAGAATTTTACATATATCGATCCTATATTCCATAAATGGAATGTACATGTAATCTAGATCGAAAAATAAAATTCTAAAACCTAGAGCTAATACAATCATGCACACACAAAAATAATGCCCTTGACATGTCCAAGGGTCCAATCACACACAACATCTATAAACCATAATAGTTGGAGCCTGCAACCACAAAGTTAGCACATCCTACTATTATCCTGCCTAAATTATGTATGACATATGCATAACATATTTGAAAACCAAACCCACAGAGGCAAACCCTAGCTCTGATACCAATTGTTGGTTAGTCCTAGTAAAACGTACCGGTTCCACTGTACAAAAATTTTTGTACAAGTGTCGAACCTTTCCTTAAATAACCTATTGTGTTCTTTAGAAGTTAAATTAGGAATCGCAGACGGAACTTAACATCATTGATTCCAAATTTAACTTATCTATTCTTAATGGTTTAGATTTGAATCGCAAGCGGAACTTAACACTATTGATTCAAATCCACCTATGTTATTAATTTCATTAAATATTAATTTCCAAAATTGGCTTCCAGGACTGCATGATGAGGCACATGACCTTCTTGGATATAAGAGCAACCACCACCGCCTAGACAAAGCCTTTTAAGGAAAGCTAATATTTAATTTCCTTAAATAACTCTAGGTTAACCAAAAAGAACAATCGAATCACAAATTCGAAAAAGAAGAAAACACAAACTTGAAAAACTAATTCAAAAAACTAGATCTAATGCCTCTTGTGTTTGTAATTCATACAAAAGAAATATAACTAGTATGATGCGAAAATTAATTACTAATTATACCTTCCTTTGTATGCAACGACCTCTTGATCTTCTACTGTATTCCTCTTCTTATCCCGGACGTTGTGTGGGCAACGATCTACCGAGATGAGAATCCACCTAAGCCACCTTCTTCTCCAAGCATGATTCGGCCACCATAAATATTCCATGAATAGATGTGGCTCGGTCACCACCACCAAGCTCCAAGGGATACTTCCTTTCTCTCCTTCTCCAAGCAATATCCGACCACCTTCCAAGCTCCAATGGATCAAGAGTTTCAGCCAAGAAGAAGAAAGAAAAAAGAAAAAGGAAAACAAGAAGGGCCGGCCACACCACCAAGGAGGAAAAGAGAGGAAGAAAAATAGAATAGAGACGTTCCCATGAAGGCACCTCTACTCCTTCTTTTATAATCCTTGGTCTTGGCAAATAATGAAATTTAATTAAAAACTTCCTTAATTCTTTTGCCATGAAAAGGAAAATTTTATTTAATTAAAACAATTTTCCTTTTCATTATTACATGGTCGACCACTTATTTCCCCAAAACAAGGAGAGTTTTAATTAAAATAAAAATTAAAACTTCCTAATTTGTTTTCGGAAATTTATAAAAAATTTCTCCATTAATTTTTCCCTTCATGGTGGTTTGTAAAAAGGAAATTTTATAAATTAAAATATTTCTTTTAAACATGTGGATAAAAAGAAAGTTATCTCTAAAAAATTAAAATCTCTTTCAATCTACAAATAAGGAAAAATATCAAATCTTTTCTTAATCTTTTGTAGAAACTTATAAAAGAGAATATTTAATTTTTAAACTCTCTTTTAAATAACATGGTTTAAAAAGGAAAGTTTTATTAAAATTAAAATCCACCTTTTAATCTACAAATAAGGAAAGATTTCAAATCTTTTCTTATTCTTTTGTAGAAAGCTATAAAAGAAAAGATTTAAATTTTAAACTCTCTTTTAAAACCATGGAATCCACATAAGAAAAAATTTATAAATAAAATCCTTTTTAATATGATGTGGCCGGCCACCTAAGCTTGGGCTCCAAGCTATTGGCCAACCACCTTAAGGCTCAACCTTTAGGCTTGGCCGGCCCTAAGCTTGAGCTTCAAGCTTGGCTTGGCCGGCCCCTATAGGTTGGGTAAGAAGGTGGGTATGTGGTGGGTATAACTCTCTATATACAAGAGGCTACGATAGGGACTGAGAGGAGGAATTGGTTTTGGTCTCCCAATGAAATTAAGCTTCCCGTGTTCACCCCGAACACACAACTTAATTCCATCAATAATAATTCATTCCACTAAAGAAGTATTATTGAACTACCGCACCAATCCCAAATTATATTTTGGGCTCCTTCTTACTATGAGTGTGTTAGTCTCCCTGTGTTTAAGATGTCGAATGCCCACTAATTAAATGAGGTACTGACAACTCACTTAATTAATATCTTAGTCCAAGAGTAGTACCACTCAACCTTATCGTCATGTCGGACTAAGTCCACCTGCAGGGTTTAACATGACAATCCTTATGAGCTCCTCTTGGGGACATTATCAACCTAGATCACTAGGACACAGTTTCCTTCTATAATCAACAACTCACACTATAAGTGATATCATTTCTCAACTTATCAGGCTTATTGATTTATCGAACTAAATCTCACCTATTGATAAATTAAGAAATAAATATCAAATATATGTGCTTGTTATTATATTAGGATTTAGAGCACACACTTCCATAATAACTGAGGTCTTTGTTCCTTTATAAAGTCAGTATAAAAAGAAACGACCTCTAATGGTCCTACTCAATACACTCTAAGTATACTAGTGTAATTATATAGTTAAGATAAACTAATACCTAATTACACTACGACTATTCCAATGGTTTGTTCCTTTCTATCTTAGTCGTGAGCTACTGTTTATAATTTATAAAGAACCGATAACACAATCTTCTGTGTGTGACACCACACACTATGTTATCTACAATATAAATTAATTGAACATTTACATTTAGTATATATAAATATAGATACTTGACCAATGTGATTCTTATTTCTAGATAAATGTTTATACCAAAAGCTAGGCTTTTAGTATACATCCTAACAATCTCCCACTTATACTAAAAGACTATGCTGCCATAAATGCTATCATACATCTGATTCTCATCCCTTCAACATGTCCATCAAAAGCTCTTGCCTTAAGGACCTTAGTGAAAAGATCTACAGGTTATCATCTGATGCAATCTAGGCGGCAACAACTTCTCCTCGTTTATACGATGTCTCGTATTGGGTGGTACTTGCACTCTATTGTATTTACTTGCCTTATGGAATCATGGTTTCTTCGAGTTTGCTACTGCACCACTATTATTACAATAAAATGAAATAATCTTTGGACAAACCATAAATCATATCTAAGTCCATCTTGAGGTTACTGAGTCATTCAGCTTCTATGGCTGCCTCAGAGGCTGCCATATACTTAGCTTCCATAGCGGAGTCTGAGAAAGCACCAATGCTTAACACTCCTCCATAGTTATGGCTTTACCTCCTAAAGTAAACACAAATCCCCGAGGTTGACTTACTATTATCCCTATCTGATTGGCAATCCGGATCCATGTAACTCACAGGGAGCAAATTATCTGACTGGTAAACTTAGCATATAATCTTTAGTCCTTCTAAGGTACTTCAACATATGTTTTCACAACAGTCCAATGTCCTTGTCCTGGGTTACTTTGATATCTACTCACCATTCTCATGGCAAAACAGATATCCGGTCTAGTGCATAGCATACATTAGGCTTCCTATAGCCGAAACATAAGGAACTACCTTCATGCCCTTTATCTCCTTTGATATCTTCGGAGATATCTCTTTAGATAAAGCCGCTCCATGTCTAAAAGGTAGAAAAACCTTTCTTGGAGTTTTGCATGCTAAAATGAGCTCATTGTATGAAGCTTGGGATAAACACAACATTCTTTTCCTTGCGATCCTTGATCCCAAGAATATGTCTCACTCTCCTAAGTCCTTTATAACAAATTGCTTGGACAACCATACCCTTACTTCCGATAACTGTTAGGATGTATACTAAAAGCCTAGCTTTTGGTATAAACATTTATCTAGAAATAAGAATCACATTGGTCAAATGTCTACATTTATGATAAATGTAGTTGCTCAATTAATTTATATTGTAGATAACATGGTGTGTGGTGTCACACACAGAAGATCATATTATCGGTTCCTTATAAATTATAAACAGTAGCTCACGACCAAGATGGAAAGGAACAAATCATTGGAAGGTCGTAGTGTAATTAGGTATTAGTTTATCTTAACTATATAATTACACTAGTACACTTAGAGTGTATTGAGTAGGACCATTTGAGGTCGTTCCTTTTATACTGACTTTATGAAGGAACAAAGACCTCAGTTATTATGGAAGTGTGTGCTCTTAATCCTAATATAATAACAATCACATATATTTGATATTTATTTCTTTAATTTATCAATGGGTGAGATTTAGTTCGATAAATCAATAAGCCCGATAAGTTCGGAAATGATATCACTTATAGTGCGTGTTGTTGATTATAGAAGAAAACTGTGTCCTAGTGATCTAGGTTGAGAATGTCCCCAAGAGGAGCTCATAAGGATTGTCATGTTAAACCCTGCAGGTGGACTTAGTCCGACATGACGATGAAGTTGAGTGGTACTACTCTTGGAGCTAGATATTAATTAAGTGAGTTGTCAGTAACTTACTTAATTAGTGGACATTTGTTATCTTAAACACAGGGAGACTAACACACTCATAATAAGAAGGAGCCCAAAATGTAATTTGGGATTGGTGCGGTAGTTCAATAATAGTTCTCTAGTAGAATGAATTATTATTGATAAAATTAAGTTGTGTGTTCGAGGTGAACACAGGATGCTTAATTTTATCGGGAGACCAAAACTAATTCCTCCTCTCGGTCCCTATCGTAGCCTCTTAATTATAGAGTACTATACTCATCTATACCCACCTTCTTACCCATCCCATAGGGGCCGGCCAAGCTAGTTTGGAAACCAAGCTAGGGTCGGCCAAAGTTTGGTGCATGGGTGCTTCAAGGTGGCCGACCCTAGCTTGGGTTCAAGCTTGGTGTGACCGGCCCAAATTAAAATAAAAGGATTTTTATTTTTTAAAATTTTCTTATGTTGATAACATGATTTAAAAGAGAGTTTAAAAATTTAAATCTTTCCTTTAATAATATTCTACAAAAGATTAAGAGAAGAGCTAAATCTCTTTCCTTATTTGTAGATTAAAAGGTTGATTTTAATTTTGGTAAAAACTTCCTTTTTAACCATGTTCATGATTTAAAAGTTTAAAAAATTAATAATTCTCTTTTATTAGTTTCTAAAAAAAGATTAAGAAAAAATTTGATATCTTTCCTTATTTGTAGATTGAAATGAGATTTTAATTTTTAGAGATAACTTTCCGGAAATTATCCACATGTTTAAAGAAAGATTTAATTTATAAAATTTTCTTTTTATTAACCAATCATGACGGGATAAAATTATTAGAGAAATTTTTTATAAAATTTCCGGAAGCAAATAAGGAAGTTTTAATTTGTGTTTAAAATTTTTATTTGCTTGGAGATTTGGTGTGGCCGGCCATTATAATAATGAGAAGAAAAATTATTTTTAATTAAATAAATTTTTCCTTTTCATGGCAAAATAATTAAGGAAGTTTTTATTAAAATTTCCTTATTTGCCAAGACCAAGGATTATAAAAGAGGAGGTGGAGGAGCCTTCATGGGTGAACAACCTCTATTCTTTTCCTCCCTCTCTTCCTTGGTTTTTGGTGGCCGGCCCTATTTCTCTCCTCTCCTCTTGTTGGCCGAAACCTATCTTCTTGGTGGAGCTCTTGTTTGTGGCCGGATCAAGGAAGGAGAAGAAGAAGAGAAAGCAAGCCTCGTCTCTAGCATCCCTTGGAGCATTGGTGGTGGCCGAAATTCTTCATCCTTGAAGAAATTTATTGTGGCCGAAATCTAGAAGAAAGAAGGAAGGTGGAAAGGTGGTTCTCATCTCGGAAGATCGTTGCCCACACAACGTCCGAGGTTAGAAGAGGAATACGGTAGAAGATCAAGAGGTCTTTGTCTTCAAAAGAAAGGTATAACTAGTAATGTTTTTCCGCATCATGCTAGTTTTATTTCTTTGTAAAAATACCAAATACAAGAGGCATGCGATTATAGTATTTCGAATTTGTTTTCGATGTTGTGTTCTTTTGTTTTTTCTTTTCCTTGTGATTTGATTGTTCTTTTCGGTTGACTTAAAGTTATTTAAGGAAATTAAATATTAGCTTTCCTTAAAAGGTTTTGTCTAGTCGGTGGTGGTTGTTCCCATATCCAAGAAGATCATGTGCCTCGCCACGTCAGTACTAGAAGCCAATTTTGGAAATAGATATTTAATTGTCTTCGTAACCTAGGTGATTTGGATCAAACGTGTTAAGTTCCGCAGGCGATCCGAGTTTAATTTAAAAGAACACATGGTAGCTAGGAAAAGGTTCAGACCTTTGTACAAAATTTTTGTACAGTGGAACCATTAGGTTTTTCGAGTAGCAACCAACAATAACACCTTGATATTGTTTCCAACTATCAAAATTGTCATCTACGTATAGTACAAGAAATACCACCACGTTTCCATCACACTTCTTGTATACACAATACTTATCCGGTAACTAAATTCATAAGACTGGATTACTTCATTAAACCGGATGAACCAAGACTTTGAAGCTTTACTTCAGTCCATAGACCGATTGAGCTTACATACTAGATGCTCTTTGCCCTTTGCAATGAACCTCTCTGGTTGCTTTATATGGATGCATTCTTCAAGACTTCCATAAAGGAAAGCTGTCTTGACATCCATTTGCCTAATCTCATAGTCTATATGAGCAGTAATAGATAAAAGAATCCGGATAAACTAAAGCATGACTACCGATAAAAGGTTTCCCTTTTTCAACAAGACTTGCTTTGAAAGTTTCCACTTTCCCATCTATCCCTTTTTTCTATTGTAGACTTATTTTCACCCAATGGCTTTTACACCATTTGGTGATTCTATAAGCTCCCATAATTTATTAGAATACTAAATTCTATTTCTATATTCATCGCTCTTTGCCAAGATGCTGCATCTTTATCTTGGAGTGCTTTGTCATATATCTAGGGATTGGATTTATGTTGACCAGGGTTCAAGTCCAAAGACTCTCCCAAAACATGAATCTTTTAGGTTGCTAAATAACCCTCCCACTATGACGAGGCACTGTCTATAATTGTGTATCATTTGTGATACGTGTTGCAGTTTCTTGTGATATTTCATCTTGTACAGTTGGTACTAGATTAGACGTGTCCTTTATTATTTTCTTAAGAACAAATTTACTTATGGGCTTGTGGTTCATTATATCCTCTTCTAAAAATCAGTCATTGATGCTAACAATGACCTTCTGATTTTTAAGACCATAAACCTACTTTCGTTTATCTAGGATAACCCACAAACAAGTGAACTCCTGTCCAACTTATCATTGTCTCTCTTCAACATATGAGGGGAAGAAGCCGGGTGAGATGGGCCCGATCGTGATTCATCCAGCACGGGGGTAGCTGAAGGACCTGGTCACCTGGCACTTGGGAAGGAGTATTGATAGGCTCAGAGGAAGGAGGTGCAACTTGTTCCTAGGCACGCGTGGCAGGAGGAACCGCAGCAGTCGTAGGATTGGTGACCGACATAGGGGGAATGGAAGACCTAGGGACTGGATCAGCAGATGGGCTGCCAGTCCCCTCAGCACCCATGTCTGGTTCTGGTTGAATGCGTCTTCTGCGGAATCTTAGGGTTGGTCATGTTGGTTGGTCCTAGGAAGATCTTACCGGTTCCACTATACAAAAATTTTGTACAAGTGTTGAACCTTTCCTAAACAACCTATTGTGTTCTTTAGAAGTTAAATAAGGAATCACAGACGGAACTTAACATCATTGATTCCAAAATTAACTTATCTGTTCTTAATGATTTAGATTTGGATCGCAAGCGGAACTTAACACTATTGATCCAAATCCACCTATGTTATAAATTCCATTAAATATTAATTTCCAAAATTGACTTCCAGGACTGCATGGTGAGGCACATGACCTTCTTGGGTATGGGAGCATCCACCACCGCCTAGACAAAGCCTTTTAAGGAAAGCTAATATTTAATTTCCTTATATAACTCTATGTTTAACCAAAAGGAACAATCGAATCACAAATTCGAAAAATAAAAAAAAAACACAAACTCGAAAACTAGAGTCTATTGCCTCTTGTGTTAGGAATTCATACAAAGAAAAACTAGCATGATGCGGAAAATAATTACTAATTATACCTTTCTTTGTATACAACAACCTCTTGATCTTCTGTTGTATTCCTCTCCTCCGCTTGGACATCGTGTGGGCGACGATCTACCAAGACAAAATCCATCCAAACCACTTCTTCTTCTCCAAGAATCTTTAGCCACCAAGGGATGCCAAAATAGGAAATTTCCTCTCTTCTTCTTCTTCTCCAAGCAACCGGCCACCATGTACTTGTCCTCTTCTTCTTCCTCTCTAAGCAACCGGCCATAAGAATTAAGAAACCCTTGATACCGCCGGCTCTAAGGAAGCAAAAAATAAGACAAGGTGCCGCCGACTTTATAGAAGAAATAAAGAAGAGAAGGGGAAAGAAGATGGCCGACCACAAGGAAGAAGAGAAGGGCCGACCACACCAAGGAGATAGGGAGAGGAATAGAAATATGTGTGTGCTCATGAGGCACTCTCTCCCCTTCTTTTATAATCCTTGGTCTTGACAAAAAAGGAAATTTTAATAACAATTAAAATCTCTCTCTTTTAAATTTCATATTGTCTATGCAACAAAAAGAAAGTTTTAAAATTAATCTCTCTCTTTTAACCATGTAGATAACTACAATAAAGGAAAGATTAATTAAAACTTCCCTTTTAAAATCATGGTTACAAAAAAGAAAAGTTTTATTAAAATCTATTTTTTAAATTTTATAGATAACTACAAATAAGGAAAGATTTTAACAAGATTAAAATCTCTCTTTAATTTTTTATAGATAGATATAAAAAGAAAAATTTTAAAATTTAAAATTCTCTTTCATATGACCTATTAAAAGAAAAATTTTAAAAATTTAAAATCTCTTATTTAAAATTGATAGAAGAGATTTAAAGAATTAAAACACCCTTATAATGTGTTGTGGCCGGCCCCCTTTCAACGTTGGCAACAAATTTTCCATCAACGTTCAAGCAAACTTCTCAAAGCTTCTCACGTTGACACATCAAGCAAGCTTTTGAAAATTCTCAAAGCTTCTCACGTTGACAATTGGCAAGCAAGTTTTCCATCAACGTTTCAAGGAAACTTTTCAAACTTCTCAATGCTTCTCACGTTGACACATCAACCAAGCTTTTGAAAATTCTCAAAGCTTCTCACGTTGTCAATTGGCAAGCTTTTCAAAGCTTCTCACGTTGACACAATTACGTGAATCATCCTGGATTACAATGCCAACATACGAACTAGAAGATGAATTTAGATGGGTACAAGGTTTTATTAAGCCTACAACCGGAATCGAGAGAAGAAATTAGTTTTGGTCTCCCGATAAACTTGAGTTTTCCATGTTCGTCCCGAACACCCAACTCAAGTTCATCAATAATAACTCATACCACTAAAGAGTTATTATTGAACTACCGTACCAATCCCAAATTACATTATGGGCTCCTTCTTATTATGAGTGTATTATTCTCCCTGTGTTTAAGATGTCGAATGTCCACTAATTAAATGAGTTACTGACAACTCACTTTAATTAATTTCTTAGTTCAAGAGTAGTACTACTCAACCTTATCGTCATGTCGGACTAAGTCCACCTGCAGGGTTTAACATGACAATCCTTATGAGCTCCTCTTGGAGACATTATCAACCTAGATTACTAGGACACAGTTTCCTTCTATAATCAACAACACACACTATAAGTAATATCATTTCCCAACTTATCAGGCCTATTGATTTATCGAGCTAAATCTCACCCTTTGATAAGTTAAAGAAATAAATACTAATTATATGTGCTTGTTATTATATTAGGATTAAGAGCACACACTTCCATAATAACTAAGGTCTTGTTCTTTTATAAGGTAAGTACAAAAAGAACTTACCTTAAATGGTCCTGCTCAATACACTTAGAGTGTACTAGTGTAATTTATTAGTAAAGATAAACTAATACCTAATTATACTACGACTATTCCAATGGTTTGTTCCTTTCCATCTTAGTCGTGAGCAACTGTTTATAATTTATAAAGAACCAATAACATGATCTTCTGTGTGTGACACCACACACCATGTTATCTACAATATAAATTAATTGAACAACTATATTTATCATAAATGTAGACATTTGACCAATGTGATTCTTATTTCTAGATAAATGTTTATACCAAAAGCTAGGCTTTTAGTATACATCCTAACAGGTCATCCGAGTCCGAGCCTTCAGGCGAGGATCGCGATCGCCGAGTTATAGGGGGAGTAGCAGTTCTAGTAGGATCGCTAGCGAGGCGTGCCTGCTAGGATGCCCGGGAAGCTGCTCGAAAGGAAGGACTGGTGAGGGGAATATCCATTAACCCTGAAGGAGGTCGAGGGGTCGGTCGGAGGGAAGGTCCTGGAGTTGTATGAGAAGCAGATTGGGGAGTTGATTGGGAGACTGAATGAGGAGCTGACCGGGGAGTGGCAGCTGCAGGCGCTCCCAGCTGAGCAGGAGTAGAATGGGGAAGAAGTCTCCTGTCCAAGATGACCCAGCTTCGCCGCATTATTTCCTGCTCACTAAAAGGGAGCGGCTGGACGTCTAAGGCGCGAAGCAGTGTGTCAGCTGCACGGGGAAATTAGAATTATGATACTTAGGCCAAAAGACAAGGTGAGATAATTTTAAGGGCAAGCAAAACTCCCCCAAGGAGCGAGGCAACTCGGAAGACGGGATACGGCTCAGCCTGAAGAAAGACAATACCTCTTCGGATATTAGTCTCACTAAGTCTAATCTCCAGCACCTCACCTAAGCCAAGGCATCTGTGAAAAGGGGGTCATTACTGTAGTTCCCCAGGTCAGGTATCATGGGAAGGATCCACTGCCAGCGAGTGGGCCACTCCACAGCGGAAGGGAATTTAAGGAAAAAGTACTTATCCTTCCAAGTCGAATCAGAGGATGGAATGGGACAGAAGAAGGTGGTCTGGGTGCGGCCTTGGAAACGGAACAAGCCTTCACTGTGCTAGCGGGGAGTGAAGAAGTAATGGAACAGACGGGCAGACCAGGAAAGTTCGCAAACTTCGCACAGAATCCTTATGGAATTGGGGGTCAACTGGCCCAAAGAAATTCGAAAATAACAGCTGACGTCATAGAACAGAGGATGGATAGGGAAGCGAAGCCCTGCCACGAACTGTTCCTTATAGAAGGTGACATAGCCTGTCGGAGGAGCAGAAGCTTGGTGCAGTGTATTCGGAATGATGATATGCATGTCCCTGGAAATCTTGTAGGTAAAGCGAAGATCATCCAGATCCATGCCATTAAAAGTGGAAACTCCAGGAGGGTAAATGATTTTGGAGAAGGCCATGGGGAAAACTCAAGTGGAAGCCAGGAACAAGAGGATGAAGTAGAGAGCAGAAGGCACGAGGAAGCAAGAAAGCGGAAAGAGCAGAGAGCGATAACAGAGGAAGCGTAGAGGAAAAAGTTCCATGAAGTGGCGGCGGTGACCTATTTATAGCTGAAACCCACAAGGACAAAATGGTCAAATTACCATCCAACGGCTCATAATAAAAGCGGTGTAGAATATCGAAATAAGATGAGTCGTTAGATCTTCACATAAAATGAGGCTACTATAGATGATCCGATGTACGAGGGCCATCATGCGTTATCTCAGGAAAGAACGGTGTTGCATGGCAAAGCGATAGGGGTTCCTTGGTAAGATGTGTTTTTACTTTCATTAGGGAGGAGTCCAGCTCGGGAGCCAATTTCGTTAAGGGATGAAGCCAGCTCGGGAGCCAATTTCGTTAAGGGATGAATCCAGCTCAGGAGCCAATTTCGTTAAGGGATGAATCCAGCTCGGGAGCCAGTTTCGTTAAGGGATGAGTCCAACTCGGGAGCCAATTTCGTTAAGGGATGAATCTAGCTCGGGAGCCAATTTCGTTAAGGGATGAATCCAGCTCGGGAGCCAATTTCGTTAAGGGATGAATCCAGCTCGGGAGCCAGTTTTGTTAAGGGATGAGTCCAGCTCGGGAGCCAATTTCGTTAAGGGATGAGTCCAGCTCGGGAGCCAATTTCGTTAAGGGATGATTCCAGTTCGGGAGCTAGCTCGAGACACTGAGAGAGCAGAGTTCCAGGGCAAAGGCACTAGTCGGAACGTCATCGAGCTCACAACAAATCCCGGATCAGGGAAATAACCATATCGTAGGTCGGGGAGTGAGCCGATCGGAGGTCGGGAAATGAAAAGATTCCAGGTCGGGAAACAAACAAATCCCAAGTTGAAAAACAAACAGATCACAGGATGAAGAACAAGTAGATTTGGGAAATAGATCCCAAGACGAAGAACAAGTAGCTCTGAGATCAGGGAATACGCAACCAAGAATTCTCAAAACCGAGATGCTTGCTAAAGAATTTCCTAAGTTTATGTCAGTTTAAACAAACATAGATCGAGGGATTTCATAAGTAAGGTTTAACACCTTCAAGCACACAAGCGGGTCTGTCAAATTTCAAATTTACACATTAAGAGGATTACATTAAGGTTGAGAGCCTGGAGGAGGTCCCGGAGGAGGTATATCACTCGAGAGAGGAGCCGGAAGAGTCAAAAAGTTGTTCTCTGTGGCGAAGGATGGGAAGGCTTCATCGGGAACTTCTTGCAGCAGGCGCTCCCTGTCCAGGAAGTCAGCTGGGGGGGGGGGTGTTAAAGTGTAAACTAAAAGCCTATCTTTTGTATAAACATTTATTTAGAAATAAAGAATCACAATGGTAAAATATCTATATTTATTTGTTAAATGTAATTTGTTCAATTAATTTATATAGTAGACAACATGGTGTGTGGTGTCACACACAAAAGATCATGTTGTCAGTTCTTTATAAATTATAAACAGTTGCTCACGACTAAAATGGAAAGGAACAAACCGTTGAAGTAGTCGTAGTGTAATTAAGTATTAGTTTATCTTAACTAATAAATTACACTGATACACTCAAAGTGTATTGAGTAGGACCATTTTAGGTAAGTTCTTTTTGTACTGACCTTATAAAAGAACTAGACCTTAGTTATTATGGAAGTGTGTGCTCTTAATCCTAATATAATAACAAACACATATATATATTATTTATTTCTTTGACTTATCAATGGGTGAGATTTAGCTCAATAAATCAATAAGCCCGATAAGTTGGGAAATGATATTACTTATAGTGTGTGTTGTTGATTATAGAAGGAAACTGTGTCCTAGTAATCTAGGTTGAGAATGACCCCAAGAGGAGCTCATAAGGATTGTCATGTTAAACCCTGCAGGTGGACTTAGTCCGACATGACGATAAGGTTGAGTGGTACTACTCTTGGACTAAGATATTAATTAAGTGAGTTGTCCGTAACTCATTTAATTAGTGGACATTCGATATCTTAAACACAGGAAGACTAACACACTCATAATAAGAAGGAGCCCAAAATGTAATTTGGGATTGGTGCGGTAGTTCAATAATAGTTGTTTAGTGGAATGAATTATTATTAATGAAATTAAGTTATGTGTTTAGGGCGAACACGGGATGCTTAATTTCATCGGGAGACCAAAACCAATTCCTCCTCTCGGTCCCTATCGTAGCCTCTTAATTATAGAGTACTATACCCACCTTCTTACCCATCCTATAGGGGTCGGCCAAGCTAGCTTGGAGTCCAAGATAGGGTCGGCCAAAGGCATGGTTCATGGGTTCATGAGGTGGTCGGCCCTAGCTTGAACCCAAGCTTAGGTGGCCGGCCCTATTAAAATAAAAAGTAATTTTATTTTTAAAAATTTTTCTTATGTGGATTCCATGGTTTTAAAAGAGAGTTTAAAATTTAAATCTTTTCTTTTATAGCTTTCTACAAAAGATTAAGAAAAAATTTGAAATCTTTCCTTATTTGTAGATTGAAAGGTAGATTTTAATTTTAAGAAAACTTTCCTTTTTTAACCATGTTCATGATTTAAAAGAGAGTTTAAAAATTAAATATTCTCTTTTATTAGTTTCTACAAAAGATTAAGAAAAGATTTGATATCTTTCCTTATTTGTAGATTAAAAGGAGATTTTAATTTTTAGAGATAACTTTCTTTTTTGGAAATCATCCACATGTTTAAAAGAAAGATTTTAATTTATAAAATTTCCTTTTTACAAATCACCATGAAGGGAAAAATTATTGGAGAATTTTTTTTTATAAATTTTCAGAGACAAATTAGGAAGTTTTAATTCTTATTAAAACTCTCCTTGTTTATAGCTTAATAGGTGACCGACCATTGTAATTGAAAAAAGGAATTTGATTTTAATTAATTAAATTTTTATTTTTCATGGCAAAAGAATTAAGGAAGTTTTTATTTAAAATTTCCTTATTTGCCAAGATCAAGGAATATAAAAGAGGGGGTAGAGGTGCCTTCATGGCTAACGACTCTATTCTTTTTCTTCCTCCCTCTCTTCCTTGGTGGTGTGGTCGGCCCCTCTTTTTCTCTCCTCTCCTTATTGTGGCCGAAACTTCTTCATTGGTGGAGTTCTCATGGTGGCCGGATCAAGCAAGGAGAAGAAGAAGAGAAAGGAAGCCTAGTCTCTAGCATCCCTTGGAGCATTAGTGGTGGCCGAACCTATCCATCAAGAAGGACTCTTGGTGGTCGAAACCTAGAAGGAAGAAGAAGGTGCATGGTGGTTCTCATCTCGGAAGATCGTTGCCCACACAACATCCGAGGTTATGATAGAAGATAAGTTCACAAAGAAAGGTATTACTAGTATTTATTTTCCGCATCATGCTAGTTTATTTTTCTTTGTATGAATTCCAAACACAAGAGGCATTAGATCTAGTTTTTCGGATTTGTTTCAAATTTGTGTTTTCTTTGTTTTCGAATTTGTGATTCGATTGTTCTTTTTGGTTAACCTAGAGTTATTTAAGGAAATTAAATATTAGCTTTCCTTAAAAGGCTTTGTCTAGGTGGTGGTGGTTGCTCCCATATCCAAGAAGGTCATGTGTCTCGCCATGCAGTCCCGGAAGTCAATTTTGAAAATTAATATTTAATGGAATTAATAACATAGGTGGATTTGGATCAATAGTGTTAAGTTCCGCTTGCAATCCAAATCTAAACCATTAAGAACATATAAGTTAAATTTAGAATCAATGATGTTAAGTTCCGTCTGTAATTCCTAATTTAACTTCTAAAGAACATAATAGGTTATTTAAGGAAAGGTTCGACACTTGTACAAAAAAATTTTGTACAGTGGAATCGGTACGTCTTCCTAGGACTAACCAACAATTGGTATCAGAGCTAGGGTTTACCTTTGTGTGTTTAGAATTCAAATAGGTTATGCACATGTCATACATAATTTAGGCAGGATGATAGTAGGATGTGCTAACTTTTTGGTTGCAGGCTCCAACTATTATGGCTTATAGATGTTGTATGTAATTGGATCCTTGGACATGTCAAGGGCATTATTGTGTGTGTGCATGATTGTATGTAACTAATGCAGCAGGAGTTGTATTAGCCCTAGGATTTTAGAATTTTATTTTCGATCTAGATTTCATGTACATTCTTTCGTGGAATATAGGATCGACACATGTAAAATTTTATTTTTGTCACGGATCGGATGCTTGCGAGGCATGGTACTTTTGAAACACCAGAGGCGCAGTGGAATTAGAAGCAAGATGGATGTGACGTCTCGACCCGATGGCGGTGGCTAAAGATGGCAGCAGCTAGGGTTGGAGCATACTAAAGACAGTGAAGGAAAATGCCATAATAGTTGGAAAATTAATTTCTAAATTTATTGCTTTTATTTAATGTGATGTTTATGTGCATGTGATGTATGCTAGCATAGGTTAAAATCTTTATTTTTAAATAACTAAGTGGGAGAGGGATTTTAATAAATCCCATGGTCTCCATTACTGGTTTGTAAGTGATGCAACAAGCTTGCGTGTTGGCTCTGAGTGTCTCCCTCCACAACGGATGAGTTTGTTGCGGATCACTATATCAAACTTCCTTTATGAATGGTTATAGGAAATTATTTAGGAGCGTGTGATCTTCTCCAACTGAAGGGGCATAATCCTATTTAATGGACTAAATATCATGTAATGGTATACACTTAGACGCATTCAATAGTATCCTCCCCAACGGAGTCACTGCTATTGTTTTGTAGGATCAAAGCAATACCAACTATTAATTTATCATAAAGTTAGGTAAAACCCCCCTCTTACAAATATTTGAATTTGTATACGTCCATACTAACGTGGCATACAAAATTCACGGTGTTTGAGAAAATTTTATTTGTCATAAAGTTAGGTTGACAATATAAAAAGGGTAATACCTCCTCTTACAAACAATTGAATTTGTATACGTCCACACTAACGTGGCATACAAAATTCATGGTGTTTGAAGAAATTCAATGTTGACAAGATAATTAATGGGTAAGACCCTCCTCTTACGAATGTTGAATTTGTATACGTCCACACTAACGTGGAATGCATAATTCCCGGTGTTTGAGGTGTTGGTGAATTTAAATAATATTGTTTAAGGAATCAATGTTATTTTAAATTCACAGTTTTGACCAAATATTTGATCAAAGACAGACCAACTATTAATTTTATTCGTCATAAAGTAAGGTTGACGAGATAATAAAATTAATATATAAAATCTCCTCTTTGATTTTGTATACGTCCACACTATCGTGACATACAAAATTCACGGGGATTTTTAAGGAGTTGGTCTTGACAAAATATTTTTGTGATTCTTAGGTTTTCAAATGTTAGTTAATCCCCTAGTTGTTATACTATAGAAAAGACTTAGTAGTCCCAATTATAATGATTGGAAATAGGACTTGGACATTAAGGTAGACTGTCTTCTTAGAACTAAGAACAATATAGGTGTATTTAATTCATTAGTTGAAACATGTTTAGTGGTGTTATCTATCAGAACCTGGAGTGTAGATACAGATGTCATTAATCATGTATGCAATTCATTGCAGGGTTCCAGGAAACCCGACAACTATATGAAAAGAAAAACACTGTCTACATGGGCACTACTGCAAAAGTAGTAGCTGTTGCAGTGGGAGATGTTTATCCTCTGATAAGAATAAAATATGGATTTTCAGAAATTGTCTTTACGTACTAAGTTTAGAAAGAATCTGATTTCGGTTTCTAAGCTATTAAAGAATAAATATTCTATCTGTTTTGATAACAAACTTGTTAAATAGGGAAGTTATCTATTCTGGTATGTTGGTTGACAATTTATAATCCAATAACTCTCACGATGCAATAAATGGAAATTAATAACACATTTTCTAATATTAATAAGAGAAAGTAACCTTCGGAAATGAACCAATCATATTTTTGGTATCTAAGGCTAGGTTATATTAACTTGAGTAGGATTCAAAGGATAATAACCAATGAACTCTTGGGTTCATTGGTAGTGGAAATCTTTCCAACCTGCGAGTCTTACTTGGAAGGAAAAATAACCAAGAAGCTTTTAAGTCTAAGGGGTATGGAGCCAAAGATATGTTAGAATTGGTTCATTCTGATTTGTGTAGACCTTTGACTATTCAAGTAAGAGGTTGTTTCGAATATTTCATCTCTTTTACAGACGACTATTCGAGATAAGGATACATTTACTTAACGCGCCACAAGTCTAAGTACTTTGATAAGTTCAAAGAGTACAAGGCTGATGTGAAGAAACTTCAAGGTAAAAGTATCAAGACACTATAGTGAGATCGTAGTGGCGAGTACCTCTTAGGAGAGTTAAGGAGTCACTTATTAGAAGTTAGGATTCAATCCCAACTAACTGCACCTGGTACACCCCAACAGAATGGTGTAGTAGAAAGATGGTATAAGGCTCTTATGGGATAATTAGATCGATGATGAGTTATTCAGAAAATTACCAAAATCGTTTTAAGGATATACACTGGAAACGGAAGTGAACATAGTACCTTCTAAGTCAAAACTCTCTACTCCCATAGAATTGCAGATTGGGCATAAGCCTAGTCTGAAGCATATTCAGATTTGGGTGGTCTAGCACATTAGAGACACTGATAATATTGGACATGAGTTCACTAGTTTGTGAGTTATCCTAGAAAAACGAAAAGAGGTTTTTAGTCCTTAAAATCGGAAGGTCATTGTTGGCACCAATGCCCGATTTTAGAAAAGGACTATACTATGAACCACAAGCCCATGAGTAAAAATTGTTCTTAATGAAATTAAAGGACACGTCTAATCTAGTACCAACTGTACAAGATGAAATATCACAAGAAACTGCAACATGTATCACAAATGATACACAATTGCAGAAAGTACCTTGTCATAGTGGGAGGGTTGTTAGGCAACCTAAAAGATTCATGCTTTGGGAGAGTCTTTGGACTTGATCCCTGGTGGACATGAACCTGATCCCCGGACATATGACGAAGCACTCCAAGATAAAGATGAAGCATCTTTACAAAGAGCAATAAATACAGAATTAGAATATATGTATTCTAATAGAGTCTGGGAGCTTATAAAATCACCAGATGGTGTAAAAGCCATTGGGTGAAAATAAGTCTACAATAGAAAAAGAGGGATAGACAGGAAGATAGAAACTTTCAAAGCAAGGCTTGTTGAAAAAAGAAACTTTTTCACCGGTAGCCATGCTTAAGTCTATCCGGATTCTTTTATCTATTACTTCTCATATGGACTATGAGATTTAGCAAGTGGATGTCAAGACAGCTTTCCTTAATAGAAGTCTTGAAGAAAGCATCCATATATAACAACCAGAAGGGTTCATTGCAAAGAGCAAAGAGCATCTTGTGTGTAAGCTCAATCAGTCTAGGATTGAAATAAAGCTTCAAGGTATTGGAACATCCGGTTTAATAAAATAATCTAGACCGATGGATTTATTTTATAACCGAATGAGTTTTGTGTATACAAGAAGTGTGATGGAAACGTGGTGGTATTTCTTGTACTATACGTAGATAACATTTTTGGTGGTTGGAAACAATATCAAAGTGTTGTCAGAAGTAAGGGTATAGTTGTCCAAACAATTTGATATGAAGGACTTGGAAGAATGCATATATTCTTGGGATCAAAGAGATCGCAAGAAAAGAATATATTTTATTTATCTCAAGCTTCATATATCGAAACAATTCTTGCTCGTTTTAAGCATGCAAAACTCCAAGAAAGGTTTCTTACCTTTTCAGCATGGAGTAACTTTATCTAAAAGAGATGTCTCCAAAGACATCAAAGCAGATAAAGGACATGAAAGCAAGTTCCTTATCCTTCGGCTGTTGGAAAGCCTAATGTATGCTATGCACGAGATCGGATATCTGTGCATAGCTAGCAGATATCGAAGTAACTCAGGACCGGGACACTAGACTGCCGTAAAGCATATATTGAAGTACCTGAGAAGGACTAGAGATTATATGCTAGATTACTAAGCAAATGATTTGATCCCTGTGGGTTACACGGATTTTTGACCTCCAATCAAATAGGGACAAGTCGACCTCGGGGTTTTGTGTTTACTTTAGGAGGTAAAGCCATAACTATGGAGGAGTGTTAAGCATATGTACTTTTCAGACTCCACTATGGAAATTGAGTATGTGGCAGTTTCAGAGACAGCCATAGAAGCTGAATGACTCAGTAACCTCAAGATGAACTTAGATATGATTTCTGGTTTGTCCAAAGATTATTACAATTTATTGCAATAATAGTGGTGCAGTAATAAACTCGAAGAAACCATGAGTCCATAAGTCAAGTAAACACAATAGAACGCAAGTACCACCCAATACGAGAAATCGTATAAAAGAGGAGAAGTTGTTGCCGCCTAGATTGCATCAGGTGATGACCTATAGATCTTTTCACTAAGGTCCTTAAGGCAAGAGCTTTTGATGGACATGTTGAAGGGTTGGGAATCAGATGAATGGTAGCATTTATGCCAACATAGTCTTTTAGTATAAGTGGGAGATTGTTAGAGTGTATACTAAAAGTCTAGCTTTTGTATAAACATTTATTTAGAAATAAAAAATCACAATGGTCAAATATCTACATTTATTTGTTAAATGTAATTTGTTCAATTAATTTATATAGTAGACAACATGGTGTGTGGTATCACAGACAGAAGATCATGTTGTCAGTTCTTTATAAATTATAAACAGTTGCTCGCGACTAAAATGGAAAGGAACAAACCGTTGAAGTAGTCGTAGTGTAATTAAGTATTAGTTTATCTTAACTAATAAATTACACTGATACATTCAAAGTGTATTGAGTAGGACCATTTTAGGTAAGTTCTTTTTGTACTGACTTTATAAAAGAACTAGACCTTAGTTATTATGAAAGTGTGTGCTCTTAATCCTAATATAATAACAAACACATATATTTAGTATTTATTTCTTTGACTTATCAATGGGTGAGATTTAGCTCGATAAATTAATAAGCCCGATAAGTTGGGAAATGATATTACTTATAGTGTGTGTTGTTGATTATAGAAGGAAACTGTGTCCTAGTAATCTAGGTTGAGAATGACCCCAAGAGGAGCTCATAAGGATTGTCATGTTAAACCCTGCAGGTGGACTTAGTCCGACATGACGATAAGGTTGAGTGGTACTACTCTTGGACTAAGATATTAATTAAGTGAGTTGTCCGTAACTCATTTAATTAGTGGACATTCGATATCTTAAACACAGGAAGACTAACACACTCATAATAAGAAGGAGCCCAAAATGTAATTTGGGATTGG
The DNA here is from genome assembly GCF_018446385.1 of Zingiber officinale. Taxonomy (NCBI): domain Eukaryota; kingdom Viridiplantae; phylum Streptophyta; class Magnoliopsida; order Zingiberales; family Zingiberaceae; genus Zingiber; species Zingiber officinale. Next base: position 903,538 of record NC_056004.1, read on the forward strand.
TGCGGTAGTTCAATAATAGTTGTTTAGTGGAATGAATTATTATTAATGAAATTAAGTTATGTGTTTAGGGCGAACACGGGATGCTTAATTTCATCGGGAGACCAAAACCAATTCCTCCTCTCGGTCCCTATCATAGCCTCTTAATTATAGAGTACTATATCCACCTATACCCACCTTCTTACCCATCCTATAGGGGTCGGCCAAGCTAGCTTGGAGTCCAAACTAGGGCCGGCCAAAGGAATGGTTCATGGGTTCATGAGGTGGTCGGCCCTAGCTTGAACCCAAGCTTAGGTGGCCGACCCTATTAAAATAAAAAGTAATTTTATTTTTAAAAATTTTTCTTATATGGATTTCATGATTTTAAAAGAGAGTTTAAAATTTAAATCTTTCCTTTTCTACAAAAGATTAAGAAAAAATTTGAAATCTTTTCTTATTTGTAGATTGAAAGGTAGATTTTAATTTTAAGAAAACTTTCCCTTTTTAACCATGTTCATGATTTAAAAGAGAGATTAAAAATTAAATATTCTCTTTTATTAGTTTCTACAAAAGATTAAGAAAAGATTTGATATCTTTCCTTATTTGTAGATTAAAAGGAGATTTTAATTTTTAGAGATAACTTTCTTTTTTGGAAATCATCCACATGTTTAAAAGAAAGATTTTAATTTATAAAATTTCCTTTTTACAAATCACCATGAAGGGAAAAATTATTGGAGAAATTTTTTTTATAAATTTTCGGAGACAAATTAGGAAGTTTTAATTCTTATTAAAACTCTCCTTGTTTATAGCTTAATAGGTGGCCGACCATTGTAATTGAAAAAAGGAATTTGATTTTAATTAGTTAAATTTTTATTTTTCATGGAAAAAGAATTAAGGAAGTTTTTATTTAAAATTTCCTTATTTGCTAAGACCAAGGAATATAAAAGAGGGGGTAGAGGTGCCTTCATGGCTAACGACTCTATTCTTTTTCTTCCTCCCTCTCTTCCTTGGTGGTGTGGTCGTCCCCTCTTTTTCTCTCCTCTCCTTATTGTGGCCGAAACTTCTTCATTGGTGGAGTTCTCATGGTGGCCAGATCAAGCAAGGAGAAGAAGGAGAGAAAGGAAGCCTAGTCTCTTGCATCCCTTGGAGCATTGGTGGTGGTCAAGCCTATCCATCAAGAAGGACTCTTGGTAGCCGAAACCTAGAAGGAAGAAGAAGGTGCATGGTGGTTCTCATCTCGGAAGATCGTTGCCCACACAACGTCCGAGGTTAGAAGAGGAATATGATAGAAGATAAGTTCACAAAGAAAGGTATTACTAGTATTTATTTTCCGCATCATGCTAGTTTATTTTTCTCTGTATGAATTCCAAACACAAGAGACATTAGATCTAGTTTTTCAGATTTGTTTCTAATTTGTGTTTTCTTTGTTTTCGAATTTGTAATTCTATTGTTCTTTTTGGTTAACCTAGAGTTATTTAAGGAAATTAAATATTAGCTTTCATTAAAAGGCTTTGTCTAGGCAGTGGTGGTTGCTCCCATATCCAAGAAGGTCATGTGTCTCGCCATGCAGTCCTGGAATCCAATTTTGGAAATTAATATTTAATGGAATTAATAACATAGGTGGATTTGAATCAATAGTGTTAAGTTCCGCTTGCGATTCAAATCTAAACCATTAAGAGCAGATAAGTTGAATTTGGAATTAATGATGTTAAGTTCCATCTGCGATTCCTAATTTAACTTCTAAAGAACATAATAGGCTATTTAAGGAAAGGTTCGACACTTGTACAAAAAAATTTTGTACAGTGGAACCGGTACATCTTCCTAGGACTAACCAACAGGGGGCGGAGCTAAGAAGTCTTTGCTCAAACAGTTGGCGCACTGCGCCCACACCCCCGTAGCAGAGCATCCGGTCGGCAAAGTCACCTATCTTCTTCTGGAACAAGGGAGACTTGACATAAGAAATTCGATAAGCTTTGAGACGCTCGCCTTCGCCTGATCTGTACTCCACCAGTTCCACCTTCACTTTCTCTATAGAGGCTAGGGACAGTGCCTTCTCTTGCTTTAAGGTTGAGGCCTCCGTCTGTGCTTTGTGGAGATCTGTCTGAAGGGACTTAATGGTGGCCTGGTCCTGATCTTGTTGAGCCTTAAAAATCTTCTCCCGGCCAGTGCTGGCGGCCAGGTCTGTTTGGGCAACCTCCAGGTCTTTTTGCAGGGCTTTATGAGACTCCTGGAGTGCCTTCAGATCAATGGAAAAGAGCGGCCAACTTCGAGTCATTCTCTTCCAGCTCGGTTGCCAGCTGACGACGATGTTGCCCTTCTGAATTTAGCTTGGAGTCACTGGTCTGCAGGGTCGCTTGCAGCTCTTTTATCTTCTCAGTGGACTCCTGGGCCAGGTCCCGGGCAGACTGAGCAGACTCCCCGGCCGCATGTAGATAAATATCTAAAGGGTCAAACGGATCGCGGGGAGTCAGCGATAACTCCAATTCCCGAAGGCGAGCCTTCAAAGGCTCTATTTCTCGGAGCAGGTCAGCGGCAAAATTGGTCAAGCACAGGCCACTGGACAGGTCTGTCCAGTAAAAAGAAGAAAATCAGCAATAAGGTCAGAATTAAGTCAAGAAAAAGGGAAACTCACCAATCTGATATGTTGGTAGGCCAGATCCAGACTTTCCCATGGAGAGCCTCCACAAAATTGCTCAATTGGTTGATCGCCAAAGCGTGGCTAGGTCACCGTGCAGATGGATTTTGCCACGGACCAGAGGGATATCTGCCTCCGCCGAAGTCCCCGCTAGGCTGTGAAATCCCGCTCGTTCCTCTGAGGCTGTGCCCGGGTGTGTGCGGCTGATGGGGAGGAGGCGGCCGGGAGAGCGGAAGGGATCGCAGAGCTCCCAGGCTGATCTCCAGCAGAAGGACCGGCTTACTCAAGAGCCAAGACCCGGACGAGAGTAGGAGCCGGGACTTCTACCGCTCGAGGAGACTCCTGAGCAGGAATCCTGGCAGTTGGCACTTGGACTTTGGGAAGCTTGGAGGAAGTTGGCCCTAGTGGAGGAAGCGGAGAAGACTGAGCTGAAGGAGCGACTTTCTTGCGTTTACGCTGGAGTCGTAGGCATTTGTCCGGAGGTGGAGAGGGAGCCCGCTCTTCCTCGATGGGCTCCAGAGCTGCCGGGGTAGCTTCAGAAGGGCTCGCTGGCAGAAGTAGCAGGGTGGAGGATGCTGAGGGTTCCTCCGCAGTTTCATGAGAGGAAGTAGTCGAGGGAGCAGCCTGGCCCTGCGCAACCTCATCACCCACAACCTTCAAAAGATCACTAGGTATTCGGGCTGATCCCTTTGAGTAGGCCCGGAACATAGCAGCCTCTGCAAAGCAAGAAGGAAATACTTCAGTTAGTGAAGATCAGCGGAAGGAAGAGCAACATCTTACCAAAAGGAGCTCCTAAATCTGCTGGGACCGGGCTGAGTCCAAAGAAGTGCAAAAAACCTTCTCGCAGTATCACAGAGAGGAGAAGTTGGACTCCCTGTATCTTCTTGGAGGCGGTATAACAGGCAAGATGATGGATATGGTTGCGCAACTCGAAGGGGGAAGGAAGAGCGGAACGCCATTGGGTCGGCTAGGTTACCAACTCGGGCACCCGGATAAAGAAAAAACGAGACTTCCATCCTTTGTTGGAGGAAGGCATATCGGAGAAAACTTTACATCCAACCCTGGACTGCACCATGAAGATGCCAGGCTCGGATCGTTTCAACGAATAGAAATGATGGAAATGTTCGGCGGTCAGTGGAATCTAGTACACTCTACAGAGGATGACCATGCCGCAGATGGCACGAATAGCGTTCGGTGTGAACTGTGAAAGAGGGATCTTAAAGTACTGACTCAAAGAGGAGAAAATGGGATGAAGAGGAAAGCGGAGACCTCCCAAGAGTTGGTCTTTAAAGAATGTTACAAAACCCTTGGGAGGGGAAGAAGGGTGCTCAGTCGGTCTGGGAGCATGCAGTTGGTAATCAGTCGTAAGGTGCAGGCTTTCTTGAATCAGGGCAAGGTCGCTATCATCTATGTCGGAAATGTAATATGAATATCAGGGTGTCATGTTACCTTCCGCCATTGGAGAGTAAGGTGGAGGACGAAGACGAAGAGAAGAAGTGCTTGCAAGTAATAATAAGAGAAGAACTCAGGAGACAGAGCAAGAGGAAGCGACAAAGTCGAAAGTGGATGTCAAGGTGAGAAGGCGACGGCGGACAACCTTTAGGGTTTATAAAGCCAAAAACCCTAGGAAGCCTCGAAAAGGAGAGAAGGAATGATGTTGTGAGGCGTCGGATCTAGGGTCACGTGCTAAAAGGCGCTGATCAGCTACAGTGCCGTAAGGGTTCGTGGGACACGTGTTGTTTCCCTAGGAAAGGCATTAAAAAGGTCTTAATGATGGATGTGACAAGGAAATCATAAAAAGAGATTTTTGTACGGTTACATTCCGGCGCGAAGACTATACATCAGAAGGAGAGGCAACCATGCGGTTACCTCAGGAAAAGCAAGGCCACACGTCATGATTGTGAAGCCACCTCGGGAAAGAGAAGAGAAAATGAAGGGACACAAGAATTTGAATTTGGCGCTCCTTAAGGTTAAAAAAATAAATAAACACTGGTCTAATTAAAATTTGCTTGAGATATTTGCAAGAAATATGGCAAGTATCGCGCAGCTGGCTAGACATCTACAGTACAATACCTGGGCGAGAATTTCAGGAACGATCTCCAGGCCAGTCCGCAACTATTAATCTGATTCCTGGACCAGCCAAGAAGAGTTTCTTCCTGGTTTCCAGGTTGGGTCCCAGACTCTCGCCCCAGTGCGAGTTATAAGTGAACATGCTCTCACGCCCAACGATCGTTCAGGTCGGTGTCCCAGACTCTCGTCCCAGTGCGAGTTATAAGTGAGCATGCTCTCACGCCCAACGACCGTCCAGGTCGGTGTCCCAGACTCTTGCCCCAATGCGAGTTATAAGTGAGCATGCTCTCACGCCCAACGACCGTCCAGGTCGGTGTCCCAAACTCTCGCCCTAGTGCGAGTTATAAGTGAACATGCTCTCACGCCCAATGACCGTCCAAGTCGGTGTCCCAGACTCTCGCCCCAGTGCGAGTTATAAGTGAGCATGCTCTCACTCCCAACGACTGTCCAGGTCAGTGTCCCAGACTCTTGCCCCAGTGCGAGTTATAAATGAGCATGCTCTCATGCCCAATGACCGTCCAGGTCAGATCCCAGACTCTCACCCCAGTGCGAGATATAAGTGAGCATGCTCTCACACCCAACGACCGTTCAGGTCGGTGTTCCAGACTCTTGCCCCAGTGCGAGTTATAAGTGAGCATGCTCTCACGCCCAACGACCGTTCAGGTCGGGTCCCAGACTCTCGCCTAGTGCGAGTTATAAGTGAGCATGCTCTCACGCCCAACGACCGTCTAGGTCGGTATTCCAGATTCTCGCCCCAGTGCGAGTTATAAGTGAGCATGCTCTCACGCCCAACGACCGTTCAGGTTGGTGTCCCAGACTCTCGCCCCAGTGCGAGTTATAAGTGAGCATACTCTCACGCCCAACGACCGTCTAGGTCGGTGTCCCGGACTCTCGCCCCAGTGCGAGTTATAAGTGAGCATACTCTCACGCCCAACGACCGTCTAGGTCGGTGTCCTGGACTCTCGCCCCAGTGCGAGTTATAAGTGAGCATGCTCTCACGCCCAACGACGGTCCAAGTCGGTGTCCCAGACTCTGGCCCTAGTGCGAGTTATAAGTGAGTATGCTCTCACGCCCAACGACCGTTCAGGTCGGTGTTCCAGACTCTCGCCCCAGTGCGAGTTATAAGTGAGCATGCTCTCACACCCAACGACCGTTCAGGTAGGGTCCCAGACTCTCGCCCCAGTACGAGTTATAAGTGAGCATGCTCTCACGCCCAACGACCGTCTAGGTCGGTGTCCCAGATTTTCGTCCCAGTGCAAGTTATAAGTGAGCATGCTCTCACGCCCAACGACCGTCCAGGTCGGTGTTCCAGACTCTCGCCCTAGTGCGAGTTATAAGTGAGTCTGCCCTCACAATTAACGACATTCCCGGTCAGTATCTCTTCTTTTCACCTCAATATGAATCCGCACGGTATACTTTCGTGTTCGACAGATCTGCAGCCATATTGCCAATGCGAAAAGCAAGCAGGCAAGTTCATACGAACAACTATGTTCCAGCCCTTTTTGGTAAGAAAAAGGTTTGGTAAGTAAATTATTCTTTTTTAATTATCTTTCCTTAAAAATATTCTTGGAAAACATGTGCCTATAAGCGTGGTAACATAGGGAGACAAGGAAATACAGATCCACAATCTTGAAGGTAGATAATGCAAGGAATATTATGTAATAAGAGTTGAACATTTTTCAGTTCACATTATCATCTCAAGGTCCAGATCCAGAGGCCTGACCCCTCCTCGCCAGATGAGCCTGAGCTAGAGCTAGATCTTCCTTGATAACTGCGATGGTCCTTTGCAGCTGACCAATAGTTTCATCCTTTAGCCGGCTTTCCTCTTTCAGGAGGGTCACCTCGTCCTCGTGTCTGAGCTTCAGATAAACAATATAATGGACCTAGCTCTGGAAGTCCGATTGAGCCTTAAGCTTGAGAGCTACCTTAGCCCTAGTCCTGGATTTGACCGCCAACCAGAGTTCTTACATTTCCCGACGAAGAGAGGATTGAAGGTCTCTAGTTTGAGTCATTTCGAGCAGGGCCTCATCTTTATGAGCTAATAGCTGGGTCAAATGAGCGACCTAGTGGCGCGAAGCAACCATCTCATCTGGGTCCATGGGCGAGAAGGAAGGTAAGTTGAGAGAAATAGGAAGGTAGCAATATGCAGGCCCCTTTTATAAGGGAGGAGAAGATGAAGGGATTATCTCAGAATATGAAACGATGCTTGGAAAGTCGTACGACATTTATGAGAAAGAGACATGATCAGAAATCGAAGAATCAATACACATACAGTAAAACCCCGCCTATCTTTTAGGGAAGGCAATGAATTCTGAGTGAAATATCAGGAGAAGGGTCAGCAAGTAGAGAAATGCAAAGGATAGGTCAGGTGTGGGGGCCAGGTCAAGTAGCTACGAGACTTGGGTCTAGACAATCGGACTAGGGCCTCCTTCGACTAGACTTGAATGAGAGGCTTGTGATACGGTGCATGATCGTGGAGTCAGAAAGCTGATGTGGTCAGAAGTCAAGCCTGTGGGTTGGTCAAAAGTCAAGCTTACGTGGCGGTCAAAAGTCAAGCTTAAGTGACGGTCAGAAGTCTGGCCTACATGGAGATCAAAATTCCAACCTACGTAGAGTTCAAAGGCTCGGTTATAGGATGGTCTGGGCTGGGCACAAGTGACGTTCGGGAGTTAGGCCTATGAGGCAAGTAGGAATTTAGAAGCAGGGATACAGGTCAGGACTGATAGCCATGCAACATAGGATACAGGGACCGAAACATACAGGTCAGAATGTGCCAACCAAGGATACAGGTTAGGACTGATAGCCTTGCGGTACAGGATACAGGGACCAAAGCGTACAGGTCGGGATGTGTCAATCAAGGATATAAGTCAGAACGTATAGCCTTGCGGCACAGAATACAGGGACCAAAGCGTACATGTCGGGATATGTCAACCAAGGATACAGGTCAGAACGTATAGCCTTGCGACACAGGATACAAGGATCAAAGCGTACAGGTCGGGATGTGCCAACCAAGGATATAGGTTATGACTATAGCCTTGCGGCACAGGATACAGGGACCATAGCGTACATGTCGGGATTTGTCAGCCAAGGATACAGGTCAGAACGTATAGCCTTGCGACATAGAATACAAGAACCAAAGCGTACAGGCCGGGATATGCCAACCAAGGATACAAGTCAAAACGTATAGCCTTGCGACACAGGATACACGGACTGAAGTGTACAGGTCGGGATGTGCCAGCCAAGGATACAGGTCAGAACGTATAGCCTTGCGGCACAGAATACAGGGACCAAAGCGTACAAGTCGGGATATGTCAACCAATGATACATGTCAGAACTTATAGCCTTACGGCACCGGACACATGGAAAAATATACAGGTCGGGATGTGCCAACCAAGGATACAGGTTAGAACTTATAGCTTTGCGGCACAGGACACATGGAAAAGCGTACAGGTCGGGATAGACGGAATCAGGCTAAGGCGTACAGGTCGGGAGACAGGTCGGGATAGACAGAATTGGACAGAGGTGTACAGGTCGGACAAACGGAATCAGGCTAAGGCGTGCAGGTCGAGATAGACGGAATCAGGATGAGGTGTACAGGTTGGGATTCAGGATAAGCAAAACCACATTAAGGCTTAACAGGCCACGACTTACAAGGTAAGGCAAGTTGGGAACTCACAGAACAGGTCACACAGGACAGAGATGGATACACAGGTCTGGAGTTGTGTAGCGGCAAACGCAGGTCAGGAAAGGTAGGTCTACACCCACAGGTCAAGGCCGGCAGATACAGGGACCCAGTTTAGGGTTAACAGATCGGGGCAGACATACACTACACGACAAGGAAGCCAGGGAATCGTAACAACCTATCAGGGAATAATCACTGCTTGTCAGAGAAGATGCTAACGGTCTGATGCTCACTGCTCGATGATTGCTTCCTAGACTTATAAGAGGACGCCACGTGTCATTCACCGCTAGACAAAGCTTGACATCCGACATTCCATGACACCCGTCAGACTTCAGAAGCATCCATTGCAGTATAAAAAGGGAAGTTTTGTCCCTTACGCAGAGGTGCTTACACTCACTCGTCTTTTCACTCTCGTTTTTTTACTTTTCGTCCTTTCTCTGTGATTCTGGGAAAAAAGTAACTAACTTGAGTTTCGGAGGGTTTGACCCGGGAACTTTTTCCCTGGTTTTTGGTCTCTAACGACTCGTGGGCTCGTCTGAGTGTGCGCAGAGTTCATACTCCCTCGTTTCCGTCATCATCCTTGTCATCCACCCGTGTAAGCCCTTCTTGCGGGCGCCAGATCGACCAGGCTTCGCAACGACTCTCCGTCAACCTCGAGGACAGCGCAGTCCACCTCTGTCCCACTCAGCTTCCGGATGGGATCAATAGATATAACACAAGTATTGTTTTGTTAACTTTAATAAAAAAATATTAAAATTTTATTTTAAAAAACTTAGGGCCCACTCGGAGATGGGCCCTGTTCGTCGGCTTCAACAAACCCAAGGCCGGTGTTCTAGGTACGACTACTAAGAAACCTAAGAGCTTTCTTGGATAGTTTATTTTTGTTTAATTGGATATGTTGCTTCTATTTCATATTTCTGTTTATTTGGATGATACACGATTGAGAAAGTTTTCTCATTGTTATTCTTGTTTAATTTCACATTCAAAATGTATAGAGGGCGTGGAGAGATTTATACAATACTTTATGTGTGCGCGCGCAAGCGCAGGCTCTAGAAAGAGAAATTTATAAAATATTTTGGAACTACAATATTTGAAACTTGTTATACAGTACTTGTTTACTATTTTTTAAATAATATTTTCCCGGAAGCAAAATTTGTCTACTCTTTCCATGGAAGGTTTCCATGGGATTTTTCATCTTTAAAATTATCTTAGTTTGATAAAAGGTGTTTGTCAGTCCATTGAAAAATTTCTATAAACCATAAATAACTACTAACTTTAGAACCTTAGAACAGGGTTAATCAACTATCCATTCTCAGAACTATATTTGACATAAAGGGAAATGAGCGATGTGGACCAATACGTGTTCCTCTGTAACCGGTCAATAGAGTTCTCGAATGTAATCAATCAACAAGTTGAATACGAAACAAAGTTGACTGAACGGTTTGAAATATTTTATCTAGATGTGTTCTCATGTGCATTATGATTCATTCTAGAGTATAGATTTACTGTAATACTATACTGAAACTAATTAATGATTCTCGTTTACAACAGAACATGACAAACTTATATTGAAGTTAATAAAGATTATAAAGTAACGACAACAATCATTTATTTGTTTTTCCTACAGAGCCAATCAAAATTTGCTTTGTAAATTTAGGATTTTTAATTTTCTAGATGATGCGAAGGGATCAGGTTTTCCATACGGAAACAATAATAAAGATGAAATAAAACGCTTCCTCGAATTGATGCATCAATTCAATAAGTGGCCCCAAAGACCGGCGAAGAGTCGAATTGATGCATCAACGGTTTGTCTAGAACGTACGGTAAATAATTGGACTCAGAGATGGTACTTTTCCAGGGAACGCATACACGAATGAAAATAGGAGGTTTTGATGATTCAGAAAAAAAAAAAAAAAAACATGAGGCCTTTTGACTTTTATCTAAATTTTAATGAGATCCCTCGGAACATTAATTTTTTTTTAAAAAAAAGCCTTTTGACTTTTATCTATATTTTAACGATAATTTATTAAAAGGACACACTTAGAGAGTTAAATTTATCAAAAGTACGTTACTTTGGTATTTATCAAAGAACGTACTTTTTTAAATGTATTTCTTATTTTACCCTTCTGACAATTTGACATTTTCTATCGTTTTCTTTTCTTCACTATATTTCTCTCTCTCTTCTCTCTCTTCTCTTTTTTTTATGGGCAGAACATATAAATAACATTAGTCAATTTTTTAGCAACATTTTAATGCATTTGAAGAAGTAAAAATAAATAATAAATAACATATTTGAACTCCTTGCAATTTTAGAAATCCACTGGAACTAAAATGAGTGTAATCGGAGCTCTCTAGGTCGATCAGTGAGTTTCGGTCAAAACCCACTGATGGACCTAGAGAGCTCCGATTGAACCCATTTCAGTTCCTATGAATTTTTGATATTGCAAGGAGTTCAAATTTGGTGTTCATTATTTATTTTGGTTTTTCATAAATGTTAACATGTAAAATCAAAGAATCAGCAAAAACACTACGTTGGGCCTGATATGAGTCCATATCAGGCCCAACGTGTGATTTTTTTGTCGATTCTTTGATTTTACATGTTAACATCTTTGAAAGGTCGAAATAAATAATGGATACCATATTTAAACTTCTTGCAACATCAGAAATCTATAGAAACTGAAATGGGTTCAATCGGAGCTCTCTAGGTCCATTAATGGGTTTTGACCGAAACCCACTGATGGACCTAGGGAGCTCCGATTGCATCCATTTCAGCTCCTATGGATCTCTGATGTTGCAAGGAGTTCAAATATGATATTCATTATTTATTTTGACTTTTTATAGATGTTAACATGTAAAAATAAAAAATCAACAAAAAAACTCCACGTTGGGCCTGATATGAACTCATATCAGGCCCAACATGGACCTGATATGATTCCATATCAGGTCCAATTGTTTGAGATCTGGGAGAAAAAGTACTTGCTCGCTACGTATAATGCATCATCATGTGCCAGGAATTGTTTGATTCAAATACAGATAGTAGTGGAATGCAGCAGAGGCCGAAGGAAAAACAATATTGTGCCTCTGTTCGCAACTACATATTTAAATCTTTAGCTAATGCTTTATCCTTCTGCATTCAGAGTACAAAAATTTAGCCCGGCCTTTTTGACAATTAAGTCCTGAGAAAAATTATGCTCTTATTTACAGAGGAAGCAACACAAAGATGAAATTATTGTCTAGAACTGCAGTGATCCATTTTCGGTGGTCAATTACTTAGCCAGCAATATTAACAAAACGATCAGATCCTTGTTTAAGGGCATGACGCTGCGGCACTTCAATTCTCTAAACAATTTTAGAATCATATCATTTTGGAAGCAATATTAACTAAATTATCATGGTGTTGATGAAAATTGGGCCTGATATGGAATCATATCAGGTCCACGTTGGGCCTGATATGAGTTCATATCAGACCCAACGTGGAGTTTTTTGCTAATTTTTTATTTTTGCATGTTAACATCTATAAAAAGTCGAAATAAATAATGAACACCATATTTAAATTTCTTGTAACATCAGAAAATCCATAGGAACTGAAATGGATGCAATCGGAGCTCTCTAGGTCGATCAGTGGGTTTTGGTCAAAACCCACTGATGGACCTAGAGAGCTCCGATTGAACCCATTTCAGTTCCTATAGATTTCTGATGTTGCAAGGAGTTCAAATATGGTGTCCATTATTTATTTCAGCCTTTCAAAGATGTTAACATGCAAAATCAAAGAATCGACAAAAAAAACCTCACGTTGGGCCTGATATCATTCCATATCAGGCCCAACGTAGTGTTTTTGTCGATTCTTTGATTTTGCATGTTAACATCTATGAAAAGTCAAAATAAATAATGAACACCAAATTTGAACTCCTTGCAACATCAGAAATTTATAGGAACTGAAATGGGTTCAATCGGAGCTCTCTAGGTCGATCAGTGGGTTTTGACCGAAACCCACTGATCGACCTAGAGAGCTCCGATTACACTCATTTTAGTTCCAATGGATTTCTAAAATTACAAGGAGTTCAAATATGCTATTTATTTTTTATTTTTGCTTCTTCAAATGCATTAAAATGTGCTAAAAAATTGACTAATGTTATTTATATATTATGCTCATAAAAAAAAAAAAAAGAGAGAAAAATATAGTGAGAAAAAGAAGAAAACGATAAAAAAAATCAAATTATCAGAAAGGTAAAATATGAAATACATTTAAAAAAATATGTTCTTTGATAAATATCAAAGTAACGTAGGTTCTTATGATAAATTTAACTCTATGTGTGTGTCCTGTGGTAAATTATCGATATTTTAATGAGATCTCTCGGAACATCAATTTTTTTTAAAAAGAAATAGATAAAAGAAAAGGGTAAAAAGGGGGAGAGAGATTGTTTCTAGAAGATGCCCCACGAAAGCTTACCAAATGATCTACTCCGATCAGCAAAACCGTATCGAACCATCTCACCTGTTTTTTTAGGGTGGACAGTTCGTCGCGTCTTCATTTTATGCGACCCCATATTTTCTCACGTCATCCCTGCGATCACCATTTGACTGCCATCTTGGCCAGAGCGCATATATATATACCACCACCAATCTCTAAGAAAGTAGAAGCTTCATTCCGACCTTCTCAATTTCACCTCTCAATTTTTTTTTTCCTAGTCTTGATTTTGGAGTTGCAGACATGGAACTGTGGCTCGCCGTGTGTAGCGGCCTGGCCGCGCTGCTGGTGGCTGCCTGGGCAGTCAGGATGCTGAACTGGGCGTTCTGGGAGCCTCGCCGCCTAGACCGCGTGCTCCGGTCGCAGGGGCTCAAGGGCTCCTCCTACCGTCCCATCAGCGGCGACCTCAAGGATTTCGTGCGGCTTGCCGAGGAAGCCCGCGGCAAGCCCATGCCCTTCTCCCACGCCATCTTCCCTCGCGTTTCTCCCTTCTTAAAACGCGCCGCTGATGCACACGGTCAGCAGCCATACAACTTGATCGCCTCCTTGTCCATTTCACCAAGCAAATTTAACTCCTGTTGATTAAATCGGATTGAAAAATTTTCTTGTAGGAAAGGAGAACAAGGTAACTTTCCATTGGATGGGACCTAATCCGAGAGCGACCATCACGGATCCTGATCAAATCAGAGAAGTTCTGGCCAACAAGACCGGCGAGATCGGGAAGGCAAATACAAATTATCTGGCAAAGTACTTTATCAGAGGCCTGCTGAGTCAGGAAGGTGAGAAATGGGCCAAGCATAGGAAGATTTTGAACCCCGCTTTCCATATAGAGAAGCTCAAGGTGATTGATCCATCTCTGCTGAGTTAATTTATGCCTCTGCCTCGCCTGTATGTTTGTCGAAATGACTCAGTAACTTTTTTTGGCTATATGCAGCGCATGCTGCCTGCTTTCTCTGTTTGTTGTGATGAGCTGGTCAACCGATGGGATGGGATGGCGGCGAAAGGTGAAGAGATAGATGTTTCCGTCGAGCTCCAGAGCTTCACCGGCGATGTCATTTCCCGGAGTGCTTTCGGTAGCAATTTTGAAGAAGGAAGGAAAATTTTCCAGCTTCAGGATGAGCAAGGTGCGCTCGTTGCCCGCGGTCTCCCTTATGCACATATACCGGGCTTCAGGTGAGTGCTGATCCGCAATATACATCTTCAAAATGTTCGATTCGTTGTGATCCTTGTTAGAAACAGAGTATAATCGATATCTTGCATTGTACAGGTTTTTGCCCACCCGAATTAACACTAGAATGAAAGAAATCAACATAGAGGTAAAAAGGATTCTATTGAGCATAATCAAGAAGAGGGAGGAGAGTATGAAATTGGGCGCCGCAAAGAACGATGACCTTCTCGGCTTGTTGCTGGAGTCCAATCTGCAACACCTCCGAGAACACGGGAACGCCGGGATGACGACGGACGAGGTGGTGGAAGAATGCAAGCTGTTCTACTTCGCAGGACAGGAGACTACGTCCCTTTTGCTAACGTGGACGATGGTTGTGCTGAGCATGCATCAAGATTGGCAAGAACGGGCTCGCGAAGAGGTTCTGCAAGCCTTTGGGAAAGAGAAACCTACTTTCGATGGCTTGAACCACTTGAAGACCGTAAGCACCATAAATTTCGATTCTCGATGAGTCTACAGGGATTTCCTCAAATATGTTAGAAAGTATGATCGATGTGGCATCTGCAGGTGACGATGATTCTGTACGAGGTTCTGCGACTCTACCCGCCGGCAATCGGCGCGGTGCGGCAGGTCTTCAAGAGCACAAAAATTGGGGACGTAGTGTACCCTCCAGGCGTCCTGCTCTTCCTGTCCATCCTTCAGGTTCACCATGATCCAGATTTCTGGGGCAAAGACGTCGACGAGTTCAAGCCGGAGAGATTCGCGGACGGCATGTACAAGGCGTCGGAGAAGAATGCCTTCTTCCCCTTCGGGGGCGGCCACCGGGTCTGCATCGGCCAGAACTTCGCATTGCTGGAAGCCAAGTTGGCTCTATGTTTGATCCTTCAACGCTTCTCCTTTGACCTCTCGCCGTCCTACACTCATGCTCCCGCCATTGTTCTCACTCTCAAGCCTCAGCATGGTGCTCCCATCAGGTTGCGTAGGATTTGAAACCATCGATCAATTTTATAAAAAATATATATGTGCCAAAATTCTAAAACAAATATCTACTTCTCTAGTAATATCTGTAGTAATCTTATAATTTCATAGTTAGTGATTATTCCGTCTGTACGATAATGCTGAGGACTATCACTTAATAAAGGATCGAAGCCTTTTGATATAATTTAGTGTATTTAGATAAGGGTTTTCTATTGAAAATTTACGCGTTTTGTGAATTATATTATCGAATAAAAAAAATAATGAATCAGTTTTTTATCGGTGTCAACTCATTCCGTTAATGGACTCTATGGACTTTAATAATTTGAGACGTAATTATTTTATTCGAAGTCTAAACATTAATTCGAACTCTATAAGGTACACTTATCTATCACGAGCAATTAATAATTTTAAACTTTATCACCTTTTTTTTTATAACAAATAACTTCGCCGATTGTATTTTTTAGGTAAAAGATAAAGTTTGTAGTCACATTCATTGTCGTCCAAATTTCCTAAATATGGATCAAAAGTTGAGAGTCATAAGTTTTATCTCTTCCCATGAGACAAGTTTTCTCAGTTTCATCTTTAAAATTATCTCCTAGTTTAATCGCCTAGCCATCTGAAATCCGAAATCTTGATTAGTTTTTTCTTGTGGATTTACTATTTGATAAGAATGTTAATACGACCAACGGTGAGAAACCTTAAGGTAGGATCCTAAGGTCAATAGGTCAGAATAGGTGACCGTTGAAATTTGAGGTAGATCAATATAATCTGAGTAACTTATGAGTAATTTATCTGGTGAAATTTTTTCACACTGTACGATTAGTGCCGATCGGATTTATCAGAGGTTCTATCTTTTACCATACTCTTCTGAACTAATGTCGATCAAACATCCTAGGGGCTCAGCTCTCCACTCGAATGTCATCGGAGCTTAGCTCCCCACTTAGCTACTTTTGCTCCCCACCACACTCCAATTGGCTGAAATCGATCAGACATCCTAGGGGTCCAACTCTCCACTCGGATGTCATCGAGGTCCAGCTCCCCACTTTACTACTTATGGGGTTATGCTTCTCATCACGCTTTGATCGACTAATGTTGATCGGACATCCCAGAGATCTAGATCCCCACTTAGATGTCATCAGGGCCCAGCTCCTCACTTAACTACTTACGGGGCTTTGCTCCCACCATGCTCCTATCAGCTAATGCCGATCAGACATCTCAAGAACCTAGCTCCACACTTGGAGGTCATCGGGTCTCATCTTCCCACTTAGCTACTTACTAACCTAGTCATCCCTAACCAGAAATTGGACTCTTTGTCTTCGGCCCATCTCCCTATTAGTGGGATAGACGACCAAAGACTCATTAGGCTTTTTGGCCCATGAATTTACTTAGTCATTAATACTTCACGTGGATTTGTCAGAGTGTCAAGGAGACCATATCCTTGCACAGATATGAGATACTCTTCTCATATCTACGATGGGACTACGGGATATATTGAAAACATAATGATTAGAAATGATGTCTAACAATGAGGTGATACTAGGGAGGACTCCATTGCAGGACAAAGAGGAGATATAAAAAATATTATAATACCTTCATATTTTAAAAATTTTATAAATTACACATAAATTATAATATAAAATATTCTCCAAAACCCCTAAACCCTAATATAATGCACACTATTATATAAGTGTGGGCATGCCCACGCAGAGCCATCTCTTCATGTACGCCTCTTGCTCTGGGTCCGCTCGATATAATTAATATTCGATGTTCTCTTTGCCCGATTCCATGTTGTTGGCGTAGGCATCACAAGACAAAATTGTAGATGTCCGCCATGTGCGGTGTGCGCAGGAGAGCAATCAAAGAAAGAGGGGAATATTGAGAACCAACAATGTTTATTGAGTGGTCTCTCTCCCCAGAAACTCTAGCTATCAAATATAGGTTACCATCACACTGTATGTTCTGAACCTTTGCACTCTTTGGTGACTTTGTTTTGAGTATTCCCATGGTTTGTGATCCCGTGGAAGACTTATATTCCTTTGAGAATAGATCGGTTGAGATTTTATTCTATAACAAGTAATTAGGTATATACATTACAAGAAAAACCCTCATAGATATCGGTGGAACAACAACAGTTTTAAGTAAAAACTGATGTCTTTGAGTATTTTACACCGATTTTTCAAAAAATTGATGTCTATGAGCGCAGATTTTCGCTCATAGACATCGATTTTTTAGCCGATGTCTATGAGCGTCTTTTTTTTTATTAATAGACACCGGTTTTAACAATGGTTTTTAAAACCCGGTGTTAATGAACCAAAAAATAATAATTTAATTTTTCCACCGGCCAAAATTTACAACACTTTACAAAGTTCCCTCCAAACCTAAACCAATATCGCGCCCCTTCTCTAAGCCTAAACCTAAACCTAAACCTCCGACCATCTCTCTAAGCCTCATCTCCCTCTTCCCCTTCCTGGATCTCTTCCCCTTCCTGGATCGACGCCCCTTCCTCTCCGATTAGGATCAAAACCACTTGCTTCGGTCCTAAGCAAAATCGCAGCATAAATCGTTCCATTCTGCCTCCTCGTCCGATCCTCTCTTCCTCCTCCTCCTTCCTCTCTTCGCTCTTCCCGGCTAAGGTAGGGGTCGACGAGATCGCATCGAAGCACTTGATTCATTCGATTCCGGTTCCCATTCGCGAAACCAGTTTCTTTCGATCGAGGTGATGGCTGACGTGCAGATGGGGGAGACGGAGACCTTCGCGTTCCAGGCGGAGATCAACCAGTTGTTGAGTCTCATCATCAACACCTTCTACTCCAACAAGGAGATCTTCTTGCGCGAGCTGATTAGCAGCGCCTCGGATGTGAGACATCGCTGCTTTCCATGTTGCTGCTCCCGTTTTTTTCCCGTGTTGTCGTTGCTGAAGCAAATCGTGTGACTGCAGGCACTCGATAAGATCCGGTTCGAGGGTCTCACCGACAAGAGCAAGTTGGACGCCCAGCCGGAGCTCTTCATCCGCCTCGTGCCTAACAAGGCCAACAAGACGCTTTCCATCATCGACAGCGACATCGGCATGACCAAAGCTGGTAATTTCTCTTCTCCGCACCTTGTCGGGATGACGCCGCCGTCCCGACGAACGCTCAATGTAATGTAGTCCGAGAAATGCCCTAATTTTTGGCTCCTCATGCTTACGATCGCTTTTCCTGGCAACTCGTAGGCGGCATTAGCCCCGTGATGTTCGGAGCGCAGCTGTCGGTAGAAGAGGCGGAGAGCTTGAGCAAGAGGTAGGGAATGGCTTATATAGTGACGTCTGTTCTTTCCTCTTCTTATTTTCTTGTTAAGGTTTATTTCTGATCTTGTTTTCGCCTCTCACTCGGTTTGATTCGAGTTCCATGGTGAGAAAATTGTCATTTTGTTTTCCTCCCATTATCGACTTCCTTGATATGACGAGAAGAAAGGGTTTTTTTTTCTTAACAGTAGGAAGCATGTAGCAGTGTAATAGTTCCGAATGTTGCTGATCTCCTTGCTTTACAACCCGCAGCTTCATTTTCCCCTGTTTTCCTCCAGTTCTTGTGTTCTTCTATTTTATTTATCAATTTTTCTAAATTTTGTTTATGTCACCTCAGTTGACCTAGATTCTCCTTTGTATCACAGACTCGAGTTTACTTGATACTGGAATATGCAGCTAAAGGTGAACTCTACAAGGAACTACAGAAGTCCAAATGCTTCAGTGAGAGGCGAACTGCTACAGTGAGTTCTTTGCAAACACACACTAACGGTTATCAGTGTATGAGCTTTTATCTATTATTGCCAATGAAGGACTAACACTCTAATCATGTACCCATAGAATTTGCAGTTCCTTTCTCACTGTATGTACAAGTGTTGTGCATTTGCAAATTTAATGAGGCTAGTGTGTCTGCAAACTTGAACAAACGTTCTGATAATTTATAAGCTTTATGTGTTTTTTTAGAAATGCCTTAAGGTACTTCTTATTGAATTTTCCCATGTTGTCCAGGAACTTGTATAGATTCTTCCTCATGATATTTTTGTTTATCATGGCAACGTCCAGAAGTCTATGGCAGCCGCTTCTGCTGAGGGTGGCCTCGATCCCATACTTGCCTACACTGCCGGAGCAGAGATCGAGCAGCTGCAGTGGTCTTCCTCCCAGCCTGACTGGGTTGCCATTGCCTACTCCACTAAGCTTCAGATTCTGAGAGTTTAATGGAAAGCAAATGGATATTAGAGCAGTAAAGATATTGCCTTTGACTCAGCGCTTTTCATTGTACTACATCAAGATGATACATTGGATTTATTTGGATTAAATTAGGAGGAAATGTAGCACAATTACTTACTATTTGATTCTATTTACTGAACTGGTACCTGGTAGCACCCCACTCAATTGATTTCATAATTAGTGCATAGCTTCATCTCATGTCCTATCATTTCTCTATTGCACTAGGCTTTTGATTATTTTTGGGGTATAGTTTCCTTATTACTTGCAGGATCAGAATACTAGTTGGATGAATTGTTTAGATCCTCTACTGGCATGTTCTTCAGTTTGCCTTTTTTTTTAAAAAAATTTATAACCTTCTTGGGCATTAAAATTATATTTTCTTTTCTATTAGAAACTTACATCTTTGCAAATGTTTGCCTTCTTCTGTGTATCTTCCTGCTTAACTTTATTTAGTTGCTTTTGATCTTTGTATAGCACTAGTTATACATTTTTTTTTAAGAGAGATGATTTAGGCGTGTTTAAGATCTTGGTGGATGATTCATTGGATTCGTGGTGTTGGATATTGTCAGGTAGCTCTTGTAATTTCCTGTGGTTGAACATTTTGAAGTGGAACTGGAGGTATATTTGGAAGTCAGTGTTTAGGGTTGCTGTAGAATGATGCTTTGAATTGTTGTTATCTGGAGGTTTGATCTTTTGCTTCACTGAACTTATGCAGGAATGCAAAACATTAAGGATCCTGAGATATAATTTTCCCATGTTATCTGGAGCTTTGATCTTTTGCCATGAATTTTCCTATGTTATCAATGTAAGTAACATGATACTTTCTTATGTGATACATTTTTCTTTTATTTATTTACTTATATATATGGTTGCATCTATATATGGTTGAAATTCATGTTGACTAGTTAGCATTTTAGCTATTTTCCCCTTGAAATAAAAATTTGTTTTGATGTTATTGTATCATTGGAAATCATATAAATGAATTGATGTTACTCATCTTTATTACTGCTGAGGAATTTATTTACTTTTCATGTACTCTTGGTGATAAACAGTTATGTCATTTGGGTCGACTACTAATGAATTGAATTTTCATGTACTCTTTGTGATAAACAGTTCCCAGGAATGATAGATCTATCACTATATGATGTGGTTGAGATAATTGATGAATGTTTCTCTTTTTAAGCATTCCAATTAGTCATCTTGTTACCTGGTGCTCTTACTATATTTTCAACTATGATTTTTAGTCTTGGTTTATTAATATATTATTTATGTATTTTTACAGTTTACAAATCTCAAGTGCTCCAGAGTTGAAATTGATGAAGTGCGGTTCGAGTGAGCTGAATGCATGCTAGATTACATTTGAAGTGCGGTTCTACCTTGATGTGTTGTTAAAAGAATGTTCTATCTTGATTCTGATATCTATTAGCTTTTGATGTAAAAAGAATGTTTGTGTATTTTATGGATATTGTTGTAAGAAGAATATTTATGTAATTTGTGAATATTTGTGTATTTTATGGATACTGTTGAATGAAGAATATTTGTGTAATTTGTGAATATTTGTGTATTTTTTTTGTTACTGTTTCGGAAATCAAATTTGTACTGTTAAAAAATACTGATATTACATCGGTTTTTCACCGCTGCAAAACCGATGTTATTAACTAATATTACATCGGTCGTATACCGCTGCCAAAACTGGTGTTATTAACATATAATATTACATCGGTTTTACACGGTTGATGAAACGGTGTCGTTAAGTGATACTACACCGGTTAATAACCGATTCGAACACCGGTGTCGTTAAGTGATACTACATCGGTTTTAAACCGATGTCTAAAATGACAGACTTTTTACATCGCCTTCATAGACATCGGTCGAAAATGTAATAGACACCGGTGGAAAACCGATGTCTATGAGGGTTTTTGTTGTAGTGATAAATTGTTGGAGCAACGAGGTCGGTATGAGGGGGTGAATTGCTTACACAAAACAAAACTAAACTTTTCTCAATCTTTCAACTCAGATTAATAGCACACTTGTAAAAAAGGAATTGAACAATTAATAAAATAAAAGACACTGAGAAATTACTTGGTTACAACCTAGGTGGTTGTAATCCAAGGCAAAAGAAAGCACTAAAAAGATCTCCTTCGTGTAGGCGGAGAAGTCTATTACACTCGTTGAACTCTCAGACATGTATTAGGAAATGAATACAAGAGTTGTTGAATATTTTTTAGGTACAAGGGTCTTTTTATAGCCCCTAAAAAATATTATCTGCAACTTGAAGGCGCCTTCAAAGTGGTACAAGGCGCCTTCCATTGAATAAATTCTATCTCCCAAGGATAAAATTTTATCCTCATGAAACGACTAGGGAAGGCACATTCCATGGGCTAGGAGGCACCTTCGCACTGTTTATCGAAGGTGCCTTCCAAGTCATGGAAGACGCCTTGCATAAGTCCATCTTTGCAAAGCAGACTTCCAACCCATTAAGCATTTGAAGTCGTCTTATCTTCTTCGCATGGGTGATGCTCCGATTACTGGAGTTGAACTCATCCCAACCCAACTTCGATCTTTTCCTCGAGCAGGTTTCCTTCCCAGTTTCTCGTCTCTCGAACTCCGCGCACGTCCTTCTCATTCACCCGTGTATTCTTCCGCAGCATTTCGTTCATCGGATGTCGCAAGCCTATCGGCTCTTTTTTCCGTGTCATCCTTCTCGTTAGTCACGTCTTCCGCTCGACTTCTTGTGTTCCTAAGCTCCTGCACACCTAGACACAAAGATCAAATACACAAGACCTAACCTAACTTAGGTGGCCCCATTAAAACTACCACGAGTACTTACATAAATTTGAACCCTAATTTTTTATTATAAAATTTTTTGGTTGTTTTAGGATTTTATTATATGTTTGTTGATTGTAGTTGTTAAGTTTTATTGTTTATCTCTTTAATTGATTACTTTTAAAAATTATTTTGTTAGATATGTTTAAATATTTTAAAAGAAAAGGAGAAGAAGATGTAAGTTTAAAAGGTAATGGTTCTTCCAAAAAAAAAAATCTGTATCAAATTTGATTTACCTAAACTTCAATCAGATCCAGGAAAGAGACTCAAGATTATTGATTTTGATTCAATTATTCATAAAAAAGTCCGGAGAAAATACTATTTAGATGGTACTTTCCAACCTCACGAACATGAATTTCCACAAATATTAATCCATGGAACTTTGAGAAGATTTAATCGTGTGTGCTTTGAAAAATTAAATGGTTGGAATATATAATAAAAAAGGATACATCATTCTATCTTTATTGTTATCTTTTTAAGAATGAGTTGGGTCACCAAGGAGGTGGTGATACTCTTGTCAGTGAGGGTTTTAGAGATTGAAAAAATAAAGATAAACTTTATGAGCATGAGGCATAACAATGCTCATAAAAAAGCTTCGAGTAAATGTCAGGATTTACTCAATCAATAAGCAACACATTAAAACTAATTTAGCTAGATCATTTGAGCAAAGTAGATTAAATTATAGAATTACGCTAACTGTAGTAATTGATTGCATTAGATGGCTTTTGGCACAAGGGCTTCCTTTTCATGGGCATGATGAATCTCAAAATTCAATCAATCAAGGAAACTTTCTTGAGCTTCTAAAATTTCTCGCTCATCATAACGAGGAAGTGGGAAGAGTTGCATTTGATAATGCTCCTGGGAATGATAAGTTAATATGTCACAACATTCAAAAGGATATCATTAAAGCTTGTGCATTCTAAACAACCAATGTGATATTGAAAGAGATTGGTGATAATCCTTTCTCCATTTTACTTAATGAGTCCTGTGATGAGTCAGTGAAGGAGCAAATTGAAGTTGTTTTGAGATTTGTAGATAGCAAAGGATGTGTGGTTGAACATCTTTTGGACTTTAAGCATATAGGCAGTACAACTGCTCTAGCACTTAAATGTGCCCTTGTAGATTTATTATTGGTACATGGATTAAGTGTATCTAAGATATGTGGATAAGGATATGATGGGACAAGTAATATGCAAGGGAAAACCAATGGACTAAAAGCTCTTATCTTGAAGGAAAATAAATGTGCGTATTATATTCATTGCTTTGCTCATCAACTCCAACTTGCTCTGTAGATGTGTCAAAGAATCATATTAATATCGCCTCACTTTTTCACATGCTTTGTAATATTGCTAATGTGCTTGGAGACTCCTGTAAGTGCCATGATGCTTTGTGAGAGAAACAGGCTCCTAGAATTTTACAAGCCTTGGAAAATAAAGAAATCACTAATGGTCGAGGCTTGAATCAAGAAAGCACACTTATTCGACCAAGTGATATACATTGGGGATCACATTATAATACTCTACTTAGTTTGATTCAAATGTTTGGCTCTACAATTGGCGTGATTGATGAGATTGTGGATGATGGATCACATTCGGATCAAAGAGCTGAAGCATTACGCTTGGTAAAAGATATGCAATCATTTGAATTTGTGTTTAATTTACATTTGATGAAATCAATATTAGGAATAACAAATGATTTGTTCCTAGCACTACAACGAAAGGACCAAGATATCGGGCAAGCGATGCGATGTTGTTAGTTGGTATATGTAAGAAAAGAATTCAAGGAATGCGGAATGAGGGATGGAGTTTATTATTTGAAGAAGTTTCCAGTTTTTGTGAGAAGTTTCATATTGACACTCCGAATATGGATTATTTATATGTTTGTGAGATAAGATCAAGGCGAAAAGTTGAAAAAGTAACAAATTCATATCATTATCATGTTGAATTATTTAACACAGTTATCGATATGCAATTGTAAGAGCTGAATATCTGTTTCAATGAGGTAAATACAGAATTGTTACTTTGTTTTCATGCCTAAATCCATCAAATTCATTTGTTGCATTTGACAAACAACAATTGATTAAATTGTCTCAATTTTACCCAAAAGATATTTCACCTATTGAGCTTTTGTCACTTCCAGATCAACTTAAGAATTTTGTGATGAATATGCGTGTGAATGTTGAAGCTTCTAAATTACAAGGGCTTGATGATATTTCTAGAAAGTGGTTCAAACAAGAAGAGATGTGGCATATCACTACAATAAAAATATTAAAAGACAATAGTTAAAAATCGTTGTCATAGACCCTTTAAAATCATTATAATTGACAGTGTTGTTAAAAGTGGGGGCTACGATAACGATTTTAAACCGTTGTCTTTGAATGAAAAGATAATAGTTTTACAACGGTTTTAAATCGTTATCTTTAAATGAAAAGACAACGGTTTAAAACCGTTGCTGTTTAGAGCATTTTTAATAACAGTGTCAGTTACAATCATTTTTGGGGTTACGACAACAGTTTTTAACTGTTGTCTTTGAGAGTGATAGACAACAACAACGGTTTTAAACCGTTGTCTTTTAAATTATTATCTTTTAATACCAATATATCATATTCAATATAACTATATAATAAAAAATCATAATCACAAAACAAAGAATATTCTCCACATCAATGTGATTCAAAATATTATTTATACAAGAATTACAATCACAAAATAAGAAACATGTCTCATATTCAAATAAAATGTATCACAATACAAATAAACAAATAAACTCCATTTACAACTAATGAACAATAGCCAAAAGACTAGAAATTTGTGATGGTGGTTCATGTCATGTAGGATTGCACTTAATTATTGTCAACCCAAGTCCCATCACAATCTTCAACTTGTAGGATTTTATTGGACTCCTCTTTCTCACTTGCTGATTCTTCCATGTTAACTTTTTCCAACATTGTTGATCATCAGTTCTATTATAAATTCAGTCCTTAATGTGTAGTCCTCATCAACTTCACAGAGTAACTCTTCACTCCCTGTTTCAGAGAGTTCAATACAATTACATTAGAAAACTTAAAATAGCATGCAGGGAAACACACTAAGTTTGCTGATGATTTTATTGAAGGGAATCTCATCAGAAACATGTGAGGAAAAGTTGTGTCAATGCATGCACTGTCAATGTCTTATCAGAGTTAAAGAAATATGCAATGATTTGATAAATGAACAATCTCTGTGTATGTATTAAACCAGAATCTAATGTTGAGTGGAAAACCAAGCAAGTATATGTATCAAAAATATCATAAAAATGCAGACTAAATAAGAACTGAGCATTTCATAGGATATACCAAAGAAACTAATATGCTAAGTAATTTTCTCCTAGTACATGAAAATTGGAACATGCTATTGTACCGATTCTTGATTGAGTGTGGAGTACCAAAATGCAAATTCTTCCAGATGCCACAATACACATGCAATACAGTTTGCAAACAAAATCAGGACAATATTTGATAGCTTTATCATCTATATTATCTATCATCCAACAAAATAACTTTTTCAAGGTACTCTCCCTACTGAACAAATCTACAAAAATAAAAAGAAATTGTAGAATGCTACTATATAAAGTAGCCTATACAAAAACATATCTCATGGACTAACTTTAAGTCTTATGTTTGGTA
Source organism: Zingiber officinale (assembly GCF_018446385.1). Taxonomy (NCBI): domain Eukaryota; kingdom Viridiplantae; phylum Streptophyta; class Magnoliopsida; order Zingiberales; family Zingiberaceae; genus Zingiber; species Zingiber officinale. The sequence continues at coordinate 929,230 of NC_056004.1, forward strand.
CATCCAATTCATAACCAACTTCATCATGCCGGCAATTCTTATGTCTGGTACAAAAAGTATGAGAGCAGTATTTTCAGTCATGTATTGTTCAGCACTATAAGCAATTCTTTTCTCAATCACACAATTCTATTTTTTTTAAGTTCTAAGTCCTTAAATATTTAACATAAGGAAAACATAATGTACACTTTTATGCACTTCCTCAAATCATCCCTGAAATTAATTTCAAATGCATCACAAACTTGTTGAAGGAAAGCTCACAGTAACTAAGGATACAACCAGATAGCAATTTGCTTGTGGATAGTTTTTGAAAGCCTAAATATTAATTTTCTCATAATAGGTGAGTCCATGAACAGAGAGTAGTTTTATGTAAATTCTACTAGAAAAAAGACAAATGAAATGGAATACAAGATGAAGGATACTACTCTGGTATTTGCATCTTGGAAGGTAAATATCTTCACATTTAGGGAGTAGATCTTTACAGATCCATTGTGAGGAATATCAGATGTACCCATTAGTAAACATGGTTGCCAATCTAATATAGTATAAAAAGGTCTAGTTAAGATACACTTCCATAAAAAGGATTAAGAGCACACACTTCCATAATAACTAAGGTCTAGTTCTTTTATCAAGTTAGTATTAAAATAACTTACCTAAAATGGTCCTACTCAATACACTTGAAGTGTATCAGTGTAATTTATTAGTTAAGATAAACTAATACTTAATTACACTACGACTACTTCAACAGTTTGTTCCTTTCCATTTTAGTCACGAGCAACTGTTTATAATTTATAAAGAACCGACAACATAATCTTCTGTGTGTGACACCACACACCAAGTTGTCTACTATATAAATTAATTGAACAAATTACATTTAACAAATAAATGTAGATATTTGATCATTGTGATTCTTTATTTTATAAATAAATGTTTATACAAAAGCTAGGCTTTTAATATACACTCTAACAGTTTCAACCACATAATGATGTTTTCTCTTAGCGGATCCATTTTGTTCATGAGTATGAGGACAAGAGACTTAATGGAGGATGCCAAAGGAAGTAAGATGACAATGAAGCACTTGATACTCTCCACCCAAATCAGAATGAAGGGAGAATATTTTAAGATCAAAATGATGCTCAACATGCTTTTGAAAATGACAAAAAATATCGAAGAGATCAGATTTTCTTTTCATAGGAAAAATCCCAGTGAACTTGCTAAAGTTATCATTAAAAATAACATTGTAAAGAAACCCTGATTAGAAAGAATAGGATCAGGACTCTATACATCAAAGTGAATAATTTTCAAAGGAAAACTAGAGTTACGAGTAGAGGATGTAAAAGGTAGTTTATGAGATTTTGCTTTCATGCAAGCTTCACTTAAATGAGATGATGACGCTAAAGAAGTTGGTAAACCAAAATGATTAATAATATCCTGAAGAAGATGTAGAGACGGATAACCAAGACGTGTATGCCAAGAGAATTTGTCCATGCATTCTGCAACAAAGGTTTTGAGAGAGGTGGGTTGAAGATAATAAAGATCATTTTTAGCGTCCCCTTAGAGTAGAAAAGTTTCTGTCATAGGATCCTTCACAAGACAATAATGAGGATGAAATTCAAAAAACACATTATTATCAAGAGAAAATTGACGTATGAAAAGTACATTTTTAGTGATAGAAGGAACATGAAGAGTGTTGCGCATGCAAAAGTAGACCACATGAATGAAAGGATGTGCTTCCAATGTGAGTAATTTGTAAACCTGAGTCATTGCCAATTTATTCCATGTCGGGTTCATGATAAGGTGAAGCTTTTATAAGAATATCATACTCCGGTGTAATATGATGAGTCACTCCAGAATTTGGATATCATCCTGGGATTTCAAAAATTGATGATGCTATATTAGGAGGGATGAAGAGTGAGAATGTTCCAGAATGAGATGATTGAATACTAAATTACCAAGATAAGGGAGGGGTCGATTTGATAATACAGGTCCTCATCGAAAATTTGAATCATATCTTTTATAACAATTTTAAACATAATGGTCATAGTTGAAGCAAATCTAACAACGTCCTCGACCTCGACCTCGATCTCGGCCTCTGAAACCTCTAATCTAATTTTGATGACCATGTTAAGGAGAAGGTTGATTATCTTGATCAAGTTGTGGAGCTTTGTTAATCATGTGTGCTGATAAAGACAGAGAATTTGACATCCTTTGAGATTATATTTGTAGAAGTTTTTCATGAGAAGATAACATACTATGAAGAGTTTCGAGTGACATTTGATCCATGTGAGTCGTCACATTGAGAATAAAACTATCATATTGAGGATCCAAACCTACAAGAACATGCATTAATAGTTCTGGATTCGAGACCAAATGTCCAATTGCAGCTAGATTGTTGGTAATGATTTTGACTGATTACATATAGTCATTGATAGAGACATCTGCTCGTTGCACAAACTGTAATTGTAGATGAAGTTGGAGAATCTATACTTGAGAGTGAGATGCAAAATAATGATTAAGAGCTTCCTGTACTTGACGAGAGGTGTTGAGACCAACAAGCATAGGGAGCATAGGCTCAGTAATTGATGAGATTAATCAAGTCAAGATTAATTGATCCTTTTTAAACCAAGTAGCATAGGATGAATCATCTTTTTTAAGATGGGGATGAAGTACCATCTATATGACCAAATAAATCATGAATATAAAATAACAGAAGAAATTATAATTTTCATAGTAAATAATTATTATGATCAAAATTAATGAAAAAAAAAAAATCATATAAAAAGGAAAAGAGCTATTTTGTGATGATACATAGATGCCTAGAATCTAAATAAGACTTTTTTTTAACTGTTTTTGTTTTTGTTTTTCTCTATTGCTTTTTTTTTTTTACTTTTTTTTCCGTTTTCTCTGTTTTTTTTCGTTTTTATTTTCTCTCTCTGATTTTTTTTCTGTGTTTTTTTTTTAACAGAACGGAGAGGGAGAATGGAAAAAAAAACAGAGTAAGAAGTAAAAAAACGAAGAGATGAATAAAATAAATAAATAGTAATTCTGTTTTATTATAATTGACATTGTCAAAATTATTGTTGTCAAAGGAAAAGAGTTGTTAATGAAAGGAGAAGAAAAATTATTACTATTAAAGTTGTTATTACCATTGTCAAAATTATTAAACGTTGATATCAAATTATAAGTATAATAATAAATATAATAGATTTTAAAATATTATGTTTACTATTAATTGTGATACTGAACTTAATTATGATATTAAATATAATAAATCTTAATTAATTAAAATTAATTTAAAATTATTTTTTATTATTGTCATTACTTACAATGGCATCACTTTATAAGATTTGTTCGATGATACCATCATAATTTTAATGTCTCTAAAAATACATTATAAGAGTATTCATGTGTCGTTCAAGAATATTATTCTTATAATGTGAGAGTACATTTAATCTTCGGAGATACTCTTATTGAACAAATGATGATATCGATGATCTCCAACACTCAAGAGACACTCACGGAGAAGTGGCTTGCTTGTTCATTGTGCAGAAGGGAAAAACATACTGCTACTTTCTGTAAAATTATCCTGCAAAATTTTTCTAGAAAATAAATACACAGATAAAACTATCTCATCCGAGGCAATTGGACTCTAAAAACATTAATTTCTTTTTATTAAAAAAAAACAAGAAGGCAGATAAAAGAAAATGGGAGAGAGAGAGAGAGAGCTTCTTTCTAGATCACAAGATGACCACAACGCAAATCCTCTAAGCCAAAACGTGTCGAACCTTCTCACGTCTTCATAATATGCAAACTCCATAATTTCTCACGTCATCCCTGAGATCACCACTTCAACCTCCGATTATATATAAATATATAATCTCTATCCTCCACCACCTATCTCTAACAAAGAAGAAGCTTCATTCCGATCTTCTCAATTGCACCCCTCAAAAAATTTTTTTCAAGTCTTGCTTTTGGATTTGCAGACATGGAACTGTGGCTCGCCGTGTGCAGCGGCCTGGCCGCGCTGCTGGTTGCGGCCTGCGCAGTCAGGATGCTGAACTGGGCGTTCTGGAACCCGCGCCGCCTGGAACGCGCGCTCCGGTCGCAGGGGCTCAAGGGCTCCTCCTACAGCCCCATCAGCGGCGACGTCAAGGATTTGGTGCGGCTTACCGAGGAGGCCCGCGGCAAGCCCATGCCCTTCTCCCACGCCATCTTCCCTCGCGTTTCTCCCTTCTTCAAACGCGCCGCTGAAGCACACGGTCAGCAGAGCCAAACAACTCGATCGCCTAGCTCCCTTCTCCATTTCCCCGAGCAAATATAACTCCTGTTGATTAAATCGGATTGAAAATTCTTCTTTTAGGAAAGGAGAACAAGGTAACTTTCCATTGGATGGGACCTAATCCGAGAGCGGTCATCGCGGATCCTGATCAAATCAGAGAAGTTCTGGCCAACAAGACCGGCGAGATCGGGAAGGCAAAGACAAATTATCTGTTTGATTACTTTATCAGAGGCGTGCTGAGTCAGGAAGGTGAGAAATGGGCCAAGCATAGGAAGATTTTGAACCCCGCTTTCCATATAGAGAAGCTCAAGGTGATTGATCCATCGCCGCTTAGTTAATTAATGCACCGCCTATATGTTTGTAGAAATTATGACTCAGTAATAACTCTTTTTTGCTATATGCAGCGCATGCTGCCTGCTTTCTCTGCTTGTTGTGATGAGCTGGTCAGCCGATGGGATGAGATGGCGGCGAAAGGTGAAGAGATAGATGTTTCCGTCGAGCTCCAGAGCTTCACCGGCGATGTCATTTCCCGGAGTGCTTTCGGTAGCAATTTTGAGGAAGGAAGAAAAATTTTCCAGCTTCAGGATGAGCAAAGTATGCTCGTTCTCCGCGGTCTCCCTTATGCACATATACCGGGCTTCAGGTGAGTACTGATCTGCAAAAAGTTCGATTCGTAGTGGTCCTTGTTGGAAACAGAGTATAATTGATATCTTGCATTGTTCAGGTTTTTGCCCACCCGAATTAATACTAGAATGAAAGAAATCGACATAGAGGTAAAAAGGATTCTATTGAGCATAATCAAGAAGAGGGAGGAGAGTATGAAATTGGGCGCCGCAAAGAACGATGACCTTCTCGGCTTGTTGCTGGAGTCCAATCTGCAACACCTCCGAGAACACGGGAACGCCGGGATGACGACGGACGAGGTGGTGGATGAATGCAAGCTGTTCTACTTCGCAGGACAAGAGACGACGTCCCTTTTGCTAACGTGGACGATGGTTGTGCTGAGCATGCATCAAGATTGGCAAGAACGGGCTCGCGAAGAGGTTCTGCAAGCCTTTGGGAAAGAGAAACCCACTTTCGATGGCTTGAGCCACTTGAAGACCGTAAGCACCATAAATTTCGATTCTCGATGAGTCTACAGGAGTTCCTCCAATATAATAGAAAGTGTGATTGATGTGGCATATGCAGGTGACGATGATTCTGTACGAGGTTCTGCGACTCTACCCGCCGGCAACCGGCATGAATCGGCAGGTCTTCAAGAGCACAAAAATTGGGGACGTAGTGTACCCTCAAGGCGTTGTGCTCTTCCTGCCCATCCTTCAGGTTCACCATGATCCAGATTTCTGGGGCAAAGACGTCCACGAGTTCAAACCGGAGAGATTCGACGAAGGCATGTACAAGGCGTCTGAGAAGAATGCCTTCTTCCCCTTCAGCGGCGGCCACCGGGTCTGCATCGGCCAGAATTTCGCGTTGCTGGAAGCCAAGTTGGCACTGAGTTTGATCCTCCAACGCTTCTCCTTTGACCTCTCGCCGTCCTACGCTCATGCTCCCAATGTTGTTATCACTCTCAAGCCTCAACATGGTGCTCCCATCAGGTTGCGTAGGCTTTGAAACCATCGATCCTTCCATCGACCAATCTCTTAAAATTCTAAAGCAAATATATACTTTTGTTGTAATCTTATAATTGCATGGTCAGTGTTTATTCCGTATATATGTATGATAATGCTGAGGACTATTACTTAATAAAGGATCGAAGCCTTTTGATGTATTTTATTGGAATTAGACAAGGGTCTTCTGTTGAAAAAATTAAAGCGCGTTTTGTGAATTATATTATCAAATAAAGCTTATTGAGTTATTGGGCTCTAATTATGATATGGACTTCAAAAATTAGAGGCGTAATTATTTTATTTGAAGTCTAAACACAATAATTATAAGGGTTTTCATTCACATCAATAATTTGAACTCTACAAGGAAAGGTTTTGATGTGCAAGAATAATTTGTTTTAAGTTTTACCGTCATCTATCAGATTGTATTTCTTTGGTAAAATATAATGTTTGTTGTCAAAAGTTGAGAATTTTTCACGGAAATGGGAGGGTCTAGTTTTATCTCTTCCCATGAGATAATTTTTCTCTGTTTAATCATGATCCTGTCTAAAAGTTATAGATGACGTACTGGATAGATGATTGCGTTGATCAAATAAAGACCTCTGGAGATCGACAACTCTTGACTAGTACGTTAAGCTCTCTACGCACACTCAAACGAGTCAACAAAACGTCAATGTCAAAAACCAGGGAAGGGTCCTTAGCGAAGGCCTCTATTTATATAGCAGAATAGTAATATTGAATAGCAGGATGCGCGCTTAATGTAATGAAGTGTGTGTACCTTGCTATCGAAGATTACCTCTATTTATATATCACCTCTATAACCTCCGCAATTATGAGATGATAGAGAATGTCGGGTGTTAGAAGTTGTTGAGCAACGGAGTATATTCATCCTGGAAGGCGTATAACCAATCCGAGGAATCTTTTGCTACCTGTGTGCACTCTTTTTGTAACTTACGCTATTAAGGAGGTGGTTGAAGGAATATAATGTCATAGTGTGTCAGCTAAGGGAAATCATAATTGCCTCCGAGGAAGGTTCCCTGGACCTGCATCATTTTAGAAAAATATTCTCTATCAGACGATTGTTATTCTCTGACAAGTTTTTAGGATTCTCTGACAATGTTGTTCCCTAAGTATATCTCGATTGGGTGTTGAACTATTTGGGCAAACAATAAATGGAACCTTGAGTTTTATAAGACTTGCCTGTACTCTGTGCTGCTCTGATATACATGTGTGGTCATGCCGAAGATCTGAGTGAGATACCGTTCAGTTCTTAGAGTCGTTCGAATATATGTTGGGAGTCTAGAACTTTGATTGAAATACTGTGTGGTTCTTTGAGTCGTTCGAATATATGCTAGGAGTCTGGAGCTCTAAGTGAAATACCGTCTGGTTCTTTGATTCGCTCGAATATATGTTGGGAGTTTGGAGTTCTAAGTGAAATCATAGAAGCGGGTCCCTTGAGCCCGAACGACTATTGGCCATCCTACCGTATACAGGGTTGCTCGTCTTTTGGAGAATGGAGAACTAAGTCCCCAAGGACCAGACCAACCCTTCGGTTGGGCGTCCCTACTAGTGGAGGCTAGTCCCTACTTATTGAGGTAATTTTTCGAGTCGTTCAGATCCAGTGAGGTCATTGATTGTACCTAGGACTGGGATGCCCGTTCCTTAGGCGAGACTGGTCGTCCTTGAATTAGGGCCTTAGTACTAGATGAGAAGATGTGCTCTACCCAAGGGTGACTCGTTGACTGTCACCTTTCCTTAACTTGGACCTCCACCTCACCTTGATTTTGCCTTCCATGTCAGCCTAAGGTTCTCATTTAACATCTCATATCACTAGCCTTCCCTTCAAATCTAGTCAAAGGAAGTTAGTAGCTGACTAACTAGACCCAAGTGTTCTTTCGGCCCGGACGGAGACGTTCCCGCCCGTTCTTAATTAAGGGCCTCAATTAATTATTCTTAAAATAATGTATATGTCAAGAGCTTGGCATCTAATAATGTGTTGTTGATACGTAGGAAGGTGTTTTTCAGCATAATGATTCAGCTATCTCTTCCATCATAAATGCGGCGAGTGCCACATGTCCCACTAGCTCATCTCTGATGGATAGTCGGCGCACGTCTTTTTATACAAACCAACTACACTACTCCCTTCTCTAATTGTCTATCAACGGTTAGCAATGGACAGACTGTTTGAATCGAATGGATGTATTGAGACTAGGCCCTGTAACTTATATTTAAAAACCCTAAACGGTGCAGAAGTGCATCACTTTGCACTTCAACTTCTTCACTCTCCTCTCCGACAATTTCCTTCAACCAGTTCATCTTCCTTTCGATCTCCGACTAGTAAGTCTTCTCTCAAATCTTTCATTACCTTATATTTTCATGGCCTAAGAATCTGTTTCTCCTTAGTACACTTTCATCCACTCCGATTTTGATAATGCCAATCAACATGCTCTCTGCTTGCAATACGAAATCCCTGAGAGCTATCATATTTGCCTCCCTTCTCCTCAAGATCACCCCCATTGTCCTCCCCCAGGTTTTGCCACCTTCTTTAAGGATCAAACGAGAGCTAGTTTGTGTTTTCCAATCCGTAGCTTTCTTTATGAGGTAAGTCAGTATTTTAACATTTCGCTCTCCCAACTGCCCCCAATGCATTCCACAGCATGTGCGGTATGTTTATACTATTTCGTCTGCTTGATATTCCACCTACTCCTCGTATTTTTCACCTATTTTTGTACCCCAAAAAGTTGGAGCCAGGGTCTTCTTATTTCAATCCCGCCAGAAAGTTGAATTTTTTAAAGACCTTCCTTCCTCCAACAAAAGTGGAAGGACTGCTTCTTCTTTGTTGGTATACCCGAGTAGACTTCCTGGCCTACCGCCTGACGCTCAGAACTTCTCCCGCTTCCTAACCTAGGGAACTTCAAGCTAGACCCTATCTTCATATCCTTTTTGGAGAAGTAGCTGTTGGTGCAGTAAACATCCGACGATCGAACCTCAGTTTTGATAATGGCAAAGGGATTCAAAGTTAAGACTCCTTGTTATCTAACGTGGTTAAATAAGGTTTCAGGAAAGTCCTAACTGCGGTTAGGCAAGGGAAAATCCTAAAGGGGGGTAACCTTAGGTCCTAGGGGGTGGTAACCCTAGGTGAAGGAAAATCCTAAGGGGCGGCAACCTTAGGTCCTAGGGGGCGGTAACCCTAGGTGGAGGAAAACCCTAAGGGGCGGCAACCTTAGGTCCTAGGGGGCGGTAACCCTAGGTGGAGGAAAATCCTAAGGGGCGACAACCTTAGGTCCTAGGGGGCGGTAACCCTAGGTGGAGAAAAACCCTAGGGGGCGGTAACCCTAGGTCCTAGGGGGTGGTAACCCTAGGCGGAAAGTCCAGTCTGTCTGGAGGACCGGACTGGCAACAGGTAAATCTCCTGAGTGGAGTAGGTGAGGACGCGTTCCCCGTAGAGGGAACAATAGGCGTCGGGTCGACCTAGGGTTTCCGGTTGGAAACCTGAAGTCAGACCCGGACAGTTCGAATGCTGTCAAAACCTTTATTATTATCATTCATTATGTTTCTGTGCTAACTTTGTTTTACAGGGTATGTGTTTGGGACTAACACATTTTGCAGGAACAAAGGAGCAAGTTACAACTCGGATGAACAGTGTCCGAGGCGCCTCGGGTGCGAGTCGGGAAAAGCCAGCGCAGAAGGTTGGAGGCGCCTTAGATGAAGTTCAAGGCGCCTTGGGTCGAAGGTTGAAGGCGCCTTGAACTGGATGAAGTTCGACCAAGTCTGTGCTGATCTCCGCGGGTGACTTGGCCTGTTTAAGGCGCCTTGAAGGGCTTCAAGGCGCCTTGAACACCCTTTATAAGGGGTCTCGAGCAGCAGCACCAGAACAACGAACTCCAATCAATCCTTACACTACAAGCTCAGAAGTGCTGTTATAAGTCCCCGACAACCCGGAGCTTCAGATTCTGCTACTTTATTGTTGTCGGTATAATTTGTTTTAGTTCTTTCAATTGTAATATCTTATTGTACATTTTACGAGCTTATAGTTGTTGCCCACGGAAAGCGATCAAGGATCGCGGGCCTTCGAGTAGGAGTCGCCTTAGGCTCCGAACGAAGTAAAATCTCTCGTGTCTCTCTGTCTGTGTTTGTTCTTTATTCCGCTGCGTGTTTTTAAACTCCGATAGTTTTCCGATTTGAAAAAGAAATAGCCACGAGCGCTATTCACCCCCCCCTCTAGCGCGTCTCGATCCAACAATTGGTATCAGAGCGGGGTCGCTTTGAACTGGTGCAACCACCATTCAAGCATTTTTCGTGGCTTTGTCGTTTGTATAGGGTTTAGGGCCTTTCGTTTTTTTTTCCTCCAAAACTGTTTTCAAAAAATCCATTTTCATCTTTTCACCATTGATTGGAATTAGTGAAATATCGTGTTTCCAAAAAATTTGTAGTAATATTTTTTTATAATATTTTAATAATATTTTATTATTTTCTCTCGAAATTCCTGAATTACTATTTTTATTTCTCTCCCGCACTACTAATCCAAGACCAAGTCTTGGAACAAGTTTTATTATGTTTATTTTACGAGATTCCTTCTAATGGCCTACGAAGATGGGTACAACTCCACATGCCTACCACTGTTGTCTGACGAGAACCTCATATACTGGAAAGACCAGGTGGAGCATCAATTAAAGACCGAAGCAGAAATATGGACCATAGTCCTTATTGGATTCACTCTTCCCACTAAAGAAGGTGTACTCATCACCTGTGACAAGTGGGATGCACAAACAATAAGGACATTCGAGGCAAATGCAAAAGCAACTTACATTCTCCTATGCGGACTAACAAATTCAGATCTTGATCGAGTTGGAAAGTTCAATAATGCTAAGGAGCTTTGGGAGAAAGTGCTCAAGCTTTATGAGATCCCTTCAGAGTTAGAAGATCGAATAGAACCTGAGTCTGAATTTGAAATTAAATCCTCAGAGTCAACCTCCGAACCAGACTCAGAAAAATCAGAGCAAACCGATATCATAGCACTGATGGCCAAAGACGAGATATCTGAATCTGAGTCAGAATTTGAAATCGCAACAGTCAAGGGGGAGGATCCTATCACGGATCTAAAAGGTAAAATTGTAAATTCAAATTGTAAATCTCTCATAATCTGTTTTAAGTGTAGGAAGAGAGGGCACTATAGAAACGACTGCCCCACTCGTAAGACTCGACCGGCACAATCGGAGGAGAAGGAGAAAATGATCAGGAGAGGGAAGAAATACATCAAATGCTCCAAATGCAAACTGATGGGTCACTGCAAAAGACAATGCCCAGAAAGAAGACCCAAGAATCCAGAGGGAGAAATCAAGGTTAGTACATTTACATTATATGAAAATCCACTTTTTGCAACACATGATCGCACTAGCTTAACTAATCCTGCTTGCTCTAGTATAGATTTCTCTTCAAGATTAGATATGCATGCTAATAATGTAATGAACAAAATTAATTCAAATAAAAATAAGAAATTAACTCTTAGAAAAGTAGAAATACAAAATAATATTTTAAAAGATAAAATTGATAAATTAGAGAAGATTGTTAATAATTTAGTCAAATCACGAAATCTAGACTTGGGTTATAAATCTAAAGTAAAACTTAAACAGTACAAACCAAGTTATAATCAAGTACCTTTTATTTACTTAACTTAATAAAACGTAAATCAATAACATAGGAGGAGGCTCCAGAATAGCTGACACCTCCAAAATTAATCCACCCGATAAGGGTAAACAAGAGTAGATTACCCGGCAGGGTAATTAAGGTTAGATTAAAATGGGTTAAGTTTAACTTAACCAACGGTACTGGTGAAGTTTTTGGATGATAGTACGTTAGGGAAGCTTGGGCATCGCATGTCTAGGAAGATATGGCTTCGACCTGGTGCATTTGGCCAAGTGGAACTGACCGAAGCTACCCTTAAATGGATCCTAACTAGTTAGACCAAAGTTTAGTATTAAGTTCAATGGGTAGGACTATTTGGAAACCTCGAAGGCATGGTTACTTTAATGAGTTCCTTGTGACTCACCATAGCCCAAAAGTTTATCCAAAGAATGCTTACTTGTTGAACCGAAAGCTAAACCTGAATCTAATACAAAAGTTAAACCAGACCCTAAAATTCAACCATAGTTCATCTCACAACAATTATAGGGTTCCCTGATTGAAAATTTAGATCGGGTGAGATGACTAGGAAATTAAAATTAAAATTGACTTAAATCAAGTTAATTCAACTAAATTACTTTCAAAATCTTTAAAACTCAATTTTAAAATTCTTTTAAAATTTATTTGAAAAATCTTTTCAAAATCATTTCAAAATCTTTAAAACTTAATTTCAAAATTCTTTCAAAATTTATTTGAAAAATCTTTTCAAAATCATTTCAAAATCTTCAAAACTTAATTTCAAAATTCTTTTAAAATTTATTTGAAAAATCTTTTCAAAATCTTCAAAACTTAATTTCAAAATTCTTTTAAAATTTATTTGAAAAATCTTTTCAAAATCATTTCAAAATCTTCAAAACTTAATTTCAAAATTCTTTTAAAATTTATTTGAAAAATCCTTTCAAAATCATTTCAAAATCTTTAAAACTTAATTTCAAAATTCTTTTAAAATTTATTTGAAAAATCTTTACAAAATCAGTTTAAAAAACTTTTTAAACTTAATTTCAAAATTATTTTAAAATTTATTTGAAAAAAAAAACTTTCAAAATTATTTTAAAAATCTTTTTAAACTTCATTTCAAAATTATTTGAAAAATCTTACAAAATCAGTTTAAAAAACTTTTTAAACTTAATTTCAAAATTATTTTAAAATTTATTTGAAAAAAAAAAACTTTCAAAATCATTTTAAAAATCTTTTTAAACTTCATTTCAAAATTATTTGAAAAATCTTTCAAAATCTTTTTAAACTTAATTTCAAAATTATTTGAAAAATCTTTCAAAATCAGTTTAAAAAATCTTTTAAAACTTAATTATTTGAAGAATCTTGTAAAAATTTGTTAAAACTTAAAAGTTATTTGTAATATCATTAGAAAAATGATCATTTCAAAATCATTTGAAAAATCCCTTGAAAAATTAATTTCAAAATTATTTCAAAACTACTAAAAAATTATTTGAAAAATCATTTGTAATATCCTATGAAAAATTAATTTCAAAACCCTTTTCAGAAGTTATTAAATTGAAATTCTAAACTCAATTAATTTTTAAATCTTCAAAATAATTGTCACTTATTTGGAATTCTAACTGATATTTTCAATGATGTAAATTAAAGTAAACTCCATCTCACACTCACTCTTATGCTAAACATGCTTGTTAATCTAGAATGACTGAGATGAAAAATTAGGAAAATAATTTTTTTAACCTCTCATGCTTGAACTCCTGAACTCAAAAATTTATTAAGGCATTAATTAAGGGGGAGTGATTTTGAGTCGATTTTAAAATTAGTTTTTCTTTAAAAATTTTGACTTGACCTTAAAATTAAAAATTATTTTTGGCATATCTTCGAAAATTCAAGCTATTTTTAACTTAGCTTTAAAATTAAAATTATTTATGACCTGACTTTTAAATTATAACTCCTCTATAAGCTAAATGTTTTCAAAGCTGAGTACTTAATTAAGTTTTCTCTAACTAAACTTAGTTAAATTATTTTCTAAACTTAGCTACTTGGCAAGATATTTTCTCAACGCAATCATTTTTATGCTGAAAACATAGCTAAGTATTTTATAGCTAAGTACTTTTTAAAGTGTTTAAAACAAAAAAAAAAGATTTAGCTAAGTACAAAAATTTGTTTAAAGACAAAATAACTTTATCTCAGCTAAGAGTATCTCTCAAACTAAAGGAAGAATTTTGCATTCAAAATTATGATTTCACTTAGTCTTACAAGAAAAACTAAGTGTTTATCAAAAGTAAATTAAAAGATTGGAAGATAAGATTAAAAATTATCTTTGAAAGTTAAGCTAAGGCCCAGATTTTCTTCACTCTCTTGGGTATTTTGATATATGGCAAAGGGGGAGAGTAGGAAGAAATTCAAAGAATATTTTGTTGTGAATTTGTGAATGTGCCTATGCTTTATGCCTGTGCTTATTTATGCGTATCTTTATTGCATTTTTACTTAACTTTGAATTTTGGTTGCCATAATCAAAAAGGGGGAGATTGTTGGTGCAGTAAGCATCCGACGATCGAACCTCAGTTTTGATAATGGCAAAGGGATTCAAAGTTAAGACTCCTTGTTATCTAACGTGGTTAAATAAGGTTTCAGGAAAGTCCTAACTGCGGTTAGGCAAGGGAAAATCCTAAGGGGGGGTAACCTTAGGTCCTAGGGGGCGGTAACCCTAGGTGGAGGAAAATCCTAAGGGGCGGCAACCTTAGGTCCTAGGGGGCGGTAACCCTAGGTGGAGGAAAACCCTAAGGGGCGGCAACCTTAGGTCCTAGGGGGCGGTAACCCTAGGTGGAGGAAAACCCTAAGGGGCGGCAACCTTAGGTCCTAGGGGGCGGTAACCCTAGGTGGAGGAAAACCCTAAGGGGCGGCAACCTTAGGTCCTAGGGGGCGGTAACCCTAGGTGGAGGAAAATCCTAAGGGGCGGCAACCTTAGGTCCTAGGGGGCGGTAACCCTAGGCGGAAAGTCCAGTCGGTCTGGAGGACCGGACTGGCAACAGGTAAATCTCCTGAGTGGAGTAGGTGAGGACGCGTTCCCCGTAGAGGGAACAATAGGCGTCGGGTCGACCTAGGGTTTCCGGTTGGAAACCTGAAGTCAATGCTGTCAAAACCTTTATTATTATCATTCATTATATTTCTGTGCTAACTTTGTTTTGCAGGGTATGTGTTTGGGACTAACACATTTTGCAGGAACAAAGGAGCAAGTTACAACTCGGATGAACAGTGTCCGAGGCGCCTCCATGGAGCTTGGAGGCGCCTCGGGTGCAAAACCTGATCTGGCTGCGAAAAGGTTGGAGGCGCCTTAGATGAAGTCAAGGCGCCTTGGCAGAAGCCTGAAAGCGCCTTGAACTGGATGAAGTTCGACCAAGTCTGTGCTGATCTCCGCGGGTGACTCGGCCTGTTTAAGGCGCCTTGAAGGGCTTCAAGGCACCTTGAACACCCTTTATAAGGGGTCTCGAGCAGCAGCACCAGAACAACGAACTCCAAGCAATCCTTACACTACAAGCTGCTCTAGAAACGCCCAGAAGTGCTGTTATAAGTCCCCGACAACCCGGAGCTTCAGATTCTGCTACTTTATTGTTGTCGGTATAATTTGTTTTAGTTCTTTCAATTGTAATATCTTATTGTACATTTTACGAGCTTATAGTTGTTGCCCACGGAAAGCGATCAAGGATCGCGGGCCTTCGAGTAGGAGTCGCCTTAGGCTCCGAACGAAGTAAAATCTCTCGTGTCTCTCTGTCTGTGTTTGTTCTTTATTCCGCTGCGTGTTTTTAAACTCCGATAGTTTTCCGATTTGAAAAAGAAATAGCCACGAGCACTATTCACCCCCCCTCTAGCGCGTCTCGATCCAACAGTAGCTGGAGTGCAGTTTCGGGCTCCCAAGCTGTTATAGGAAGGACTGTTGTTTTTATTCACACTTAGTCCTGTCCAAGTGAAGCTTCGCTACTCCTTTGGTAATGTTTACAACCTGGTCCATTACATTACCTTTAACTTAGGTTTTCTTTGTTTTGTGCAGTGGATGCTTTCTTTGAGGACATATCCTCTAAGTGCATACAATTTTAAGAAAAGGCACCACAATAAAAGGAGCAGATGTTGCTGGCCGAGTTGGCTTAGCAATCGACCAACCCTTTTAGCGAGGAGACCTATAGCCATGCGGTTGGCCTCAGTGAGATGGCCGCTCCAAAGGTCATGCCATTCGCGCCTCTCCTGACATCTAAGGGTTCTTCTAAGGAGGAGCCACTGCATAAGAGGCGTAAGAGGCACAAGCTTGTCCTCCCTGCTCAAGCTCCTGAAGAATTGTCATCTCCCACTCCTGTATCTTCAACCCAATAGGGATTCTCTGGTCCAGGATCCCTAGACTAGTCCTGGACTCCCTGCCCATTCATTGGTGGGGTAGACTATACCCCACCTGTTAAACAGGCCGGTGGGGTCCAACTCACCCCACCAATGAGCTTGCAAGGCCTCCCATGGTCCAAAAGATCCTGAACTAAAGGATATGGCCTCTCTTCAACCCACCTTGCACCCGTCCCAGAGGAGACTCAGGCGCAATCTTCTGAACGGACTATATTCGCCCATCCGTCTACCTCAACTCTCCCTCCTGGTAGTCCCCTCTAAGAGGCTACTATTAGATTTTGAGTGATGTCCTAAGACAATCATCTTACGATTTTTACTAAATATAGATTCACTATTTGAGTGCATATTATATGTTTCATTGTCTTAAACTCATTTACTGAATATCCATAATATAATTCATAGCATGAGAGAAATTGTGATTGGATCACAACTAGTGATTATCTCCACATATGCAATTATAAACGTATTAGAATTTTCCTAGTCTTCGAATTGATGCATTCAGACATCATCAATTCTGTAAGACTAGCACGAGTTATACTCCTTAGTTTGCCAAGCAGCTATTTTCTCACTGGCTAGAGATATTGGGATATCGAGAGTTAAACATGGATCCTAGTTATGGTAACTAGTTTATTGGAATGACTCGTTGTAAGACTTCATATGGATATATATATATATATATATATATATATATATATATATATATATATATATATATATATAGATATGTTTGTGAAGTTCTTACTATAGCTCGAGTGTAAATTTCCTTCGACTTGAGGTATATAAGTCATCTTGGTCATGGAAAATTATACTATGACATCTTACGTAAGCACCACATTAAGGTGTCGACCCGGGATAATTGGGTATAAGTCAAAATGTCCAAAGATATTTAAATAGTCCACAGATGATTCACCGCTCCTTACGAGGATACGTATACCCTATGACCACTCATTATGATTATTACTTAAAGTCTTTGGCCAAAGCATCACATGTTAATAGTACGAGACTCTTGTACACATGTACGAGTAATTTGAATCCGTAGAATGAGGAAGTATTACTTGGGCTAGGTGTGACATAGTCAGTCTAGTGGGGATAGGCACATAGATCATATCCTAAATCAAGTGGGTATAAAACGAGTGAAAGGAACAAGGCATGACTCACTACAGCTGCTGAAGGGTTTAGAATTAGTTCAAAGATCAACTATGATTTTTCAGCTAATTAGGGATCATGATGTACTACTAGGTGTCACTCATGATCGTTCTATAATTAAGTGGTTAATTATGGATGGTCAAGATAAATCAAAAACTCATTGGGTCACACACACTAACGAGTCTCTAAAAGGCGTAAAACAAGTTAAAGAATAAAATTTTTAGATCAAGAGATAAATATTTGGTTGAACCATACATAAAATAAATATAAAAATATTTGTCATAATGGGAGCGCGAATGAGCTACATCTCTTACGGTAGAATTGGACCATATTTGGTTTAATCATGAATTAGTCATGAACCAACTTGATTTAGTTGTGAACCAAACCAAGTGGTTAATGGATTAATTTTTGGTTAACGGGTAATGGATTGGATTTGGGCTTTCTAATTCAACTCATTAAAGATGATCATATATAGATGTAATTGAGAGAGAATTAGATAGAAGTTTCATTATTTGGTTGATTAGATTTTGAGAAACCAAATCTCCCTCTCCTCTCTCTCCCGCCACCAACAAGAGGACTTTCCCTCTTGTTGTCGTGACCACCACAAGGGAGAAAACTCTCCCTTATAGGTTTATTTTCTTCTTCCTTTTGATCCCTCTTCTTCGCTCATGACTAGTAACTTCTAAAGGAGAGGCTTGTACTCAAGAGTTGTCTTGAGGAGCTAGGCGTGGATACGAATAAAGGCAATGTTCGACAACGTCGCTACGGTTGATGCCCTTCTCGTTATAGGTCATACGTAAGGTATACCTAGCATAAATTTAATTCCCTTAAAATTTTAATTATGTGATCATTTTTGACATGTTATATCTTTGTATGCGTGTGGTGGGTGTGATATAATAATTTGAAATTATTATTGTTTTATTTTTCGCTACGCATATTTACGAAACGTATTCTAGCATATACCCATATCGGGTATATCTCAACAGGTACCTCACAATCGACTGAGTCTACAGTCGGTACCCCTCTGTCGCCAATCATTTTCCCTATCACCACCCTAGCGAGAACTGCTGCCTCCCCCTCCGGTGTAGAGCCCATGAGTCTTTACAAATTTTCTACCATGTATGGTCTTCCGTTTGCCCCATCCTGACCTCCCTACTGTCCACTCCTCTGTCAAGTGGTCAGGTACTATTGTTGGGGTCACTGATGGAAGCCTAGGAAGCACCCACAAAAAGGCTAGGCGACCTCACGTCGGTGGGGGTGATGAATGAATATTCTTTCGACCTAACTACAGTGACCTCACAAAACCTTCAACTATTTTCCTTATGAGTGTTTCTTGACAATCTTCATTCTGCAGCAATGGACGTTCAAGCTAGGCATGCTGCAAAAGTTTGTGACTTTGACCTAAGAAAATAAAGATTTGAAAAAGTGTTTATCCGAAACAGACACGCCCGGTAGTTCTTCCCGCCCGAGCCAAGCAAGCTAGTCTCAACTAGAATGGTTAAGCCAAGTAGAAAAAAGAACTCCAAGAGGCTCAGGCAAAGAACCAAATAGATGTCGAGTGAGCACAGGAAGCTGAAGCTGCCCTAAAAACCTCGGAAGATAGGCTACACTTAGAGACCGCTCACTGCGTGAATATATTGGCCGAGCTCAACGAGAAGATTGCCAAAATTCAATGCTTGGCCACCCAACTAGAAGACTCAAAGGCAAGCCACACTGCGGAGCTTGCGGTACAAACTCAATTGGCAGTCTAATGACAACAAAAGGTGGACTCTTAGACGCTCCAGGAGGACTTAGAGGCTAATCGTGCAGCTATGAACGCCAGCAAATTTGAAGTAGCAAGTCTTTTGACCAAGTTGATAGCCGCTCAATTGGAGCTAACTTCTTATCAGGAAGGGGAGGATGGCCGGTTTGAAGTGAGGAAGAAAATCCTCTTGGCGTCAGAAGATTTCAGCATGCCAATTGTCAATTCCATCATCAACGCTCTCAGTTTTAGAGCCAATGGTGCGATCAAGCAGTTACAAGAAAAAGGTTACCTGACGTCGACTCCCCACCAACTTCCAGGACCACCAAAGACTAATTAGAGAGCGCCCGTTCTATTTTTTTTTTTTTTCTATTTTGAAATAGTCTCTCTAGTACCTCTAATGAATAGTGTAACTCTTGTAATTTAGTTTTTGGGACTATCACTCTTCATATTTCAAAATTATGTTTGATTCTTTTGTTTGTTTATTTGTGATTGCTTATCCCCTTGCACCTTGTTGTTTTAAAAAAGAACCTATTTTAAAAGAGGACCTAAAGTGTCTACCTATCTTTCATGGGACCGAGCACCTTTTATCGGTCGGGTGTGTGCTGAAACACTCAGATAAAGATAATTTATTAGACATGCAAGATCAAGGTTGACCGGACCAAGACCGTCCAATCTCTAAGACTCGGGCGGGCTTTTAGGTCAGCCAATTCTTTAAACGCTTGAAAAAGGTGGAGGGGTAAGAGACTTGCCTCTGCTTAAGACCGACCGAATATAAAGGAGTTTTTAGTATAACAACATAGTGATACGGGCAAATCTGCCTTGACATAAGCACTGACTTTTTGTGATAATGATGTACTTGTCCCATCCATCATAATTGTGAGTTTCTTACTGGTGACACATGTCTACCGACCTTACTTTTCTGACATAACTACAAGCGCACAATTTTCTACGATCACGTCACCTCATCTTCTAATCCAACGGTCATGATTATTAGTCTATTTTTCCCTTTTCCCAATCTAATGATCCACGTTAAGAGTCTTCCTAAAGAACCCTTTAAAAAAACCCTAAACCCTTCTCTTCATCGTCTTCTTCCCCCTAGAGCTCCCAACTTGTAATTTCCAATGACTTTGCCTTTTCCCCCCTCTCCACTCTTCGACCTCACTATCTGAATCCTTCTCTTAGTTCTCTTGATGGCCACCTCTGGTCAGGCTTGTACTCAACTAGTTTTCCAATCCTCTAGTTCAGCTTATACCCAACTAGTTTCACAGTTCCTCAACATCGAGGCCAATGATATTCAATACAATTATGGAATCCCCCCCCCCCCTCCCCCCTCTTTGCATATCATGGTACCAACTTCACGGGCTCGTCCCGACCTTCCTTCTCCACATTACATAGCTTTCTTCAAGGAGCAAATGCAGGTGGGCCTGCAATTCCCTCTCCCTTCTTTTCTCATCGAGGTGAGCCAATACTTTCGCATTCCTCTTCAACAGCTAACTCCCAATTCTATCCGTGTAATATGCAGGGCATTTATTGTCTTCCACCTATTTGGGGTTTCTCTCTCCCCCCATCTTTTTCACTACTTCTTTCATCCCCAATAAGTGGTCAATGGTTATTTTCGCTTTGCTTTCCAATCGAAACTCGGTCTTTTTGAGAAATTCTTGGCACAAGACAACAATTGAAAAAGCAACTACCTTTTTATCCGCCTTCCAACTCCAGTGTTTTGGCCACACGTTTGGCAAAAGAGCCTCTTGCCTACGCCTACCTTGGGTGACATCGATAAAGACCCCTCCCTTAATTAGCAAGGCCATATCGAAATTAACTGAAATTAACTGGACTGAAGTTTGATATTTCGGTGCTACTTCAAGAGGAGCTGTTATATATGTTCGGATTGAGTCTAGCTAAATTCGAGCTAGCCCTCACCTTTGGTAAGACTCATATTCTTTCCTTCTACTTAGCCTCAAATACTATTTTTCCCACAGTTGTGTTTAACAAGTATTATGAATGCAACCGAGACCATCTCTAGAGCCTTCCTCTTCGGTAGAGCTTAGGTAAATAAAGACACCCTAAACTGACTAGGTGAGGAGATTTGGAGAAACGTGAGTCCGAGCTAGAGGCCTTAATTCCTAGCCTTCCTCCAATAACAACAATTCCCTCTGAGTTTAGCGATCTGATGTCCTGCACTCCAAAAGACGTAGCTCGGGTGCTCTAGTCATATCCGAACGACCGGCACCTAGGTGACCGCCTATTGAGCTTCTGGCCTCCTCTACTTGGGGAAAGGAGCCAATGACCACTGCTCGCTCTCTATCCAGACCTCTTATTCTCAGGCCACCCAATGCTTCCCTTGTGCTTTCCTCCGCTCGGCAACCATGGACAACCACGAACGACCACAGACATTTATCATCATACATCGCCCGTCCATTCATCCTTACTGTCCGACTCTGGTCTAGGTGTTTCCATGAGGCCAAGCTCCATGGCCAACCCCGAGCGCTAACTTAAGTCCGCTTTCAACCTTCCATCCCAACAAGGGATGACCTCATCTCCCTCCTCCTATGGGGTATTGAAACTACAAGGTCAATTGGCCAAAACCTGGCCGAGTGCAAGAAAATGCCCGAAGGATCTCTCTAACTTCAAGTGCGCTGATGAGTACACTCGGACTGCTACTGCAGTAAGTTTGTGATATTTCTTTTAATAAATGAACATTTTTATAACAACCTCTTTTAATGTTGCTCGCTTTTAGTTCTACACCTTGGGGTTAAACATAAGACATCTAGTGGTGGACCTGGAGAGGGACAATAAAATCTTGAAGGAACGCATTTAGAAATTGAAACTCTTTGCCTCCAACCTGAGCGAGGAGACGACTCGGTTATAGAAGGAGGTAGGATTTTAGGTGGGGTTGTTAGCAGGCATGGAGCAAATCTTGGAAGTCCTGGTGAGTGAAGCCAGACCCTAGTGAGTGAAGCTAGGTAGTGAAAATCCTAGTGAGTGAAGTCGGACCCTAGTGAGTGAAGCTAGGTGGTGGAAGTCTTGGTGAGTGAAGCCAGGCAATGGAAGTCCTAGTGAGTGAAGCTGGGCAGCCCTAGGGGAGGTAACCCTAGGTTATATGTGACCGATTGGTTTTCAGTCGACTGCGCGCGGTCGACCGGACCAGCGAATCTTAAAATCTGTTAACACTGTCTTACTTTACTATTTTATCTATTGTGCTAACTCAATATTGCAGGGAATTTCAGCTAGGTTAACGAGTCGATTGGATAGCTGGCATAAAGTCCAGACAGGTCAACGGGCTGACCGGATGTCTGGTAAAATGGTAAGTTAAAGTAAGTCACTAGAGGAGAGTGACTTTGTGAGAACGTGTTCCCCGTTTGAGGGAACAATAGGCGTTGATCCAATTTAGATCCATTTAAAAATTTTAAATTGAGATCTTGACTAGATTCTGGTCTCGAGGAGATAGAATCTAATTACTACTCTACTTGTTATACTGTGCTAACTTTGTTTTGCAGGGTAGTATAATTTTTTTTTATTGGCTCGGACTAACTTGCAGAAAACAAGTCTGCTAGAAAATTAGGTCCGAGCGCCCAGAATGCCAAAAGTTATCTCATCGTCAACTTGGAGCACGCTGATTGAATAGGCTGACGTCACGGTCCAGGCGCCCGGAACTGCTTATATAAGCAGCCTTCACCAGAAGCACAAGATAACAAATTTCTTCTGCAATTACTCTCTTGCGCGCTGCTCCAACGACGCTCCTGCGACTCCACGACACGACTCCGACGACCGAGTTACGCTGCTCTGACGATCGAGCAACACAACTCCGGCAACAGAGTGACGTGACTCCAACAATTGAAAGCACAGTCTTCCATATCTCTGAGAAGTTGTTGGTATATTTTGTTTATTTCTGCACTTAAATTATAGATCCGTTGTATTCATCTTGTAAAGATTTGCGAATTGTTAGTGGATTGTCCAACGAAAACACTCGACGAATGCGGGCCTTGGAGTAGGAGTCGACGAATGCTCCGAACCAAGTAAAACTTGGTTTGTTAGCATTAAGGTTTTCATTATTATCTTTCTACTGTATACTTTATTTTAGTATCAATTTTCAACAATCGTTATTCACCCCCTCCCCAATATAGCATTCTTCACGATCCAATAATATCCATCTAAATCTTCAAATAAAGATTTGATTTCTTTAGACAGGTTGATTAAGTTGAAATTATAGGCCTTAGTACTTGCTTGTTATTTTTCTAGTTTTGTATTAACTTCAAATGTTTTGTTCCAAGTTATTTAATTATACTGATTGAATCACTATCTTGTCTTAGCATGAGATTTAAAGTGTCATTTTCTACTCCTTCATTTTGTAACGTAGAAAGTTGATATCCAAAGAATCTAACATTTAGATTTCCCTTTTGGTCTTTATAGATAATAGATGTCGTCGGTTTTAGTGTTGTCTCAGGAGCATCTAAGTTGAGGGTCCATTCTAACCCATTTAAGGTTTCTAAATCAAAGTTTCTTCGCTTAAGGAAGTATATTACTTTAGAAGTAAGTGCCTCTATCATGTCCTTGACTATTATTTTAAAATTATTGTGAATGTGATTCATTATTTTTCCCCCAAAAAAAATGATACCCAATTTGATATTGTTATTTAAAATTGTCCATAACCTTTGGCTTGTACCATAATTTTAATATATCTGACAAAGTCTCTTGTAGTCATATTAAAATTTGGATACATATAAATAATACCTAAATTATTATTCATGTCTACTTTTATAAGTTTTATGATTACTTTTTCTTATCAGAAAAGTGCGAGTCATATAAGAATAAAAAGACTTTTCCTCTCGCTCTTGCTCTTGCTCTTGCTCTTGTTAGGTTTCTTAGTCCAAAAATGACTAAGCCTAAGTAAATATAGTTATGTGTTCTGCTAAAAAGTGTCCTAACTAACTCATAGTTATTGATTAAGTATTTCTTCTCCTCTATCTGACAGGTGAAGTGATTGAGTTCTATGATATCTATAAATAGAAATGATAAATGATAGTATCTATTGATTATACAATTGTCTAAGATTAAGTGTATTTAACTGTTCATTGAAGAACAGTTAAATTTCTATTTACATTTGTAAGGCTTCTAATCTATGACTAGAAGTATTATTGACTTCTGTTTGTCGTCCTCTTGTTGTTTGAGAAGGGCCAGTAAAATCTTCAGTTTGAGTTCTTGTTAGACTTATTTTGATTGATTTTGACTATAAGTAGAAATGAATAGGTTTTTGGTTTCTCTTAGTAATTGTGCTTCCAATTGAAAACTCTATTCTTTATTTATATTCTCTTGGGCTTCTCTCCGGTCGATGGGAGAACTGGTCCCTTAAATTTGTTTTTCCAAGTCCATAAGTTTATTTTCGATGACAGTAATTCTATGATGCAAAGAAGTTAAGAGGGCTAATATAGTGTTGTTCTACTGGATCAATATTTGAGTACTTTTTCCAGTTATCTCAGTGGAATCGACTCCATAATATCTATTTTTCTTAATCTTAGAATATTTGTGTGTAATCTTAAAGCATCGTCGTAACGAATATTTTCAAAGTTAAGCTTATTCATTTATACTTGAGTTCATTAAATATGTTATGAAGAGTTACAAACTTTTCGTCAAGTTGTGTTTTGCTACTACCAATCAATCCTTTGATATCCTGTTGTGTAGGTGTACTATCTAGTTTTAAAGATGCTTGAGTGTCTTTTTTTTTTTTTTTTTTTTTTTTTGAAAAAAACAAATAAAATTAAAATAGGATATGCAGCTCATGGCTGCAGCACCGTGCACGTACGTAGCACATTCACGTGGGTGGGCCAGCAATAGGGTCACTCGTGTTGCAACTTAATTTTTTTTATTATTTATTTATTTTTTAATTTCATTGTATTTATCAACATTTACATTAATTTTCAATTCACGAGCATTACCAAATGGAAAAACTTGTGAACGTTGCCAATGTTTAATTTTGAAATGTTAGGTAACATTTATTTTTTTTTTTTGTATATGTATATCATATACGTCATTTATTTCATTATTAAAATTTTGCAACACACTTTTCAATTTTGCACACAAAACTCACATAACATATCATATTCTTAAGACACTCATCTTTCTCTTTAGATCTATCAATCAATTTCATCTTAAATTAACTTACAAAACTAAAGAACTTCTAATCAGTTCAAATCAAAACTAATATACTTTTGAAAACCTTATTAATATATTTGTGTCGTCGAATTTGAATTTGATAACTTAAATTGAGAACAATGAATATTTAAATTAAGACTTAATAAAATTTATCACAAACTTCTTATAAAGTCTAATACAATGATTCTCATTATCAATACCAACAATAGATTCCTAGAACTCATTTAATTCAAAAAATATCAAATTTTTAAATTTTTGAATGATGTAGATCCATCAGTGAATTTTGTACGGAACTAGTTGATGGACTTTAGAGAACTCCAAATTATTTCAAAGCAAAATCAATATACTCTTACAAACTTTCTTAATATATCTATATCATCGTATCTAAATTTGATAGCATAAATTGATAATAATGAAATTTTGAATTGGTATAATAAAAATTTAGAAATATATTTTTAATTTAATTCACTGTTCTAATTTATATTATTAAATTTAGATATGAGAGCATAATAGCATTAAAGAATATTTTTGACAGTATATTTATTTTGATTTAAAATTATTTTAAATTCTCTAATTTCATATAAAATTGATTAATAGAGTTGTGATAATAAAAGAGGGGTATTTCAAAAATATAATATGAGATTTGAGTATTATGAAAATTGAGTATATGATTTAGATAATATTAAAACTTATTATGGTGTTCAGTAAAAAAAAATATTAAAGATTTTTTATTGAGCATAGAGGGTCATGAGAGATATGGGCTAATAAGTTATCCTCCATGTAATCGATAGTCATGATCAATTTTTAATGGGTGCAGTGATAAGGTATTTAGGTTGTCATCCAGATATTTGTAGTTCGAGTCCTATCTATGATAAATTTGTAAGAATTTTTCCTTTAAATATGGCACATGACTAAAAGATGTTGAACTCCTGGACTGTCCGATACGAATACTTCCTGATTTACCCTGATGGTCGGTGAAAAATTTTTATGGAGCCGGATGTTACCTAATCCGATTAATCATTTTTTTTTTATACTCAAAAAAAAAAAAAAAAAAAAAAAACTTCTACCCCTAACTTATTGAATTATAAGTTGATTTCATTATTTACTTTTATTCATTTAACGTAATAATTATGATTGTCATTAATCAACAAATTGAATACCAAACAAGTTGAATGTACTGTTTGAATTGACTAACTAAATATTTTCTAATGCTCACGTACATTATGATTTATATAAAAGTATAACCTTTGCAATAATAATATATCGAAACTAATTAATTATTCTGCTTTACCATGACAATTTTATCTCAGTACTGAAGTTAATAATCTTTATTAACTACGTGGGCCCCAAAGACCGGCGATAAGTCAGATTGATGCAACACTTTACCTAGCTAGAACGTAAGGTGCAAATATTGGGCACGGAGATGGTGCTTTCCCAGTGAACCAATAGTTAAGCACTATTCGGACTTTTTGATGGGGTGAAATGTTGCCATTCTATTCAAAATTTTGATGAGATCCCTGGGTGAAATTGACTCGTTCAGTACGTTCTACGATGAAAATGGCGTTTAAAATACTCTTGAAGGTTCACGGTGAAGTGGCTGGTTATTTCCTGTTGCAGAAGAAAGAAAAAAACAATACTGCTGCTCTCTGTAATATTATCCTGCAAATTTTTCCTAGAAATAAATACTCTACAGCTCATAGTTGACTAAATACTTAAAAAAGGTGTCGATTTGCTAAGCCAGTTGTATCGATCGAACTTCTTATCTGTTTTTTTGGTGGGACAGTTCATTATACGCAACTCCATAATTTGTCAGGTCAACGTTGTGATCACCATTCCAATCTCCGATTTAAGAGCGCATATGCCATCTCTATCCATCACCATCAGTATCGAAGAAAGAAGGAGCTTCATTCCGATCTTCTCAATTTCACAAATCATTTTTTTTTCAAATCTTGCTTTTGAGTTGCAGCCTTGCAAAGATGGAACTGTGGTTCGCCGTGTGCGGCGGCCTGGCCGCGCTGCTAGTGGCTGCCTGGGCAGTCAGGATGCTGAACTGGGCGTTCTGGAAGCCGCGCCGCCTAGACCGCGCGCTCCGGTCGCAGGGACTCAAGGGCTCCTCCTACCGTCCCATCAGCGGCGATCTCAAGGATTTTGTCCGGCTTGCCGAGGAGGCCCGCGCCAAGCCCATGCCCTTCTCCCACGCCATCTTCTCTCACGTTTCTCCCTTCCTGCAAAGCGCAA
Organism: Zingiber officinale; assembly: GCF_018446385.1. Classification (NCBI taxonomy): domain Eukaryota; kingdom Viridiplantae; phylum Streptophyta; class Magnoliopsida; order Zingiberales; family Zingiberaceae; genus Zingiber; species Zingiber officinale. The sequence continues at coordinate 956,414 of NC_056004.1, forward strand.
CTGAAGCACACGGTCAGCAGCCATACAACTCGATCGCCTCCCTTGTCCATTTCACCAAGCAAATTTAACTCCTGTTGATTAAATCGGATTGAAAATTTTTCTTTTAGGAAAGGAGAACAAGGTAACTTTCCATTGGATGGGAACTAATCCGAGAGCGCTCATCGCGGATCCTGATCAAATCAGAGAAGTTTTGGCCGACAAGACCGGCGAGATCGGGAAGGCAAATACCAGTCATCTGTTTAAGTACTTTCTCACAGGCGTGCTGAGTCAGGAAGGTGAGAAATGGGCCAAGCACAGGAAGATATTGAACCCCGCTTTCCATATAGAGAAGCTCAAGGTGATTGATCCATCTCTGCTGAGTTAATTTATGCCTCTGCCTCGCCTATATGTTTGTAGAAATGACTCAGTAACTTTTTTTTGCTATATGCAGCGCATGCTGCCTGCTTTCTATGCTTGCTGTGATGAGCTGGTCAACCGATGGGATGAGATGGCGCCGAAAGGTGAAGAGATAGATGTTTTCGTCGAATTCCAGAGCCTCGCCGGCGATGTCATTTCCCGGAGTGCTTTCGGTAGCAATTTTGAGGAAGGAAGGAAAATTTTCCAGCTTCATAATGAGCAAACTTTGTTCATCGCCGGCAGTCTCCCTTATGCACATATACCGGGCTACAGGTTGGTACTGATCCACAGTATACATCTGCAAAAAGTTCGATTCGGTGTGATCCTTATTGGAAACAGAGTGATATCTTGCATTGTTCAGGTTTTTGCCCACCCGAATGAACACTAGAATGAAAGCAATCGACAAAGAGCTGAAAGGGATTCTATTGAGCATAATCAAGAAGAGGGAGGAGAGTATGAAATTGGGCACCGCAAAGAACGATGACCTTCTTGACTTGTTACTGGAGTCCAATCTGCAACACCTCCGAGAACACGGGCACGCCGGGTTGACGACGGACGAGGTGGTGGATGAATGCAAGCTGTTCTACTTCGCTGGACAAGAGACGACGTCCCTTTTGCTAACGTGGACGATGGTTGTGCTGAGCATGCATCAAGATTGGCAAGAACGGGCTCGCGAAGAGGTTCTGCAAGCCTTTGGGAAAGAGAAACCCACTTTCGATGGCTTGAGCCACTTGAAGACCGTAAGCACCATAAATTTCGATTCTCCATGAGTCTACAGGGAGTTCCTCCAATATAATAGAAAGTATGATTGATGTGGCATATGCAGGTGACGTTGATTCTGTACGAGGTTCTGCGACTCTACCCGCCGGTACTCGGCATACCGCGGCAGGTCCTCAAGAGCACAAAAATTGGGAACGTAGTGTACCCTCCAGGCGTCCTGCTCTACCTGTCCATCCTTCAGGTTCACCATGATCCAGACTTGTGGGGCAAAGACGTCGACGAGTTCAAGCCGGAGAGATTCGCGGAGGGCATGTACAAGGCGTCAGAGAAGAATGCCTTCTTCCCCTTCGGTAGCGGCCACCGGATCTGCATAGGCCAGAACTTTGCGTTGCTGGAAGCCAAGTTGGCACTATGTTTGATCCTCCAACGCTTCTCCTTTGACCTCTCGCCGTCCTACACTCATGCTCCCAACTTTGTTCTCACTCTCAAGCCTCAGCATGGGGCTCCTATCAGACTGCGTAGGATTTGAAACCATCAATCCTTCCATCGACCAATCTTAATATATATATATATATATATACACTTCTGTTGTAAAATCTATAGAAATCTTATAATTGCATAGTCAGTGTTTATTCCGTATGTATGGTAATGGTGAGGGACCATTATCGAAGCCTTTTGATGTAATTCGTACTGTTACTGAGATATGGAGTAAAAATACAATAAAGAAATTTATCATTTAGAATGTGTTTAACAAAATTTGTCTGTTAATGCGACTATGGGTTCAAAGGACCAGTGACTCCTAGCTAGGCAACAGAACAGAGAGACATCGCTTTAAGTTAAGGGGACCAAATCCCTGCTGATTGCAACGGGATAAAATCCCAACCGTTATCACACTGCGCATTTGGGACTTAGAGCATCTTCAATGCTTTTTAAAAGATTTGTAACGTTAAAAGATTTGTAAAGTTAAAAAAATTCTAACAAGTGTGGAGATAAGTTTTAGGATTTTTAATTTAAGAGGATTTAATTTTTCAAATCTATTTTTTTTCTCATGGAATCATTAATTATTGAAAAAATAATATTATATGCTTGATATTTTAAAAATATTTAATATTTTAAAAATCATTAAATATTTTATTTAATAGTTAAAGTCTTTCTTTTGAAAATCAATATATTTGATAAGTTGAAAAAATATAAAAGAATAGAGAACAGCTAGCCAAATTAAACGGAGGAACTCCATCTCTTTTCATATTTTCACAGCTACTATATGCTTTTTCAGACCATCCACCAATTTGAAAATCCACGATCAAGGAAGTATAGGAGTGTTAAGGTGGGTTTATGACTTTATTCCTACCTTTCTCATCCACAAGAATGAGTCTGCTGTCATGTCACTCATTGTACCCTTTTTTCCATAGGCATTTTATAAGGCAAGTATATGATTTGACATTAGGCTTTAAAACTAAGAGCAACTTGCAATGGATCGGAGACTTTTCGCACCAATAACAGGGAGAAAGAGATTTTTTTTTTATAAAAAGTAAATAAGCTTAAAAAAAACTTATAAAAATCTCCGTTGAAAATTTCTAAACTTTGCATCTAGGATATCTTCAGAGCTTTTTTTTTTTATATTTCTTAATATGTCATATTAAAAATAAAAAAATTATTACTCTTTATAAAATGAAAAAAAATCTATAATTTTTTTTTATGATCCTACATTGTAATTATATAATTATCTATGTTACGTATCATAAATTACAATGCAACACTATTTTAACATTAATTATAAATTTCATCTTAAAAATCATATAGATTTAAATTTTCAATATCGCTTTTTAACAACAAACCTCAAATCTCATCTTTACAATTGATCAGGTCCAAAAGCATGCAGCTGATAAGTCGGGGATGTGACGACTCTGCTGACTGGATGAAGTCTTTGCTCCTTTCTGCAAAATAAACCAAACCAGGAAAGGGGTCTCTGACGATAGTCCTCCGACGCTCAAGTTAGAAACAATAGTAGAAGTGAAATCGAAATAATAGATATAGAGATGAATCTTGCCTTTCTTCATATCTAACATACTCTTTTATACCTTTCTTAGTGCCCCTCCATCTTCCCCTATTTAATGATATTAATTATCGACAGAAGACATCTTTGACTTGGCTTCTTCGCATTCAATGATAGATGGAGTTTTTTCTTCCCCTTATTAAGTAGTTACCTTTTCCTCTTTTATTATGTTATAGGTTCATTATTAATACGTACAATGTCAATGTCATACCCCAAATCGAACGGGTGGCCAGCTCGACCCTCTCTCCTGTCGACCGGGCTGATTGGACACTGGTTCATCCAGATGGCCGACCAGACAATGGTTCGTTCGATCGGTTGTTGTAGTCACTTCCCGCTCGAGTCAGCCTAGCTTAAGTCATGGTGTTGACCATCTTGACTTTGACCTTCACCGTGACAATTGACTCGTGCCAGGTAGGCTCCTCCTTATCGCCGCATCACAAGCCTCCCCCTTAAGTTTAGTCGAAGGTGGCTGCAAGTCCGACTGACTGGACATTTGGTGCCTTAGGGGATTTTCCACGTCCGATCGGATTGTGCTCGGTCCTTCATCGCTGATGAACCCATAAGACAACACCATTCGACTTCATTGGTAGTATTGTACCTATAGATCTATAGGGTCGTGGCTAGGGCGGATGGTGCTTAGGCCGTTCGGCCCTATGACTCGTCCTTTGAACTGCTCGAGACGATAGGCATCACTGACCCGTCCCCTGTGCCGGCCAGAACGATGGGCAGCAGCACTTAGCGGCTAAACTTCCTTTCCTTGTGCGTCCTTGGGTGAGCATGGTCATGGCTGATGTCATCCAAATTTCTCGAAGACCTTGCAAATCCTTGATAATTATGGTCAAGCATGCGGTCATACCTTTTAATTAAGTTCATTAAATGTTATCTGATGATCGAAGGACACGTGTCCCGCACTACCGCTGCACGCTTGATGTGACAGGCGGATATCCGATTGCGACACGACGTGCGCCTTTTCAAATTCAACGGTTGGATCTACTTCTAGGTTTCTATAACTCTGGATCGAACGATGAAGATCGATCAGCCGCGAGGTTTATAAACCTCACGTGCGTCACCGTCTTCCTCACTTCCCGTCTTCGTCTTCGAGCTTCCGGTGATATTTCATTTTCTTTTGTTTCTTCGGCGATCTTTCTAGTAAGCTTCTTCCTTCTTCCAATCAAAATTTTTCGTTGCACTTCGATCTCTTTATTTTCGATGGCAAGCTCCTCTCATCCCCCCGTTGCCGTCCCTAGGCTTTGGTATATCTCCATCGAATCCAGGTTCGACGGTGGGGACGCTGAGAGTTTGAGAGTTGCTTACAAAATTCCGTTTGACAATCAAATTGCTCTTCCTTCGGCTTTTGACCGTCCGAGCGAACCGCCTCCCGATTTTGTATGCTTCTTTAGGGATCAATTCACTGGCGATCTGCGGTTTCCTGTCCATCCTTTCTTTTTCATCATCTGTAGATATTTTCGTATTTCTCTCCACCAATTAGTCCTGAACTCTTTTAAGCTGTTGAGCGAGGTCGTTATCATTTTCCGCCTGCACAGCATTCTTTTGACCTCTCGACTCTTCCACTAATTCTATTATCCTAAATTGTCCGAGCCAGGGACCTTTCTATTCCAAGCTCGAGTGGGCTTGGTCTTCTTCGATAAGATCTCATCCTCCAATAAGCATTGGAAGGACTATTATTTTTTCGTTCGCTTTATGGAGCGGCCCGATTTTCTGACCAGCTGACAACTTGAAGTGGCGAACACCCCGACACTCAAAAAGTACAAGAGTCGACCAGACTACCTCCAAGCAGCTTCACACTTGGCGGGTCAGAAGTACCATATCCACAAGTTGTTGCATGAGGGAGTCCTCTACGTGTTCGGCTTGAGCCCGATCCGCACAAAGCTCCCGTCCAGCCTAGGTATGCTCCTCTTCTTCTCCTTAGTTGAATCTAACTGATTTTTTTCTCCTTTTTTTCAACCCACATCGTGTTAAGGGCACGTTTGGCCGGCAAGAGCAAACTAGTGGATGCGGAGATCAATGTCGCGGCCGTAGCCGAGCTGGAGAGCCACGGCTTGCAACCGGTCGACTCCCACGAGGATCCGCTCGGAGAGAGTACAGGAGTCCAAGCTCAAGGGAACGAAGGAGTAGTCAATCGTACGACTAGTGGTTAAGCGGTTGGCGCAGCGACTCCTCTGCCAGAATGGCTCCCAGTGTTCCGGTTGATGAGGCCTCAGAATCGGCTTCTTCCAAGGAGTCGTTGATAAGCCGAAAGAGGCGCCGCGCGGAGATTACCACCCGATCCACCACCTCCACTACACAGACTCCAACCAGGACCAGCCCACGTCTTCCATCAAAGCAGGGTGAAACCTCCACACCCGCGCCCGAGCAAGCGACGGTCATCCCACATACTTTGCTTTTATCTGATTGGACATCGTCTTTGTCCGGGCTGCCACAAGGAACAATATGCTCGCCGCTGGTCGCTTTCATACCGTCTCCACCTCTGCCAAAGGCTCAGAAGTCTTGAATCCGACCGGCGTTGGTGTCCTAGTTGGCTGGTAGAGCAACCATAACCCCATCTACTCCGAGTGGACAGTGCCATATAATGGTGATCATTCATTTGCCTACAGACGAGTGGCGTGACTTCGACAGCGCTGAATCCCGAGCCCCGAAGAACCAAATAATTATCCAAGAGGCGCTCGCACAGATATGGGCTGACGCCCGGGCTCGTGCGGCGGTCATGCCTCTAGGGGCGCTCGCCGACAGTCATACCCAGATATCCATTGGGGTAAGTATTTTACTTGCATGTTCCTATTTATCACCGCTCAACCCTAATAAATTCCTACTTCCTCGTAGTATTCGGTAGATAACCTGGACATATGCCAAATGCTCGCATTTTTGGTGTAAAAAGTTAAACAATTGCGCGCCCCGAGAGGCCAGGAAATGGCTTCTCAAGCGCAGTTAGAGAAAATGAACGCTGAGACGGCTCAATTAAGAGTCGATCTGAGTAGGAGCTAGGTGGTGGAAGTCCTGGTGAGTGAAGCTAGGTTGTGGAAGTCTTGGTGAGTGAAGCCGGACCCTAGTGAGTGAACCTAGGTAGTCGAAGTCTTGGTGAGTAAAGTCAGGTCCTAGTGAGTGAAACTACGTTAAGTCATGGTGAGTGAAGTCATGCCCTAGTGAGTGAAGCTAGGTAATGGAAGTCATGATGAATGAAATCAGACTATAGTGAGTAAAGTTAGGTGGTGGAAGTCCTGGTGAGTGAAGTCAGGTAATGGAAATCCTAGTGAGTGGAGCTGGGCAGCCCTAGGGGAGGTAACCTTAGGTTATATGTGACCGACTGGTTTTCGGTCGACCGCGCATGGTTGACCGGACCAGCGAATCTTGAAATCTATTAACACTATCTTACTTTACTATTTTATCTATTGTGTTAACTTAATGTTGCAGGAAAGTCCAGCTAGGTCAACGGGCCGATCGAATATCTGACATAAAGTCCAAACAGGTCGACTGGCTGATCAGATGTCTAGTAAGATGGTAAGTTAAGGTAAGTCACCGAAGGAGAGTGACTTTGTGAGGACGCATCCCCTGTTTGAGAGAACAATAGGCGTTGATCCAACTTAGATCCATTTGTAAAATCTAAGTTGAGATCTTGACTAGATTCTGGTCTCGAAGAAATAAAATCTAATTACTACTCTACTTGTTATACTGTGCTAACTTTGTTTTGTAGGGTAGTATATTTTTTTTATTTCCTCAGACTAACTTGTAGGAAAACAAGTCTACTAGAAAATTGGGTCCGGGCTCCCGGAGGGGATCCGGGAGCCCGAAATACCAAAAGTTATCTCGTCGCCAGCTTGGGGCGCGCTGATTGGATAAGCTGACATCATGGTCCAAGTGCCCGGAACTGCCTATATAAGCAGCCTTCACTAGGAGCACAAGATAACCAGTTTCTTCTGCGATTACTCTCTTGCGCGCTGCTCCAAAGATACTCCTGCGACTCCATGACGCGACTCCGACGATCGAGTGACGCTGCTCCGATGACTGAGCAACACAACTATGGCGACAGAGTGACGTGACTCCAAAAACTGAAAGCACAGTTTTCCAGATCTCTGAGAAGTTGTTGGTATATTTTGTTTATTTCTGCAGTTAAATTATAGATCTGTTGTATTCCTCTTGTAAAGATTTACGAATTGTTAGTGGATTGCCCAACGAAAGCACTCGACGAGTACGGACCTTGGAGTAGGAGTCGACGAAGGCTCCGAACTAAGTAAAACTTGATTTGTTAACATTGTTTTCATTATTATCTTTCCGTTGTATACTTTATTTTAGTATCAATTTACGATGATCACTATTCAACCCCCCCTCTCCCTCTAGCATTCTTCACGATCCAACAATATTCATCTAAATCTTCAAATAAAGATTTGATTTCTTTGGACAGGTTGATTAAGTTGAATTTATAGGCCTTAGTACTTCCTTGTTTATTTTTCTAGTTTTGTATTAACTTCAAATGTTTTGTTCCAAGTTATTTAAGTATACTGATTGAATTAGTATCTTGTCTTAGCATGAGATTTAAAGTGTCATTTTCTACTTCTCCATTTTGTGATGTAGAAGGTTGATATCCAAAGAATCTAACATCTAGATTTCCCTTTTGGTCTTTATACATTATAGATGTCATCGGTTTTAGTGTTGTCTCAGGAGCATCTAAGTTGAGGGTCCATTCTAAACCATTTAAGGTTTCTAAATCAAAGTTTCTTGACTTAAGGAAGTATATTCCTTTAAAAGTAAGTGTCTCTATCATGCCCGTGACTTTTATTTTAAAATTATTGTGAATGTGATTCATCATCCCTTTCATACCCAGTTGGATATTGTTATTTGAAATTGTCCATAACCTTTGACTTGTATCATAATTTGCATGTGTCTGACAAAGTCTCTTATACTCATTTTAAAGTTTGGGCACATATATTAATATTTAAATTAAGATTTAATAAAATTTATCACAAACTTCTTATAATATCTAATACAATGATACTCATCATCAATACCAACAATAGGTTCCTACAACTCATTTAATTCAAAAAAAAAAATATCAAACTTTTAAATTTTTGAATGATATAGATCCATTAGTGAGTTTTGTACGGAACAAGCTGATGGACTTTAAAGAACTATAAATTATTTCAAAGCAAAATCAATATACTATTAAAATCTTCCTTAATATATCTATGTCACCATATCTAAATTCGATAGCATAAATTGATAATAGTGAATTTTTGAATTGGCATAGTAAAAATTTAAAAATGTATTTTTAATTTAATTTACTGTTTTTAATTTATACAATCAAATTTAGATATGAGGGCATAATAACATTAAAGAATATTTTTGATAATATATTTATTTTGATTTTAAATGATTTTAAATTCTCTAAATCTATCCGTTAATTTCATATAAAATTGATTAATAGAGTTGTGATAACAAAAGAGGGGTATTTCAAAAATATAATATGAGATTTGAGTACTATGAAAATTGAGTATATGATTTAGATAATATTAAAATTTATTATGATGTTCAGTAAAATGAAAAAAAAATATCAAAGGTTTTTTTATTGAGCATAGAGGGGCATGAGCCATGTGGGCTAATAAGTTATCCTCCTTGTAACTCGTCAACAGAGTCATCAATAGAGTTTTTGATAGTTATTAATCGATCAATTTCTAACGAATGCTTATACTTAAAAAAAAAAAAAAAAAAAAAAAAAAAAAAAAAAAAAAACTTCTACCACTAACTTATTGAATTATAAGTTGATTTCATAATTTACTTTTCTTCATTTAACATAATAAGGACGGACTACTAAGGATAAGTATAACTATGATTGTCATTAATTTGATTTACTTTTTCTGTATTAGTCCTCGGATGGATTGACGAGGACATTGAGATAAATATGTTCACCTTTTACCACAATGATTGTGGTTAATCAACAAATTGAATACAAAACAAGTTGACTGTACAGTTTGAATTGACTAACTAAATATTTTCTAATGCTCACGTCCATTATGACTTATATAAAAGTATAACCTTTGCAATAATAATATATCGAAACTAATTAATTATTCTGCTTTACCATGACAATTTTATCTTAGTACTGAAGTTAATAAAGATCATAAAGGAACGACAACAATCGTTTAATTTGTTTTCCTTACGGAGAAGTCAAAATTTGCTTTGTAAATTTAGGATTCTCAAACGGATCAGATTTTCCTTATGGAAACAATAATCAAGATCTGCCTGACGCATCAATTTCTACGTGGGCCCCAAAGACCGGCGATGAGCCAGATTGATGCAACAGTTTACCTAGAACGTAAGGTGCAAATATTGGACACGGAGATGGTGCTTTCCCAGTGAACCAATAGTCAACCATTATTCGGACTTTTTGATGTGGTGAAATTGCCATTCTACTCAAAATTTTGATGAGGACAGATAACATAAATGAGGGCAGATAAAAGAAAAGGGAAAAAGAGAGAGATTGTGTCTGAATGCCTGGCTACAGTTTGTAGTTGACTAAATACTGCAAAAGCGTGTCGATTTGCCATGGTCAAAAGGATATCTAACTCAAATCCGCTAAGCCAATTGTGTCGATTTGTCAGGTCATCCTTGTGATCACCATTCCAAGCTCCGACTTAAGAGCGCATATGTCATCTCTATGCATCACCATCAATCTCTATCCATCACCATCAGTATCCAAGAAAGAAGGAGCTTCATTCCGATCTTCTCAATTTCACAAATCATTTTTTTTCAAGTCTTGCTTTTTGAGTTGCAGACATGGAACTGTGGTTCGCCGTGTGCGGCGGCCTGGCCGCGCTGCTGGTGGCTGCCTGGGCAGTCAGGATGCTGAACTGGGCGTTCTGGAAGCCGCGCCGCCTAGACCGCGCGCTCCGGTCGCAGGGACTCAAGGGCTCCTCCTACCGTCCCATCAGCGGCGATCTCAAGGATTTTGTCCGGCTTACCGAGGAGGCCCGCGCCAAGCCCATGCCCTTCTCCCACGCCATCTTGCCTCGCGTTTCTCCCTTCTACGAACGCGCCGCTGAAGCACACGGTCAGCAGCCATACAACTAGATCGCTTCCTTTTCTCCATTTCCCCGAGCAAATGTAACTCATGTTGATTAAATTGAATTTAAAAAATTTCCTTTTAGGAAAGGAGAACAAGGTAACTTTCCATTGGATGGGACCTAATCCGAGAGCGGTCATCGCGGATCCTGATCAAATCAGAGAAGTTTTGGCCGACAAGACCGGCGAGATCGGGAAGGCAACCACCAGTCATCTGTTTAAGTACTTTATCGGAGGCGTGCTAATTCAGGAAGGTGAGAAATGGGCCAAGCACAGGAAGATATTGAACCCCGCTTTCCATATAGAGAAGCTGAAGGTGATTGATCCATCTCTGCTGAGTTAATTTATGCCTCTGCCTCGCCTATATGTTTGTCGAAACGGCTCAGTAATAACTGTTTTTTGCTATATGCAGCGCATGCTGCCTGTTTTCTCTGCTTGTTGTGATGTGCTGGTCAACCGATGGGATGAGATGGCGGCGAAAGGTGAAGAGATAGATGTTTTCGACGAATTCCAGAGCCTCACCGGCGATGTCATTTCCCGGAGTGCTTTCGGTAGCAATTTTGAGGAAGGAGGGAAAATTTTCCAGCTTCATAATGAGCAAACTGTGCTCATCGCTGGCAGTCTCCCTTATGTACATATACCGGGCTACAGGTGAGTACTGATCCACAGTATACATCTGCAAAAGGTTCGATTCGGTGTGATCCTTATCGGAAACAGAGCACAATTGATATCTTTCATTGTTCAGGTTTTTGCCCACCCGAACGAACACTAGAATGAAAGCAATCGACAAAGAGGTGAAAGGGATTCTATTGAGCATAATCAAGAAGAGGGAGGAGAGTATGAAATTAGGCACCGCAAACAACGATGACCTTCTTGACTTGTTACTGGAATCCAATCTGCAACACCTCCGAGAACACGGGAACACCGGGTTGACGACGGACGAGGTGGTGGATGAATGCAAGCTGTTCTACTTCGCCGGACAAGAGACTACGTCCCTTTTGCTAACGTGGATGATGGTTGTGTTGAGCATGCATCAAGATTGGCAAGAACGGGCTCGCGAAGAGGTTCTGCAAGCCTTTGGGAAAGAGAAACCCACTTTCGATGGCTTGAGCCACCTGAAGACCGTAAGCACCATAAATTTCGATTCTCGATGAGTCTGCAGGGACTTCCTTCATATTCTCAAGTAACCTTGATGTGGCATATGCAGGTGACGATGATTCTGTACGAGGTTCTGCGACTCTACTCGCCGGCAGCCGGCATACAGCGGCAGGTCCTCAAGAGCACAAAAATTGGGGGCGTAGTGTACCCTCCAGGCGTTGTGCTCTTCCTGTCCATCCTTCAGGTTCACCATGATCCAGACTTGTGGGGCAAAGACGTCGACGAGTTCACGCCGGAGAGATTCGCGGAGGGCATGTACATGGCGTCAGAGAAGAATGCCTTCTTCCCCTTCGGTAGCGGCCACCGGATCTGCATAGGCCAGAACTTCGCGTTGCTGGAAGCCAAGCTGGCACTATGTTTGATCCTTCAACGCTTCTCCTTTGACCTCTCGCCGTCCTACGCTCATGCTCCCGACTTTGTTCTCACTCTCAAGCCTCAGCATGGGGCTCCTATCAGACTGCGTAGGATTTGAAACCATCGATCCTTCCATCGACCATATATATTAATATATATATATACACTTCTGTTGTAAAATCTATAGAAATCTTATAATCGCATAGTTAGTGTTTAATTTTATTCCGTATGTATGGTAACGCTGAGGACCATTATCGAAGCCTTTTGATGTAGTTCGTTAATGTTACTGAGATATGGGATTGTAGCCTGAGTTGGTGTCTTCCGTTGTTATAATCAATGATCTTAGCCAGGCAACAGAAGTCGCATTAAGGGTTTGGACCAGTGACTCGTAGCTAGGCAACAGAACAGAGACATCGCTTTAAGTTAAGGGGACCAAAATCCCTTGCTGATTGCAACGGGATAAAATTCCAACCGTTATCAGACTGTGCATTTGGGACTTCATTCCGTCCTTATTTGCCAAAAGGACTTTCATTTCATTTCATTTTTTCCTCGAAGAATAGAGAACCAATTAGCCAACTTAAACGGGGAAAACACAGCCTTTGTCTTATCGAATTCATGATCAAACCTCTGTCTCTTTTGTCCCATTAGCCACCTCAAGCTGTTCGGGAGAATCACAGCTCAATTTGTTTCGACTGTGAATTTTAAAAATTCTAACACGACAAAAAATATTAATAAAAATTATTAAAAATACTTAAAATAATAAAAAAAAATAAAAATTATAATTTATTGAAAATAATAATAAAAAAACACCCACGAATTCTCATGTGTCATCCCGAGTTGAAAAAAATTCATCCTCGAATTTAAATTAATATCAAGTGGTAATTAAAAGGAACATCATCTGAAATCAACCCGATAAATTTACTGGAATTTATGAATCCCTGTCGATCCTTGCTTTCTAAATTTCTATTAATCAATATCAATATTGTCATCTCGCCTAAATGCATCCAGTAAAGTTATATAATATGGCAAAGATAATTAATTTCCAGGTGTACATGAAAACAATAAATTATGAATAATTATTAATTATTAATATAATAATTAAAATATAAAGGAAGACGTATTAAGCAAAGTTGTATAAGCTTGTATGAAGGGAGGAACTCCATCTCTTTTCATATTTTCATAGCTCTCATATGCTTTTTCAGACTATCCACCAATTGAAAATCTACGATCAAGGAAGTATAGGAGTGTTTGGTGGGCTGTCATGTCACTCACTGTACCCTTTTTCCATAGCCATTTATAAGGCAAGTATACGATTTGACATTAGGTTTTAAAACTAAGAGCATCTTGCAATGGATCGGAGACTTTTCGCACCAATAACAGGAAGAAAGAGATTCAGTGACCGGAGAAAAGTAAATCAGCTTAAAAAAACCTTATAAAAAGCTCCGTTGAAAATGTTCTAAACTTTGCATCTAGGATATCTTCAGAGCTTTATGAACTTCATCTTTAAAATATAAAAAAAACGAATTCAAGTTTTCAATCTCGCTCTAACTACAAATTTCAAATCTCACCTTTACAACGGTTCAAATTTTTTTATTGAGGCTTTTAATTTTACAAACTTATCACAAAATTTACATTGAAGATATCCTAAATGAGAGTTTTTTATGCTTTCAATATGTCATATAAATATTATAAAATTTTATTAAAACATCTCTAATAGTTAAAATTTTAAGTGAACTTTTTAATGATCAAATTTATAACATATAACTACATAGATTCATACATAATATATCAATTTCAAATAACAAATCTCAAACCTAATCTCTCTACATCGGTTTAAACTTTTTGTATTCTAACTTTTTTTTTTATCGTATAAAGTTCTTAGATACCCTTAGAGAGTCAACTATTTTAGGTTGCATGCTTCTGCTGTGGGCATCCATTAAAATGTTATAGGTTATCGTTGTTGGCTTTTGTCCTTTTTCTTTCATCATCCTTCTGCCTCTTCAACCTGGTCAGATTTTACTATAAGCATCCATGTGTTGTAAATTATGATATTAGATGCAAGAGACATCCAAAGCAATCTTCGACTGGAGAAATGGTATGGGCTCCATGCGGCAGACAGGGTTATGGCCATGGATCGAGCGCCTGCTGCTTGACTCTTTGTACAAGCCAATGGGGAAAAGAGAGAATTTGAAACTGAAACCACGGACAAGTCGAAAGGATACTCGCGCAAATGAATAAAACAAGAAAAGATAGGAACCTTCGCCGGCCACCGAGGACAATTGCCTTTAGCTATCGTGAAGGAGGCGGCGAAGAGGGTGCCGCTGCGCAGCGCTGGCTTTGGGTTTAGGTTTTGTGGGAAGATGCGTTATTTTGTATAGCAGAGATGCATGGCTCGGCTGTTGGGCTGAGCTAAAGCCCAAGCTAGCCCATGTGAAGATCCGTCTCCGGATGGCTAAGCAGACGTACGCTACGACTCTGTCCGGATTGATTCTTACAAGGATACAAAAAATTATCAAAAATATTTTTTAAATTAAAAATCTTCTCCTAGACATCAACGACAAACTTTTATATAAACAAAAAAACTATAAGACGTATAAGGGAAAAAATCAAACGTACAAAAAAAAATGTTTTAAAAAATAAATAGAAAAGGAAAAAAATCTTAACTTGCTAAAAATCATTAAAAAAAATCTCAGTACATCATTTTATGTATTTATTCTTAAATTTTTCCGTATGATTTTTTTTACATATCATTTTTAAAAAAATAATTTACTAAAAATAATTAAAGAGATTTAACGAATTCTATTTCTCTTTCGAAAAGAAGAAGGAAAATAAATTAGAAGAAGGAAAAAAACTAGAAGGTGAAAGTTTATAAAAGAAGAAGGAAAAAAAATTAGAAGAAGGAAAAAAACTAGAAGGTGAAAGTTTATAAAAGAAGAAGGAAAAAAAATTAGAAGATGGAAGTTTATTCACATCGGTATTTGATTTTATCCTATTTAGCTATTCAAATTCTACCCAAATTTCGTATTATTACGAACCATTATATTTTTAAAAAAAAATTGAATTATTTTATGAAGTTATGGATATCTATCACATTTTAAAAATAATAAAAAAATTAAAGATAAAATTAATAAATTAAACATCATATAAGAAAATAAAATATATATATATATTTTTAAAAGTTTATCATTTACTTTGTTTAGCAAAGGGGGTATGATTTTTATGGATTTTAAAAATCTAGGTGCATCCAAATTAAATTTTTATAAAGTTTTTAAAATTTATGTGGTATTTAAATTTGACTTTTTAAAACTTTATGAAAATCTTTTGATATCCAAAGTTTCAATAGATTTTCATGAATTCTTTTAAAAATCCTTGGATATAAATTTTAACTAATAAGAGATCTCCAAAACAATTGGTACAATTTTAAAAATAAAATAAAAAAAGTCTTCTCCTCATCCTTGAGATTTCTATATACTTCAAATCATTTTAATTTTTTTTATAAATAAGTCCTTTGTCTTCCCACTTCTCGATTTTGATTATTTCTTTGATCTTAAAGGTTCTGTCCTTGTTCAACCTCTCGTGACCTGCATCAACCTCTCAGCATGCATTTCATACGAAGCTGAGAGTCCTCTAAAATACTGTTTTCCGACGTTATAACGGTAAAAAATGGATCGGAACGGTTGAAACGGAACAACAGTCGTTTGCATCCTTTTCTCCGACGGTGGCTCATGGTGGCGAGCTGCAAGTGGAGATTTTTTCTCTGGTTGCTCATGAGGAAACAATGAGTGTCATCCAATGAAACCTGCGGTGCGTTGGAAACGAAAAAAACAAATAGAAAAATTGTTTGAGGCGGCTGGTGATGCTTCCGTCAACTACTTGTGAGCAGGTCGAAGTCGAAATCAAAGTCGATTTGGACGGCGACACTGTGCGTGGTGGGAAGATAAACTTGAGACAATATGGTTTAATATAAATATATATTAATAAATCAAATTAATTCACAACATAATTAATAGATAATTTAATAATTCTAATGAAATTCGACCTAAAAATATGCTATAAAATTTATTAAAATTTAAAAATTTCTAAATAAATTTATATATATTTATATTTATTTATTTTAATAATATTATTACTAATCAAATTAATAATAATAATATTAATTTTATTATTAATTAAATTTATTAATTTAACATTTTATTAAAAGTTTAACCAAATTATGACCAACATTTCAAGTTAATTCAGATAAAAATTATAAATAAAAATATTTAAAATTATTATAATATGGTTGGATTTAAAATTATATTATTAAAGTTTTTTTTAAGTGATACATTATCTTCTCTTTATTTTTAGTCAAAACAAGATAAAAATATAAGAAGTTAAAAAAAAAAAATTTATCGACAAGTTCATTATTTATTATTTTATTAAAAAAATAAATTTATTTAGGTATTTTAGATTTTGTTTGAAAATAAATATCATGATTGATTGTGATTTTTTAATATTGAATATATCCCTTAAATCTATAAATTTTTATAAAATTTATAAATATCTGTAAAAATTTTGTAAAAAAATCTATAGAACTTTATAAAATTCTTTTGATAAGGATATGAAATTCTATAAAAATCAATAAAAGAAAATCTATAAACTCTATCAAAGATAAAAGTCTATCTTAATAAAAAAAACATCAATGAAAATCATTTGAATACATCCCTGAAAATTTGCTTTCTAAATTTAGGATTCTCAAACGGATCGTATGGAAAATCTGCCTCCGGCATCAATTTCCAGGTGGGTCCCAAGCGCCGGAGATGATGAGTCAGATTGATGCAACAATTTTACTTAAAAATATTGGACACTGAGACGGTGCTTTCCCAGTGAACGATTGGTCAAGCATTATTGCGACTTTTTGATGCGGTGAAATTGCCATTCTACTCAAATTTTTAATGAGATCCCTCGCTGAAATTGGATTGTTCAGTAGGTTCTACGAAATTATCCTACGAAACTTTTCTAGAAAATAAATACATAGATAAAATTATCTTATCAGAGGCAATTGGACTCTCACGAACATTAAATAAAAAAACCTGAAAGAGAGAGTAGGTAAAAGAAAGGAAAAAAAAAAAATTGTTTCTGGAAGATCCCCAAACGATGTACTGCGTATCGCTTTGACCGTAGTCAAAGGAAGATCTAACGCAAATCCGCTGAGCCAAATCGTGTCGAACCTTGTCGCCTTATTTAAGAAATGAGGATTCGATTTTTTTATTTACATAGTTATGGAGCTCACTGTGTGGGACGCCCGAGGTGTGCACGACCTTTGGTAGAAATATAGGATGGGCAGTTCGTCACGTCTTCGTTATATGCAACTCCAAAATTTCTCACGTCATCCCTGCGATCACCATTTGACTCCCATCTGAGCCAGAGCTCCTATATAATCTCTATCAATCCGAACCATCACCACCAATTTCGAATAACGAAAAGGAAAGCTGGATATCTAATTGCCAAAAAAAAACTTCATTGCTTTTGGAGTTGCAGACATGGAGCTGTGGTTCGCCGTGTGCAGCGGCCTGGCAGCGCTGCTGGTGGCGGTCTGGGCAGTCAGGATACTGAACTGGGCGTTCTGGAAGCCGCGCCGACTTGATCGCGCGCTCCGGTCGCAGGGGCTCAAGGGCTCCTCTTACCGCCCCATCAGCGGCGACCTCAAGGAGATGGTGCGGCTTACCGAGGAGGCCCGCGCCAAGCCCATGCCCTTCTCCCACGCCGTCTTGCCTCGCGTTTCTCCCTTCTTCGAACGCGCCGCTGAAGCACACGGTCAGCAGCCTATTTCCCCAAGCAAATGTAACGCCTGTTGATTAAAAATTTTCTTTTAGGAAAGGAGAACAAGGTAACTTTCCATTGGATGGGACCTATTCCGAGAGCGGTCATCGCGGATCCTGATCAAATCAGAGAAGTTCTGACCAACAAGACCGGCGAGATCGGGAAGCCAAAGATCAATTATCTGTTGAAGTATTTTATTAGAGGCGTGCTGAGTCAGGAAGGTGAGAAATGGGCCAAGCATAGGAAGATTTTGAACCCCGCTTTCCATATAGAGAAACTCAAGGTGATTGATCCATCTCTGCTGAGTTAATTAATGCATCGCCTATATGTTTGTAGAAATTATGACTCAGTAATAACTCTTTTTTGCTATATGCAGCGCATGCTGCCTGCTTTCTCTGCTTGTTGTGATGAGCTGGTCAGCCGATGGGATGAGATGGCGGCGAAAGGTGAAGAGATAGATGTTTCCGTCGAATTCCAGAGCTTCACCGGCGATGTCATTTCCCGGAGTGCTTTCGGTATCAATTTTGAAGAAGGGAGGAAAATTTTCCAGCTTCAGAGTGAGCAAACTGTGTTCATCGACGGCAGTCTTCCTTTTGCACATATACCGGGCTTCAGGTGAGTACTGTTCCGCAGTAAACATCTACAAAAAGTTCCATTCGCTGTGACCTTTATTGGAAACAGAGTATAATTGATAACTTGCATCGTTCAGGTTTTTGCCCACCCGAATTAACACTAGAATGAAAGCAATCGACAAAGAGGTGAGAGGGATTCTATTGAGCATAATCAAGAAGAGGGAGGAGAGTATTAAATTGGGCACCGCAAAGAACGATGACCTTCTCGGCTTATTGCTGGAATCCAATCTGCAACACCTCCGAGAACATGGGAACGCCGGGTTGACGACGGACGAGGTGGTGGAAGAATGCAAGCTGTTCTACTTCGCCGGACAAGAGACGACGTCCCTTTTGCTAACATGGACGATGGTTGTGCTGAGCATGCATCAAGATTGGCAAGAACGGGCTCGCGAAGAGGTTCTGCAAGCCTTTGGGAAAGAGAAACCCACTTTCGATGGCTTGAGCCACTTGAAGACCGTAAGCGCCATAAATTTCGATTCTCCATGAGTCTGCAGGGATTTCCTCCATGTTATAAAGTAAGATTGACGTGGCATATGCATGCAGGTGACGATGATTCTGTACGAGGTTCTGCGACTCTACCCGCCTATAATGGGCCAGCGGCGGCAGGTCTTCAAGAGCACAAAAATTGGGAACGTAGTGTACCCTCCAGGCGTCCTGCTCTACTTGTCCACCCTTCAGGTTCACCATGATCCAGACTTGTGGGGCAAAGACGTCGACGAGTTCAAGCCGGAGAGATTTGCTGAGGGCATGTACAAGGCGTCAGAGAAGAATGCCTTCTTCCCCTTCGGTAGCGGCCACCGGGTCTGCATAGGCCAGAACTTCGCGTTGCTGGAAGCCAAGTTGGCACTATGTTTGATCCTTCAACACTTCTCCTTTGACCTCTCGCCGTCCTACACTCATGCTCCCAATGCAGTTCTCACTCTCAAGCCTCAACATGGTGCTCCCATCAGACTGCGTAGGCTTTGAAGCGATCGATCCTTCCATCGACCAATTTTAAAATATATATGTCAAAAATTCTAAAACAAATATCTACTTCTGTGGTAAAAACTGTATTAATCTGTAGTTGGAGTCGGAGAGGAAGATGAAGTCGTCTATAGTCGTCACTTATGTTGTAAAAAATTTCCAATTTCTTCAAAGTTGGTATCAGAACCGGCAGTATCTGATTGAGAAAGTCAAGCAATCAGGTTTAATGGAAAATTATTGTGGTCGTGATCACAACAATAGACAGGTTCCGACTAAGAAAGTCTTTTACCGTGATCGTAGCATTTATGAGTTAACAATTGAGGATTTACAAAGATAAGTTGTAGATTTAACCTAGCATCTAGCTGCGTGAGATTGAAGAGTGTGTTTACCGATCCATTGAGATTGAAGAGTGTGTTCACAGATCATGGATCTAAGTCACCAACAGATTACATACCAGGAACATTATACTTAGGATGAGCCTTATGAAAATCTCAATTTTTGGATGGACCTGTCTAAACTTTCTAATACGTTACAAACAGAGGGCTTCGTTGATTGGACCAATGAAGTGAAACGGATCTTTGACTATAAGTAAGTTCCGGATCAAATAAAGGTAAAATTAATTGCTATCAAGGAGAGAGCATTGTCGTGGTTGGAATAGATGTGGCGCTCACAAGACAGATAGAACAAATTCCAAATAACTGACTATGAGAAGATGAAGAAGAAGATAAAAGAATACTTCCTTCCTTTCGACTACACTAAAACTTTATTCAAACAATTTCATTCATTAAGACAGGGTGCGAGATCGATTGACGAATATACGGATGTATTCTTCTAATTGGCTGCCCCAAATGACCTATCTCAGATGGAGGAGCATATGGTGACATAATACTTAGGGGGGGGGGGGGGGGTTATGTCTGGTCTTGCAAGATGTCCTCAACATTCATTCATTGTTGATGGTTTCAGAGTTCTACTAGCATGCATTGACTATTCAAAGCCGCAGAATCAGGAACCAATGGGTAGAGGCCTACCAAAACAGTTGGTCAGTCCGCCCTTGAGATTCTTGTCCTTCACAGTAACAACCACGATTGTTAATTTTAAGGCCCCTATCAAGTGTTATCCTTATGGTGAATAGGGACATAGGGTGAACCAATACAAGAAACTTGTTCCGGCTGAACCGAAAGGCAAAAATTTTCTGATCGAGGAAGACGTGAAAGAAGAGACAACAACAATTGGCAAACCAGTATATAAAGCTAATGACATGCTTTACGATGATGGTCATGAGACTGCTGTGCACAAGAGTCTATTAACTCTCAAAGGCGATTTAGGGGATGAGTGGTCGAGAACTAGTATTTTTTACACCACCTGCATCATTGAAGATAAAGTTTATAAGATAATCATCAATCGCAATAATTGTAAGAACGTAGTATCTGAGGAGGCTGTTTGAAAATTACAACTAAATACGGACCGTCATTCTAAGTCATATAAGTTGTCGTGGCTAAATAAGCACAGTGAGGTAACAGTAGACAGACGATATCTCGTATCTTTTCTATTGGTAGTAAATATTTTGATAGTACTTGTTGTGATATAGTGGTCATGGATACATGTTATATACTGTTGAGACACCTTGGCAGTATGATCACAATGTTATATACAATGGACAAAAGAATATTTACACCCTTCACATCAAGGGAAAGAAGATTGTGCCTGTGTTACGGCGAGAAGAAATTACTCAAATTCCAGTAGCCAAAACTACTAATATGATTTATATATCTTGGTGCTAATATGAGATGGAGCGGGGAGGCGTAGTCTATGCTTTGTTGCTATGCCAGAGTGATGTCCTAGCCACGAACACTAAATACTAACCGAAGTACAACAACTGCTAGCTGACTTTGATGAGTTGATGCTAGAGGATCTTCCTTCTAAGCTATCACCTATACAAGGTATCCAACATCATATTGACTTTTTCCGGGGTTGAGTTTGCCTAATCGACCAGCATATCACCTCAATCCTAAGGAGGCTGAAGAATTGTAGCAACATATGATGGAATTACTGGAGAAGGGCAATATTAGTGAGAGCATAAGCCCAAGTGCAGTTCCATCCCTACTAGTGCCAAAGAAAGATGGTTCGTGACATATTTGTGTTAACAGTCGAGCCATCAACAAGATCATGATGAAGTACAAATTTCTAATTCCCCACTTGAACGACATATTGGATCAACTATTTGGTTCTAAGGCATTCTCAAAAATTGACCTTTAAAGCGAATACTACCAAATTAAAATAAAACCTAGAGATGAATGGAAAATTGTATTCAAGATGCAACATGAGTTATATAAGTGGATGGTCATACCTTTTGGATTGTCCAATGTGCCCAACACCTTCATAAGAATTATGCATCAGATCCTGCAACCTTTTATAGGAAAGTTTGAGAGGGTTTACTTTGATAACATTCTTGTTTATAGTCTGACATGGGCATCCCACTTCGATCACCTCCATGTTATTTTTGAAAAGTTGAAGACAGAGTGTTTATTTATCAATATAAACAAGTGCTCTTTCTTTATTACATCAATAATTTTCCTTGACTTTATTATGTCTATTGATGGTGTGTACACAAATCAAGCAAAGATAGACACTGTCTTGGAGTGACCTTAGCCAAGGACTTTACATGATGTCAGAAGTTTTCATAGCTTTGCTTCTTTCTACCGCCGATTCATCAGAAATTTTAACACTCTAATTGCTTCTATCAACAAGTGTCTCAAGGGATGGGATTTCAAGTGGTCTAAAGAAGCAGATGCTAGTTTTCAACTGGTCAAGTAGAAGATGACCGAGGCACCGGTTCTGGCACTTCCTGATTTTGATAAAGTGTTTGAGGTTAATTGTGATGCATCCAGCATTGCCATAAGAGATGTTCTGAGTCAGTTTGGGCATCCAATTGCTTTCTTTAGTGAGAAATTGTCTAAATTTGAGAAAAATTATTCTACCTATGAATTAAAATTTTATGTCATTCTTTAGTCCTTGAAACATTGATGTTACTACCTAGTACAGAAGGAGTTCATGCTGTTTACTAATCACAAAGACTTAAAGTATATCAATGGTCCACACAAGATGAGTAAGAAGCATGCCAAGTGGGTGGCTTATTTGTAGGAGTTCACTTTTACATTAAGACACCAATCTGGGAGTCTAAACTGTGTCACAGGTGCTCTGAGCAGTCACTCTTTATTACTTACTGCCATGAGTACCAAAGTTACAAGCTTTGAGGTTTCATAGATATGTACACAACGACCTCAGTCGGAAGGATATTCTAGGAGGTATATGATGGTCACCGACATGATTTTATTTTTTCATGATGGATATTTGTTTCGTGAGTTGCAGTTATGTATTATAAAATAAAAAGTCTTCTCATTCTTGAGATTTTTATAGACTTCAAATCGCTTTAATTTTTTATAAATAAGTCATTTCTCTTATCACTGATCGATTTTGATTATTTCTTTGATCTTAAAGACTATCCTTATTCAACCTCTCAACATGCATTTCATGCGAAGCTGAGAGTCCTTTGAAATACTGTTTCCGACGTTATAACGGTGAAAGAATGAATCAGAATGCTTGGAATAGAACAGCAGCTGCTTGCAACCTTTTCTCCCGCGATGACTTATGGTGGTGGGCTGCAGGTGGAGTTTTTTTCTCCGGTTGATCGAGAGGAAACAATGAGTGTCATCCGGTGAAGCCTACGGTGTGTCGGAAATGAGAAAAACAAATAGAAAAATTGTTTGAGGCAACTGGTGATGCTTCCATCGACTACTTACGAGTAGGTCGAAGTCGAAATCGATTTGGACGGTGACGTTGTGCGTAGAGAGAAGAGGAACTCAAGACATTAGCTTTTAATATAAAATATATACTAATAAATCAAATTAATTCTTAATTTAATCAATAGATAATTTAATAAAGTCTAATAAAATTTGACCAAAAAATATTCTATAAAATTTATTAAATTTTAAAATTTTCTAAATAAATTTATATATTTATATTTTTTTGTTTTAATAATATTATTACTAATCAAATTAATAATATTATTATTAATTTTATTACTAATCAAATTTATCAATTTAATATTTTATTAAAAGTTTAACCAAATTAAAGGGTTGACCAACATTAGGTTAATTTGGATCAAAATTATAAATAAAAATATTTAAAATTATTATAATATGGTTGGATTTAAAATTATATTATTAAAGTTTTTTTTAAGTGAGATATTATCTTCTCTTTTCTTTTAGCCAAAACAAAATAAAAGTATAAGAAGTTGAAAAAAAAAATTATGTATAAATTTGCTATTTATTATTTTATTAAAAAATAAATTTAATTAGGTATTTTAGATTTTATTTGAAAATAGATATCGACCCGCCTATGATATTTTAATAATGAATACAGTCCTTTAAATTCATAAGTTTTTATAAAATTTATAAATATCTATAAAAGTCTTATAAAAAAATTTATAGAACTCTATAAAATCATTTTCATAACTATATGAGATTTTATAAATATCAATAAAAAATCTATAAATTCAAAAAATAAAATAAAAGTCTATCAAAAAAATAATAAAAAAAATTTGAATACATTCCTGAAAATTTGCTTTCTAAATTTAGGATTCTCAAACGGATCATATGGAAAATCTCAGTGATCTTCTGTCCCTAAATTTTTCTATCTCCGTATTTCCTGCCGACTGGACGGACCAGATTACATCTCAAGGCATCATGACATCCTTAAGGTGTGTGCAGTATTCTTATGAGATGCAAGATATCTATGAGATATAATTTGATCCGTCTGATCGATAAAGGGACACAGGGATAAAAAAATTTAAGGACACAAGATCCGAACCTGACGCATCATTTCCAGGTGGGTCCCAAGCACCGGAAATGATGAGTCAGATTGATGCAGCAATTTTACTTAAAAATATTGGACACTGAGACGGTGCTTTCCCAGTGAACGATTGGGTCAAGCATTATTGGGACTTTTTGATGCGGTGAAATTGCCATTCTACTCAAATTTTTAATGAGATCCCTCGCTGAAATTGGATTGTTCAGTAGGTTCTACGAAATTATCCTACAAAATTTTTCTAGAAAATAAATACATAGATAAAATTATCTTATCAGAGGCAATTGGACTCTAACGAACATTAAATAAAAAAACCTGAAAGAATGAGTAGGTAAAAGAAAAGAAAAAAAAATTATTTCTGGAAGATCCCCAAATGATGTACTGCGTGTCGCTTTGACCGTAGTCAAAGGAAGATCTAACGCAAATCCGCTAAGCCAAATCGTTATGGAGCTAACTGTGTGGGACGGCCGAGGTGTGCACGGCCTTTGGTAGAAATATAGGATGGGCAGTTCGTCACGTCTTCATTATATGCAACTCCAAAATTTCTCACGTCATCCCTGCGATCACCATTTTGACTCCCATCTGCGCCAGAGCTCCTATATAATCTCTATCAATCCGAACCATCACCACCAATTTCGAATAACGAAAAGGAAAGCTGGATATCTAATTACCAAAAAAAACTTCAGTCCGATCAACTCAACTTCACCCCTCATCTTGCTTTTGGAGTTGCAGACATGGAGCTGTGGTTCGCCGTGTGCAGCGGCCTGGCAGCGCTGCTGGTGGCGGTCTGGGCAGTCAGGATACTGAACTGGGCGTTCTGGAAGCCGCGCCGACTTGATCGCGCGCTCCGGTCGCAGGGGCTCAAGGGCTCCTCTTACCGCCCCATCAGCGGCGACCTCAAGGAGATGGTGCGGCTTACCGAGGAGGCCCGCGCCAAGCCCATGCCCTTCTCCCACGCCGTCTTCCCTCGCGTTTCTCCCTTCTTCGAACGCGCCGCTGAAGCACACGGTCAGCAGCCTATTTCCCCAAGCAAATGTAACGCCTGTTGATTAAAAATTTTCTTTTAGGAAAGGAGAACAAGGTAACTTTCCATTGGATGGGACCTAATCCGAGAGCGGTCATCGCGGATCCTGATCAAATCAGAGAAGTTCTGACCAACAAGACCGGCGAGATCGGGAAGCCAAAGATCAATTATCTGTTGAAGTACTTTATTAGAGGCGTGCTGAGTCAGGAAGGTGAGAAATGGGCCAAGCATAGGAAGATTTTGAACCCCGCTTTCCATATAGAGAAGCTCAAGGTGATTGATCCATCTCTGCTGAGTTAATTAATGCATCGCCATATGTTTGTAGAAATTATGACTCAGTAATAACTCTTTTTTGCTATATGCAGCGCATGCTGCCTGCTTTCTCTGCTTGTTGTGATGAGCTGGTCAACCGATGGGATGAGATGGCGCCGAAAGGTGAAGAGATAGATGTTTTCGTCGAATTCCAGAGCTTCACCGGCGATGTCATTTCCCGGAGTGCTTTCGGTATCAATTTTGAAGAAGGAAGGAAAATTTTCCAGCTTCAGAATGAGCAAGCTGTGTTCATCGACGGCAGTCTTCCTTTTGCACATATACCGGGCTTCAGGTGCGTACTGTTCCGCAGTAAACATCTACAAAAAGTTCGATTCGCTGTGACCCTTATTGGAAACAGAGTATAATTGATAACTTGCATCGTTCAGGTTTTTGCCCACCCGAATTAACACTCGAATGAAAGCAATCGACAAAGAGGTGAGAGGGATTCTATTGAGCATAATCAAGAAGAGGGAGGAGAGTATTAAATTGGGCACCGCAAAGAACGATGACCTTCTCGGCTTATTGCTGGAATCCAATCTGCAACACCTCCGAGAACATGGGAACGCCGGGTTGACGACGGACGAGGTGGTGGAAGAATGCAAGCTGTTCTACTTCGCCGGACAAGAGACGACGTCCCTTTTGCTAACGTGGACGATGGTTGTGCTGAGCATGCATCAAGATTGGCAAGAACGGGCTCGCGAAGAGGTTCTGCAAGCCTTTGGGAAAGAGAAACCCACTTTCGATGGCTTGAGCCACTTGAAGACCGTAAGCACCATAAATTTCGATTCTCCACGTGTCTGCAGGGATTTCCTCCATGTTATAAAGTAAGATTGATGTGACATATGCAGGTGACGATGATTCTGTACGAGGTTCTGCGACTCTACCCGCCTGTAATGGGCCAGCGGCGGCAGGTCTTCAAGAGCACAAAAATTGGGAACGTAGTGTACCCTCCAGGCGTCCTGCTCTACCTGTCCGCCCTTCAGGTTCACCATGATCCAGACTTGTGGGGCAAAGACGTCGACGAGTTCAAGCCGGAGAGATTTGCTGAGGGCATGTACAAGGCGTCAGAGAAGAATGCCTTCTTCCCCTTCGGTGGCGGCCACCGGGTCTGCATAGGCCAGAACTTCGCGTTGCTGGAAGCCAAGTTGGCACTATGCTTGATCCTTCAACACTTCTCCTTTGACCTCTCGCCGTCCTACACTCACGCTCCCAATGCTGTTCTCACTCTCAAGCCTCAACATGGTGCTCCCATCAGACTGCGTAGGCTTTGAAGCGATCGATCCTTCCATCGACCAATTTTAAAATATATATGTCAAAAATTCTAAAACAAATATCTACTTCTGTGGTAAAAACTGTATTAATCTGTAGTTGGAGTCGGAGAGAAAGATGAAGCCGTCTATAGTCGTCACTTTTGTTGTAAAAAATTTCCAATTTCTTAGAAGTTGGCATCAGAACCGATAGTATCCTATTGAGAAAGTTCAGCGATCAGATCTAATGAAAGATTGTTGTGGTCGTGATCACAACAATAGACAGGTTTCGGTTAAGAAAATCTTTCACCGTGATGGTAGCATTTATGAGTTGACAATTGAGGATTTATAAATGTAAGTGATACATTCAACCTAGTGTCTAGCTGCATGAGATTGAAGAGTGTGTTCACAGATCATGGATCTAATTCACCAACGGATTACATACCAGGAACACTACAGTTAGGATGAGCCTTATGGAAATCTCAGTTTTTGGATGGACCTGTCTAAATTTTCTAATACGTTACAAACAAGTTTTTGGATGAACCTGTCTAAATTTTCTAATACGTTACAAACAGAGGGCTTCGTTGATTGGACCAATGAAGTGAAACGGATCTTTGACTATAAGTAAGTTCCGGATCAGATAAAGGTAAAATTAATTGCTATCAAGCTCAAGGAGCGAGCATTATCGTGGTGGGAATAGATGTGACGCTCACGAGATAGATAGAACAAATTCCAAATAACTGACTATGAGAAGATGAAGAAGAATATAAAAGAATACTTCCTTCCTTTCGACTACACTAAAACTTTATTCCAACAATTTCATTCATTGAGACAGAGTGCGAGATCGATTGATGAATATACGGATGTATTCTTCTAATTGGCTGCCCCAAATGACCTATCTCAGATGGAGGAGCAAATGATGACATAATACTTAGGGGGGGGTTTGTCTGGTCTTGCAACATGTCCTCAACATTCATTCATTGTTGATGGTTTCAGAGTTCTACTAGCATGCACTGATTATTCAAAGCCACAGAATAAGGAACCAATGGGTAGAGGCCTACCAAAACAGTTTGTCAGTCCGCCCTCGAGATTCTCGTCCTTCACAGTAACAACCACGATTGTTAATTTTAAGGCCCCTATCAAGTGTTATCCTTATGGTGAATAGGGACATAGGGTGAACCAATACAAGAAACTTGTTCCCGCTGAACCGAAAGGCAAAAAATTTCTGATCGAGGATGACGTGAAAGAAGAGACAATAGCAATTAGTAAACCAGTATATAAAGCTAATGACATGCTTTACGATGATTGTCATGAGACTGCTGTGCACAAGAGTCTATTAACTCTCAAAGGCGATTTAGGGGATGAGTGGCCGAGAACTAGTATTTTTTACACTACCTGCATCATTGAAGATAAAGTTTACAAGATAATCATCAATCGCAACAATTGTAAGAACGTAGTATCTGAGGAGGCTGTTTGAAAATTACAACTAAATACGGACCGTCATTCTAAGTCATATAAGTTGTCGTGGCTAAATAAGCACAATGAGGTAACAGTAGACAGACGATATCTCATACCTTTTCTATTGGTAGTAAATATTTTGATAGTACTTGTTGTGATATAGTGGTCATGGATACATGTTATATACTGTTGAGACACCTTGGCAGTATGATCACAATGTTATATACAATGGACAAAAGAATATTTACACCCTTCACATCAAGGGAAAGAATATTGTGCTTGTGTTACGGCGAGAAGAAATTACTCAAATTCCAGTAGCCAAAACTACTAATATGATTTATATATCCTAGTGCTAATATGAGATGGAGCGGGGAGGCATAGTCTATGCTTTGTTGCTATGCCAGACTGATGTCCTAGCCACGAACACTAAATACTAACCGAAGTACAACAACTGCTAGCTGACTTTGATGAGTTGATGCTAGAGGATCTTCCTTCTAAGCTATCACCTATACAAGGTATCCAACATCATACTGACCTTTTCCGGGGTTGAGTTTGCCTAATCGACCAGCATATCACCTCAATCCTAAGGAGGCTGAAGAATTGTAGCAACATATGATGGAATTACTGGAGAAGGGCAATATTAGTGAGAGCATAAGCCCAAGTGCAATTCCATCCCTACTAGTGCCAAAGAAAGATGGTTCGTGACATATTTGTGTTAACAGTCGAGCCATCAACAAGATCATGATGAAGTACAAATTTCTAATTCCCCACTTGAACGACATATTGGATCAACTCTCTGGTTCTAAGGTATTCTCAAAAATTGACCTTAAAAGTGAATACTACCAAATTAAAATAAAACCAAGAGATGAATGGAAAATTGTATTCAAGATGCAACATGAGTTATATAAGTGGATGATCATACCTTTTGGATTGTCCAATGTGCCCAACACCTTCATAAGAATTATGCATCAGATCCTGCAACCTTTTATAGGAAAGTTTGAGAGGGTTTAGTTTGATAACATTCTTGTTTATAGTTTGACATGGGCATCCCACTTCGATCACCTCCATGCTATTTTTGAAAAGTTGAAGACAGAGTATTTATTTATCAATATAAACAAGTGCTCATTCTTTATTACATCAATAATTTTCCTTGACTTTATTATGTCTATTTATGGTGTGTACACAAATCAAGCAAAGATAGACACTGTCTTAGAGTGACCTTAGCCAAGGACTTTACATGATGTCAGAAGTTTTCATAGCTTTGCTTCTTTCTACCACCAATTCATCAGAAATTTTAACACTCTAATTGCTTCTATCACCAAGTGTCTCAAGGGATGAGATTTCAAGTGGTCTAAAGAAGCAGATGCTAGTTTTCAACTGGTCAAGTAAAAGATGACCGAGACACCAGTTCTGGCACTTCCTGATTTTGATAAAGTGTTTGAGGTTAATTGTGATGCATCCAGCATTGCCATAAGGGATGTTCTGAGTTAGTTTGGGCATCCAATTGCTTTCTTTAGTGAGAAATTGTCTAAATTCGAGAAAAATTATTCTACCTATGAATTAAAATTCTATGTCATTCTTTAGTCCTTGAAACATTGATGTAACTACCTAGTACAGAAGGAGTTCATGCTGTTTACTAATCACAAAGACTTGAAGTATATCAATGGTCCACACAAGATGAGTAAGAAGAATGCCAAGTGGGTGGCTTATTTGTAGGAGTTCACTTTTACATCAAGACACCAATCTGGGAGTCTAAACTATGTCACAGGTGCTCTGAGCAATCGCTCTCTATTACTTACTGCCATGAGTACCAAAGTTACAAGCTTTGAGGTTTCATAGATATGTACACAACGACCTCAGTCGGAAGGATATTCTAGGAGGTATATAATGGTCACCGACATGATTTTATTTTTTCATGATGGATATTTGTCTTGTGAGTTGCAGTTATGTATTATAAAATAAAAAGTCTTCTCCTCATTCTTGAGATTTTTATAGACTTCAAATCACTTTAATTTTTTATAAATAAGTCATTTCTCTTATCACTCATCGATTTTGATTATTTATTTGATCTTAAAGACTATCCTTATTCAACCTCTCAACATGCATTTCATGCGAAGCTGAGAGTCCTTTGAAATACTGTTTCCGACGTTATAACGGTGAAAGAATGAATCAGAATGCTTGGAATAGAACAGCAGCTGCTTGCAACCTTTTCTTCGGCGATGACTTATGGTGGTGGGCTGCAGGTGGAGATTTTTTCTCCGGTTGATCGCGAGGAAACAATGAGTGTCATCCGGTAAAGCCTACGGTCTGTCGGAAATGAGAAAAACAAATATAAAAATTGTTTGAGGCGACTGGTGATGCTTCCATCGACTACTTACGAGTAGGTCGAAGTCGAAATTGATTTGGACGGCGACGTTGTGCGTAGAGAGAAGAGGAACTCGAGACATTAGCTTTTAATATAAAATATATACTAATAAATCAAATTAATTCTTAATTTAATCAATAGATAATTTAATAAAGTCTAATGAAATTTGACCAAAAAATATTCTATAAAATTTATTAAAATTTAAAAATTTCTAAATAAATTTATATATTTATATTTTTTTGTTTTAATAATATTATTACTAATCAAATTAATAATAATATTATTAATTTTATTACTAATCAAATTTATCAATTTAATATTTTATTAAAAGTTTAATCAAATTAAAGGGTTGACCAACATTAGGTTAATTTGGATCAAAATTATAAATAAAAATATTTAAAATTAGTATAATATGGTTGGATTTAAAATTATATTATTAAAGTTTTTTTTAAGTGAGATATTATCTTCTCTTTATTTTTATCCAAAACAAAATAAAAGTATAAGAAGTTGAAAAAAAAATTATGTACAAATTTACTATTTATTATTTTATTAAAAAATAAATTTAATTAGGTATTTTAGATTTTATTTGAAAATAAATATCGACCCGCCTATGATTTTTTAATATTGAATACACTCTTTTAAATTCATAAGTTTTTATAAAATTTATAAATATCTATAAAAGTCTTATAAAAAAAATTTATAGGACTCTATAAAATTCTTTTCATAACTATATGAGATTTTATAAATGTCAATAAAAAATCTATAAATTCAAAAAATAAAATAAAAGTCTATCAAAAAAATAATAAAAATAATTTGAATACATTCCTGAAAATTTGCTTTCTAAATTTAGGATTCTCAAACGGATCATATGGAAAATCTCAATTCAGGATCTCTGTCCCTAAATTTTTCTGTCCCGTATCTCCTGTCAATTGGGTGGACCAGATTACATTTCAAGGCATCATGACATCCTTAAGATGTGTATAATATTCTTGTGATATGTAAGATATTTTTGAGATATAATCTGATCCGTTTGATCGATAAAGTGACATATGGATAAAAAAATTTGAGGACAAAAAAATCCGAACATGATGCATCATTTCCAGGTGGGTCCCAAGCACAGGAAATGATGAGTTAGATTGATGCAACAATTTTACTTAAAAATATTGGACACTGAGACGGTGCTTTCCCAGTGAACGATTGGTCAAGCATTATGACTTTTTGATGCGGTGAAATTGCCATTCTACTCAAATTTTTAATGAGATCCCTCGCTGAAATTGGATTGTTCAGTAGGTTCTACGAAATTATCCTACAAAATTTTTCTAGAAAATAAAATTATCTTATCAGAGGC
The DNA here is from genome assembly GCF_018446385.1 of Zingiber officinale. Lineage (NCBI taxonomy): Eukaryota > Viridiplantae > Streptophyta > Magnoliopsida > Zingiberales > Zingiberaceae > Zingiber > Zingiber officinale. The sequence continues at coordinate 988,186 of NC_056004.1, forward strand.
AATTGGACTCTAACGAACATTAAATAAAAAACCTGAAAGAGAGAGTAGGTAAAATAAAAGAAAAAAAAAGAGATAGTTTCTGGAAGATCCCCAAATGATGTACTGCGTGTCGCTTTGACCGTAGTCAAAGGAAGATCTAACGCAAGTCCGCTAAGCCAAATCGTGTCGAACCTTGTCGCCTTATTTAAGAAATGAGGATTCGATATTTTGATTTACATACTTATGAAGATAACAGTCTGGGACGCCCGAGGTGTATCGAGTATAATCAATCTCATGTTTTGACCATTTGTATTATTGATTAATAGTTATTTATAATTTATCTTTTCTATATTAATTAGGAATAGATTGACGATAATATTAGGAGCAAATGAATCGTCTTTTACCACTGGAACGCCCGAGGTGTGCACGGCCCTTGGTAGAAATATAGGATGTGCAGTTCGTCACGTCTTCGTTATATGCAACTCCAAAATTTCTCACGTCATCCCTGCGATCACCATTTGACTCCTATCTGTGCCAGAGCTCCTATATAATCTCTATCAATCCGAACCATCACCACCAATTTCGAATAACGAAAAGGAAAGCTGGATATCTAATTACCAAAAAAAACTTCAGTCCGATCAACTCAACTTCACCCCTCATCTTGCTTTTGGAGTTGCAGACATGGAGCTATGGTTCGCCGTGTGCAGCGGCCTGGCAGCGCTGCTGGTGGCGGTCTGGGCAGTCAGGATACTGAACTGGGCCTTCTGGAAGCCGCGCCGACTTGATCGCGCGCTCCGGTCGCAGGGGCTCAAGGGCTCCTCTTACCGCCCCATCAGCGGCGACCTCAAGGAGATGGTGCGGCTTACCGAGGAGGCCCGCGCCAAGCCCATGCCCTTCTCCCACGCCATCTTCCCTCGCGTTTCTCCCTTCTTCGAACGCGCCGCTGAAGCACACGGTCAGCAGCCTATTTCCCCAAGCAAATGTAACGCCTGTTGATTAAAAATTTTCTTTTAGGAAAGGAGAACAAGGTAACTTTCCATTGGATGGGACCTAATCCGAGAGCGGTCATCGCGGAACCTGATCAAATCAGAGAAGTTCTGACCAACAAGACCGGCGAGATCGGGAAGCCAAAGATCAATTATCTGTTGAAGTACTTTATTAGAGGCGTGCTGAGTCAGGAAGGTGAGAAATGGGCCAAGCATAGGAAGATTTTGAACCCCGCTTTCCATATAGAGAAACTCAAGGTGATTGATCCATCTCTGCTGAGTTAATTAATGCATCGCCTATATGTTTGTAGAAATTATGACTCAGTAATAACTCTTTTTTGCTATATGCAGCGCATGCTGCCTGCTTTCTCTGCTTGTTGTGATGAGCTGGTCAGCCGATGGGATGAGATGGCGGCGAAAGGTGAAGAGATAGATGTTTCCGTCGAATTCCAGAGCTTCACCGGCGATGTCATTTCCCGGAGTGCTTTCGGTATCAATTTTGAAGAAGGAAGGAAAATTTTCCAGCTTCAGAGTGAGCAAACTGTGTTCATCGACGGTAGTCTTCCTTTTGCACATATACCGGGCTTCAGGTGCGTACTGTTCCTCAGTAAACATCTGCAAAAAGTTCGATTCGCTGTGACCCTTATTGGAAACAGAGTATAATTGATAACTTGCATCGTTCAGGTTTTTGCCCACCCGAATTAACACTAGAATGAAAGCAATCGACAAAGAGGTGAGAGGGATTCTATTGAGCATAATCAAGAAGAGGGAGGAGAGTATTAAATTGGGCACCACAAAGAACGATGACCTTCTCGGCTTATTGCTGGAATCCAATCTGCAACACCTCCGAGAACATGGGAACGCCGGGTTGACGACGGACGAGGTGGTGGAAGAATGCAATCTGTTCTACTTCGCAGGACAAGAGACTACGTCCCTTTTGCTAACGTGGACGATGGTTGTGCTGAGCATGCATCAAGATTGGCAAGAACGGGCTCGCGAAGAGGTTCTGCAAGCCTTTGGGAAAGAGAAACCCACTTTCGATGGCTTGAGCCACTTGAAGACCGTAAGCACCATAAATTTCGATTCTCCACGTGTCTGCAGGGATTTCCTCCATGTTATAAAGTAAGATTGATGTGACATATGCAGGTGACGATGATTCTGTACGAGGTTCTGCGACTCTACCCGCCTGTAATGGGCCAGCGGCGGCAGGTCTTCAAGAGCACAAAAATTGGGAACGTAGTGTACCCTCCAGGCGTCCTGCTCTACCTGTCCGCCCTTCAGGTTCACCATGATCCAGACTTGTGGGGCAAAGACGTCGACGAGTTCAAGCCGGAGAGATTTGCTGAGGGCATGTACAAGGCGTCAGAGAAGAATGCCTTCTTCCCCTTCGGTGGCGGCCACCGGGTCTGCATAGGCCAGAACTTCGCGTTGCTGGAAGCCAAGTTGGCACTATGCTTGATCCTTCAACACTTCTCCTTCGACCTCTCGCCGTCCTACACTCATGCTCCCAATGTAGTTCTCACTCTCAAGCCTCAACATGGTGCTCCCATCAGACTGCGTAGGCTTTGAAGCCTCGATCCTTCCATCGACCAATTTTAAAATATATATGTCAAAAATTCTAAATCAAATATCTACTTCTATGGTAAAATCTATATATATTAATCTATAGTTGGAGTCGGAGAGATAGATGAAGTCGTCTATAGCGGTCACTTTTGTTGTAAAAAATTTCCAATTTCTTCAAAGTTGGTATCAGGCAGTATCCGATTGAGAAAGTCGAGCAATCAGATTTAATGAAAGATTATTGTGGTCGTGAATCTCGTGATCACAACAATAGACAGTTTTGACTAAGAAAGTCTTCCATCGTGATCGTAGCATTTATGAGTTGACAATTGAAGATTTACAAAGGTAAGTTATAGATTTAACCTAGCGTCTAGCTGCGTGAGATTGAAGAGTGTGTTCACAGGTCCATTGAGATTGAAGAGTGTGTTCACATATCATGGATCTGAGTCACCAACGGATTACATACTAGGAACACTCTGGTTAGGATGAGCCCTATGGAAACCTTAGTTTTTGGATGGATCTATCTGAATTTTCTAATACGTTAGAAACAGATGGCTTCGTTAATTGGACCAATGAAGTGAAACGGATCTTTGACTATAAGTTCCGGATCGGATAAAGGTAAAATTGATTGCTATCAAGCTCAAGGGGCGAACAATGATGCGGTGGGAATAGATGTGGCGCTCACGAAACAGATGGCTTCGTTAATTGGACCAATGAAGTGAAACGGATCTTTGACTATAAGTTCCGGATCGGATAAAGGTAAAATTGATTGCTATCAAGCTCAAGGGGCGAACAATGATGCGGTGGGAATAGATGTGGCGCTCACGAGACAGATAAGATAAATCCCAAATAACTAACTATGAGAAGATAAAGAAGAAGATAAAGGAATACTTCCTTCCTTTCGACTACACCAAAACTTTATTCCAACAATTTCACTCATTGAGACAAGGCGCGAGATCGATTGATGAATATATAGATGTATGCTTCTAATTGGCTACCCCAAATGACCTATCTCAGATGGAGGAGCAGATGATGACATGATACTTAGAGAGGTTGTGTCTAGCCTTGCAAGATGTCCTCAACATTCGTTTATTGGATGGTTTCAGAGGCCTACTAGCATGCACCAGCTATTCAAAAGTCGTAAAATCAAGAACCAATGGGTAGAGGCCTACCAAAACAACTGGTCAATCCGCCCTCGAGATTCTCGTCCTTCACATCAGCAACCACGATTGTTAATTTTAAGGCCCCTATGAGGTGTTATCCTTATGGTGAATAGGGGCATAAGGTGAACCAATACAAGAAACTTGCTCCTGCTGAACCGAAAGGCAAAAAATTTCTGATCGAGGAAGACATGAAAGAAGAGACAACAACAAACAACAATTGGCAAACCAGTATATAAAGCTAACGACATGCTTTACGATGAGGGTCATGAGACTATTGTTATGCACAAGAGTCTGTTGACTCTCAAAGGCGATTCAAGGGATGAGTGACTAAGAATCAATATTTTTTACACCACTTGCACCATTGAGGATAAAGTTTACAAGATGATCATCAACAACAACAATTGTATGAACGTAGTATATGAGGAGACTGTTTGAAAATTACAACTAAAGATGGATCGTCATTCTAAGTCATATAAGTTGTCGTAGTTAAATAAACACAGTGAGATAGCAATAGACAGATGATGTCTCGTACCTTTTCTATTGGTAGTAAATATTTTAATAGTACTTAATCCTGTCCGAGAGTTGAGGCGATGGATGCTGGGGACGTGGCGCTCCCGTTGACCGTTGGTGGACTTCTCGTCAGTGAAACCTGCAACCACAGCAACGTCAGTGTAGAGCCGGGGAGAGGTTTTCGGCGATGGCCCTCCGATGCTCAAGTCAACCACCTGCGATGTAGAAGAAACGAGGAAGCAAAATGGCAGGGTAACTGTAGCTATAGTAGAGATTATGCATACCTCCGTCGAAACTTGGGGGTCTTTATATAGGACTCCCGGGGAGCGCGTGCACGCTTCTCGAGTCATGCACGCTCCTCGAGTCATGCCCTGAAGAGACGTCTCAGAAAAGTCTCTCTAACACCATACTTTAACGACCCGAGCATATATCTTATAAGATAGTGGAAGCTTCCGTCATATGATCTTTTGCCTGACCATGCCGCCAAGCATGCCGTCTATCGGCAGCACAGGTTCCCAGAAGGATATCCTCTGATCTTCCTTTTGTCTGTTACCGGCCGAGCGGAAGAGCCGCTCGGCCAGCTATCGGTCGTCGGGGTGATCTTGTCCTCGGGCCGGGCGGAATGGCCGCTCTGCCAACTTCCCACTGTTCGGGCTCCGCTGCTATGCAGAACGAAGAAGTTGTGTCTGAATGTAGTTTGCTCAGTCATCACTGTTTTGCCAATGTGAGTCCGAGTGGGTTGGCCGTTCACCACATACCTTGTCTGTTTGAGCGTCGGAAGCTCGGTACATGATCGAGTTGTGCTAACATATGCTTCATGTAGGCTCGGCGATTTTTCCTCCCGGCCGGGAAAGGGGGTTGCCCGACTGAATGATGATACCGGGGTGTTGACGAGCTTGACTTTGACCTCCACCATGTCATTGGTCATCCTGCTGACCAGACCCCTCCTCATCACCGGATCAGTACTTATTGTGATATGGCGGTCATGGATACATGTTATATACTATTGAGACACCTTGGCAGTATGATCATAATGTTATATACAATGGACAAAAGAATATTTACACCCTTCACATCAAGGGAAAGAAGATTGTGCTGGTGTTACGACGAGAAGAAATTGCTCAAATTCCAGTAGCCAAAACTACTAATATGATTTATATATCCTGGTGCTTATATGAGATGGAGTGGGGAGGCGTAGTCTATGCTTTGCTGCTATGCCAGAGTGATGCCCTAGCCACGAACACTAAATACTAACCGAAGTACAACAACTGCTAGCTGACTTTGATGAGTTGATGCTAGAGGATCTTTCTTCTAAGCTATCACCTATACAAGATATCCAACATCAGATTGACCTTTTCCGGGGTTGAGTTTGCCTAATCGACTAGCATATCACCTCAATCCTAAGGAGGCTGAAGAATTGCAGCAACATGTGATGGAATTACTGGAGAAGGACAATATTAGTGAGAGCATAAGCTCATGTGAAGTTCCATCCCTATTAGTGCCAAAGAAAGATGGTTTGTGACATATTTGTGTTGATAGTCGAGCCATCAACAAGATCATGATGAAGTACAAATTTCTAATTCCCCACTTGAACAACATATTAGATCAACTATCTGGTTCTAAGGTATTCTCAAAAATTGACCTTAAAAGCGAATACTACCAAATTAAAATAAGACCTAGAGATGAATGGAAAATTGTATTCAAGATACAACATGGGTTATATAAGTGGATGACCATACCTTTTGGATTGTCCAATGTACCCAACACCTTCATAAGAATTATGCATCAGATCCTGCAACCTTTCTTAGGAAAGTTTGAGAGGGTTTACTTTGATAACATTCTTGTTTATAGTCTGACATGGGCATCCCACTTCGATCACCTCCGTGCTATTTTTGAAAAGTTGAAGACAGAGTGTTTATTTATCAATATAAACAAGTGTTCTTTCTTTATTACATCAATAATTTTCCTTGACTTTATTATGTCTATTGATGGTGTATACACAGATCAAGCAAAGATAGACACTGTCTTGGAGTGACCTTAGCCAAGGACTTTACATGATGTCATAGCTTGGCTTCTTTCTACCTCTAATTCATTAGAAATTTTAACACTCTAATTGCTTCTATCACCAAGTGTCTCAAGGGATGGGATTTCAAGTGGTCTAAAGAAGAAGATGCTAGTTTTCAACTGTCAAGTAGAAGATGATCGAGGCACCAGTTCTGACACTTCCTGATTTTGACAAAGTGTTTGAGGTTAATTGAGATGCATCCAACATTGGCATAGGGGATGTTCTAAGTCAGTTTGGGCATCCAATTACTTTCTTTAGTGAGAAATTGTCTAAATTTAAGATAAATTATTCTACCTATGAATTAAAATTCTATGTCATTCTTTAGTCCTTGAAACATTGACGTTACTACCTAGTACAGAAGGAGTTCATGTTGTTTACTAATCACAAAGACTTGAAGTATATCAATGGTCCACACAAGATGAGTAGGAAGCATGCAAAGTGGGTGGCTTATTTGTAGGAGTTCACTTTTACATTAAGACATCAATTTGGGAGTCTAAACTGTGTCACAGGTGCTCTGAGCGGTCGCTCTTCATTACTTACTGCCATGAGTACCAAAGTTATAAGCTTTGAGGTTTCATAGATATGTACACAATGACCTCAGTCTAAAGGATATTCTAGGAGGTATATGATGGTCACTGACATGATTTTATTTTTTCATTATGGATATTTGTTTTGTGAGTTGCAGTTGTGTATTATAAATTGCTCTATAAGGCAGCAGATAATGAGTGAGCTTCATAATAAGGTGCACTTCGGACATAATAATGTTACAGTCGATTTATAGCTAGAGGGGGGTTGAATAGCTCGTCGTGCTTCATAGGCTTGCTTCGTGATGATTTGCAGTGGAATAAAAACTCAAAGCAACCTCTCCAATGCTAACACAAAGGATTTACTTGGTATCCACTCAAAAAAGGTGACTAATCCAAGGATCCACACATGATACACACTCCACTAAGAAAATACTCCTCGGTAATTACCGGAGGTAGAGAAACCTCGTACAACACTTACACAATAAGATACAACACACACAAGAATATAAATGAAAAACTTCTTCTTGCTTGATCTCTTGTTGATGAAGACGCCTCTAGACCCTTTGGAAAGTGCAACAACACTTCTCTTCCAAGCTCTTAGTCCGGCGATGAGTAGTAGTGAAGAATCGTGTAAGCGTTGCAAAGAAGAAAGCTCACCACGACTTTGTACTCAATGCTCCTAGGGCTCCCAATCGATTTGGCGGACTCCCAATTGATTGCCACATGAGATCCGCGCCATCCCAGTCGTCCATCGCTCTCTACCTGAGCAACGGTCATATCCCAATCGATTGACCAATCGATTGGGAAGGCTTGAATTGATCTGGCTGATCTATTCAGATCGCCTCTGTACTTCGCTGGAAAAGGCATGAATATATCGCCGATCGATTCAGTGTTCCTCGCGTCACGTCGTGCGAAATTTCCAGCCCCAATCGATCGCCTGATCAACTGATCAGGTGATCAATTGGAAAGGCTTATGTGCTCGCGATAAACACTCCCAATCGATTGATCGATCGATTGAGCTGCTGTTTATCGCAACACTCTCCTAATCAATCGACTGATTGATTGAGCTTCGATCCAATCGATCAGCTGATCGATTGACCACTCTTGACTTGCTTAACTCAAACTTAAGGGTCCCCAAATCCAACATCCGATCAACCGTGACCTATTGGAACTCCTCATGCCTAGCATCTGGTCAACATTGACCTGCTAGGACTTCTTTACCAAGTGTCCGATCAATCTTTTGACCCACATGGACTTTTCTTCTCATGTCAAGTGTCCGATCAACCTTGACCCACTTGGACTTACCTTCTCGTGCCAAGTGTCCGATCCTCCATGATCCACTTGGACTTCCTTCCACCAGATGTCCGGTCATCCTTGACTCATCTAGATTTCCTTGTGCCAAATATCCAGTCAATCCTTTGACCTACTTGGACTTTCCAACACCAGGTGTCTGGTCAACCTTGACCCACCTGGATTTCCACGTGTCTGGCTTCACTCATTAGGTCTTTCCACCTGCCTAGCTTCACTCACTAGGACTTTACGTCTATCTGACTTCACTTACCAGGACTTTTCATCTGCCTGGCTTCACTCACCAAGACTTTCACCTAAATTCACTAACTATGATTTTCACTTGGCTTCACTCACCAGGATTTTCATCTGTCTAACTTCATTCACTAAGACTTTCACCTGCCTGATTTCATTCACCAAGACTTTTACCTACCTTCACTCACTAAGATTTTCACCTGACTTCACTCACTAGGATTTCCATCTGCCTAGCTTTACTCACTAGGACTTTTCATCTGCTTGACTTCACTCACTAGAACTTTCACCTAGCTTCACTCACTAGGATTTTTCCACTGCTCGGTTTCACTCACCGGGACTTTCCCACTGCCCGGCTTCACTCATCGAGATTTTCACCTATCAGCTTCACTCACCAGGACTTTCACCTAACTTCACTCACTAGGATTTTTTCACTGCCCGACTTCACTCATCGGGACTTTTACCTACATGTCTCCACTCACCAAGACTTTCACTTAGCTTCACTCACTAGGATTTTCACCTGGTTTCACTCACCAGGATTTTCCACTGCCTCTAGTTAGAACTTTCTCAGTCAAGTATCCGGTCAACCTTGACCTACTTGACTCTTCTTCACATCAAACTGGTCAAACCTTGACTAGAGGGAAATCACACCAACAACAATCTCCCCAATCGGATGATTGCATCTGTAATCTCCATATATTATCAAATATCAAAACCCAAACATCAAGACTCAAGCTTGAGCCAACTTAAACTTAGTCAAACTTGGTCAGCCTAACCCAGGGATATTGCACCAACAAATAAGACGTTGACCCTCATCTCTATCAATGTTTATTGGCCTAAGTTGACCGACGATGTAGCTCACTTTGTACACTGACATTTTGTATGCCAATGATTTAAGGGGTTTTTACCAATGCAGGCTTGTACACTCCCTTACCGATTACTAAAGCTCCTTGGTTCCTTGTCAACATGGATTTTGTATTAGGAATACCCTACACCCAATAAACCTCATATTCACTTTTGTTTTGATTGATAAATTCTCAAAGATGGCACACTTTGCAGCTTGTAGGAAGACTATAAATGCTACCCATCTTTACTTCAAGGAGATCGTGTGTTTGCATGGCATCTGTTGAACGTTGCATCAGTTGCAGCATTAGGAAGATGAAGGGGTGCCTTTTCACCTTCATCTTTCTCCATTAAGTGTTATCAAAGCATCGACTACAAATCGATGCTTTCTTCTTATATAATGAAGTGTCCAAGAGCAATCAGGGTAGAGGAAGAGGGTGATCAATGTGTGCACAGTGGAGGTGACAGTGGGCAAAGGAGAATATCTGTCAAGAGGGATTTGGTTTATGATCTTGCAAAGAGCTTTCTGATCCGTGATCACTCTTTTGACAACAAGAAAATTAAACTTATCGAGATTTGACTCGTCGTCTTCAAGATCATCTAGGGAGATCACTGTAAGTGTTTACTGTTGTTTATAGATTTGTTCTGTGTTTCATGCTGCTAGAACTAATAGCATCCCTCGATCCATGACTTCAAATTGAGATACCAAGTTTATCAGTCATTTCTGGAAGAGTTTATGAGGAAAATTGGGTACATAGTTGAACTTTAGTAGTGCCTACAAATCGATATTAGAAAATTTTCTAAGATGCCTCATAGGAACTAAGTCAAATTAGTGGGAGTTGGCATTACCTCAAGCAGAGTTTGTCTACAACAGATCGAGACAATAGGTTTAAGTCCTTTTGAGATTGTCTACGAGCGGAACTCATCTGGGGTTCTAGACTTAACCCCTATTCCATGTGTAGGATGATTTAGTCCTAAAGAAGATGAGATAGCAGAGAATCTTCAAGGTATTCATAAGCAGGTGAAACTGGTAATTCTTGAGAGCAATACTAATTACAAGACTTGGGTTGATAATCATCATCGTCAGGTATGTTTTGAGGTCGGAGATTTTGTCTGGGTTGTATTAACTCATGATCATTTCCATATTGTGAGTATAAGCTGAAGGATCAGAGGATTAGACTATGTGAGATACAAATCAATGTTAATGCTTACAGGTTGTACCTTTTTAATCATTTGAAGACTTCTGATGTCTTCAATGTGAAACACTTAACTTCTTATTCGGTTGATCTTGATGAAGCTACTATGAACTCTAGGGCGAGTTCTTTTTAATTCAGAGAGACTGATGTAGGACCACTCTAATATGACCTTTAAATTTCAAAGGGTCATAACTTTTGACTCTGAATTCGAAATCAAGCTCTATCAGTGCTCATGTATATGGAATTCAAAAATCTATATTTATTACAAGGAACCTATAGCTGCCAAATTTAAGGTCCAAAAAGTACTATTTAGAGTCTTTTATGGAGTCTCCAAACATATTCTTTACTATTTTTAATAACTTCTATTTTTATGATATTTAAGGTATTTTTTTATTAATGGGTTAATAATTGTTTAAATAAGATCATATTTTGACAATTTTTTTAAGAATATTTTTGTCTCATAGAATTTTTTATTACATAGGAATTAAGGCCTATGTATGATTTCTTTCCTTTTAATGGTATGTTTGGGAGGAGGTGAGGGAAGGGGAAATAAGGGGAAATAACGGGAAGGGAAATTTTGAACCTCGTTTGGGAAGAAGTGAGGAAAGGGAAGGAAAGATAAGGAAGGGTAAGCTTTAACCTTCGTTACCCATGGAAAGAGAGATTTTCTTACACCCCGAATTGGAGTGTAAGGAAGGGGAAGGGAAAACAAAATGTTTTTTATTCCAATTTTATCCCTGTTCTTAATAGTTTAAGAAATATTTCAATTTCTAATTTTAGTATATCGTTGGAAATCAATTTCCTCGCCTTTTTCACAGCTCGCTTGCTACCAGATTATTAGAGGAGGGGATCCGACACGTCTTCTAACTGAATTGAAGGGAGAAATTATTTTTGTCGTCAAAATTTAAGAGGATATCTATTATTTTTTAATTTTTCCATCAAAATTTAATAAGTTTTTAAAGAATAGAAATTCTCGTTGCGTTATCTTTCAAATTTTTTTATTTAAGATTTTTAAAATTATTATTTTCATTATTTCTCATTTAATTACTTGATTATCGATAATTCATTGTTTTGTTATGAATATTATAAAAAATTAATTTTTTATTAAAAAAAATCTAATTTAAATGATAATATAAAAAATTAATTTTATTATTAAAAATATCTAATTTATATTTATAAAATAAATATTAATATTATGAAATTTTTCTAATTTAAAAAATAAAGGTATTTTTGTAACTTTATCTATTTAACCTTCATTCCCCTTCCTTTCCTCCCAAACAAATAGCACATGTTACGTTAATGAACCTTCCATCCCTCCCAAACAAGGACAAGTTAAATACTTTACTTCCCCTCACTTCCCCTTCCTTCCCCTTCCGTTAATGAATATTTCCTCACTCCATCCAAACAGAGGATAAGTGTTCGTTATTATTTAATTATTTGATGATTTTCTATTATAAAGTTCTTTTTTTTTTTAAGTAAACAGTGAATTTCTCTTTATTTTTTTCAGATTTGTTTTTTCTTGAATTTCTCCTTCTCATTAACTCACATAATAATCAGTATCCTGTCCGACTAGTCACCAGAAGGTCCTCAGAGACATCTAGGAGTGAGCAGTCAATCCGTCAAATCGACCAACCCGTTTATACCGACCCGAATTGAACCGAAAAAAAAATAATCCGTCGGATATAGGGCCGGATGTAGGGTCCTAATATTACATTATTTGATCTAGTAGGACCGGATAATTTTTTATCCTAATAACCGAACCAACCCATCCGTGATCATCCCTACTTGTAGCAACTAATGTTGATAAACTATTACACGTTGTAGCAACTACTGTCAATAAGTTGCTACATGTTGTAATAGCTATTTCTGATTAGCTGGTATAACGTGTAATGAGTAATGTCTATTATCATTTTAAATTTTATTTTATTTTTGTTATATTTATATTTATATTTATATTTTATATTTCATTGGATATAGGGTCGGATATCCAAATAACTGACAATCCGTTGGATATCTGATACATAAGAACCGTCGGATATAGGGACAGATATAGGTCCCGATTTTGTATTATCTGATTTAGTAAAACCAGATAATTTTTTAGCCCAATAACTGAACCAACCTGATCCGTGATTATTCTTATAGACATCGCTTTAAGTTAATTTAAGTTAAGTGTGCCAAATCCCTTGCCGATTGCAACAGGAGAAAATTCCAACCGTTAAAACACTGCATTTGGTACTCAATTCCGTCCCTATTTGCGAAAGGACTTTCATTTCATTTCATTTTTTTTCTGGAAGAACAGAGAAACAATTAGCCAACTTAAACGGATCGAAAAAGACAGCCTTTGTCAAGTGGCAAAGGGCGTGCTTTTGTCTCGCGCATGGCTCATCGAATTCATGTCCAAACCTTTGCCTTTTTAGCCCATCGACTTGTCCCATTAGCCACTGGGAGCTGTTCGCGAGAATCACAGCTCAATTTGCTTCGACTGTGGGCGGCATGTGATGGATTGCACTCTATACAGTTCAAGAGCCAACGCCAAGCCAGAAATATTATCACATGCATGGTCAGAATCCATGGTGTGAAGGTGAATATAAAAAGTAATATTTTTTTTAGAAAAGAAGAAGAAAAATAAAGACGTTGATGGAAGATGGAAGTTTCTTCACATCTCCTTCAAAGCATCAATTCATCAGCTTTTATGAAGAGGAAAAGGCAGAGGAAGAGGACAGAACAAAAGTCCTTTTTTCGGGACTACAGCCAATCAATTGTTTAACGTGCTCCCTCCGGGTCATGCTTGAGGAAGAAAGAACAAGGTCCCTAAATAATAAATAAATCAACTATGGCAAAGTTGGAAAGGAGGATTTCAGAAACCATATATGGTTAAATTGTCTGTGTAGTATCTATTATCCAAGGCTGAATTATGAAGTAATGTCAGCAAAGTCTGCCTTGCCTTCAGATTAATCTAATTAATAATTCTTCACCTCTATCTCATAAACATATACCGAATTTGCCTCTTCTTTAATGGCATGCAGAGAATAAAGCACACATCCACAGCATCTGACATGAATTACTGTATCTAATAAAAAAGATCATGGACTCAATATATACACAAGCCGTCATGGATCTCTGAGCCTAACTTTTGCATTAGTACTTAGAATGGATAACAGCTGGTGTACTAATTACAAGCTTATTTCAAACTCAAGCACAAGGTCACCTGACTGTTCCATCTCTCTATACTCGTAGTCTACATCAAGAGTAGGAAACTTGTTACTTCAAAAACGCTGATAATTTAGCAAACAAATGCTGAGCTGCTAACAACAAGCTGGTAACACAGGCGAACCAATTTAAGATAGCCGTTGTAAGGGCGAGATGGTCACTTCAGCACCTGAAGAGACAAAAATGGGAATAGGGTTGTAAACAAGTCAAATCGAGTTGAGTTTTGAGGTGTTCAAGGTTGTTTGATAAGATAACCGAGCCGAATCGAGCTGAACTTAAAATGAACCAAGCTTTTGAAATGAATGTTCAAGCTTGGCTTGGTTTATTTTTTATGAGCTTGAGCTTGTTTAAAACTTGTCTTAAGCTTAGTTCATTTAGATGTTATCAAACTCTCAATTCAAGTTTGGCTTGAGCTTGGTTCGAATTTGGCTTGAGTTTGGTTTAAACTTGGTTCGTTTAGATATTATCAAACTCTCAATTTAAGCTTGTTTGATTCTTTGAAACTTTTAATTGTTTGATTGGTTATTAAAATTGATAATTTAATTTATTTATTTATTATATTATATTATTTATTTAGCATATTGAAAAAATTTTATTAATAAATATGGTTCGTGAATATTGTTCACAAACGTTGTTCACGAACATTATTCACGAACGTTAACGAATTGAACACATATGTGTTCAAGCTTGTTTGTTTAGCATAACAAGTTGTTCAAGCTTGTATGTTTAATTAATCTTATGTATATTGAACGAACATAAACAAGCTCTTACCAAGACACGAACGTTTTGTTCATTTACATCCCTAGATGGGAAGAGAACCATTGCATTTGGAAAGAAAGGTGGGAGGGTGAAATGGTAACTCGAGTTGCAACAATGGCAACAAGCAAGGTGGATTTGGAGTTTTGCCTTCCACATTGACCCATCCTCTCTCTCTCCCATCGCGCTCTCATTTCCACATTTATCTAATGATAATAATAAAAATAATCTTTAATTAATTTTAATCAATTAAAATTTATTATATTTCTCCCATCACAATACTATTTCTACATTTATCTATTTCTACATTTATCTAATAACAATAATAGAAATAATCTCTAATTGATTTCTACATTTATTATATTTGGCACATAATCAACCAAGATCGACATGAATCAAATAGGAAAAATAATATTTTCAATTCTATTATATTATTATGTTTATAATTATTATAATTATATGCCTTATTTATCCTTTCCATTATTATTTTAAATAACTTATATAAATAAATCGACTTAAGTAATAACATTATTAAAGAAAAAACAGTCAAGCTTTTTTGCCGTGGTAGTTTTCTCTCTCTCCTTCCGGTCTCTCCGAGATTGAAAAAAAAAAAAGGAGTTTTTTGTTTAGTTCGATTGGTACCTGGCTGGTCATTCTTTATAGTTTTTTTCTTTCACGTTCCTTGATGGCACTCTAGTGGCATTTGGGCGTGGAAGAGTTCTCTCTTCGTATTTTTTATGTTGTTGATTGAAAGATTGTAAATTGGAATAGCAAAAGAGATCATCTTTTTCCTCGTTTTAGTTTCCTTCTCTCTTTGAAGGTGATTGCTTGTTCCGGGTAATATTTTGGTGGACACTGAATGACAAGATTCTTTGTTCTGTATATTTTGTTCATAATCTCTTGTATTTCTGCGCTCTTAGTGCCTGAATATTCTTGAGTGTTTTGAGAATTGCCCTTCCTGTTCTTGCGAGTTTATTGTTCTTAGGTCATTTACAGGCCAATCTCTATCTTTCTTGTTGAAAACGTTATTAATATTTAGGGGTTATATTCAGGATGACATCAAATTGCAATTAGCTTTTATGATTCATACTTTCAACGAGGTCTTCTGCAAATTTATTTTGGAACAATCACTGATATTGTGGTCTTTCATTTCCAGAATCAGAGATGTCATCTGAAAGTTCATTGCGCGCGAAATTATTACAAAAGACGCCAGTTTTTGGTCTGAGACTTTGGGTCATCATTGGCATTGGCGTTGGTGTCTTGATCGTCTTCATTCTATCTATCTTATCCATATGGTTGACATTGAAGAGGAAGACAAGAAGGACTTTTAATGACTTACCAATCTCACAAATACCAAATATCTCAAAGGAAATCACAGTTGACAGAGTTGGTAATCAGTGCGTTGCACAAACTCTTCAGGACAGGGAAGGTCCTTTCTTCCTCCCGCGGGACAAAATCACTGGTATGGATTTGGGAAAGACACTTGCACAATTGACCATGAGCAAGTCGAGTGATGCTGATAACATGAGTCAGATGAGCTTAATAGACCACCATGACAGAGCAGGGAGTTCACATTCAGGTGATGAAGGAATCTCAGGGCCCACTAGAAAAACGTATTCTGGATATGCACTTGTTTCTGCATCTCCTTTGGCTGGACTACCAGAGTCCTCACATCTAGGGTGGGGTCACTGGTTTACTCTAAGGGATCTTGAGCTTGCTACAAATCGTTTCTCCAAAGAGAGTGTTCTTGGGGAGGGAGGATATGGAGTTGTTTATTGGGGCCGTTTAATAAATGGAACTCAGGTTGCTGTCAAGAAACTTCTAAACAATCTGTAAGTTGAACAGTTCGCATATTGCTTAGGTCATTACCATCACAACAACTTGACATCATCATCTTTCTATTCATTTGGTTCATGCAATTACTGTTTTTCTAAAATAACTGGCTGGATCATGTAGGGGACAGGCAGAGAAGGAGTTCAGAGTGGAAGTGGAAGCCATTGGTCATGTTCGACACAAGAATCTAGTGAGGCTTTTGGGATATTGTATTGAAGGAATTCATAGGTGAAAACATTCAATGACCAATTCTTTTGTATTTTCTTTTTCCTTCATGTTGAATCTAACTCCAGTGCAGTCAGATATTCACATATTTCACTCACCATGATCACTGTGACTTCAGCCCGTAAATTACTATGAAGTAAAATGTGATCAATCTCATTATCTTGATTACTCTATATATTGCAGGTTGCTTGTGTACGAGTATGTTAATAACGGCAATTTAGAGCAGTGGTTACATGGAGCCATGCGTCGACATGGTGTACTCAATTGGGCGAATCGCATGAAGATTATCCTTGGCACTGCTAAGGCGTAAGTGTAACTTCAAGCATGATACATTAGAGAAACATAACCTTTCTTTTAACCTTTCTTCAAGCATGCAATGTGGCATGTTTATGAGAAATATAATTTACTGAATGTTTTCCAGGCTTGCATATCTACATGAAGCTATTGAACCAAAAGTTGTGCATCGAGATATTAAATCAAGCAATATCTTGATTGATGGTGAATGTAACGGGAAGATATCTGATTTTGGATTGGCTAAGTTCTTGGGTTCAGATAAAAGCCATGTTGCAACTAGAGTAATGGGAACATTTGGGTAAGTAGGCTGTTCATGTATGCTTCTCTAGGTTTGGCAGCATTAAGATTTTATAAATTGCTATATAAGTTGAAGATTCACATCGGCTGGATCTCAGGTATGTGGCTCCCGAATATGCTAACACTGGTCTTCTAAACGAGAAGAGCGATGTTTATAGCTTTGGAGTGCTGTTACTGGAGACAGTTACTGGTAGGTATCCTGTGGATTACGGCAGGCCGGCGAACGAGGTATGAAGATGGAACATAGAGTTGAATTAAAACCTTAAATATAAGGAGAATTCATTTTCAAACTCATTGTTGCCTTGCCAGGTGAATTTAGTTGATTGGCTCAAAATGATGGATGGGAATAGGAGGGCTGAAGAAGTAGTGGATCCAAATCTTGTAGCAAAACCAGCTATCCGGGCGCTTAAAAGCACCCTTTTGGTTGCTCTAAGTTGCGTTGATCTTGATTCTGATAAGAGACCTACGATGGGCCAGGTTGTTCGAATGCTTGAAGCAGATGAAGTTCCATACCGTGAGGTATTTAGAAAGCACACTATATATGATTAAGCTACATTGTTGAAATGCTCATGTTGCTCTTAACTGTGAAAAGGACTGGAGAAACAGATGGCACCAGGCAGGAAACATGGAGATAGAATCCCACACGGGGTACAGCTCGAGTGATCAAGAAAATAATGTTGGAATTCGACGAAGCTATTGAACTTCTGAAGGATTGCAAACGTTTTTGGAAGTTCATGAAAAGCTAGTTGAGTTAGAGTTTATTGTACAGATATTTACTTCACCCTGGAATTCTTGATTGCACTTTAATAGAATGTTAGCATTTATCTTCTACTTTAATATAATTTCATATGTTGCTAGTTGAGGATGAACTTGAACTATGACACAAAGTTTATGGTTTCATAGCTACTAGACTTCCAAGAAAGCATCTCTTGCCTCTCCATCACAAACTCGATCACACCAAAAGACAAACTCCGGAACAGTGATGAAAACGCACGAATCAAAAAAAAAAAAAAAAAAGACTCCTGAATCACCGACGCATCCGACAAACTGTGGATCAGAACCAAGCACATGTTGTCACCTTTCCTTGCTACTCTTTACCCATACGCGTACACGCAGCTCCCAAAACCTGCATCGTCCAAATGTTAGCAACAGGAGGTTGTAAATTGAGTGAATAGTCGAGTGCGCCGTACTGACTGGGGTCTGTAGTGACAAGGAGGCCGGAGCCCCTGAAGTAGCAGTTCCAGAAGTTCCGGCCGCGCGATTGGTAGTAGAGGTTCATGGCAATGGAAGAGTGCGACATGAGCGTGTCCGGGTAGAAGCAACCGTAGCCCCTCTGCAGTATGCTGCAGTCCACCTGTGAGCACGCGTAGTTCAAGTTGGCCGCCAGTGTCGCATCGTCCGAGGAAGGCTTCGATATGCACCAAGTCTTCTGTCCCTGTACCAACTTTGTAGTCCCCCCTGGAAGCAAAGCAGAGGAAAGGATTAACAGAAACAGAGACAGAGAGAAGGATCTTGTTTCCATAGCTGCCGTTGCCCGAGGCGGTAGAGAGTGAGGTGCCGAAGTGGCGTTTGATTTTCTGGCCGAGGGTGATGGATTTAAACGGAAGGCGATGGAGACGTTCGACCGCAACGGCTATGTCGCTGCTGTGCGCATTTGTCTGGTAGCGACGGTGGGGGAGGAGCATCGAGTAGCATGGTAGAAGATGAAGTGGAGCGCGTACTTTTGCACGAGCTGTGAGAGTGGCCGTGTCGCGCGCGTGGCTTCCAAGGACCACCCGTGAGTTACATGGGATGGGAGCTTGCTACCAAGGGAAAAAGTGACTCGATCGTCTTGCCATCTTGTAAGCTCACAACTAAACATAAAACATGAAGAAGACCTTGATAATGGAACTCGCAATCCTCGTCCTTTTTGAAAATTCTGAAAATTTCCTGGTCCAGGGTGTCTTAATACCAAAAAACATGTTCCTAAAAGCACCAGATCAAAGAAATCAGCAGGCACGAACGTAACAGAACCGTAGAACCGCTTTTGTTAGAAAAGTCCACAAAAGTCTCCACAGCGAAGGATTTATCATCTGAAAGAACAATACCGTCCAAATTGTCCACGTGATCACACGTTAAAATCACACTCGAACTCTAAAATATACGTGCCTAAACTCGCTCGATAACATTAGCATCCTAGAAGTTGTTGAATGCTCCGT
Source organism: Zingiber officinale (assembly GCF_018446385.1). Classification (NCBI taxonomy): domain Eukaryota; kingdom Viridiplantae; phylum Streptophyta; class Magnoliopsida; order Zingiberales; family Zingiberaceae; genus Zingiber; species Zingiber officinale. Next base: position 1,007,367 of record NC_056004.1, read on the forward strand.
CCGACTAGCGTGTGCATGCGATCAACTTATAGCGACCGACCATGCATCATTCCTTCAGGACCCAAAAAAACTTGGGCCAAGGAGACAGCTTAGTAGCCGTGTTGCCAGATTTGGCTGGATGACTGAGACTGCGTAGTCTGAGAACCATTCAAATTCACTTCGGCAGGATTCGGCTGATGTTCCCTCGAAGGACCTCCTTGGGAGAGGTACAAGTTCGAATAGCCCAAACCACTGAGCTGTGATGGTGGCTGAGCCTGACGGAACCCACTATGCTGGTTTTGACCCTGATAGTTGTAGAATCTGCTTGATGAAAGAGGTGACATTGTTCTTGAACCAGCACCATGAATCCACATGGTAGGTGGGTTCTCATTCTGGTAAAAACAATGATGAATTCATAGTAGTAGTTGGAAACTTAAATATTTCTATTATGCTTGAAATTAGTGATTACCTGTTGAAGAGCCAGATAGTGACTCACTTCTTTGTACTGCTGGTTAAGAGCTTCGTTGAATCCGATTGATGTACTAGAAGCCATAGTCGTATGGTTAAGGTTGAAGCCTCCAGGAATGCTGGAGGAGCTTCCAAATCCTCCATAGGCAGAGGGTAAAGCAGAAGCCTGAGGTAAGCTGGTGACAGATAAACTGCCTTTGTACTGTGGTTGTGAGTACTCTATGCCAGCACTGGGTACAGCTGAAGATTGATTGAAAAGGCTGTTTGGAGAGAGCGTTTGTTGCAAAGAAGGCAAGTATGCATAGCTCGGAGGTAGAATGGGATAGCTTATCATATTTGCAAAATGCCCTAATGGAAGTGCTGGTTGAGAGTAATGGTGAACAGGAAGACCTTGAGGGAGTGCAGGGCTCGGTAGCACAGTGGTGGCAGGCAAGGATGGTGGAGCTGATTGGGGGTTAGAAAACATCCCAGGCTTCATAGTCTGAAGATAGAAGACATTAATGTTAGGCATCCAGAAATTAGATGGAATGTCGCACAAATTAATAAAACTCTGCGGTATTAGCTGCTGATCCACTGATAAAACAGTAGCTATTTGATAAGTAGCACATTAAATATTTCAGCATGGTTACAGAAATCCCTGTACCAGAATGGAACATAGAGGGAAAAAAAAAGAGCAATTGCTATTCACAAGCTTATAAACTGATTCAGCAGAAAATAGCCAGAAGATGCAGGGATCATATTCAATGAGCAAGGGAAATCAGAGGGTTGAACAATTCAGAACATATCTCTGTAGATTATATCACAATTATTAGTGCTCCACAAGAAACAAACAAGGGCTTCCATGACCAAATAGTAAAAAGAGAATCATACCAGGTAAATATTTTACCTTTTTGTTAAATGAAGAATTGTTAACCTTTGATTTTAGGTGTGAAAATGTAAGCCAGGTCCATGATTTACAATGAGATATTCCAACCAGCTGAATTCAGCGACATAGTTATTATCTCTTCATTTGAACTCCATGCAAGCCAATATAACTATGTTAACTAAACTTCCTTTTAACCTACCCTATCCCTTACATCCTTTAAACTCTAATCTATTCAACTTGTCATATAAAATTTATTGGTCATTTTGACAATTGTCTATACCATTTAAACTGTTTCTTTGAACATGTCTCTACCATTTAATCCATCTCTCATCTTATTATTTATTTGAGCTACATCTAACTGAAATGAGAAAGTAATATTTTCAACTTTTTAATATACTGAGAACGCTGTGGATCCACCTTCACATTTCTAGCTTTGCTACATTGGCATTTTGTTCATGCTTTAAAATTGAACTCTGATCCATAAATTATGATGAATTGTATCAGTCTTATAAAAATTTTCTTCTATCTTAAGGGCATAAGTGACCACACAAGAATGCAAAAACGTTTCAACATTTTGACTACCCACTATCTTAGTTTCATTAGTATTGTCTTCCACTGAATAATAGATTCGAGGTAATCAAAATTCTATTTAGGAAAATTTCATATTCATTCATCTTAACAATTTTCTTGCTTTTCGTAATTAAATCCATTTCATAGCAGACATGATGACATTAAGATGGATGCAAATAGGAAAGATAAAACCAAAAAATATCATTATCCATGAAAAATTAGGTGTGAACACAATAGATAACAAAATATGAGAAAATCAGTTGATATGGTATGTCCGAAGTCTATTGTTAGATGAGTTGAATTGGTTGAAATTTAAGATACCCTGTGTAAAGGAAGAGCAAAGTAAACTCTAGTTGATTAGTCAAAAAAGTAATTAAATTGGTTTAAATTTTACTAGTGTTGGCAGTTTTGCATAGAATTCAATGGAGGGTTAAACTTCATAGATCCATCTCTAAATAGTAGAACAAATAGCACAGTAGCTTTGTTAACAATATGCAATAAAGAAGTTCATCTTGAATATGACTGATTAGATTATTTAACACTAGTACTAATGTAGATAATAATAATAATAACAAAAGGTCTTAGATTGATTCTAGGTAAAAGTTAATAATAGGAAAATCATTCACTATGCCCTATATGTTGATGTTCCATTAAACCTATAATTATAAGGAAAATCATTTGTTACACATGTATAACACACACACTTTAACATCAACAGATATAAAGTTTGGTAACAGAACCAAAGAATTCTCAGTGAATCAACAATTCAGATAAATTAGAAACAGTGTATAACTACCTCAGGCATGGAATTGGTTGGTCCACCAATAGATGACACCATAGCACCATAATTTGTCGGCAATGACTGGTTAATTAGCAAGGGAGACAAGTGAAGATCAAAATCCCGAAGGTGTGGGTTGCTTGCTGCAGCTAATATATTGTTTTGCAGAGCATTTGGTTGCTGTAGAAGGAATACTTTGTAAAACTACAAATAATTCTTGCAAGTGAAGACAATGAATTGTAATGCAAAAATTTTAAATATTGAATCATCATGAACAGTTATGTGACCATAATAAGTCAAAGGCAATCAGCATATATTTACTCTTGAAAAGGGCTTGTCTTAGCAAATCATTGCAATCACACAACTGGTAAGCTGTGTTAATCCAGATAATTTTAGGTCAGTTACATATGAATCTTATCCCTCATAGTACACTCTACGAAAGGGTATTTCGTGAAAAACATAAGTGAAACCGTCACCTCGGAGGCCCCTTCAGGGTGACCCCCCACTATCTGGAAGGGAGGTAAATCATGAGAGGCTTCACCCAACAACCTCAACTATATTCAATTCTAAGAAAGGTTGTTCATAAATAATATAGAATCAATTTTTTACTAAACTAATTAGAATTTTCTTTTGTCTCCCTCTATCCCTTGCACCTTTAACTCTACTCGACTCAACCTCAACTATATTCAATTCACCTCGTGAAAGTAAAATATATCAAAGATTGTTGCTGTACTAGCCTGCTTCTTTGCAAAATCGCTTAAATAATCTAAATGATCTCTTTTGTGATCAATATCCCTTGCACCTTCAACTCTACTTGACTCAACCTCAACTATATTCGATTCACCTCGTGAAAGTAAAATATATCAAAGATTGTTGCTGTACTAGCCTGCTTCTTTGCAAAATCACTTAAATAATCTAAATGATCTCTTTTGTGGTACCCCAACTGCGGGGCAGCTTCTTCGTCTAAAAGTAAAACATATTTACCCAAGATCTATAGTGGCCACCCAAGACATGGGTGTTAAGTATAAGATGATCCATGAAATATGCAACATTGAAAAGTCTTTTTTATATTAAACAGAACCACTTTGTCCATTAATAATTTTTCTTTATCCTTTTTTTTGTTAAACAGTAAGCCAATTTATAATATAAGTTTACCTGTTAAGACATTTTCATCCATTTATCAAATGACAAAATTTGCATCATAGTTCTGAATCTTTCATTTTCTGGGATTTGTATCTAGCAACACTAATTTGGAGGTTATCCGGACAGCGCACACCATCTACTATTAGTATACACCATAGATTAGCCATTCAGAACAATGTCCGGGACACAACCTTAATGATGAAAAGAGAACAGTTCAGGGGGACGTTCTAGGTTGATCCTCAATATGGCACATACTGGTAGTATAGTGGCCAATCCCATCTAGCCTAATTTCAGTAATAGCCACATCCAGAAGCATTGAAGTAATTCACAAAATTGTAAAAAAACTTTTCCCTCCTTTTTCCCAGAACCCACTAAAAAGATGACTACATCAGTAATTTACTATATTCGAACCAAGAGAACTGATATAAGACTGCATGTTCCTCACAATTTACTACCTCTGAGATATAACAGAATTTCTGAGGTTGATCATCATAAAAAGTAACTCTAAGAAACAATAACTTCATCATCTTTACTATTTATGGATTACCTTTGAGGAAGATTCATATATGATTTTTGGTAAAAAAAAAAAACAATGTTTTTCAAGGAGAAAGACATGGTAGAAACAGATGTCAGATATTTACTGTTAGTGAACAGAAAATTCACAAAATCTACATCAGGAAAACATCTATGGTATAACAAACACCAAGGACCATCTTCTTTCAAAGTCAAATAAATCATCAAAACAGTGAGTTTGTCAGCTGAAAACAATACAATGAATAAATGCTCACCACTAAATTTGACAGGGGTGAAATATTTTGCATATGTGAATTTCCTTGAAGATAGGTGTAAGTTGCAGCATTTGGCTGTGAAGAGGTTGGCAACCCATAACTGGAAACAGATGAAAATTCATTTTGAAGCCCATGTGTGACATCCAGTGGATGATTCCTCACCACTTCCGGTTCTGAAATTGAAGTCACATCAAGATTCTCTGAAGCAGTTTTAGATGTAGAAGCCACACTCTCGGAGACAGTAGACTTATGCGGCCCATTGTTATAGTACTCAAGATTTCTGCCAAAAGATGTGCACCAAGTCACATAAGACAATTTGTAAGATCAAAAAGATGACAAAGTGCTACTAGTACCTCGCATCTGACTCATCGATTTTAGAAGCATCGTCTATAGCTGGGGCCACTTCCAAGTTTCTGGCTAGTGGGTTTGATGGAAAAGATCCAGAAAATGCACCAGAACCAAAACTACCAAAGCTCAGATGGGCACAATCTGCATTAGTAACCCTCAGATGGTCAGGGATAATTACTGCAGGGCTAGCCTCGGTAGTTTTTGTGCTGGTCTCCTCATGTATGCTTAATTGTATCAAGGTTGCGGCAGTTTGAGAAATCCCTGCACCATCCTCAGCTGAAACAGGAAAAGGTTTCTCATCAAGGACAATTCTAAAGAGTATGGATAAAAATGCATGTTTCAAGCATCAAGTTTGTTCTACCAACTATAAGTGAGATTAATAGTGTTTCTCCACTAGAAAGTGAACTGTTATCATATCCACAATAAAAACAGTCAATGTTCATCAGCAGAAGACAACAGTGTCAATTTCTATATAAAGACTGGATGTAGAACATATGTTTTGCCTTTCAAATAAATAGAAGTTTAAATTCAAATGCAGAAAAGAGTGGAAAATGTGGAAAATATCATAAATAAAGTTAGTCAAGATACACTAGTGAAATAAGTGGTCTGAATCAACTGTTCCTTAGGATAGTGTCAAAAGACCATATGAGCTGACTATGTAGAAACAACCAAAAATTCACTATTTTGTATAGTAGCTACAAGACAAGTATTCAGGTGCCAGAGTTAGATGAATCTTTAATTTCATTAAGTTAAGAGTAATATTATCTCATTGGCAATTCACTCCTTAAACAATTAAACCTATTTGATTGAACTTATCTAATTATAAGATTCTAAAAGTCTGTTAATTTGTTGATACCATTTTAACCTATTTTGTAAAAAATTGCTCTAGCATCAATAACAGTTCACAAACAATAATATCTTATTTTTCTTTCCTCATAATCCATCGCATCAGCTTCAAATTCCTCCTTTAGCTAAAATAACCTTTTATTTTTGTCTTACCTCATAACTGGTAAGAATGCATAAGCACTTGTATTTGACTTTCAGTTAGAAACTTTATATAACTTACTTCATTATTTCTTGATCTATTAAACACTTCCAAGTTTCAATTGTCAAGACAGACAAGTAGAATGTATATTCTTTGCTGGTTTCATTGCCCTTAGAATTTATTTTAACCTGTTTGAAATAACTTTACAACCAAAACTATAATTTCTAAACTACCCTCAATTTTAAAGCAATTGTATGGCACTTTTAGAAGACCAATTAAAACAGGAAAGATGTATGGGAACCAAGAACAATGGCAAGCTTCAACTTTTACCTTCATGATGATCATATTCAAAATCTTCAGATTGGTAAGCATCTATTCTCTTTGAATGTGAACCATCTATGGAAGTTTCGGCATCCTCCTTCCTCTCTGCTACATGTATGGATTCTATCGGCTGAGGTTTATCATTAGACATTTCATCCGGGTCTTGGAAATTTTGCAAACAAGAGTCTATATGCAAGTCAGAACCAGAATTGACCACAGCAGGGGCTGCTAATGATGGGTTAACATAAGCTGCTGAAGTGCCAGTTATCTCTGTAGAAATTGACACGGTATCTGTAGGTTGCTCATCATGTATGGACCATCCATCGTTAGAAATATGCTGATCTCCAGCAGTTCCAAGGCCATGGTTAATATCTTCAAGATGGGTAGATTCCTGAAAAGAGTCTAATCTCTCTTTTGATTCTGATGGCAGAACTGAAACTGGGATTTGTTTTTCATTTTGATGTGATCCATTTAACATTGCTGCATTTTGTGATAAGTACAGCTTTTCACTTGCAATACCAGGCATGCTTGGATGTTTCCCTTGAGGTCTGCCCATCTTGACAACATCAGCCATGGAAACATGTCCTGGCTTCCCCAACCAATTATTTTGGAAGCCAGATGAAGATTGCATGGGTGTGGGAATTGCATCAACAAAATTTGTTGCATGCATTGTATTTCCCATGGAAGCAGGCGTGCTGCAAGAAAACAAGGCCACGAGTAAGAGACCACAGGGACTCCAAAGAACCAAAAAAAAATTACCAACCAACAAGCTAAGCATAACATAACAGGACATGATATGATGCTAATTGAGAATTTAAATTTCTGCAGTAAATTCTCTACACTAACAGAGTGGTTTATCTGAGATCATCTTCAACAGTTGCCTGAAAGATCATATTAGAGTATATTTTCAGTTCAAAGTGAAGAACATGGCTATCAATTAATTGGTGTCCTATCTAGTTAGGCATCTCTTAGATAACATTGGTCAGCTCTTTACATGCATCATAATAAATGAGTGCAATAGTTGTACGAACTTATAATGCTAACAAAGAATGTCTTCAATTCAATCAAAGATAGTAAACAAGAAACTTAACTACAATGATTTGTCTAGAGATAATATGAGAAAAGATAGATTTAAATGGTATGAAGATTTTCATAAAATTTTATAATTATAAATTCTAAAACATAAATTATTGATCCAACAAGCTAACCATAACATCAAAGGACATGATATGATGCTAATCTAGAATATAAATTTTGCAGTAAAATCACTATGCAAACAGACTACACACTGATTTATCTGAGACCATCTTCAACAGTTATTCAAAAGATCATATTGGAGTATATTTTCTGATGAGCATCGCTACCAATTAATTGGCATCCTATCTAATTAGGCGTCTCTTAGATAGCACTGGTCAGCTACTCTTTAAATGCATCATAATAAATGAGTGCAATAGCTGTATTAACTTATAATGCAAATAACAAGGAATTTTGTCAATTCAATCAAAGTTATCTAACACGCTACTTAACTATAATAATTTGTATAGATGATAAAATGAGAAAAGTTAGGTTAACATTATGAACATTTTCAACAATAACCAATAAATTTTAAAATTATACAAGAATAATAGAGCTACAAGTGCAAGAGGTAGAGGAAGAGCAAAGAAAATTGTATCTACGTAATAAAAGTGATTTAAGGGATTCATATATACAGCAATATAGGCGTGGATGAAGTTCAGTGGAGGGACAATATTCATGCAGCCAACCCTGAAACATTGGGACTGATACAGCTTGATGATAGCATCCTAATAGAGAAAATATCATACAGTATAAAAGTACAACTTTTGCAGCAATATGACCAATGTCATTATAATTCTTCCAATGCGCTTTACATGGAACCAAATAATATGACAGATTATGAGATGCAAGAGGAACCAATCAGTCAAGGGCCTCTTACCAACAACCAAGCTAAGCAAGAGTAATTCACAAATTCAAATAATCATGTAAATACAAATTACAAGATTCATGAAGTCCAATATCATCAAAAACAGGGATAATCCTACAAAGAAAAACAAAGCAATCCTGATCTAGTTGAATAGGGAAGTATAAATTCAATATGTTGAGGAAGAACTTACCTTTGAACTGTTGGTCTTTTTGTAGGAATGTTTGGTACTGTTGCAGATTCCACAACTGACAAAACAGGAGCAACACTACCACCATTTTCTTTCTTGTTTATAGGTTTACCTTTAGCAGCCCCGTAATCTACAAATTCAAAGAAAAAAGAAGCCAGTAAGAAAAGCGAAAGATAAATGCAAAAAATTAGTATTATCAAAAAACAAATAGTAATGATTTGATGCCAATCATACCAGTGAAACTGGAATGGGAAGAAGTACCACGACCCCCACGGTCACTACCACCTTTAGATCCACGACCTGAATTGGTGCTCACTGTTCGGGACCTGGATTCTGGTGGTTCTCTGATCTAAAGAGTACAGGGGAAAAAAATATGACAGTCAATCAATGAAATTCATGTTTGTTGGAGCTCAACAAAGAATATGTTAATGTGTATTAGCAGGAGCTTCATGCACCGGGCTATCCTTTTTTGTAAAACTAAAGTTAGGGACAAGAAAATCTAGGCAAGTTTAATTAGTAAACCAACAATCCATGAATTCATACTTGTAAAAGATTTGTCAATAGATTGTAAAGAACGAGACAAACATGGTGCGTATGTATCAATAACAGCCAATGGTAGCACTAGATGGTGAAATGTGGACAGGTAATAACTCAAGGAATAATACCAATGGCAATAGATTTATGAACAGTTAGAGAGGCTACATGAAATACTGAATAAGGCATCCTTAACAAAAGTTGAACCCTCGTTCTAGATCACATGTGGTTTTCCACAGAACGATATGTCATAATTAATTAGCATACAACATATAGACCAACCTCCTTTTTCTTGTCACGCTTGCTCTTGACCTCATGAAATGTATCTGCAACAAAATGAATGATATTTAGATGAATGTTAAAAGTATCTGCAGTATGGGGAAGTAAAAAAGGATCCTATCAACTAATTTGCTCCGATCTAGGATAATAAGCTCATGAGCTTTGTCTTATTGTGCTGTCAAGAAACAAAAGAAGATTTCCATATTCAAGTCGGACATAGCTAGCTTTTCTTTTGGGATGTGAAGCAGTGTGGAACCAAAATTTTCACAAGCATAAGCAACAGCTGCTCTCCTTCAAAAGGAGATGATCCAGCCGCACCTTCTCGTATGGCTACCTGGTTAGGACTTCAAGGCAGCCACTATCCCCCTTGCATCCCCTCCTCACGGTTAAGGCAAGGCTCCCATAGTGAGACGGGCAGTGTGTACAAGGCCCAGGAACAGATTCACTAATGCATGGCTACTGCGATCGTTATCTATTCCTGCTTCATGCAGGCAATTTGCAGCCTGCAACCTGAACTGAGGGCAGGCTGTAGGGGATAGCTCAATAATCTTTTATACATCTGCGCTTGACTAACCAGTTCTAGTTTAATAAAAAAAAAGGAGCAAAATAACTCAAAAATAAGCAATTTTAAGGAAATCACACAAGAAGAGGCAAAACTGACTGGCAAGACCGGATCTTTTTTCGTAGATCAAAAGGAAAAAAAAACTGCAGGCATCAAGTACCGCCATCGAGCGACACTTCCATCCCAAACCCTACCAAGTAGACCCCGAAGGAAACCACAAAAACAGCGTGATTCCGTGAATAATCGAAAGAACAAAGTTAAGCCGAGAAGAAGGGATTTTTAGGGGAACAAGGTCGCGCCTTGGGAGAGGAGGCGGTGGACGGCTTCGTTAGGGTCCATATTACACTCGCGCAGCATGGCGTAGATCTCGGCCTCAGAGCAGTTCACGATCTCCTTCAGACTTTGCACCAACTTCCTTGACCCCGACGGGATCGCGGCCGCCGCCTGCCCTTCCCCCTTGCCCCTGGCTCCGCCTGCGCTCATCCTCTCTCTCTCTCTCTCTCTCTCTCCCCTTCCCTTCCTCTCCGCCCTCTTTACAGTCTCTGTTACTCCAAAGCAGAAAAGGGTAATCCAAAGCAGTCGGATGCGGGTCTTATATCTCCGGCGGCCAAAACCCTCTCTTCCTCAATCGCAACGCTACAATTTATATAACCTACCTACATTAGAATACTTAACTCCGCGTTATCTTGATCCGCTAGAGGAGACTATGCAGACAGTAGCGTAACGATCAACACTGATCTCGCTAGATCTCCAATTTACTTATCGACTTAAAATATATTTGTTTTTATTAACAAATATTGATGGATTTCCCCTTGAAATATTATCTAACAAAAACGAGGTGAATTTAATTAATAATTCTCTTCCGATCGAAGTGAATTTATTCGACATTGAGAGCTCGATCTATGCTTTTCAAATTAAATACCCATTCAATCATCGAGAAGAATATTTAAGAATATTTATTAGCATTTTTACATTACTTGAAAATTAATAATAATAATAATAATAAAATGCTGACTTGCAGAGTAGTGTGGATCCCGCGTCACGTCAGACGGTTGACGAGGCACGGGCCGGGCCGATTATAAAGTTGGGCCGGGCCGATGAGAGAGTTGACGGGTTCGCCGTCGGGGGTTCCGCCGCGGCGTTAGGGGCCGGTGGACTTTCCGCTCGCCCCGTTGAAGCAGTCAAAAACCAATCGCCTCCCAGCTCTTCTTATCTCACAGGCAGGGTGAAATTTACCTTATCTCACAGCAGCGAAGCACTCACCGCGCTTCTCGCTCCTCCGCCACCACTCACAAACTTGCACGTGCCAGCCACCCGACGACTTCACTCCGTTGCCCGAGTCGTCCTCTTAACTCGGTCCCTTCCTCAATTTATCCACCGCAATTAATTAGTCATTCCTCGCAGCTAATTCTTATGGAGATTACTAGAGATTCAGCATTCGGTGAACACGATCATGGTCGCCGTCATTTTTCGCCCGGCATCGACCTCTTTCCGACCAACAAAACCGTCGCCGGCGACGCCGGCAACTACTGTTCGAAGGCGGACGGCAAGCGCGCGACGGTGGGCGAGATGGATTTCTTCGCCGAGAGGGACGACAACAGCCTCCCGTCGACGTCGACCAGGTTGGATCACGATCATGTACCCGATCTCAATCTCAAGAAAGAAGATCTCGCCATGAATGTAATTAATTAACGAGTTGCGTCAATATAATTAGCACTGCTATTTAGTTTTTTGTTTTTTTTTCCCATCATAATTAATCTCAACTGATCGTTCAATTTCATGCATGTAAAATAGATTGGCTTCCGAGTGATTCCTCCGACGTCGGTTGAGAATAAGATTATTATTGTGAAGAGCGAGGTTGGTATCTATCTATCTATCTATATACCTTTTTTCCTCTCCCTAATTATCTTTTACACCAAGTAGCGATTGATATATTGGAAGTAGACAGAAGAGATGCGAGCAGAGCTCGCAGCAGTGAAAGAGGAAAACCAGAGGCTGACGGAATTGCTCAGCGACGTCTGCGAGAAGTATAGATCCTTGCAGGATCACTTCATGAAGCTACTGCAGGAACGCAAAGGAGGGAAAGTCCACCAGGTGCCATATACTGCTGACTAAGATCGAGGACTACTCGAGTAGGATAATTGGTCATTCGATCGATTTGATCTCTTCCTTTCTCAGGTTGATGACAAGGTAATTAATAATGGGCGAAGAGAGAAGCGAGGGGAGGACGGATCCAGTCTGCCAAGGCAATTCATTGATCTCCAACCTTCTTTGATATCGGCCAAGGAAGAGTCTGTTGACACAGAGTTTACTGGCGAAGATCACTCCTCCTCTCCCACTCATCTCGACGCAGAGGAAATGGCAGTGGCAGCTTCGCTGCCCAAGACTCAGCAGCAGCTGGACAACGAAGCAACTTTAAGGAAGGCTCGGGTCTCGGTTCGAGCTCGATCGGAAGCCTCAATGGTACGTGCCCATCTAATTGACAGTATTGGTCATTCATAATTAGATCGAGCAGTTCGACTGAATTGTGAACCTTTTGATGGAATAATTGATTAGATAAACGACGGCTGCCATTGGAGAAAATACGGCCAAAAGGTGGCGAAGGGAAACCCCTGCCCTCGAGCTTATTACCGCTGCACCATGGCGAGCAGTTGCCCTGTTCGAAAACAGGTCTATATGTTGCAACAATTTGATGTTCTTGATTAAATTTTATGACCAAAGAAACAGTTGTTCTTCAAATTTTGTTGGAATTCTATTTAGGTTCAACGGAGCGCCGAAGATCGGAGTGTGTTGATAACAACCTACGAAGGGGCTCACAATCACCCGCTTCCTCCGGCGGCCGTCAGCATGGCCAGGACCACTTCGGCGGCCGTGTCCATGATGTTGTCTGGATCCACGTCGAGTGGCGACCAAGCGTGGCTCAACTCCAACAACTTACTCGCCAAAGCAATCCTGCCGACGTCGAGCGTGGCGATGATTTCGGCATCCACTCCGCTCCCGACCATTACGCTCGACTTCACCGGCGTCGCCGATCCTCTCTGCCAGCAGAGGTCGGTGGGCAATGCTTCTCCGTTTCAAGTGCTCCCGTTTTCCGACGGCAACGCGCCGAGCGTCGAGGTATTGGGCAAACACCAACAGCAATCCCATTTCTCGTTGTACCAGATGCCAACAGGCGACCGCGACGCCTGCACAGGCGGCGGAGCGACGGCCGAGTTTTTGCCGTCGAAGCCACACCCGTCGGTGTCGAGGCCGCTTGCTGAGACGGTAAGCGCGGCGACCGCGGCTATCACCAAAGATCCCAAGTTCACCGCCATGCTTGCCGCCGCAATCTCCTCCGTCATGAGCCGCAAAGACGACAGCAGAGACTGAATTCGATGAGCATTAGAGATTTTTTTTTCCGAATTAATTAGTTAGTTGTTACTTAAGTTAAACAGCACGTAAAGGGAAAGTGAAATAATTCGCTGTATCTTTTTCCCTGTGCCTGAACATTTTCACCCATTATGAGTGTAGTATTATTTGACACTCAAAATTAAATAAAAACAAATAAAGACAAACTATATATATATATATATATATATATATATATATATATATATATATATATATATATATATATATACCTGGGAGGCGGGGGTCCTTATATAAGACCCCTGGGAGGTAGGACACGCTTCTCGATGTATGTACGTTTCCCTAAATATATCTTTACAATCCCGTGTCAGAAAAGTACCTCTGACGTCATTCCGCAATCGTCCGAGCATATCCCGGATGTGACGGTGGAAGCTTCCGCCGTATGATCCTGTGTATGGCTCGGTCGCCAACTCTGCTACCTGTCGGCGGTAGACGTCTCGAGGATGATGTTATCCCCTGTCTCCTTTGTCCTCTTGTGCTTCCTGTCTATTCTAGGGTCGAGCGGTTCGGCGGTTCGGCGGCTCGGCAGACATACCCTTTTTGCTCGGTTGTAGGTATCGGTCCGACCGGGAGGACTCCCGGTCGTATGCTCGGATGAGATTGCTCCTGCCTCTGTTGCCTCGCGCCCAGCCGAACGGACACCCCGCTCGACCATGAAACCTTTTTACCTTGAGCATCGGAAACCCGACCCCTAGTCGGGTTGTCTTTCATTCTGCGGGGGATTCACGGTCGGTCGATCGATCGCCCAGCAATACCGGGTCGGTCGGCCAGCAATGTCTGGTCGGTTGTGTCTCAGGGTTGAATTTCATGATCTTTGACCTCCACGTGCCGTTGACCTTCCGCCAATGAGGATCCCCCATCCTTATCACCGGATCAATTTATAATTTTATAGTTTGCAAATTGATATATAAATCATTTGTACTAAGGAGTTCAAACTGATTTTAAAACTATTTTGCATTGTAAAAAAAATAGTAAACTCAAGGTGCAATCAGCTTTGGATGTTTTTTAGACGTAAAATAAAACGCGATAAATATTTTGTCGAACGTGGTAATTGAAATTTAAAAGAGATAAAAGGAGTCAAATACTTCATGGATTTGGATTCTACGAGTGCAATTGATAGATGAGAGAGTTCATGTTTTTTTGTCACTGGTGTGGACGTGGAAGTCCCGGCGCAATTCCCATGCATGCATGATGCATGCACGTGTCAATATCAACGCAGCCATGGAGTTTGACTTTACCTAATTCTCGCTCCCCTCCACTTAATAATATTTCTAAAAAAATCAAAAAAAAAAACACATGTTACGACTGTGGCAGGACACGTAGAAGACTTGAAATGGTTAAAAGATTACTCATTGACTTGTACAATTTGCGATCCTCGTAAGTCATATGTAATTTGTCTGTACTAATGCCTTTTTATTGTGAATTAGGTAGTGCCGTAGTGGCTTAGGTTCAATTGAGAACTGATTTACATATAATCTACCAGATGACACGCAGCTCACGTTGTATATCATTGGCGAGGCTTCCATTTCAAATCGCAATCATGATATTATGTCAAATTATTAGATAGGAGCACGCAGGAATTAAATGGTAAGAACGTGTCGGGACAAGAAAGTCAGACATTCAAAGCTGCTAGCTGCTAGCTGCTTGTTCTTTTGGCAGTCAATGTTAATCATGCAAGAGAGAAGTCAACTCACCATAATTCTATGAGAACCCACTTGGAAGCATAGTACCAAGTATGGTGCCGTGATTGTGGAAATGAGCTTCGATTCGGATCCTCTTTTCTATGGTTGACTTAGTTTGTTCATGATTTGATCCTCTCTAAGATAATAAAACAGGTTAAGGCTGTTTTCAGTAAGATAATAAAAACTTCCTAGTTCTGGTTTTATTTAAAAAGAGAGATAAAAAACAAGCTGTTTATGAAATATTCGGTGGAAAATTTTCAAGAAATAGAGAATCATCAAACCTGCAATTGATGGAGGCTTTAGGCATGAAGGGAGCCTGCAATAGTTTGCAGCAGAATGATCACGACAAGCGTGCCAACCATGATCAGTGCATTGTGCCCCAAGACATGATCAGTGCTAAATGAACAGAAAGACCAGGCTTAAGTGGAGACCCTTGTGCTCAATTCAACATAAATCGTTTCCTTAGCAGAAAATGTTCTCACAGCTTTTTGCCAACTCCATAAACATATTTACATATGCAACAGAAGGTACAAAGAATAATTGCAGAATCAATTAACATTCTAGTTCTATATCTAAAATGCATTTACTAACTACAAATGAAAGCTTGAGAGGTGAAAACTACACTAGTGTGAACATTCGGCATCTCTATCGCTCTTCAGAGTTGAATTTGTTCCACGCCTCCTGCATCATTAAAAAATTGCGATGAGTTTGCAGTACACAAATAAGGCAGATGAAAGGAGAACAAAAGTGACGCGTGCATCCAACATTTATGGTGCAACAGGCATGAGCATTTTTATGATATAAAACGAGCCTCCAACCAGTTAATTAGCCACTATTTAGTAAAAAGAACTTCTACAAACTTTTCTTTTTAATTGCCAAAAGGATAGCCCGACGCACGAAACTCCCATCATACGGGATCTCGGGAAAAGATCCATTGTACGCAGTCTTACCCTGTTTTTTGCAAGAGGTTGTTTCCAGAATTCGAACCCGTGACTTTTTAGTCACATGGCAACAACTTTACCATTGCGCCAAGGCTCCCCTTCACAAGATCATTGATTATTCTTTAGTATTTGCCCCCTTAGCTAATATAGGAAAGCACTTGTATTAAACACCCACTGCAAAGACAAAATAAGGACCACTTTAATAACTATCTAATGTGCCGTGTGCTTATACCTTTTGTGTTCTGTTCTTCTATCTTACGTGATAATAATTAGTCAAAAGGAAAATATGAAAAACATACACACAGGCAGACTAAAACAAATGGAGGACTCACCTTAAGCAGATCAAAGACCTTCTCACAAATGTACTTTTGCCGAATGCTAGCACCTCTTTGCTGTAATTTATCAGGATGAACATAGAGCGTAGCCTTCCTGTAAGCTTTCTTCACAGCAGTGGCAGTAATAATATCTGTCAACGAAATTGGCTGCCAACCACTCTCAGGCCCAAGGATCTGAGAAGAACAAAATACCAAATGAAACGGCTGAAGCATCAGTAGCTCCAAATTTGTATGCTAATCCAATTCTGACTAATGATGTAACTGCACGAATTCTCAGTGATTGAATCTGCCTATCTGCTTGGCAAGCATTTAAAGGACTAATGGAGTTTCACTAATAAAGCTTTATAAACTAAAGTGGCATTGCTTAAACACAATGCAAAAAAACTTCTAAAGACAATATATGCATTGATACTCCAGATTGTAAAATGATCCAATATAAGTAGAGCTATCGGATATGCTACGGCTCTTGTTTTTAATCAAGACTATCACAAAGTTCCAATTCCCACACAATTTCTTGATGAGAAAGAACAATCTTTCTTTGATTTACTTCTCTTCAATTCTAACATCTCACCATACAGTCTCATGTGATACCAGAGGCTAGATAAAGTGCAATCTGGAAACAGAAGACAAAAAATGAACTCGCCCACTGTCCCAAAAAAAATTCACTACATCTATTAAAATCTGGAAAGATCTAAGTTTGGTACTTTAAAACATTTAATACATCTCAAAGATACTAATCCATTTTAGCTTCACTATAGTAATCCATAAGATAATGAAAATGCTCATAGATATTGTACTGTCCACTTGAGTTTGTGAAGTTAAAACACTATCTCCTGCAAACATACTTCAATGGATACTATAAAACTAACATAAGTCTAAGATTGTATTATATGCACTGCACTGCACTACACTACTGAGGAAAAAATTGAATGCTGAAAAGAAATGTGCATACATATTGCAGAGTTGACAACAGTGCACGCAAATTTCCTTCTTTTCCATTTGACCATCTTTTGATATCAGGATCCAGATATTCAGCCAATCTCTGCAATTACATATCAACACAAATATTAAGCAAAGTTTGAGATCTAGTATATTAATCACAAATCAAACCATTACATTTCTCTCTACTTGTTCCCTTTGAGCAAGAACATCTCGCATGTTCTTCTCAGCAAGAGCTTTTGCCTGACAATAAAGAAACATTATAATAAACAGATTTAAAAACATAAAATCAGATGTATTCCTCTCGAGCACCAAAGAAGTGAAAATCAGACAAAATGTATACCACACGTTCAGCTGTTCTTTGATGCCTCTCCAACCTAGCTCTGTACCTAAGAGTTGATTCGCTGTCACCTGCTTGTGATCAATAAACGAACACAAATATCTCAAAAAGGGGAATGAGGCTATGGATATTCAAGTGTAAGAAAAACAATATCAAAGACAGGAGCTCTTGGCAATATTCCTCACATAGCTTACTTTGGCTATCCAAAGATGAATATCCTTTGGAGTTGTTCAAAGAACCAGTACTGTGAAACTGTGCACCAGTAGAGCCATCCTGCATGGCCGCCATACCAAGAAGTTGGGTAAATTATGAAGTTACATAAAGAGCTGAAAGTGTACTCTGAATAAACAATCATGTATAGTTGTCACAAATCTTGAGTTTAAGATTATACTTGTTTACCTTATTCCGGGCCTTTGAATTCTCTACTATTCCATTTTCTTTACTCATTCTATCCTTGTAAAAACCATTTGGTCTCTCTTTGCGTTCCCTATCATTTCCAGCAGCCTTTTCAGCAAGTGCTCTTTCTGCGGCACGCTCTCGAGCTTCAGCGATTGCTCGTTCAACAGCAGCACGCTCCGCCTTTAATCTAACTTCTTTTAAAGCCTGGTTAGCTACTGATTTTTCTGCAGCTAGAACAGATGCCTTATCTGCCTTCTCTTGAGCATCCTTTAATGCTCTTTGTCGAGCCTCAGCAGTAACTCTCTCTACAGCAATCCTTTCTGCCCTTTCTCGGGCTTTAGTATTTGCCCTTTCATGTACTTCATGAATTGCTCTTTCCACTTCAGCTCTGTCCTTCTCTCTTTCTCTTTCTCTCTCCCTCTCTACAACTTCCTCTAATTTCCTTGTCAGATTTTCTGGTGATTTTCTTCCTTTTTCCATTCTTCCACTTTCATTATCTTCTGTCTTCTTAAAGTTTGAAATAAACTTTGAGGACGCAACGTTTTCAATGTCTGCAGCGTCTTTAGCTGATTGTAACTCTACAACTTCCTCTAATTTCCTTGTCATATTTTCTGATGATTTTCTTTCTTTTTCCATTCTTCCACTTTCATTATCTTCTGTCTTCTTAAAGTTTGAAGTAAACTTTGAGGGCCCAACCTTGTCAATGTGTGCAGCATCTTTAGCTGATTGTAATTCTATATCATCATCATTTTCTGGCTGGGCATCCAAATCTTTGAACAGAAGGCTTCCCCTGGCATCTGAATCTATGTTTAAAATGTCACTGTTAGCTGAAACATCTGGATTTGCTGGGTTTGCAAGGATCCTTCCAATCTTTTCATTTCTGCTAACTTCCTTGTCTCCTTGCAGCATTGTTTGCTTCTTAGATTTTTCCAGCAAACAAGGATCATGAACTGCCTGTGGCATCTCATCATACTTCTGGTCTTCGCCTGGTAGTTGATTTGCCCTGAGTTCATTGCAATCTTGTGAGCAAGCACCGTCTGCTTTTGCATTATTGTGTTCTTCATACGGCATCACTCCAGTTCCTTTTCGGTTCATTAAGTTCCCTCCAATTTCATCTGTATCTTCATCAACTACCAGTCCAGATTTATATTTCTGAGACATGGATGACTCTTTCTTTGAGCATGGTTCCTCCCTAGCTTCCTTCAGGGTTTCCACTGAATTTCCATCCATTTGGGCCAGGTTGTTTGAGTGACCACCTTCAACCTGCACTTCCAAAACATGCGGGTTTGCATGAATCTCTCTATTTTTTTCATTTTCTCTAATTTCCTTGTTTCCTTTAGGTGTTGTTTGCTTCTCAGATTTGTCCAGAAAACAAGGTTCTTGAATCACATTTCTGATCTCATCACCTGGTAGTCCATTTGCTTTGAGCTCATTGCAATCATGTGCGCAGGTACCATCTGCCTTTGCATTCCTAGGTTCTTCATACAACATTACTCCAGTTGCTTTTTGTTTTATTGAATCATTGCCTATTTCATCTGTGTCTTGGTCAACTACCAGTCTTGTTTCATACTTCCCAGGCGTAGATGACTCTTTCTTTGAGCATGGTTCCTCCCTGGCTTCCTTCTGAGTTTCCATTGTATTTCTATCCATTTGGACATGGTTGTTTGAGTGGTCAGATGATTCACAAAGAGCATTCAACTCATTCCCTACCTCAAACACGCAAGATTCAAAAGCCATCCACATATTCTTGTCATGTGGAACAGCAGCTATCACAGATGCATCCAGAACAGCATCATCCTTAATCTGTTCATTGTTTATACCATCTACAGTCAAATCCTTCTTATGTTTTTCAGATTCAAAAGTTACTTTGTCAGATTCTAAATTTAATGTCTCTGACAATGTTACTTGGATTGCCTCAATGTCATGTAGGTTGTCCACAAATTCATCGTGGACTTTAGCATCTTTTGATTCATTGGCGTCTTCCTTGCAGTCATAAGTCCCTTCAAACTCATGGTTGTCAGATGTTTCCAGAATTTCTTCACTTCTTACTGACACAGAAACCTTCTCAACAGAGAATGGTATACTTAAATTTTCACCATGAACATTTTGAACCTCTTCAAGCTTCTTATTTTCTTCATTACAAGAAATGTGAGTATCCTTAAGGATACTGATGCTTTCTTGAAGCTGTAAGGCCATGACAACAACATTGTCTATCTCTTCAGCAGTTTCTTCTTTGCACGAATCATGGTCATCTTTCACATTTATGGCATTCTTTCTCTCATCAATCCATTCTTTATCTTCCTTCAAATTATTGTTACTTTTGAATTCAGATGACAGTGCCACACCTTTATTCACATAATGACCATCTTTGTCAATGCTTGGTGTTCCTTTCGTCTTTTTCCTAATAGCTTCCTGATCATGTACATTTTCTACTATTACGGACCCTTTTTCTCTTTCAATTTTTGAGTGTTCTCGATCCATGCTCCACTCCATGGATTCCTTTTCTGGAGCTAAACTGTTCTCTTTCATCGTCTCTTGAATATGTTTAGACATTGTGACATGTCTTGTTGACTCTCCAGCACCCAGACTTGCCTTAAAAACATTGATAAGTTTTGATCCATCAGTATGAATGCCATCGACTGTTTCATTGTCTTTTGCCAAGCTTTTCTGTCTTGTAATGACACTGGTGCTATCTACCAAAAAAGGTGGTTGAGCGATCTCATGTTCATATTTTCTTTCATGGTTACCGAATTTCTTCCGGTTGTGATCATTTACACGTTTTCTCTCCATCATCTCTTTTGCGCTTCTTAATCTTGCTTCAGCTTGTTCCATTGCTTTCTTCATAGCAGCAGCAGCTGTACTTGCATCAATCTCTACATCCAAGGAAGAAGGACCATCCTTCACACCAACTCGAGGTGCATGGCTTTTGGAAACAACACCATATTTGGGATATTCATTTGGATCAGATGAACTTTGTCTGTCTAGACTGATCTTCATACTAGGACCTGTCTTCAAGAATGGCTGATTGCTCTTGTTACATACTTTTGGAGGTGGTCTTGTTGGTGGTGGTACTTGCAAAGGTTGTGTTCGGAGACTGATGTCTACAACACTCACATACATAGCATTGGAAGATGCCAGATCATCACTAGTGACTGAATTACTGATAGAAGAAGGTGAATGGAGAGTTAAATCCACATGATTAAGTTTTGAAGCAGAACATTGACTGCTAAATTCTCTAATAACTGCTATGACATCATCTCCCGAGCTATTTAAATCAGCACCATTAGTGTTGCTGATGGAAGCGCCAGGATTTTGTGTTTGCAAATGGCCAGCACATTCAAGAGTGGAACTAGTCCTAGGAGGATCAGTTTTGAGTAATTTCCCTCGTGCAGCACCATCATTGCTCCCAGGATTTTTCCTATTATTCGACAGGTTAGATTGCTCAGAATTTTGATCTGAATGGTTGCAGTTCAACGGGCAGCAATCATGATCATCTTCTATGCAATTCATATGAAATGTTTCCACATTTTCCAGAGAAAGTTCAGATTCTTTAGTGACCTGACCATTAATGGTAGGATCCTCAAAGTCCCTGTTAATGATATGGAAACCTAGTCACTCATAATTAATTAGATGCTGCTTTGATAGTTCAATATGTGTCAAAAAAGAAAAAGCGAAATCAATGCCACAAGAGAGAACAATCAAATGGTATCGATCTTTGAACCCCCTACCCCCGCCACCACACACACACAAAAAAAAAAAAGGATATCGATCTGTTAATTTAGACCCACCTATAGATTAGCATGTCAGCATGTCAATAATGGAAAACAGAGCTCAGCCTAGACGAACATGGCTTTCTAATGTCAAAATGGGCAGGAGTTAAACTCTTGGAATCCACTCAATACAGCAGATTCAACAATAGAGGAGTATTAGAGAGAATGCAATGCATATGTTATAGTGTAACCCGATCAAAATGACTAGCGCATAACATCCTCCTACATCTTCTCATTCTAGTTCGTTGTGCATGAAACGAAGTTTTCTACTTCAGCGAAGGGAAAGCCGATAGACAAAGACAACTAACAAAAGAGACTCCGAAGCGCACCTCCCCTTGGTGGAACCAACCTCCAGGCCTCGCGACGAGGAAAACAACTCCTCATACGATACAGCAAACCCTCCAAACTCCAAGCCTCCGAAAACCTCAGCGTAGTCGAATCCAGGGCCGTCGCGAAACCCGGGAGGTTCACCGTCAAGACCATCAACCGCCGGAGGGAGATCGAGGAAGGGGATGCTACAGGAGCTCGCGGAACCTCCGAAGATCTCTACATAGTCGTCGAGGCGAGCAGGGAAGGGAGAAGCGGCGAAACGGTGCGGCCCGCCGAAGACGTCGGCGTAGGCGGACGACGCGGGCTTCTTGGAGACCCTCTGCCCCTCCATGGCTGCGAGGAAGAGGGAGGGGAAGAACAGGTGGCTCGGTTAGGGCTTCTCCTGGGCTCCCAGTCTCCCAGTTGTCTTCGCCGTCGTCGCGTTTCGCAGTGGAAGACCAGTGAGTCGACAGTGGAACACAGTGAGACGTTATTTAATTCTTTATGATATAAAAAATTATAATTTAAACGCCCAAAAAATATTTTTTTAAGACCAACAAAAAAATATTCGGTAGGCGGAGGGGGTAAAATGTAAAACGTGTGGGCCCCAGGAGGAATGATGCACCACTACGGTGCAACTCTCAATAATAAAGAAAATGCAAGTCTAGAAATTCTATAAATTATGATAAAGTATTTTTCTTATTTGAATTTTTTATTTCCCACTACAGATTATCTCTTTTTTAAATGACAATATTAATTATTATTTCTCCTTTTTAAAAAATTTGTTTATAAAAAAAAAACAAAGAAATGTTGGTTTAGGAGGATTATTGTGCATCATAATTTGTTGTCCCACATGCGATGTGAACCTGATGGCCAAAATGTACGACGACGAGCCGACGTAATGAAATTCTATACGACTTATTTAATTTGCACGATTATTCTCCTTCTTTCCGGTTCTTGTTCTTGTTTTAGAGAATATTTCTCTATGCTTTAATTTATTTGCTGGAAGAATCAATCGATATCAAAGAACAGGAGTTTATTTTTGACTTCTTACAATATCCGCGATATATTATCGTCATAATGCAAACACGTCCTCTACTCCACTTGAGTCGATGCCATAATAAAACTTAAAACGAGGGTTAAATTCAATTAATCTAAAATGTTTTTAATTATATTTGATTCCATATGAAAATAGTGAGAGGTGAAGTATCGGTAGATTTGATTTGAAAAAGATTTCGAACTGGAAATGCTTACAAGCACAATGAGAAAAATGATCGCTAGTGATCCGGTGATAAGGGCTCACCCTTCATAGGGTCGTTATCACGGTGAAAATCAAAGTTTAGGCGGTCAACACCCCTGTATCGTTGATCGGTTGGACAACTCATTTGCCCGACCGGGGAGAAGGATAACCAGGTCGATATCAACCCGATGTTACCATAGTTCAGTCGCATACCAAGCTTCCGACGCTCAGAGAACTATGGTCCGGCGAGGAACCCGCCGAGCAGCCAACTCGCTTGGACTTAAGTCGAACCTCCGAACCAGTGAAACAGGAGCGCAACCGAGCAGTCACTTGGATAGATCTTGATCCTGTCCGAACGATGAGTCGACAGACGTTGGGGGCGTGACGCTCTCCTCTTTCTACGACCAGCTGCACGAATCTCCAGCGAACCTGCAAAGAAGTCGGGCCGGGAAGGGGTTCCCAGCGACGACCCTCCGACGCTCAAGTCAGGCAAGAGGAAAACGATGAAATGGCTCTCAAGATGATAGATTGCGTACCTCCGGCGGAGTCTGAGGGCTCTTATATAAAGCTGTGGGGAGACTTGTGCACACCTACCGAGACATACACGTGTCCTGTACCATACCTTAGTATGGGCTTGTCAGAGGAGCATGTCTGACACCATACTGCTACAGTCTGAGCACCTCTCTGATGGGACAACAGAACCTTCCGTCGTACGATTTTGCGTATGGACTGGTCGTCAAATATGTCTGCTGTCAGAAGATATTCCCAAATGTCCCCTTGTCTCCTTTTTCCCTGAGTCGAGCGTCCATCCGCTCGGCAGGCATCGGTCCGACCGGGCGTAGATGTCGGACCGACCGGAAAGTCTTCATCCCATCGCGTGCTCGACTAAGAACGTCCTTTTACAGTATTACTAATTTACGCCTCGGCCGAGTGGGCAGCCCGCTCGGCCCGGCGACCTTGTTCACCATGAGCATCGGAAACTCGACTCCCTGTCGAGTTGCCTTTGATTCCACCAATTTGATCCGTTCGGCCGGTCGACCTAACCCTTCTCCGGTCGGCCAGACGTCATGCTGACCCTTTTGACTTTTGACCACCACGTGGCGTTGACTTCCCTCCAGAGGGTCCCCCGTCCGAACGGCTGGATCAGATCTCGACACAACAATAGAGCTCGGACAGTGGAAGGCTAGCCGAGCGGCCACCCCATTCGGCCCAAGGGCCAAACACCCGAACGGTTGAGGGTTGGCCAAGCGGGGGTCCCGCTCGACCCACTAACAAACAAAGGAGGATCAGCCGATATCTTTGTCGAAACTCGTGCCACCGACAGATGACATGGTTGGTTGTATGCCCGGGGTAGAGGATCGTACGACGGAAGCTTCCACTGTCGTGTCAGAGATATGATCAGGTCATTGAGGTATGGTGTCAGAGACGCTTTCCTGACATGTCTTTTCAGGAAAAGCTTTGAGAAGCGTACACGTCTTGAAAAGCATGCACGCGCGCTCCTAGCAGCCCTATATAAGGAGCACCAAGCTTTAACGGAGGTATGTTAAGATTACTGTAGCTACTATTACTCTGCTTCTTTCGATTCGCTTTTTTCTCTGTTCCTACATCGTCGGAGGCTGACTTGAGCGTCAAAGGGTCATCGCCAGGGAACCCCTCCCTGGCTTGGCAATGACGTTGTGGTGATTGCAGGATTCTCCAGCTTGGAGTTCACCAACGGGCAACAGGAGTGACACGCCCCCCAACATCCATTGCCTCGATTCTCGGACAGAATCAGCCAGTAAGTTGACCAAGTTGTCCTTGGTACGACTACTCCAACTATCAAGGTAATATCCTGGAGGGAAGAAGAACAATGGGATGGAAAGTGAGTTCGTTGACTAGTGTACCTACACTAACGGAGAGGGATCCCTTTTATAATATCTATGTAATCGCCAACATTAACGAGACATTACATCCCTGCTAGACAACATGTTTAATCATTGTGCTTCAAATGTATCAGCAGCTCTATCGTAAATATGGGAGGAATATTCTATTATGTGCAAGGATATGATCTCGTTGACTTTTTGACAAATTTATTAATGACTAAGTGGGTTAATGATGAGAAAGCTTAATGGGTCATTTGTCCCACTAGTAGAAAGATGGATCGAGGATAAGGAGTCCAGTTTTTTGTTGGGGGTAACTAGGCCGGTAAGTTGTTAAGTGAGGAGCTAGGACCTTGGAATGTCCTATCAGTATTAGTCGATCGGAGTATAATGGGAAGTAGAGCCCCGTAAGTAACTGAGCGGGGAGCTAGATTTCGATGGCATCCGAGTGAGGAGCTAGGCCTCCGGATGTCCGATCGGTATTAGCCAATCGGAGTGTGATAGGGAGCAAAGCCCTATAAGTAGTTAAGTGGGGAGTTGGACATTGATGACATCCAAGTGGGAAATTAGGCCCCTGAGATGTCCAATTGGCATCAACCAATCGGAGTGTAACAGGAAGCAGAGCATCATAAATAGTTGAGTATGGAGCTGGCCTCAATGACATTTGAGTGAGGAGTCAGAGACTCCTGGGATGTCCAATTGACTTTAGTCGATCGGAATATGATAAGAAGTAGATCCTCGTAAGTAGTTGAGTGACGAGCATCCGAGTAAAGAGTTGGACCCCTGAAATATTCAATCGGCTCTAGCCGATCGACATAGAAAGGATTCACCGGGTAGATTATTCACACTGGCCTACCATAACCTTTAACTACCATCTACTTTGGCCTGTTAACCTTTAAACCCCACTCGGAACTCCTCATCATCCGCCCTATCAATATTCAATCATATTATATAAACGTTAAAGGTGCGTAGGTTTTTCTTGATAGAATATTATTTGCGTCTAAAATGCGTCGAAGTGAATTGATTAATTACCGACTCATTCACCAAACTGGAAGACCAAAACGTTAGTGGAACAATCGATGTGCGATAGAGGCACTCCACCAAATCCATTCGCTGTCATAATTAGTGTTTATTAGTTAATTATATAAATAATTAATGCGGTGGAACCTGATGTTCATGTTCTCTTCCAATATAATTTTTTGTTAGCTAGAATTAAGTTTATTCATTCGTTTATTAACTTTACTTAAAGCTTATCAAGTTTGCATTTGTTATAATGCAGCGCAGCATCACATAATCACATCAACCCGGTAGGGCTGCATTATGCTGTGAAGAATGCATGCATGCACCACGTAGCGTCATTAGTTAATTATTAACAACATTAATTGAGAGTTTACTATGATATAGTGTTAATTTCTGAAAATTTAACAATATCGATCTAGTTTAATTAACTATATAAATTAATAATAACTACTCATGCATGGTGGCATTATCAAAAGAGTACCATTAATAAATCTAATCATAGATAATGAAAATACACTGTCTTCCAAAATCATTAATTAGTTTCACAAATCCATCTTAGCCATCATTGTTGCATACAACAGGACGCGAAACACAACATTCTCTACTCTTAATGGAGGATCCAGAAAATGTATAGCATGTGTAATTAATTCCCCCATTTCCTAGTTCCCCTTCTCAATTGTTATAACTGAATCCAACTTGCTTTTATGGTTTAGTTCATTCATCATGCCATACCCAACAGTGCCTTAAAGGTGTTAAAATCCAGTTCAATTGAGAACAGGATCAGATCCTAGTGAATTGGTATTACTGTATTTCCTTCTATCCATCCCCAGTCTCCTACCAGACAAGTATGCCTTTGATTATGCCGTAGAGAATCTTCAAATTTCGTGAAATATTTACAGTGAGGTTTTTGTGATGCTCCACTACTAGAAAATTTCATACATAGTAAGAGAGAAATTTTCACATAATTAGCTAGAAAATGATCTCCAACGCAACAACTTAAGCTTAATCTTTTTTTAAAAAAATGAACAAGGTACTAATTTGCAATCACTTAAGCTTTGTGTTGGCTGGCTAAATTCAGTCCACTACTGGATTATCTAGCAAGCATCTCGGATTACTCTAAACGAAGGACCACCATGGAGACAACCACAGAGAATCCAGCCATTGCTTTGTGGAGGTGGACGTGATAAAGATAAGGATTCTAAAAGTCGACTGGATCTTTGTACTAATTTTGATTCCTATATGTATGTTCCAATGATGAAATCATAATCATCGGCCAGTCCTTCTTGTGGATCTTAACCTTTCATATCACTCAGACAAGCAGAAATTTTTAGGACTTTGTATAGATTAATTAAGGATTCTGTAGGCTTTGCCACCGGCCAGCTTCCAAAGTCGTAGGAGGAGAAACACTCCTTTTACTTTTGTATCAATGTCTGGAAAATTTTCATCTACTTTTGAAAAGGATTCTGTATTGTGGAAATTGAGATAGCTGCGGATGGTTACTGATTCACGGCAATTGGATCATCTTTAGTGAATTAAGATTAACAGTGATGTTAGAAGCTGACATTTGTATAAACAATGATTCAATGTCTCTCCAATATGCCTGGTTGCAATTCCATATCTGAAGTGGTCTTGCTCTAGGAAAGACAATGTCTTTCAAAGAAGTGGAATTGTTGAGACATAATTAATTACATCACTAGTTTTACTTTTCTAACATTACACTTTATCACACTGAACATTTGTGATGCATGAGGAAAAAAAGGACTTCTAGTTATGTTCTTGTTCCCACTTCCCAGTGTGCTCTAAGATCTTGACTTGTCTTTGTTGGCAATAGTTAGGCATATCCCTCCCCGTGCTTCTTGGGCCTCTGAATCTCAAGTGTTACTTATCTTGATTTTAATTAGAGGACCTGCAACTTGAAAGCAACTTGAATGCTCTGCAAGTACTGCTCCATTGAGCTTTGGCCTTTGGCTGCCTGCAAAGCTCCACTCTCTGCAGCAAGTCCATTACAAAACTACAGACCAAAACTCCTTTTTTGAAAAGCATCCGAAGCCACTCGATATATATTGTGAATGAGAAGTGGTTTCAAACAACAATCTGTATTTGAATATATTTATTTCTGTCTGTCAGTCTGTCAGCAAAAGGCCAACATCCGGCTCTCTGAAACTGGAATACTGGCGTATTTTTTTTAATACTTCGATACTCGAAATTACCTTTTTTTATTTGTTGAATTAGCTTTTCATTCATATCAAGGAAGGGTTAAATATAAATAGCAGCAAAACGAAAGGCTTTCGATGTGATATTGGCTGGCTTTCCGAGCTTTAGTGAATACGTCAGGTGCTTCTTTTGGATCAATGTTGCTTCCCTTTGCCAACTTGAAGATTTACTTGAAATTACTAAGCAACTAAACCTTTATTGACAGGTTGAAGCTTTGAAGTGCTACCTCAGCTAAAGAGGAACATCAAGAATCAAGCATTTTCCATGTGAAATTGTGTGCCAACTTAATTCTCTTTTCTGGATTTCAGAAAGCAGAATCTTATAGGACAGTATCTGTCAACTTCATTTATGTTTGTGACTTTAGAATCAGTACAAATAATACTCGAAGATCAGGATGTGTGTGATGGTAGAATTAGTATACTTAAGGTAGTGGATGTTAGGATCAGAGGTTAACTTGTCAATTTAGAATTAGTATATTTAGTGTAGTTTAGGACCTCAAAGTTGAGAGTCTCTCTCTCTCTCTCTGATTTCTCGGTAATTGATCTTTAATTATAATACAAGATTCGAAGTAAGCTTACTATTAATAGAAAGGGATTTCTAAAATGGCAAAAACTTCTCTTCCCATCATTTGCTTAAAAAATAGCGTACCTTATTTTAATTGCCATGACAAAGATACTCCTTCCAAATCGAGTATACGAAACGTCCTCCTTAAAAAATGAAACACATGTACATGAACAAAAGCAAGTGAAAGAACCGCCATAAAGTGCATTCTTTTCTCTCGTTTTCTACTTAGATAAATCTTATTAATTTAGAATCATCAGAAAGCATTTATGTTTTGATGCTTGCAAAATGGCAAGATGTGATAATGGTGGACAATGAATGGAAGAGAGAAAGAGGGAGAGCCCTTGTGTCAAGGATAATAAAGAAGGGGTGGTCTCTAGCTGTGAGACACAAGTAGCAAGTGGTTATAGTGGTTATGGGAGGGAGAAGGAGGGCGAGTTAGTAAAGCATGAGAGAATAATTAGTGATGAATCGACTAGTGTTAGTTGGGAAGGTTAAAGGGGATGCAATTTAAACATTCTATAAACTAATAGCTGTAATATTCTGTGGATCCACTATGAGATTGACATGACGTGATGATCCATTTATGTCTCTTGTCACAATGCTAGATGTTTTAGGTAAGTTTCGATGAGAAAACTATATTATCATCTACCTAATCATCAGCTTCTAATCATGTTTATCTAATCTCCTCGTTGCGGATCGACGCAGAACAGTCATTCAATTTTCCAGGGAAAAACGGAGCAATTACAGAACATAAAAAAGCATCAGATTTTGAGAAGTAGATGATCATTATTGCCCAGCAGATGCAATAGAAGAAAAAACAAAATGCAGAGAAATTGAGATGCATTTACATTGCCTCCTAACTGCAAACATAGAGGTCCAATTCCAAATCCAGAAACATTAATACGAACTAATTTTTCGTGCATGCAGATTTCATTCCCCGAGAAACAAATATGAAATTTGCAAGCTCAACTGACCTTGAAGTTGCAGAGCATGAGCTGCCAGGAAGCATTGGATGCATTTCCTTTTGCTTTTCTTAAATCTTATACCCTTTTGATCTTTAAAAAGTAACTCATAAACTAAGAAAAAAAGAATTAGAATTCATTCTTTATTGCAGCAGATAGAGGGGCAGCGTGATGTAAATTGGACATGCAATAACCGACAGATTTCTAAGCAACAGATAATTAAAGAAAAAGAATGCAGCTGAATTCATGGAGAGGAACACAAGCACATACAAATGTAGATGATGATGATTAAGGCACTTGATTGCTAGTTTTCAGTATCAATTCAAAACACAAACTAAGGTCCCGAGAATGTTGTTGTGAAACTCTTTACTGAAATCAACGCGAGGCGAGTTCAAGTTATAAGTTCAATTCGTTGGATGGAGCTAAAATGGCCACGAAGATTGATAGATTAATGCGGATTGTAACATAAAAAAAATGAAGGTTGGAGTGCCAAACAGCAGCGTTTAGATGAAGAGCGAGGAGAGGGGAAGCAGCTCAAACCAGTATGAAGCCAATATTTTGAACACTAATTTGGCATCGCCGAGCAAAGTGAGCAACTACTGAAGGTGCTGCGGATGATGGTTGCGCTGTTGCACTAAGGATTGTTGCTCCTGCTTGGGATGTGGAGAAGATGGGGGCGGCGGGGGAGGAGGCTGTTGCGGCTGCTTTCTCGCCGTTGCGTGCTTGTTGTTGTGCATCCACACCTTCAAGACTTGTCTCCTCACTCCAATCTCCGAGCAGAATTGCTGCACCATGGCGTCGTCTTGCCGCTGGATACGCCACCCGATTCGCTCCGCGAAAGCCAGCATCTTGTCCTTCTGCTCCGCCGTGAACTTGGTCCGGAACCGCTTCCTCGGCATAGCGACGGCGGCAAAGGTCGTGGGGGTCCCTGTGCGCATTTTTTCCTCGCTCGATGACTCGGTGGTGGTGCCTCCGCTCCCGCTAGGGTTGTTTCCGCCGCCGAAGTGGACGAAGCCAGGCATGCCGGCCGCTGGGGATGGGCTGGTGGAGAACCCACTGAACTGGAACTTCTGGTGGTGCGAGGGCGGCGGCGGAGGCGGGAGCAAGAGGGGTAGCCGCGTCGCACCGCCATGGTAGTACGAGCTCCCGCTGCCGTCCGGTTCCCGACGGTGGAAGCTACGGTGGCAGCCGCATGCCGCGCACTTGAGCGCGTCCGCTGTCTCGGGCTCGCCATCAGGCATGAACTCGCCGCAGCCATCAAGAACGTGGCCCCCGAGCGCCGCCGCGTGGTTGCGGAGGCACTCCTTGTACCTCACCAAGACATCCGTTTCAACGGCTCCAGCGGAAGTCTTCGCCTTTGAGTTGGTCGTCGCGGCTACACCAGAAACCCCCGGAGGCGGCGGCGAGTTGGAGATGGAAGATTGATCCGTGTTCTTCGCGACAGACTGTGAAGGGTGATCGATGACGGTGGGAGCCGTTTCAAGAGCAGATGGCGGCAACGGCGGCGGCGTCTGAGCATGGCTAAAGTTGTTCCCATTTCTCAACCCTACTCCTCCTCCGCCACCGCCTCCTGCTGCCCTGGGCGCAACAAGAGAAGAAGAGGAGGAAAGAGTCGGCTTAGAGAAGGCGGATCCTCCTCTGACCAAAGAAGGATTGTAAGCGGTAGAAGAAGAGGAAGCGATCCCAATCTCATTCGGATTGTGCCTAAACTCCATCAAAATCTCAACTTTCTACAAAACGACCCCCCGGCGAGCTTCGACCACCTCCCGCCTACAACACGCAGCCACCGCCCCCTCTCAACTCAGATCTCGATCGGCATGTAGGACTAAATCAACTCCGCGCCGGGGCAATCGAATCCAGCTCTTCCTGCACTGACTAAAAAGCAAGCAAAAAAATGCGAGATGAGAGGGACTAAACGAGCAAGTGCAACACTAAAAGCGGCAGCGACTGGAACCTCACGGCGCGTGAATAATTGCTGGCTCGACCAAAAGAAGAGCTAGAGCGAGCTACAGAGACCGCAGCAACAGCGAGGAGTGAGTAGTGGGCGTGGCGTGGGATACGGTGTGCATGGTGATGGTCTCCTAACTCCCCTTCTGTTCGCGAAAAGGGGAAAGGTGTGAAGAAACCCCGTTGCTTATCCTTGGCTCATCCATTCAAAGAGACGATACGAGACGATACGAGACGATCAGGAAGGAGAGGAGAAGAGAAGAGAAGAGAAGAGAATTGGGAACAACCGACAAGGTTACGCTTCGCCCCTCCCACGCCCTGCACCCTGGTCCAACCCCTCAATAATTAACGCTGCAAACTGGTGCTGCTGTCATTTATTATTCCTGCAGAGATTTGTATCAGTCATCACGCATCGCCTACGTGTGTGGTCTCTGCTGCTTTCACGTCCACCACAGCTGTAACCCTCTACCTCGACCCTCCTCACTTACTGCTGCTCTTCCTCCTCCTTTCTTTCATCTACTCCATTCCAGCAATTGAATCAACCAACCCTCACGAGGAAGATGTGTGTCTGTGTCTGGGAGCTGCGCCTGCGACGGACGGGGCCCTACGGGCAACCCTTCGTTGTTGCGGTGTCAGACTCTTTACCCTTCTTTCAACCTCTCTTTGATTCAACTCTTTGAAATTTAGTTTTCTCCTTCCTCTCCTCCTTCTCACATACGCAAAGATTAAATCAACAGCGATCGCAGGGAGAGTGAAGCGATTGGCTGTCCTCTGCAAGCTAATTCATTTATTGATGCGGTAGTGGAAGGCTTTAATTTCCCGCTGCTCCTGTTCGTGCTTCATCAACGAGCCATCACCCCTTGAATGCTTTCTCCAGCAAAACAGCTTGAATTTTGACTGGAATTTTTCCAGACAACTCTTCCCGCGAGATACTTATTTACTAGAGCGTTTTATACCTTGCGTAAACCGACTTGCTCGTGCAAAAATATATATAAATAAAAGATAATCACTCTAATTAAAGGCCCAAAGTTTATAGGTCTTTTCTATAAACATTGTGCCGTGCTCGACAATCTCTTCTTTAATTTGTTTGTTCTCGTAATTCAGGTCAAAATTTAAGCTATCCAACAAAAAACATTATTATCCTGGATGAGGCCTTCAAAGAAGCTTCCATCTATATCTCTTCTTCAAACTCGCAAATTGATGGCCATGTAATTTTAGAGAACGGGATAATTAAAATCATTTTAAAATGAAATAAATGTTTCATGAGCTTCCATTATAATAAGCTTGAATAGTGTTTTTTTCCCAATGTCTTTAATGGTTCAAATGATTTGATTTGAACTTCCATTATAATAGCTTAACGATGAATAATGCCCTATTGTCAACTTTGAATATATTTTATGTGTAGTTTCGGGTGTGAAGTCGCAAATTAGAAAGCATTGCCTACGACTTATTCATCTGATTTACAAATGCTTTCCTTAATTGCACCAAAAATTAAAGTTAACCAAATTAATTAAAACATAGAAGTATTATTAACGATCCATATGAAAGTATCTTATATTTTTAAAAAAAATCATTCATCTCCAACTTACAAGTTAAACAATGTTTAAATTAAAACATCTTTGGAGTTAATCTTACAATTTGCACTTACTGTGATCTAAACTCAACTTTAATCAGGATAGATACTTTTATGAGTCAACTAATATAAGTCAAAATGTGGTCAAAAGTTGAGACATTGAATGCGTCCCTCCGATCCATAGATAGTGGTGTACATGGGGACGCATGAGGCAGCATTTCTATTGTCTGAGTGGACTCATCAATGCTCTTCAATTTCTTCATTGGATCCTACAAATTTCCTTCAAAACTCTACAGTGACTGTACTTGAGATCAAGTGATAGTCTAACTTCCTGAGAACTTTGGGTAGTTCCTTATTGAGTTAGTTTTTATCGGGTCGGTAGTTAATCAGATCAACAACGGACCAACCGACGTTGCTTCTCCTAAATCAGATTGACAACGGACCTACCACGTGGTCAATGTTCCTTCTATGTCATCTCAAGTAGCATAAGGTTGATCATCAGATAAATCAAGGAAGCACAGATGGAAAATGACGTGACAATCTAACACCACGAGTAGTTTGAGCATCAAACCTTCGTTGAATGAGTATTCTGCCTTATCGTTTACCATTGCATCGTGTCTCAAGGATGCCTAATACACCCTAAACTTAAAATTTGAACATTTTAGTTTGCTCTAAGTGTATTGTATGATGATGATGATGATGATGATGATTATTATTGACTTAGTTTATTCAAAAGTACCCTTTATAATTAAATATATTTTTAAAAAAGTTTAATATTTTTCAGCGTGTAATCATATTGGTGAAGCCCGAAGCCATAAAGAGACAATTTCCCGCCGGAGAACGGGTGGGGACCGCCTCGACCCAAGTGGCGGTCGCCATCAACCAATATCATAAAGAAAATTTCGGCTCGGGATTCGATCGCAATCTAATCCTTTCCATAACAAATCGATTAGATTCTAATTTAATCTAATCCCGCCATTTTGGTTTAATTTAGTAGATTAACTAACACTTTGGTCGAGCGGGCAAACGCAATGTGGCACACGTGGGATTAATTACGCCTGCTCCACTGTTAGGTACTAACTCAATAGTTAATGAATGCAATTAACGTCGAGCGGAGGAGTTGCTTATAATTAAATAATTAATTAGAGGGGACGCTCTCTTTCTTAAATAAAAAAAAAACGTTTTTATATATAATCTTTGAAAATTACTACGTTATTTATTAGAAATATAAACAAAGTACGGAATTTCTTTAAAAGTGCGTCGGATATCAGTAGAAAAAACAATGGAGCATCCTCTTAATTATTAAACCCCCAAAATAGAGACGCTAATTAAATTAGTCTTTAGTAAGCAATTGTCGGGCAAAGTTAGTCGACCACGTCTCCAGCATTAAGGTGCTTGTCGCATGGCACACACGTGGACCGCCCCCAGCCGCTGGTGCCTTCTTTCCTTTCCTCAAACTTCGTACTATTAGATTAATCTCTCTCTCTCTTTTTTGTTTTTTCTTTTGTAACGAGATAAAACAGTTGAAAGTTTTTTTATTAGAAAAATAAGGTGAGGACATTTTACATTAATGACAGGATCATTATTTGATAATTATTCTTGTTAATCATCACGATCCTTATTAAATACCAGTTTGTGCAGTTTAAAAAGTGTTAATAAAGCTATCCTAACAGGGATGAAGGCTGGATGACAAGACTTGAGAGTTGACATTTTGACTCGTACAATGAATACTTCGCCGGTCTCTCTGCCTTTGAACTTGGCAAGTCCTTTTCGCACCGCGTTCTATGCGCTTACTTTTTTTTTAATTACACAAAGCCCATTACCCACCGCTAACAATCACTTCGTGGCAGGGCACTATTGGTAGCCACTCACCTTAATGATTTATAAGTGCTGTCTTACTGTAACCAAAGTGGTTAATGTTTTCACAGTTTGTTCATTATCAATACCAATTCCCTTAATCACTATATCAAAATATAATATTATAATAATATGTAATCCGATCTAAAAATTACAAAGACAACGTGCTAGTTAACTTAAGGATTGATGGGTAGAAAACTATTTACTCCATGAAATAATTTTCTCTCGCCCCTAATATATGGAGACGATTAAATAAAACGTCAGTGCCTAAAATATAGAGGAGTTCCTGATTAAGATCCTCCGATATTTGAGTTAATTCCAATTTAGACGGGTGGATGAAAAATAATAGAAAATGTACATGCAATAATAAGTTGTTGATGTTCAGATAACGTATCTTATTAACGGATAGAACTCTCCTTTTATATACCACCTCTGATAACATATATAATCATGTGGTGAAAAAATATGTCAAAGATCATTAGGTAAAGGAGAGTACACAACTTAAATAATATGTAATAATTGTTCGAAGAATCTTCCATTAACTCATATGTATATTTTTTTTGTCGTTTATAGTTCATGTCATTGTTGAGACAATTGAAAGAATATGTTATCATAAGTGGTCAGCTGATGGAGAACATAATAACCCATTAAGAAGGTTCCAGAAGAATATATTTTTTGACAAATTGTTAGGATACCTTTAGAATATTATTTTCCAAATGCATCTCGGCCGAAAGTTGGCCAAACCGAGCGCCCCTTGAAACGAAGGCTGAATGAAAACCTGAGTTTTATAAGACTGGCCGATATTCTGTACTGCTCTACTATACCTACGTGGTTATGTTGAAGCTCTGAATGAGTTACTGCTCGATTATACCTACGTGGTTATGTTGAAGCTCTGAATGAGTTACTGCTCGATTTTTGCTGTATTGCTCTGCCATATCTGTGTGGTCATATTGGAGCTTTGAAAGAGTTACTGCTTGGTTCTTGTTGTAGTTCTCTGTCGTACCTACATGGGCATATTAGAGCTTTGTGTGAGATATCCTTCGATTTTCAGGGTCACTCAGCTATATAAAAAGTAAGTTGTATTTATAGAAAGCAAGCTATATATTTTTAATTATTTAAAATATTTTAATTTAGGTAATCTAGAATATGTTGTAATATTGTTTCTTGTAAGATAAGAAAATCTTTTGTATATGTACCCATTTTATGGGATGAATCTAAAATAGATTGAAGTATTATTCTCTACAAGATATATAATGTCATAGAAATAAGTTTCTTGAGTCAGTCCGAATGACCTTGTGATCGTCCTATCTTAATTTTAACTTATATCTCATCTTGATATTGACTATTATATCATCTTTTTGATTTGTTCCTTACATCCTGTATCAATATTAATTTTAATATTTACATAACTTTGAAGTGGTGTTCTTCTTTAAAATTTAACACAATGATATTTTTTTAATACAATATGAATCGAAGCCATTTAGTGTCTATGATAATCTCTATTTTCCGCGACTTCTTCTGATCTAATTCATCTTCCTCACGAACTCAGCAGACAAACGAGTTCAAACCATATCTAAATCTACAGCGTTTTAATGTATTCAGTGGTCGTCTTATCGTACAGTACTTGGCGTATTATCATTACTGCAAGAAACAAAAACAATAGTTTAAGTACCATCCAAGTCGTTTTTGCACGTTGAGAACTCTTCTGCTCGATGATCTCTGCGAATCAGCAGTTGACAGAAGGCACTAAATCAATCAGAATTGACAGTTCATCCAAAGACAGCAGTTCGCTGAATGACAACCAATTCACACCTCACAGATTCATCATGATCAATATCTCAACATCTCACTGAAAAAAACATGCACAAACAATAATTGATCCAAACGCAAAGACAGGGAGACATGTAAAAACTTGCACAACTTGCAGCCACACACGGAAACCTTTTGTTTTCTTAAACAAAAAAACAAACATGAATCGAAGGAAACTGTTTTTGCTTCAGTAAGTGAGATTGGGTCTGTTTCGGGTGGCCCCAAAGTCCTTTCCTTGTTGCTGATCTCACGGCATTAGCATTTTATCAGACCAATGTGATGTACTGCAAAGAGTGTACGCAACAATAACAAACTATATATTCAAATATTTGTGATTGGCTACGTGTACCTTTCAATCATCCAAATTCTCCCAATTCAGAGTTCCTAGCTGTATACTTTTTTGCCGTTCTAACATTAATCAGACTTATTCACTGATATAAGCACAACAGTTCTCAAGTAAATTCAGTGAACTAATATGAAAACCAGAATTCAATAACTGTTGTAAGTTATCTTTTGGAAAGGTCAACAAAGAATTTGTTTCTTCAAGAAGATGGTCACAGGATCACATAGATGATGGAAACAACCTAATGCTACGCAGAAAAAGTATATATATAAATGGGAGTCGCCATTCTTTTAGATCCATAGATGCTATAATTAATGTGGGGCACTATGTCATCTTCGTGGTATTCTTAATGATGAGAAGAACAGTCCCATGACTTTTTATAAGCGTTTTGGATACCCGTACCGTCATGTCTGGGAAAGAAAGAAGCATTACATAGATACAAGACTCGTCGGCTATATTTCATAAACTCTTACAATAGAACTGTCTATTGATTTATTCCAGGGATCATAGATCGGTCAAACCAGGTCAAATAAATAAGTTTTTCTTGGTATCATTTTGACGAACAGCAGAATTGCAATATTGACAATAATTCTCCAGAACAAAAAAACTTACGCAGAGTACAAGCAGTGTAGTACTGTGCTGAAGTATCAATGAACTACCATGTCATCCTAAGCACAACTAATTAACACATTTTGTATTGTTCACAATTCACAAATAGTCGAGTAAAACCACAGATCAGTGGGGATGGAGCATAATCTAGTTAACAAAGTAAGCACAAAGTCAGCTAAGCTGAGTTGTTTAGGCAAAACCAGTAAGATGTATGCTCCAAATGCATCATTTTGTATAAACACAAGATTTCAAGTTCTGTGCAGCTTCTTTCCCAAGTATGGTCGTTTTCATTTATCCACCATCTTTCCCTTCCCTCATCCAAGTACATAAATCTTGTTGATTTTCTTCCTTCCTCTTCTGTCTCTCTCTCCTTCTCCTTCCCCTCCCTTTGTGTGAATATTGATTAGTCCATTGCTGTATGTTAGCTGAAGCGGTTTAAACAAAGTAAAGAAAAGAAAGTATATCTGATAATCTGAAATCCTTTCATTGTTAACCAGCAAAAATGACAATAAAAAGGTAAAAATATACCAATGAAGGATATTAAATTCCATGATTAATGGTAAATTAGTAAACCAAAACTTAGTTAATTTTATATCATCGACTGTGGCGGCAGCAAAATGTCGTAATATTGCCGACGATTCTATCGGGCTTTTAATCAAACACTTGGAATTCTTGCGCATTTCTAGCTAATTGTATTGGGAAAGGCCGGGCCGATCTCGGACCGAAAACTGCCCGGGAGGTTCGATGTTGAATTGCCACGACAGGTACGGCGCTTCCGCGCTGTCATCCACGTCATCGTACAAGGTCAGCGATGAGCTGCTCTTGATGGCGGACGAAGCGTAGCAGCTCCACGGTGGCTGGTGCTGCCGGTCGTGGTAACCAAACTCTCCGGTCACCGGCGACGACGAATGTTGCGCCGTGGACCCCGCCGCACGGCGCTCTTCCTTCTTGAAGCGAATGCCGCAGGCGTTGCACAATGACTGCGCCGAATCAAACCAATGAGGCAAATGTTAGTTATTTGATAAATAAGATCCATTGGCAAAATGCAAGCTTGCGTTGAGCGTTGTGACTGATTACTTTTGGTCCACGCGGTCCATTTCTCCACAGCGGCGTCGAGGTGGTGTCGCAGTTGGCGCACCGCCGGGCGAAGAGCTGCGGGTCGCCGCCCAAAGCCGACCCTCCACCGTTCGGCGCATTCGAGCCCATGGAGGAGTTCTTGGACCGAGACCGGATATCCCACACGCACGACGATGGCCGTTGGATCTTAGCAGAGGATTCCGATGTCTTGTGCTCTGTTTGACGCGTGGAAGGGGTGCCCAGCGAAAGGGTACAGTCCACCGACGACGGCGAAGAGCAGACGGAATACTCGTCCGAGTCACAGCCTTCTTGCATGAACTGCCGCGTCGTAGTGACCGGGTAAAGAAAAGAGGAGGCGGCACCGCCACCGCCACCGCCACCACCGTAGACGAACCCGCAAGAGCAGGGGTACACGCTGCTCTGATGTTCGCACTGGTGCAGCATAGCTCGGGGAATGAAGAAAGAAAGAGCTAATAAATCGGAAACAGAGGGGATGGGGAATATTGAAGCAGCAGAATGTAGGAGCTCTTTTTAAAACGGAACAGAGCACGCAGTTCTACGCCTGCGAGGAAGACTAGCATCGGGATGGAAAAAGTGAAGAAAATAACTTAATTAATGGTGCTTGTTTTTAATAGGAAAAACACACTGTATAGAATGCTGCCTATGATCATGCTTTGGGCATAAATTATATAAGAGCATGAGGGATCCTCCTCCGGGAGTGTGAGCGCTTCAATTTGCGTCGCCTGCTCCTCGTCACTCACAGTGAGCGGGTGGATGGCTGCCTCGGGGCTTGAGAGCGGGCAAGAGATCAGAGTGAAGGAAGTTGGCGTTGTGCGTCGCTGCCGCTTGCTCTGCTCTGCGCTGCTTCTTCTGATGCGAACACTGCCAGAACAACGACGTATGCGCAGGGTTGGCTGTACGCCAGAACAAGGCGATGTGTGATGACACGGCGGTGGTGTCACAGTCTTAAGAGGCGGAGGCGGAGGCGCAGCAAACCATGGGCATGCCGGTCAGAGGCGACAGATCGCGTTGGTCATCGGGCGGTCAAATGAGGAGGAGGCCACGTGACTCGCAGAACACTCTTCCACGCATGGAATGCAATGCAATCTAATCTAGCACTAGGCACGTGATCGTCCCTGCCCCTCACGTGACGCTCTACGTCGGAAATATGCACAGAAAATAAAGAAAATGGAAAAAAGGCGAAAATACAAAAAGAAGAGATAATAAACGAGAATAAATTCAAATCTTTGCTGCGTTTTTTGACACGCTGCCAATCATTCTTACGTTCCATTCGCTGTGAGTCTCTACGTGGAGCCATGGAGGCATCTTTTGGAAAGCGGAGAAGGTCAGGAGAGAAATGATCGCTCGCTGCGGCATCATGCCATCATCCTAGGCGGAGCCTACCGAATCCAATCGTCGTGAACTACTACGAGCGTTGCGGCGGACCCGAGAAAGCTAAGGGAGCTTGGAAGCGAGCAAAAGAGAGCGACCGAAGTCGCCGATTCGAGCATCATCATCCCCGTCGCGCTGTCGCGCCTCGAGGACGGAGTTCCCTCGCTTTCTTGACCACAGGCCACTGTGGACGACTGTACACGCGGCGGTCGCAGGCGCGCCATGTGTGTGACGTCGTCGCGAGATGGTATTGGCTGTGATGTGATAAGACGGTTTGGGATGGATGGGCGCCAACTGGCGCCGTTGCTTTTTTAAGGAATAGGAGTTACGTGGCAGTAGATTTTCCTAGCGAGATGTGACTGGTCGTGTGAGGTGGATGGTTGTCCCGGGCATGGTGGTGGCCGCGAAGACCGTCGCCGTCTTTTAACGCCGGCGACGCTGAGCCGGCATTGACCGACACCTCGGACCGCGGGGATCTTGGAGCTCGCTTCCGCCGGAGGCAAGCTAGGAGGCGGTGGGTCCCACGTGGTTAAATCGTTTAACGTCCCTTGGACAAGTGACCCGAATTGTCTCCTGCCATTTTCGTTTGTTTTTCTCACTTGTCTTCTCTCCCGATCAATCTGTCTAACACCAAATTTAGTCCTACGTCGATCTCAAGCTCGGTCCGGCACAGCCCAGCCCAGCCCAGCCCAGTCTAAATTTAACAATTTCTCTTCTCGGTGTGATTGCGCTCACTGTAGGCATTGGTTGCCTTATCCAATATCCTGATTCCGTTGGTCGTCGTCAGCTCCATTTATCCTCAATGC
The DNA here is from genome assembly GCF_018446385.1 of Zingiber officinale. Classification (NCBI taxonomy): domain Eukaryota; kingdom Viridiplantae; phylum Streptophyta; class Magnoliopsida; order Zingiberales; family Zingiberaceae; genus Zingiber; species Zingiber officinale. Next base: position 1,048,511 of record NC_056004.1, read on the forward strand.
ATTCGAGACTCAACTTCCTTCGCCGGTTCCCATCTGGGAAAGGGAGTTCGGTGCCGCAGAGAGAACGATCGCTACGATGGTTGACATATCGGGAAGGCAGCTCGGCGCAGCAGAGAGAAGGATCGCTAACATCGCCAATCACCTATCACCTCCGCCTTCCACTTCACCCCTGCCTTCGATTGTCCGTCAAGCGACCGCTTCAACGGGCGACAGTTACCATAGAGTCCATGGTCAGGTGCCGACGCGAGAAACGACGTGGAGACCGGCCTGCGACGAGTCCGGAAAGGAGTACATCGACATTCTGTATGAAAAAGCGGTGGGCGAAGGGATTGCGAAGGTAACATCTTTACCGAGTTCATTTCTGAATTTTGATGTTCCTAAGTTCCTAGATATCTTTTCTATTGGGGAAAGTACTCGGGAACGTTTTCTTTCCAAAAGACTCAAATAGGTCTAGTTTGTTGAACAAGAGATAATGCAATTTCTTACTGAAAAATTCTCCTTACGGGAAGATAGTCATGGTTTTCCAATTCTTTTCGTCTGTAAAATGATTTATATTCTTCTGTAGTTTCTTGTTTGCTTTGAACCAGTATGTTCAGAATGAGTATATATATTGGCTTCAATATTGTAACTCATTTTAAGCGTTCCTCTTACTGCTGCAGATCACAATCAATCGTCCTGAAAGAAGGAATGCTTTTAGGCCAAATACTATCAAAGAACTTATTCGGGCGTTTAATGATGCGAGGGATGACAGCTCTATTGGTGTCATCATTCTTACTGGAAAGGTACGCTGTAGATGTGAAATGAAAGCCATTTAAGTCGATTATTTGCTTCTAATACGACTTGGCTATTGAAATGAAATTTACCATTTATGATGTATCATTGACCCACATATAGAAAGATATGGGGAGAAAGAAATCCCAAAAAAATTACTCTCTATTGTGGATTGTGAAGAGACATATCTTAAAATTAATTTACTCTTTCTTGCATTTTGTTTTACTTCTTGTATTTTGCTTTAAATAGGGAACCAAAGCTTTCTGTAGTGGTGGTGACCAGGCACTAAGAGGTCCTGATGGTTATGCTGATTTTGAAAATTTTGGCCGTCTTAATGTGTTGGATCTCCAGGTGAATGTTTTTTCTTTATCTGTTGGATGAGTTGTACACCTTAATGCTAACAAATGTTTAGATGCCACGGCTCTTCCATACATGTATATAATGCGCCTGTAAATTTTTGGGTATAAGTTAGAACTGTAGGTATAAGAGAACCACTTAAGCATGTTGATATTGTTTGGAAACTAATGCTTCATGAAAACTAAGTATGTGCCTCTTTCATGATTCTGTATACCATGTTTGTTCTTAAATGTGAATCTTGTAAGCCTAACTTTTCTCTTGTTTCTTTGTTTTGTAAGTTTATAGTTGGTTCCGCTCTGTTCATTTATGGTAAATCCTAGAGTGTAATTTATCCTTGTTCAGATACTGGCTTGAATGTACAACATGCTTGAGAAAAGAGTAGTTGCTACTTGGCTTCTTTGAAATCTAAGTACGTAGTTTCTAGTGTCTTACTGATAAGAAAAATAGACGAATCAAGGACACAAGGAGGATAAAAATAAATTTTTCACACACTTTCATTGATCATTACATATCCTATTTATAGGCTAATACATCACATATTAAAAAACCCACTAACTCCACTAATACCACAACATTAACCACTATCCTCCACCACTAACTCAACTTGCCAACTCATTGACCCACTAACACCACATTACAACCATTACCCTATTATTTCTCTCCACTAACTCAATTAAAACATGCCCACTAACACACTCCCTTAAACTGATATTCCAAATATAATAATCAGTTTAAAAAGAGTCAAACTTTTAAACTCCATGTAGAAACACCAAGTAGCTTTTTGAGCTTTTGAAATGTAGCAAATTTGAGAGGCTTGGTTAGTATAACAGCAATTTGATCCTCGCTTATGCAGTAAACAAGATTAATGACTTCATCATTTGTGAGATTTCTCAGGAAATGATACCTCACATCTATGTGTTTATTTCGACCATGTAGCACTGGATTTTTAGAAAGTTTTATTGTCGAATTGTTGTCACAATAAATTTGAATAGGTTCATCCTCTTTGAAATATAATTCTATAAGAATCTTCTTTAGCCAAATAGCTTGACAAGCACAAGATGTTGCAGTAACAAACTCAGCTTCCGTGGATGATAATGTAACGATTGATTATTTTTTCGAAGATCATGAAATAGCTCCTGTACCCAACATGAAAATGTACCCGATGTACCTTTTCGATCATCTAGATCTCCTGCATAATCACTGTCTGTAAAACCAAATAGATCTGACTTTTCTCCCTTTTTATAGAGCAACCCAAACTCTTTAGTACCTTGCAAGTACCGAAAAATTCTCTTTGCAACTAAGAGATGCATTTCTGTAGCACAATCCATATATCTATTAATCATACTTACAGCATGCATAATATCAGGTCTCGTCGCTATCAGATACATTAAACTCCCCACTATCTGTTTATAAAGTGTGGCATCAACCTTCTTTTCTCCTGTATCTTTATGTAACTTCACTCCAAACTCAGAAGGAGTATTTGCAGGATTGCAATCTTTCATTTGAAACCTGTCCAGAATTTCTTACACATATCTTTTTTGAGAGATAAAAATTCCAATAGAAGCTTGCACCACTTCAATACTAAGGAAATAATGCATCATACCAAGATCAGACATTTCAAATTATTTCATCATAGATTTTTAAAAATTTCCAAATATAGATGTATTATTTCCAGTGTAGATTAAGTCATCTACATATAAACAAACTATCAATATTTTCCCTCCATCATCAATCTTAATAAAAAGAGTATGTTCATAAGAGCATTTTTGAAAGTCTTCCTTCAAAAAATAAGTTTCTATACGATTATACCAAGCTCGTGGGGTTTGTTTTAATCCATATAGAGCTTTCTTTAATCTATAAACTTTATGCTCATTACCAAATTTCACATTAATTGATTTTCTGCTCATGTACCAAAAATGAACCTTGTAATTCATAAATTGAATGTAGACTTACATCATTTGTTGCTTCAATGGCACAGACAACAAAATTAAATTTTGGTGTCACAGATCGAAGAATTTTTTCGACAATGAGAACATCCTCCGTCTTGTCGCCAAGGATCCGCATTTTGTTGATGATTGCCATCGTTCTTGAAAAATAATCTGAAACTGATTCTCCTTATTTCATTCGGAGCATTTCGAACTTCGAACGAAGTGCTTGAAGCTGCTGCCTCTTAGCTCTTGTCGTACCTTGGTATTTCTTTTTCATAGAATCCCATATATATTTGGCAGTATCCTTGCATATAATGGTTTCCAAGATTGAGCGATCAATAGCTTGGAAGAGATAATTCTTTGCTTTAAGATCTTTCAATTGCGCATCTGTTAGCGCAACACCTTCTATCGGTTCTGCTACTCCAGAAATCACAACCGTCCAATATTCTTTGGATCTTAAAAAATTCTCCATAAGTATGCTCCAATGGTCATAGTGACCATCAAATCGAGAAATGACAAGTTGTACAAAACTTTCAGAAGACATAACTCTCTTCGAAACCTCGCTCTGATACCACTGATAAGAAAAATAGACGAGTCAAGGACACAAGGAGGATAAAAATAAGTTTTTCACACACTTTCATTGACCATTACATATCTTATTTATAGGCTAAATACATCACATATTAAAAAACCCACTAACTCCACTAATACCACAACATTAACCACTATCCTCCACCACTAACTCAACTTGCTAACTCATTGACCCACTAACACCACATTACAACCATTACCCTATTATTTCTCTCCACTAACTCAATTAAAACATGCCCACTAACACACTAATTTTATCAACACTTACAAGATTGATGTTACTGAGTTTCTTAGTTTGATACATGTTCCTACTTTATGAATCTGATAATTCTCACCGAGACTTGTTTATATTGCAGTGTTGCATGAAAGATTTGCTGAAAATATTGGTTATTCAGTATTCTTTGTTAAGAGTAGTGCTAGCTCATTCGCAACTTTTTTCAGGTACAAATACGTCGGCTTCCTAAACCAGTAATAGCAATGGTACACTACTTTTATGCCACTCTCCCTAAGCTTTGTTCTTCCACCTCTATATGTAGTTGTATGCTATGATTTGAAATCAGGTAGCAGGTTATGCTGTTGGTGGTGGTCACATATTACACATGGTTTGTGACTTAACTATTGCTGCTGATAATGCAATTTTTGGTCAAACTGGGCCAAAGGTACTAATTTTCTTCTTTTGTTCTTGAAGACTTCTTCATATCATTTTATCAGTTCTTGTGCAGAAGAATGCTTCTTATATCAATTGTTTCTAGTACCATACAGTTCAAAATATTGAATTTTTCATACTTTCTTTTATATTGATCAATGCATATATGTTACAGGTTGGTAGCTTTGATGCTGGTTATGGATCCTCCATCATGTCCCGTTTGGTGAGTTTTACTTTGACACTAACAACGTTCTAGAAATAAGGTTGTGTTTACTAAAGATAAAAACATGGTCATTTAATTTGGTGAATGCATCATCTTTATTCTCTTCAATTAACCTTCTTAGTTTTATAAACTGATCTCGTGTACTTGCTATATTACATTTAGATTGGGCCAAAGAAAGCACGTGAGATGTGGTTTTTGTGCCGATTCTACGATGCTTATGAAGCAGAAAAAATGGGACTCGTGAACGTAGTAGTACCTGTAAGTCTGTTAAAATAAGTCAGTTCTTCTCTCTTTAAAAAAGTCTTAAACAGATTAAGTCTTTGTTCTTATCAGTTATGTTTTCATTAAAACTACAACTATTTTCTTTCTTTAAAGCTGGAGAAATTGGAACTCGAGACACTGAAATGGTGCCGTGAGATTTTACGCAACAGTCCAACGGCAATCCGTATCTTGAAATCTGCTCTTAATGCTGTAGATGATGGCCATGCTGGTCTGCAGGTATCCAATTCTTGATGCATTTCGCAATAGAACAATGTCTATTAATTTCATCTGAAACAAGAACAATGAGAAACAATAATACACGAAACATCATCTGCTTCCCCTTAATTATCATCCTTGTTTTCTTCTTCTTAGGAGCTGGGAGGAAATGCAACGTTAGTCTTCTATGGTACTGAAGAGGCTAATGAAGGGAAGAGAGCATATATGGATCGCCGGCAACCAGATTTCTCTAAATTTCCACGAAGACCTTGATCTCACTTTCTTCGATCGTATCATCTACTTTTTAAACTCCATTTTGGACCTTTGCTTGCTCATCAATTTAGCACCTTTCTCGATATCGCATGCTAAACAAAAGACTGATGATCTGAAAATGGCGATCGAGTTCGACAAATAGCTAAGGATTCAACTTTGGCCCGCCTCCAATTCATTGTCTTCTTGGATTGTATATTCATCCACAATCATTAGGACGTGCAGGGTCAACTCAATAGTTGACATTATACTCTTTAATTGATATACCTGTAAGTTCATATGTATTAATTATTTCGGTGCAGAATTTATTTTATTGCTATCTTCTCCCGTAGTTGGGTCCAGCTTTGCCTTGTTCTAATATATACAAAGGTTCTTTGTGATAACAGAGACCAAAGAAACAGCTTCTTCTTCTTCTAGGTGTTAGCTGCAGTGATCATGTTTCAATCTTCACCAGAACTTAAATTTTCCTCCAGGTCAGTGTGGAAGCCACCTCAACTCTTTTAAGTCGATATACAAAACTCTGTTCATCTTTTTCATTTAGTCACTTAGCCGATTTCAATTATTAGAACCATATAAAACATTGGATACATTCAACTACGGGACTGCAGCTCTTCTCCCCACAGTGCCAAATTTGGAGATCCAGCTCCCAAATTACACAAACATCTCAACATCCCAATAAATTTGGCCTTGTTAAAAGAAACTGCAATCCTATACTTTGTACTACCCAGCACAGGCAAACAATGATGACTGCTCAAAAAGGCTATGAATTGATCAAAATCTTAATTTTGGATAAATTATATTTCCCGTGGCAAAGTTAATATATAATTCAATAAGTGCATTCATATTTTAGTTAAGGCATTTATTCCAATTAAGTATATTTTTACTATATATGGCTTTTAAACAAAGATGAAAGACTCTCTTAAGTTTTTTTTTCTTTAGATATCGCGATGATCGGATATTCATGACAAACGGCAATCTGTATGTTTTGTTTCGATTAATTGGGCAGGCCCCCGGACGGGCTGATTGTCAGATCCAGTCCCGACGCCGGCACCGAAGCGCCGGCGAGGTACCGCCTCCCGATGGCAGACGTCGTCCAGGGGGGGAATGACCACGTGGAGTGCCCCGGCGAGTCTTGCCGCTCGTGCACGGCGTTGGCGATCGGCGACTGCGTCGCGCTGGGCTGCTGCCCCTTTGCGGTGGTGAACGTGCTGGCGCTGGCCCTGGTGAAGTTGCCGTGGGTGGCCTCGAGAAGGTGCTTGGCGTCTCTGCGCCGGAGAAGGGCGACGATGCGGAGGAGGAGAGTGGCGGACGTCGGGGGCGCAGAGGAGAAGATGAGAGAGGCGGTGATGGTTGGGGAGGCTGGGAGGAGCTCCGGCGAGTGGAGAGAGGACGAAGGTGGGACGCCGCCTGGATTAATGGAAACAGAGGACGGGGTCTGGCTGGAGCTCTACCAGGTGGGGAACTGGGGGTTCGGCCGAGTTTCCTTCTCCGGCATTCAAAGGGAGTGGTGCTTGCGGCCGCGCAGCGGCGGCGGTGGAGGAAGTGCACCGGCGGCCACTTTTGGAACCGTCGAAGAGTTTAATTAATCGCTACGTATTCTACAAAATCGCATCGGTATCTTAGAGAGAGAGATTTGTTCGGTTGTGTTCTTGCGCATTTTAATAAAAAAAAAATACCTTTAACCTCTCTGTTTTTTCTATCCATTAACATTTTATCTCTTATATTTTAAAAAATAACATTTAATTTTTTTTACCAAAATTAAATATAATTTTTTTATAATATTAAGGGAAAAAATATATTGAATTGATATGAAAAATAATTACATATATCTTGAGGACCAACACTTTAATTATTGATGGGAATTTTATAAAATTATGAAAATCTAAAATTCTAAATTTAGATGAAAATAAAAAAAAATTAATTATTATATTTTGTATTTGAAGTTTGCACAGTTGGAACGATGAAAATATACATTTTAAATTGTTTTATTTTAGAAATTATATATAATTTATTGATTTTAATTAGTAAATAAACAGTTATGTATTAGGATCTTAAATTATATAGAATTAATTCATATATTAACAAAAAAAATAAAAATCACATAAATTATTAATAAATTTAATATAATTTATCACTGTTTAAGATAAAAATATCAAAAAGATAATAATATAATATTTTATAATTTGTTTACATTTAACTATCAAAGAGGGTTAAATATTTTTTTAAAATATAAGAAAGTAAAATACTGCTGGATAGAAAATAGAGGAAGTTTAAAGATATTTTTTTCATTAAAAAAAGCTGCGGTAACTATTAAGGAAATTATTGAAGGTTCAATTTTTTTTTAAATAAATAGAAAAATTAACTTTATAAAATCCACACTTTACCGAAACAATGATAAACATTGCCTGATATAAAATTATTACAATTATTTGTTTTTTTTTTTTGCCATATCCATTCCATTGCTAAATTATTAGTCCATCAAATTCGACAAATCCTAATTAAACAAAAACCAAAATCAAACAACATTCTAGAAAATAATCATAACAAATAAAAGTTGTGGAAAGCAAATGTTCAATTATAGTTTAATTTGAAGGAAAATAGAAAACAAAATTTTATAAATTGAAGGAAAAACGTAAGCAAAATATTTGATGCTCATCAAATGTTAATTATATATTTATTATTTTTAAAAAAAATAAGAAATTCAAAATTTGAAAGAGAACAACATGAATTATTTTTATTACAAATCACAAGTCCCGGATATACCGTGATAGAATTATCGAGATTATATTTGTGGAGCGTATTTTTTAATTTATCCTAGTGGATTTATATATATATTTTTTCAAATCACAAAAGGAAATTTTAGTGAAATTAAGTTTAATATTTGTTTTTATTCTATTTTAATAAAGCGAATAAGGTTCCCTTCTGCCTGAGCGGATTCCTTCCTCCTCCACCATGGCCGGGGACAGGAGGAGATCGGTCCATCTCGTGGAGATGGGCGGTCTCTTTGGCCGCCGAGGCCACCCTCCTCCGGCTGAACCTACCTCCGTCGGCGGCGACGACGATGGCTACTCGAGGATGGTCTATTGCAACGGTACGGCGAGCCCTGAGTCGTTGGATCTGGACTATCCCGACAACACGATCTCCACAACCAAGTATACGGTGGCCAATTTCGTACCTAAGTCCCTATTCGAGCAATTCCGGAGAGTGGCCAACTTCTTCTTTCTCATAGTAGCTTGCATCTCTTTCAGCCCGCTTGCTCCGTATCGGGCCGTCAGTGTGCTCCTCCCCCTTGTTTTCGTCGTCGGTGCGACTATGGCGAAGGAGGCCATCGAAGATTGGCAGCGGAAGAAGCAGGTGATTTTCATGGTTGAAGCAAGTAAACACGGGCGACCTCTTCTCGATCTCGTGTTGCCATAACTGCTCCTTTTGTTTTAAACAACTCTTGACCTTGGTTTATCTGGGATATTTAGTCATAGCTGGAAGTCATGTATTACGATTGCCATTTATTCCTCACGACTAGTCGACTACATTTGGAGAATCAAGAGAAGTGGGTTCTTAAGAACGAACACCGTTTTAGTTAGCATCTACATGCCCTCTCTTCTAGTTGTTTGCTAACATAAAGTCCAGGATGAGGCAAAAATCTGCATCTCCCTTTTTTACTTGACCATTGGCTATTTTGAAGTAAATTATGGAATGCAATTTAGGAATTAGGTAGTCATATCTGAATAGTTTTGCATAAACAGATGCTACCTGACTGACTATTAATTCATTAGATAATGTAGACATTTTACAATAACCTCTAGGTCTGATTTCATATGGAGAGAATATGCTTGTCTTAGATCAGAGATATGGAGGAAAAAAAATAAAACATACCTTAATAAATGTTTTAGTTTATTTGAATGATTAGAGTGTTGTAGTTTGTTATTAGGGATATCCATCTGACTATGAATTTAGTTTGAAACTTTAATGCATCTTGTTGTATGTTATTAAAATTTCAAAATTCTTGTCAGGATATAGAAGTCAACAATCGGAAGGTTAATGTCTATGATGGAGCTCATTCTTTTTACCAAACAGAATGGAAGAAACTTAGAGTTGGAGATATTGTTAGGGTGGAGAAGGATGAATTTTTCCCTGCTGATCTACTTTTGCTTTCTACAAGTTACCATGATGGTGTTTGCTACGTAGAGACCATGAACCTTGACGGAGAGACAAACTTAAAACGTAAACAGAGCTTGGAAGTGACTTCAACCTTGCACATTGATGAGAATCTCCAGAATTTTAAAGCATTAGTCAAATGTGAAGACCCAAATGAAAAGTTGTACTCCTTCATTGGGGTTCTGACTAATGAAGGTGTGCAATATCCCCTCAGTCCCAAACAAATTCTGTTGAGAGATTCTAAACTTAGAAATACTCATCAAGTTTATGGTGCTGTAATTTTCACTGGACATGACACAAAAGTAATGCAAAATGCTATGGATCCTCCTTCAAAGAGAAGTAACATAGAGAGGAGAATGGATAAAATAATTTATGTACTTTTTACTTCTCTGGTTTGTATTTGCTCCATTAGTTCTATCTTCTTTGGCATCAAAACAAAACAAGAAATTAATGCTGGAAGCTATAGGTGGTATTTGAGACCAGAAAAATCATCAATATTCTATGATCCTAATAGGACAACTTTGGCTGCCTTTTTTCACTTTCTGACAGACCTTATGCTATATGGGTGCTTGATTCCCATTTCATTGTATATATCCATAGAGATAGTTAAGGTTTTGCAAAGCATGTTCATAGACCGCGATCAGGAAATGTACTGCGAGGAGAGTGATAAACCTGCACGTGCTCGGACATCAAATTTAAATGAGGAACTTGGACAAGTTCATACCATACTCTCAGACAAGACAGGTACACTTACATGTAACTCAATGGAGTTTGTGAAATGTTCAATAGCTGGTATTTCTTATGGCAGTAAATCATGTGAGGCAGAGAACAATCTTTCAAGAGTCACAGAATATGATTCATCTGAACTTCATGATAAACCCGTTGATTTAATGAGGCATAATACTCAAGGATTTCTGGAAAGGTCACCCAAAGGCTTTAACTTCAAAGATAACCGGTTAATGCATGGACAATGGATTAAAGAACCTAATTCAGATATAATAGAGAAATTCTTTCAGGTGTTAGCAATCTGCCATACAGCAATTCCTGTTGTGACTAAATCTGATGAGATTGTTTATGAAGCTGAGTCACCAGATGAAGCTACTTTTGTTACAGCTTCTAGGGAGCTTGGCTTTGAGTTCTACAATAGAACTCAGACAAGCATCTCATTGCATCAGTTTGATCCTAAAACTGACAGAAAGGTTGATAGGTGCTTCTCCATTAACTTGATATATAATGTTCAATACTAGTATCCATCCTCTATTTTTGTCATTGTAATATTTTCAATATGCAGGACATATGAACTTCTCAACACCTTAGAATTTAGTAGTGGTCGCAAACGAATGTCAGTAATTATAAGGACTGAAGGGGACCAGTTATTGCTCCTTTGCAAGGGTGCTGACAGGTTTGTTTGTTAACTTTGCACTAATTTCATAATATAATCGTGTGAGATATAATCCCTGTCCTCATACTTATTTCTTCATGGTTTAGTGTCATTTTTGAGAGGCTTGCTGAACATGGAAATTTATTTGAACATAATACCAAGCGCCACATCAGTGAATACTCTGAGTCAGGTCTACGAACATTGGCAGTTGCTTACCGTGTACTAAGTGCAGAAGAATACATAACATGGCATGAGGAGTATCTCAAGGCAAAAAATTCAATAAATACTGATCATGATGCAATTGTGGATGAAGTAGCTGACAGGATTGAGAGAGACCTTATCCTTTTAGGTGCTACAGCTGTTGAGGATAAATTACAGAAAGGGGTAAAGTGTTTCTGCCTCTAAAAGGAATGTTGTATGTAGGTTTCATTTTGATTATCCATTCACCTTTCTAGTGTTCCCTGTTACTCGTTTGTATGTTTACTGTGAGGAAAAAAATATTTATATAAAGCATCCCTAAACTTGAATAATTTTTGGCTATCCAAAAGAGTAAAATTCCTTGATAAATAATGTTCTGCTCCTTACCTGACCAATAAAATACCTTTGCCATCTTGATTCTACTCCAATAAGTTTTCTTTCTAGATATCAGCTCAAAATAGATATGTGTGTATCATGTGTCACATCAATTAAGAACCTGCTAGACAGACGACTGTTTACTTATTCTTCTCTTCATTTTGTAGGTTCCAGAGTGTATTAACAAACTTGCACAAGCTGGAATTAATATCTGGATTTTGACTGGTGATAAATTGGAAACTGCAGTTAATATAGGGTGATGCTTTCTTGATATGCTATTAAACTAGGCATAGCTCCTGTCTCGCTTGTTATGACTAATCCATTAGACTGTACAGGTTTTCTTGCCAATTATTGCGCAGAGGAATGGAACAGCTCATAATCACTCTTGATCAATCTGATATTAACGCTTTAAAGAAAAATGGTGGAAGGGATGCTGTTGAAAAGGTGCAGAGATAAGGAAAAGTTATAGTACCTTTTTTTTTTTTTTTTTTTGTGTTTCTCACAATTTGAACGCTTGGTAGACTTTGCATGAAAGTGTTACCAAGAAAATACATGAAGCACGATTCAGAGTTTCTAAAATGGAAGGAAGTGGTGTTCCCTTTGCTCTTATTATTGATGGTGACTCTCTGGCCTTTGCTTTTTCAACTAGTCTGGAGCACCCTTTTTTGGACCTGGCAGTTAGCTGTGCATCTGTTATTTGTTGTCGAACATCACCAAAGCAGAAGGCTCTTGTGTGTATTTCACTTAACTACTTTAACAATGAGTTATTTCACATATGGAATAATTGATTTCTAACTAAGAACTCAGGTAACAAGACTGGTGAAGAGAAAAACCAGAAAAATTACACTTGCGATTGGTGATGGAGCCAATGACGTTGGCATGCTTCAAGAGGCTGACATTGGTGTTGGTATCAGTGGAGTTGAGGGCATGCAGGTCTGTGCTTGGGATTGACATATTGTAGTTTGTCCTTTACTTTCTTATTTGTTTCTGTATGCTTATTGCTACATGGCATATGAAGACAGATTAGCTAACTGGTGTTAGCCAACTTAGCCTTTCATAGCATGGACTTCAAAGATCCCCCTCAGATAGCATGCAAACTAGAGATTAAGATTTGATAATACACATCCCAAACTGTGTGTGCCCTGAAATTGGTACATTTTAGAATTTATTCCTCTTCAACTGGAATAGAACAATTGAAAGTCACAGTTATTAGTGAAGAGAATGTAAAGCTTCCTTAGACATGTTTGATCTTTTTCTTGTCAAACCAGATGCACATATAATATATATCTGCTTGCTTAAGGTAACGAGGAAAGCATGCTTAAAGTTGAAACATCATCAAGGGAAGGAATTATATCATCTTATTTCATACCAATTGTGGGTATTTAGCAAGCTCAGCTATTTGTGAGCTGAAACATGATCATATTCTTGTTAAAAATAAACTTGCTTATCTGTGTATGAGTTCTGTTCATTAACTTTTACATAATTAATGATACTAAGCATGCCAACTGTAGATCATATTCATCTAAAGCTGAATTTTTGGTATTAGCGACTTTCATTAATATATGAGAACTAGATTGAGGAATGGAATTTAAGTTAATCTTATACGCTTAGTTGTTTTTATTTTGAATATATTGTTAATTTTTTTCGACGTGTAATATATTTCTTTTGACAAAAATTTGGTGATGTCATCCGGAATCATGTAGTTATACATAATATGCATTGTTTTTCTTTAGCACAATAACTATTAAGCAAGGTTGCAAAGATATATATTGTTATCTGTAAGATGCAATTATTTGTTGTAGGCTGTCATGTCTAGTGACTTTGCGATAGCTCAGTTTCGTTTCTTGGAGCGTTTGCTCCTTGTTCATGGGCATTGGTGTTATAGACGTATCTCAGCCATGGTGAGGAGCTATTTCACATTTATGACTTCTACTTTTTTTGTTCATGAATATATTTCACTCAATTCAAACTTTTTTTTCTCTTTCTGTTTGTTGATTATCCAGCTCAGCTAAAATTTGAAAGGATACCTGCACAATCTGAATCTTGTTGAATATCACATAGATTGGACCCTCAGTTTTTTCACTCTTTGCTTGCATTTAGCTGTTTGATACAACCCTGTTTCACCATCTCTTAGCTAGTAGATTGCTTGCATATACATTATTTGAATTACCCCACCTGTGAACTGATTAATTAATTATGAAAACTAATTATAAAATTTTGTTAAAAAGAATGCCAGTCATATTACACAATTTCAGTGGTGTAATGAGATAGATAAACTCATTTAACTAACTAGCACTGCATTTTAATTTCATATTTCTGTTTATATATTTTTTTCCCCTTTTGTTTCTAAGGTTTGTACGTAGTTGGTGTAGGCATCCAGTTTTGAATACTCTTCTGACTTTTTCCTGGGGTCTTATACTTCCGGAATTAATCTATCATCGACATGTTTTAGTTACCTTATTATCATAGACAATGTGGGATTATAGTTGAGATGACAGGTGTGCTCAGAAAGTTATGTAATGGCATTATGAATTTAATAAACTGTCGTTGCCCATGTTAATGGCACATGCTTCATTGAGCCTAGAAAATTGGTGCTTGTTTATTTTGGTTCTCTCACCTATGATAATTTTCTCTTAAATTTATGTAGTACCTTATTTGTTTTATGTGAACAGATATGCTACTTTTTCTACAAAAACATAACGTTCGGCTTTACTCTCTTCTGGTTTGAGGCCCATGCTTATTTCTCTGGACAGCCTGCTTATAATGATTGGTTCATATCATTCTATAGTGTTGCCTTCACATCCCTTCCAGTTATTGCACTGGGTGTTTTTGATAAAGACGTTTCTGCCCGTCTTTGCATAAAGGTAAATAACCCTATTTGAATTCACTTTATACTTTCTGTACCCTGTAGTTCATGTTAAAAAAAGTGATGTGTGCAAAAACCATTGACTATTATAGCTTTCCTGAAAATTACTCTTGTTCTGAGATTTCCCATCTGCAGCAATTATTTTACTGGTTGTCATAAAATGGTGTTATTATGCCAGGTCTAGAGTTGCATATGTTGCAATTACTTTGCTTCAATCAATATATTCTGCATTGTATTTATCAAGCTAGTTCTTTGTCTGTTTCTCAATTTTGAAGGTAGTTGTAGATGCGTTCTCTAAATTACTTTGCTGACTCTTAATCTGTTCTATTTGCATGATTTTGTTTCTCTTCATGTTCACATCTTCATATAAAAATAAGAAGATAATCCAAAATTTTCTATGAAAATGAATTGTTTAAAATATTCCCTCAATTTAGGGAATGGAATCTGAAGTTGTTATGGTTGGCTAGCAAAACTTATTTTCCCCTACAGTAATTATTACGAATCATGATGATATAAACTGCCGACTCTCAAATTCAGCTACTTCACAATTCTTGCAGTTTCCCAAGTTACATCAGGACGGTATTCACAACATCTTCTTCAGCTGGCCTCGCATTCTTGGCTGGATGTTCAATGGAGTTTGCTGTTCTCTGATCATCTATTACTTCACGACGGGAGCCATATTTCATCAAGCATTCCGCCAGGATGGTCGTGCGGCAGGCTCAGACATCCTCGGAGTAACAATGTACACTTGCGTAGTGTGGACAGTGAATTGCCAATTAGCAATCTACCTCAGCTACTTCACATGGATCCAACACTTCGTTATATGGGGAAGCATCCTAGTTTGGTACATTTTCCTAGTGATTTATGGTTTCTTCCCGCCAATGATATCCTCGAGTGCATACCAGGTTTTTCTGGAAGCCTGCGCTTCAAGTCCTCTTTATTGGATGACTACTCTCTTCGTCGTTATTTCTGCCCTACTACCTTACTTTTTCTTCTCCACCATACGAGATACCTTATTCCCCAAGTATCATAACTTAATTCAAGGACTGCAACTGATGCCTGCGATATATTTTGCACGCTAGATCGTCAATTAGTTTCCCTTAATTTTGTCAGGCATCTCCTTTTGTAATACTACATAAATGTAGTTCTGTCGGAAATCTTCTCATACAACTCATAGATATATATGCTGCCAATATATATATATTCAGGCTTTGCTGATAGATTATACAAAATTTTCAATATTGTATCGGTGATGAATATATGGATTTACCAGTTGCACCTATAAATACACACTCATCATATTTATAATCATTCGTTATGTTGCCTAAGTTTTAATTCTGATCGAGATCTTCGTGACTGAAATTAAAATTGTACCTCTGCAAATTGTGCAGGAAATGGTAAATTAGTTTTCAAATGTTCATTCCCAATCATACATAAAAATTTGCCCAAGTCAGGAGGTGTCCCTGGAGAACCTGCAGAAGACGCGTACCCCTTCATCAGGATTGCAGTGGAAAACCAGTTCCTGAAAAGCCAGTGGGAGATTCCTAATTTCCTACGATTTCGTCAGAGGACAATTCAAGACATGGTCAAGGGAGGAGATGATACGTCTTCTGGTTGCGTCATTTCCCATACTGCATATTTAGTTATCAAAAGCCTTTTCATAATTAAATTATACTATCTCAAATCGATTTCCAAAAGACTTCGTCAGCTGTTTAGTTTACCTGTGAGTAAATTAATACTTTAATACCACTTGCACTCTGCTCATTTCATTTCATTTCATTTCATTTTAGACGCAGTGAAGAGTTCAGAGAGAAATGCGAGGAGAGTTGCCACTTGGCGCCTCGAATTAACACAAATTAATTTCGAGGGCGGTCAGCTTGAATCCGAGTCCGGTCCTCCGGTTTCTCCGACCCAACCATCTTATCGTGTTCCGGCGAGTCATCTGAACCGATCCCCTCCTGGACAGCTAGCGATTATATAACTCCCCTCTCAATTCACAATTAACACAGAATCCGAAACGCTTTTCCGCAGCACTCTACGATCGATCACGCGCTAATCAAGAAGGTCCGCGGTATATCTCCTCCTAATTCTCCTTTCAGATCTTCAATCGTTAATTAGATCATTCATTCATTTATGTGGAATTTCCGGTCGTGTTTTTCTTTGCATAAAAGTATATCTATCTCCTGTGAATGTGCAGCAAATGGAGAGGTTGACCTTCGGCTTCGAAAGCTTCAAGAAAGACGTCTACGAGTCAGTCCGCGAATTAATTTAATCAGAAAATTAAAATGGTTTCTTTTTCTTGATCTCTTGTTCATATGCGATCGATCGATATAATGATGGCCGGCCGTCTCTTTACTTTCTCCGACAGGAAAAAACCAGAGTTGTTCTCGCAGTTGGCACAGGGACAAAGCCCCAAGGTGAGAGCCACGCCGTGACTACTCTAATTATAGATTATAATTAACAACGGCCTCTCGACGAGGCTTGCATGTGAACTAGCTGTCGCTTTGCATCGGCGAGCTAGGAAAGGGAGAGAATTCCGTGCCTTCCTCTTTCTTTTCTCTTCCTTCAATTAACTATTCTGCCGACCCTCATGAAACTGCGAGGCTCGATGTTGATGTTGACGTTGACTCTAATATTGATCTCAGTACATGGTGTTCGCATGCTCGGACTCGCGCGTGTGCCCGTCGGTGGTGCTCGGTTTCCAGCCCGGCGAGGCCTTCATCGTCCGCAACATCGCCGCCATGGTTCCTCCCTATTGCCAAGTAATATCTACCTCCTCCTTACTTTCTAGTTCCATTTTTTGACTTTATGTTGCCAGTGTCTGACTGTTTGGTGATCTGTGATCGCAGAAAAGGTACTCTGGCGCTGGGGCAGCCATTGAATATGCCGTCCTCCATCTCAAGGTGGTCAATCTCTATCCTTTTTTGGGTTTCTTTCACAAGAATTATTCCGTAAGGGATGTGTTTAATTCGGAAGGTTCAATTGTCCAGGTGGAGAACATTGTGGTGATTGGCCACAGCTGCTGCGGTGGGATCAAGGGACTCATGTCCATCAAAGACGACGGCACTACCACAACGTAAGAAACATAATCTGATTGAATATTCACATATATTCACTAAAAAGAAAGCTTCAATTGTTCTTCTTTCTCTGTTTCCCTAAAAGGTTGGGGGAATTCAGAATTAGGTGGGTTCATTTACTCCTCCTCTGCTTAATTCCATGTAACAGTTCATAGACAGTGACTGGGCCACCGGCCTTATCTCCACATACTGAAATAGCATTATGTTTCTCTTCTCTATAACAAAAAAGAGAAAGAAAGGGCCATCGCATCACATCACTAGTTGCGGACAGCTTTCTCAACACTTTGTGTGGCACAGAATTGTTTTTCTTTTTTTTTTTGTTTTCTTTTAATATTCCTCTCCCTTCGCTTTGCTTTGCTGAATGATCACTTTGGTTAATTCGGTCAGTGACTTCATTGAGGAGTGGGTGAAAGTTTGTTTGCCAGCGAAGGAGAAGGTGCAGGAAGAATTCGCGTCCTTGCCTTTTGCTGAACAGTGCACGGAGTGCGAAAAGGTCTTCTTCTTCTTTCTCCTCTTGATGATCATGAAAATCTTCAGAGCCATGCAAAACTAGCTCTGACCTTTCTGTTGCAGGCGGCTGTGAAGGTCTCCCTGGAGAACCTGAAGACCTACCCGTTCGTGAAGGACGCAGTGGAGAAGGGGTCGTTGAGGCTGATCGGGGCACACTACGACTTTGTGAATGGCAAATTCGAGATTTGGTGAATCGATTCATTAGCGGTAATTATATTATTATATGGTCATAAATTTCATGGCAGAATCAAATAAGATTCCGGAATTTGTTGAATGACTTTTGCTACTAAAGTCTCCAATATTGTATAAATTTGGGTTTCGTACTTTTGTATGTTGCTTTCGCATTTAGTTTGGAAGAATAAATAAATCGAGGGAACTTGAAGTTCTGCATCCCCGAGGGCCAATCTGAGTATTTGTCCAAAGTATTTGAGCAAGTATTTTGTAAAACACCTCTCGGAGTTTCCAAATTATAACAATAACCTAAAAAATGTCAGTGATTGAAAAAAAAAATGATAAATTTTTCTGTCCGAGAGCTAAGTCGACGGATACCGGGGTGGCGCTCTCTGTTACCTTCGTGTGGTCTTTGTGATGACGTGGACCTCCGGTGAACCTGTAAAAAGCCGAGCTGGGAAGGGGTTCTCGACGACGACCCTCCGACGCTCAAGTCAGGCAACGAGGAGAAGCAGAAATAGAGTAACGAAATTGTGACTACAGTAGATGAGTGATGCATACCTCCGTTGAAATTTGGGGGTCCTTATATAGGACCCCTGGGAGTCGCGTGCACGCTTCTTGAGGCATGCACGATTCCCAAAGCGTACTTAAAATGGATGTGTCAGAAAAGCGTGTCTAACGTCATGTCACAACCGTCCGAGCATATATCTGACGTGACAGTGGAAACTTTCACCGTACGATTCTCTGTCTGGTCCGACCGCCGACCATGCTGTCTGTCGACAACACATGTCTCGAGAAGGATATCTTTAGTTGTCCACTTTGTCTCCTTCTGTACCTTTTGTCTGTTATCGTGCCGGACGGGTGAGCCGCTCGGCCATATACTCGGATGAATGTGACCTTCGTTGCTCGACGGTCCAGCCGAGCGAGCCGGACGCTCGGCATATCAACCATCGTATACCAACTCAAGAACGTCGGAAACCCGACCCGCGGGCGAGTTATTTCTACGTCGATTGGGGTGCTACCCCGGCCGGTCGACCATGCGACCTCCCCGATCGGCAAGGTACTAAGGTTGACCCTCTTGACTTTGACCTCCGCGTGTCGTTGACCCCTACTTAAGTGGGCCCCCTATCCTTACCACCGGATCACGTGACTTCCCTTCAAGTCTAGTCGAAGGAGGCCATAAGTCCGACTGATTGTCCGACTGACTGGACTATGGGTTTGGTGGCCCCGCCGCCGCTCTGCCGCGAACGTAGGGGCTTCCTTGCCCAAGCACTTATACTGGTAGCATGCAGCCGCTCGGCGACCTGCCTGCTAGAACTTAGAAAATTTTTGCTCACCGGTGATTTGTTTGTCCGACCCAACGGCGGTCAATGCTGACGTCCTCAGGATCTCCTCGGGATTCGTGCAAATCCTCGCCATTAAGGCAGAGCACGCGACCATGGCAACGTAATGAGGCTCATTAAATACGCTCCTATGAGCGGACGACGCGTGGCGGCGTCGCCTCAACAGCACGATCAGCCCGTACGATTGATGTGACCTCAGGCTTTTTCGAATTTTGACGGTGAGATCTGATCCTCGAACTGGGCGACCTGGATCCGACGGCTTGGAGGGATCGAGCCCAACCTATATAAAACCTTCCTCCTCCTCCTCCGCCGCATTCTGCTGCTCGTGTTTTCGAAGCCTCTTGTCCACGTTCAGTGCTTCGGCGAGTCACTCCTCTGCGTTCTGGTCATTCGCCTTCTCCTTCAATCCTCCTTTTCTCTGTAAGGACTCTCTAACAATCTCTTTTTCGCTCTCTCACGCTTTTCTCTGCCTTCTAGTGGTGCTCGCGTTCCTTTGACACTATTCTGATCACCTTCTCCGTTGCCCCTTCTGTTTTTCTTCGGATTTTGCTCTTCTGTTCAGGCAATGGCCAGTTCTTCTCAACCTTCTGAACTTGCTCTTGGCCCGTGGTACACGACCATGGAGTCACGGTTCACCGCGCGCGACGCGGAGAGCTTGGTAAATGCCTTCGACCTTCCTTCCGATTTTGAACTTATTTTGGCTTCGCCCTCCGACCGGCCACACCAACCGCCGCGCGGCGCGATTTATTTTTTCCGCGATCAGTTTGTAGTCGGGCTGCGATTTCCTCTCCACCCCTTCATCGCCGAACTCTGTAATTTCTTTTGCATTCCGCTCGCCCAGCTCGTACCTAATTCCTTCCGCCTTTTATGTGGAGTTGTGGTGTTATTCAAGATCCACAACATTCCCCTCCGTCCGGAGATTTTTTACTATTTCTGTTATCCCAAGCAATCCGAGATGGGCACTGATCCGGCCGTTTGGACGGGGGACCCTCTGGAGGGGAGTCAACGCCACGTGGTGGTCAAAAGTCAAAAGGGTCAGCATGAGATCCGGCCGACCGGAGAAGGGTTAGGTCGACCGGCCGAACGGGTCCTGGCGGAATCAAAGACAACTCGACAGGGAATCGAATTTTCGACGCTCATGGTGAACAAGGTCGTCGGGCCGAGCGGGCAGCCCGCTCGGCCGAGGCATAAATTGGTAATACTGTAAAGGGACGTTCTCAGTCGAGCACGCGATGGGATGAAGTCTTTCCGGTCGGACCGACCTCTACGCCCGGTCGGACCGATGCTTGCCGAGCGGATGGACGCTCGGCTCGGGGAAAAAGGAGACAAGTGTTGGTTAAACCTAGGAAAACGTACCGGTTCCACTGTACAAAAATTTTTGTTCAAGTGTCGAACCTTTCCTTAAATAACCTATTGTGTTATTTAGAAGTTAAATAAGGAATCGCAGACGGAACTTAACATCATTGATTCCAAATTTAACTTATCTGTTCTTAATGGTTTAGATTTGAATTGCAAGGGGAACTTAACACTATTGATTCAAATCTACCTAGGTTATTAATTCCATAAATATTAATTTCCAAAATTGGCTTCCAGGACTGCATGGCGAGGCACATGGCCTTCTTGGATATGGGAGCAACCACCACCGCCTAGGCAAAGCCTTTTAAGGAAAGCTAATATTTATTTCCTTAAATAACTCTAGGTTAACCAAAAGGAACAATCGAATCACAAATTCAAAAAAGAAGAAAACACAAAATTGAAAAATAAATTCGATAAACTAGATCTAATTGCCTCTTGTATTTAGAATTCATACAAAGAAAAATAACTAGTATGATGCGGAAGAAAAATACTAGTTATACCTTCTTTTTGTAAGCTAATGACCTCGAGATCTTCTGCCGTATTCCTCGCCTCGCCTTGGACGTCGTGTGGGCGACGATCCTCCAAGATGAACACCACCCAAAAGCTTTCTCCTTCTTCTTCTAAAATCCGGCCACCACCACCACCAAGGAGAAGAGAGCAAAGGGAGAGGAAGAAGGGAGAGGGTCGGCCACACCAAGAGATCACCCAAGCAAAAGAATAAGAGTTGTATCTCATGAAGCCCCCCTCACCCCTTCTTTTATATTACTTGCCCAAGGCAAATAAAGAAAAACCTTTTACAAAAAATAAAATCATCCAAGAGTTTTTCCTTTTTCCTTTTTATTTTTCCTTTTCTTTCCTCTTGATTGAATCAATCATTAATCAATGGTTGAGATCAATCCTATTTGGTTTAGGATTGAATTTGGTTTAATCCTATTGGCCGGCCCTTGCTTGGGCACCAAGCAAGGTGGCCGGCCACAATTAAAAGGAAAGGAAAAATAATTTGTTTAAAAATTTTACAAGAATAAATTCTCTTATAAAATTTGCAAACTCTCTTTCCTAAAGTATGAGTTAAAAAAGGAAAGTTTCTAAAAATTAAAACCATGTTTTAAAATTTAAAAACTCTCTTATAAAATTTCCTTTTTTAACATGGTGATAGAAAATTTAAATTTTAAAACTTCTTTTACTTTTTTTTTCTTAAACCATAAGGATGGTTAAAAAAGGAAAGTTTTAAAATCTTTTAAACTCTCTATTTAAACATGTGGCCTAATTCAAATAAGGAAAGTTTTAAAAATTAAAATTTCTCTTTTAAAACTTATAGTTTTCTACAAAGAGAAGATTTTAAAAATTCAAAACAACCCTCCCTTTTTGAATTATTATGGCCGACCCCTACAAGCTTGGTCACCAAGCTATAGGGCCGACCCCTTCAAGAGGATGTGGCCGGCCATTGCTTGGTCACCAAGCAATAGTCTGGCCCCCTTCTTGGACACCAAGAAGAGCCTTACATTTGAATGGACTTGAGGCTATAATGAGGCTACGACAGAGACCTAGAAGAGAAATTTGTTTTGGCCTTCCGATGAGCTTAAGTATCTCGTGTTTGCCCCAAACACACAACTCAAGTTCATCGATAATAACTCATTCCACTAGAGAGTTATTACCGCACTACCGCACCAATCCCAAATTACATTATGGGCTCCTTCTTATCATGAGTGTGTTAGTCTCCTTGTGTTTAAGATTACGAATGCCCACTAATTAAGTAAGTTACTGACAACTCACTTAATTAATATCTAGCTCCAAGAGTAGTACCACTCAACTTTATTGTCATGTCGGACTAGGTCCACCTGCAGGGTTTAACATGGCAATCCTTATGAGCTCCTCTTGGGGACATTCTCAACCTAGATAACTAGGACACAGATTCCTTCTATAATCAACAACACACACTATAAGTAATATCATTTCCCAACTTATCGGGCATATTGATTTATCGAGCTAAACCTCACCCTTTGATAAATCAAAGAAATAAATATTAAATATATGTGCTTGTTATTATATTAGGATTAAGAGCACATACTTCCATAATAACTAAGGTTTAGTTCTTTTACTAAGTCAGTACAAAAAGAATATACCTAAATGATCCTACTCAATACACTTAAAGTGTATTAGTGTAACTTATTAGTTAAGATAAATTAATACTTAATTACACTACGACTATACTGATAGTTTGTTCCTTTCTATCTTAGTCGCGAGCAACTGTTTATAATTTATAGAGAACCGACAACATGATCTTCTGAGTGTGGCACCACACTCCATATTGTCTACTATATAAATTAATTGAACAATTACATTTAATAAATAAATGCAGATATTGACCAATGTGATTCTTTTATTTTAACAAATAAATGTTTACAAGTAAATCGATAATACTGTAAAGGGACGTTCTCAGTCGAGCACGCGATGGGATGAAGTCTTTCCGGTCGGACCGACCTCTACGCCAGGTCGGACCGATGCCTGCCGAGCGGATGGACGCTCGGCTCGGGGAAAAAGGAGACAAGGACAAGGGGACATTGGGGAACATCATCTTCTGACAGCAAGCATATTCGACAACCAGGCAATACGCAGAATCGTACGACGGAAGGTTCTGCTGTCCCATTAGAGATGTGCTCAGACTGTAGCAGTATGGTGTAGGCATGTTCCTCTGACAAGCCCATACTAATGTATGGTACAGGACACGTGTACGCCTCGGTAGATGTGCACGAGCCTCCCCACAGCTCTATATAAGAGCTCTCAGACTTCACCGGAGGTACGCGATCTCTCATCTTCGAAGCCACTGCATCATTTTCCTCTTGCCTGACTTGAGCGTCGGAGGGTCGTCGCCGGGAACTCCTTCCCGGCCCGACTTCTTTGCAGGTTCGCCGGAGATCCATACGGCCGGTCAGAGGTCCACGCCATTATCTGGAAGAGCGCCACGTGCCCAGCGTCCATCGATTCAGCGTTCGGACAGGATCAGACACTTATCTGTTCCAGTCTCGGATCGGCTTAGTCTTTTTTGATAAGATGTCCTTCTCCAATAAACATTGGAAGGAGTACTTCTTTTTCTTGCATCTACCTCGGCGGCTTCCTTTCCGAACGAAGTGGCAGGTCAGGTCCCCTACTTCTCCCGAGCTGAAGAGGTACAAGACCCGGCCGGATTATCTTCAAGCAGCGAATATGCTGGCCGACTTGAAGCTCGATATCAACAAGCTGCTATCGGAGGGTGTCATGTACATGTTTGGTCTGAGCCCGAGCCGAACCAAACTACTAAGCAGCTTTGGTAAGGAATTTACTTGTGTCTTTGCTTTGTGTCTAACTGATTTTCTTCCTCTTCTTTCGCAGCTAACATTGTGATGGAGTCCGTGTTGTTCGGCATCCTGAAGAAGAAGGCCGAAGCGATCGAGGCTGCAGTGACCCAAGAAATGGAGCGACTGGACATCGCTCCGGTCGGCTCTCATGAGGGTGAGAGTGAGGCGGGTGTTGGGGAGTCGGCCGCTCAGACCCCCCCCCCAATGTGGAGTTAACGGGCGGAGTAACCTCCAACAAGGAGCCTGCCGCTTGGGAAGAGGACTCCGAGCCAGAGGATGATCTCCCCCTTAATCGGAAGAGATGCAGGACGGAGATGCCTCTGCGTTCGGCCACTTCCGCAGTACAAGCGCCCGAGCGGACGGGGACTCTTTCTTCCGGAGGTAAGGCTCCATCAGTTGAGGCCCTCTCATCTGACCGGACACCTTCTCAGCTGGACTTGCCGACAACTCCTATCGAGGCGTTGCCGGTGAGCTCTCTGCCCCCCGTGCCTCGAAGGATTCGCCGTTCGGGCATCCTTTCTGCACTGTCTGACCAGTCGTCTGGTCCCTCGGTGTCCGCTCACACGACGCCAGGCGGACGTCTCACCATAAAGGTTGTCTTGCACCTTCCAACTGAGGACTATGTGGCCGAATCCGCTCGACTGACGGCTCCTGAACACGTCATCACCATCCGCGGGCCACTAGCCAAGGTATGGGAAGACACGCACGCTCGTGTCGCTGCGAAGCCTCCCGGTTAGCTAGCCGACAGCCATATGCAGCACGCCACCAGGGTGAGTTTCCTGAAACTTATTCGCATGGCTTTTCCGTTCGGCGCTTAACCGCTCCTTGTTTGTCAGAACTAGGTGGAAAGTATGGTCGTCGCCAATCGCCTGGCGATGTTAGAGGAAGAGCTGAAGAAGCTCAAAATTTCCGACGGGCCATCCTCCTCTCAGGCACCCTCATACACCGAGCTACAGAAGGAGCTGTCGAAGACTAAAGAGCTGCTTGAGGCCGAGCGGAAGAAATCTGCCGATCAGGCATACATGTTAGGCCAGCTCGAAAAGCAGGTCAAGACCTATGACCAAAAGATAGAACTGGCAACCACTCAGAAGAATCGCGCTATCGCCGATCTAGACGCGAAGAATGTTGAGGCTCGTGTTGGGACCGATTATGTAGCTAGAGGGGGGGTGAATAGCTCGGCGCGATCTTGTGCTTGTCGTTGCTTGTTTCTTCAAAGATATGCAGCAGAAAATACAAAGAAACAACACTCAACGCTAACACTAGGGATTTACTTGGTATCCACCTCAAGAAGAGGTGATTAATTCAAGGATCCACACACTCACGCACCCTCCACTAATAAAACACTCCTTTATGGTAACTATCAAAGGCGGAGAAGCCCTACAAGTTCACACTACAAGAAGAAAGGAAAAGAGAACAAAATACAAGCAAAAGATTACAAGTTTGCACAAGAAAACCCTAACCCTAGATTTCTTCTTCTTGTTGTAGATCCGCCTCTTGACTTGGAAGAACCTTCAAGAACTGGCGGTGAGAACTCTGTGGAGAAGCTCTGTGAAGATCTGTGCTCGCTGGAGAAGAAAGTCATAAGTTCTACCGAGAGAAACGCTTGCCAATAACTATATCCTGCGCCAACGGTCAAATCCCGATCAATTGGATTGCTCCCAATCGATCGGGGAGACTTTGGATCGATCGGTCGATCGATCCAGAGCGCCTCTGTACTCTCGGGAATTGCCTGGATCGATCGGCTGATCGATCCAGGGCTTATCGTGCGAATCACACCTCCCAATCGATCGGTTGATCGATTGGAGGCTCCCAATCGATCGGTTGATCGATTGGGAGGCTTTCTGTTCACGCGACAATTCTCCCCAATCGATCCACCGATCGATTGGGAGAAGGCTTGTCGCGGGGACTTTCCCAATCGATCGACCGATCGATTGGGCATGAGCCAATCGATCGGTTGATCGATCCAGCCCATGTAAGACTTGCTAAATCAAGTCCAAACGTCCCTCAAACCAATATCCGGTCAACCATGATCTGTTGGTACATCATGCCTAGCATTTGGTCACCCTTAACCTGCTAGGATTCCCTTATCAAGTGTTTGGTCAATCCCTTTGACCCACTTGGACTTCCACCAGATGTCTGGTCAACCTTGACCCATCTGGATTTCCTCGTGCCAAGTATCCGGTCAATCCCTTTGACCTACTTGGACTTCCCAACATCAGATGTCCGATCAACCTTGATCCATCTGGATTTTCCTTGCCTGGCTTCACTCACCAGGACTTCCTTTCTGCCTAGCTTCACTCATTAGGACTTCTCTTCTGCCTAGCTTCACTCACTAGGACTTCACATCTGCCTGGCTTCACTCACCAAAACTTCACGTCTGCCTGACTTCACTCATCAGGACTTCTCTTCTGCCTAGCTTCACTCACTAGGACTTTCACCTGGCTTCACTCACCAGAATTTCTCTTCTGCCTAGCTTCACTCACTAGGACTTCCCTTCTGCCTAGCTTCACTCACTATGACTTCACGTCTGCCTGGCTTCACTCTCCAGGACTTCACGTCTGCCTGGCTTCACTCACCAGGACTTCTCTTCTGTCTAGCTTCACTCATTAGGACTTTCACCTGGCTTCACTCACCAGGATTTCTCTTCTGCCTAGCTTCACTCACTAGAACTTTCACCTGGCTTCATTTACCAGGATTTCTCAGTCAAGTATCCAGTCAACCTTTACCTACTTGGCTATCCTTTACAATTTCACCACATGAACAATTGCACCTGCAATCTCCATGTATTGTCAAACATTGAAACTCAAACATCAAGACTCGAGCTTGAACCAATTCAAGCTCAGTCAACCAGGTCAACCTTGACCCAGGGAATATTGCACCAACAGCTCGGGCCTTGGCGCAATGGGTGCAGGAATTGGCCGAGCTGCTGGACGGCGAGAAAAAGGGTCGCTCGGCGGAGGTGGTGGCTCTCAAGGACGAAATGAAGGCCCTTCAAGAGGCCCTCGAGGCCTCACGCGCTACCCTCAAGGAGTACCAAGAGGCCGAGCCGAGCCGATTCACAATAATGAGGCAAAGCTACATCCGCTCGGATGAGTTCGTTCAGAAGGTCTGCAATCGGCTCGTCATCGCTTTCCAGCTGGCCATCATTGCCACGGCGAATCATCTGAAGGCCAAGGGTCACCTTCCGGAGTCTTTTATCATTCCTGTCCGGGAACACGCTACGCTTCTCACCACCATCCCGAAACATGATTTTAACTACCTTGAGTAAAGTGTCTTTTGTAATTCCGCCGCTTGGTCGGGAAACCTTTTTTTGAATGGAACTTTGCATTTTGCTTTGTTAGCTGGTTTTCCTTGGTTGGCGTAAATAACCGTGTGGCCCGAGCAGGTGTCGTGCCAGAAGACCACCGTTTTTCGCCTATCCTTGGGATTTAGTGTCGCCGCACGCCCATCCTTAGAAGCCGGGCCCTAGCATAGCCGAGTGATGATCTCCAGGCTGGGGGCTTATAGTCCGACTCTAGAGTCTAATGTCGCCGCTCGACGGCTTTCATGTCGGGGGGTTTACAATCGCCGGTCCGACTCTAGAGTTTAACGTCGCCGCTCGACGATCTTCAGGCCGGGGGGTTTACAGTCGCCGGTCCGACTCTAGAGTTTAAAGTCGTTGCTCGACGGTTTGATGGAGCTCGGTCGTTCGACGCAAATTTGTATACCCTTGTGGCCTTGTGTTCTATGATTCCCTTCCTACAGCCAAAGGGTACAGGAGAACGAAAATATACATAAATGATTACATTGGCGCACCTTTCCAAAATTTGTATACCCTTGTTAAGTTCCGCAGGCGATCCAAAATTTAATTTAAAAGAACACATGGTAGCTAGGAAAAGGTTCAGACCTTTGTACAAAATTTTTGTACAGTGGAACCTTTAGGTTTTCCGAGTAACAACCAACAATTGGTATCAGAGCTAGGGTTTTGCCTCTGTGTATTTGGTATTAGTTTAATTATGCACATGTCATACATAATTTAGGCAGGTTAATAGTAGGATGTGCTAACTTTGTGGATGCAAGATCCAACTATTATGGCTTATAGTTATTATGTGTGTGATTGGACCCTTGGACATGTCAAGGGTATTTTATTGTGTGTGCATGATTGTATTATAAAATACAGCAGGAGTTGTATTTAGTTTTATTAGGATTTTATTTTTGATCTAGTTACATGTACATTCCTTCGAGGAATATAGGATCAAAATGTAAAATTCTATTTATGTCGCGGATCGAATCTTGCAAAGCATGGAACTTTCTAAGGACCAGAGGCGCAGCGGAACTAGGAGCAAGATGGATGCGACAGCTAGACCCGGTGGCAGTGGCCAAATATGGCAGCAGCTTGGGATGACAACACACGGAGGACAACAAGAGATAAAAGTCATAATAGTTGAAAATTAGATTTTCTATTTATTGCTTTTATATTGTGCTGTGTGTGCATGTTAGTTTACATATTTAGTAGGCTAGCATAGTTAAAATTCCTCATTTATAAATAACTAAGTGGGAGAGGGATTTTTAAGTAAATCCCATGGTCTCCATTACTGGTTTGTAAGTGATGCAAACAAGCTTGCGCGTTGGCTCTGAGTGCCTTCCTCCATAACGGATGAGCTTGTTTGTGGATCACTAGAACAGACTTCCATTTTTGGATGACTATAGGAAGTTAATTAAGAGCGTGCGATCTTCCCCAACGGAAGGGGCATAATCTTATTAATGGACTTAGTGTCAAGTAATGGTATACACTTAGACACATCTAATAGTATCCTCCCCATCGGAGTCACTGCTATTGTTTGTGTGACCAAATGATACCAACTATTAATTTTATTTGTCAAAAAGTTAGGTTGACAAGATAATAAAATTAATGGGTTAAAACCCTCCTTTTACAAATGTTGAATTTGTATACGTCCACACTAACGTGGCATGCAAAATTCACGGTGTTTGAGGTGTTGGTGAATTTAAATAATATTATTTGAGGAATCAATATTTTTTTTTAAAATTCAAAAGTTTTTGACCAAATATTTGATCAAAGACAGATCAACTATTAATTTTATTCGTCATAAAGTAAAGTTGACGAGATAATAAAATTAATGAATAAAATCTCCTCTTTGATTTTGTATACGTCCACACTATCGTGGCATACAAAATTCATGGGGATTTTAAGGAGTTGATCTTGACCAAGTATTTTTGTGATTCTTAGGATTTAAAATGTTTATCAATCCCCTAGTAGTCATACTATAAGAAAGACTTAGTAATCCCAATTGTAATGATTGGAAATAGGACTTGGACATTAAGGTAGACTGTCTTCTTAGAACTAAGAACAATATAGGTGTATTTAATTCATTAGTTGAAACATGTTTACTGGTGTTATCTACCAGAACCTGGAGTGTAGATACAGATGCCATTAATCATGTTCGTAATTCATTGCAGGGTTCCAGGAAACCCGACAACTAAATGAAAATTAAAACACCGTCCACATGGGCACTATTGTAAAAATGGTAGCTGTTGCAGTGGGAGATGTTTATCTTTTGATAAGAACAAAACATGGATTTTTGAGTAATTGTCTTTACGCACCAAGTTTAGAAAGAACTAGTTTTTAGTTTCTAAACTATTCAAAGAACTTGATATTCTGCCTCTTTTAATAACAAAGTTGTTATTAAGAAAAAGAGGGAAGTTATCTGTTCTGGTACGTTGGTTGGCAATTTATAAATCCAATAACTCTCACTATGCAACAAATGGAAATTAGTAACACATCTTCTAACTTTAAGAAAAAGTAACCTTCGAAAATGAACCAATTATATCTTTAGCTTCTAAGGCTAGGTTATATTAACTTGAGTAGGATTCATTGGTAGCTGATGAACTTTTGGGTTCATTAGTAGTGGAAATCTTTCCAACCTACGAGTCTTACTTGGAAGGAAAAATAGCCAAGAAGCTTTTAAGTCTAAGGGGTATGGAGTCAAAGATATATTGGAATTAGTTCATTCTGATTTGTGTGATCCTATGAGCATCCAGGCAAGAGGTTGTTTCAAATATTTCATCTATTTTATAGACAACTATTTGAGATACGGATATATTTACTTGATGTGCCGCAAGTCTAAGTGCTTTGATTAGTTCAAAGAGTACGAGGCTGATGTGGAGAAACGACAAAGTAAAAGTCACTATGGTAAGAACATAGTGGCAAGTACCTCTTGGGAGAATTTAGGAGTCACTTATCAGAAGTAGGGATTCAATCCCAACTAACTGCACCTGGTACACCCCAACAGAATGGTGAAGAAAAAGGAAGGTATAGGACTCTTATGGAAATAAGTAGATTGATGAGTTGTTTAGAATATTACCAAAATCATTTTTAGGATATACTTTGGAAACGGAAGTGAATATAGTACCTTCCAAAGTCAGAACTCTCTACTCATATAGAATTGCTGAATAGGCGTAAGCCTATTTCGAAGCATATTCGGATTCGGGTAATCCAGCACATATGCAGAAGAGAGACAATGATAAGTTGGACAGGAATTCACTTGTTTGTGGGTTATCCTAGTGAAATGAAAGTAGGTTTATAGTCTTAAAAATCAGAAGGTCATTGTTAGCATCAATGACCGATTTTTAGAAAAGGACTATGTAATAAACCATGTGCCCATAAGAAAATTTGTTCTTAAGGAAATATTAAACGGCATGTCTAATCTAGTACCAACTGTACAAGATGAGATATCACAAGGAAACTGCAACACGTATCACAAATGATACACAATTGCAGAAAGTGTCTTGTCGTTGTGGGAGGGTTGTTAAGCAACCTAAAAAGATTCATGTTTTGGGAGAGTTTTTGGACTCGATCCCTGGAGGACATGAACCTGATCTCCGGACATATGATGAAACACTCCAAGATAAAGATGCAATATCTTGGCAAAGAGTAATGAATAACAGAATTAGAATATATGTATTCTAATAAAATCTGGAAGCTTGTAGAACCACCAAATGGTGTAAAAGCCTTTGGGTATAAAAAGGTCTATAATAGGAAAAGAAGGATAGACAGGAAGGTAGAAACTTTCAAAGCAAGGCTAGATGAAAAAAGGAAACTTTTTCACTGGTAGCCATGCTTAAGTCTATCCGGATTCTTTTATCTATTTGGTAAGTGGATGTCAAGACAGCATTCCTTAATGGAAGTCTTGAAGAAAGCATCCATATAAAGCAACCAGAAGGGTTCATTGCAAAGGGCTAAGAGCATCTTGTGTGCAAGCTCAATCAGTCTATGGACTGATACAAAGCTTCAAGGTCTTGGAACATCCAGTTTATCAAAGTAATCCAGACCTTTGGATTCATTTAGTAACTGGATAAGTCTTGTGTATACAAAAGGTGTGATGGAAGCGTGGTGGTATTTCTTGTACTATACGTAGATAACATTTTTGGTAGTTGGAAACAATATCAAAATATTGTCAGAAGTAAGGGTATGGTTGTCCAAACAATTCGATATAAAGGACTTGGAAGAATGTATATATTCTTGAGATCAAAGTAATAAGGGATCGCAAGAAAAGAATATTTTACTTATTCCAAGCTTCATACATCGGAAAAATCCTTGCTCGTTTTAAGCATGCAAAACTCCAAGAAAGGTTTCTTACTTTTTAGGATGGAGTAACTTTATCTAAAGATATGTCTCTGTAGACATCAAAGGAGATAAAGGAAATAAAGGCAGTTCTTTATGCTTCGACTATCGGAAGCCTAATGTATGCTATGCATGAGATCAGAAATCTATTTTACCAAGGGCATAATTAGCAGATATTATAGTAACCCTAGATAAGGACATTGGACTGCAGTAAAGCATATATTAAAGTACCTTAGAGGCGCTAGAGATTATATGCTAGCTTACAAGGCAGTTAATTTGGTCCCTGTGGGTTACACGGATTTTGACTTCCAATCGGATAGGGACAATAATAAGTCGACCTCGGGGTTTTGTGTTTACTTTAGGAGGAAAAGTCATAACTATGGAAGAGTGATAAGCACAGGTGTTTTCTCTGGACTCCACCATAGAAGCTGAGTATATGGCAAGCCTCTGAGGTAGCCATAAAAGCTGAATGACTTAATTACCTCAAGATAGACTTAGATATGATTTCTAGTTTGTCCAAAGATTATTACAATTTATTGTAATAATAATGGTGCAGTAACAAACTCGAAGAAACCATGAGTCTATAAGGCAAGAAAACACAATAGAGCGCAAGTACTACCCAATACAAGAAATTGTATAACGAGGAGAAGTTGTTGCCGCCTAGATTGCATCAGATGATAACCTAAGGTCCTTAAGGCAAGAGCTTTTTGAAAGGCTTGGGAATCAGATGTATGGCAGCAGATATGGCAGCTTAGTCTTTTAGTATAAGTGGGAGATTGTTAGAGTGTATACTAAAAGCCTAGCTTTTGGTATGAACATTTATCTAGAAATAAGAATCACATTGGTCAAATGTCTACATTTATGATAAATGTAGTTGCTCAATTAATTTATATTGTAGATAACATGGTGTGTGGTGTCACACACAGAAGATCATGTTATCGGTTCCTTATAAATTATAAACAGTGGCTCACGACCATGATGGAAAGGAACAAACCATTGGAAGGTCGTAGTGTAATTAGGTGTTAGTTTATCTTAACTATATAATTACACTAGTACACTTAGAGTGTATTGAGTAGGACCATTTGAGGTCGTTTCTTTTATACTGACTTTATAAAGAAACAAAGACCTCGGTTATTATGGAAGTGTGTGCTCTTAATCCTAATATAATAACAAGCACATATATTTGATATTTATTTCTTTAATTTATCAATGGGTGAGATTTAGTTCGATGAATCAATAAGCTCGATAAGTTAGGAAATGATATCACTTATAGTGTGTGTTGTTGATTATAGAAGAAAACTGTGTCCTAGTAATCTAGGTTGAGAATGTCCCCAAGAGGAGCTCATAAGGATTGTCATGTTAAACCCTGCAGGTGGACTTAGTCCGACATGACGATGAAGTTGAGTGGTACTACTCTTGGAGCTAGATATTAATTAAGTGAGTTGTCAGTAACTTACTTAATTAGTGGACATTTGTTATCTTAAATACAGGGAGACTAATACACTCATAATAAGAAGGAGCCCAAAATGTAATTTGGGGTTGGTGCGGTAGTTCAATAATAGTTCTCTAGTGGAATGAATTATTATTGATAAAATTAAGTTGTGTGTTCGGGGCGAGCACGGGATGCTTAATTTTATCGGGAGACCAAAACCAATTCCTCCTCTCGGTCTCTATCGTAGCCTTTTAATTATAGAGTACTATACCCACCTATACCCACCTTCTTACCCATCCTATAGGGGCCGGCCAAGCTAGCTTGGAGACCAAGCTAGGGCCGGCCATGGGTATGTTCATGGGTGAATTCATGTGGCCGTCCCTATTAAAATAAAAAGGAATTTTAATTTTAAAATTTTTCTTATGTGGATAATATAATTTAAAAGAGAGTTTAAAAATTAAAATCCTTCCTTTTATAAGATTCTACAAAAGATTAAGAGAAGAGTTAAAATCTCTTTCCTTATTTGTAGATTAAAAGGTTGATTTTAATTTTGGTAAAAACTTTCCTTTTAATTATATTCATGATTTAAAAGAAAGTTTAAAAATTAAAAATTCTCTTTTATTAGT
Source organism: Zingiber officinale (assembly GCF_018446385.1). NCBI lineage: Eukaryota > Viridiplantae > Streptophyta > Magnoliopsida > Zingiberales > Zingiberaceae > Zingiber > Zingiber officinale. The sequence continues at coordinate 1,082,220 of NC_056004.1, forward strand.
TTCTACAAAAGATTAAGAAAAGATTTAATATCTTTCCTTATTTGTAGATTGAAAGGAGATTTTAATTTTTAGAGGTAACTTTCCTTTTTGGAAATTATCCATATGTTTAAAAGAAAGATTTTAATTTATAAAATTTTTTTAACCAATCATGAAGGGATTAAAATTATTGGATAAATTTTTATAAATTTCTAGAAATAAATTAGGAAGTTTTAATTTTTGTTTTAATTAAAACTCTCCTTGTTTTGGGGAGAAGAGTGGCCGGCCATTATAATTTGAAAAGAGAAAATTATTTTAATTAAATAAATTTTCCTTTTCAATGGCAAAAGAATTAAGGAAGTTTTTATTAAATTTTCCTTATTTGCCAAGACCAAGGATTATAAAAGAGGGGGTAGAGGAGGCTTCAAGGCTAACGACTCTATTCTATTTTTCCTCTCTTTTCTCCTTGGGTGTGGCCGGCCCTTTCTTTCCTCTCCTCTCCTTTGTGTGGCGAAACCTTCTCATGGTGGAGATAGCTTTGGTGGCGATTTAAGAAGGAGAAGAAGGAGAGAAAAGAAGCCTCTTTTCTAGCATCCCTTGGAGCATGGTGGTGGTGGCCGAACCTCTTCATCCTAGGAGAAGTTTTGATGGCCGAAACTTGTAAGGAAGAAGAAGGTGCTTGGTGGTTCTCATCTCGGAAGATCGTTGCCCACACAACGTCCGAGGTTAGAAGAGGAATACGGTAGAAGATCAAGAGGTCTTTCTAAAAGGTATAACTAGTAATTTTTGTTTCCGCATCGTACTAGTTATTTTTGGAAATAATACTAAATACAAGAGGCATACGATTCTATAGTTTCGAATTTGTTTTCGATATAGTGTTCTTTTGTTTTTCTTTCCCTTGTGATTTGATTGTTCTTTTCGGTTAACCTAAAGTTATTTTAGGAAATTAAATATTAGCTTTCCATAAAAGGTTTTGTCTAGTCGGTGGTGGTTGCTCCCATATCCAAGAAGGCCATGTGCCTCGCCACGTCAGTACTGGGAACCAATTATGGAAATTAATATTTAATGGAATTAATAACTTAAGGTGATTTGGGTCGAACGTGTTAAGTTCCGCAGGAGACCCAAGTCAAAACCTAAAAGAACGAATAGATTAAGTTTTGGATCAAACGTGTTAAGTTCCGCAGGCGATCCAAAATTTAATTTAAAAGAACACATGGTAACTAGGAAAAGGTTCAGACCTTTGTACAAAATTTTTGTACAGTGGAACCTTTAGGTTTTCCGAGTAACAACCAACACATACCCCACTGGTCGAACGGGCAGGATACAGCGGAAGCTTTCATCTCCTCCGTCGGCCGATGGGAGAAGCTGTGATATCTCTGACAGGAGAGGCAAGTGGCGACGGTCCGAGCGGCGTCTTCCTGGAGGGTTGGCCAAAAATATCCGGCTAGCGGGATCTTCTTTGCTAACGACTGGTCGCCCGGGTGCCCTCCGCAGGATCCTTGATGCACTTCTTTTAGTATATATTCCACGTCTTCCGAGCTGACACACTTTAGCAGCGGACGGGAGAAAGCGTTATTGTAGAGCTGGTCCCCGATTAGTGTGAACCGGCCCGCTCTCCTTCTTAGCAACTGTGCCTCAGCCCGATCGGAAGGAGCAGCTCCGGATCGCAAAAATTCCACTATGGTCGTCCTCCAGTCGCTTGGGAACGTGAGACCCTCCATCCTGTCAATGTGAGCCACTAAGCATACCTGCTCGATCGGTTGCTGGGTGACAATCGGTGTTATTGAACTCGCCAACTTTGCCAACTCATCTGCCGCCTGATTCTCCACTCGGGGGATCTTCTGTATGACAACCTCGCCGAAGTTGCTTTTGAGCTTATCGAAGGCCTCCGCGTACAACTTCAGCCTTGTGTTGTTGATCTCGAAGGTACCCAAGAGCTGCTGAGCGGCCAACGAGTCTGAATAAATTAACACCTTACTGGCTCCTACATGGCGAGCGGCCTGCAATCCTGCTATGAGGGCCTCATACTCTGCCTCGTTCTTGGTTGCATGATAATCCAGCCGAACGGACAGATGCATCCGCTCTTCTTGTGGTGAAATCAACAGAAGACCGATGTCGCTTCCCTGCTGTGTAGCCAACCCATCCACATACACCCTCCAAGTGGCATCGGCCTCGGCGTTCTGCACTTTGGTGACGAAATCCGCCAAAGATTGCACCTTATTTGCCGTCCGGGGTTGGTACTGTACGTCGAACTCGCTGAACTCGGTTGCCCATTTGATCAGTCGCCCAGATGCTTCGGGATTGAGAAGTACTCTTCCCAGAGGGTTGTTCGTCATGACGATGATTTTGTGCGCGAGAAAGTAGGGTCGGAGTCTCCGGGCGGCGAGGACTAACGCGAAGGCAAACTTCTCGAGACCAGTGTAGCGAGATTCAGCGTCCTTTAGGATGTGACTCAAAAAATACACAGGTTGTTCTTCGCCGTCCGACCTTACCAATGCCGAGCCAACAACATGCTCGGTCGAGGATAAGTATATGCGGAGCGGCTCGCCGATAGCCGACTTGGCTAATACAGCTAAGGAGTTCAGATAAACCTTCAGAGCTTCGAACGTCCGGTCACATTCTTCGTCCCACTGGAATTTGGTGGCTCGGCGAAGAATCTTGAAAAAGGGCATGCTCCGGTCGACCGTTTTGGAGATGAACCTCGAGAGAGCTGTTATCCGACCGGTAAGGCGCTGAACTTCCTTCAAATTTTTGGGAGGTGGCATGTTCTGCAATGCTTTTACCTTGCTAGGGTTCGCCTCTATGTCCACTCGGTGACGATGTAGCCCAAGAAACGTCCGCTTTTTACTCCGAACAGACACTTTTGGGGGTTCAACCTGACTCCGTACTTCTTCAATGTTCGGCAGGTTTCCTCTATATCTGCACAAAGATCTACCGCTCGGAGTGATTTAATAAGTATATCGTCCACATATACCTTCAGGTTGTGCCTGATCTGCTCCTGGAACACCTTATTCATGAGCCGCTAGTATGTTGCCCCGACGTTCTTTAGACCGAACGGCATCACGTTGTAGCAATAGGTGCCGTCCGCAGTTATGAAGCTTACTTTCTCCTGATCATCATGGGCGAGTGACACCTGATGGTATCCCTGATATGCATCCAGCATGCATATCAGCTCGCACCCAGCCGTCGAATCCACCATTTGATCAATCCGGGGCAAAGGGTAAAAATCCTTCGGACATGCCTTGTTTAGATTCTGGAAGTTGATGCAGACTCTCCACTTGTTACCTGCCTTGGAGACCAGCACCACATTCGCGAGCTAGCTCGGGAATTGCACTTCCCGTATATGGTCAGCCTCCAGAAGCTTCTCGACTTCCGCTCGGATGATAACATTCTGCTCCGCGCTGAAGTCCCTCTTCCTCTGCTTCACGAGTCGAGCGTCCGGTCGAACATGAAGCTTGTGTTGTGCAACGCTCAACGAGATGCCCGGCAGCTCGTGCGTTGACCATGCAAAGACGTCGTGGCTTCGCTGCAGGCATCCGATCAGCTCCCCCTCTGGCCTGCTCCCAGGTCGGATGCAATGAACGTAGTGGCCTCCAGGCGGCCGGAGTGGATCTGCACCTCCTCCTTTTCCTCATACACTAAAGTCGGAGGCTTCTCGGTTATGGCGTTTACCTGTAAGCGCGGTGCTTTCCGAGCGGACCTGGATTCGGCTCAGACCATCTCCACATAACATCGCCGAGCTACAATCTGATCTCCGCGGACTTCTCTCACCTGGTCTTCCACGGGGAAGTTGACCTTCTGGCAGAAAGTTGAGACGACCGCCCGGAATTCATTGAGAGCCGGTCGGCCCAATATGACATTGTAGGTGGAGAGATCCTCGACCACAATAAAGTTAGTGGTCCGTGTCCTCCGTAGTGGCTCCTCTCCCAACGAGATAGCTAACCGGGTCTGCCCGACCGGAAGAATCTCATTACTGGTTAACCCGTACAGGGGGTTGTCATCGGTAGCAGCTCGGCATGGTCAATTTGAAGCTGGTCGAACGCCTTCTTAAAGATGATGTTGACCGAGCTGCCTGTATCAATAAATATACGGTGAATAGTATAATTTGCTATTACCGCTCAGATGACGAGAGCATCGTCATGTGGCACTTCGACTCCTTCGAGGTCTCCGGGCTCGAAGCTAATCTCTGGTCCCCGCGCCCGCTCTTGATTGCAGCCTATGGCATGGATCTTTAGCTGCCGAGCGTGTGCTTTTCTGGCCCAATTTGAGTCTCCGCCCGTTGGTCCGCCAGCAATGATGTTGATCTCGCCCTGAGCTGCGTTGCTTCTATTTTTGTCACGCCCCAGAGGAGTCCCTGTCCGAGAAAATTTCGGCAGCATCTCCCCTGTACGGTGGACAATCTGAAACTTTTCTACATCTCACAAATACCTCAGCCACAGGCGGCTGGAATAACAACAGTAAATAAAATCAATCACCACGCAGTTTATATATGTATTCAGCCTCTGGCTGTCACAACCACGCAGTTAATAAAAATAAACAACATAGTAATACTCTGACTCGAAATCAACCCTACTCAACTACACTCGTAAAGCCCAAATCCGATTTTTCTTACCTCTTCTGCCGTCCAGGCAGGCATGTAGTAGAGTAAATCCAAATCATACTAAAAGTCCATCCAACGGAAAGATTCTATACAATATCCATATGTAAGTCCAAAACAAAACTAAAACAAAGTCTGATAGCGAAAAGCTAGAATGAAACAACAACTCAAAAACCAGCAGAGGAGTAGCACTACGTGCTGTGGGGACTAGCGACTGGAACTCCCTCCTGACAGCATCAACCTGAAAATAACAACAATGGAGGCGGGGTGAGTCCAACACTCAGCAGGTACAATTGATATGCAAAGTAAAGAAATAACACCTAACACTAATCATGCGTACAGTCTCCTGATATAAGAAAGATATAAATATGCATCTGAAGTAAACAGGAGAGAAACTGTACTAACCAGGACCTGAGTATAAGGACAAACAGTCCGAGTGGTATAGGAATCCTGTATGCATGTCAAACATAGGTATCCAAACAATATGCAGCATATAAATGCAGCAACCACAAACACAAACAATAAATGCATCATGCATATGATGCCAATGATGCGTCCTGGTCACCCCTGACGCCATTCGATCATCTCACACACATAGTGAGGCCGAGTGGGTAGGGCTGTGACAACCGTGCACTCTGTCGTCACTACTCCTGATGAGTGACCGAGTGGACGGGATGCTATCGGAGTACACCTATCCTCCTACCCCAAATCATAAATGGGGGAGCGCAATGCTCTCAACTCCCGGTACACAGTGACGGGGAGGAATCCCTGCCGGATAACACGTTGTGTCACACTACCCATGAGCGGACCAACGGTGCCTAACAGAGTCCCTGCTGCAACACACTCTGCCTGAATCGACCACTAACCCATGAGTGGTGGTGTGTGCAGATCCATGTAACTGGCGATGTGCTCAACAATAATGGAGCGGACTATCGCACAGCATGCAATCATGCAAATGATGCATAGCAATAACCATATAAACATCCTGACCTAATCCATATATATAGAAATGTGCACCCTAGGTCAAAGAATCATATCAAATCAAGGTACACAGAAGGTATAAAAACCTAGGTCCTGAACATGGTGAAGCATGGTATATCACTACCCCCTATAAGCATGTATAAACAGGTAAACTATACATGAGATGCAAACCAATCAATCAATCAAGCATGTACCAAGATTTGGGTAGTGATTAACCGAACAGATAAGAAACACAATTAATGCAACATGTTAATTCCATTACTAAGCATATCAAAGACAAAAAGTCAAAAGTACCCGCCTCCAAAAATAGAAAGGTCCAATCTGACTCCGAGATACTCGTCTCGCGTCAAAGTCCTGTAATACCAAACATATACGAATTATTTAGCTAAATTCCTATAAATAGCTAAATAAATTCTTTAACCCTAAATTAGGGCAAAAACCCTAATTCCAAAAATACATAAACTTATTTCATATTCATCATCATAATAATCCAATTCCAACCTAATTCAATGTATTTACCAAAACTAACAATCCTCTACATCATGCATCAAATCCCTACTCCTTACCTCAATTCTTCTTCAGTCGTTCTGTAATGGCAACAGACCCAAACAGTAATGGGATGGCTGGAATTGAGGAAATCCCAAACTGCAACCCGATCAGAACCAAAAGAAAAACAGGATGGTGGCACTGTAGAACCTGGTGGTCAATAGTTCTTGTCGCAGTTGAATCTTGCTCCAGCAAAGGTCACTGCAACAAGGCATCACCCAGATCAGAGGCATTGAAATCTGCAGCCCTAGAACTGTGATCAATAAACCAACCTACTGCAATTACCTGAACTTGTGCCATTCTTTCCCCCTGCCGGCAACTGGTGAATGGAAAAGGTTGCCCCCAATACTGAGTCTAGGGCACGGTACTGTGGCTGGAACAGAGGTTATCAGAGGAGAACCAGTGTAGAGAAACGACTACCCTCGGTTGGCTCTCGTCGGCCGGTGAAGATAGCAGCGACAGAAGAGAGGAGAAGAGAGTCTTCGGCGTGAACGACTGTGAACCCAAAACTAGGGCACGCGACTAGTTGGCGGCTGGGATCTTAAGGCTCTCCACTGCGAGGGCGAGGGGCGACGATGGAGAGGCTAGGGGCCGGCGGCGGTGCTAGGGCACGGCGACGGCGGCTGACACTGAAAAACCAGTGTCGGCAGTGGCGTCGGTGCTGGCTAGGGCATAGATCGGAGATGGCTCTATGGCTGAGGAAGGCCGGCGGCAGCGCTGGGTCAGTGGCGGCGAAGCAAACTCGACGGCAGCACCGGTTAGGGCAAGGGAAGAAAGCTTCGGGCGCGTGTGGTTTCGGCGAGGAAGAGAGAACGGCGGAAGGAAAAGAAAATAAAGAAAATAAAGAAAAGGAAATGTAAATATAAACATTTCCTCACATAAACGGGGTAGCCTAAACAGGCTTTTCCGGGCCCTGTTTTTATCTCCGTTAACTCGTCCGTACGAGCTCCGAAAAATTCCCGAAAAATTTCTAAAAATTCCGGAAAATTCCCTTATTAATATTCGCCTATTTTCCGGTATTTTACAATTTTCCTTATCCCGAGCGGAGGGCCTTGCTCGCTCCTGTGAGGCTCGTGGATTAACCTTCGGCTGATGATGATGATGCCGCTCGGGCGACTCCCTAGCCACCAGCCGTCCGATATTTTGGTGTCGCGGTCGCTGATCAGGTGAAGGGGATCGGCGGCGATAGCTTCTAGTTGCAGGGTGAGCGATCGGGGGAAGGCTCCGACAGTCACGGTTGTTGTGAGTGGCTGACTGGTGGAGTGAGCAGAACATGGGGGTCCATACCTTTCCTTTGTGCTTGGGCCGATCGGCTGCCACGTGTTGAACGGTGTGCGACTCTGCTTCCTGATGAGGGCGCGCTACCTCCACGCGGGGGCCCTCTCGGTGGCGGATTGCTGGTTGGTAGTCTCCGCTCGGCCTGCCCTAAAGGTTCGGACGGAGTTTCTTTTCTCCTGGCTGCCTGAGCTTCCTCCACATTGATGTACTCGTTGGTCTTCTTCAGCATGTGGTCGTAATCGCGGGGTGGCTTTTAGATGAGCGAGCGGAAGAAATCCCCGTCGACTAGGCCCTGAGTGAAGGCATGCATCATCATCTCGGATGAGACCGTGGGGATATCCATAGCCGCCTGGTTGAAACACTGGATGTAGGCTCAGAGGCTTTCTCTCGAACCCTGCTTCATTGAGAATAAGCTGACGCTGGTTTTCTGATAACGCCAGCTGCTAGCAAAGTGGTGGAGGAACGCCGTCCGGAAGTCCTTAAAGCTCCGAATCGATCCGTCCGGCAATCTCCAGAACCAATGTTGTGCGGAGCCGGACAGGGTGGTGAGGAAGACCCTGCATTTGACTCCGTCGGTGTATTGATGTAGAGTGGTGGCATTGTCAAATTTACCGAGGTGGTCGTCCGGGTCGGTCGTACCATTGTACTCTCCTATTGCTAGTGGTGCGTAATGCTTCGGGAGCGGGTCTTGTAGGATCGCCTCGGAGAACTGGCGATTGATCCGCTCGGGGGACGACTCAGATCGAGGTGCCTTCTCCTTCCTGACGTCCCGCACGGGCGCTTCATCGGATGACCCCTGGTTGGCTTGGGCCAGTTCGGACGGAGTCTGGAACAGTGCCCGATGGAACGGAAAAGGGGCGGCGCGGCGCGTCCCCCGGGGTGTCGTCTGCCCCTTATTCTGTGCCCATGTGGAGTATTGCTCGGGTCAATCTTCTTGTGCCGCTCGGCCACCTGATGCTGAGGTTGCCTGTTGTGCCATCCGCTCGGCTAATGCCTTTTGCTGCTGCTGCTCTACTATTTTTGCTGCTCTTGCCTTGATAAGTGCGTCGAGCTCCTCTTGAGAAAGCGTCACGGTGTGCGGTCGTCCGGCTCCTTCCATCTTCTCCTCTCGGATTCAGGTGCTTTCCCACAGACGGCGCTAATTTGATCTTGTCCGAGAGCTAAGTCGACGGATGCGGGGGAGGTGGCGCTCTTTGTTGCCTTCGTGTGGTCTTCGTGATGACGTGGACCTCCGGTGAACCTGCAACAAAGCCGAGCCGGGAAGGGGTTACCGACGACAACCCTCCGACGCTCAAGTCAGGCAACGAGGAGAAGCAGGAACAGAGTAACGAAACTGTGACTACAGTAGATGAGTGATGCATACCTCTGCTGAAGTTTGGGGGTCCTTATATAGGACCCCTGGGAGGCGCGTGCACGCTTCTTGAGGTGTGCACAATTCCCAAAGCGTATCTCAAAATGGATGTGTCAGAAAAGCGTGTCTGACGCCATGCTACAACCGTCCGAGCATATCTCTGACGTGACAGTGGAAACTTCCACCGTACGATTCTCTGTCTGGTCCGGCCGCCGACCATGCTGTCTGTCGGCGGCACATGTCTCGAGAAGGATATCTTCAGTTGTCCCCTTTGTCTCCTTCTGTACCTTTTGTCTGTTACCATGCTGGGCGGGTGAGTCGCTCGGCCATATACTCGGACGAATGTGACCTTCGTTGCTCGACGGTCCAGCCGAGCGAGCCGGACGCTCGGCATATCAACCATCGTATGCCAACTCAAGAACGTCGGAAACCCGACCCGCGGACGAGCTATTTCCGCGCCGATCGGGGCGCTACCCCGGCCGGTCGACCATGCGACCTCCCCGATTGGCAAGGTACTAAGATTGACCCTCTTAACTTTGACCTCTACATATCGTTGACCTCTACCTGAGTAGGCCCCCTTATTTTTATCATCGGATCAATTTAGTTAATTTCATTTACTATATTTAGATCATCAATTTGACCTTATAAAAGTTTTTTATCAGTAAATCAGTAAATCAGGGTACATTTGTAGCATGTGACCAAGAAACCCCATATCAAAATGTCAGTGATAGAGATAAAACAATAAGAATTTTTCAATTATTCAAACTTTTCATCATTAAAAATATTAGTGATTGATAAAAAAAATTAATAAATCTAGTTAATTCCTGTCCTTAGATGATCTATTTGATTTTATGAATTTTTTTACATCTATTAGAATAAATCGAAAATATTCTCAGTAGGAGGTGAAACAATGTGGCATCAAAATGTTAATGATTGAGATAAAATCATAATTATTAAATGTTAGAGATTTTCAATCATTAAAATATTTTTTTAACGAGTATAATGATTTTTTTTTTAAAAAAAACCTTATAATATTTGGACAATTATCTACATCAACCTGAGCTTCCTTCTAAATTATAATTATATTTTTGTCCTAGAGTATAATATTATGGTAGGACATTTAAATTATTTTTCAGGTATCTATAATTCAATTTTTAGCTATGGTATGAATTTTTTCTACAAATGAGACGTGTAATCAAAAGATATTGAATTTTTGGACAACTTATTGTAGGTATAATTTATCCTGATGGTCGATGATAAAATTCTAAATGACCGAATTAATCGTTCCAGAATAATCAATGATACTACTCGGGATTATTATTTTTTGACAATTTTTATAATTCCCTTTTCTTTTAACTAACGAAGTAATCTATTATTTAAGTTGTTTTATTGAACATTTCAATTGATTAAAGTAATTAAATATATAATAAAGGATATTCTCGAGAACGATGGCGATAGAAACGCGTTTTATTTAAGTATTTTAAAATGGAGTAGTTAATTTCTGACGTTTAGGAGTGGGATATTTAGAGAGAAATTATATTTTATTAAAATTTAAGATATTTAGGAGTGAGATATTTAATAAATCGATGGGTATGTAAATATTGAGTTTATGTAATTTGGAATAAGGACTAAGAGTATTAAAAATAATGTTAAAAGAACACCCTAATTTTAAAATTATAAAAAAGTATACTAAAAATAATATTATTCCTCTCTATTCTTCCCACCAACCTCTTAAGTCCTCACTCTCGTCATTTTCCAATCCATCCCTCTTCCAATGCATCCCTCTCTCCAGGATTAAAAAGGCCTAATATATTCTTATATCAGATCTATCGTTGAACCTATTATGATCTCATATCAGGTCCACGACGGGTTTAATATTTTCTCATATCAGACTACTCTGGACTTGATATGATTCAATACCAAATCCACACTAGACCTAATATCTTTCTATATCATATATATTAGGCTTGATATGAAAAATATCAAGTAGGTCTGATATTTTCTCATATCATATCCATGCATTGAAAAAGTGGAATTTAGGAGGTTGGTGGAAGGGGTAGTAAAAGAATAACACTATTTTTGATTTTTTTTTTATTTTGAAATTAAAATATTTCTTTTGGTAAATAAAGAGACTGTGACTGTTTTTTTTTTTTTTTGGATAAAAAACCGATATTTAATTCATGATGAGAGATTTATAAATATTTAGAAGAAATTAGAAATTATGCACAAGCATAAATTGGATGACACTCGAGAATCTAACTCTCTGTTTATAAAAAATATTCATTAATATCATATTTGATCTTAATTTAAAAGTATAGATAAATATCGTAATATTGTTAAATCCTAAGTTGCGGGACTGAATCAGGGAAAATTATTGAATTTTTTTAATTTTTAATTTTAGATCCCTAATTAATTAACGAGAAAAATTTATAATAATATATCAAAATTACTAATAAATCTTGAATTTTTTTTCAATATGAAAAGGAAAAAAAGGACATTAATTTGTAATTTAATTTTAATTTTTACCAGATTATTTAAGAGTTAGTTAATAAAAAAATCTATATTTCTAATAACACAATAAGATTTTACGGTCTAATTGGACTATTTAGACCATTATTTTGGTTAATTTTCAATTTCGTTTCAAAACAATTCACCAATTCGATCCGGCTTAATCTTTTTTTCTTAAAATGTGGATCGGATGGCACTTTCGACGCAGTCGACAATGTGAATTGTGAAACTTACATTGCAATTCTTTTCAGGAGATTCTTTGTGGCTAAGCTATCGAGGTCAACTGACTGAATCCTACCTTTAATAAAAACAATCAATTGCTTTAAAGTTTTTTCTATAGCAGGAATATCAGAAACTTCCTCGCTACTTCGCAAATTAATTTCTCTTTCCTCTTTTTGTCACGCGGTTCCTTTCCTTGCTAATTCTCGTCCTGACGTAATTCCTTTCCTTAATTAATTCTCATCACACCGACTAATGATCCTTATAAGTTCAATGAATTAGCGTTCTTCGAGATCATACGTATAAATTCTCATCCTACCGAGAAGCAATTTGCTAATTTGATTAGATTTGTAGTAGCGCCGCCCGAATCGATCGAATGGATAGTGTAGCAGATTTCTTGATCCTCCCCGACCGGCGCTTCGCCGCATCGGCGCCGCTGCGGCGGTGGCGCATTGCCTACCACATGATCTGTTCCTGCCGCGCCATGAGCATCCTCGTCAGGAAGCAGTTCGCCGCCATCCGCTGGGCCCCCTCCTACGTCGCTATCGATGTCGACGGCGACTCTACATCGTTGACTTTCCCCAAAGTCGCGGACGCTGGCAGTCTTAAGCCCCTCGTCAAGGAGCGGCGCCTCGAGGACCTCCACCGCCTTGGCGGATCAGCAGGTCTGGTTAGCGCGCTGGCCTCCGACGCAGAGGATGGCATACAGGGGGGCGGCGACGACCTGAGCTCCCGCCAGGCGGCGTTCGGCTCCAACACCTACCCCCGACCGAAGCCCAAGGGTTTCTTCCACTTCGTGTTCGAGGCGATCAACGACTTGTTCATCATCATCCTCATGGTCTGCGCCGCCATCTCCCTCGCCTTCGGTATCAAGGAGCACGGCCTCAAAGACGGATGGTACGACGGCGCCAGCATCTTCCTCGCTGTCTTCCTCGTCTCCGTCGTCTCCGCCGTCAGCAACTTCCGACAGATGAAGCGTTTCCACAAGCTGTCGGCGGAATGCGACAACATCCGCGCCACCGTCGTCCGCGGCGGCCGCCGACAGCCGGTGTCCATCTCCGACGTCGTGGTCGGCGACGTCGTCTTGTTAAACATCGGCGACCAGGTCCCGGCCGACGGAGTCTTCCTTCAGGGGCACTCTCTGCAGGTCGACGAATCGAGCATGACGGGCGAGAGCCACCCGGTGGACGTCGACGCCGTCAAGAACCCTTTCCTCACTTCCGGCGTCAAGGTCATCGACGGTTACGCCTCGATGCTCGTCACGGCCGTCGGCACCGACACGACGTGGGGCGAAATGATGGGCTCCATCACCCGCGAGACGTCGGAGCCGACGCCGCTGCAGGAGCGGCTTCAGGGGCTGACGTCGAGCATCGGGAAGATCGGCATCGCGGTTGCCGCCGTCGTCTTCGCCGTACTCGTTATCCGCTACTTCACCGGGAGCACGAAGGGCGACGACGGACGGCCCAAGTTCGACAAGCACAATGCAAAAGCCTCTGACGTCATCAGCGGCCTCGTCGACATGTTTCAGGACGCGGTCACCATCATCGTGGTCGCCATCCCCGAAGGCTTGCCGCTCGCCGTCACGCTGACGCTGGCCTTCTCCATGACAAGAATGATGAAGGACAACGCCATGGTCCGGAGGCTCTCTGCTTGCGAGACCATGGGTTCGGTCACCACCATCTGCACCGATAAAACAGGGACCTTGACGTTGAACAGGATGAAGGTCACCCAATTCTGGATCGGAAATGAGCAATGCACGCCGGCAACTTCGATCGCGCCGGGCGTTCTGACATTGCTATACCAGGCCGTCGGGCTGAACACCACCGGCAGCGTCTTCCAGCCTACCGCGGCGTCGGAGCCAGAGATCACCGGAAGCCCAACGGAAAAGGCTCTGCTTTCGTGGTCAATTTCGGATCTCGGAATGGTTGCGGAAGAAATGAAGAAGAAGTGCGTCGTCATCCATGTCGAGGCCTTCAATTCGGAGAAGAAGCGGAGTGGAATCTTCGTGGAAGAGAAAGCGAGCGGAGCGATGATCACGCACTGGAAAGGAGCCGCCGAGATGCTTCTGGTCCGATGCTCTCATTACACAGAGACGAACGGGAGCGTTAAACGTGTCGATCTCGAGGCCAAATCCAAGCTCGAATCGATCATCCATGACATGGCCGCCTCGAGTCTCCGCTGCATCGCCTTCGCCTACAAGAACACCACCGGAACAGAGGGCTTCGAGGCCAACCGAGGTGAAGCATCAAGGCTCGACGACACCGAGCTCACCCTTCTGGGGTTCGTCGGCCTAAAAGACCCGTGTCGCCCGGAGGTGGCGCGCGCGATCGATGCTTGCAGAAATGCCGGAGTCGGAGTCAAGATGATCACGGGGGACAACGTGTTCACGGCCAGGGCCATCGCCGTCGAGTGCGGTATAATTAGACCAGAGGAGTCGGAGGCTTTGGTCGTGGAAGGGCAGGAGTTCAGGAACTACTCGCCGGAGGAGCGTCTGGAGAAGGTCGACCAGATTTGCGTCATGGCGAGGTCGTCCCCTTTCGACAAGCTCCTGATGGTGCAGTGTCTGAAGCAGAAGGGGCAAGTGGTGGCCGTCACCGGCGACGGAACAAACGACGCGCCGGCACTGAAGGAGGCCGACGTGGGTCTGGCGATGGGCATCCAAGGCACGGAAGTCGCCAAGGAGAGTTCCGACATAGTGATCATGGACGACAACTTCGATACGGTGGTGACGGTCATGCGATGGGGGCGGTGCGTCTACAACAACATCCAGAAGTTCCTCCAGTTCCAACTCACGGTCAACGTCGCCGCCCTGGTGATCAACTTCGTTTCCGCAGTGGCCACCGGCGCCGTGCCGCTGACGACCGTGCAGCTCCTGTGGGTGAACCTGATCATGGACACGATGGGCGCGCTGGCTCTGGCCACCGACACGCCCACCAGGGAGTTGATGGAGAAGCCGCCGGTGGGGCGGACGGCGCCGCTGATCACCAGCGTAATGTGGCGCAACCTGTTGGCGCAGGCTCTGTTCCAGGTGGCGGTGCTGCTGGTGTTCCAGTTCCGAGGGGAGTCGCTGTTGGGATGGAGCGAGGCGGAGAACAACACGATGATCTTCAACACCTTCGTCCTCTGCCAAGTCTTCAACGAGTTCAACGCGAGGAAGCTGGAGAAAAAGAACGTGTTCCAGGGGATCCACAAGAACAAGCTGTTCTTGGGGATCGTGGCTGTCACGGTGGTCTTGCAGGTGATGATGGTCGAGTTTCTGAGGAAGTTCGCTGGCACGGTGAGGTTGGGATGGGGACAGTGGGGGATCTGCGTCGGCATCGCGACCATCTCGTGGCCAATTGGGTGGCTCGTGAAGTTTATGCCCGTGGCCGACAATCCATGGCTTCAACTCCGGCGCTACGTCAAAGCTTGAGATCGATCGACTCTCATTCATTCGATGAACAAATTAAAACGCTATAATTCCTTTAGTTATAATTATTTTCATAAGTATTCGTAGGCCAAACACTTGAAATAAAATTAATTTCGCCTTGATAAATGTTTATATAGTTTATATTGATCTAGGAACAAATTAGTAGAGATACGAATGAATCACCTTTTATCTCATGAATAATTATCTTCTAAAATATAATAACTTTTTGTCTGATCACCTAGAAATCTTGGAATAGAGGACACTACTAAGAAAATTTACATAGCCAACACATCGACTTTGGAGAATAAGAAGAGAGAGAGTGACGTCATCAATGTACTAACAAACAAATGTAGCAGTCACGAGGCATAAACTTCTTCTCAATGCTTGTCTGTTACATATATATATACTTGTCTTCCAACTTCTTCCATAACTTCTTGGTAGGATCTCTTTAATATATAACAAAATACTTTCGTTCTTTAGAGACCGAGACAAAGTTTGAAAATTCCAGAAGCTAAGCTTGCCAATTCATCTTCTCCCAATTTCACTCAGACATTTCTTCTGGCTTTCCTCCAATCTAATGTACAGACTCATAACTCAACTCAGATATATAGTAAACTCAACAATCAAGCATGTGTTTCAAATCATAAAGATATCAATGATCATGGAATAAGGTTTCATAACAGAAGTGCCAAAACAGCTGAGAGTACGTACGTAACTGCATCAACACAACTGCAATCTACATTGAATATAAGAATATAATATCCCACTGAAGCTTAATCCAAATAGCAACCGAAATTAGGTTTTGATACTTTTGCATGCACATATATAGACACTAATATTGAGATTAATTAAGTGTTGCAATTGAAATCAAATATACATATGAAGATAGATTAGAGACATATTTAACTGTGGTATGTATGCAATATTCTAATCAATCTCACTAATTGAGGTAATCTCAACAAACCATTCAGATGAATTGCAGAAATTTCTCGAGTACTGGAAATTAATTGAAGCTGTAAATGAAACATAAGATTTGAGAACTCACCACCGAGAAGGTGAGATGATCAATCAAGAACACCAATTACTCACCTAGAACTTGATCATGCCCATTAGCTTCTTTTCCTCCTCTTAAGCGCCTTTCAGAAACAAATTAGATATATTTATCAGAAACAGTACTGAACCTCGAGATGTGTACAGAAAATATATATATAAGCTAGCTAAGGATCAGCTAGGTAGGGTTTGATTGTGCTCCCCATTAGAAGATGAAACTGCCATAATGATCTCGTTGATCCCTTCAATCTAAACCTAGTTATAGATATACATAGAGAGAAAACAAACTTAAACAGAGAGATTGAAAATCAATAGGAAAGGAGGGCATCGTGAGATCATGCTGGCAGCTTCAGCTACTTTTGGTGCACATGCATGGAGTAATTAGATCTACATGTGTACACACATAAGCACAAAACTGGTATCGATCATGAAGGAAAGGAGAGAACAAGAGAAAAAGGAGAAGAGGAAGAAGAAGAATAGGAGAATAAGAAGAAAAAGGAGGAGGAGAAGAAGAAGAAGAGATATGGCAATGTGGGGATGATGATAGTCATAATTAAGATGATGCAATTGGTTAAAAAGAAGACAGAATAATGCAGAAGTGGTCCCTTGAAAAAGCTCACCATCACCTAAAATTCTATACAATAAACTATTTGTGGAGTGGCTCTGATCCATTGGTTGCTTCATGATGTGTAATTAGACAGCACTGCTCGTGAATTCTTTTGAAGCATTAGCTAGCTGTCCATTAATATTTATATTTGTTTTCCCAAAAAAATTATCTATATATCTGCAGTATAGTGTATGTATATAGTTTTAATCTCAAAATGAAATATCTAGAGCACCGTTTGTAATTCACCACAAAGAATCAAATGACAAGTCTCCATCATCACCAAACTTGGATACTGAGCATGAGAATCGCGAACTTCAAAGCAAAGTGTGCAGTGTTTATGTAGCTTTAACTCATGCATGGGGCTGGAGACCGAGTGACTTGACCATGTGAAGCCAACTCTCTCCTTGCGTGCTGATTTATAAATATTGTAAAATATATTTTTCAAAGAATTATCTGTTCGCTCACTCTTTTCCTTACACTGTAGTGATTTCACTTTGTCGCTGCATGCTCTATCTTTTCCTTGAGCATTTCTCCTCCTTCTTTTCCCTTTTCTCGTTCAATTATTTCTCTTATTCGTGGTCCTATGATGTATCTTGCAGAAAGCTACTTCACAAATAAATTATATTAATAATAAATAAATACAACAAAAAAATAGCTTGCAGAAAGCAATGGGCAACGTGAACAAATTATTCTCAAGAATATTCACTGATTGTTTTTTTTTTTGGGCAACGTTTAATTACTGTCGTACATATACAAGTATTTGTGAATCATACACATTAATCGTTGCGAATATGATATATAAGAAATCACACGACTTTGATATCTATCAATGATTGTGAGCTATGTTGTTGCTGTTTTTAAAAAAGAAAAATAGCTAAATGAAATGCGGTTGCACACTTTATATTATAGTTCTGATGTTGGAAAAGGCAGAGGGAGACAAATTAAAGTAGCTAGGTGTCATAATCTTTCCAAAGATCTTGTGATCTAGAATAGCATTCATTTAATTGATGTTATTATTAGTATGACACGCTCGATAATAAACTGTTTGAAGAAAAAATTCATGGAAGAAGAAATGCTCTTAAGTAAAAGAGGAGAATAAGAAAAAACCTGAAAGTCATATTACTTTCATTCATTTAAAAAAGTTAATATATTTATAAACTTATTTGATAACCACTAATTCTACATTTGTCTCACATGCATTCTGATCCTAATCGAAAGCGGTGAAGACGGTTAACTGAAGACGTGACTTTGTTGTTGACCAAACGAAGGCTCCGCGTTATCCTGTACAATACAAAGAGCATTAATGTTGAGCTAGGGAAGGGATCACTGGGGATGATCCTCTACGCTCAAATCAATGATCCAGTTAAGAGGGGAGAATAGTAGACAAACAATGTGGCAACAAACGTGTAAGATTATATAACATCGCATGCCTCTACCTCACTACAAGAAAACAAGGCTTCATAAACAGATTTTTAAAACAGAATTAAAATTTGTTTCAGATTTTGTTAAATTAGAGACAGATTTGCTACAGAATTATTAATATGTTTCACTTTAATATAATATCATATTTGTAAAAAAAAATTGAGACGGAATTTGAAACAAATTTGAGATGAAACTACAAATAAATTTTTATAAACAAAAATAAATACATATTACAAACAAAATTTGAAATGGTATAATTTCTGTTACAAAATTCGTTTAAAATTTAATGAAAAATTGAAACAGAAAATAATCTGTTTCAAATTTATATAAATATTGATAATTTTTTAATAAATGAAATTAAAATGTATTTTAGATTTAGATAAATTAGAGATGAAATTGCTATAAAAATACTAATTTGTTTCACTTTAATAAAATATAATATTTGGAAAAAAAATTGAAACCGAATTTGAAACGAAATTATAAATAAATGTTTATAAACAAAAATAAATACATATTATAAAAAGAATTTGGAATTATATAATTTTTGACAAATTTAATTAAAAATTGAGACAAAAAATTAACCAGTTTCAATTTTATATAAATATTGATAAAAAATTTTAAACATAATTAAAATATGTTTCAGGTTTAGATAAATTAAAAATGATTTGAAATGAAGTTGTAACTAAATTTCTATAAACAAACATAAATACATATTACAAATAGAATTTGAAATCGTATAATTTTGGTCACAAAATTTGTTTAAAATTTAATAAAATTAAGAAAATAATTCTTTTCAAATTTATATAAATAATAATAAAAATTTTAAATAGAAAAGAAATCTATTTCATATTTATATAAATTAAGCAAACATTTGCTATGAAATTACTAATCCATTTAACTTTAATAAAATATAATATTAAAACCAATTGAGACTAAATTTAAAATAAATTAGAAACAAATTTACAAATAAAATTTTATAAAAAAAAATGCATATTAAAAATGCAATCTAAACAAATTATATTTGCCAAAAAAAATCTATTTATAAAAATGAAAAGGAAAAATTCTATTTCAAATTTTTTAAATTTAAAAAATTCATTAATACAGTTATGAAGCAATTCGATCTATCCACTCAGGTCCGGTCATCTAGATTTAGAGTGCTTGGATCTCTTCATCCAGATGGATCTTTGTGATTCAAATCCAAATGATCTGAGGGTTAAAAATTAGCCCTAATTTTTTATCCCTTTCTTTTTCATCTCGACATTTCATTCTCTACCTCCCGATCGCACACCTCAAGCCCACATCCGAACCTCCCTTCTTCCTCCTCCAACCACAGTCCACCAAGGTCGGCGGTCGCCGCCCTCATCACAGCCGCCCTTCACAACATCCCATCTCAACTTACCCTCTCTCGATCGGGAGAAGCTCCTACCGCCGACAGCCCTTCTTCATCTCCTCTACCTCTCCCAATTGAAAAAGGAGGAGTCATCTCGTCCTCTCCAATACTCATCCCCGGCGCCACCACCACATCCTTCCTCACCGGCGGCCACCATTCTATCTTCTTCCTCACCCAATCGGGAGAGGAGGCACCGACCATCTCCACCTTCTTCCTCTCCCGATTGGGAGCGGAAGCGCCACCTTGGGAACTCTCGAATCCGAGGCTCTTCCATTCATCCATCCTCATCCACAGCTCTCTATTCAATTGGGAGACATTTTGACAGCCCACCTTCATCCGCCGACAAGTTTACATCAGTGAGCTTCAGGATTCCAAGCTCTTCTGCACTATACACCCTTCCGAATCCGTAGGTGGTAGCATGATTCATTTCCGCTGCTCGTCACACACCATCCATTCCGCTCGAGGTTGAAACTTCA
Organism: Zingiber officinale; assembly: GCF_018446385.1. Classification (NCBI taxonomy): domain Eukaryota; kingdom Viridiplantae; phylum Streptophyta; class Magnoliopsida; order Zingiberales; family Zingiberaceae; genus Zingiber; species Zingiber officinale. Next base: position 1,102,030 of record NC_056004.1, read on the forward strand.
TCCACAACTGTCGTCTATCCGCAGCATTCTTTCGATGTGTTGGTTGATTTTTTTTTTGTGTGTGTTGGGTTGTCTAGTTTGATTGTTGAATGGTAATGACATTAGCTTCCCATGTTAAGATTGCATGCACTTTGGTTTAACTTGATTAATGCTCACATGGTGTTTGATGAAATGTTTCTTCCATTAGTTGGACTCTAGTTGATGCATTTAAGTTGTTCAATTTCTTGCAATGGTTATTTCGTTTGAATATTTAAATTTGTGTTCTTTATTTGAATGCAATTATGTTAGATTAGATTAGGATTCGTTGTATGTTAGTTTCGTTAGACGCTTACTTTATGTTGTCTCTAATTCTCCGCAATTGTACTTAATTAGATTAGTTTTCATTACTTGTATTGTCTTTCATTTATAGTCTTAGCAACTCAACTAAAAACCCCATCACATTTCATTTCTTAGTCTCCGCAATTAGTAACAAATCTGTGATGTTGGCTAGGAATTCTAAATTCTACAATGTTAATATTGAATTTTGAGTTGTTATAGATCTATGATATATAGTTTTAGTTATCTGAAATTACATGACTTTATAAGTTTAAGATGTTGTTTCAGTTTGTTTCAGATTCCAATATAGTGATTTTAGTTCCAGTTACTTCTGACAAATATATTTTATATTGTATGAGTATCAGCAATTTGAGTTTTTCCGGCTAAGAATTCTAAAGTCTTCAATGTTGATTCTGTAGATCTGTGTTATATAGTTTCAGTTTGCTGAAACTATATGAGTTTATAAGTTTCTAATGTTGATCAGTCCTATTAGCTTCAGTATATTTCAGATTCCTATATAGTGATTTCAATTTCAATTACTTCTGACAAATACTTTTCAGATTGTATGAGTATCAATAATTTGAGTTCTGTTGGTTAGGAATTTTAAAGTCTTTGATGTTGATTATGAATTTTATGTTCTTATTGATCTGTGTTGTTAGTTTTAGTTTTGCTAAAACTATATGAGTTCATAAGTTTCTAATGTTGAAGAGTCAAACATCATTTTTCCTTTAAACTCATCTCAATTCTCACATCTGATTTAACTGTATCAGGAGTTATAGGTTTTACTGTGACTGAAGAAGAGACTACATCTTCAATGTTAATTTTGTTACTATGATGAAGTTGCAGGTAAGCAGAGGTATGCATTATACAGGATGCATGATGAACCTGCCATGCATATATATTTTTACTTTAAATAAAAAATTTTGCAACATGATGAACCTGCCATATAGGTCGCATTAAGTATGATAAGGGGTGAATGCATTATTGGTTATTAAAATTTCTGTAAGTTGTATTTTTTTTTTTGTATTTATGACAAGGGGTAAGCATTTTTTATTTATTTATGTGATGCAGGATATAAGTAGAGGGAAAGATATTGGTTTCAGCAAAACAAGATCAAGGGGGAGAGGATACGGAGATGATACTCTCTTATAATACAAGATAAGTATATATATTAATGGTATACAAATTGAAGAAATCATTGAGTTACATAATATTTACTTTGATTATGCATGTATGCAACATGATACAATGCATGAATTTGACAACATACCAAATGAAATACAAGTGTGTGAATTTATCTCAAAATTGTATTAATTAAATGACATCCATTATATGTATTTATTTGTTGTAGGATGAGGAGGGAAAATCAATTTCAGAAATTATTTAAAGCTAAAAGAAATGGAACTCATTATCACAGAAAATAGGCAAAGGGAAGAAAAGTTTATCGAGGAAGGTAGATAAAGAGAAGAAAATCTAAAGAAGATGGTTCGTAAGATGATTCAAAAGGTGGGATATACAAATCATTTGTATGAGGATTGGTCCGGGGGCTCATGATAGACGAAATGAAGATTAAAGTATTTGTGGTAGAATTTAAAATTTTATCAAATACTTGCTAAATTTAGTTGAATGATGTGAATATTCATTTATCTTTAATTGTATGATACTTTTAGATTAGAAATTGTTGTTTAATATTTATAATTTATTTGAAATTTATAATTTTTCTTATACAGTAAATATAGAAATAAAATATAATAAAATTTTAGTGATAAATTTTAATACAAATTTACATATGGATTTATAAATAGAATTGTAAACAAATTTATAAATAAATTAAAATTATATTTGAGATTTAAAATAAAACTAGATACGGAATTTAAAAACAAAATTGTAAACGCATTTATAAATAGAATAATATTATATTTATTATGTAATTTGAAACGGATTAACGACGGATTCAAAATTAGAGACGGAAAATTTTCGTCTCAAAATTAGCTACGGGGCTTTCACTAACGGAACTTTGAGACGGAATATTCCATCTCAAATATTCTTTAGAGACAGAAAAATGACTTTCAGAGACAGAATTTTTCGTCTCTGAAGCCTTGTTTTCTTGTAGTGCCTGTAAATGGAGATCCCTTTTTATAATGTTGATCATATCCGAAAGCGGAAAGGTGGAAAGTTGGAGATGTGACAGCTTCACTGACCGACTGTAGATCTTGCTCCGCTCTACAAAACAAGTATGCCAGTGTCGAGCCAGGGAAGGGGTCCCCGGCGTTGGCCCTTCGACGCTCAAATCAACCACTGTAATAGTGGAAGAAAGTGAAGCAACAGTAACCCTAGTGCAAACAGTGAATAACGCGTACTTTCGCCGGTGATGGACCCCCCTTTATATAGAGCCGTGGTGGGCGACGTGCACACTCCTTGAGGCATGAGCACGTTCTCTAATATGTCCTATGAAGGGATCTGTCAGGAAAGTATCTTTGACATCATACCTTAACATGACATGCATATCCCTGACAAGATAGTAGAAGCTTCCGCCGTACAATTCGCATGTCGACCATGCCTCGTGTCAGCGACACTATCTCCCAGAAGGATATTTAAAGATACAACCATAGTCCTGCTGTTTGGCCGAGCGGGGTAGCTGTTCGGCCGAGAATCCTCCGCTTTGTCTGCCTTAGAGAGTTGACAATAGTCCCGCCGCTTGGCTGAGCAAGGTAGTTGCTTGGCCGGAACCCCTCCATTCTGTCAACCTCAGTTGCTCTTCCCTGCGGTGACTGTGTAGTAGTGTGACCTCCCCGTTCAGACATAAGCTCTCCGATTTCTTTGACGTCCTATTGCTCCACCTTAAGCGTTTGGTTATCTTATCATATTATCCTGAGTTGGACGGGTGGTCCGCTCAAACATATCTCCCGCCGATCGAGCACTGACTGTTCCGATCGGTCATTGCAATCATCCTCCGTTCGACCCTTTGACACCTGGCGTTGACCATCTTGACTTTTACCTCCACTTTGACTGTTGACCCCGTGTCAGGTGGGTCTCCCTATATCCACTACAAGAAATTTTACATTTGGTGGCGCTGAAACACGTCACCAAATGTAAACAAAATGTGTCGCTGAACATTTGGCTATGCCAAAATGCGTCGCCAAGACGCGTCGTAAATTGTTCGTATGCAAATGCCGATTTGCTATTTAGCGATGTGTTAAGGAACAAGTCGCTAAAGGTGTAGGCATTTGGCAATGTTTTCCGTACGCATCGCCAAAGGGTATTAACCATTTGGCGACATTTACCTTATGTCATGAAATATATTTCTCGATTCAATTTTTTAAAATTATTATAATCATTTGGTGATGCAAAAATGTGTCACCAAAGATATTTGACATTTTGTGACGCACTTCAAGCGTCACGATTTGTTTATTTATTTATTTATTTTAATTTTTGTGATACTATGAAAGCGTCGACAAATTGTGTCATAAACATTTTTTCCTATTAAATATGAATATCAAATAAAATAATTACAGACAATCAAATTTAATAGACATGCAATTTACTATTCCCAAGTCAAATATTTTTCAAAAAGTTAAATTGTTAGGGTTGAAATATGCTAGAGGGAGGGGGGAGGGGTGAATAGCTCGTTGTGCTTGTTGATGTGCTTCTTCGATAATGTACAGCGAAATAAACAACTAGAAATACACTCACAACGCTAACACTAAGGATTTACTTGGTATCCATCTCAAGAAGAGGTGACTAATCCAATGAATCGACCCTCACTCACTCATCCACTATGAAAACACTCCTTTACGGTAACTACCGAATGCGGAGAAGCCTTGTACAAGCTCACACCCAAAGATATACAAGAAGAACAAAATACAAGCTAATAGAATATCAAATCTTACAAGATTTACATGATAGAAATCCTAGCTTGCTTTTATTCTTGCTTGAATACACCTCTTGATGCTTGGGAATGCAACTGCACTTCACTCCAAGACCCTTCAAAAATTGGCGTGTGTCACTGAGCTCGGTGAAGAAGAATCGCTGAGAGTCGGAGTCGAAGAACTGGAAGTCGTGTCGAAGAAATCGCTCGCCAACGGCTATAACCTGCGCAACGGTCGGATCTCAATCGATTGAATGACTCTCAATCGATTGGGGAGACTTTGAATCGATTGGTCGATCAATTTAGAGCACCTCTGTGCTCTCTGAAAATCGTCTGGATCGATCACCCAATCGATTCAGCTTCTGTGCGCGATTTCCAGTTCCTCAATCGATTGGCTGATCGATTGGAGGTGCCCAATCGATCTCTTAATCAATTGGGAACACTTCTGTACGCGCGATATAAGCTCCCAATTGATCAACCGGTCGATTGGGCCACTGCTTGTCGCAGCACAACCCCAATCGATCGACTGATCGATTGAATCCCTGTTCAATCGATCAGTTGATCGAATGAATCCCTGTTCAATCGATCAGTTGATCGATTGGTCTCCCTTTGATTTACTTAAAACCAAGTCCAAGGTTTCCAATTCCAACATTCGGTCAACCGTGACCTGTTTGAATATTATGCCTAGTATCCGGTCAACCTTGACCTGCTAGGAGTTCTTCACCAAGTGTTCGGTCAATCCCTTTGACCCACTTGGACTTTTCTTCTCGTGCCAAATGTCCAGTCAACTTTGACCCACTTGTACTTCCTTCCACCAGATGTTCGGTCATCCTTGACCCATCTGAATTTTCTTGTACAAAGTATTCGGTCAATCCTTTGACCTATTTGACTTCTCAATACTAGGTGTCCAGTCAACCTTGACCCACCTGGATTTCCACGTGCCTGGCTTCACTCACCAGGTCTTTCCATCTGCCTAGCTTCACTCACTAGGACTTCCCATCCGTCTAGCTTCACTCACCAGGACTTTCACCTAGCTTCACTCACAAAGGTTTTAACTTGGCTTCACTCATCAGGATTTTCCTACTACCCGGCTTCACTCACCAGGACTTTCACCTACCTGATTTCACTTACCAGGACTTTTACCTAGCTTCACTTACTAGAGTTTTCACCTGACTTCTGTTGGGTGCTACTTGAAATTCTGTTCTATTTCCCTTGTTCAAAAATTTGTACAATAACATAATTTTTCCTAGCAGCCCATGTGCTCTACAGAAGTTAAACTTGGATTGCAAATGAAACTTAACATTTTTAATCCAAGTTGTTCTTCAGAAGTTAAACCTGGATTGGAAACGAAACTTAACATTTTTACTCCAAGTTCAACCCATGTGTTCTTCAAAAGTTAAACCATATTACCGAAGTTAATTAAATATCTATTTCAAAAATTGGCGTCCAGGTTAAACATGGCGAGACACTCGGCCTTCTTGGGTATAGGATCATCCACCACTTCCTAGACAAAGTCTTTTAAAGAAATTGAATATTTAAATTTCTTACAGTAACCTTAGGTTTAACTATAGACACCACAATAGAAACACAAAATCGAAACACAAAATTGAAACATAAAATCGATAGCCTCTTGCGTTGGTATTTCAGGATCCATACAAAAAAAAAAAACTAAACTAGTTGCGCTGCGAAAACAATTAACTAGTTATACCTTTCTTTGTATCTTAAAGATCTCTTGATCTTCTACTGTATTCCTCTCTTCCTCTTGGGCGTCATGTGGGCGACGATCTACCAAGATGAAGACACCCGACCTTCTCCTTCTTTTCCAAACTTTTGGCCACCAAAGAATACAAAGTGAAGAGGCCTCCTCCTCCTCCTCCTTCTTCTTCTCCACCAAGCAACCGACCACCAAGTGCTGTTGGTGCAGGAAGCATCCGACGATCGAACCCAAGTTTTGATAATGACAAAGGGATTCAAAGTTAAGATTATTTGTTATCTAATGTGCTTGATTGAGCTTGCAGGAAAGTCCTAAGTGTTCTTAGGCAAAAGTCCTAGCTGCGATTAGGCAAGGTGAAAACCCTAGGGGGTGGTAACCCTAGGTCCTAGGGGGTGGTAGCCCTAGGTGGAGGAAAACCCTAGGGGGTGGTAACCCTAGGTTCTAGGGGGTGGTAACCCTAGGTGAAAGAAAATCTTAAGGAGCGGTAACCTTAGGTCCTAGGGGGTGGTAACCCTAGGTGGAGGGAAATCCTAAGGGGGGTAACCTTAGGTCCTAGGGGGTGGTCACCCTAGGTGGAGAAAAACCCTAGGGGGCGGTAACCTTAGGTCTTAGGGGGTGGTAACTCTAAGCAGAAAGTCCAGTCGGTCTGGAGGACCGGACTGACACCAGGTAATCTCTCCTGAGGGGAGTAGATGAGGACACGTTCCCCGTAGAGGGAACAGTAGGCGTCAGGTCGACCAAGGGTTTCTGGTCGGAAATCCGAAGTTAGACACGGATAGTCCAATGACTGTCAACCACTTAATTTATCATGTTTATATCTGTTCTAACTTTGTCTTGCAGGGTACGGTATTGTTTTGGGACTAACATATCTTGCAGGTACAAAAGGAACAAGTTAAGCCTCGGATGAACAGTGTCTGAGACGCCTCCATGGAGCTTGTAGGCGCCTCGGGTGCAAGCCGAAGCCAACTGTGTAGAGGAGTTGGAGGCGCCTTTATGGGGACTGAAGGCGCCTTGGAGTAGCTTGAAGGCACCTTCAAGTGGATGAGGTGCGACCGGATCAGTGCTGAGCCACACGGCTGACTCGGCGAGCTGGAGGCGCCTCGAATGGGCTTTAAGGCGCCTTCAGCAGTAAATAAAAGGAGGTCTCGAGCAACAGTCTAATAGAACTACGTGAAAATAATCCTTTTGCATCCAGCTGCTAACGATTCCATCCCGAAGTGCTGCAACAACATCCCGACGACCCGGAGCCCTGAATCTGCTATTTTCCAGTGTCGTTGGTATATTTAACTTCTGTTTATTGTACTTAAATTGTAACATCTTTTCGATATTATAAGTGTTGTCTACCGTAAACACTCAACGAGTGTGGGCCTTGGAGTAGGAGTTGCCACAGGCTCCGAACCAAGTAAACAACCTGTGTTTGCGTGTGTGTTTACTTTTATTTTTCCGTTGCGTACTCCGACTCTGTTTCTAAATCGTACGAAATAGCCACGAGCGCTATTCATCCCCCCCTCTAGCGCTTCTCGATCCAACAAGTGCTTCTTCTCTCCTTCTTCTTCTTCCCCTTCAAGTTGTGACCACCATGGTGAGATGGGCACCGGCCCTAGAAGGAAGAAAGGGAGGAAGTGGGGAGCCGACCTAAAGAGAGAAAGAGAGAAGAAGAGGGTCGGCCATCAAGGGAATAAAAGAGAGAGAGCTTAGGTTGTGCTAGTTTTTGGGCACCTCCCTCCTCCTCTTTTATAATCTTTGCTAGCGACTAATAAAGAAAGTTTTTAATAAAATTTCCTTTTATTTGCTATTGTAGATGGTTACAAAAAAGGAAAGATTTTAACAAAATTAAAATATCTCTTTTAAACCATTGTAAATAGCTATAAAAGGAAAGATTATAACAAAATTTTATTTTAAACAAAATCTTCCTTTTATTCCTATAATGGTTAGTTACAAAAAAGAAATTTTTTTAACAAAATTAAAATCTCTCTTTTAATCCATTGTAAAAAGCTATAAAAGGAAAGATTATAACAAAATTTTATTTTAAACAAAATCTTCCTTTTAACAAAATCTTCCTATAATGGTTGGTTACAAAAAAAGAAAGATTTTAACAAAATTAAAAATTCTCTTTTAACCGTAGATAACTACAAAAAGGAAAGATTTTAATAAAATTAAAATATCTCTTTTAATCCATTGTAGAAAGCTATAAAAGGAAAGATTTTAATAAAATTTTATTTTTAACAAAACTTCCTTTTCTCTTCTTGTATGGTCGATCCCATGCTTGGGCACCAAGCATGGCTTGGCCGACCCACATCTTGGGCACCAAGAGGGCTTGGCCAGCCCCTTGCTTGGGCACCAAGCAAGGATGTGGCCGACCCCTCATTTGGGTAAGAAGGAAAATCAAAACGGGTGAACGTGAGACTTTATAGAGGCTATAGCAGGGATCGAGAGGAAGAATTAGTTTTGGCCTCCCGATGAGCTTGAGCTTTCTGTGTTCGACCCGAACACCCAACTCAAATTCATCAATAATAACTCATACCACTAAAGAGTTATTATTGAACTACCGCACCAATCTCATATTACATTATGCGCTCCTTCTTATCATGAGTGCATTAATCTCCATGTGTTTAAGATATCGAATGTCCATTAATTAAATGAGTTACTGACAACTCACTTAATTAATATCTAGCTCCGAGAGTAGTATCACTCAACTTCATTGACATGTCGGACTAAGTCCACCTACAGGGTTTACATGACAATCCTTATGAGCTCCTCAAGGGGACATCATCAACCTAGATAACTAGGACACAATTTCCTTTAATAATCAACAACACACCATATAAATAATATTATTTCCAAACTTATCGGGTCTATTGATTTAATGAATAAATCTCACCCATTGATAAATTAAATAAATAAATACTAAGTATATGTGTTTGTTATTATATCGGGATTAAGAGTACACACATTCATAATAATAGAGGTTATGTTCTTTTATGCAGTCAGTATAAAAAGAACAACCTCAAATGATCATGCTCAATACACACATACTGTACTAGTGTAATTTTATAGTCAAGATAAACTAGTATCAAATTACACTACAACCATTCCAATGGTTTATCCCAATCCATTTTTGTTGTGAGCTACTATTTATAATTTATAAGGATCCTTATAACATAATTTTCTGTGTGACACCACACACCATATTATCTACAATATAAATTAAATGGACAACTGCGTTTTACTAAATGCAGATATTTGACCAATGTGATTCTCATTTCAAAATAAATGTTCATACAAAAAGCTAGACTTTTAGTATACATCCTAATAACTTCACTCACAAAGATTTTTCATCTGCCTAACCTCCAGTTAGGACTTTCCCAATCAAGTATCCAGTAAACCCTTTGACCTATTTGACTCTTCTTTACGTCAATCTGGTTAAACCCTGATCAGAGGGAAATTGCACCATCATAAATAACTAGTAAAATAATATCCAAAACATAATTAGTCAAACACTAATTAAAAAATGTTTCAAAATGAAAGACTACATAGGCGTTGTTGAATGCTAATGATATAATGGAGGAGATCATGTGGAAGAGCTTGTCGGCGGAGGCTGGAAAGAGAAACCGAGAATGACATGTTGAAGTTGTTGTAATAATGCATCAAATCTTTGTTGCTGCTCACCTATCGTCTTTTCCTACTCACCTACAGTCTGTTTTTGTTCATTGATCATTTATCGCATAGCAATAGTTTTTTCACCATCATCATTATGCTTTGAGCTGATGTTTGTGGCCCTAGGACCACCTGCTATAGATAGTTTAGGTAATAGACCTAAACCCTTGATGTAACGAGACCGTGAACCTAAGACTTGCGTCATGATATTAACATCTTTAAGATGACGCACATTATCGATAGTAGAGATAGAAACTTCACCTTCAAACTGAGTCGATCAAATTTCCACCATTTCAGCCTAAAAAGAAAATAAAATTTTAGTATGAAAATTAACTAGATATAATGTGAATGTCATTTGAGGCAAATAAAGCTAATGAATACCTAAAAATTATATAAAGACATTTAAACCAAGGTTAAGATATTTGATACAACAAATAATCAGAATGACACCTCGAAATCTGGGTCACCCAAGAAATATTAATGAATAGCACAACCTACCAAAGTTAACACCCATCACTAAAAAAGAAACATTCAAATAAAGAGCAAAACATGGTAAAGAATAATGTCAAACATAAAGTATGAGATGTGTGCAGTAAAAGATGGTTTTGACAAATATAAGATCAATAACTCAATTACAGGAAAACATCAATACATATTTGACACATGCCAAAAAGGTGTAATCAACATTCAATAACACAATCAAATATAATCCATGCCAACAAAATTGTTGAGAGATATATTCAGATAAGACTTCATGCTCTGTTAGTGGATGCTCTATTAGTGAATGTTTATATTGAGTTCAGATCTTCTGTCTTCATTTCTCTCTGTCCCTGTGTCTCATTGTCAATCGAATGGATCAAATTAAATCTCAAGAATGTTTTGTACATCACAAGGATACTGCACATATATTAAAGATGCCATGATACCTTGAGATTTAATCTGATTCGTCAGATCGACAATGGGACACAGGGATAGAGAAAAATGGAGACAGAAGATTTGAACTGATTTATATTATTCATCATGGTAATCCCACACTTTGTATGATTATTATATCCCATATTTTATTAGGTGTATCTCTACTAAGCACAGTGACTGATACAGATGATTCAAACAAGTATTACATGGACATCTTATCTTTCCCTCTTCGTTGGCGTACTCCATAGCTTGTGTTACAAACATCCGAACGTCATTTTTATATTCGAGAGAGATTTGATTATTTACACTCATCCAACTTTTGTCAATCGTCATTTTGTAAAACTATAGAGCAAGCAAACATATATACATTAAATTTCATTACATGACATGAAATCAATCAATTCCATACATTACTATCTAACTGAATATTACTAACTCAAGAATAAATTGCCAACTTCTAAAACTGATCCATTAACGTAACATTTATAAAAAACCACTAACAACAATTACAAATAAACCATATAGACAAAGGAAAAAAATAACATTTTAAAAATCAAATTTGAATAAATGATGAATTCAATAATTTAGCAAGAACAAAAAGATTGAATTTTATGGTAAAAGAGAAGATTTTGTGTAAAGAATTGCAAGGAAAAAAACAAAAAAGAATACCAAAACACTAACGAAAAATGATTTCAAGCAGGCTTGTAAATAGTTTCCATCCACAAATCTCTCTTGCTCTTGAATATATCTGAATCATATGCATAAAGAAACAAGTATAACAAGATAAAACATCGTATGGCCAAAAATAACCATAAAAAAAACTTGCAAGAAAATAACTTTTTAGTTTATGAGACACAAAAAAATAATTCTTGTCCAATCCAACTATTTCACAGTCAATACAAGTTTAATATAGCAATGCAAGCAAATGCCTAAAAAAGGAGATATAGCCGAAAAAGAAAAATTAAATACAACTAAATAAATAATAAAAAATAAAAAGAAACTAAAATGAATAGAGAGAGATGACTAACACTGGGGTGTCTTTAATATAGAGGTGAGGCAATGGGTTGTTATTAGTGACGTGCATAGGAGTGAGCGGCGCACCCAAAACGCCGAGAAGCAGCCTCAGATCGGACCTCGAATAACCCAACTTTGAAGTCGAAACAGGAGGAGCACGACGAAGCCAATGGGCCCAACGTTCATTCCACGATTCTCCTTATCGATTGCAATCAAATTTTGACCTTGCCTCTTCCGATTAACAGCAGCTCTCCAAGAATCTTTTACTTGAAGTCACTTCCCAATAGAAAAAATAGATTTGGAAGGAGATGATTTAGGGATTTTAGGCGGGGAGTGAGTGTTGATGATTTTTTAGGGATCTTGACGACAACGGGAAGATGAGGAGTGAGGAGGGTTTTGGTGGGAGATGAAATTTTACACATTATATATATAATAATTATTTAGATATATAATAGTTATAATAAATAATATACCAATTTTGCTATGTTCAAGCCTTAATGGAATAAGGGAAGAGAAATTACTGTTTGGTAAAAAAAATACTATTCGGTAACGTTTGGAATGCGTCATAGAATGATATACCTATTTTGCGACACTTCTAGCGTATCTTTCTGCGACGCATAACTGAGTCGCGTTGCCAAAAGATAAAAAGTGGGGGAGGGAAAATTTCCCGCTACATTTTAGCGATGTGAGTATTCTTCGTGTCGCCAAATGCTCACATATGACGACACATTAACTTTGTCATATGTGAGCATTTGTAGCGACGCTATATGTAATTGTAGTTGTCAAATGTTATGACGACACATTTTAGCGATGTGAGTATTCTTCGTGTCGCCAAATAACCTAAAATAAAAGAGGGAAAAAGTAGTTGCGCAATTCGCAATTGTAGCGACGCTGAGCATATTGTGCATCGCTATATGATAACATTTGGCAACGCTGACCTTGTCATGCGTCGCAAAAAGTCATATTTCTTTTAGTGATCGCTACATCAAATGTTACTGTTGTATTTATGCATGCATCTCAAAGAATTTACACGCTTCCCAAAGTGTTCCTAAGAAAGGGCATGCCATTAAATGCTTTTGACACCTTTCATTAAACGAGCGCATAAATCTCTATGATTTAATATGTTAGAAGCTTTTAAAGTATAATTTAACATGTTAGAAGTTATAGCACAAACTTCTAAAAGAGTACGTCATGGTAGATATATAGGCTCGCATTAGGCTGATCGGCCGTCACTCAGGGGGACTGCTAACTCGGCCTTATAGGTCACCTCCGATGACCCAGTTTTCACTTGACCTCTTCCTTAGTCGTAAAGGAACAACGTGTCCGATCGACCCACTTTGCCGATTGGCTAAGGACGCCAGCCAGGTTACTTGATGCTCAGCAATGAGGATAGCCTGCCTATCCCGAGCTAAGACATAAAGTTCGCCTGAGCAGGATGCCCGGTCGGACACTCACGTCCGATCGACCATGTGGCCAATTTGGGCACGCCTTAATATTGTTGGTGCCTTTGACTTTTTCTTGAGTTTGACCACCACGCTAGCTTGTCTTCCCCATTTTGACCCATTTTTGGGGAGTCCACCTTTATCGTCGTATCACATTCAATCTAGACAATTTTTTTTACAACGAAATCTCATTCTTATCAATAATTGTTACCTCATCTATCCATTATTTGTGATATTCTATCTCTATCCACTAACTCTGTTATATTTTATCTTTATTCATAATTAAGTATAATTTCCAACACCCCCCTAACTTGATTTTGTGACTCCAACTAAATTTTGCATCTTGATGAAGACTTCAAATTTGAGTGGTTTGATGAAGATATCAACAACTTGATCTTGAGACTTTGCGTATTCCACTTGCATATCTTTTCTTATAATGCACTCTTTGATATAGTGATATGGTATATCGATGTGCTTACTTCTATCATGAAAGACTGGATTTTTTACTAGTGTTATTGCATACTTGTTATCAACTCGAATCTTAGTTGTCTCTTTTTTAAGTAAACTTAGCTCACTCAATAAATTTCTGAGAAAATAGCATGACAAACATCTGAGGTTGCAACCACATACTCAGTTTCACAAGTAGAAAGTGTCAAAATAGGCTATTTCTTTGACATCCAAGAGAAAGTTGTATCTTCTATAAAGAACACAACTCCCGTAGTACTCTTTCTATCATCTATATCTCCACCTTAATTACTGTCACTATATCCTTCAAGTTTGACATTGTTAGATGATGAATAAAATAATTCAAAATTTATTGTATCTGTGATTAGCGCAAAATTCTTTTATTGATCCTAAAGTGGGTAGTAGTTAGAGCCTCCATGTAACGAATAACAAGTCCAATATCATAAAGGATATCAGACCTTGTGCATCTCAAGTATCGTAAGCTTCCAACCAAGCTCTTGAAAAAAGTTGGATCAACTTTTTTTCCTTCATCATGCTTTGATAGTTTGACTCCACATTATATTGGGATATTTATGAGCTTACTATTATCCATCTTGAATTTCTTTTGTTAAATACAACAATCAAATAATAATTAAATAATATGGTTAAATGAAGAATAACTTTGTAGATTTTTTTGAAAATTTTTAGAAAATCGAACTGGTATGACATTAATAAGGGAAGATTATTGGTTAGTTAAGTTTAGGTTAATTAATCACTTAATTAAGACCTAAGTATAAATAGTTAACGAAAGGGGCTAATGAAGAGCCCTAACTTTATTTCGCACTTTCTCTCCCTCACTGCTCTTCTCTCGATTTTCACTGCCGCCACCCTCTTCCCGAGTGTCGTTGCTGAACTTCGATGCTGCCGTCCACGCTAACGTCGCCGCCCGTCGAGAGGGCACGGGTCTCTCTGTGTGCTATTGTTCCTTCGCCTATACCAAGCCAACCATCCACCACTGTCTCCCTCTTGCACCAGCCACAAGTAAGACATCGGTGAATTTCATCCTTGATTCAACCAAGCAGTCGTTCTTGCTACCACAGCAAGGTCGCCACTGTTGGAAGAACCCTCGCCGATTTTTCTCTTTATCCGTGACTAGCTACCGGACATTATGGATCACCATCAGAGTAATAGTAGGGTAACGACGTTAATCTTTGGTCATAGATTTAGCAGAGATAAGTTATACAGGTAATGCATGGACTTAAATTACATTTGGGTACTTCGCGTGCTAACCAAAACTGAACCTGTTACTTGATTAGATTTAAGCAATAAATAAATATATGGTTTAAATTGTGGTAGTTACAAAATTATTGGAGTTATAGGACATTATTAGTAGATGGATTAAATGCTAATTTGAGTAATGAATCATTTAATATTAATCTAGACAACTATTAAGGATGAACGAGTTAGTTCTGAATTAACCTGGGTTAATTCGTAAATGAATTACATATTATTTTATGTAAGATTAATGATGGGTAAGATCAAATCTAATCAAGGAATTGGGCTAAATTAAAATTAATTAATCATTAATTAGGTTTAATTAATCATCATTCCATTTGGGTCTTTCCCTAATTAGTTTGGGATTGAGATTAGCTAATTGTTACATATATAATAAGCAAATTGTGCATTTTGATGCAAGACTCTGGTTTGAGAGGAGCATCTTGTTGTTGGAGCTATTTGACACAATCTACATTTGAGGTGGATAGTTCCCTCTTGTTCTCTTTTAGATGTTTGTACTTGGTGCATGATTTTATTTCATTGTTATGACAGTATACATAGCTTACCTTAACTCTATGTTTGTTTAATTCTTAATATTGCTAATTGTTTTGCTTGCCCTTATGTTTATTCCATTGGACATCCATGTAGTCTCCTTGTCGCTATGTTTGATTGTTTATGCACATACAATACCTTTAGACAAAGATATAGCTAGTGGTGTACCCTAGTACATGGTGATGTCAGTTTCTTGTTCTTATTGATTGGGTACTTATAAACTTTGACTGCCCACGGGACTATCCATGGTAGCGTGTTTGTCCATAGTCTGTAGCTAGATAGTTACGTTCATGCCCTGTCTGTCACAGGACCATCAGTGGTAGAGTATTCTCCCGCAGGTAGTGGCCATGAGTCTACTTACGGGATCATCTGTAGTAGATTATTCTTTGTAGACATTGACGTCTTACATACCCTGGTTGACAGTTCGGCTGCAGTCAATAGTTGTTGTATACTTATTATATGTATATGCCATGTTTAGTTGTTCATGTTTGTGGATTTCTAGGTTGGTGCTTTGCTCTTACCTTCGCCTGTAAGTGGTATACCCGAGACTGCTCCTTTCGCTCCTTTATCTTTTAGTATCATGCATTATCTATGCTATATACCCATGGAGTATCTTTTACTCACTACCACTTTACTTCCTTTTATTTTTTAGGTTAGCAGGTAGGAAAAGTAAAGTCATGTCGCTCGGAGGTCCTAGCTGCCAGTCCCATGTTGTCTGAGATGTCTTTTATTTATCTTCGTTGTCATAGCACTTTGACTTTTCTTGTATTTAAAATTTGCTTTGAAATTTATTTTGAAAACCTGTTTTGTTTTTTATTTTCATAGTTACTCTACTTGGTGGGTTTAATTACAAAGAAAGCATATTATTTGTTAGACATGTGAGCATGCAGACATGTTCCTATTTTTTTTATTTTGTGTTAGTTTATGTGGGTGCCCTTATGTTTTCTGTTATGATTGGTCCTAGCCATGTGGGGTAAGGTTATTGTTATATATACCTAAGTGGTTATGTACCCAAGTTCCATATGTTATCATAAGGGGAGAGATATTGCCCGTTTGTCAGGCAGAGACTCCTTCGAGGCGTAACATCTTTAATATCTCTTTTGTATAACTTTCTTGTGAGATGAAAATTCCATCTTTCCTATGGTTCACTTTAATGCCCAGATATTATGTCATGAACCCAATATCAATCATATCAAACTCCTTAGTTATCACTTCTTTGAATTCCTTAAATATACTTGGATTACTTTTCGTGAAGATCAAATCATCGACATATAGGTAAACAATCAAAATATTTTAATCATTATTCTGAATGTATAATGCATGTTCATAAGGACATTTGATGAAGCCTTTCTTTTGCAAGTACATGTCTATCTGGCTATTTCATGCCCTTGGTACTTGCTTTAACTTGTAGAGAGCCTTTTTCAATTTTAGAACTTGTCTTTTGACTTCGTAACCTAATGGTTGTTGAATATAAACTTCTTCTTTGAGAATTCCATTTAAGAAAGTAGATTTTATATCCATTTGATATATTCTCCACTTATTTTGGTCTGCTAAAGAAATGATTATTTTGACAACTTTTAATCGAGCAACGGGAGCGAATACCTCATCATAGTCAATTCAAGATCTTTGACTATAGCCTTTTGTCACCAATCTTATTTTGTATCTTTTAACTTCTCCTTTAGCATTTTTCTTTATTTTGTATATCCACTTTACACCAATCGCCTTATGTCTTTAAGAAGTAGAGTTAACTCCCATGTACCATTTTTCTTGATCGCCTTGATTTCTTTATCTAACACATCTTTCCATTTTTTGCTCTTTATATCTTCTTGGAAATCCATAGGCTCACAATTGGCAAACAGACAAAAAAGAGTAATATTATCTTAATTTTCAGTTACCTCATTAAGGTCACGTAAGCTGCTAAAGCATAATACTCTTTCACTTGAAGTTAATATAGATGAATTTCATTGAGTACTTGATATTGGTGTTACTAATGGAGTAGTAGGCTCCTCTCTTATTAGTTCCACCCTTTGTTGCTTTATATCTTCTTCTTCAAAGTATAAAAAAAATTGTAATCTTCATTTTGAGTTTCTCAATTTCATTCTCCTTCATTAAATTCGGCATTTCTGCTGATGATTGTCTTCCTAGTATTAAGATTATATATCTTATACTTTTTTCAGTTAGTATTATAGCTCATAAAAATAAACTTCTTACTTTTATCATTCAATTTGCTTCTTGCTTCGTTAGGCACATGATCATGGACTATACTCCCAAAACCTCTTAGATGAGAAATCTCAGACTTCCTTCTGCTCCATGCTTCTTGTGGTGTCTTGCCCCACACACTCCTTCTTGGTGACCGGTTAGATACATATACTGCACATGAACATGGACTATACTCCCAAAACCTCTTAGATGATAAATCTCAGACTTCCTTCTGCTCCATGCTTCTTGTAGTGTCTTGCCCCACACACTCCTTCTTGGTGACCGGTTAGATACATATACTGCACATGAAATCATATTTGCCCAAAGTTTCTTTAGTAGTCTCTTGCTTTTGAGAATGCTCATTGTCAAGTCAAGGATGGTTCGATTCTTTCTTTCCACTACTGATCTATTTTATTGAGGGGATATTGAAACTGTAAAAGGTCGTCGTATTTCGTTGGCTTCACAAAATTCTTGAAATTCCTTTGAGGTGAATTCTCCTCCTTGATTAGATCGTGTAACTTTGATCTCGAGATCGCTCTCCTTTTCTACAATAGCTTTAAATTTCTTGAATATGCCGAAGATCTCTGATTTTTTCTTTACGAAATACTCAAGTTTTTTGAGAAAAGTTATCTATGAAAAGAATGAAATAATTACTTTTACCAAGTGAATTTAGTTTTATCGGACCCTAAATATCTGTGTATAAGTTTAAGCAGCTTTTGGGCTCTTAAACTTGACTCCTTTGGAAAATCTTTTCTAAATTGCTTCCCAAGTAGACATACTTCACATAATTGGTTAGGATATTTGATGCGAGGTAGTCCTCTCACCATTTCCTTCTTTGAAAATAATTTTAGTCCTCTAAAATTGAGATGCCCAAATCGAAGATATCATAGCCAAGTGGTGTCTTTATAACAATCTTTGAGACAATTGATAACATCATTTTGAATATTAAGTAAGAACATTCTATTTCTTTACATAGATACCTTAATAATTAAACAACCAATATCATCTTTCAAGACGAGTATATTATCTTTTAGATGAATATTATATTTTTTTCCCAAGAGTTGTCTTAAGTTCAAAATATTGCTCTTCATATTTGGCACCAAGAAAACATTTGAAATATATTCATGTTTTCCATTCTTTGAATGAATGATAATGTTACCTTTGTCATTTACATCAATCTTTGATTCATCTTCGAAGGATACATTACTACCAACTGATTCATCAAGCATTACGAATATGCTTCTTTTTCCACACATATGATTGCTTGCGTTAGTGTCGAGATATCATATTGTATCTTCGTCTCTTTTATTATTTTTATATACTAGCAGTAGGATGTCATCTTATTTTTTCTTTTCTTCCATATAGTTTGCTCTTTCATAGACTTTATTCTTAGACAATTTACATTCTTTAGAATAATGCCTAAATTTATCACAATTGTAACACTTAACTCGAGATTTATCATACCTTATGTTTGTGTGCCCTCTTATACGTCTTCTTGTTGAATTTTCTCCTTTTTCATTGTTGTTGTTGGAGACCCATCCTTGTTCACTAGCACAACCTCATCCATATCCAACCCCTTTCTATTTGTTAGAGAAGTTTTCATCCTTCTTAGTTAGCTGAAGAGAAGTCTTAAGAAGATGTTAAGTAATCTTTGTATTAATTTTCTTCTTTGATTTATGGGCTTGTAATGAACACAAGAGGTGCTCTATCGTCATGGCTTGTAGATCCTTGGTCTCTTCAATAATGGTTATAATACTATCAAACATTGAATTCAATGATCGAAGAATTTTCTCAATGGTAGTTTCTTTTTCTAGTTTCTCACAATTTCTCTTTAGTTGATTGGAAATGATAAAGACTCTAGAAAAATAATCAGATATAAACTCATCTTCTTTTATAAGAAGAGCATCAAATTAACTTCTTAATATCAGAAGGCATACCTTTTTCACCTTTTCTTCTCCTTGATATGAGACTTGGAGTTTTTCCCATGCTTGCTTGGCCGAAGTAGCACTTGAAATTTTCTCAAAACCATCCTCATCTAAAGCTTGATAAATGAGGAAGAGAGTCTTCTTGTCTCTCTTTCTTAAATCTCTCATACTATATTTTTCAATTGGAGATAATATCAAGTAATCACGTGGCTCGTTGTAGCCTTCCTCATAACCTCCCAAACATTATGAGCTCCAAGAAACATCTTCATCTTGATACTCCAATTATCATAATTACTCATCTTGTGCACCTGAACTTGGGGCTATTGTCGTATGGACTTTATTTTTGGAAGATATGTGTCCCCTCGGGGTGATACGATGATTAATGCATGGGGTGTTGCCACATTAGGTCATGGGATCGAAACTTGATGCGTGCGAGCATGCCTTCCCCAATACCTTGGTCACTACACTGATGACCAATAGTCATCCGTGATTTACCTCATCCATGTTGGCATAGGGACGGGTTGACGGAGGCGAGCGAATCACCTTTTGTTACATCTGATATCATTTTATTGGAAGAAAAAAATTATGGTAGAAGAAATGCACTATACGTGGAAGAGGACAATAAGAAAAAATGTAAACTCAATTTGCTTTCATTCATTAAAAAGTTAACATATTTATAGGTTTGTTGGATAACCACAGATGTAGATGTATTTAGGGGGTCCAAGGGAATTAGAGAGAAGGGAGAGAGTATTTTGGTCAACCTATACTATTAGGACTTTAGGAGGAGAGAGGCTTCGTTTGAGGGGGGCTGCTTCTTCGTGGTGTCGCTGCCACTACCTCCAGACGCACCCCGCTGCCTCACGCATGCCACGTGGCCCCCGTTGCCAGCACCACCTCCCTTCTCCCTCTCCTGGACGAGTTTCTCACATAAGCTACCATCGTACACCGTCGAACGCCATCCTCACCTCGCGACCACTGGCATTCACGAGAGCTAATACCGTCGAACCTTCATAGCTGTTGTCGGCACCCTTATTGATAGATCCGAGTCGGCTTACATGCATGCTACCAGAGCCCCCTTTTCTTCTCCCTCACGTATGTCTCCACTGCCCCTTTCTTCCTACTCGCCACCACTGGCGGCTGCCTCCTTCTCCCTCTCCACACCGATGCCACCAATCTTCTGAGTCACTGCAGTCGTGCACCTTGCTATTGTGTTCTAGTGTTCGAGCCAATATGGGTTCCGACCTTCAAGTCGATATGGTGTTCCGGTTTTCAAGCCGATATTGTGTTTCAGCCTTCGAGCCGAGGCTATGTTCCGGCCTTCACGTTGTCCAACCTATGTGCCATTGTCATATCCCAGCTTGTGTGTCGTTGTTATATTTCAGCATTCGTGCCGACTTCCGGATTCATGTCGCGTTCGGCTCCATGCCGTCAGATCCATCTCCTCATCCTGCTTACATTCATCTATTCTTCCGTATCACGACGGCTCGATCAGCGTCACGACCAGCTCACCGGTCTACTAGAGGGCACCCCCGGGTTAGGGTATGTTTTTCATGCCTATTTTCCATGCACTTAATGATTCTACTATTTATTCAACTCCTCATATATTTTTAAGATCTGTCTCGAGCATCGGGATATCAAGGACCGGGACAACCCAATTACTGTCTGCAGGTAACGTTGATCGGAGACTTTCTGATGATTTTGTCAACCAAGATGACAGCTCATCATACTCTTCCCCCTCCGGGTCATGATAACTCGGTCAATATTCTAGTCACATTATACCGACAGTTCCACCTTCTCAGCTCCTGGACAGGTCTCCATATTTATCTCCTATACATTAATCTAGATCATTTTTCTTTTACCATGAACTCTCATTCTTTTCAATAATTATCACCTTATCTATCCATTATTTATCACCATATAATATTCTATCTCTATCCACTAACTCATATTCTATTTCTATCCACTGACTATATGATATTCTATCTTTATCCACAATTAAATTTAATTTCCAACGTAAACACCCCCAATATAATTATTTGTCCATGTTTACCAGATTGATTAACAGTTTAAATTGCACATGCATGATTCAACAGAAATCTCAAGTTTAGATTATTATTGGTACATAAAGCTGACTTTGATATATATGGGCTATTATATTTTCTCTTTCACTGATTTTGATCTCACCAAGTGACCGGCCTAGCATTCGCAGCCCAGAAGAATAATCCAGATGAACTGATAAACCTTTTAATTAACTTATTTTTCAAAACAAATAAAAGCTAAGAGGTTCTTGTTTCCAGCTGAGATCATATGAAGCATGGATCAAAGCATAGATGAGAAAAAGGAGGATTCTTATTTCCCTTCATAGCTTCAGGTGCAGACAAAACATGAAGGAGATAGGACGACCATGAAATGACCACACTAACAGTTAGCATGGCTGTGTAGTAGGTTTTTTCTGCAACTTCAATTTACCCCTTTCCACCTTACTAAACGCAGAAACCCAATCAGCGTGGAGTTGGGAACTGCATGCCATGCCATCGCCCAGCAGCAGTCGCATCTTCCATGCATGTTCGCAGCAATACTATGCATATGCATTAATATTCTTCTGTTTGATCGTAGATAAACACGACAAATCTTATTAGTACATGAGGTGGTGTTGTCATTATAAAATCTGAAATATCAAAGGATGAAAAAGACAAAAGATATTCTATACAAGAAGAGATTAAACTAGGTAATTTAAAAAAAAATCTGAAATGAGCAAAAACTTAAAAGGGCAAAAGGTAAAAGTACTCTTCTTCTTTTCCACCCGGCATCAAACTAGGCCTATAAAGGACAAGGACAAGGTGCTGGAATTAATAGATGTACAGTAAGTTTGAATGCCTACGCCCCAGCTACATTATATGCAGCCATAGCTCAATCTTCTTTCAATCAAGCATTATGTTCTTGGTCACTGGGCCACATTAACATGAGACTCATCGAACCAAATAAATATATCACTAACCTGATGGGGCCAGGCGCACCTGAGAACCCCGGCCATAGGAGCAGGTGCGCCGGCCCCACGCGGGACCCTCGCTCATTTAGTGCAACTAGCCGAGTCGTCGGCTCCCTCGTCCGTGAATTCGTCGTTTTCTTTCCTCTGCATGCCTCTTCGTCCACTGACACCCTCTCCACGTGCAAACCCAACACGAGTCGAACTACCCGTCTTTCCCTTCCCAATTCCTTCCTTCGCAGAAACAATTCCTTTTTTGAAAAAATAAAAGATAATTTAATTTAAATAAGTTTGAGGCGATCGATGGCTGGGCAGAAGGGACAGAGGGAGGAAGAAGAAGAACGACCTACGCGGCGGCCACTGTTTGGAAGAGAGAGCTGAAGAAAATAAGAAGAGCAGCTCTATGCTATGCTCGTTGCGTGTTGCTGCAAGCCATTGGCTCTCTGACTTCCATTGGCAGGTGAAGGACGATACAGCCATGCACGTCCCCGAAACCCACCCACTCATTTATTGTCTGTCCATGGGGACGGGGTCAAGCTTCTCTTCTTCCATGCCGGCCTCGTCTATTTTTATATGATTTCTCCTCTGTTCTGGTTCCTTCAGCCACGCTGCTGCCTACTTCTTAATTGTTTGGTTCACTGACTTCTTCACCTCTTGAGGACATGACGTTTTGCTGGCGAATCGACTGGCCTCTGCCAAAAGATCATCTTTTTTAAACTGAAACTGAAGTAGAATGTGATTCATTAAGCAAGTGTCGATCGATAAATAAATTTTAAAAAAGGAGTTTTAGGATCCTGTACTATAAACATGGTCTGCCATCGATGCCGTGATCGCCTCCTCGCTTCCAATTAGACTGCAATGGTAGCCGGTAGGTAAGTTTTCTTTTTCTTCCTCGGTAAAAAAATTGTAAGCAATGGTTGGAAGACAATTATTTGCGTCGACACCGCTCGTCGTGTCCTATCAAACGACTTGAGGAAAGAGCTCCAAAGAGGACAGACAGCATTAGTGGATCGATTGGAGTTTTACACACAAAAGAAAGCATAAACTAGGGGCATTCCATGACCTATTCAACTCATTCAAGTTCAAAGAACACCAACAACTGTGTTTATGTGTATAAGCACGGACTTCTATTCAAATTGAGAAGAGAAATGGCATTGGATTCAAAGAGGACAGAATGATTTGAATCTTCCTTTTTGAGGTCTATTCTTCGTAGACACGTAGCCCTCTGCCATCTAATTCGGTCCCACAATGAGATTGTTTGAGAAAGGGGGAAAAAAACATATTTTTAATTCAACAAAAAAACCTTAATTTCCATGATCCACGCCCACGCTGCATCTTTCTCAGGCAGTAAGCGTGTCCTATTACACACAACACAACCCTTCGCCTTCTCACTGCAGGACTTCTCCCCCTCCACCATCTCTGCTCCTCGGTCTGCTTCGCCGCCGCCGCCTCTCCGCTGTCTGTAAGAGAGGCAATGGACACACTACAGCACCGGCACCGCCGCCTCTCCACCGTCTTAGCCTTCCTCGTCCTGGCTGCCGCCCTCGGTGAGAGTAATGAGATCCCATTTTTGCTCTGTCTCTGGCTTTTTTGAGTTACCTTACCTATACTTTTTTGGGCTCTCTTGCTGCCTACTTTAACGAGTTATTCAGCTTAAAAATCCAAACTTGCGTTCTAGTTCGTACTAAAAATCTCTCCTTTTCTTGCTTTTGAGTGCCTTCTGCCACTTGTTTTTCTGATCTTTCCTACTTGTGGTCCATGGTTTCTACTAAAGAATCCAGTTCTCTGCCCGAAGGGAGAAATGATTACTACGACCATTACCATGTCGCTCAAAAGGGGAAAAAGAAGGACTTTTTCTCGCCGTCGACTGTTCTTGCTCATGCACTCGCTGTTGATGTTCCCGGTCTTGATGTGCAGGTGTCGCTTTAGCTGGAATCCTTGAGGAAGCGGGAGAGCCGGTGCGGGTTTGGAACAGGGAGCTAATCTCGGAGGCTCGTCGGAGATTACTCATCGGGCCCGGCTCATGGCCGCCGAACTGCAGGGCTCGCTGCGGCCGCTGCCGCCCCTGCGTGACGGTGCACGTCGCCATCCAGCCCGGCCGGACCATGCCGCTCGAGTACTACCCTGAGGCATGGCGATGCGAATGCGGCAACAAGCTCTTCACGCCATAAGAAGACATCAACAGTTGTTCAGAGTTCGTCAAAAAAAAAAAAAAAAAGAGACCATTTTTAGTGTAGCAAGGAGAAGAAGAAGCCGCTATGAAAACAGCTTCTTTGTAAACATTATTTGTACAAAAGATTTCTATGTAATGGTAAATTAGCTACTCTAATTTGTCGAGTCATCTCGTCTCCAGAACCAAAGGATTAAAATTCTTCTGCTCACGATTGATTTCAACCTGACGTCGGACATAATAACATTATTCTATGGCTGAAATTAAAAAGGGATTCTAGAGAAAAGCAATCGACAAACGATAGGAAATCAGTGTCTAAATTTTTCCCGAAAATGAAATTTCATCCAATAATAATAATAAAAGATAATCTTAAAGCAACTAAATAGAAACTTAAATAAATAGATAAATTTTAAACTGTTGATGAGATGATGATAAATTTATTATAATGAGATAAAGATCAAAATTTGATAGATATATATCTTCGGAAAATAAAAAATTTCACCTCCTCATCATTTGACAGTCAGTTATAAATAGACTCCATAATTTACCTTCTTCACGTAGCTTGAGAATAAACTATGAGGAGTGGTTAAAAAAGAAAAAGGCTGCTTGCGGAGTAGAGGGCAGGGGAAGGAGGATGGGAAAATGGGATATGATACTAATTGTTATAAACAACTCTACACTTCATCCTCTTCTATTCTGTTTAATCCATTGATTTATTGAAATATTATTGGAGTTTTACAGTATGTAATTATCACACGACCTTATATTACATTTGCATTAAATTGTCTTTGTCAATTTATACATGTTCCAACCAAGTAAAATTGAGATAATATAAAAAGAATATTTCACTATCTCATAGGTATTATTTTACAGTCTTTTTTTTATATCGTCAATCACCTTGAGATTTACATACTTATAGCTTGCGATGCAAATTCAGTAGACTCTCTTGAAGGCAAATAATCTAGAAGTGGATATACAATATTTCTATAACGAAATCATATCTCATGAAATTCAAAAAAGTAACATACGATATCTCATTCAAGCACTAAGGTTGAATATAAAACTATAGTCAATTAAACAATTGAAATTATTTGACTTAAATTACTTCTTTCTAAACTTCATCTTACATCAAATAATACACTAAAAATTTGATGCAATATTATTAGAGCAACATATCTTATAGCTAATCCAATCTTTCATACTCATAAATATCTCCTATTATAGGGGAGGGTAAAAGAGAATCATTATATTTTAATATAATCAGATTAAATCAAATTAATATTAGGATTTAATAATTATTCGAATAATTCTATTATTTTTTTTTATGAATCAATCAATTGGCCAAATACTTCATATACATTATATTATATATTGTACTGTCCTGACAGACAAATATACAAAAAGTTAATCGCTTATCCCTTTATTCTTTTCTCCGAACACTGCTCTGTATTTCCCTTTATATGGGCATCATTTTTCCCTATTGCCCTTTATCCCACAAGCAACATTTTTTTTAGTGTAATCATTTTTTTACTATAGTTAAATAGATAAACTTTCAACTCATAAAAAAAATTATCAAAAACATCTTAAATATTTTTAAAAAATAAAATTTACTAAAAATAATAAAAAAAAATATTCAAAACTCCGAAAATATTGGTGCAGGTTGCACTGGTAATCAAGTTTTGATATATGACAAATAGGTTAAAGTTAGATGTGTTGTTTGTTTAAACTATTTACTAAGTGTGCAGGACATGATGAGTATAAAAGATCAGAACACCAGGCGGAAGTTCAACTAGATTGATATCTAGCACAAAGTTTAGATTAGTTGAGATTTGGCAGGAAGTTCAACTAGGTTGATAGTCGGCACGAAGTTCAAATCGGTTGAGATCTGACAGGAGGAAGTCTAGATTGGTTGAAATCTGACAGAAAGTCCTGGTAGATCAAGGGACCTGAAGTCTACAGTTGGTGAGTGGAGGTAAGTAGCTGGAGGAGAGATTCAGTGAGGGCACGTTCTTGGTTAAGGGAACTGTAAGCGTCGGTCCAACTTAGGTCAATTTAGAAAATCTAAGCTGAGACTTTGACTAGATCTTGGTCTTGGGGAGACATAATCTAATTACTACTATTATCCTCTTCTGTTCTACCTAACCATGCAAATATGACTCAATCAATTTTATGTACCAAAAAATAAAATTCATTATCTAAAACTAAATTCAACTAAACCTATTAATTTAAACCTAAACCTAAAGTGTAAAATAAAATAAAACAAATCAAACTCAAATCGAAAAACTAAATTTAAATAAATGAACTATAAAATTAATTTAAATTCAAGTTACAATCAAGTTTATTATAACTATAAAATAAATCGACACAAACCTAAAACCAAAACCTAAATTCAACAATTCAAGGGGAAGCTCTAAATTAGTTAGCACATCCAAAAATAATACTTTACCCTACTGGGTAAATAAGACTAGCTTAAATAGGAATAAAATTTTAATATAATAAACAACATGTTAGATATAAGTGATGTGAATGGAGAATAAGTGGAAGTGGAAAGAGGTTCCATTGTGAATGAGACTTTAGTCCCACATTGAGAGTTTCATGGCATGTTGGTTAGTTTATATTGATTCACAAGCATTGATGATGTGAGCAAATGCATGGCGAGAGGTTCTATCTCATACGTGGGTGCGTAGGGCGGGTGCAAATCCAGGGCCTAGATTGCACTGAACTATGTTGACTCGTGTGCGGACACGACCTATGCGCCTAATAGAGCACCGATTGGGGTAAAATTTGTCCAAGTGGAACAACCAACATTTTACCATATAAATCTTTTTGTTGCTTGTGTAACGGATGTATTAAAGTAAGATTAATGCAGAATCAAAACGGCCGAGTGAAATGTTGGCGTTTCCTAGCTCGGCGAGTAATGATCATTAATCGATCATTAACGTTGTCGTTGATCTGAGTTCCTATATAAAGAGCATATGATCATGGTAAAAGGACACACACAAAAAAGCAGCACAAGCTCTCCACCTACATTCCCTTTTCTCTGTCGTGCAACTCTTGCTAGGCGGAGTGCCCGTGATAGCAGTCGAGTACCACTCAGCTCGCCGTGACCACCAGTGCTTGGTGGGAATCACAGTTAGCCGTTGTATCCTAGGAAACAGATGACCCGAGGAAGCCTCGAAACACAGCCAGAGGTGAAGTGAATCTGTTTCAAGGAAACTGCGACTCTCGCAGGCCTTGGTTCATCGCCCGCCCTGCTGGATCCTTTGCTCGACGAAATTTCGCTCAGCCTCTTCATTTGCTCTGTCGATAACCTGTCTACTTCGCTCGATCAGCCTCTCACTCGGCCTGTCTGCTTCGCTCAATCGGCCTCGTACCTGTCTATTCGCCCGACCAACCTCTCACTCGGCCTATCTGCTTCACTAGACCGGCCTCTCGATCGACCTGTCTGTTCTCCCGATCGGCCTCTCACTCGGCATGTCTGCTTCACTTGACCGACCTCTCGCTCGACCTATCTGCTCACCCGACCGACCTCTCGCTCGGTCTGTCTGCTCGTCGAACCAGCCTCTCGCTCGGCCTGTCTGCTCTGTTCGGTCGAACTTGCTCGGCCTTACTTCCCGGTCGGCCAGTCTACTGCTTGCCCGTCCAACCCTTCAGTCCGCTCGGACTTTGCTACTAGGACTCGTAGTTCAGTCTGCACTCAACAATTAGCAGAAATCAGACCCTGCTGGTAGCCTGAGATTATAAGTTCATGCTATTTCAACATATAAGTGAATTTAATTCGATGTAATTTAAATTCAGCTAATACCCCATAAATCTTCGGAAGCAGATTGCTTCTCCAACAAACTTGAAACAGAATCGCTTCTGTTGAGATGGCCACAGAATAGAATGTTGAAGTGCAACAAACTCAACACATGAAGGCTCCCTCCGCCCCGATTGGAACTGTGTCAATCAATTACGGGAAAAGCCAGAAAAGTTACTGAACTTCAAGAGGTGGCAGCAGAAGATGCTCTTCTACTTGACTACGCTCAATCTAGCCCGATTCTTGACCGATGACCCTCCCAAGCGAGCTGAGGATGCTGATGCGCAGACCATTAGTGTAGTGTAGGCATGGTCTTATTCTGAGTTCTTTTGTCGAAACTACATCCTCAACTGTCTTCCCAACTCGCTGTACCTTGTGTATAGGATGAAGAGAATGACTAAGGAACTATGAGAGTCCCTAGACAAGAAATACAAGACGGAGGATGCAGGGGCTAAGAATTTTATCATGGGCCAATTCCTGGACTACAAAATGGTTGACTCTAAGACGGTGATGAGCCAAGTCCAAGAGCTTTAGGTGATCTTGCATGAGATCCACTCAGAAAGGATGGTTCTGAGTGATACCTTCCAGTTGGCTGCTATCATTGAGAAGCTATCTCTTGGCTGGAAGGACTTAAAGAACTACCTGAAGTATAAGCGGAAGGAGATGAATGTAGAGGAACTTATTGTTAGACTTCGCATTGAAGAAAACAATAATAGTTCAGAGAGGAAATTGTTCTCTCAGGCTACTGTGAAAGCCAACGTGGTTGAGCACGATCAAAACTCGAAATGGAAGAACTCAAAGTCAGCCAGATGGGACCCAGAAGAGGCATCAGCAAAAAGAAATTTTCTAGGAAGTGTTTCAACTATGACCGAGTCGGCAATAAATCTTCGGAGTACAGAAAGTTGAAGAAGAAGCAGGCGACAAACCTAAACGAGGGACCAGATATAACTGTTGGAGTGTATACTGAAAGCCTAAGCTTTGTAAACATTCATTATGAATAAAGAATCACATTTGGTCAAATTATCTACATTTGTTGTAGTTGTTCAATTAATTTATATTGTAGATAACATAGTATGTGGTGTCACATACAGAAGATGATGTTATCAATACCTTATAAATTATAAACAGTAACTCATGACCAAAATGGAAAGGAACAAACCATTGGAAGGTCATAGTGTAATTAGGAATTAGTTTATCTTGATTATATAATTACACTAGTACACTTAGAGTGTATTGAGTAGGACCATTTGAGGTCGTTTCTTTTATACTGACTTTATAAAGGAACAAATACCTCAGTTATTATGGAAGTGTGTGCTCTTAATCCTAATATAATAACAAGCACATATATTTGATATTTATTTCTTTAATTTATCAGTGGGTGAGATTTAGTTCGATGAATCAATAAGCTCGATAAGTTGGGAAATGATATCACTTATAGTGTATGTTGTTGATTATAGAAGGAAACTGTGTCCTAGCAATCTAGGTTGATAATGTCCCCAAGATGAGCTCATAAAGATTATCATGTTAAACCCTGCAGGTGGACTTAGTCCGACATGACGATAAGGTTGAGTGGTACTATTCTTGGATTAAGATATTAATTAAATGAGTTGTCAGTAACTCACTTAATTAGTGGACATTCGACATCTTAAACACAGGGAGACTAACACACTCATAATAAGAAGGAGCCCAAAAATATAATTTGGGATTGGTGTGGTAGTTCAATAATAGTTCTCTAGTGGAATGAATTATTATTATCAAGTTGTGTGTTCGGGGCGAACACGGGATACTTAATTTTATCGGGAGACCAAAACCAATTCCTCCTCTCGGTCCCTATCGTAGCCTCTTATTTATAGAGTACTATACCCACCTATACCCACCTTCTATACCCACCTAAAGGGGGCTGGCCAAGCTAGCTTGGAATCAAGCTAGGGCCGGCCTAAGCATGGTTTAGGGTGGCCGGCCCTAGCTTGAACCCAAGCTAGAGGGGGCCGGCCACATTAAATTAAAAAGAATTTTAATTTTAATTTTTTATTATGTGGAAGATATAATTTATTACAGAGAATTAAAATTAAAATATCTCTCTTTAAAAGATCTACAAAAGATTAAAAGAAAGAGATTAGATCTCTTTCCTTATTTGTAGATTGGAAAGATATTTTATTTTTTCTCTTTGAAAAATTATTCACATGTTGAAAATTAAAATTATAGAAATTTCTTTTTATCAACCATGAAGGGATTTTAAAAGGAAATTTTATTTTTTTAAATTTCCAAAGGCAAATAAGGAAGTTTTAATTGTCGATTGAAACTTGTCTAATTTGCTTCTCTTTGATGTGGCCGGCCAAGGCATGTTGTTTTAAGAAATTTTGTTTAATTTTTCTTAATTAATTCATGTCAAGGAAAATTAAGGAAATTTTATTGTAATTAAATTTCCTAAGTTACCAAGGCCAAGGAATATAAAAGAAGGGGAGGGGTGCCTTCATGAGTACAACCTCTATTATTTTCTCTCCCTCTTTTGTTCCTTGGTGTGGCCGGCCATTATCATCCTCTCCCTCTCTTCCTCTTGTGGTGGCCGAACCTCTCTCTCCCTTTGGAGCTCTCGTAGTGGCCGGATACTACTTGGAGAAGAAGAAGAAGAAGAAGGAGAGAAAGCTAGCATCTCTTGGAGCTTGGTTGATGTTTTGATTTTCTTCCTTGGTGAAGCTTCCTTGTTGTGGCCGAACCTAGCTAGGAGGAGAAGAAGGTGGTTGGTGGTTTCTCATCTCGGAAGATTGTTGCCCACACAACGTCCGAGGTTAGAAGAGGAATATGGTAGAAGATCAAGAGGTTTTTCTATAAGGTATAACTAGTAATTTTTCCTTTCTGCATCATACTAGTTATTTATGGAAATAATACCAAATACAAGAGGCTTATGATTCTAGAATTTCGAATATGTTTTTCGATGTTGTGTTCTTTTGTTTTTTCTTTTCCTTGTGATTTGATTGTTCCTTTCGGTTAACCTAAAGTTATTTTAGGAAATTAAATATTAGCTTTCCATAAAAGGTTTTGTCTAGTCGGTGATTGTTGCTCCCATATCCAAGAAGGCCATGTGCCTCGCCACGTCAGTACTGGGAACCAATTATGGAAATTAATATTTAATGGAATTAATAACTTAAGGTGACTTGGGTCGAACGTGTTAAGTTCCGCAGGAGATCCAAGTCAAAACCTAAAAGAACAACTAGATTAAGTTTTGGATCAAATGTGTTAAGTTCCGCAGGCGATCCAAAATTTAATTTAAAAGAACACATGTTAGCTAGGAAAAGGTTCAGACCTTTGTACAAAATTTTTGTACAGTGGAACCTCTAGGTTTTCCGAGTAGCAACCAACAGTAACGACCCAAAATTCCTTATTACAAGTTCTAATAGTGGTTAAAAATATTTAAAAATGCTATAGAAATATTCTAGAGATTTTTAGAGTATTTTTATGTAATTTTTGGAGGTCGTTTGGTATTTTTACTAAACGAAAGAAGTTTCGACAAAAAAATGTTCAAGCCGAGACCTCCGGCCGAGCCAAGCCTTAAGCGAATCCGGCTGACCAAGAAACCCAAGCGGGCGTGCTGATCAAATAGGGAAAGAAATATAATTAAGCAGTAGTTAGGAAATAGAAAATAAAAGGAGAATAAAAGGTTCGGTTGAGGAATCGAACCCGTAACCTTTGACTCGGTCAAAACGCAGCTAGCCAAGTGTGCAAGCGGGCGGTTTTGTTTAGAATAGATATCAAAATTATTTAACAAGTTAATAGAAATACCGGAGTTATAAAGGAACTTAGGGCTTGATAATTTCCCCGAACCCGAAATCCTTCTCATCTTCCTCCTCACGCGTGCGACGGCGTTTTTTTCCTCTCGGGCGGAAACAAAGGGGATTTAGGGCATCACTCCGGCGGTCGATCGAGGGGGTTCTCCGAGAGCCATCTACACCTTCGTGATCCCCTCGTCAAGAAGAGCAAGTGGGCGCAAGAGGCGGCTGGAAAGCTCGAGCTAACCGGAAACCCTAGTGCCGCCTTTCTCCTTCGGTAGTGAGCCCAAGAACGCAAGGTAAGCGCTACTCACCTGCGGTAAGGGATAGTCATTTAGGTGGATTGTTATGCTCGACTAAGGTGTCCGATTGATGAAATAGGTTGTGGCTTGTCCTTCGAGAAGTTCCTACTTCGGCTTGTGATGTTTTCCTTTAGGGATTTCCATGAGTTGGTGATTGAATGTGATTTTGTTTGGATTCTTCTTGAAGGATCGAGTTTCTGGACTCAAACTCTTGTTGGGTAAATTGGGTGAGGATGTTCCTATTCTTCATGGGGGTTTTGGGTTCCGATTAGTCCTTGTTCATATGGAAACTGTTGCACTTGGTGGATTATGGATGTTTTGTATTCTCTGTGTCATTTTAAGTTCTGTTAGTAAGGCATGGATTTCTGGTTTACCAGTCCTGTTTCTTCTTCTTAATAGCTTGGGTTCGGAACCAAGATGATGATGTTTTTGGTAGGTTTGTGTTACCCATGAAGTTCGTGTTTTGATCTGGGATTTATGTGATGTTCTTACTTCTACTGGTGTCTCCTATAGGATTTTTGTATGGATTTCGAACATCTATGATTGAAATTGGGAGTTGTAGCTTCAATTCAAGGTTTCTGTTCTTCGTTTAGTAGGTAGTTTCTCCATATAGGTATGGATGAAGGTTTTTCCTTAGATAGGCTAGTAGGTAGCTTCAACTTGTTGTCCCCGTTTTAGCACAAGGGATCTTGTTTGGTTTCTACTCCTATGTGGATTCTTGTAAGCTTATAGTGCAGACTGTGTAAGATTATAATGCAATTTAGTTTGTGCAGATTTTTATTAAGAAGAGCAGTGCAGACTTTTACTAAGTAGAGCAGTGTAGAATTTTCTTTGTTAAGTTGTATGCGGATTTTTGGTTAAGTTCATAGTGCAGTTTTAATTAAGATTATAGTGCAGTTTAGTTAAGTCTTTATAGTGCAGAATTTGGCTTAAGTAGATATGCAGATTTATACAAGTTCAAATACAGATTTTTACTAGGCTTGTATGTAGATTTTGAATTGTATAGCATTGCAGTTTTGATGGTTTAGCATTGGAAGATCCAATTAGATCTCTAGTAGCTTAATTAGATTTGCATATTTTAATTAAGCTTATAGTGTATTTTTTTTATTTAATCTACAATTCTTATATATAGCATGCTTAGTCTTGCTTTAGTTTATGTGGGACTACGGTCCAATGGGTGGGCTCCCATAGTCGCTCCTAGGTTCAGATAACCTAGCTCTAAGTTTAGATAACATAGTAAGAGCAAGATAAGATAAATCAGCTTATAAATCAGTATTTTACTTTTATCAGTGGCATTGTGTTGGACTCTCAGTTGTCCTTGGGTTGGGCTCTCATAGTCGTCCCTAGGTTTAGATTGTTGGAGTGTATATTAAAAGCCTAGCTTTTGTATAAACATTTATAAGAATCACATTGGTCAAGTGTCTACATTTATATATACCAAATGTAGATGTTCAATTAATTTATATTGTAGATAACATAATGTGTGGTGTCACACATAGAAGATCGTGTTATTGGTTCTTTATAAATTAAAAACAGTAGCTCACGACCAAGATGGAAAGGAACAAACCATTGGAAGGTCGTAGTGTAATTAGGAATTAGTTTATCTTAACTATATAATTACACTAGTACACTTAGAGTGTATTGAGCAGGATCATTTAGAGGTCGTTTCTTTTATACTGACTTTATAAAGGAACAAAGATCTCAGTTATTATGGAAGTGTGTGCTCTTAATCCTAATATAATAACAAGCACATATATTTGATATTTATTTCTTTAATTTATCAATGAGTGAGATTTAGTTCGATAAATCAATAAGTCCGATAAGTTGGGAAATGATATCACTTATAGTGTGTGTTATTGATTATAGAAGGAAACTGTGTCCTAGTGATCTACGTTGATAATGTCCCCAAGAGGAGCTCATAAGGATTGTCATGTTAAACCCTGCAGGTGGACTTAGTCCGACATGACGATAAGGTTGAGTGGTACTACTCTTGGACTAAGATATTAATTAAATGAGTTGTCAGTAACTCACTTAATTAGTGGGCATTCGACATCTTAAACACAGGGAGACTAACACACTTATAATAAGAAGGAGCCCAAAAATATAATTTGGGATTGGTGCGGTAGTTCAATAATAGTTCTTTAGTGGAATGAATTATTATTGATGGAATTAAGTTGTATGTTTGGGGCGAATACGGGAATCTTAATTTCATCGGGAGACCAAAACCAATTCTTCCTCTCGGTCCCTATCGTAGCCTCTTGTATATAGAGAATTATATCCATCCAAGCTTATCTTCTAGTTCATGTTGTTGGTGTTGCTTCACATTGTTGAAATCAACGTGAACAGAACAGCAACTCACGAGAAGCTTATGAACGTTTTGCTTGCCAATTAAGTCAATGTGAGAAGCTTTGCCAATGCTGACGTGTCAACGTGATCACATGGAATTAAAAGGAGAAGAGTTTTAATTAAAATCTTTCTTTTTGTGAAGACATGTTTTAAAAGGATGATTTAAATTTTGGTAAAAAATTTCTTTTTTAGTAAATCATCCACATGTTTAAAATAGATATTTTAATTTATAAAAATTCCTTTTTATAATCCATATTTTAATTTATAAAAATTCCTTTTTATAATCCACCATGAAGGAAAAAATTATTGAAGAAATTTTTATAAATTTCCGGAAATAAATTAGAAAGTTTTAATTCTTGTGTTAATTAAAATTCTCCTTGTTTTGGGATTAAAGTGGCCGGCCATTACAATTGTGAAAAGGATTTTAATTTTAATTAATTAAATTTTCCTTTTCATGGCAAAAGAATTAAGGAAGTTTTTATTTAAATTTCCTTATTTGCCAAGACCAAGGATTATAAAAGAGGGAGTAGAGGTGCCTTCATGTAGAACAACTCTATGACCGGCCCTTAGAGGTTCTCCCTCTCCTCTTCTCTTCTTCTCTAGTGGCCGATTTTATCCTCTCTTGGAGCTCTTGATGGTGGCCGGTTCAAGCTAGGAGAAGAAGGAGAGAAAGGAGGTTTTGTTTCTTGCATCCCTTGGAGTTTGGTGGTGTTGGTCAGACCTCTACTTCTCATGGAGAATTCTTGGTGGCCGAATCTAGCTTGGAGAAGAAGGAGCTTGGTGGTTCTCGTCTCGGAAGATCGTTGTCCACACAACATCCGAGATAAGAAGAGAAATACGGTAGAAGATCAAGAGGTTATTTTTGCTTACAAAGAAAGGTATAACTAGTAATTATTTTTTGCATCATACTAGTTTTCTTTGTATAGTTATTTATGGAAATACCAAACACAAGAGGCATATGATTCTAGAGTTTTTGAAATAGTTTTTTCGAATTTGTGTTTTCTTCTTTTTCAAATTTGTGATTCGATTGTTCTTTTTGGTTAACCTAGAGTTATTTAAGGAAATAAATATTAACTTTCCTTAAAAGGCTTTACCTAGGCGGTGGTGGTTGCTCCCATATCCAAGAAGGTCATGTGCCTCACCATACAGTCCTGGAAGCCAATTTTGGAAATTAATATTTATGGAATTAATAACTTAGGTAGATTTGAATCAATAGTGTTAAGTTCCACTTGCGATTCAAATCTAAACCATTAAGAACAGATAAGTTAAATTTGGAATCAATGATGTTAAGTTCCGTCTGCGATTTCTAATTTAACTTCTAAAGAACACAATAGGTTATTTAAGGAAAGGTTCGACACTTGTACAAAAAAATTTTGTACAGTAGAACCGGTACGATTTTCTTAGGACTAACCAACATAGATAACCTAGTAAACCCTACTAGATTCGGGACTAGCTACCTCGGGTCTAGTTAGGGATGCACGCATAGCAAGTACAGTTGTCGAGCCCATCAGCAGTTTGATTATTATTATTATCTATTATGAAAATAGTTTTCAAAACTTCACAAATCAGTTACGCGAATACAGTTCAGATTCAGCATTAGCCTAGCATCAGTTTAACTCAGCTTATGTATCAGTTCAGTTAAACTTATTATTCTGAAGAATTAAAGTATAAGTTTTTAAACAAGTAAAATAAGCTTCACATAAGTTTAAAATCCAGCAAATTTAGTTTTCTTTTATGCTAGCATGTTTGTTTAGATTTGCTTTACATGTTTAGCATTCCAGTATGCTTTGTTTCCTTTGCTGTTAGATGAGTATGAGTAGTATTTCTTTCTGAGCATTCAATTTTAGACTTCTTCCAGTTACATGCATATTCAAGTTTTGTGAGTTAGATAGCGCTTACTAAGTAATTTTGCTTATAGTTTGCATTTCCTCTTACTGCAGATAAAAGAAAGGAAAAGATATAGCAAAGGAAGGCGACAAGGTGGCGTGGATAGTGTGTGATGCCAGGACTATGGGAGAGACTTGGGGCATTTTTTTAAGTTTCCGCATTTTAGTGATTAAGAAACATTTGAAATTGTATTTTAAGATCCATGTCATTTGAGATTATTTTTGTTTTAGATTGCATGCTAAGATGAACTCAGTTTAGTAGGTATGTATTTTTAGTGTTTGACACTTATTTAATTGCGTGGGTGTTTGATGTATGTTACAGCCGCCTGTGGCTGATGTATACTATATATGTACCTCAGTTTATGGTTACCGGTACAGGGAAGATGTTGCCGAAATTTTTCGGTAGAGACTCCTCGTGATTTCAATCATACCGATTAAGTAGAGTTAGTAGTTAAGTAACGGTCACCTTTAGAGAGTAATAGTAAGAAGGGTGGTTGTTACACCAGAAATGGACGACCTCTACACAATGATCTCAGAACTGAACCTAGTTGGTTCAAACCCATGGCAATGGTGGATCGATACTGGAGCCATCAGACATATGTGCTGCAATAAGGAGCTGCTCCGCAACTTTGAAGAAATCACTGGAGATAAACTGTTCATGGGGAACTCAGCAACCTCAGACATTATGGACCAAGGAAAAGTGGTGCTGAAGACCTTGGGCAAGGACCTAACTCTGAACAATGTGTTATATATTCTGGAGATTCGGAATAATCTAGTGTCTGAATCACTGTTAAGCAATCATGACTTTCACATTATTTTTGAGTCAGACATAGTTGTATTGTCTAAGAATGTAATGTTTGTCGAGAGAGGCTATGTATTTGATGAGCTATTCAAGCTCAATGTAATGGCCATTAGGCCTAAGATAAATAAAAATGAAAGCTCTTCTACTTATATGTTTGAGTCTTTGTGTTTATGGCATGGTAGACTATGATATGTTAACTACGATGTGTTGCATAGATTAATAAACATGCAAAGCATACTTACATTTCATCTTGACCCAAAACACAAGTGTGAGATTTGTGTTGAAGCGAAAATGATAAGGTCGTCCTTTCAACATATTGAAAGAAGTAACGAACCACTTGACCTAATCCAACTGACGTGTGTGACCTAAAAGGTACACCAACACGTTGTCGTAATAAATATTTCATCACTTTTGTAGATGATAACACAAAATATTGTTATGCGTATCTTCTTAAAAGTAAGGATGAAGCTATAGAGAAATTTGCTCTCTATAAAAATGAGGTTGAAAAGCAACTTAATAAAAAGATTAAGGCGGTTCGAAATGACTGAGGCGGTGAATACATATCACCATTCACTGAGTTGTGTGTTGAATATGGGATCAGACATAAAACAACAACTCCTTATACTCATCAGCAAAATGGAGTTGCTAAGTGATAGAATCAAACTCTAAAGGAGATAATGAATGCTCTTCTATTGAGCTATGGATTGCTAGAGTTCATGTGGGGGGAAGTTATGCTAATAGCGAATTTCCTTTTAAATAAGGTGTCCCAAAAGAAAATAGATAAGAGCCCTTATGAGTTATGGAATGGAATACAACAGTCCTACAAATATTTACGAATATGGGGGTGTCTTGCCAAAGTATTGGTGTCTGATCTAAAAATGATTAAGATAGGACCAAAGACTGTTGATTATATATTTATTGAATATGCGCATAATAACAATGTGTATCAATTTTTTATGTACGAGTCACAAATACCGGAGATACACCAAAACTCGATAATAGAACCAAGAAATACCTTGTTCGTCAAACATGTGTTTTTGTATAAGACTCAAGAGGATGCTAGCTTCTCAAAATGGGCATATGAAACATAAGGTGAAGAAGATGATGATGAACCAGTTGAGATTGAGCTTGGACAGAGCAAAAGAGCTCAAGTAGAAAAATCCTACAGATCGGATTTTATCACTTTCATGTTGGAAAGTGAACTCTAAAGTTACTCAGAAGTTGTAAGCTTTTTTGATAGACCTCACTAGAGAGAGGCAATTACATCTAAGATAAAATCTATCTTATAAAATCACGCTTAAGAACTTGTGGATCTTCCTCCAGGAAGTAAACCACTAGGTTACAAGTGGATCATCAAGAAGAAAATAAAGTCAGATAACATAATTGATAAGTATAAGGCCAGGTTGTTAATCAAAGGATACTGACAACGAGAATGTCTCGATTACTTTGATACATATTCTTCAGTGTCAAGAATAACTTCCATTAGAATATTGTTGGCTATTGCCGTTTTATGGAATCTTAAAATACATCAGATGGATGTAAAGATGACCTTTCTAAACAGGGATTTAGAAGAGAAAATCTACATGGAGCAACCTGAGAAGTTTTCTGTGTCAAGACAAAAAAATAAGGTTTGTAGATTGGTGAAGTCATTATATGGCTTGAAATAAGCGCCAAAGCAGTGGGATGAGAAATTTGATAATACCATGAAGCAATGTGAATTCAAAATTAATGAATATGATAAATGTGTCTATATGAAAGTCACAGAGAATGACTACATTATCTTGTGTCTATATATAAATGACATACTTATCATTGAGAGTAATGATAAGATAATTAAATTCACTAAAGATATTCTGAACTCAAGATTTGACATGAAAAATATGGACCTAGTTGATGTGATTCTAGAAATTAAAATTTTTAGAACAGCAGAAGGACTTATTCTTAGTCGGTCCCATTACGTGGATAAGATTCTTGAGAAATTCACGAAGGATGATACTGCGTTGGCACGAATGCCGATAGATACGAGTCAACATCTATCAAAAAATTAAGGTGAAAGTATATCTCAGATAGAGTACTCTCGAGTGATTAGAAGTTTGATATACCTAATGAGTTGTACACGACCAGACTTGGCCTATGGAATAAGTAAACTGAGTAGATACATGAGTAATCCCGGTGTTGAGCATTAGAAAGGAATAACAAGAGTAATGAGGTACCTAAGGTATACTCATGAATATAGACTATACTATACAAGATATTTTGTTGTGATTGAAGGATACAACGATGCAAGTTGGATATCCGATATAAAAGACTCTAAGTCTATGAGTGGATATGTATTCATTCTAGGAGGTGCAGCTAGTTCCTGAAAATTTTCTAAGCAAACCGTAATAACCAAATACACGATGAAATCTGAGTTTGTAGCTCTTGACAAATGTGGTGAAGAGGCTAAATGACTATGACAATTCTTAGAAGATATTCCAAGATGGCCAAAATCGGTGCTGGTAATTTGCATACATTGCGATAGTCTATCAGCAATTGGCCGAGCACAGAGTCATCTGTATAATGGTAAGTCTAGGTATATACGTTGTAGACATAATACCATTAGACAACTACTCTTAACGGGAGTTATCACTGTTGACTATGTAAAGTCAAAGAATAACCTAGTAGATCCGCTAACCAAAGGGTTAAATCGAGAGTTAGTTGCAAGATCATCACGAGGAATGAACTTGATGTCGTTGTTAGCGATCAGTGTAAAGGACACCCAACCTATGCTGACTGGAGATTCCAAGAATTAGGTTTAAAGGAACAACTAATTTGCACTAATTAGATACACTGTGGGGGATAACCCAATAAAACAATGACCAAACTAGGGTAAGCCGATGGACTTTTAATGATTAAGAAGAGTAGATGGTTACTCTCGAGAGATCACCTATCTAAGAAAGAAGTGAGACCGCTTCAAAAAGAATTGGAGACATAATTCTTAGAGCTTCTCACAGAACTAGGTGTGTTCATGGTCAAAAATAAACACACTCATGAGAACTGAGCTATATCAGGGAGAGTCTTAGATGAGATATGTCAATGCTTATACAAACGGAAGAACAGTTCAAGAACATTAAGTCTACTGTCAGCCAATAAGTAAATAGATCTTCACAAGGGAAGGTTCAAAAGGTAAAACCTACCTATCCTATACTAGACTCAACTACTGAATGCTATCACATACCCTATCTCCATTCATGTGGGGGATTGTTGGGTGTAAGTGATATGAATGGAGAAGAGGTGGAAGAGGAAAGAGACTCCATTGTGAATGGGGCTTTTGTCCCACATTGGGAGTTTCATGGCATGTTGGTTGGTTTATATTGATTCACATGCATTGATGATATGAACAAATGCATGAAGAGAGGCACTCTCTCACGCATGGGTGCGCAAGGGGGGGTGCAAATCCAAGGTTAGGATTGCATTGAACCATGTTGACTCGTGTGCGGGCATGACCTGCGCGCGCTAAATGCGGGACCGGTCAGGGTAAAATTTGCCTAGGTGAAACAACTAATATTTTGCCAAATAAATCTTTTTGCTGCTTATGTAACGGATGCATTAAAGTAAGATTAGTGCAGAATCAAAATGCCCGAGTGAAACACTGGCGTTTCATAGCTCGGCAAGCAATGATCATTAATCGATCATTAACGTTGTCGTTGATCTGAGCTCCTATATAAGGAGCATATGATCATAGGTAAAAGGACACGCATAGAAAAGCAGCAGAAGCTCTCCACCTACGTTCCCTCTTTCTCAGTCGTGCAACTCTTACTCGACGGAGTGCCCGTGATAACAGTCGGGTACCACTCAGTTTGTCGTGACCACCAGTGGTTGATGGAAATCACCGTTAGTCGTTGTATCCTGAGAAACAGACGACCCGAGAAAGTCTCGAAGTATAACCGTAGATGAGGCAAATCTGTTTCAACGAAACTGCGACTCTTGTAGGCCTCGGTTCATCGCCCACCCTGCTGAATCCTTCGCTCGCCGAAATTCCGCTCCGCCTCTTCATTTGCTCGATCGGCCACCTGTCTACTTCACCCAACCGGCCTCTCACTCGGCCTATCTGCTTCGCTCGACCAATCTCTCGCTTGACCTGTCTGTTCTCCCGATCGACCTCTCACTCGGTTTGTCTACTTCGCTTGACCGACCTCTCGTTCGATCTGTCTATTCGCCCGACCGACCTCTCACTTAGCTTGTCTGCTTCACTCGATCGACCTCTCACTCGGCCTATCTGCTTCACTCGACCGGCCTTTCACTTAGTATATCTACTCGCCTGACCGACCTCTCGCTCGACATGTCTGCTCTATTCGGTCGAACTTGCTCGGCCTTACTTCCTGGTCGACCAGTCTACTGCTTGCCTGCCCGAGCCTTCAGTCTGCTTGGATTTTGCTGCTCAGACTCGGAGCTTGGTCTGTACTTAGCAAGTAGCAGAAACTAGCCCCTGCTAACAGCCTGAGATTATCAACTCAAGTCATTTCAACATATAAGTAAATTTAATTCGGTGTAATTTAAATTCAGCTAATACCCTGTAAATCTCCGGCAGTATATTGTTTCTCCAACACAACACTGGAGAAGTTTTGGATGATAGTAGATTAGGGAAACTCTGTCTATGCATGTGTAGGAAGATATGACTTTGACCTAGTACATTTAGCTTAGTGGAACTAACTGAAGCTAACTCTTACTAATCCTAGTTGGTTAGACCAAAATTTTATACTAAGTTCAGTGGATAGGACTATTTAGAAAATTTTGAAGGCGTGGTTACTCTAATGATATCCAAGTGACTTACTACAACGTAAAAGTTTTATCCAAACAATGTCTGTTTATTGAACTTAAAGCTAAACTTGAATCTAACACAAGTTAAACTAAACTTTGAAATTTAACTTAACCCATCTCATAAAATTATAAGATTCCCTGATTGAAAATATAGATCAAGTGAGATGGATAAGAATTAAATAAAATTAAAATAAAATAAGATAAATTAAATGAAATGAAAATAAAATAAAATAAAAAAAATAAAAAAATTTAATTAAAGTAAAATAATTAAATTAAGTTAAATTAACTTAAGCTTAAAATTTAACTAAAATTTAAAATTAAACTTAAAATTTTTTAACTCAAAATTTACTAAAACATTAGTTAAATCTAACTTAAACTGAGATCTAAAATACTAATTCGACCTACATTATTTATAGATAAACTTAAAATTTAC
This sequence comes from Zingiber officinale, assembly GCF_018446385.1. Taxonomy (NCBI): domain Eukaryota; kingdom Viridiplantae; phylum Streptophyta; class Magnoliopsida; order Zingiberales; family Zingiberaceae; genus Zingiber; species Zingiber officinale. The sequence continues at coordinate 1,144,641 of NC_056004.1, forward strand.
TTAAATTAACTAAACTAAAATTTTGATATTAATTAAATAAATCAGTTGAAATTTAATTAACTTAAATTTAAAATTTAATAATGGATTAAAACTTAATTAATAATTGATTAATTCAAAATGACTTTAACTAAATTAATCAAAAGAATTATTTAACTTATTAATTAATTTCTTTAAAATTTACCATATTTGCAAACTCAGTAGAATACTTATAATTTTAACTAAAATCCTAGGTTAAAGGGGAGGAGACTTATTCAAGTGATTTTGTAAATTCTAGAAAAATTATTTACTTATATTATTTAAAAAATTCTATTTATCTAGTGTTGTAAATTTGTTTTGACCGTACTGTAGATCTAACTCATAGAAAATATGATCTTATAAATTTAAGAAACAAGTACCTCAGAAATAAATTAGGTCTATCTTAATTGTGCACTCAAAAAATATAGAATGACATGAATACGTAGGCCTCTTAACTAAACTTCATATGCTTATATCAGTGTATCAATATAAGTCTGAGTGATAAATATAACAGTAAATTGATTAAGTTAAGTAGTCCTTTTTCAGTAATTTGCTGAGTTGGAATGAGACGATTGGCTGAACCCACGTCAATGGTCCAGATGCCTGGAGGGGGTCCGGATACCCGAAGGTAGATAAACTTCACGGATGAAGTTTCAAGGAGAGATCGCCACGTCAATAACGGTCCAAGCACTTGGAGGGATTCCAAACACCCGGAATGAGCCTATATAAAGACTTTCGACCCGCAACTTTAGAACAACAATTGCTACAATTTTCATTTTTGCACGCTGCTATGAAAAGACTCCCACGACAACGAACGACTGTTCCAAAATTCAAATTTCTTTTCTGTTTATCGATATCATTTGTATTTAAGTTCTTATACTAAATCTTTTGTAATCTATTTTCAAATTAATAATGATTGTTTAATAAAAATATTCGACAAGTACGAATCTTGAAATAAAAGTCGTCGAAGGATACGAATCAAATAAACATTACTTACGTTAGTGTTTAAATTTTTATATTTTTTTTTCATTGCATATTTTCGATTTTTGAAAAAATGATGATCGCTATTGACTCCCTCCCGTAACTTTACGATCCATCAGAAAAGATTCTAAATTAATTTTGTATCCGAAATTTTTGACAGATTACGGATTTGGCCTGAATGTGAAATCCATAATATGCTTTAATCCTCTTAAAAAATCATCCTATTCTGATATTCAAATTACAAATTAATATTATTATATAAATATCGCAACCTAATAATGTGGTGTAAAGTTGGGCAGGGCCAGCTAGTAAAGGAGGCAGTGCATTAATTGTTTGGCATATTTAGCAGGGAAAAGAATTCCTTTCACTCTGGGCTTTCCATCATTATGAAGATTACAACTTTAAGTCAATAATATACAGCATATATAGAACCATGCCCCCCACCAAAGGGTTCGGATTATCGATAAAGACAAGGAAAACAAGCCACCTCGTCTCGTCGTACGCAACCGCACTACTCAGCGCTTTCCATTTTCGCTCATCCTCATCCTCTTCCTCGCTTCCTTCCGGGCGATCGGACCACGTTTCCCTGATCAGCATTTCTTTCTTGTGAGTTTCCGCTCCTCCCCAACCGCATTCCCTCTCTTTTGAGTCTGATCGACATTGGCATGTCGAAGGTCGATGAGAGTCCTGCGATGGCGGCGAAGGCCGGGATGGTCGCGCCGCCTGCTGCGTCGAAGGCGACTGTTCAGATCGAGGCTGGGAAGGCGGATCCGGATGCCCCATCGAAAGCGACTGTCGACCTTGAGGCGGGGAAGGCGGATCCGGCTTCGGCAGGTGAGGCTCCTTTGTACCCGAATATGACGGAGGACCCCCGGCTTCGTTGGATGTTCATCCGCAAGGTCTACGCGATCATCGCCGCCCAGTTCGTCTTCACCGCCGGCGTCGCTTCCGTGATCTCCTTCGTCCACCCCATCCCCGATTTCCTCCGTTCCGGCACCATGCCCGCGTGGGGCGTCATTATCACCTTCATCCTGTTGCCGCTGCTCGGTAATCGACTCGAATAACAGGTTGTATCACCTTTACTTTTCCTTGTAACTTTTTCCTGTTTCGCTTTTGTTGGTGATCCATGGATAGTGATGTGGCCCATGCTGCGCTTCCGGGAGCGCCACCCGATCAACCTGGTTTTTTTGGTGATCTACACTGTCAGCATCAGCCTTTGCATCGGATTGACGTCCGTGATTGTAGGCGGTAAGAAAAAACCATAGAATTTCTTCCTTACTGTTTGAATAATCCTTAAGCCTTATCTCTTGTTCTGAATGATGTCCCTGTTGATTTTTTTTAAAAATTTAATGAATATAGTCTTTCTACATATCACTGACCACTGTAGCGGTTGCTTATGTTGATGCCGAGTTAGAGGTACAATTTCCAACTTTTAATCCGATTAAATAGATGGAAGTTATCAGCAGAATAGAAAAAAGTTATAAAATTACACATGGAGCTCTATTGTTATACTTTCTTTCCTTCTTATTTTCCAATCAAATTCTTAAAAAAGCATCAGGACCTGAAAAACTCTCACAATTATGGATCCTGATAAGTTAACTGCTAATCTAGCAAGAATATGATACTATCAAAGTTTGCAATATTGACACAAATAAGTGAAGCATTTTTAGTTTTTCTTACTATGACGCCATCTCTCTATATGACCAGTGTCCAGGCTACTCGTCTAGGATACCCCTATTTAAACAAAAAAAATGCATCATCTTCTTTTGCTATTGAGAAATGGATTTGATTGATAGAGATGAATAGCTAAAGGATGACACTACATAAAGAATTTAAAAGATCTAAAACTAATATATAGAGAGAGAGTTTTTGTTACACGAAACAAAACTATAGATGTTACCTGAAAGAAAGGCCAAGTGTGAACTTATTCAATGTTGATCAATTCTTAACATTTTTTTGTTGAACCTGACCCAAATAGAGATTAGTTCTCGATTGAACTGGTTCAACTAACTATAAACTTCAAAATTCAGACTAACGAAATTGAATAACTCTACTTAGCTGTTTTTAACTTAATTCTGACAATTACTCCTATCTCTTACTGCATGAGATATTCTTAGACATTACCCTGTTTTGCAAGTTTATTATGTCATTCTAAACATGAGTTGAGCACCCATGTTAATTTATTCTTAAAAAGAAACAAAATTACAATCAAACAGGTTTTCTCTATTATACTAGACTGTTTAAAGTTACTTAAAGTGAAAACAAGTATACTAGCGACATAATGATTCCATTCCTGTGAGTTTCTAGGTTGTTATGAATCATAATTTATTCTTAAAAAGAAACAAAATTGCAATCGAACAGGTTTAGGGTTTAGGGTTTAGGGTTTAGAGTGAAAACAAGTATATGAGCGACATAATGATTCCATTCCTGTGAATTTTTAGGTTGTTATGAATCATAAATTGGTTAGTTATTGCAAATATTAAATTCTCAATACCAGAAGTTCATGAAATCAATTCAACATGTATGAACCTGTTACCAATAACAAGCAAATAATCATAGGAAGAAAATCATTAACTTACTTTAAATTTTCTATATCCTTGAACTTCGTGTCATTGTGTGGGCTAAATTCTGAAGTTAGCGATATGGAAATGTTTCATGACGGTCTCTAAGATTAGTTCCTAATATCATACACCCAAAATAGCAACTTTTTTAGAACAACCTAACAATCCTATATACGCTTTGAATATTGTTATTTCCTATAAGCATTATGAAAATTTTGATTTAATCCTTTTAAGAAACAAATTCTATGATTATAGTTGCACCTGAGAATGCTCGCAACTGCAACTTATATGCTTTATAAATAGCATTTGATGTTTATATTTGTTCTGTGTCAACTGAAATAGGTAGAGCCATGCTACAATCTGTAGTTGTTACTAGTGCCATTGTCATCGGGCTCACATTATACACTTTCTGGGCGGCAAGGCAAGGCCATAAATTTTCCTTTCTATTTCCATTTCTATTTGCCTGCCTTCCGGTGCTTCTAATTTATCTCATCATTCAGGTACTGATACTTTGTTTATTTTGATCGTCTGCTAACTTTTTATCTGGTTAATACACGACGATATGAGCTATTTCATACGTTCATCCTGCAGATTTTCTTCCCTCTGCCAAGCATCTTCTATACAATATATAGTTGCATAGCTTCGACTATCTTCTCAGGCTTTATCATCATGGACACCGAGAGAATGATCAAGCGCCACACTTACAACGAATACATCACTGCTGCAATCTGCTTGTACATGGACATCATTAACCTCTTCATGTCCCTCTTGGGCTTCTCAACGCACAACTAATCAACCATCAACGCATGATTGACTTCATGCCAGCACAGAATCCAGGTCCTTCCTAATTGCTTGCTTAGACATATAAAAGGCAATTACAGTTTATGAAAACATTTACTTTTCCAACTCCCTTAGGTCGTAGTGAGTTGGGATGACTCGAGAAATCAAAGCTCTTATCTTGTTTCGCTTTATTCATGTGTTTTTAGAGTCTTCATTAGACTTGGATGCGTATAAACCAATCAAACTTCTAACAGCTGATCTGCCACTTTATTATTCCAATACCAATCTAGAATGATCAAACAACATCCTCATCAGAGCCAGTGGCTGCTCTGAATGCCATTTACATCAGATCTCAAAATCCTATTAAATAGGTGGAAGAAAATTAAAAAAAATGCTGTAAAATGTCAAAGTGAAAATGATAATCTAGTATGATAAGATAGTGTGTATATATATATAAATATCATGCTACTATGGTTTCTGGCTATCCCACTAAAGCCATAATGGAAATCCCCAAGAAGCTGCCTATCCACATGTAGCTATTTGGAGCAAACATACCTGTCGAGAAGCATTAAAAGGGTGTCAATAAAAAGTGGTTAACTATGACCGAGATACAGAAGTCAAGTCTTACCTCCTCCAGATGGATTCCCACCATTATCTGAAAGACTTGGCGGTGAAGACGACGAAGAATTGTTCAGCGTAATACCAAGATCGGAACAATCAGCTCCCAAAGAACCTAAATCGGGTTTAAAGCTTCAAAATAGTCCTAGGCAAATATTTATAGGAATAATATTCTTACAGTCTCTGTAGCAAGGCAAATTTGTGCTGTTGAGAAGATTGTTGTAGCCCTCATGGCAATCACAATGATACCCGAACGTCGAGTTTTGCACACACTGGCCTCCTCCACAGTAGGCAACAGAACAAACTTTTGGAAATAAAGGCAATACAAGATATAAATCCTCAGCCTCAGCTCTCATGTGTATTAAGGATCATGAAACTTACTGTTCGATATGTTGGGGAAACGCGGTGATTCAGGAGGCGTCGCCGGAGTCCCGGAGTCATTGAAGCATTTATAATTCAGGGAACCTACAAAAGATTTCCAGAGTTAAATCAGGACGGCCATTTGTATACAACTGCTGTTCCATGGCAAGGAAGAGGGGAAGACGACTCACAGTTGGGGACGACGCAAGGGAGGAATCTGAAGCTCTCTCCGACATGGAACTGGCTCCACCCCCTGTCGCAATTGCACACGTACCCGAAGAACACGTCCGATGACTCTTCGCAGGTTCCCCTTCCGCACTGCGTGCTCCTATTGCACATATTTCCTGTTTATTCCATTCCACCACAAAAACCATCTCAAATTACTTTATCCTATTGGAGCACGCCGAGAGAGGAGGAGGAGGAGGTACCGAAGAGAGGCTGAAGGAGAGGAGCAAGCGGGTTCCCTGCATCTGCTCTGTGCGAAGTGGCGAGGAACTGGAGGAGAGCAAGCAGAGTTAGCACCACCACTTCCACTTTAGGACGACGATCCATCTGCCTTCCCTGCAGTAGGAGAGCCAGAACGAAAAGCAGTAAAGGGAGAGGTTTTTAAAGCGAGGAGAGGATGTCACAATGCGAAATTGACATCGGAAATGGATCGCACACTGGTCGACAGTCGACACTCGAGAAATGTGTGAAATAAGTATGTGGAATTAAAGCCACGCCACCGTTCACTGGGCCACGCCTTGAAGTTCACGACCGGACTTCATTAAGGTGGCCGTTGGGAGTTCGATGCCGTAATCGTTTGGCATTCTTCTTCTCGTAGCTGAGCACACGAAAGTCAATTGAATTTTCCACTGATGGAGATTTTTGACAGATGGAAGGAAGAAGCATTTACGGAAACCGAGTGACTAAATTTATGGGGAAATTCATTCAAACATTTGAATGATTTATTTCTAGAAGATCACAAGAACAAGTCAATTTTCACCGAAATCAAAATTCCAGGAGAGAGGGTAGGGGAAGCGATAACGCACTAACTTCACAAAAATACATTCGGTTGATTGCTTTGTACCTCCAAAGAGATGCCACATTAACCTGCAGACCCATCGACTACTCGAGTCTTTAATTTAAAATATTTTAGTGGAATTTGCATCTTTCAATCCTTTTGAATTCTATATTTGAAATCTCATAACTTAGGAAAGAGACAGATTGACAGAAAGCAATCGAAGGAAATCTTGTGCCATGATTTTCATACGGAAGAGTAAGGATTGATAAATTTAAATAGTACTTAAAGTCGCTTTTTTTCCTGAAATACTTCTCCTTAATCTTTTGACAAAACGATGCCTTACAGCACTAACAAAAGCGATGCCCTCTAATTTTTTTTCAAGCATTACAAACTCAAAGAAGCAGCCTAATCCACACACTTCCGGGTTTAACTACGTTCTCTTTTTGCTAGCTCGTTGTCTCGACCAAAATCACTTCTTCCCAGTCAACATAAAGCTGATTAAATCGGTTCTTGAAATGATAACTTTGTTTTTTATTCCCCTTAAATTTCGAAGTTGAGGTTTGCATTTGATGATGAAATGAATGAAATTAAAAACGTTATTTTTGTAAATCAATCCAGGCAAACATTGGGCAAAACATGAATTTCACGTTGAAAACTACAGAGATGTCCAATGGGCCTCCAGAATCGATTCGGCCCAACATTAACACCAGATTGTTAACTTGCTAATGATTCGATAAAAATGCAGGATTATGATACGTAAAATAAAAAAGACAGTTTGGTGAACTTTCCTTCTGGAGAAGGATCCATTATACGTAATCGTACCTTACTTTTTATTCATTATACGTAATCTTATTCTATTTTTTATAAGAATCTGTTTTCAGGATTCGAACAAGGATTATGATACATAAAATATCAAATTAAATTCATCCAAATATTTTTTTTTATAGATGGAAAGGAGTAGGGTAAATAATATGAAAATATTGATATTTAAATTTGTGTTCAAAATATATATGATACTTTGAAGCTCGATTAAAAAAAAATCAAATTCATTCCAATTGTTTAAATATTGATTCCAGTATATTCCCACTATAATTCAAAATATCTACATATTTGAACTATAATTCAAAATACCCTACCAAATTATTTGAACATTAATTTAACGGTAAATTGTTTTGAAATTTTCAATCAAAACTTTAACTTAGAATGCAACCTTTCATGTTAAAAAAAATTTTATCTTCATTCACGCGCACGCATATATATATATATATATATATATATAAAATTTTATTTACTTCAACTCTCTTTATATAAACATCATTATCTATTTATCACTCATTTTTTTTATATAAAAAAATCAAAATCAGACATAATTTCTTCTAAGTTTAACATATTTAAATTTAATATATTATAATTTTTTCCACTTAATATAATTCTTCATAAATTTAATAATAATTTAATATATTGCCTAACCAATTAAACACGATTCTTTTTTCGCTTGACCAACTAATAGATTGACTTAGGCGGAATCGATTAATCCAATCATTCAATCTAATATATAAAATTTTAATATAATATATTTCATTTTAAATTTTTTTAACTGAAAAAATTAAGAGAGAATTAGATAAATTAATGCTTCTTATATTAAAAAGTTTTTACATAAAAATTATATACAAAATTTAAATTGTGATCGAAGATTCTAAAATATTTTTCTCTTAATTTAAATATATTAATTTAAAATTATGGAAAAACAATTATTCCAGTATAACTCACTAGCGAACAATCGAATAGGTTCGAAGATATATACATTCATGTTTGAGTGGGCTCAAATTCGATAATTTTAAATATAAATCCAATATTTTTCTAATCGATTCAAAAACTTAATTGACTCGATTCGCTTGGACCCATAGAAAACACAAGTCCGCTTGACTAATCTTTGCTGACCAACCAGCTGATTAATATGTTCGACCCAATCAAACTCGTGAAATTGGCATTCCGGTTTCCACTGATACCAATATCGATTTCAGCCACAGAAGATTCACAATCAGAATGCATTCAACAAATTAATCAAGATCAATTCACTTCTTCTTCTTCTTCTTCTTCTTCTTCTTCTTCAGCAAAACAAAACCAAAGGCCTCTAAATTAGTGCTAGGAAAGCAGAGGCAGAGCAGCGACATGAGTCCTGCAGCAGGGGCACTGCGACCGAGCTGCCAGCCATGGCAGCAGGCACTCCGTGTGATACTTGTGCGCGCACGGCAGCCATGTCACCCTCTGCTGCGCCTGCACCTCCTCCAGGCACACCGCGCACACCTCCACCCTCGACCTGCTCCTCTGCAGCGCCTCTCCCCTCCTGCTGCTCTCCTGCGCATCCGCAGCAGGTTCAAGCGCCGCCGACCTTCCGGCTGCGCCGCAAGCGGTGGAGAGAGAAGAAGAAGAAGAAGAAGAAGAAGAAGAAGAAGAAGAAGAAGAAGAAGAAGGAGAAGAAGTAGGAGGGCGGTGGGAGCCGTGCATGCTCTGAAGCTTCTCCGCGAGGCGGAGACGCGCGGCGAGGGCCGACTCGCCCATCGCCGTCGAAGGCGACGGCCGGTGCGAAAGGGGGAGCCGCGCCGAGGGCGAAGGCTCCGGCGGCCGCGCCCAGCCGTCGAGGCGGTTATGCATCCTGCGCTTCCGAGCCAACTCCACTCCCGGCAACATCAGATTCGGATTTCTCTCCGGTTTCTTCTCTTCCTCCCCATTTTAACAAGACACTCCGGCGATGAACAAGGAGTCGAAACTACCCATACCTAATGCCATAATTACATCAGAGCCATCCTGCTATAACGATGACTACAAAGCAGAGGTGGCATTTTTGCAATTAAATAGAATCCGAAGAGTAATATCGTCAATAGCATTGGCAGTCGCAGGGGAAATGAATTCAACTTTCAGGAAACCGGAGCGAAGTTTCGCCCGTTACATCCACCTACTCCGAAACAACGTGGAAGCCTCCGCCGTCTAAAGGTCGAACACTAGGAGGCTACGGATACTCGATCCGCGACAGCAAACCTATTTATGATCCAATAGTATAGTGGCACGTTAAAAAATCGGCGTATATAATCTCGCCATGCTATTGCGCGTCGGACTTTAATAAGATAATAACGGTAAACGCTGGTTGTCCGAAACAGCTGCGTAATTTTTGTAAAGACAGGGCGGAAGAAATGGGCCGTTGGATTACCGAAGCAAATCGAGATAGATCCCGAATAAAGTAGGGCATGATTAAATATTTTTGGGTTAAAAGATAGAAGATAATTTCAATTGTTTTCTATTGCGACAGATTATTTGATTGATTAAATTTATTTTGATGCACCGATAAAGAAGGGCACATGTGCTATCCGTGTCGTACGGGTCAATTGTCATGTGTAGGTCCGGGTCAAGATGATCAATATTGATCAACACTAACATTGGTCAACATCAAGATTGAATGACTCATCTGCAGAACCCGAGTGGGGGTTGACTAATCATGCCACTCGGACATACACAGGCCGCTCGGATATATTGGTCGATCGAGATATTATCCCTCGAGTGTCTGGTCGACTCAGCTAGGACTAATCGGGACATTAGCTGTCGACGGATGCCCCAGCTCGACATCCACATATGGCCCAGACAGGAAGAGAAAATCAAACAGAACACTCCGCTATTAAATGAAGCCAAAACAAATGTCTTCTGTTGGCAATTAATGTCATTAAACAGGGGGAAGATGGAGGATCACGAAAAAATGTATAAAAGAAAAAGAAGTTTCCTATCTCAAGAACTAAACTATCAAATTCTAAATTATTCTGCCACTCAATTTCTCTTCCTACTTCCACTTCTGACTTGAGTATTGGAGGGTCAACTTCGAAAACTCGTTCCCTAATTTTGGTTTTGTTTTGCAAAAAGTGAAGAGCGAGGATCGAGGTCTTCTTCCCGTCAACAGCCACATCATCCCCGATTTTCCAACTTCGTGGTATCGAACATAATCATATTTTAATCCCAGGGCTACAATATAGTAGAAAGAATGTCACTCAAAATCTCAGATTTAATTTCTAACTACTATATATTTATAGATTTTTTTTTTAATCCCAGGGCTACAATATAGTAGAAAGAATGTCACTCAAAATCTCAGATTTAATTTCTAACTACTATATATTTATAGATTTTTTTTTTTAATCCCAGGGCTACAATATAGTAGAAAGAATGTCACTCAAAATCTCAGATTTAATTTCTAACGACGATATATTTATAGATTTTTTTTTTTTAATCCCAAAGCTATAATATAGTAGAAAGAATGTCACTCAAAATCTCAGATTTAATTTCTAACGACGATATATTTATAGATTTTTTTTTTTAATCCCAAGGCTACAATATAGTAGAAAGAATGTCACTCAAAATCTCAGATTTAATTTTAAACTACGATATATTTATAGTTTTTTTTTTAAAATGAAACGTACAACTATAATATTTTTTTTTTAAATGAGACATACAACTATAGAATCTAGACTTTTAAGTCACGCACAGCAATCACTTCCCCATTTAACTTAACGACTGATAAAAAATTTCTATAGAATTAAACCTATCACCCAGAAAGCAACAGCCAGTTTTGGAATTGAGCTTGATTCTAAGCAATACACTACTCAATTTGCATTTTTTCCAATAAAATGGCCCAAGACATAATTAACAATAGGTGCAAGTATACTGGCTGTGATTATTTACGCTTAGTAGAATGAAATTAGTATTGCTTAAAACTTCTATTCTATCTAATAACGCCAAGCCTGATAAATCCGAAGCCCATCGAGAAGTAAACCATCTTAGAATGTACAGGTATTCTTTAACTAAGCAAAAGTTGACAGCAACAAGTTGATTGAGCATTTGAAAATTTAGGCTCGAGGGGAAAAAGGGTGCAGAGAAACGATAACGCTTCAATGAGAATAGATTCAGACTCAGCTCTATGTAGAAACGCCTGTGTTATTTATGTGGTTAAGGACCTCACTGATCGTTCTTTGTCTTAGGCCTCATGCACCCGCAGAATGGACTCTTCTTCGTTTGTCGATTGCCACCCCTTCGGCCGTAGATATAATCCCTCAGGAGTGTTCGGGCTCTTCTGTCCACAGCTTGAGTGTGCCTGGTCATGTGCTCTTCCTCGAGTTTCAGCAGCACATATTGGATTTTATGTAGTTCCAGCTCTAATCTTCCGACTTTCTCTGATTGCTTCCTTGCTTCTTCTGAAATTTTTTTCCTTAATGTCCTGCTGCTTTCTTCAGATTCTGTACCGACGGCATCTGAGGAATGCTCTAAAGCCTTGTTTCTTAACTTTTTGTTCGTATCAAACAACTCCAATAAAGATTCTTCAGCATTCTTTAACTGTGTTTTAATTGTATCAAGACTGAAGCTAGCAGGAAGTTTCCCCGTTTGGGAGCTCTCTAGTTTCCTCTTCAAATCAATCACATTTGTTTTAAGGTCTGACAGCCTCTGAACATCAGATCTTAGCCTTTCTAGGACTCGCTTGTTCCATTCTTTTTGACATGCAGGAACTATAATGGGTACCTCTAGCTTATCAATACTCAATTCCTTTTCAACCATTAGTTCCGAAGAAGGGTATTCACTCTTTTCTTCCTCCACTGGCTCTATGTCATTGTCCATGGCAGTGGTTGATGCTTTCAGTTTCTGGTTGCTGTAATTGCTTTCGGCAGTTTCCCATAATTGATCATCAATCTCCTTATTGCTAATCCTTCTTATACCAAAAGAATCAATTGCCACATTAGGTAAAGAACTTGAATCCTTATCGAGCTGAATATCCTTCATCATCTCCCTGGTCTTCTTCCCTTTTGAGATTTCAGCATCATTTACTCCATCAAACTGTCTAATAAAATTCTGTTGTGTTTGAAACTCCTGCTCCTGCAGTTCTTTTTTCTTTAGCCTTTCAATTCCTTCAGTCGATTCGAAGTTTTCCTGCTCTACGTCACTTTGGATATCTTTGATCACATTTCGAAGAAATTCTACTTTAGTAATCAACTTCTCCAACATTTGAACACTTCTAACTTTTATGCCTGTTTGACATTGACTGGGTTGATTTTCCTGTAGATATAAATGAGAAAGCAAGGACATATCCTGTATAAAGATTTGTTGAGTGTTACAAATAAATATATAAAACTCAGTTAACAAATATGTTTAGTTAACCTAAGTAACTAGAGAAAATATTCTATAGAAGAAGATTTAGGATGAAAATTCACCAACTAGACAATAATACACCACGACAAGCATGTGGATCTATATTAGAAACAAAAACAAAAAAGTAGGCAGCAGAAAAGCTACTGAGCTTTGCATGTTTGTCTAATTGAGAGAAAAAAAAATAGATTTGAGTCTGCAAATTGCTAGTTCTAACTTCTATTAGATGCCAGCACAATGTAACAATTTCCAACAGAATAGGTTGATTCAGTTTTGTCACTTAATAATGCATTAACGAATGTGAAACAATATTAGTCTAGGCCAGACACAGCCAAACAAACAATTCATTTCTCAATTTCAGTCAGAATTGTGCCTGTCTATCTAAAATTATAGAATCAAATATAAAAATTGCACTTTTCAACTAAGTATAGATTTTGAATTCAACTCCACTTATGGGTGCATTTCCAATTTGAAGCATAACAATAGGATACATACTCTAGTCCAACAATTGTTTTTTTTTCCATTTAATTTACATATCTTCAGTACAGAAACTAGAGATCACAAAGTCAGAGGTTAAACTTAGAGCATTGAGTTCAACCTAGTGGACACGAGCTAACAGCTAGACTATACAATAGCAAAAACAATATCACTAACATCCAAAGTTAAGAATCTACCAGAATCTAAAACCATCTTAGTATTAATGTACTTTCCAATTCCTCTAAACTCACAGAATTAAACTTACTTGCAATCTACTTTTGAGGTTCATGAACTATGTATAGTGGATCATGCCTGTCGGATTCATTTTATTTAACAGAAGATTACCTCATTGTCATGATGTACTGCTGATCTAACTCTTGTCACTTCAATAATCTGATCTCCCAGAGAGGCAATACTATTCCACAATGATGTAACCAAAGCTTCATAAACCCCCAAATCAACCTCCAACCCATGACTTCGTCCTTCAAGATAATCGACCTTTTTCTTCAGAGTATCAATGTAGTCCTTAATTAACTTTACCTCAATCATTAGTGTCTCTTTTTGCAGGATTGTGCTGAGTTCTCCTTCTATTATCAGCTCATGGATTTTTTCTTCATATAAAACTGCAGTAATTGTGGAGAGATGGATCTCAGTTAACAGTGCTTCCATTTCTACTTGACAGAGATCATTTTCATGGATTTGTATTTGGAGTTCTGAAAGTAAATCTTCCTTCCTACTCAAAAGGATGTCAATTTCTGTGTGCTTTTGATCAATTTCCACTTGCAGAATCTCATTTTCTTTATAAACACATTTCATCTCCTGATTCCTGTCAGCAACCAGTTGAGATAAATTTGAAATCTTTTGCTGCAACTGTTCCTTGGCCATCTTACTAGTTTCATTATCCAGCCGAAGCACATGAAGAATGCCACCTAATTTGAAGTTCTCCAGTTGGATTGACTCAGTTTTCTGAATTGTTTCTGACAGCTGTAACTGTGTTTTTAGTAATTTATTCTCTATGCTCTGTCTCTCAAAATTTAGTTCTTCACAAAAGCATGCAGTTGTAATCAAATCAAATTCAGAGAGTAGCATATGACTTCTATAATCTTCTTCCAGACAGGTAAGTGATTTAATAAGATAGGTGTTTTGTTCCTTGAGGGCCCTAATCACCCCCTTCTTCTTGTAAACCTTAGCCATGAGGCCATTTTTAACATGATGAAGAGAATCAATATCAGATGTGAAACATTTCAGTTCAGAGACTCTCTCTGCACAAAGGCTATTAAAGAATAAACAAAGATGATCCAATTTGGCTGCCTCAGAGAGCACTTCAATATTTTCCTTTTCCGACAGATCACACTTTTGTCTTAAAATACAAAGATTTTCCATTAGAATCTTATTCTCTTCCGTCAAACTTAGTATTTCACATTTAGATGTCATGAGAGACTCTTGCAGCTCAGTCAAACATCTAGAGAGAACCTCAATCTCAATCTTTATTTCTACCTCCTTATGGCTGCTTGCTTCAATGTCCTTTGTTAGATTTATATTTAATTCTAGAAGTTCTTGCTCTTTGTTTTCCAATGCTAACAATTCTGTGGTCTTTATGGCAAGATCCCTTTCTAGAGAACACTTCTCCAATTTCAAAGTGTTCAGATCCAGCATTGCATGCTTCAAAAGAATGACAAGAACTGATATCTCAAGATGCAATAGTTGATTATTATGCTCAGCTCCAGAAACAAATGCCAAGATATTTTCAACTACCATATCCAGGAGAACTTCATCCTGAACTTCATCCAGACAATCAAAGCTCTTGTCAATAATTAGAGTGCTCTGCAATAAATTAATTGCCTGGCATAACCGCTTATTTTGTTCTTTCAGTGACATTCTTTTTTCAACCTGAATGAGATTATCCTTCTCAAGATCAGAAACAAGACCCTCAGCACGTCGGCATGCCTGTATGTTTTCCTGAAGTTCTATAGAGAGAGAAAGGTTCCTTGCATGTACATCACACAAACTTCTTTGCAACACAAAATTTTCTACTGAAGCACCAATTAAATGACTCTGTGCTGCTTCATGTTCAATCATTATAAGTTTACTTTCCTGTTGCAAAAGAAAAATCTGGTCCTCTAATGCAGCCATCTGACTCTTACATGATTGGATAAGTGTTCCATATTCTTCTTTTTCTAGTTCCAAACGATCTTGCAGAACCTTGAACTGATTTGTTGTCAGATCTCTTTCTTCTGCAGCTTTCAAGAATTTGTTTTCTAACACTACATAACTACTATCCAGATTCTTCAGATTTGCAGTGATGCTACCAACCTGACACGCGAACATGGAAAAGGCTAAGATGTAGGAATGTATAACAGAAATAACATGAAATATCACAGAATAAATTCAAGAATTTTGCTTTAAAAGACAGGTGACCTGAGAGACAAGAGCATTCCTTTCGCTGAGAAGAGCAGAGTTCTGATTCTGGAGTGATTGACAGGATTCTTCATAGTCTTTCAACTTTGACTTCAGAAAATCAATTTCAGTTCTTACATCAGATAGGGAGCTCTCTAAAATGGAATTCTTGTCTTGAAGCTTCTCTGCATTCTGTGTGACGACCTCTAACTGAAATAGGATACATTTCCTTTCGGAGAGAAGATCTGAGTTCTTAGCACTGTGCAATTGGCAAGAGTCTTCCATTTCTTTCAACTTCAATGTCAAAGAGCAGACTTCAGTTCTTGCATCAGAAAGGTTGATCTCCAAGAAAGAATTATGGCCTGAAAGGTTCTCCATATTGTTAGCAAGAACCTCTAACTGAGAAAGAAGATTCTCTCTCTCAGAATGAAAATAAACATTCTTCTCTCTCAAAGATTTACCAGACTCCTCAGAGTCCGTCAGCTTTGACCTCAAACACTCAACTTCAGTATTTAAATCAGCTAACAAATTCTCCAAGACGGAATATTTTTCTGAAACCTTACCCATATCCTGAGCAAGAATCTCTATGCGAGAAACAAGAGTGTTCCTTTCAGAAAGAAGATCAGCATTCTGATCACTCATTGTCTGGAAGGTCTCTTCAGAATCTATCAACTTTGACTTCAAGAATCCAACCTCAGTGCTTACATTGGAAAGGGAGTTCTCTAAGAAGGAATTCTTTTCAGAGAGGTCATTGACAGAAATAGTAAGAGTTTCCACTTGAGTCAGAAGACTGTCCCTTTCAGTAAGAAGGTAAGATTTCTGATCACTTAGAGATTTGCATGACCTCTCAGAGTCCTTCAACTTGATCATTGAGCACTCAAACCTAGTACTTACATCAGAAAAAGAATTTTCCAGCAAAGAATTTTTCTTGGAAAGCTCTTCCACATTTTGAGTAAGAACGTCAACCTCAGAGATGAGAGTCTTTCTTTGAGCAAAAAGATCAGAGTTCTGATGCCTAAGTGACTGACAGGACTCTTCAAAATTACTCAACTTAGATCTCAAACATTCAACTTCAGTAGTTACAGCGACAAGTGAGTTCTCCAACAATGAATGCTTTTGTGAAAGATCCCCTGCCTGAGAGACAAGAGCAGTCCTTTCAATAAGAAGATCAGAATTCTGATCCCTTATAGACTGATAGGATTCCTCATATTCCTTCAATTTTGACTCTAAACACCCAACTTGATTGCTTAACTTAGATGAGGAGTTCTCCAAGTATGAATTTTTATGAGAAAGTTTCTCCATGTCCTGAGTAAGAATTTCTACCTCAGAGAGAAGAATGTTTTTTTCAGCCAAAACACTAGAGTTTTGGTCACTCAATGACTGGCAGGTTTCTTCCAAATCTTTCAATTTAGGACTTAAAAGCTCCATTTCAGTGCTCATAGCAGTTAGTGAGTTCTCCAAGATAGAGTTTTTTTGAGAGAGCTTCTCCACACTCTGAGAAAGGACCTCTGTCTGGGAGACTAAAGCATTTCTTTCATTAAGAAGATCAAAATTCTGATCTCTCAAAGACTGACAGGAATTTTCAGAGCCAATTAACTTTGATCTCAAACTCACAACTTCATTGCTTACATCAGATAGAGAGATCTTCAGAAAGGAACCTTTTTCAGAAAGCTGGTGCACATTATGCAAAAGAATCTCAATCTCAGAAAGAAGAGTTCTTTTTTCAGCCAGAAGACTAGAATTCTGATCACTGAGAAACTGGAAGGAGTCATTGAAATCTTTTAACATGGAACTCAAACAACTGACTTCAATGGTCAAAGAAATTAGTGAATTCTCAAAGAAAGAATTTTCCTGTGAAAGCTTCTCCACATTCTGAGTAAGGTCCTCTGCCTGGGAGACTAAAGCATTTCTTTCATTAAGAAGAACAAAATTCTGATCTCTCAAAGACTGATAGGACTTTTCAGAGTCATTTAATTTTGACCTCAAACACACTACCTCGCTGCTTATATTAGATAGGGAGTTTTTTAAGGAGGAATTGCTCTCTGAAAGCTTGTCTGCATCCTGAGTAAGAACCTCTAACTCGGAAAGAAGACTATTCTTTTCAGAAAGAAGACAAGAGTTTTGATCACTGAGAGACTGAAGAGATTCTTCCAAGTCTTTCAACTTCAATCTCAAAGAATCAACCTCATTGTTAGCTGAAAATAGAGACTTCTCCAAGGATGAATTTTTTAGTGTAAACAACTCTCTCTGAGTGAGAAGAGTATTCCTTTCAGCAAGAAGTCTGGAGTTCTGATGACTGAGAGATTCATAAGATTCTTCAATGTCCTTCAATTTTTTCCTTAAATCACAAACTTCACTGCTTACAACAGATAAAGAGCTGTCCAAAGCAGAATTCTTGCCCAAGAGATTCTCCACATCTTTAGTAAGAATCTTGACCTGAGAAAGAAGAGTATCTCTTTCATCAAGAAGGCCAGAGTTTTTTTCCTGAAGAGATTGATAGCAGTCTTCCTTGTCTTTCAATTTTGACATCAAACTCAAAACATCACTGGTGATAGCTGATAATGATTTCTCCAAAGACAATTTTTTCTCTGAAAGTTCCTCCACAAAATGAGTTAGGGTCTCTATCTGTGCAAGAAGACTCTTCCTTTCATGAAGAAGATCAGATCTCTCTTCATTGAGCAACAGAAAAGATTCATCATAGTCTTTCAACTTTATTCTTAAACTTTCTACTTCAGAGTTTAAAACAGAAAGAGAGTTCTCCAGTAAGAGATTTTTCTCAGAAAGAACACTTATAGTCTGGGTAAGATCATCTGCCTGAGACATTAGTGCTTTTTTCTCAGCAGCATAAGTGGAAATTTCACCATTTAGAGCCTTGTGCAAATTGTCTAGTGCTGAAAATTTCCCCCTCAAGTCTATTAACTCAAGATTTGCATATGAAAGTGACCTTTCTAGGAGGCAATTCTTATCAAGAAGATTGTCCATAACTTTCAGCTTGTCCACAAAAATCTTTTTTTCAGTTTCATGTTTATCCAAGATTTCCTTCAGTTCAGAATTCTCATTATGCAAATGCTTTAGTGCTGCTTCAAGATCTTGCTGTTTCCCTTCCAAATCAATTTTGTCTTCTTTAACATGGAAAAGCTCTTGATTAAGAAGTTCCATTTTGCCTAAATGGATCTGAATTTCATTTTCAAGACCTATATTCTTCTCTTCATACAAAATTAATTTTTCTTTAAGCTCCTCCACTGTCAATTTAGCATGAAGATTTTCTTTCTGCAAGCTGCAAAATTCCTCATTGCTCTTGCAAATTTTTTCCTGAAGATCCATGTTTAACAGTTCCATGTCCTTCAACTTTTTTGTTTCTTTTTCAATTTCTTGACTCAAATGAGCTACTTCTTCCTCAGATTGAGCATGCATCTTTTCTTTTAAGACGAGAGCCATCTCAATCTGAGCACATTTTTGATGTTTTTCTTCAATGGCAATATGGAGTTTCTCCAATTCATCTTGCTTCTGGTTAAGCTCATGCTCGTGCTTCTTCGCTTCCTCTGTTAACAGCTCTATCTTCAAAAGAAGAGATTCATTTAGTTCTTCAATATTCTGCAACTTCTTAACTTCTCTTGCCCTCTCATCACTGATTTTCTTCAATTCATTTTGTGTTAAAGAAAGTTGAGATTCAAGTTCAATTATTCTCTGAAGAGATATCTCACATTGAACTGTACTTGCATCCTTCTCTCCAATCAATTTAGAGATTGTGTTTTGGAGTCTTTGAAATTCACTCTCTGCTTTATTAGCCCGGTCAATTTCTGCCTCTATCTGGTTCTTCAAACTTTGGTCTTCATCTGAAAATTGGGAAATGTCTTGATGAGGACCTTTCGGCACACAGCTTGCATCTAATTTCTCATGACCTTGATTTTGTTCCTTGGACCACTTGAGCATTCTATTTTCAATATTTTCTCCCTCTTCCTCTTGAAATTTTAATCCTTTTCTTACTCTACCTTCAGACGTAGATACAGTTTCATCTTGTATGGCAAACATCTCATTCAATTGCTTCAAACCTTTTTTGCTCGAAAAAGAATCATTTGGTTCAGAATATGGCCCATTTCTTTTTACAACAAGCAACTCTGATGGGAATCCCACTGCGTCCTTCTGGAAGTCATCGGGATCAAATAATGCACGAAGTGGTGGAGGTGCTTCAGGAGTCTGTGGCTCAGCCTCATTGCTGGAGGAAACATATGAAGATTCATCCGATAATAGTAATGGGATTTGGTTAGGGAATGCCTCGGTCATTGTTCGATGAGCATGGCGAAGTGCTCCAGTAGCATGATCATATTTCTCAGCTAATGCACGGTATGCTCTATACAGCTCCTCCACCAATTTCATCAGTTCAGGTCGCTTCTTATAGTACATTTCTGCTTTCCTTGCAAAAGAATCAGCATCTTCTTCTAACAGCTTGATTATTGCATTGACTTTCATGTCTGCATCTGTTCATGCAAGACCCATTTAGACAGAAAGAACACAATGGCAATCAAGAAAGTATCAAATTCTAATTATTACCTATATAAAACCATCAATAAGAAAATTATACAATCATTAGGAAAAGATAGAGCACATCACTAATATTTGTCCATAGTTAAAATTCACATGTTTTCTAATCCACCATATCACTCATCAAAGGAGAAATAATGGTAAAGGTTACATACTATGCAATAAGAGAACGCAATTCAATCCTTAATAGATAAATAATAGTAATTCACCAAAATGCTCTTTTGTGAGTGCAACAACATCAACAACAATCAAACCTTATTCCACTAGGTGGGGTTGGACCAAAATGCTCTTTTGTGAGTAAGTAGATAAAAACTTTGCAACCATACAGGGAGGTTTATAGGATCTGTCAATTTGAAGATCCATGCCTCCATCCCTCCCAACCTCTGTATTTATCTAATTATTCCCTAGAATTTCCATGGAAGTGATTCAACTTATGATCAAATAAGCTACATATTAATAAGTTCTAGAGTTCCTGAGGTAGAAAGTCCGGCCACAAACCTGAAGAGAACCTTAAATGACAGTGTACCAACTGATAAAGAATCTTACAGAATATGTTAGCTAGAGATTTGAGGATAACTAGGTAAGAAAGACCCAAATTTAGGAACATATAAGCAAAAATGCGTAGAACAATGTTAATTCATAATCAGCTGCATTAAGATATCTCATTTTTCAATTTATTCTTCTTGATGTCTATTATTGACATCCATCTATCAACATATCCATCAACCCAAGTAAGTAGGGCCATAGAATAGTAGCAAACCAAACACTACCTTGATTCACTAAACCATTTAAAAGGGAAGTAAAGCACAAGGAACAGCACTAGAGAAGTGATAACAGTAACTGTATTGGGATTCATTATTGAAAATTCAGATAGGAATAAGAGTATCAGAGATCAATTTGATAGAGGCAAGTTGCACAATATAGCACATGATAAGAATGCAATCTAAGCTCTTTCCTAAGTATGGTAGTGGATATAAATGTAATGGCATGGTTAGATTGTGGAATTTGTCGATAGAAGAACAGAGTATTTTTCTTTTCCTTATTTTCCATGCCTGTTTGAGGAAGGGGACTCCTATATTTTACCCAATTATCCTTCCTTTCTATTTTTACATGCACCCCGCCCCTTCCTTCCTCTCACTCACTCATTGGTTTCCAAACAAGCCCTAGTCGCACTGCCAAAGAATTCTAATAAATAAAGAAATGAACAAAAAATTCTGGTTTTATTGAATTGGATATCCATGAAAAATGGTATGGTAGATGCAGTTTATTTTTCTAAAGGAGATATTGATGATGAAAACAATATCACGAACCTGAAAGATTCTCCTTGAGCCATTTAGAATTCTTGGGACTAATATGACTGTCCCACCACCATGAATAATGTCGCCTTGATTCAGTATGCAGCTTGGTAGCCATGGGGTCAAGTGCAGAAATACAGATATATACTTAGAAATCTCAATTGATGTCTTTAGTTATATATCTATCCTAGAATTATCTAGGTACCATACTGATGCAGTATGTTAATACAGCATGGTATTTCACACACAAAAATTTCCCTCGGTATCTTATCAAAAGTGGAGAAGCAAATTTAGCCTCCCTCCATTTCTCATTCAGACTGTCACCAACATGACTTGGCTAGATCCACCATCTGCAAGAAAAGATATTTTTTCCTGTTTAAGTTCAATCAATTAGTTGAAGCATCAAGTAAAACGTAGCATATAGATCGGTTTGGCCAATGACCAGAAGAACGAGAACTAGAACCAGGAACAAAAAATCTCTTTCCACTGGTTTTTCTATCAAGACATTTTCTAAAAAGAACCCTTTTGAATCAACTAAGACTGCAAATTACATTAACCTCGTCTGCAGATCAAGCAAGAATGCAAATGTCTTTGATCACCGAGATGATACAAGAGCTGTTGTGGGTTAAAAACAGTTGCACGATTAAAAAAATTCTCAACATAGAACGATGTTCATCAAGGAAAAAATCCATGCGACTAAAAAGGAAAGAGTAGTGAATCATCCAAAAAAACATAATAATCAAAACTTCAAGAGCACGAGATCTGCTAAATATACGTATATAAAAAAATCCTCGTTTCACTTAAAATCATGATCATCACTGGACGTCCGAGCTTGGACAAAATATGGAAGCAGGTAATGTCAATACCACCTACCAAAATCTCCAAGGAGAAGATGCCACTCACCTCGCAGATCAAAATAAAACAACCAAACCACGAAATAAAGGTCGGATTTTAGGGAAGAAAAATCAGTACCGAGGATCGAAATCTGAACCCAAAATCACAAGCGCCTGCGACGAGGATCAGTTGCTACTGCCTTTCCCGCATGCACTCTCATTCAACACATCCTCCCTTCCCTTCTCTCTCACTGTCTCACCGCCATTTGTATGCTTTCGGTACTACGAAGACAAAAAAACAAAAGGCTGCCACAGTGGACACAAGAAAAAAAAAAAAAAGAGAAAACTGGAGCACAAAGGAACGGGACAGGGAAAACACACCTCGTCCGCTGTGGCCTTGTGCCGGTGTCGGAACCTTGGCTGGCTATAACGCCAATGGCAGCAGTGAGGAGATCGACGGTAGAGTGAGCGCGGCGCTGTTTAAGGCTGAGACTGAGAGCAGCGGATGGATCCTACGGGAAGCTGATTAGGCCGTGGAGTGATCTTCCTTCCCTACTCTGATAGCTCCTAATTTAGTAATAATTTAATGTGATGCTCTTTTTTCGCCTCTTTTGTTGGGCAAAATTCAAGAAAACACCCCACTGTTTTTATAAAACTCCAAAAGGCATCCCTTATTTTCCAAAACGACAATTTATCTTTGCCCATTATATAACAATTTTTAAAAAAAATCGAATCACAGTTGGAATATTTTAAAAAAAACTTAATATCACACTTTTGCACCTGAATTTTTATAGTAATTTGATAAACTATTATTATAAAAAGGAGGTCTGGTGATCAAAATTAATTACCGATTAATTAATTTTGAATACATGGAGCGTTTTATTGGATTTTGTCCCTGGTTTTCTCTGTTCGTAAGGCCGATCGCCTGCCCGAGATAGGACACGCTGCAGGCTTCGTAGCTCGGATACATGCGGGCCCCATCGCCGACCCGTTTGGCATATCTGTCATTCTGCTGCCTCTCCGAGCCGAGACATCGTCCAGGATTCCAAAGAGAAACCCTGGCGATAGAGAACCGATGGGACAGGAAATAGGCTTCTGCACAAGCAGAGCTGAAGTGCAATAGCCCAAAATCGATGCAAAATTTACAAGAATGCCACTGGTTCGGCGGGCAATTCACGAATCACGAGAGGGTCCCACGGATGGCTCTAGCTTATGGAAAGGGAATCATATTAATTCCATAAACAATGTTGATTAATTTTACAAAGAACAATTTGTTAATTAATAAGATCATTAATTGACGAGATCACCCCTGGGGCAATAGTACAGCCGGTATTTTCTTAATTTTTCAAATAAAAATATTTTTATTTTAATGAGCAATTACAGCTAAAATAAATTAGAAGTTTACTTGTCATAATGTATATTCATATTTCTTTTGGTCTGGACGAGGAGCATCTCTCCGTCCTTATATGGCGTAGACATTGATATGTCTGAAATGGATGAGGTATGGAGAAGAAGATGAGATGTGGTTGATTGAATCATTAGACCTCTAGGAAAAATTAAGAGGAGATTGAAGGTGTCAAAAAGTCTTTTGTCGATAGTTTCTGCAAAGTTCATAGAAGATAAGAAAAGATAGACGGAGCGTTAGAGTGAGACTGGGTTGTCTCAGCCTTCTACATCGATGTTCAAATCAGTCTTCGACGATGAAAATGAAGAAGATAAATAGTATAAGAAAGTAATACGTATTTCTATAGACACGCGCGTACTTTAGCTCGTGAGATGAGACTTTTTATAACTTGAAAGAGGGAGATGTCAAATCTACAATTGTCAGGAGGAATTATGTGCTTTTGATAAGATGTCGTATCAAGATAAGAAAGATGTTTCATCATATTATCAAAAGGTCTCATCAATCACGTATGGCATTGTAGAAGATCTCATGTTATATATGTCTGTCATACTGCTCCATGTGTCACGTCAATCCACGTACATATAATATCTAAATATTTCGATCTAGGAGAGGCGTTGAGTTAGAGTGGAAGTGAGCCGGAGCATTCCAATAGCATGACCGATTGGGCATGAACTGGATATCCAGTCGGAAGCCGGCTCCTAGAGTATCCGACTAAGGAGTTGGCTCCTGGAATATACGATCAAGGAGTTGGGCCCTTGGAGTATCCAATGGGGGAGCTAGAGAGTAAGGATTCTGCTGAGACTAAGATCCATGAGCTTCTAGTCCGATAGCCGAACGAGAACGATACATAAGAAACTTTAATTTCTTACTCCGAATGAGAACGATACATAAGAAACTCTAATTTCTTGGTCCTGCACTATGACAATATTCTGTTTATCAAAATCCTTCGGGTCCATGGTGATGACAGTGAATTTTTTGATATTATCTATTTTCACATTTTAGATAAATTGTACATCCCCATAGACGATACTAAATTTAATCCCGTCTAAAATTGATGAGGTTTGAAATGCCGATGAGCTAAAAGGAGGTTAATTGGAAGATTGGCCGATCAGATCTGACGGATCAATCTTGGCAAATTAACTTTGGAAGAATGGAGAGTCGGCTTGAGCAGATCGGTCCTAGCGGATCGGTCTGAGAAGGCTAGCCGGTTGACTCTCATGGATGGCCTTGGAAGACTGGCCGGTTGACATGGTAGATCATCTCACTCGAAAAACTTAGGACTCTTCTTCACATTAATCCGGTTCAATATCTAATTGATGATCGTTTGCATTCGCGAGGCTTTTCGCATTCTCCGTATATGGATGGAGGGGAAAAAAACAATGCAGCAACCTCATTTGTGAAGGGCTGACTCATAGTCCAAACTTCAGACTTCAGTGGGGGATAACAGTGAACTTGTCAGGATAGATGCACTACAATATATGCAAGTGCACTGTTGGATGCCATGTTTTCCAGCTGTATACAAGAGATGGATGATCTGACAATTGTATGATAGACTGACGCATTAGAAAAAGAATTTAGTTTTCTTGATCAACATGGCAAATTCGATCTCATGAAAAGAGATAATATGAATTGGGAGCCCTGTCTCCCAGTTTTACATAAATGCTCGATGAGAATTCATTTGAGTAGGTGGTTGAACCAATCAAAAAGTCACCTTTTTCTTTTCCTCAGAAGAGACAGAGATCTTTGTGATCTCACATGTGCAATTCACATGGTTCACGGCCCTTTTCTTTCCCTCTCCTCTGGTCCACCACAAGGTTTTGCTCCCCCATGCCTGTCATAATATTCGATGTCCATCATTCTACACAGTCACAGATTTACTGGAATTGAATCCTTGGTGAAAAGCTTAGACAGGATAAAAGAGGTATTTCTATAAACCCTAAACAATCCAGATAATGACTGATTCCCAGAAGTCCAAGTAACAGAGCATGGCTACTGGCATCCCAAAGTTGGCAGTATCCCAGAGGAGCTGAAGGATGTGACCATTCGACTACAAGAACAGTTCAAGATGAGCAGTGATCGTATGGGCACACACTTCAAGGAGCATCTGGCAAACCATTTCAGTGCCAAAGGACAATGAAGCAGCTTTAATGGAGTTTTTCTTTTTGTGAATTTGTTTCTCTGTCGCTCTTTTAATGGCTGCTTCGACCTAAGAGAAAAACGATCTGACTGTCTATGGCTTTGTTCTCAGCCCAATTACGTTGAAGAGTCAGTAACGAGAAAGTACTTGGATGATATAAAATTTTTTAAACCAGGAAAGATATTTCATCTAATTGAAAAAAGGTTGTTGCATGTTAGCATAAGCCATCCAAAAAGAGACAGCTCGTGATCCAAGAGAAGCCAAGCCAACTTAAACTCGTGCTTTGATGCCATATTGACATTTGATGGACCAATCACCATGTCGTAGAGATTAAGCTATTGAAAAAGGGCCAAACTTAAGAGTTTTATGTTTTAACAAGAATCAGAACAGGTTGCTCTAACAAAATATTTAAAGACTCGATATCCAACATGGGACTTACTTTTGTCTGAAAATCAATGAGATGGTAAGTTGAGGATGTGACTATTACATTGATTGATTATAGACTTTACCCTATTTTATAATACAAGAAATATTAGTGCAGAGCCAGAGAAAGGGTCGCGGGTGTTAGTCCTCCAACGTTCAAGTCAGTCACAGAAAAAAGAAAAAAAGATAGGACAACAGTAGATATAGGCGTGAATAATGAATAACGTGTCCCTCCATCCATGTAGAGCCCTCCCTTTATATAGTGTCCTGTGGACCACGTGCACGTTTCTCGAGGCGTGGACACATTCTCCAATTTGTCATCGGTACATTCTCCAATTTGTTGTGGGCATGTTCTTTAATTCGTCGTGGACACGTTTTCCAATTTATATCCTATGAAAGGACTTGTCAGGAAAGTGTCTCTGACACCATATCTTAATAGGGCATGCATATCATTGATAAGATAATAGAAGGTTCCGTCGTACGATCCGCTTGTTGACTATGCCGCGTGTCAGCGGTACTAGCTCTCAAAAGGATATTGAGAGATACGCTAGTTATCCCACCGTTCGACCGAGCGGGGTGACCGATCGACTGAGACTCCGCCGATTGGTAGACTTCTGCTGTTCTTCCTTAGAGTGGCGGGTATAGTAGTTTGTTATCGCCCGATCGGACCAACGCTCCGGTCGTCCTAACAGTCCTCTACTCCGTGACGAGCGCCTCATGATCTTGGATGTACCGACATTCTGCTTGAACCAGCCCTTTGCCGATCGAAAGCTTTACGCCCGATCGGCTACTATAGTAGAGCTCCGCTCAACCTCTTTCGTTGAGCCCGTTAGTCCTCTGACATTGACTTCCTTGACTTTGACATCTACATCGATTACTATCTCTATTCTTTGACCCATACTTAATAGATCCCTATTTATCACCGCATCAAGATTGAACCATATACTCCAACATAATGAGCATCTAGGAGAAGGCACATATTGTAACACAAGTTTGTTAGCCTCTTTTATGAACCTTCTAAAAGAAACTTTCTTGACATTTGTGTAAGACATCATGTTTATTTTTAAACTCGTGTAACAAGTTTTGATTTAAAAAAAAAACTTTTATTTTTAATAAATTATGATAGCCATCAAGTGGTAGGTAAGTAATAATATCAATGTCACACCTGAATTTCATCAATAACAGGCCATTGGTAATCAGTAATGATGTCAGGCATTTCAACAGAATCTTGTCCAGTAATCAGGATACAATGAGCATGTGCTTTGTTCAATCTTTGTGTTGTCTCCCATGCCAACAATCTTAGAGGTCACCACAAACACCTTGTTGAGTAGCAGGGAAAAGGAGTCTTTAACAGGAGAAACTAAGTAGGCACAAGATAAGCTTAGGATTCCCCATAAAAATCAGTTCACCAAATTATATATGATCTATCTCCACATGGACTACCCCCAGTCTAAACTAACCTTCCAACTCCTTACACCTTTGTCTCCAACTTTTTTAGCCACCACGGATCACCAACAAACAAATCAACAACTGTGTTCTAGATTCCATCATGGAGAAACTGAACCTTCCATGCACAGGAAGCACACAAGATATTGAGATTTCAAACAGGCACAGCTGCTTTTCTGAAGCAATCTATCAAGGGTTGTGAAAATTTCTTCAAGTAGAACGTCCAATCTATTATTCTATCTCAATGAGTAAAAAAAACAGTTGCCAAAATAAAATAATAATAATGATATCAATCCTTCCTTAAATTGTGCAGGTTCCTAATCTAGCCAATCCAAAGGTCCCAGTAACCATATACTTCAATCTATGAAGAATTATGAAACCAAGAAAGAATGACAGCTCCAATCGAAGCAGCTCAATGCAAATCACAAACTACTAGCACAAATAGACAGATAAAAATGAAATAGAAACCCCTTAATTTGAGCTAAGAAGGAAACGAGGCATCTAGGCCCTCTTACATTCATAAAAAATTATCTAAATCAATTTTTATTTGCAAACCAAATGAGCCCAATAGAAATATTGAATTGCATATACATTATTATGTTTTTCTAAGCGACTAATTAAAATAGTAAAATTTATTTACTCTCACATTAAATTTAATTCTTATCATCAGAGATAGTTAAGTACGCAAATTCCAAGGAAATAACATAAAAGGAGAACTTAGATAAAATATATTTATGTGTTTTTTTAAAAAAAAAGTGTCCTTAACTACAAAATATTTCTATCGAATACAAATCTTATGCAGGGTGCTGTTTAATTTAAGTCGTCCAATTCAACTTGTTGGGACATACAACTTGTTTGTTGTTGTTCTTGTTGGATTACCTAAAAAGAAGTTTAGTTAGCCAACATGAGGTTGTGAGGAATGAACATGCAATAGTTTTTTGGGGCAGTAATGGAAATCAATCAGCATGGATCATACAAAAAAAAAAAAAAGCAAAATTAATACTCATATTTATTACCAAACAAACCACAAACAATCAGTAGAACATAGGAAAATGCAAGATAAAAATGAACAAACCAATAGTATTTTAAAGCCTCTTATACCTCTCAAATCTCAGCCCAATGCCCTGAGATGCATCTCTATTGCCTACCTTCCAACCCCATTGATCTCCAACGGATGAGCCACCAACTGCTGGTATTCGAACCAAGCAGCTTTACTAAATTTTTGGTATATCTAAAACTAGATGTTATAAGTTTTATCTAAAACTACAGAAACTTAGACGAATCTTAACTAAAATTATTATTTTTTACTTCACAATTAGTGTTCACAAGGAAAAACACTGAAAATCTCAATATATTAACTCCGCACCCAACTTCTACTTATAAACAACTCAACTTCTACAAGAAGCATTAAAATAATTGGTACCAAACCTCAACTTAACTCCGAACCCCAACTTCTACTTCTAGAAACAACTCAACTTCTACAAGAAGTATTAAAATAATTGGTATTAGAGTCCTAAGATCTTCCGGATCACAATACAATGCATGACTTCTAATTCTAAAGACTTTTAGGACTTCCAAAAACTAGACTTTTTAGATTTAGTCTTCCATTCCCCAACTAAAAAAAATTATTACTTTAAATCATCATAAACATAATTGTTATTTTAGATCTATGACATATAATCACTGCTGATATACTAATAATCCATACTTAAACACCATCACAAGATCTACTTCTTAGTATAGGAACTACTTTATATTCTCAACAAAAACTAACTACACATACATTAGAACAAGTATCTATGATTTTAATTCAACAATCACAAATAATAAGCGATCTAAGAAGAAACATAGAATTCTTAAAAGACGCACAAGATTTGCTAAATAGAAGATTCAGCCAACTAAATCTACTTTGCATTTCTACCAAGAAAGAAATCTCGAGCCTTTCGAGACTTATTGAAGAAAATTAGCCTAAGAACTTTGAACTTTAGTGCAAACATTTTGAACTTCAATCTAAAATGATTTTACTACAAATCCAAGACCTAATTACCACACATAAAACATAGATAGAAGGAGAACTAAAACTTCTCCATACCACACTTGAGGAAATCAAGTTTAAATAAACAAACTAAATTTTAAAAATACATATTATGAAGAAACCTTAGACTTTTCTACACAATTTTAAAAAATCAAAGATAACGACTATTCTAAACTTGAAGTTACTAGGAAAGGAGATCAAGTTTTAATCTAACAAAACAATACTATAATAGCGTTACTAGTATCACTACACCACAAACTAACTATACTAGAAAATAAACTACTTCAAATCGAAACATATATTTAGAAAACAACTAAGGCAACCGATTGGAGTGAAAGTATAGAGAATCTAACAAGAGACTTAAGCAAACTATCTACAGGAAATATCATCCCTAGACGACAACCCAAAACTTATTATTTCTTAACTTATACCACCCAGTCTCAATGAGTCTAATAAGAAATCAAACTGAACCTTTTACAGGCTCCTCATAAACAGTGAGATTTCAAACAAAAACAAACACAGCCTCCTGGTTAGATAATGTCATAACTAGAAGACATGATAGTACCTCAACTTATCAATTAAAAAACCTTATACACATAGATATGAACCTAATGATCTTTTCCAATGAACAATATAACTCACTTAATCTGAGAAGACTATATAACCAAGGGATACTATCTTTTTGTACTTAACTCTATAGCTATCATAGGACATAACCTCTTCATCTTCATGATGGAGGAAAAGAAAGATTTGACCTTATGATTGAAGAGTCAGCAAGAACATTTTTACAAAGAAGACATAATTATATTCATCTAAGACTAATTGTATTCAGTCTTAGAGGATTAACTACGAAAAGCATAGGAGCAAAAGTATTCCTCGCTCTATATGCACACCAAATTTTCAGATGATGAAAAGGTCATCATCGGACTTATTGAGGTAGTTTTAAGATAATTTCCAAATATAATTTTCTTATGAAAAACTATGACACAAATTAACAATAGTTTTAAGATATAAATCAATAATATCATTAGGGATGGCAATGGGGCGGAGCGGGGGCGGGTTTGCCATCCTCATCCTCGCCCCGTTCTCATTTTTTTGGGTTCGGGGATTCCTCGAACCCGAACCCACGGGGACCAAATCCCCATCCCCGCCCCATCCCCATATTTAATTATTATTATTATTATTATTTTATTATTATTATTATTTTATTATTATTATTAATGATAATATTAATATCAATATTATTAATAATATTATTATTAATACTTTTAAAAAAAATCTTATTATTATTTATTAATATTAATAATAATAATATTCGGGGCGGGTTCGGGGATGGGGATAGTATTCTCATACCCGCCCCATCCCCAAAAAATCGGGGATTTTCATCCCCATTTCGGGTTTTCCCCGCGGAGCCCCGAATCCACGGGGAAAATTGTCATTCCTAAATATCATTGAAGCTCTTTCACCGAAAGGTATTTACTACCAAAAGTCAAAAGAGTTCTCGTCAAAAAATCTAGCAAGACTAGACTAGAGTACAAGTCTTGTAACTCAAAACCAAACTCTTCAACCTACAGAGTCAATCATGTATAAAGACAGGCATGACAACCTGACAGTTAGGTTTAATGATTATAAACCTTCTACTCTACAACTAGAGAAAAGTGAAGAAACAGAAAACTTTAACTTAATGCATATTGAAATAATTACACAAAAAGATGCCTTAAAAATTGAAAGACAAACATTATGACAACTAGGTAACCAACACCTTCAATTAGTCGACCAACTTATATATCAACAAAACAATATAAACTATGTATTTTAACAATAACTACATCAAGGATTTTTTGACAATTTAATGAATGCATATATATATACATGCTGAAATGACAACATACATAACTTTGGAAGAATTAAGAGAACTTGAACCACTTGGGAAGCAAAACTAGTAACTTGTACCAATTTAGACTTAGTGGAAGTCCATCAGACATATCAGACATTTCGTCTATCTACTCTATTGTGTCCGTAGATGATGTAGAAGAAATCTGATATTCTTCCAATATAAATTAGTCAATTCATTTTTAAATACCAAAAATAGGGCAGCTAAGAAATATGGACCATCTAATGAAGGATTTTTGTACAAATTCAATGACATAGAAGATCAATGGGACAACTTGCTTCCATCTGAGGACATAGACTTGATGTTTCAGCAAGTTCTACCTCACACATCTGTACCTACACGAATTGATCAACTTGAATGCCTCTGTAATTGGAACTTAAAAATAGGAAAAAAAATAATGTTCAATGTTTTCTATGCAAATTTTATCCATCCATAGACAAATGAGTCACGTGAAAACTTTGTTGAAAGCAAGTTTGTAACTTATGTCTAGAATAAATTTTTGCTATTATAATACCCACAGTACTCCCATGTAAGAGGTAGTACTCGAAATATACTTCTTGAAACATGAGTATTAGTCTTGGAAACCCTTCTTAACCTTATAGAAACAAAACTAGCTAGCTACTCTCAAGCCAAAAATATTCTTTACATAGCAATTGGATAAAGGAAACCTTTAATGATAAATGAGCCAGATCCAGATGAATTTACGCTTCATGCTTTCCTTGACAGTGGCGCAACGAACTCCACGATCGATGAAGCACTACAAAAAAACACCCATATAGGGACGATTTTTTTTACTTTTAAGAGCGACTTTCAACCACTCCTACACTTTTATCAATGGTTTGAAAACCGCTCCTCTTGTCGCCGTCCCTATATCCTATCGAAGCGGTTTTCGTAACCGTTGGTAAAAATTAAAAAACCACTCCTATTATACTTAATAGGTATGGTTTGAAACCGATCTTACATGTTATACATATAACAACAATTTCAAACCACTTTTATAGCTATATAGTCAGGAGCGGGCTCTAAAACTCTTTAAGTGTTAGAATGGTTTTAAACCACTCTTACACACCATGGATATAGGAGCGATTTCAAAATACCTAAATGTCATAATTACAGGAGCACTAATCCTACAGGTAGACTCGCCGACCTCGGGCTCTTAACCGGGTCAATCGGTAAGTGCCCATTGACCCTATTTTTATTTTATTTTAAAGTTGGAAAAGAAATTAATTGTTACTGGGATTCAAACCTAGGTCTCCTAAATTATAATCTAATATCCTAACCAACTAGACTACAGCTATTAATATTTTTATGTGTTAGTTAATTATTTAATAACTAGTCAATAGTTTCTTTTGTTATATTGTTATTCTTAGTAATTAGAAGAAGATTAAGAGACATATTTATTCATTTATTTATTAATTTATAATAGCTTACTAATAGATAATTTTATATGCTAGTTAATTATTAAATAATTAATTAATAATTTTATTTTACTATATATTTATTCTTAATAAGTCCAACAATGTCAGGTTTAGTAAACGATTTTGATTACCTATGGGAATATGAGACTAAGATGATCTATGGAAAAGACTTTGGTTTTAGTTGATGCTGAAAAGTGGAAAGGAAAAAATTTAGGTTAGCTTTACTTGCTATTAGAGGCTAATAAAAGCACAAATTTAAGAAAAAAAATAATAAGATTAATAAGTTTTAAAAATAATGGTTCTTTATAAATAATAATAATAATTAATAATATTCTGATCATAAATAATCTAATATTATTTTTTAATTTTAAAATAAATAATTTTTAATAAATGTCATTATAAAATATTTATAAAAAATATCAAAGTTATATTTTAGTAGTGCGAATTGGAGGATGGATAAAATCGAATAAAGAAAGAGAAAGGTTTTTCAGAGTGAGATTTAGGATTTTGGAGTTGAATAGAGGAAGAAGAAAAGTTTTTTGCGTGAGATCTAGGTTCGGAGTTGAATAGAAAAAGAGGAAAGATTTTTGACATGAGATTTAGAATTTCGGAGATAGATAGAGGAAGATGAAGGTGTAGAGGTTGCGTGCGATATCGGGAATGAAAGTTATGTGTTTAGGGAAAAAAATATTAAGGAAAAAAATTAAGAAAAATACATATAAGAAAAAAAAGAAAATTGGTATATATAAAATTAAGAATTTTCTTTTAACAAAAATAAAAATAAGAAAAGAATGAAAACCGATATAAATAAAATTAAGATTTTATAAGTTATTTAAAGAATAATTTGTTTGACTAATAAATATTTATATTAAATAAACAAATTTAAATTTGAGATGTACAAAATAAAATTACATTAAGTAAATTATACACTTTAATTGTTATTTTTTTAAAAAAATATTGATCAATTTTAACTTCGATAAGAGTGGTTTACAGAATGACTGCTAAAAGTGTACTGTTTGATAACTGTTATTAGAAATTAGAGCAATAGAAATAGTAAGTAACAACGTTTAACATAGAACCGCTGCTAAATGTACCCAATATCAGTAGTTTCAAGATTGTTTTTAATAGTTGAATCATTAAGAGTGGTTTCAGCAGCGGTTTATTCAAATCGGTGTTAGAACTATTCAACAAGAGCGGTTGCAAAACTGTTCTAAAAAGGTAAGGCATTAGAAATGATTTAGTTCAAACTATTTCTATTATTTGATTTTCAAGAGCGGTGTTAAAATCGCTCCTAATAAACCGCTCCTATATGGGTATTTTTTTTTTTAGTGAAGCTCCTATATGAGGTATTTTTCCACCTGATCTCATCAAAACTATTGCACAACCTTTAGTTGTTACTCAATTTGACGACCAAGAATTGTCACCAACCAAGTTTGTTACTGATGGTTTCTTTTTTCACTCACTCAGGCTCCTCTTCTTTAGAAATCTTAGACTCATCTTCCAAATTGCGAAATCCAGTATCTGAGATGTAACATAGATCAAAGCTTGGGCTGGCTTTCCGGCATGGCTCCTTCAATACTCAAGTCAATCACCAATTAGATGAAGAAGAAGAAGAAGAGGAGGAGGAGGAGGAGGAGGAGAGCTTGGTGGAGAAGAGTTGCCTCCGCTTGCGAGAGTAAGATGACCAATCTCCCTTGAACTTATCATCCATGGTGTTTATATAGTTCTCATAAACGATGTCATGCGCCTCTCTACTTTTCCTATGAGTTGGTGAAGACAAGTCTTCTGATAATCTATTCGCCCTCTTCCATTCATCAAGTGTCATATATTGGTAACTAGAAGCTTTAGAGTTTATTATTAAGGAAAGCTAATTTTATTACTTGGTGAAAGTATATTCTGATGCTTGGTAGTAGTAGACTCCAATGCTCGATGGGACTTTTGTTCTGATGCACAGAGGAACTTTATGATATTACTCGAGAGAACTTTGCCATATTGCTCGTAGCTTGGTCATATTGCTCAGTGGAACTTGATTGTATTACTTGGAAGAATAGATTGATTTCCATAGCATTGTAGCAGCTAGCATTGGCACTATAACATTTACTATAGTTGTGGTACTATAGCATATAAGGTTGTGATTGCTCGAGAGTTAGTTTGATTTTCCAGACATGATATCATGTGGTACTATAGCATTTTATTGTAGCTATGCAGCAATCCGGTATGGTAGCATTTTATTATAGCACGGTTGCTTGGGGATTAGTTTTGAGTTTTCAAAACTGTAGCAATGTTGCTCGGGGATTAATTTGAGTTTCCAAGCATTTTACTATATCAAAGTTGCTCAGAAATTAATTTAAGTTTCTAGAACTCTGCAACATTTAGTGTAGCGTATGGTAGCAATGGTGTCACTGTAGTTGTGGCACTGTAGCATATAATATTGTGATTGCTTGGAGTTAATTTGATTTTCTAGAACACTGTAGCATGTTGTACTACAACACTTTAGTGTAGCTATTTAGTAGTATGTAGTTATGTAGCAGTCCCGTACAGTAGCATTTTACTGTAGGATAGTTGCTCAAGGATTCGTTTTAAATTTCCATGAATTGTAGTAGTGTGTGCTCGGGGATTAATTTGAGTTTCGAGGCATTGTACTATAGTAGAATTATTCGGGAATTAATTTGAGTTTCAAGAACACTGTAGTATTTATTGGAGCGTACTATAGAATTGGTGTTCCTATAGCATCCCGAGAATGAGATGGCTCCAAAGATAATACTGATTTTCAAAAATATTGTAGCAGGTCAGGTACTGTAACTGTGATGTTATTGTAGCATCCGAGAATGTAATTGCTCGGGAGTGTAAGTATCCCGAATTGATTTTGATGTTAATCAATCGAGTTAAATTAGACTCTACGGATTTGATGTCTTGTGTCTAAGTGTACAAGCACTTAATAACATAAGAAGTTGAGTGGAAGATACGGTGAGCGAGAAGGATGACATGGGAAGGGAGTCAATGTGCCCAATGCATTTGAGGGACGAGGAGCTACAGAAGAGTACATCGGTGAAGTGAGAAGAACGTGTATGGCGTATCTGAGGGACGAGAAGTCGAGAGGGAGCCTGCTCAAGAAGAAGGTTAGAGTTGGGTTCGGATGAGCTTAACTCTGGACGACCGGAGCATCACCCAAGCCAGCGAGGTCTGAAAATGGTCAACATGGAAGTTGATATTGAAGACTCGAGGTGCCTCAGTTGTTTGGAGGTGCCTCAGATGTCCAGAAAAGTTTCTACCACAAAAGCTACTTGAGACACCTCCAATGAACTAGAAGCACCTTAGATGAATAGTAGCCAAGGGGCCTTCAGTTGATCGGAGGCACCTCCAATTCCATAGATTTGTTAGGCTGTCGTCGCATTAAGGATAAAATTTTATTCAGATAGAGGCACCCTGGATGACACTTGAGGTGCCTCCAATGCTACGTCAGTAAATGATCACTTCGACCAATGGCATATAAATAGCACCCTAAAACTAGGAATTCAACAAGTATTCATTTTCTATAATCAAGTTTTGAGTTTCTAACTTCTGTAAGGGGCTTCTTCGCCTCCAACCTTTATTGAAGAATGAGTTTCTTTTAGTGTTTTTCATTACCTTAAATTAACAAACACCTAGATTATAACTAAGTAAATCTCCTGAGTCCCTTCTTTATTATTTTGTTCTTGATAAGATAGAAGCAAGAGAAATTCTAATTTATTTACAGGATATTCACCCCCTCTAGCCGGTCCACCCAATCTAACAAGAAGAACCTATCCATATTGCTCGGCAAAACTTAGTCATATTATTCGACAAAACCTAACCATATTGCTCGCCTCAATAGATCTTTGTCATATTGCTCAACAGAGCTTGCCCCCAATATTTGAATGGAAATAATCTCGAAACTTGAGAAAAGATAATTTCATAACTCAGGAATAAATTTAGTTACCATCAGATATCCCTCCTTCAAGTCGGACTAAGGACCACAGTCGAATGAAGTCTGATAAAAAAGTGTTTAAAAATACTTAGCTCAAGGATAAATCTAGTTACCATCAGATATCTCTCCTTTAAGTTAGACTGAGAAGCACAGTCAAATGAAGTTTGATAAAGAAGTGTTTAAAAATACTTAGCTCGGGGATAAATTCGATTACCATCAAATATCATTCCTTCAAGTCAAACTGAGGAACGTAGTCGAATAAAGTCTGATAAAGAGTATTGGGTCGAAGAGGATAATCATAAAAATCTAGAACATCAAAAATCTCATAAAATCCCAACCAGAAAAAGATCCCACTGTTGCAAAATACTGAGAAAAATATGAAGTCTGATCAATCTCGACCAAGGAAAGAGACTCAATCTCTTGATCGTGGAGACATAAGATTATGGAGAAAACTAGAAATCCAACTAATGTCGATCGAGAATAATGAGAATGTCAAGAAAAAAAAGAAATCCAATTTGAGATAATAATAGGAATTCATTAAGACCAAAAGACAAATCCCATCCGAGGATAATAATGAGAATATATAAAGAGCACCAGAAGGCCAATTTATCCTAATCGGGGAGAGAAGTTTGATCCTTTGGTTGTGGGGATAATTAGGAATCTAGGAATAACAAAAGTTCAATAACATCTCAGCAGAGCCAATCAGTAAAAACGTCGAAAAAGTAGAAGGCCAATCACCAACGATATAGAAAAATAATCTCACTGTGATATCACAAAGTAATCTAATAAAATAAGAAATCCAAACCATGCAAGAGGATATTACTGAGCAAAATGCTTCAATAATTCTAAATACCATCACATATAGGAATAACTCCAAATACCATTAATTCTAAATACCATCACATGTAGCATAACCCAAAAGAATGACTTGGTAAGAAAATAGTCATATTAGATGTGTTCACATCAAACTAAGCATAAGCATGAAAGAATAATTCATCCACTAAATGTATAAATTACTAGGTGATATTGTGCCCCCAGGGTTATGATATAGTAGTAGGATATACAGATTGTCACCCGGGTACCTGCGATTCGAGCCCTAGATATGACGAATTTATAGAAATTTTTCTTCTAAATGGGGCACACCGCACATAACTAAAGGATGTTGGGCTCTTGGGTTGTCCGTTATTACATCGGTTGGAAAAAAAATTACATCGAAAATAATAGACATTTAATTACTATATTAACCAAATAGAGTATATAGATGGATCTAGCAAATAGATAGATCTCCCAATGATATAGGAATTCTTTAGCCAAGAAAGTAAAATTAAAATTATAAAAGATGAATATCACAATGAGCCATAGAAACTTGCTTGAAGGTGATTTTTTTTCTTTTAATCATCAGTGGAACCTCGTTATGTGAATCAAATCATATTAATTATAAGCTCTTCAAGGGTTCTAGAATAACCAAGACGAAATATAATAATGGGTGATAAATCCCTAAGTAATGGAAACCCAACAAACTGATAGCATTCTTAATCTTAACGGTCAAACAGTGCAGTAAATATTTATAGGAAAAAAGGGAAAGACGAGAGATGATCTTCTAGAAGAGCATACTAACTATCTTCGAGGAGGATCAATGGACTATCTTGTGTAGTTATGAGCGGCAGTAATGTCTCTTGGATCATCTTGTTTAATAATTTGTTTGCATCATTCAGAAAACCTTGTCTCGATAAAGCACTTTAAATTTCCTAGTTTTCCCTGTTGTTCTCTCCATGGATAACATGATCATAACGATTTGGATCCTTCAATGTCTTGTTCCTTTTTGGTTGAGATTTATTAAAGGAAAAGGAAAGGGAGTCTTCAAGCCAACTTATGGCATATTTTCTTGTTGGGTTATCATGCAGAGAATCTTTCAAAATTTCTTCAGTTGTGACATCATATTCTAAATTTTCTAGTGCTGATAGTATAGTAAACAAAGGAAGAATTCTAAGGGCATCTCCAATAAAAAATATTTCTCTAAATATCTCCATTCTCAAATATTCCCTATTGGAAGGGGATATTATTTAAGTGATTAGAAATCACCGGACACAAGTTTGTGTCCGGTGATTTCCTTCTTATGGGGCCCATCAAAATGGTGGGCTATCCATTTTTTTTTTCTAAATTTGATTAAACTAAAAAAAAACGTAACGTTAAAAAGATTAATGAACGTTAAAGAAAATAAAAAACGAACGTTAGAAAATAAAAATAAAATAGACAACTTTGAACGCTAGATAAAAATTATGATTGGTGAGATATTTGATTATAAAATTAGAGATATTTAAAAGTAGATATGTGATGAGTGAGATCCATAAATATTTGATTTGTGAGAGATTTTATTGTGAGATTTGAAATATTTGAATAGTGGGATATTTAAAAAGTGATGTGGAATTAGGGTCCACAAATACTTGGTTGAAATATTTTTAACGATTGTGGATGCTTTAAGGCAATTATGCATAATAGAAGTGTTAATCATAAAGATTATCCTTAAGCTGTTTAAATAATTGAATGACCTCGCACTTTTCCCAGAAATTTTCCTTGACAAACAAAGTAGAGATGCAAGGAAACTCGGCCATGGAGAAATTGATCATTAATTTTATCAAATTCATCATGCAGAACCTTCCATGACTCAAAAGATGCCCAGTGACCACAAGTTTCATGTGTAATAGCTCCATCAATTAATGTGTTATAATGATAGAGAACAAAATACTAGCTTCAAGAGTAGAGGTTTCTGTTTTTGCATATTTTCTAAGCAAATGTAGGCAAAACTATATTGCATCACTCACTTATTATTTGTACCCTAAGATAGTTTTGATGTGATCAAATAAGTTAGGTTAGGTCTTGTTATATTTAACCCTGTGTCTAAATGTGCAAGAACTTATCAATACAAGAAGTAGAGCAAAAGACGCAGCTAGCGAGAAGGACAGCACGGGAGAGAGTCAACGGACTCTATGTATCTGAGGGACGAGGTGCTGCGGAAGAGTACACCGGCGAACGAGAAGGGAGCGTGCGGTGTTTCCAAGGGACAAGAAGCCGGAGCGGAAAATTA
Source organism: Zingiber officinale (assembly GCF_018446385.1). Classification (NCBI taxonomy): domain Eukaryota; kingdom Viridiplantae; phylum Streptophyta; class Magnoliopsida; order Zingiberales; family Zingiberaceae; genus Zingiber; species Zingiber officinale. The sequence goes on from NC_056004.1 coordinate 1,184,466, forward strand.
CTGAAGGAGCAAAAGACGCAGTTGTCCGAGGGACGAAAAGCTGTGGAAGAGTACGCTGGCGGACGAGAAGGAAGCACGCGACGATTCCGAGAGACGAAAAGTCGAAGCGAAAGTTTGCTCAAGGAGAAGGCCGGAAGTTGGGTTCAGGTGAGCCCTATTATGAATGACCGAAATCACCCAAGCAAGCGGAGCCAGAGCGGAAGACCCGGACCGATGCAAGCGGAACCGCAGCAGGAGACCGGAACTGAAAGTCAACAAAATGTTGACTTTTGGTGCTCGGGACGCCCGGAACCTAAGTTTTAGCTAAACTCGACGTGGCATGTAACGTTAGGTCAGAGATAAAGTTTTATCCCATTCCAAGCGCCCCGAGCAGGGCTATATAAACAACTCTGTTCCCAGAAGCTAAGAACAACAAGAAAGATCTAAGTAATACTTGTACACACTTTCTTTTCTGTTTAACTATGTCATTTTGAGCTTTTATTACTGTAAAGAGGTTTCTCCGTCTAAAGGAGAAAAATTAGTACGACTTCATCTATCTTATGTTAACAACCTCCACTACAAAAAAAAAACAGTTTTACCGACGGACATATCCGTCGGTTTATGCTCATACCGACAGACTTTCGACGGAATAATTTCCGTCGGTAAAATATCCGACGGCCCAGGATTACCGACTGAAAGAGTAATTCCGTCGGTAATATATACCGACGGAATTTATTTTCCGTCAGTATAGCCCGCAACAAAGACATTTACCAAATACGAAAATTCTCCGACGGAACTTAATGTTCCGTCGGAAAATTGGAAATATACCAACGGAACAACCGGTTCCGTCGGTAATTACCGACGGAACCATACCGAACTAGAATGTACTCCAAATAATACAAGAACACGAAATCATAAAGAAAATCCTGTAGAAAGGCAAATACAAAATGATGAATAAATAAACAGTTTGCATATATATGTATAACGAATTTTATATAAAATGATACCTGAACAAAAATGAGCAAATGATGTAGTGAAGAGCCAATATGTAAATAGGACTGAACGTGACTCCTGAAATATATAGTAATAAAATCTTTAAAAATAAATATGTTATAATATCAAAACAGGCTCACGTTCTATATAATAAATAAAAAACTAAAGTGTAGTTGAACAAATCTCAAAAAATCTAATGATCACCGTCTGATAGATCTTGAGTCTCTTGTGACTCAGAATCGGAGAAGAGCAGCAAATGCTACCTGTTCACAAAATAAAAATAATTTAGCTCAAAAATTATGACAAAAATAAATGACAAGTTGCTCGCGGCAACAAGCACAACCTGTCGATGGGCGACACAGCTGAATCAGGCCCACGACGGACGGGCATAGCCACCACCAGCTAGCTGTCGGCAGGGACAGCAGTCAGCTGCCGGCAGGGACAACAGTTACCTGGCAGCCAACAGAGCCGCCAAAAGCCAGTTGTCGGCCGACGACGGACTGTCTCTTGACCTAGATTCATCATAAACCCAAAAACATTGTTACTATAGTATTGTTCATATATATATATATATATATAAACAATACTATATATATATATATATATATATAAGTCGAAAAGACAGATGTTGGGGACGTGACGCTCTCGCTCACCTCCGGTGGACTTCGTCTCCGCCTGCAACACAAGCAGCGTCAGTGCCGAGCCAGGAATGAGTCCCCGGCAATGGCCCTCCGACACTCAATTCAGTCTCCTACAAAGCAAGAAGTAAAGAGAACTATAGCACAACAGTAGAAATCGTGAGAAAAGTATAGCTCCACTGATGGCCCCCTTTATATAGGGCTCCTGTAGCGTGTGTGCACGCTTATTGAAGCAGACACACTATCTCAAACTTTCCCTGAAGAGACATGTCAATAAAGTGCCCCTGATACAGTACCTTAATGGGCCGATCATATCTCTGAAGTGACAGTAGAAGCTTCCGCCGTACGATCCTCTGTCTGACCATGCTGCCTGTCAGCGACACTAGCTCCCAAAAGGATGTCGAATGACATATTTCTCTACATGTTGTTTGGGCCGAGCAGAATGGTCGCTCGACTAGGACTGATATCCCTGCCACACTGAGCGAGATAGCCGATCGGTCCAAGTGTCATCCAAGTGAAGTGTCATCCATTACTGGGCCAGTGCGATGGTCGCTCGATCGAAAGTCCACTGTCGCGCCGAGCGGGAGAGTCGCTTCGCTGAAAGTCCTCGGTCCGTGTCGTCCACCATCGCGCCGAGAGAGAGAGCCACTCGGATCGGCTTCTACGCGTCCCTTGAGCGTTGGTTTGATTACTCCGTGTCAGAGACGGTGGGTCGACGCTTAACCCCTGGTCGGGCTACGCTCCACCCGATCGACCAAGACCATCCGTTCGTTGACCATCTTGACTCTTACTTCCATTGACTTCAACCATGGCAGTGGGGCGGGGCCCCTCATCATCACCGCATTAATATATATATATATATATATATATATATATATATATATATATATATATATATATATATATATATATATATATATATATATATATATATATATATATATATATATATATATATATATATTAGCCTGCACACCTATCTCTACGCGACTATGGGCAACTGAGTGTACTTCCGAGCGTTCGAATCACTTCCCGATGCCTCGAGTGCTTAAAATTGACTTGGGGTGTCTGGAAGCCCACTTAATCGGCGATGCGTCGCACGCAGATGAGGTGTGCAGACTATCACCTCTCTCTCTCTCTCTCTCTCTCTCTCTCTCTATATATATATATATATATATATATATATATATACACACACACACACAAGATGTATATCATGCACATCTATGTTGGGCGACCACCATAGGTGCCTCACAACGAAATCGATCGGGGGCTCCCGAAAGTGATCCGAACGCCCCGCCTTGTGAGAGTCCACACATGTGCGAACTTGTCCGCGCCTAATGTGAATTCCTATTTTTTTTTTATTATTATTATTTTAAACTTTCACACACATATACACACACGCACGTCCGAACTCGTCCCCGCCTAATGTGAATTCATTTTTTATTTTTATTTTTATTTTTATCATTATTATTTTTTAAACTTTCGGTTATACCAATAAGATTTTACATTTAAAATAAAATGTAAATATTAAGCATAAAAATATTAGGGGTTGAGTTATAGTATTAAGCATAAAAATATTTTCAAATAGAAAAAAAAATTGGGTTTGCACGAGCTATGTGGCAATTTTTAAAATTTTTATTTTTATTTTTTGATTAATATTATAACTCAACTCTTTAACCCTAAAGTTAGGGGGCGTTTGGTTCTCTCCTAGGAATCGGAATGGGAATGAGTATCATAGTATTATGGAATGAGAATGAGTATGAGCTTGGGTATCATTCTTAAAAATGATGTTTGGTTAGTTAAATATTTTCAATCGGAATGAACCTAAATTTCCTATTTTACCCTTATAGGAAAATAAGAGAAAAAATTAGATGAGAGAGAAAGTTGAATGTGAGAGAAAGTGTGATGAGAGAGAAAGTGTGATGAGAGAGAAAGTGTGTTAGGAAAAAATGAAGAGAAAGAGAGTATGATCAGAGAAAATGAGGAGAGAGTGCATGATAGGAGAGATTGAGAAGAGAAAAGGTACGATGAGAGAGAAAATATGATGAGAGAGAAAGAGTGATGGGAAAAATGAAGAGAGAGAAAGTATTATGAGAGAAAATGAAAGAGTGAGGAGAGAGAAAGTATGATGAGAGAGAAAGTGGGTTGAGAGAGAAAGCGTGATGGAAAAAATGAAGAGAGAGAAAGTATTATGAGAGGAAAATGGAAAAGTGAGGAGAGAGAAAGCATGATGAGAGAGAAAGTGGGTTGATAGAGAAAGAATGATGTGAAAAAATGAAGAGAGAGAAAGTGTGATGAGAGAAAATGCGAGACTAGGAGAGAGAAAATATGATGAGAGAGAAAGTGTGCTTAGAGAAAAAGTGTGATTAGAGAAAATAAAGAGAGAGTGTGTGATGAGAGAGAATAAAGAGAGAGAAAATGTGATGGGAGAAAATGAGGAGAGAGAGTATACTGAGAGAGATTGATGAGAGAGAAAGTACTATGAGAGAGAAAGTATGATGAAAAAATAAATAGAAAGTGTGTAATGGGAGAGAAAGTGTGATAGAAGAGAATGAAGAGAGAGAAAATAAGGAGAGAGAGTATATGATGGGATAGAATATAGAGAGAGAATGAGGAGAGAGAAAGTATATTGAGAGAGAAAATGTGATGATAAAATAAGGAGAGAGAAAATATGATGAAAGAGAGTGTGTGAAATTAAAAAAAAATTGAACAAATATACTAAGGGTATTTTTGTCTAAAACTTAATTCACAATCCTATTCCATCAAAACCCAAGGGAGAAGGTGAGTTTCATCCATACCCAAATTTTTGGGTTTCATTCCAAAATCTTGATTACATTCCCATTAACCAAACACAAGGTTTGGGAATGAATCAATTCCCTCATTTCCAAACCCATAAACCAAACGCCACCTTAAAACCTTATTAGCACAATTAGAAGCTTAAAAAAATAAACAAAAAAATGATCGAGGTCCCTCGGATCATCTGAGGCGCCTTGACTTGTGAGGGATGTCCACACTGGTCGCCCACATCATGTGTGATAAAAGCAACTTGTATATCATATTATGGATGTATTAAATTACAATTAAAGTTACTAAATCTCTCTACATTAATGTAGTATAGAAATGATTCGGATCGTCTTCCAACGAATGAAATGATGAATGATAGATCTTAAAATTGATTTTTTTATTATTTTAGAATTTTTGAAGTCAAATGAGGGGTTTATATTTGGAATTCTAAGATTAAGAAATGAAGCAACAATGCATATAATGAAATCTAACCTTAATAAGTGAAAAATAATGCCAATAAAGGAAATCTAATCAAACATAAACTATACTTTGCAAGAGAGTTAAAAGAAATATAAAGTAAAGAAAGCATTAAAGAAACCTAATATGATGTAACCTAATTGCATCTAAATAAAAACACAAACATAACTATCATTCAAATAAACCAAAGCATGACAAGAATAAGCATTGCAAGAAGTTTAACAAACTAAACGCGACAACTAAAGTAACAAAAGTGATTCAGAAATTTCATCAAACATATTGCGAGCATTAGTCAAATTAAACCAAATACGTGGAACCTAAAATATAGGAGATCAAATTGATACAAGCATTCAACATCCAACACTTAACAATCAACCATGAACACAAAACAACGTAAGGAAAGAATCAACCCAACGCGTCGAAGCTTCTCTTACGGATGGACTGTGGCTATAGATGGAGATTAGACCTTGAATTCCTCTTCTAACCCGAGGAGGAAGGGGGTTGTTGGATATGAGCGGGGTTGCTCTCTCCTATTCTAACCCGGAGAGGAGAGTTGAAGAAGACTGTCGGAAGTGAAGAGGGGTTGCCGGAGCGGAGCAAACTGAATTCTTATCTTCTAACCTGAAGAAAAGATAGAGGCTTCAGTTCCTTCTCTTCTAACCTGAAGAGAGGTGGCCGGAGATGGAGGAAGAGTTGTCGGTGGATGGATGGATGAAGCAAGGCGGGACAGCAGTTGGTGTTGGCGTGGAGAAGGTGATGCGGTGAAGAAGATGTGGCTGTGGAGGCATGAGAAGAGATCGAAGTGGCGATAGGATGGAGGATTCTGCGTGAAGGGATCAAATTCGCGTGAGCAAAGTTTGAGGTATTGGGGAGGATGGTGGCTGATTGACATGGAGAGGGAATGAAGTGGCAGACCGACGATGGTGGTGAGGAAGATGGTGGCGCCGCCGGCCTTGGTGGTCGGCGCCGGAGAGGAAGAAGAGGAGGATTGGTGGCGAAGTCCTTTTTCATTAAGCATATGCGTCCCCCTTCGTCAAATGGAGTGTTGTAGCTCCTCAAATTTGAACGGAGGGTTCTGATTAGTCTAGATCTAATGAAGCTGTTGACATCGGATCTGAGCATATGGTTAAGATCTAATAGGTCCGGGTAGTGGTCAGGATGACTAGATTCATGACTTAGAATCAATCAGATCTTAAATAAATGGCTAAAATAAATCAGATCTGACTCCTTTGATCAAATTATTTTAGATTTTGATGGCCAGAAATGTCCATATTGTTAGGGTCGATTTGTAGCTAGACGGGGGAGAGGTTAATAGTTTGTCGCGTTTTGTTTGCTTAATTCGGTATTGTTGATTTGTAGCGGATTAAACTTGAAACAAGACTCACAACGCTAACACTAAGATTTACTTGGTATCTACCTCAAGAAGAGGTGACTAATCCAAGGATCTACACACGACACACTCTCCACTAAGAAATATATTCCTTCTCGGTAACTACCGAAGATGGAGAAGTCTTGTACAGACTTTCGGTACAACGTGAAGAAAAGAAGAAGCGAATATAAAGAAAATCTTACAAGATTTACACAAATAAAACTTTAGCTAATTTCTTCTTCTTGTGGGGAATGCTTCTTGACCTTGAAAATTCAACAACACTTTGCTCCAAGAAGCTTCAAGAATTGGCGAGATCACCTGACAGAATCATGAGAGAAGAAGTAGAGAGATGCGAACGAAGGAGGCTCACCACGGCTTTAACTGTGGGCTTCCTTCTCAACGGTCATATCCCACGTTGCGCATGGCTGATCGATTGGTCAATCGATTGGGGAGGCTTGAATCAATCGGTTGATTGATTCAGAGTGTCTCTATGCTCTGTTGGAAAAGACCTGAATCAATCGTTTGATCGATTCAGCCTTCCTCACGTAGCGCGAGAATTCCAACCCCAATCGATCGACTGATCGATTGGAGGTGCCCAATTGATTAGGAAGGCTTATATGCTCGCGATAAACACACTCAATCAATTAGTCGATCGATTGAGCTATTGTTTATCACAGCACTCTCCTAATCAATCGGCTGATCGATTGGACTTTGGTTCAATCGATCGACTGATCGATAAATCACCCTTGACTTGCTTAACTCAAGCTTAAGGGTTCCCAATCCAACATCCGGTCAACCGTGACCTGTTGAAACTCCTCATGCATAGTATCTGGTCAACCTTGACCTGTTGGGACTTCTTCACAAAGTGTCCAGTCAATCCTTTGATCCACTTGGACTTTTCTCCTCATGCAAAGTAACCAGTTAAACTTGACATACTTAGACTTACCGTCTCGTGCCAAGTGTCCAGTGAGTCCTTTGACCTACTTAAACTTCCCAACACTAGGTGTCCAGTCAACTTTGACCCACTTGGATTTCCACGTGCCTGGCTTCACTCACCAGGTCTTTCCATATGCCTAGCTTCACTCACTAGAACTTTCCATCTGCTTGGCTTCACTCACCAGGACTTTCCATCTGCCTGACTTCACTTACCGGGACTTTCACCTATCTTCACTCATTAGAATTTTCTCATTGTCTGGCTTCACTCACCAGGACTTTCACCTGCCTTCACTCACCAAGATTTTCCAACTGCCTAGCTTCACTTACTAGGTCTTTCACCTTGCTTCACTTACCAGAACTTCCCCTTACCTAACCTCCAGTTAGGACTTTTCCAGTCAAGTATCTGGTCAACTTTGACCTACTTGACTTTTCTTCACATCAAACTGGTCAAAACTTGACCAGAGGGGAATTGCACCAACAATATCCCTAATCGGACGATTATTTCTACAATCTCCATATATTGTCAAACATCGAAACCAAATCAAGACTCAAACTTGAGCCAACTCAAGTTTAGTCAACCTGGTCAACCTTGACCCGGAGGATATTGCACCAACACATATTTGGCTCCCCCTTTGACCCTAATCTTTAAGTTAAATTGGTTCAACTCGAGTCTAATTCATGACTCATTCTCGATCCCCTATAAATAATAATTGTATAATTTTCAATAAAAATTAACAAATATAGGAAGAATTATACTAAACCCCTAAATGAATCCAAATTAGTAAAATGTAATATAAATCATAAAATAACCATACGAGACGATAAAAAAGCATGAATATAGGAGCTAAAGAATATAACAAAATATTATATATACATTCGGGGTGTCTGGATTACTTTCATGTACCTCGCACACTTATTTAGGTACAATTTTAAAATTATATATAGAGAGAGAGATTGATATATACCTGACTCCTGTCCGTGACTCTCACTGATATTCAGACACTTAAATCACTTTCAGACGCCCCCATACACCCAGTAAGGGATAGGAATTGAGCACGGAGTCGAGCACCATATCTAACCCTTATATATATATATAATTACCCTACAAACTTTGCAAGCGTTGGTGTATTTTTTATTTTTTTAAGTCTCTGGTTATACTAATAAAATTTTGTCTTCAAGAATATTAAGAACTAAAAAAAATTCAAGCCCAATCTTTTTAGATTTCCACGGTGTATGTAACGTATACATAATAACACTACTCCTATACATCCATGCCATGCCTAATTTTTTTTTATATATTTCTTTAGGTTTAATACTACAATCAAAACCTTAGAATTAAATTTTAAATTCTCTCTCTCTCTCTCTCTCTCTCTCTCTCTCTCTCTCTCTATATATATATATATATATATATATATATATATATATATATATATATACCACATGGTGCTTACACTATATATATATATATATATACACCACATGGTGCTTACACTATATATATATATATATATATACACCACATGGTGCTTACACCGCACCATTATTTTAATATTTATGCTATTTGGTCTAAAATGTTATAATTTTAATAGATTTGTTAAAAATTATTATAAAATAGGTCGAATGAAAATATATAAACAAGCCAAAAGTATGCGGAAGAGACGTGGGAATCAAGTATGTCATGTTGATTGAGTTTCATCCATCATTATGATGTAAGTTTTAAAACTCTACTGCAAGAGTAATGGCAAACCTATTTCAATTAGAATTCAGCTACAAAAATTGTTTACTAATTAGGATATATATATATACTAATGTTCAATAACACAATTATGGACAAAATAGAATTCAGACATGGGGAAAAAATTCGCCAGCTAAAAACAGTAATTTTTTTAAAAATTAAGTTATTTATTTATTTTTGTTTATTTTAAAGATGCTGTGATTAGTTCCGACTTTCTGCGGGACTCAACCAGTTGACCCGGTCAAATCTACCCAAAACATACCCACGATTCCTTTCCCGCCCACTGACGCAGCGCAGACGTGGCATCGTTTTGGTGGGTCCATTGCTTCTTTACGATTCCATCCGACCTTTTGTATCCGCGTTCGGGTACGACTTTGACGGTGCGCGTTTAGCCACCGCCAATTCTTATATAAAGCACCTCGAATCCGTAAGCCTTCTCCTCACTTCGCTCTTCTGCCCGTTCACGCCTTTCTCCTCCCCTTCCTCTCTGTTTTTTCCCCTTTTCTCCGTCGCTGCCCCTCAAATTGCAGGACGGGTTGCGATCCAGTTCTCCGGAACCCTACAACTCCCCCGTGCCCTTCTCAACTCCCTAGTTCTTCCGTCTCGATCGGATTCCGAACGACGGGCCTGCGCGCCGCCTTCAATTTCGTCGGATTCGCCTCTCGAAGGATCGATCTAGGGTTTCGTCTCCGATCGATTTGGGGGAACTGAGACCCGGAAGGTCCCCCTCGTACGTTGCGATCTGCTTCCGATTCGTAGGGGTTTGTTTCCGGTACCACGCTACCTCCTCCTGCAGCCATATTTTGGTTTGCCGGTGCCATCCACTCGAGTGAAGGGGCTTTAGCTTGGAGAAGCTTTTTTCCGTGCAGCGTCAAGTGGAGATTCCGTCTTCCAAGCGGCGATCTAGGGCTCTTTTGTCATCTTCTGCGGATAGCTGACTCTGCTGCGTCCACCGTTCAGCCCGTACAAGAAGGCGGTCTTTTGTACTATTTTCACTCGGCGTTCGAGATATTCATCCAAGACAGACCCCTCCTGCCCTCCCTAAGGGAGTCATTAGAAAGGAGATAAATATACTGTATACAAATCTATGATTTATGTTGTTCTAGTTTAAACTCAGGCCTACTTAAATCTGGCCTAAATCAGTTTGCGGCTCATTTTTACTGCAAGAGTTTTGTTATTTTGTGGTTGATTTTTCTTGATATTGGACCAGAGAGAAAAATAGAGAAAAAAAAAAGTAATGGCTGTGTATTATAAGTTTAAAAGTGCGAAAGATTATGACTCAATTCCCATCGAGGGCCAATTTATATCTGTTGCCAATTTGAAAGAAAGAATTTTTGAAACGAAGCTATTTGGAAAGGGCACTGATTTCGACCTCATGATCTCTAATGCACAGACTGATGAAGGTTGGTTCTTTTCCTAAAGTAATACTGTTGAATCTAGTTTGAGCATTTCGTTTCTGTAAGTAGCAGTTAATAGATTACGAGAGACCAATTTTTTGGTTTACGAAACATTATCATATAGGCGATGTGGGAGTGACTGTTCTCAGCTAGTCTTATTCAGTTTAGGGGATATGTTTTTGTTGGAATTTTTTTTTTCAGTGTGTGGAAGTTGAAATCATTTCTTTGGGTTTATGGACTTTTGGTTCCTCCCTTTTTCGGTTTCAGAATATGTAGACGAAGGAGCGATGATACCCAAAAGCACATCCGTTTTGGTTCGTCGAGTTCCAGGACGACCTCGGAAGCCTATTGTTACTCAAAGAGACAAGTACTTCCTTGGACCTTAATTCTTTAAGTGCATGCTCTTAGTTTTTACTTAATTGTGCTAATCGACATTGAAGATTTTACGATAAGAATGTTGTGACTATCAGTTTCAAAAATTGACTGGCAGGTGAACCATTTACACTGCAGTGTCTCTCTTGTTCTAGTTGGACACTAGTGATTACAGTAGAAACTCAGAAGTTTCTACATTTAGATTCACTACGAGCATTTAATCCATAAGGATCTTTTCATGTATACTTTGAGATGCTAAGAATATAATATATTAATCTGCAGGCCTAACGTTGTAGAGGATAAGATAGAAGAGCTTCCACCATCCAGCAGCATGTTGGCTGGGGATTCGGCTACTAACAGATATGTGAGTTTTATATTTTTCCTGATAGACGAAATAGGTCACTGTAGTATTTTTAACTTTAGCGAAATAGACTTTTAGCTTTTGTTTCATATGGCTTACTTGTGATGGTCGGGGAGAACTCGATTGAACTATGTTTAGCCTCAAGGTAGTAAGAAGAGTATAACACAATAGTGGAATTTTGCAGCATGAAGAATATGAATGGGATGAGTTTGGAAATGATCTGTATGCTATTCCAGAACAAAACCACTCACAAATCAGTATTCCTGTCGTCGAAGTTCCTACTGCAAACAATGTTGATGAGGAAAGCAAGATTAAAGCTTTAATTGATACGCCTGCCCTTGACTGGAATCAGTGAGTTGTATTCATACAATTTTCTTAAAATATTTCTTTTTTACAATAGATAAAACTTCAAATATAAAATAGTAAATCACACTTACATCCTTTATTTGCTCATAATTAGTATTCAGAACTTCCCATTCTAATTTACTTGATTGCTTTTCTTTAGTTCAACTCAAGAGTCATATGGTTCTGGAAGAGGTCATGGAAGAGGCTTTGGTGGCAGGGGAATGGGTGGTTGCAGTTTTGGTAAGTTTTGCCTATCATTTCCTTTAATCTTGAGAGGTTCATGATTACGAATTGCATCAAATTAAGATAGGAAAATCCAATGACAAAACTCTATCATGAGTCTCTTCCTGGTGTACTCGTTGGTTTGTAACAGAGAAGCATTTCAATTTTTCATGTATGCTAGATTATTGGTTTAAACAGTTGATTAAGATGTCTGCTGAAGATTTATTTCTTTGAAAAATGAAGGACGTGGTATGCTTGAACGGAAGACACCTCCAGCTGGGTATGTCTGTCATAGATGTAAAGTGCCAGGTACAATATGATCTCCTGGTATCTAGTTTTTTTTACACTTAAAGCACGTGTTGAAATTAAGCCAATGGTACTTATCTGTAGGCCATTTTATTCAGCATTGCCCCACAAATGGAGACCCTAACTACGATATCAAGAGGGTGAAACCTCCAACAGGGATTCCAAAATCAATGTTAATGGCTACTCCTGATGGATCCTATTCTTTGCCAAGTGGTGCAGTTGCTGTTCTAAAGCCAAATGAGTAAGGAATTTCTTTATTAATATCTGTGGTCTAACAGAATATACTTCAGAACTCATGATTTTTGTTTCATTTTTTTATTGTTATCTAGAGCTGCATTTGAGAAAGAGATTGAGGGTTTACCGACTACTCGTCCTGTTGGTGATCTTCCTCCTGAATTGCGGTGCCAATTATGTAAAGAGGTAATGAAAGATGCAGTGCTAACTAGCAAATGCTGTTTCAGGAGTTTCTGTGATAAATGTAAGTCTCATTGCATGTATATTTTCTTGTATAATAAATTTTAGTCGAGATATTTTAGCCTGTCAGTATTTCATTAAGTCGAGTTTATTTGGTCTGTAATCAGGCATCAGAGATTATATTATGTCAAAGTTGATGTGCATCTGTGGAGCTACTAATATATTGGCAGATGACCTACTTCCAAATAAAACACTCAGAGAAACAATTAACCGGATATTGGAATCAGCAACCAGTAGCACAGAAAATGCTGGAAGCCTGGTCCATGTCCAAGGTATGTAGTATAAACATGTTCAATTGTTGGATTATTCACACTGATCTTGTAGTATCAAGCAGAATGACATAAGAATAGCATTTGCAGATATGGAATCAGCTCATCCAGCACTGCCAAAAGTTCCATCTCCTTCCCTTTCTGCTGCTTCAAAAGATGAAGCTAATCACCCTACCATGGATCAATCTTCCCACATGAAGGATGCGGAAGTTGCTAGTGAAATTAAAACAGCAAATAACGAATTAATTTCTTTAGACAAGAAGGCTGCTATAACTCCAAATGTATCTGAGGCAACGCCAGAATCTCTTAGCAAGGGGCAAAGGTCACCAGAAAGTGCTCCAATAGTGACTGAGGATCTCCATGAAATGCAGCCTGTTGGAGAACAAGGTAAAAAAATATTTTTCTGATGGCTAATCGTGCTATATTTGTTCTTTTAGATTCAATGTTGTTCTAGTCTATAGTCACCTAAGTGCTCTGTTTATCATCATCATCAACTTGTTTGGTCCGAACTATTCGGATTGGCTAAATGGCTCTTATCCCTTGCTATCCAATTGTAATTTTGGGCCTTTTGTTTATACTTAAGTTGAATTGCAGAATTACCTTTTGATTTGTTCCCTGCTGTATTTTCTAACACGTGATTTTTGCAGCAAAGAAGAAAAATAAGAAAGCTCAAGTTCCTGCCACAGGTTCGTTCACTTGAATTAGATTCAATTTCATATTGCTTTTACTTCAAGTGTGACAACTTGAAATGTACTGCAGTTCAGGTTGCAAAACAACCTAAATATTTTCTTAAGTCCATTCTTTCACTCAACTGCAGTTGCTGATATGCAATGGAGAGGCTACCAAGACCTTGGGGCTGAAAGTTTTGGCATGCCTTTAGTAGCTTCAGGCTATAACCCTTACTGGGGCAGTGGAATGTCATTAGTAGTTGATGCCTCCTATGTGACACCTTTTGGTGCAATGCCATTTATGGGTTATCCACCTGGCCCCTTTGATGTTCCGTTCGGTGGAGGAATGTTTCCACAAGATCCCTTTTCAGCGCAATCTTATATGATGCCAGCGGCTCCAAGGTGTGCTATTGAAAGTTGATGGTTGATTTAATGGTTGCTAGTATTCTTCTGTTTTAGATCTAGAATGCTTGGAATGCTACAACTAGATATGAAGGGTGCATCTGTTTAAAATTCTATTTCATTTTCTGCATGGTTTATTATTTAATTCTTATCCTGTTGTGTGTTCCATTAATTGATTTAATAAGGTGGTGGAATTGGTATACTGGTTTAAATTTAGTGTTTGCCAGCCTATTGTTGATGCTTGGTTGATACGTTCTGTAGGGATCTATCTGAGTTAGGCATGGGCATGGGTCAGAGGCCTCCAGGCATGAACAGAAAAGAGATTGAATCCCGGAAGGCTGATATAAGGCACCAGCGAGGGATGGACCGACTCAATGTAAGGTGTGTGATCAATTTTTACTATCTTTCTTCTTGTGGTGATTAGAAAGTTATTAATTCACGGAATTGGTTAAATTCATTGTATTATTCCTCTATGCTTTTAATTGCCTCAATCACGTTTCTAATATCTGCCTACTATCCATCCTAATTTAACTCACAAAGTATCCCAAACTATACTCCTATGGTTTGGATTGGGTAGGAACGTTGGGATAGACCCATTTGTCATTTAAATTATATGATAGTGCATTTAGTTAATAGGAAAAATATTCTATTCTGAATGGATTTTGATATTCCTATATCTGTTGAAAAAAAAAACACAATTTTCATGGATTTTTTTATCCTTTATTTTGAAGGAATAGTTATTACTTACTTTATTTCAGTAGTAATAATTCCTTATCTGTTGTATTCTTCAAATAATTCATTGGCTCATTTGGAAAAGCCTAAGGGATCATATTGCTTGGTGAGGCCATTCTAGTTATGTGAGCCAAATGAGTCAGAGTCTTTATCTGCTGCCAAATGACTAATGACTAATGAATAATGAGTAGGGTGGTCAGGTTGGTCAAGTTAGGCAAGTCAAGTGTGTTGGTCAAGTTAGGCAAGTCAAGTGTGTCGATGATTTAACAGACTGGTCGAGGCAGTTCGAACAAAACAAAAAGGCCATTCAAGCTTGGTAGGTTGGATGAGTTAGTCCACCCAATCAACTGATTGGTGAATCAATTGAACTAGGCAAAATTTTTGGAGGAAGCATGTGGATTAGTCAGGCTCTTCCTACCCTGTCTGAGTGGTTGGATGGTTAAGCTGATTGTATTGAGCTAGCTAGCGGACAAATCAGTGCAGTTGAGCTGGGTGGATTAAGCGAGTCACATAGGTCTATCAAGTCGGAGGGGCTGGAAAATAACCCTTTTACTGTGTTCCTTTTCTGTTGAAGCTATAGCTGTGATTTTGTGCAGTGCTTCATTTAACAGAACATGAATCTCTTTGGTTACATTAAACTTGCTTCTTGAATACACGCTGCGAACAACTTTTTCCTTCCAGTTTTGCTACCTTCGTCACTTAAATGATCCTCTGGCTGGTCGCAGGGAGAGGGAGCATTCCAGAGGCAGGGAGCCAAGAAGGGAGTCTAGCTGCATTAATGATGCTTCTTCAATGAAACCAAAGCATGTATGTTTCTTTTTGTCGATCATTGTTCTTACTCAATTTTGTATTGTTGGTTCTGCTACTTTACCCGCATTGAACGTAAGCAAGATGGCAACAGCCGAGCATGATAAAAGACCATGCTTACAGTGGACCGATCTTCTTTAAGTTAGCCGTTTGTTGAGATCGGCGTGCTTATCCTGTCTTCATTTATCCCACTGTATGCATCTCTGCGAATGACGACCGACGCAGCCACTTAAGCACCATCCAAGTTGTAACATCGTGGATCTAAAATGGGCAGTGTCTCCTCCTGAAATGATCCATCATTTTGAGTGTGGAAAATAGTAGTCATTTCAGTGTTTTTTTTTCTAGAGTATATAACCGTTGATTCTACTCGTTCTTCAATTTGTTCAACAATTAAGCATTTTAACGATCAAACAACAGATTCATTGGAAAGTAAATCATTAATTGATGATCATGATTGGTTAAAGAGTGATAAGTAGCGTTAAGGCCTTTAGTGTTCGAGTCTAAAGTGCCGCGATCGATCCCAAAATATATCCGAAACTTCAGTGGTTCCGCTTCCGGAGTTTCACATGTAGGCTTGTCGACCCGCCCCGTGGTTCCCACTTAACTTTAGTGGTGCAGAAGTGGTCAAAATTGTAATTTTGTTTCTTCGTTGTTTCACTCATATAATTTTGATTTTGCAGAGGTCAACGCCCGTCCCTGATCGGGCTGACCGTGATCGGTCTGAGAAGTCATCAAGCATGGATCGGCATGGATTGGTCCGCGAACGCGAACCCACCCGGCACTCGCCTCCTCGTCGTCCTCGCCCTTGCAAGAGGAAAGTCGCCGACCACGAGCAGCCTTCCAAAGCAGTGACCGCTGCTGCGGCCGCCGAGGCGGACTGGAAACAGAAGGCGGCTAGCGTCTTCTCCCGCATCAGCTTCCCCGAGCCCGGCGAGGGCAAGAAGAGGAAGGCTTCCACCTCGTCCGATGCCGCGCCGAGGAATGGGCTGAAGGAGGTTCCGGCGATTCACAAGTCAGGCTCCGATGGGCACCGCGACGAGGCCAAGCGCGCCAGGAGAACCTCATCGGCGAGCGCGAGGAGGGGGAGCAGCGGGCACGACCACGTGTCTACCGAGGAGGACTACCACTTTAAGCGGAGGCCCTTGTCGTCGTCGTCCTCAGCGAGGAGGGAGGCGACGGCGGACGTTGAGCAGGGGTCAACCAGGCCATCGAGCCGCTCCCGTGAGCGCGAGTCTCGCGAGCGGAGCGGGAGGGATCACGGCCACTACCGTGCTGCCAGCAAGCGCAGAAGAGAGAGATAGATCAGCGAGAAATAGTTGTATGACTTGATTGTCGATGGATTAAGTCCACAATTTCACAAATGAGAATTCATTTTTTGATGTAAGATAATTGCATCTATTTGTTTACAGATTGTGATTAATTCCGTGCCTTGGATTTTTTATTTCTATTGTGTAAAAAAAATTCAGGGCAGAATGACGAAATTTAATTTCCGGATGGCTCGATCGGCACCGCCAACTCTACACCCAACGCCACGTCGCCCAACCAGCCGCATGCATATGCGACGAGTCAATATTACACGCAAGTCTTCGCCACGTCTTCCATCTCTCTCGCAACGTGCCATCTCCTAATGCATGTCTAAGCTCTGCCATTTTATAAATCCACAAACACGCGATGCACCCCAACACACTAATTGTCTCCTCTTTCTTCGTCGTGCCCCTTAAATCACTCGATTAGTAATTAATATGAGCCAGGGACAACCGAGGCGATCTGGTATTGGTCAACGCAGGGCAGTCGATGGGATATCCACCTCTTCCAAGAAGGTCACAATAGGAGAGGCACTGGAGGCGACCGCAGCGACGGCCGGCGACAAGCCGGTGGACGCCAGCGACGCGGCCGCCATCCAAGCCGCCGAGGCGATAGCCACGGGCATGAACGCCATCTCGGGCGGCGTCGCCGCCGCCGCCGCAGCTTCGGCTAATGCCTCGGTTGACCGCGACGAGGACAAGACCAAGCTCGGCGAAGTCGTCGCGGTAATCATACGACTAATCCTATCCTACTAATTCATCAGTATAATCAATCAATCAATTCATTAGGATGCGAATATGATTCTGACGGACAAAGAGGCGACGAGGGAAGACGCGGAAAGGGTTGTGGCGGCGGAGATGAGGAACAACCCCGATCTACGAACTCATCCCGGCGGCGTCGGGGCTTCCGTTCTCGCCGCCGCGAAGCTCAATCAAGACCGTTGACTTTGCTATTTATAGACTTCTCCGATGTTTTCCTTTATACATAGCTGTGTGCTAGCTTTTGAATAACCCTTACTTAACATAAATTATATGGGTATTACTAAATGGTCAGAATTTGACCAGCTAAAATATATGCATGCATATGCATGGGTATTTTAGTAATTTCATATGGCTACATTAATTATATGCATGTCCATGCATGGATTTTAATTGAGAGATAGAAATTTTTAACTGACCAGATTTTGACCAACAAAATTTACTCAAATTATATATATATATATCATTTACTACTATCCTTAAATTAAGTTAGCGTCGCTTTATTACAACAAATTAAACACACACCGGTCTTACTCCACTACGTACGTACCAAAAAAGTGCGTGCATTAATAATCAATGAATCATCAACTAGCTGCCCACAGGCAACACCACGTTCTACAATTACATAAAATTAATTATACTAACGCGAGTGTAGATCCTCTCAACGCGTGCCGCTGGGCGCGGTCTACGACGACTCCATTAAAATCGGCCTTGAATGGAATCTCTCCGCCTACGAGGCGCTGCGCTTGAGTCCAGATCGGATTAGGCGGCTAAGCCCGGAATGTAATGCGGAATAAAAGACGATTTGCGTGTCTTAATGTTAGTCAATTCGTCCCTAATTCACTACGGAGGAGATAATAATTTATCCTTATATTAATACGAAAAAAATAAATTATGAATGAATTAGTCATTAACACACCGTCTACCCCAAAACTACAACATTCCATATCTTAAGCCGAGAATCTAACATGGCCATTCAATACCCAATTTGGTGCACAATAAAATCCATTTAAATCCACATTGATTGCACTATGAATGCATTACAGTTACCGTATCACAAATATTTTCTTATTTAGTGCGATTTTTAATTAGTCTAAAAAGATTTGTTCTATTCAAAAAAATAAATATTTTTTTTATTAATTCTTTAACTAGGACTATAAATTACAAGACTAGCTCCATTCGCTCCTCTGCTCTGTTACTTTACAAGGAAAGCGAGATGTTTGGGGAAAACTTGTACCAGTGCTTCTCCGGCCATCGCCGTTCGTCCCGTTGCCGTTGCCCTCCTCTTCCGGCGCTAGCCGCCTCTTGTTCCTCTTCTTCCTCCTCCTCCGTCGTCTTCAAGCACTTCAATTGCCTGTTCGATCCTGGCATGACGCCGGCCGTGCTTCCACCCCGCTCCACCTCCCCCGCTGGTAAAGGCGCCTCCTTTTTCCCCTCCTCGTCATCTTCCCGCGACGGCATAGACGGAGACGAGGTCTGCAGCTGCCTCTCCGAGCGTGACCTCTCCTCCGCCATCGCCTCCCGCCGCCTGCTGCCGGCGTCCCCGGGCCGGTCCAACTCCATCGTGGACTCCTCCGCGGCGCCGGCCGCCTTCGGAATCAGGGGCATTTCCGCCGCCGCCGTGCCCACCTACTCGCCGGACCCCTACGGCGACTTCCGCCGGTCGATGGAGGAGATGGTGGCTGCGCTCGGCCTCGACGCCGCCGGCGACCACCGCGCCCGCCGTCTCCACGAGCTCCTCCTCTGCTACCTCACACTTAACCGGAAGCACGCCCACAAGTACATTGTCAGCGCTTTCTTCGACCTCCTCCTGGCCCTAGCCGCCGCCACCTCCGCCGCCGAGGATAATAGCTCCACCGCTCGATTCGCCACTGCCTCCTCCCTGCTGTAGATTGTTAGCTCCACATGCGTATCTGCTAAAGAATTATTCTCTCTGTCAGATCCTCGTCGGATCATATCTGCTAACATATACGCCATGCTTAGTCGACATGTAGACGAGATTACTACTAATACTACTACGAAGCATCATCTTAATCTTTGCCCTGATCAAGTGTCTCATGTGTGGACGAGGACAGTTTGTCTGGTCAAATAAACTCCTCTTAATGGAATTGACATAAAGATGAGATCAATGGTGGAGTCAGATCGAAGTAGTGCGCGCTGGAAAAGCTGTCCCAGACTCGGCCAATGCATCTCAGCGCACTGAATCAAAGATGCCGAAGACTTCAATTACTGTCTTTTTGTTTATCTTTCCAGAAAAATAATTGGCTGTTCCCTCAAATACACTGTAAATTTGTTGCAGAAGTTGAGTGCGTGTGCAGAGCACTGCAAATGTGGAAACAGGAAGATCAGTTACAAAAAACACCGCAATCTAATCCATTGATGATGGACTATGAATTTGTTCTTCTTTTGAATAAAATATCTATGTGTAATCTATCGTATCCGTAAAAGTTTCTTGTACCCATTTTAAAACCACTCATCAAATGACACGCTATTTGAGGTAGTGTGGGGCCACACGGAGTGGGACTTGTCTTATATAATTGTATGGAAGATTGATTATATATATCAATTGATAGAAGCCATTTTCGCGGAGACTGGAGGCCGATCGGCAGTAAAGGTGAGTTTTGAATCTGTGATTTTCCTCGGAAAGAAGGGAACTTGGACCTCTTTTCTCTTCGTTAGATCACGGTGATTACAAATGTTCCATTTTTTTTTCAATATGATTTGGTTGCTTTTGGAATTTCTGCTTCCGGTTGTGAATCTGACTGTTTAGTTGGCTGATACTGAGTTTACAGTTGGTCTCGGTATATTCTTCAGCCCGTTGTCTGTTCTAGACTCGAAATCTGTGGTTTTTGTGTATTTTTATGGCGATCTAGGGTTGTTGTTTAGATATCCAAAACCTAGATTGGGATTTTGGCGATAGTGGTAGATCTCTTGATGCAAAATAATGTTTTTCTTTTTCTGCATTATGAGGATTGAGAATTCATAACGTGACCAATTTATCTTGGACCTTTTGGAATAAAGATAGGATTTTTTTTTTCTCTCCCGATCTTGTGACAGAAATATGTAACTTCTGTTCGGAACTATGCAGCTAAGCTACAAATTGGAGAATCCAGTGCAGAAATAGCAAAGGATGTAACTGAAGTAAATTCTCATCTCTTTTTGATTCCTCTTAATCTCCCAAGTGTTTTTTGTTTTCTCACTGCAAAACATTAACTATTAATTGTCATGCTTATTTTTTAATCATCTAAATTTTCAGTTGATTGGAAAAACCCCACTGGTGTATCTCAATAAGGTAGTAAATGGCTGTGGAGCCCGGATTGCTGCGAAGCTTGAGATGATGGAACCTTGCTCGAGTGTCAAGGATAGGTAAGGATTTATGATGTTCGTGGTAAATAGAAAATCAGTGATTTTTTCCCACCTTTAATTAACATTTCTTCACTTCAGAGTTTTTGGTGATTTCAATTAATGAGTTGATAATTTTTCCTGGCAGGATTGGATACAGCATGATTGCTGATGCGGAGGAGAAGGGTCTTATTACACCAGGACTGGTAAATCAGTTCTTCAATCGCTTGTTTCTGTCTAAAAGAATTCAAGGCAAATGCTTATTTTGGCCATGAAATAAATATTTCTTCTTTTGAAGAAAAAAACTCATCTAATTAGCTTACCTTCACATTGGTAATCTGCACTAGCATCTCACATTTTACATCAATTATCCATTCAAACAATGTTTAGTCCATCTTTAGTGGTCCTTTAAAAAAAGTATATCTATATAAACCTTTAAATTCCTCAATAGAAGAAAGGAAAGGAAAGAAAAGAAAGGAAAAAGAATTCCATTTCCTAGTTTATTCTTTCTTCTTCAATAGAGAGGAAAGAAGAGGGATTTTGGCTCCAAATGTGATCCATAATATTGTGGTGATTTTCTTTCCTTTGAAAATTTTAGTAAGGAAATGAAATGTATTGAAAATTGTGTTTCCCTTTCTGTTCCACTCAATTTCATCAGAGTAAACACAACAATAAAGAAGTCTTCAGAGATGATGCTTTCTGTTTCCAAGTAATACTGTAATAGTAAAGGATATTATAGTGCTGAAAAGAACTTCCGTTGGTAAATCATTGTGTAAACAATGATTTTTTTTCCATTACTTACTATCCTGTTAAGTCTGCAAATGTTTTATTTTAAACAATGAATTGTTTTTTTTTGTTCATTACTTACTATCCTGATAAGTCTCCAAATGTTTTAATTAAATAAGCATTTGACAATTTTTTCTCTGTGAAGAGTGTCCTGATTGAGCCAACTAGTGGTAACACTGGTATTGGACTGGCTTTTATAGCTGCTGCCAAGGGTTACAAGCTCATTCTTACAATGCCCGCCTCAATGAGTATTGAGCGAAGGATCATTCTTAAAGCTTTTGGTGCGGAATTGGTTCTCACTGATCCAGTTTTGGGAATGAAAGGTGCTGTTCAAAAGGCTGAAGACCTTGCTGCAAAGACACCTAATTCTTATATTCTTCAGCAGTTTGAAAATCCTGCTAACCCCAAGGTATATATCATGCGATGTTATTTTTGAAACTTTTTACATGCAAAAGTAGTTATAATTTATGTGTGTAGATTCATTATGAGACAACTGGACCAGAGATCTGGAAAGGAACTGGTGGAAAGGTGGATATGTTGGTTTCTGGTATTGGGACAGGAGGCACAATTACTGGTACAGGAAAGTATCTCAAGGAACAAAATCCCAACATTAAGGTAGTATCAACAGAAAAATACTATCTACTGTTATCATCTTGTACAGTCCTTGGGCAGTTTCCTTTTCCCCTCTTTTACATGGTATATCTGCTCATTGTTTATTCTTTTCTATTTGTAGCTTTATGGTGTGGAGCCAGTTGAAAGTCCTGTGTTATCTGGAGGAAAGCCTGGTGAGCTAAAACTTAATCAAGTGTTTCCCTTTTTGTTCTGAATTCTATGTTCAGTTTTCTAAATTGGTAACATAGCTTACTCAAAAGAATGTTCACCTTTATTAGTCCTCTCATCCTTTGTCACACATAATATGTGCCAAACATAAGTAGCTTTATATGCCATGTCAATGAACTTACCAATAGAGAAAGCTTGGATTTCATGTCTTGATCGATAAGAAGCCTCTTTGAATCACCCATTCCGCTTTGATGCAGCAGGAGATGATTTTGAATTTTTCAATCTGATGCAGCTAGGCATTTCTATTTCAAGGGAAACAATAAAAAAAATCAATAATCTGTAATTCTAAGTATATTTACTTCCGTTATTGGCTTTTTTGCTTGCTTGACCAATGTGGATTTCTTTTTTTTTTTAAAAAATAATTTCAGGTCCCCATAAAATCCAGGGGATTGGAGCTGGTTTTGTCCCTGGTGTTTTGGATGTTGATCTCGTCGATGAAGTTATTCAAGTAAGTCTGAGAAATTTGTTTACTGTCATTGTTAACGCACCATGTTAGTTCCAGTACTGAAAAGTGTTCAAGGTGCTAAAATAATGTCATCAACATTCATCAGACCTTCAGGCACGGTGACAGATCTTTAGGTTTCCAGTAGCCGTATGGCTTTCATTTCTTGGTTTTTAGAGCCTACAAATTGTTTTGTAACGTTGAGAAAGAACAACAGTGTATTACATTTCACGTGCTGATGACCAGGTCACAAGTGATGAATCCATTGAAATGGCAAAGCTTCTTGCACTCGAAGAAGGTCTGCAGGTGGGTAACGTTTTTCTTAAACGTCCTTCTTGATTCAAGTTGTCACCAATTCTAATTTAATAAAAATCACATCAGTGCTTTTCTTATACCGATGTAAGTGCAATATACGTTGCAGGTAGGAATATCATCTGGTGCTGGTGCTGCTGCTGCTGCTGCTGCTGCAGCCATTAAGGCTGCGTTTGGTAGGGCGTAATCTGCCTTGTAATGTAATTCTGATTACATTACAAGGCAGATTATTTTGTTTGTTTCACTTTTAAACTTGTAATGTAATGTAATCTGGATTACAAAATGTAGTGAAGTTTTGTAATCTGGATTACAAAGTAAATGCTATGTAATCCGATTACATTACGAGGTCACCGTCCCACCAAAATTTAAATACCGAATATACCCTTAGTCCACCGTCGGCCCCTGCCCCCACCGCCGCCGACCGCCGACCGCCGGCCGTCCGCCGACCGGTCGGCGACCGGCGGCGGCGGCGATGGTCGGCGGCGGCCGGTAGCTGTCGCAAGCTCCGGCAGAAGTCCGGCGACCGTCAGTAGAGGTCATAGGACATTTTTGTCATTTTGTAATAATACAAATTACATTCCTGATAAAAAATAATAGATACCAAACAAAAGAATGTAATCATCCTTGTAATTAAATATTACATGCATTACATTTCCAAACGTAGTAATGTAATCAAGATTACATTACATTACAAGCTAGATTACATTACACCCAATCAAACGTAGCCTAAGATTGCACAGAGGCCAGAAAACAAAGGAAAACTCATTGTGGCAAGTCCCATGTCATTTTTTTTCCTTCAATGTCCAACATACATGTTTGAATTAAAAAGAATTATCACTTGCTTATGTGGTATTTACAATTTAGCATTTCATCATCAATGATCTTGCATTCTCATCCAGCCATTTCTGTCTCTGACTGATCAATATCAAATCGGCATACTTGATTACTATCTCTAGCTGAAGTCCTCCGAGTTATATAACAGTCATCCTCTTCCCACTTATAATCTGTAACAATGTGCTCTTTCACTTTGGTGAAGGAAAGTTTCCCTTAGCACTCTCAGCACTATGTTTACCTAAATGAATAGAAAAGAGATACTAAAGAACTAAACGGAAGTAGATACATTGTCTTGTACATTTTAAAGATGCACAAGTGGTAGAAAATTAGTTTTCCCCCACACTGCACTACAAGGAAAGTAAAGGAACTTTCACTTTAATAGCTCTCTGTATCTTCTTTGGCGCAGGTCGTCTTCCCCAGCTTCGGCGAACGTTACCTTTCGTCTGTGCTCTACCAGTCAATCAAGAAGGAAGCTGAGAACATGGTTTTTGAGCCATGAAGTTTCTTTGTGCGCCGAGAATCCTTTTCCAAGCAATTCGACGAAAGCAGCCGGAAGGCTCCTACCCTACTGCAATTGCCCTCGTCAGAAACTTTCCAAGTTATTTAATGAATAAACTCGATCAATTTCCATAATATAAATAAGTGAATTTGAACCTCATCTGATAGATTTGGTATAGAATATTAGTAACGTTTGTGTATCTGGTTGATGTGCTCCAATTCTGCCGTCAAATTTGACTAAACTAAAAATACATATTCAAGCACCATGCAAGAACAAAAGATCTGCTTTTGAATAAAAGAGTGCCCTTGACATTAATTATTATATTTATACACAATGTTTCTTTTTATTAGATCAAATTCTAATTGAGTTGTTATTGTCAATTCCCTGTAGAGGAAGATGACAAGAGTGCGAGGAGCCACAGCCACAGCCAAATCAATAGCAATTGTTCTTCTTCGGACAAAATCTACATACATATCACTATCCTTCCTCTATCAAATTGCAAGCCTTGCATAAGAAATGATTACTACTTGGCGGTGATGATCAAACAGCTACCTGAAGAGACTCCAAGGAGACCACAACATCCCTCATCAGAGGCCTTGCCTTGAGGTTGTGATTGAGGCAGTGGCTGGCCAACCATGCCACCCTCTGAGCAGCTTTCTCAGGGTAGTTTTTCCCTAGCTTGGGATCCACAATGGCAAACACTCTCTGTCTCTTGGTCAGATATGGCCCTGCCCAATCCACTAGTGTCTGCTCGCCCGCCGGCCGACACTTGTCCAGCGACCTCTTCCCCGTGAGGAACTCCAGCAGCACGACTCCGAAGCTGTAAACATCGCTCATCGACGTCAGATGACCTACAAACACCAAGAGTTTGATCAAAAGCATCACATCCAGTTCCACTTGGTAAACTGAACCAACACAATTGTAAATAGAGAGTGAGTTTCAAACTGAAGTTTCATGTACCCGTCTTCAAATATTCTGGTGCTGCATAGCCACAAGTCCCCATTATTCTAGTTGAAACATGAGATATGTCCCCTACTGGACCATTCTTTGCGAGGCCAAAGTCTGAAAGCTTTGCATTGTAATCCTAAGTGCAGAAATGATGAGGAAAAAAACAAGTTTATCATTAATATCTATAAGATGTTCCATTGAGAAGATGTAACAACGACAAGACAGAATTTTAGATGGCTAACATTGTCTAAAAGAATATTTGATGTTTTAAAATCGCGGTATATTATTGGTTTTTCAGCATCATGGAGGAAAGCAAGCCCCTTTGCAGCATCAAATGCAATCTTCATTCTGATACCCCAAGGAAGGCAGCCAAGCGCTCCTGTCACATGGAACTTAATTTTAATTAACCAGAGATATCTACATGATTCATATTTAAAATGCAAAATCAATATGAAAGATCGCATTAAGTTTTGTTGGAAAAAAGTAAAACCAATTATTCTACTATTAAAATAACCTATGATATCAAATGATTGAGAACTATGATAACATTGTTAATTTCCTATCTATCTTTTGTTGGTCAAAAGTAATTTCAACTATGATGCTTAGCTGGTGAGCTTTCTTTTCAGTATCAAAAGAAAGAAAATTATTGCTCATGTAAATACTTTCTGTTCCATCTATTTCAACAGAAAAACAAAGAATATATAGAAGAAAAGTATGATAGAGGATTGAAATGAAAAAGAAAAACAGATTGTGTAGAAGTATTTTGTTTTTGTTTTAACAGGTATCAATCAGAATTGTCAAATTGGATAAGAACAAATAACAATTATTCAGCAAAATAAATCAATTGGATAAGGAAGTTGATATTTGTGGAGAAGCATGTCTACTGAAAGATTGATGAAGAGAAGTTTGAAATTTCTGAAAAGGAAAAGATTACTCGAGAAGAGAAGAGATTCCACATTCCCCTTGTCCATGAACTCATATACCAGTACTCGGTGCTCGTCTTCGCAGCAGTATCCAATCAATTTCACCAAATTCGGATGCGAAAGTTGCCCAAGGAATATAACCTCAGCCTAAACACATCAAAAACCAGCCTTAAAGACGACTAACATCTATCGAAACGACTCAAACTATTGCAGGAAATCAAGCTGAAAATAACTAAGAAGAGTTCCTATATATTTACCAGCCACTCTCTGTGACCCTGGAAACTGTTTTCAGCATCATGGACCTTCACAGCCACTCTCTGAGGTTGAAGACCCTTCTTGAGGTTCTCAGTGATGAACCCTGCGTACACGCGCCCAAATCCCCCAATTCCCACACTGTTCTTGAAATCTGCGGTAATAAGCTTGAGTTCACTGAAAGTGAAAGTTTCCAGAGGATTCCCTGCAGCCTCCTTCCTCAGATCCTCGACCTCCTTTGCGTTCGACGGAAACTTGCTAATCTCCTTCTCTTTTTCCTCTCTTGGACTTTGAACTTGTGGAGATTCTGATAGAAAGAACTGATTTTGAATCAAGAAAATCAATTAACATATTCAGAATTATTATAACTGAAAACACACTCACCTATCTTTAAAGAGGAAGAGACTCGTCTGATGGAGAGGCTCTTAAACCAGCAATTTCCCATGAATACCAGTAGAACTATTCACCAAGATTGCATGTTACTGCGAGATTATATGAGCTTTGGCTTCTTCAAAGAGAAGGTAACAAGATATAGAAAGAGTTGAAGTAATCAGTAAACCGTGTCCAGGCTATGGATTGCCCGAGTAAAGACTTGGTCTACCTTCCTATAAATTATTTTGAGGTGAAAATTGAGGCCATGACTGCTCCTCTGACTGGGTTGTTTGTAGAGAAACCACAAGTGTTCTTGGAGAGAAGTAGAGCTGTAGTTTCGGCATTCTGGAGGTGCTTTAAGTCACTATAACATTTCAGAAAAGATGTGGATGGAATGTCATTGTAAAAATCAACGTCTCACCACTCACCAAAGAGGAAGACTGAGTGGAGTCAATATTGATAGTAGAAGAAAGAAGAGTAAATGGATTAGCAAGAAGAATTAATATTGTTTTAATATTACCACTTTCTTAAACAAATAATTCATTTATATTGAGTGATAGACTTTCTAACTACAGAATTATTTATATTGAGTGATAGACTTTCTAACTACGAACTGTTTGATACGGTGCATAATAATCGGATTTGATAGTCAACAATTAAAAGAATATGACAGTCAGAAGTTAAAGAAATGTAACAATCAGAAGTTAAGAGAAAGTAGTAGTCAGAAGTCAAAAGAATGTGACAATTAACGTACGGAGTAGAACCGCCCGGAGCCATCCGGTATATAAAATCAGGACGGGATCTACCGGTCAGGAAACCAGGTATGCGATAGGACGCGTGATCAGGGCAAAAGTCTGACCTAGCTTTGCCGGTCGGGTTTCCTCAAGCGAGCTCGTATAAACAGATTTGTCATGCTCGGTCGGGTCTGAATCGGGATAGCATGGAGAAGGGGACTCTGATCACGCCCCTTCGTCCATCCAGTCTATTCCTCAGCACTTAGCAGACCGACCCGGACTGCCTCAATCACATTCGGGCGGGAAAGAAGGCGCTACGCGCCAACAGATCAAGGAATCGTAACCACCTGTCAAAGAATAATTACTGCATGTCAGGAAATATTTTAATAGTTAGGGTCATTTGCAAATAGAACCTTCCTCTAGTCTATAGGAGAAGGTCACATGTCCTCCACCACTCGACAAGTCCTGACACTCGACACCCTCTGACAGGGGTCAGTCTCCAAAAGGTACATACTGTCATATAAAAAGGGACGTCCTCTCCCTTGCATAGGTATGCTCTCACACACTTGTCTACTTTTCTTCTTCCTTGAGGGTCTGCTCCGGGGACTTTTTCCTTAATTCTTGGTCTCTAACGTTCTGTGTGTTTGTCTGAGTGTGCACAGAGTTCCAATACCGCCGGCTCAAGCCCAGTAGTTCTTCAAGGTCACGTGGGGTCCGTTCGCCAAGGCTCGCACAATCGCAGCATCACAGTCTCTCCTCCGATAACACCAGTGGCACCTCAAGGCTCGCACGATCGCAGCATCACAGTCTCTCCTCCGATAACACCAGTGACACCTCATCCAACTTTCATAATATCCGACTCAATTTCCGGACAGGATCGCTCTTCAAACTTCGAATCTTCAATACACATTTGAAATCTTGCGTCTAAATCGTCCATCAGACTGACCATCCACTGATATAATTGACGGTTGAACCAGTAAAGTTAATTAGGTGGTCAGTGAGTGAAGAAGATCCTAATAATAATGGAGTTTAAGAGAAGAAATCACCACTTTTGTATTGCCAGAAACTTGTTAAAAAAAAAAAAGAAGAAGAAAATATTAGAGACGGCTCTATTTTAATTAACATATTAGCTCGTGTGTCAATTTCAATGAGCGACAAAAAATGGTTGCTTAGCCAGTAATACAGAAGAGACAGTTAAATGAGCTCAGCATAATCTCGTGATTAATGAAACAAATGTGTTAAATTGTTTATTTATTATCAATAAAATAGAAAAGGAGCTTGAATAATTCAAGTCAAATGGTAGACCAAGCAATTACAAGATTGCATTAAAAGTCAGAGAGATGAATACGATTTATTTGTTGGTACATACGATTTATCTGTGGGTGCTAGATTTAGCATTTAGACGAGAATAGAGAGAAGATGAATAATGATCAGCATTTTACTACACCGCGTCAGAAAATTTCAACGTTAATTTTCATAATTTTAAAAACAGATAATACAATTTCCATTATATCCTCCCACCACGAAATAATGTCCTTAAATTTTTTTTTTTATCCATTTAAAAATTTAAGTCAGTCCGTTTTGGATATTGATGGACTTGCGCTATTTAAAAATTCAATATTTTTAAATTAAGGGAGTCTGGAAACTCATGGATAGAATTAGTAAGTGATTATCATTAATTATCTTATAATAAATTTGTAATAATTTTTTTAAACTTTTATAAATTTAAAAATTTACTACTCCCACTATATCTGCTATGAAATTCAGATTTAACAAGGCTTCCAAAAGTAATTCAGAGTTTAGTTTCATTTACAACTAATTAATTGATTTAGAAAACTATGAATCACTTCAAATTAAAAATAATATATTCATTTGAACTATGATTTCGATAGTATAAATTGAAAGTAATAAATTTTTAAAAATTTATATATAAATTAGGAGAAGGGGAGCCTTGGCGCAACCGTAAAATTGTTGCTATGTGACCAAAAAGTCACGTATTCGAATTCTGAAAATAACCTTTTGTAAAAAAGTAGGATAAGACTGTGTAGAATGGATCCTTTTCTGAAATCCTATATGATGAGAATTTCGTGCACCGGATTATCCTTTTTTATGTATAAACTAGGAGATATACACACGTAAACTCATGTGATTAATTTGTAAAAAGGAAGAAGGGTATAATGACAATTTACTGTGTTTTTAAGATTATGAAAATTAGGTATGTGATTAAAAATGAATAATATTCAAACTTTCTTATGTTGGTTGGTAAAATGCTGAACAATGATAAGTGAGTAGTAAGTAGGAGAGCTAAAGCCGACTTTGTCAATGAGGAAATTTTTTTGGTCAACTTGTAAGACTGAAAGAGTCAATCAATATACGGTTTCTACGTCGATAAATCAAACTAAATTTAGTCAAAGATCCCAACCATAATTCTCTGTTTTTTATTTTATTCAATAACTTGTTCGTTTAGTTTTACTGTTTAAGATTTCTTGAAATATAACAGAGTAGGTTGAGAGAATATTTATATTATATAACATTATTTTAAAATATTCTCAATTCAATGGATTTGAGAGTTAAGGAAGAAAGCCATATTCGATCATTAATAAATTTTGATTTTTTAAAAATGATTTCATCTTGAATTGAAAACCATTAAATGTTTTAAATCATCGAGATATCATTTAGAAGTTTTTGATTTCTTATTATTATTTGGGACAATAATGAAAAGGGCGTCCTTTGGTATTTCAATCATCCCAGAGATGTCTATGCTCTCATTAATTGAAATAGTTAGTACTTATATGGATATTTATTTTAATAGGTCCGTCACTTTTAAGTGAATGTAAAAATATTTTATTAGGTTCTTGACCTCCTCATGCAAGGGGTCTTTCGACTAGGACAAATGTTCTCTATGATTTATCCTTGCTAGAATATATGAGATCACTTTGAAGGGACCATTGATGTGAGGGCTTCACATTTTGGGAGAGAATGGTCTATTTTTTTTTTTGACTAGGGGATGGTTCACAACTCAATTACGATCGAATCATGATTTGGTAATAATTAGTTACGGTCCCTCTGAGTTCATCTTCTCACCTAGGTCGGGCTACCTAACACTGAGCGGGAAGTGGCTTCCGGGCAACCTCCGATCTTCTACTTCGACCCAAACTACAACTTAAATAGAAAGATGAATCGAAAGAGGATCGCAACTAATTACGACCAAATTACAATCACAATCTTATCACAATTAAATTATTGATCATCTTTTAGTCCATAAAAAATGAACCAAAATCCCGTCTCTCATATTTTACCCATCAAAGAAATATTTATTTTTTATTTTTTATTTTTATCAAAACATACAAACATACCATTTAATATTAGAAAAATAATATGTTTAAGAAAATAATCTCAATGAAATGTTCAAGGATAAATATATAAAATGATGAAATCCATAAAAAATGAAATGATAGATCATGAATTTATGCATCTATGAGTATTTCATTTAACGTATCATAGCTCTTAGTATTATTAATTCTTATCATGCGTATGATTATGAATGAATCGGACAGATATTGCCAGACAAAATAAATGCTAACTGCTACCATTTAAACTTATTCCATTTAATAACATCCATATGGCAACAATTATATTTTATAGTGGGTAGAACGCGTTTGATCGATTCAACTACGTCATTTTAGAATGAACTGTTAGATTGAGAAAAGCATTTGATAAAAACAAATGAACTTATACGATGATTTAAAAAAATAGAGAAGCTTTTTTTATTTTTACCTTATTATTTTCTCCTAAGTTTTCAAAAGAGCTTTCTTCTCTGATACTGACGTTGAGTTATATGGCTGTGCTGGTCAAGTAAGCCAGTGGCAGAGGACGATAGATGAACTAAGAAGTTAAGGACGAGAAAGATGACTTCCGAGGCGACTTCACTAGCGAGCAGAATTGAACCTTAAAGAAAAGAGATGAGAGATTCAGACTAGGCTTTTTTCTTCTGGGTCCGAGATCAGGAGGTAGGAAGCAGGGAGAGCAGCTATTAAAGCTACGGAAGCAAGAGCAAGGCAAATAAAATTTCCCTTTCAATTTATACAGATCAAACATTTACCCCGGACAATGGTGTAGCATATAGCACCTTTTTAATATATTCATCAAAATTCCAATTTCAACTCATCGACAAATGAATTATCTTTAATAAATGATTGATCTAAAAATACTGATTAATACATCATCCATTGCAAACGTTTTCTGCCAAAATCGAATTAATCATCCCTAAGTTAATCGACTTAAACTGAATATCTAATGACAATTTTAAAAAAAAAAATCTACAAATCAAATATTTTGGTAAAAATAATAAAGAGGATAAAAAGTGTTAAAACATACAAACGATACATTAAAGACAATGTGTGTGCTTCAAAATAATAAACAATAAATAATATATTTTCTTATAGAGACGAGGCAATCATTGAGTTAATCAAATAAGGATATCTCCAATACAAGATTTTTAAAGAGATTTGTAAAATAAAAAAGCTAAATAAAAAGGTTTTAATCATTGTGGATGTAAAGTGATCCGATGATAAAATGTGACCCGCCCGACAGGAGGTCAAAGTAGGTCAACGTGCGGGATAGGGGCTCGATCAAACGAGCTACCTTCGAAGAATAGCCGATCCGACACTTCAACAGCTTGGTTTGATGCCGAGCTTCCGACGTTCATAAGGCAAAGCAAGAAAAGGCGAAGGCCGAGCGGCCATCCCGCTCGGCTAGACCATGGACGCGACCTCAACTTGGCAGGCAAAGCTCCCTCACTCGACAAGGTGAAACCGGCCAGCAGCTCATTGACCGAGCGGACACTCGACTCACCTGAACGACAAATTGGCCGAGCGACTCTCCCGCTCGGCCTGATAGTAGACAAAAGAAGCTATTGGCAGTATCTTCTTAGGGACCAGTGTCATCGACAAGAGACATGATCGACGGCATGACCAGACAGAGAATATCACCCTGCCTGAGAATATTCCCCAGGCAGTTATAAAATCCATAATATTACCACGCAAAATGAAATATACTGAGTTTCAACCGACACACACATGAACCAATAAAAATGTTCATATAAAAAAAAAAATCTCAGTGGGACAAACTTCTTGCCATGGTTTCAGTCTTATGATCTACACAAACAATTTGCATCAGCTCAAATCAGAAATGTTTGTAGCACCCATTTATGCTCAACCCCAGGCTAAATCTTATCTACTTGTACCTGTATGCATTTGTTTGAATATTACAACAAATGCATCACAGATTTTAAAAAATAGTGAAACATGGATTGCACTACTCCAACTTTCCATTGAAAAACATGGTTCATACACATTCAAAATCTTGAAATGGCAGGTAAAAGTTGAAAACCCAATGAAGGGCACTGCTTTCAGCTGGAAGCAGAAAGCATAAACTAATGCAACTACAACTCGAGTAAAAGAAAAGTTGCATATATTTTACAAAATAAACACAAATAACTGTGGCACCAATAAACATAAAGAAATAAATAAATGCTACACCAGAAAATGTTACACAAATAAATGCTACACACCAAACTCACATAGATAATCACAAGAAGAAGGTGAGCTGAACATGTCTTATAAAAAATAAAAGATGAATATTCATCAAGCATAAAGCACAAGGCACAAAGAAAGTGCAAGAAAAATATTGCAGGAGATCAGTTGCTTAGCAGACAAAAGGATCTTCTGATTCCTGCAAGAAATCGCATATCAAAAGTTGTAGAATTATATCAGATCAAGGAAGACACGATCTACATCTGACAGAAAATTGATCTTTCTGATGCCGAGACAAACAAATGGCCTTATTTCTAGAAGTCGGCACATAGTAAAAGACAGAGTTAAGCAAGGATTGAATTCGATCCATAGGACAACAAAACCACAAGCAAAACAAGAAAGCCTCGAGTTGCAACCGAGAATAGGAAATAACAAAATCAAGGGTGCCTGGCTTGGAAATCTTTCATGAAGGCAACGAGCTTCTCAACTCCTGCGAACGGCATAGCGTTGTAAATGGAAGCCCGAACACCGCCCACTGATCGATGTCCCTTCAGCTGAACCATGCCTTCCTTTGCAGCCTCCTCGATGAATTTCTTCTCAAGATCAGACTTTTTCAGAGTAAAAGGAACATTCATCAGGGATCTAACTGACTTCTCAACAGGGCATACGTAATACCCATTGCTCTCATCAATGGTATCATAAAGAATTCCAGCCTTCTTTTGGTTCTTCTTCTCAACCCCTGCCAACCCACCTTGCTCCAATAGGTCCTCAAATACCAGAGCGCAAATATAGATCGCAAAACAAGGCGGAGTATTGTAGAGGGAAGCGCTGTCAGCATGGATCTTGTAGTCCAGCATCACAGGCGTGATGGGCTGGGCATTGCCAATGAGATCCTTGCGCACTATCGCGATCGTGACGCCGGAGGGACCAACGTTCTTCTGTGCCCCAGCATAGATCAAGCCAAATTTCGAAACATCAACAGGCTTCGAACAGAAGTTGGACGACATATCAGCTACCAAAAGCGCATTTTTATTGCTAGGACTGGGGTAATTCTTGAACTCCACTCCATGGATCGTCTCGTTGCCGCAGATGTGTAAAAATTTTGCGTCCGGGTTCTGCTTGAGGTCATCAAACGCGGGGATCTTCGTGTACTTTTCAGACTTGCCGGACCAGATCAGGTTGGCCTTGCAGAACTTCTGCGCCTCCTTGAAGGCCTTGTCACTCCACGATCCGGTGACGACGAAATCTGCGCTGTCTCCGGGAGCACAGAGGTTGAGAGGGACGGCGGCGAACTGGGTGGTGGCGCCGCCCTGGAGGAAGAGGACGGCGTAGTCGTCGGATATCCCTAGGAGGAGGCGGAGGTCGGACTCAGCCTTCTTGATGACGGCGTCAAACTCCTTCCCTCGATGGCTCATCTCCATGATGCTCATGCCGGAGCCATGGTAGTTGTAGAGTTCGGCCTGAGCCTTGAGGATGACGGACTCTGGGAGAGTGGCGGGGCCGGCGGCGAAGTTGAAGATCCGTCCGGTGGCGACGGAGGGCGAGACCGGGGGAGATCGGACGGCAGTGCAGGAGATGGTGGAAAGGCGAGTTTTGCGGCGGAGGGGCGCGACGAGGAGCGTCTGCTTGCAAGGGAGGGGGGAGGAAGGGCGGAGGGGTTGCTGGACGAGGAGAGCGTGGGGAGAGGATGAGGCAGCCATCGCAGCAGGCGGGAGCGAGAGCGATCTGAGAAGTGCGAAGTGCGGGGGAGGAAGAAGGAGCGAAGTGAGGAGGAGAGAAGTTGGCGGCGGAGGAGAAGGCGAAAGAAACTTGGCTAGGTATACCGAGGCACGCCGACCCTACGCTTTGGTAAATGTTTACTAAAAATTACCAAAAAATAAATAAATGTTTACTGACCTTTTTTTAATAATTAATTAATAAATTTTACAAAATTAAATAAAGTAAGATATAGATAAATTCAAGATATAACTATATTTTTAATCAAGCAAGATATTAATATATAACTTATTAATACATTAAGATATAACTTATTAATATATAACTTATTAATACATTAATAAGTTGGAGCCACCTTTTACTAAACAATTCACCAATGAATTGCTAAAAGATGAGTGTGCTCATCCCCTCCATTAATCTATAATTAATAGAGAGAGTAAATTATAGATAACTATGAAGCCTTAGAATAGTAAAAAGTACATAAGGATACAATCAACCAATAGAGATACAACCTGAAGTGTTAGTAAAAGGATTATTATTATTATATTATATTAATATATATATAAATATCTTAATTTTTAAAATTTAATTTAATTTAATCCTAAAAATAAAAATAAAAAATTTACTAAATCTTAAATTTAGATCAATAATTCGATCTAAATCTAAAAATTTATAATATGAATATAATTTTTTTTTAGCGATTTAGGTCAGATCACATTGTCAGATGGTCCAATTGTAAAATCAATTGTCAGATTGTAAGATCGTCCAATTGTAAAATCAGATTTATTTTTGACCACCTACGTCAAGTGATCGTAAAAGTCTTTGGTCTTGGCCGCCGGTTTGAATCACTTGGCAATGCTTGAACCGTTGTGCTAATTTTTCAATACCTACTTCTTCCGAGAAGGATGCTTCACCAGAAAGTGAAGCACCATCTTCACCTTTGCTCTTTGGACAAGAAAAAAAAAGTTATTATGCGCCATCTTCACCAGAAAGTGTTCGTGGAGTCACTGTACGTTTGTTCCGTTACCACTTCGCCATCTTCGTAGCCGCAGAATATACGGTGCATTTCAAAGAAAATTAATTTTAACGATGGAGTGAAAATTGTCTAAATTTAATAGGGTTGTTATAATCAACCATGAATATTTAATTTGGTCGCTAATCGCTAAGGGAGTGTTTGGTTGGAGGGAATAAAAGTGAGGACTGAGAATGTGATTGAAAGTTAATATTTGGTTTAGGGTATTGATAGTGGATTCCACTGATTTAAATCCTCAAATATAGGATTGAGTCATTATCAAGTAAAATAGGGGAAATGGGAATAGTGGATCCCACGGATTCAAAACTCATCATTCTCATTCTTTACCTCAATGAATGTCATTCCTATTCTCATTCCCTTTCGCAAATCAAGCGTCTCCTAATTGTTCAACTCCATTGTTAAATATAAGGATAGAAATTTAATTTGGTCATTAATTTTAAAATTTTTGTCAAAATACCCTAAAAATATTAAAATCGTAAAATTCAATTTAAAATTGAGAAATCCTAAACAAAGCTACAGTCAAAATTCATACAAATTACAGTGGTCTAACAACAAAGCAACATCAAAAAAATAATATATTCGTCACTTCCTCCATGAAACAAATACCTAATTCAATTTTCAATACATTCCCTCATATTGGGTACCTAACCTTTTCATATAAAAACCTACTGTATTAAAAAAATATTCTTCATGATTTATCCCCTTTAGAAAATATAAAGCCACCAAAGAGCCACTAAAATGATGAATTCATCTTTTACTCTAATTTCCAATACATTCCATTATCCTTAAAAATAAAATTCATTCATCACTTCTTTATCTTTGACCTTCTTATTATTCAATCCGACAACAAGTACACTGCAATAGTTCAAACTTTATGAATCTAGAGTTCATTACATTTCTAATTTTGAAATAACCCTATTCATATATAAATTGAAAATTAAATAAATATACACAAAGTAAAATTACTTATCAAAAAATGCAAAATTGATAAACATAATTTTAACATGTTTTAAAATATATATACTGTAAGAATATATTCAATTCTTAAGTGCTGACATTTTATCTATATTATTCCTAAAATAAATCTAATATAATTAGAGTTACATATAATATTGATTAGAGCGAGCACCATCATCCTCCACTGCTAGCCCTACGACATGTGAAAGAGAGGTAAATTATGAAGGACCTTTAGGCATGTTGAGAAGCTTCCTAGGTGAAAGGGTGTTGCATTCAATTTCTATAAAAGGTCATACGTTGATCTCGAACGTTTTATACGGCCGACCCTATAACCATCTGTAGAGAGATAATAAAAAAATTGAGTAGGTAACCACATGGAAGGGTATTTTATGTCGACTTCGTCGGGAATAAACCCTTATTCATTTCTATAAATCTACCATACGATGACTAACTCGACTATGTCTTGGGGGCTTCTACAAAAAGTCATAGTCCAACCTTGGGCATCCCATACGGCTGGTCACATAGTCATATATAAAGAGGTAAATCAGAAAACCAAACAGACCACTACATGGGTGGTGCATTATTATTCAATTGGGCAAAAATGATTACTTTCGCCCAGTGCCTCCATCAGCTCACTCTAGAATAATAAGTGAGAGATAAACCATGACGACTAAGAGGTAAGATGGATGAGAGAGTGAGTTGTACTAGGGTGCAAGGATTTATATACTACTAATCCTAGGATTTGACTCTTTGCTCACTAGACAAAACTAACATCTAATTAACATCTCAACTAAGCCTGTGGGGGTGTTGCATTATCATTCAACTAATGTGATCATGCACGCGTTGTATGTGTAATATAATAATATATAATATATAAATTATTTGGGTCTTTGAAAATTTAAATTGTTTGGATTTTCTAGTGTCATCCTTATAAACCAAAAATTAATTATTTGGGTAAGATTCGTCAAACTCATGCAATAGTGACTACTGTAACGGACTTCCCTATGTAAAAAATTATTTTAATTTAATATTATATTTGTCTTAGTAAAAAAATTAAGAAAAGTATATTTTTATGGCCTAAAATATTTATAGAAGTTTTTTTGATGTCAATTCTAAGATATGAGACTAAAGAAATTATATTTTTTTATATAAAAAACAAAAAAAAATTAATGATGAGAAAAATTCATAATAATACGTTGTAACTGAGTCTCGAACTCTAGATCACTTATTGTTTCGCTTGTGAAATTACTAATAAATCTTGAAATTATTTTTAGTGTAAATAGAAAAAAGGACATTAACGTAAATGCATTTTAGGCTTCACTAAAGTTAGTTAATAAAGGGAAAAGATTTTTAATAAAATAGTAAGATGTGTAAAAAGGTAATTCGTTCATTTTCAATAACTTAATCAATCGATTTCAAGATCATCATGAGGGAGATAAATCAAGGAAACTAAGGGGCCAGATGGATGGGAGGATGATTTTTCTTAGTACAAGGGTTTATACTCCACTAATCCCGAGATTTGACTCGCATACTGAATGCACAAATTATCATCTACTGATTATCTTAGGTAGTCCATTCAAGTTGGCAAAAAACAATTATACTTATCTCAACATCCCTGTCAATTTGTCCTAAAGATAAATAACAGATAACTACTAGCTCTTAAAATAATGATTAACATACTAAGAAGGTATTTATCTTAGTTATATCAAAATTTAAATTCCAAATTTTAAATTAACAGTATTTGATAGGCTAACCACTTAATCGTCTCGGAGCTGCATTAACATTCAAACATGTATTAAGGAGTGTCCCAAAAATATACTTTAAAATCCAACAAAACTAGGTGATAAGGAATGAAATTGACCACTTCCACTGCGGCAGAAACGCCCATCGAGGGTACAAAAGGCAAGGAGCATAATTGATTGCACCGATCACCTACTCCGGCGTTCAAATCGCTGCTCAAGACGTCTAGCTCAGACAGGCTACAAATATCGACTGGCTTTAAGCTACGGTAACCACAATTCTTCTGGTTCTCGTAGCAATCGAAATCATTGAAATGCTGTTCTCTGTTTTTGAACAGTCAGCAAATTGGTCGTGCGTCTGGAGCAGTTATCATTGTGCGGGTAATGCATCCGCCGTCCGTGGCCTCCTGCCGTCCTGCGAAGGAATCTGACCGTCAGCTGATTTCAATGGGCGGCAATAGGACGACGACTAAATTGGGCTAAACCGCACCAACAGGTCATAATAACATTTTCACGAATCGACCCACGAAGGGCAATCTTGTTATACGACCGTCAGAGCAGGGGCATTCGTGTAATCGTGAAGGCGGAAACTACAAATCGGCCGGAGTCGAGCAGGAGGCCGGCGACAATGGAGCCCGGCTCTCCGTGGCCTTCGTCGCAAGTCTTCCTCAACGTAGGTCGGTCGATCATTCCAGGTTTTCCTTTTTTGTTTGCTTTCTTCTTCCATCTCTATGGCTTATTCGCGCTCCGAGACGGCTCTACCTAATTAGGGTTTTTGAGAATATGCTTGGACATTCATAGGGGAGGATTAGTCTCTCACTGAATGCGTTTCTTTAACAGGAGATCTTATATTTCCATGATGATTCTCAACTCTACGTGGGATTAGTTACTCGTTGATGTTTTTTGTCCGAGGGAGAACCTGACTATAGTGATAATTTGGACTGGATTTCTTTACTTTGGTAGATGACTATTAGCTTCATCTAGTTTTATATTTACAACCGAGTTGCAGTATTTCGGTAAAAAAAAAAGGTGTGTACTTAATAGGCTATTAAATAACTCGGAAGGTAATTGGAAGGGCATTGATGTTCAGCAGAAAAACTTTAATTCAATTTAACCCTTTGCCGGTTCATTCAGACAAGTAAGTCTGCAATGACTCTTCAGGAGTTAGCTATTATATAACTCTCTAGATTAGTCATTCTTTGATTATCTTAAGAGTTGGCTTGACAAATAAAATAAATTACCATCTTAATTTCTCATGCACAATTTATTCTCTTTTGTGTTGTACTGATCCTTCGTTCTAAGACCATTTATTTCAGGGGGTAAGAAATACACCACAACAATTGATACACTCACGCAACGTGAGCCTGATTCCATGTTGGCAGCGATGTTTAGTGGGCGGTATACAGTTTCTACTGATGATAAAACGGTATTGTTAGTACAGCTAGCCTTATGGCTTGGTCTCTTGTTTGTACTGTACTTGTATGTTTCCTGCCTGAATCTTATTGCTCTGTTATTTAATGTTTTAGGATTGGTAACTTATCACTTAATTGCTAAATGGAAGTTAAAAATGGTAAGGAGAACAAACTGTTTTTTCCAACTATTTGAAGGTGGATAAATGTATTTTACTCCGTTATTTATTAGTTTATTTGTTGTTTCTATCCATATCAGTAACATAAAAGAGATAATCAAAAAACTTGGAAATAACAATTTCAAAGCTAGCATCTAAGTTATCTACTGAGAGAACTTATTATAGAATTTTCTTTCTTTTAATGCTTTTAATGATCAGTCCTGTTCATGTCCAACTTTGTGTTATGCATACTTTTTTTTTGTTATACATTTTTTCTTGATTTCTTATATGTTTAATGGTGATTTATTATGTTGTATTTTCTTCTTTATATCTGGTCCTGGATGGCTATTTGCGCCATAGAGAAAATTGCCTTCTGCATGGTTTCACTTCCTTTTTTTCATTTGATGCCATTTGTGGCATCTTGTAAAAATTATGTCAAGCTAATCCAGTTGCTTGCCTATCACTTTTTTTTGTCTTTTAAAGGAAAACTAGTGGTCTACCAATGTTTACATTATGCTTTCTAAGATATATCTTGCTGTTTACATGATTGGCATGATCTATAAAGTGTAAAACATAATTTGATAAGCATATTCTGAAAATCTTTAAATGTTTGTCGTCTGTGATTTATTTTATCTAGCTATTACCAGCAATGTAGTCTTAAATGGTTTGCAATTTCAGAACAGATTTTCCTAGCCAACCTCAATCAATTGGGTTACACCTATTGTAGTTGTTTAAATTAGCCTAAGGTTTATCTAGCTATTACCAGCTATGTAGCTTTACATGATTTGCAATATGAGGACAAATCTATCTACCCAACCTCAAATAATTGAGATTATGCAGTGTTGCTTTTGGTTGTTTTGACAAAATTAATTTAAGGTTTTTCTGATGTTGTACTATGCTCTGTGTTTGCAGGGAATGATATTTATTGATAGAGATGGGAAGCATTTTAGGCATATACTAAATTGGCTAAGGGATGGTATCATTCCAATGCTCCAAGACTCTGACTACCAAGAGCTGATACGAGAGGCAGAATACTATCAGTTACTTGTAAGTGATGATGGCCTTTCTATTCTATCAGCACTTACTCTGGAAGGTTGGCAAACGATGCTATAAAGATGCATCTATTAGTTTTCCTTAAAATACTAGAAAGTCATTTAGTGATACTTTAGAAACGATGAGCCAGCATCAAGTGCAAATCAAATAGCTCCATCCATAGCACAGTACTATCTTTTGCTTCTAAAGTGAGAGCATCCCCTTGAATAAGCCAATTGACCATTCTTAATATCATGCAATGCATCAACATTTTCTAAGTTAATTGAATCCTTGTGGCAACTGAAAGTACAGAAACATACAACCTCCAAACATATTTGATGTGGCATTATCTTAGTCTACAAAGTAATATTTTAGTCAGATTATTCTCTCAATTAAATTTTTGTTCTATTATCTAGTAGTTCAATTGTGCCTCCTTTCTGTTAATACATGCAACTCCATAAATATGAGAACCATACTGCAGTAGTTGCTATCTCTGTGACATTTTAAAGTTTTGTTATCCTATTAAACAAGGATTAGTCTTTGCATATAGTTGGAAAAATTTTCCTTGTTTTTGTAAGAAATTGTTGTTGCATTTAATGCATGCGATGTGAACATGAAAAATGAAGATAAATGCAGTATGGTTGAAGTTGGTGCCTTGCATTCATTGGGAGTTTCAAAAGCAAAACAAGTATCTACAACTTTTGAGTGACCCTTGACAGTGTTTCATATCCAGATTCTTTATGCTAAAACACAATACTTTGAGCATGGTACTTCATTTTGCATTCAGCAGTAGCTCTTTTTATTTTTTATATTTATGAGGTTTGTTATTCTATTAACTAATGTATTTTGTTTCTTTTGGAGCTTAAAAGCATCTATGAAATTTTGCATCTTGACACTGCAGGGATTGATTGAAAATATTAATGCAAATCTGTGTAATAGAAAAGATAAAGATGCCCCAGTGGTTGAATTAACAGAATTAACACGTAAAGAAGTCATCCAAATCATTCAATCTGAAAAAGTGAGGTTTCGAGGTGTGAACCTTTCTGGTCTTGATCTCTCTAAGCTGGTAAGACTTCAAGTGCTCCTTTGTGCTCATTCTTGTTGTTGTTCTGTGTTGAAAAATACTGAAACAAGGACCTGTTCAATCTTTATCTTTTGGTCTATTGACGATGTGTCCCTTTTATATAATAAGTTATAGTTGACAGAAGGGTGGGGGTGCATGGCTCTTATAGATCCACTTAATCTAGCAATATTCAAATACGTTAAAATTATTTAAATAATTTTCTTTAATCCCTCTATTCTTCACATGTTGTCTTCAATTAATTCAACTTATCTAACTATAGAATTTATTGGTTGATTTTGAACATATTCATTTCATCTTAATATATTTAATTTCATTTATCATTTTGTGATGCTACGCCTAATTACTGATAGTGTTAGTTATGATCTCTTCTCTTGTACACTATCTATCCAACACTTTGACCTAGAATGTATGATAGATTGTGCTATAGCTTGCAAATCTTTTCCTTTACCCCTAATGCGCACATCATGACCACACAAGACACTAGAAGTTTCTTTATATTTCAACAATCTGCTACTTATCCTATTAATGTTTTCTTTTTCAATTTCTCTCTTTGTTGAATAACTCATCCAATGACCAATATATCTGAAACTTTAAGTCGAATGTTGGTCCATTTCATCTTACTTAGAGCTGATAAGTAAATCAAGAATATTGATTTGCCATGTCAATTGGTTTCTTTGAATGCAGTTATTGCACTTTTGGTTCTTTGCAGGACCTATCATATGTTGATTTCAGTTATGCCTGCATACAGAAAACCAATTTTTCAAGAGCTAATCTCAATAAGGCTAAGTTTGGGGTAGG
Organism: Zingiber officinale; assembly: GCF_018446385.1. Taxonomy (NCBI): domain Eukaryota; kingdom Viridiplantae; phylum Streptophyta; class Magnoliopsida; order Zingiberales; family Zingiberaceae; genus Zingiber; species Zingiber officinale. The sequence goes on from NC_056004.1 coordinate 1,227,542, forward strand.
ATTCTTCACTTGTCAACTTTGAGATGTAGGTTTATTGTTTTTTCATATATCACTGTTACTTTCTGTTAGTTGTACAATAGTCTTTGTTCATAAGCATGTAATCTTTAAGAGATATTTGATTGTGGATATTAATCCTCATAAAAGTCTTTGTTTTTTTTTTTTCTAATCATAGCCAAATAGTTTCACTTTCTTTCAGTTGACATATATTTTCTTCTTGATAGGATGCTGAAGCAGGGGGTTCAATCTTCGAAGATGCAAACTTGCGTGAGTAAGACTTTGTCAACAAAATTCAAACATTTTATTTTGTTCTTCTTAAATCCCTTCAAGTGATTTCTACATGCAGAATTTAGTTAACTATTTTCCTGGTCATTCATTATAAAGAGACTTGCACCCTAATATCATGCTGATCTCTCTCCTTTTTTTTTTATTGCAAATTTATTGAGTCTGTTGTTACTTGGGTGACCCTTATGTGACATAGGTTCAAGTGCTTAACTTGGAAATAAACTCCTATCTTGCCATAATATCCTCTTGCACTTATCTTGTTTCACTCCAAATATAAGCCTATCAACTGAATTGAAATTTTGGAGCAACAATTACAAAAATCTTGTAAACATTTCAGCTATACCTCACTAATACCAATTGAGTATGATTCATCAGATCAGAGTATTGGTGATTTGGTTGTAGTAGCATCCTAGTAAAATTGACCTCTTAATTTTTAAAACTCAGATTAAAAAAGCTTCCATGATTTCTAGTATTGGAAATGGTATTTCTACGGTTCATTCATTAGCTCATTTAACCACTAAGAATTAGACTAGAATTGTGACAACTATAACTAGAACAGGCATACTATAGGATATAGATATATCTCAATTTCTAGGGCTTTGGTGTCACTTCTCATTGTTGGTGCTGGCGTTCTTATTGGTGTTTCTCCTACCCCCTCTTTTTATAGTGTTTCATTTTCCACTCCATGTTTGCAACAAAATCAAATAATGTCAGAGAGAATCATCCTATCTCATTGGTTCCAAATCGTATTGGCCAAGAGAGGCCCAAAATTATTATGAGGTTAGGTGGCCAAAACTTGATCCCTATGATTCAAGTTACACAGTTCCAATTAGTACCACCAAAATTTGATCAGCACAGCCAACAATGGCATACCAACCACAGTTCAAAATTTCATTCCATGCTAGGCGGAACGGGCGAAACTTACGGTTCCGCCCACGCATTGAAACCGGTACCAGATTAGCGGTGATTTCGTCTCGTCATCACGTGCACACAACGGGAGGAATCGCGCACCCGACAAAAGGAATCGGGCGCGCTCGTCGTCGCGCGACAGAAGGAATCATGACAACGTGTCGCGATTCTATAGGTTATAGATTAGACTAGAATTGGGACAACTAGAACTAGAACAGACATACTATAGGATATAGATATATCTCACGTTCTAGGGCTTTGGTGTCCCTTCTTCTTGTTGATTCTGGTGCTCTTATTGTTGTTTCACCTTCCCCCTCTTTTTATAGTGTTTCATTTTCCACTCCATGTTGGCAACAAAATCAAATAATGTCAGCAAAGAATCATCCTATCTCATTGGTTCCAAATCGTATTGGCCAAGAGAGGCCCAAAATTATTATGAGGTTAGGTGGCCAAAACTTGATCCCTATGATTCAAATGACACATAGTTCCAATTAGTACCACCAAAATTTAATCAGCACAGCCAACAATGGCATACCAACCACGGTTCAAAATTTCATTCCATACTGGGCGGAACGGGCGACGATTTCGTCTCATCATCGTGTGCACGCGACAGGAGGAATCGTGCGCTCGTACGTGCCGTGAAAATCGTGAAGACGTTAGTGTTAAAAATTAAATGTTTTGATTTAATTAATTTAAATATTTCCTAACTTAAGTGTGATATTTCGAAGGCGAAATTATCCCAATAAAATATAAATATATTTAAATTTTTTTAAAAATTAAATTTTTATTAATTAATATTCTGAAAATTAATTTTATTGATTTAAATTTTATTTAAAAATTCTAAAAAAATATTTTTTTTAAAAAAATTCTAATAAATCAGATTAATATTCTGATATTTTTAATTATTTTATATATATATTTTTTCTGTTTTACTATTTAATTAATATTCTGATATTTTTTATCATTTTAAATATATATTATTTAAAATAATAACTAATTTAAATAAATAAATAGTTAATTTATATAATTATTATACATAACATAGTATTTTTTTAATTAATTTATATACTTATTATAGAAAAATATAGAATCAATTTAAAATTTAGATCCATAAATATTATTTTATCTTAGAATGTCTCTATTGATCTGCCTAGGAAATATTATATATCCTTTATTTAAGCAATTTTGATAAAGGCTTGTTAAGTTTATGATTCCTAATAAAATATTTATAATCTTGTGCACCTCTAATCATTCTAAATTGAGATAGTTGAATTATTATTATTATTATTACTATTATTATTATTATTATTATTATTAGAAGAAGAAGAAGAAGAAGATTGTTTCAAGTTTAAATAAAAAAAAACCAAAATCGTATCGGCACGGCACGGTATGACACAATATGATACCGAAATCGTATCGTTCCGGCCTTGGACTGAAATCTCGACACGAGTCATGATTTTAAACCTTGATACCAACATAGCATTAATATTGATTGGCGGCTGGAACAAAAATGTTTTAGCCATGTTGACTGATCTATATCAATATTTGAAGCCATGGACTGTGCTGCTCTTTTTGACCACTTTATTTGAATTAGGCTAGACAATGTTTAATTCCAAGCATCACACTTGTGTGCTTATTTTTATTTTTTTAAATTTAACAGTTGAAATTTATTAACTTGTAGATTCTTTTAGTTTTAGACTTACATCTTTCTGGCTGGATTTATCATTGTTTTGTAAAATACTCTTTAACCCGTGTGCTTATTTCTTGAGCACTGAATTCTTTTCACACTCTAGATTCGTGCGTTCCAATTTTAACTATATTGTGCATGTCTCAATAAGTTTTTATATTCTTATTGTAAGATTATTTGTTATTCCTCCTTGCATTCACTTCTCACCAACAAAACCAGGGGATGTCTTTGAAAAAGTTGGCATTTGTTGGAGGAAATAATTACATTCTTCTTAGAGTTTGTTACGTAATAACACTAGAAGTAACAAAAATTAACTTCTTTTAATTTTTATTACTTGGATAGTGCAAAGGTTAATGTCTAAGATTGATGTCATTGAGTGCCATCAGGATTTTTCTCATCTTGGTGAAGTAAAATAATTTCATTTACGGGCTTGTATAAGAGCTGTCTTCATATTATCTGACTTATCTTCCATAGATGTGAGCTTATTGGAGCAGACCTTCATCAAGCTAAATTGGATAGAGCTAATCTTCAGAGTGCAAATCTTCAAGGTTGTCAGTACTTTTTTTTTCTATATGAATTTGTGTTGTAGACACAAATCTCCTCTCTATCAATATGCGTACCTCTTTTTTATGTGCTTTTGATGCATCCCGAACTTTCCCTATTTGATGTGGATTTATACAATCAACAAAATTATCTTACGATGAAGTTTCTTTAACCATTCCCTACATCACCCTTAATTTATAAACTTTCCTTGAAAATAAAATCATATAGTTACTAACACAATATTGCTGCAAATTGGGTCTTCTAAGATTTTTGGTTTGTAATTCCTTTTCTTAATTCTTTGGGAACTTATGCCTGATGAAAAAAATGATTGACTTGTAGGTTTTTTTTTTTTTTTTTGGAAAAAAGGAAATTCTTGCAAATAGTCATTGGTGGTACTAATAAATGATGTAAATTTATGATTCAACAGATGCATGCTTAACTCAATGTAGTCTTTGCGATGCAGACCTTCGTTCAGCACATTTACAGGTTGGTTAACTTTGTTACCTTAATCAATGTGTTCTCATGAGAGGGTTTGCTGATTATTCATCTAAATATTGGCTTTCAAGTTATTTCTATTTAGCAAGTGTCTGTATAATGAATAGCAACAGTAAATAATTCACCTCATAGTCGAAGTTTCTTGAAACTACCGTGTATTTTTGTTTAGCTACATATATTGCATTTTAGGATATTGTCAATTTAAGTTGTTTGTTACTCAAAGCTCATCTTGTTTACTAGAATGACAGCATGAATCCTTCCTCAATATGTCTAGTCCTACTAACAAAATTGTAGCTGTGACTCTGTATTAAATGAATATTTTTTTCTTCCTTCTTACTCCCTTGTTTTTGTGTACCCAAGCTTATTTATTTCTATGAAATTTCAATGGACACCGCCCATTGTTTAAATCTAACCTTTTGGAGTTCTGTTGGGAAACATTTTTATAACTTTGCTTAAGTAATGGCCTTTTTCTTATCAGTTTGAAAAAAAAAAAAATGGTGACTCTTGAGATATTGTCTTGCCATACTAATACTTTGCCATTTATTTTGTTGCTTAATCAATGACCCTTTCCTTATTAATTAGTCATCATATTTCGCTTGCATTTAACTTATTTTCAGAGTGCAAAACTTAGTGGTGCAAATCTCCAAGGTGCTAATCTGGAAGGAGCAAATCTGAAGGTAAACATTGCTAAATACTTTCATCATGAAACTATTTAATACCAAAAAAAACAATGAACCGAATTTATCATTTCTGCAGCTGTTATTTTGAAATATTGTTGACTAGAATGTCTAGCAAAAAGCTGTCACAGTACGGACTAATTCTGACACCAAAGAAACTCACACTCATAACTCATGTAGGGAAATATTATTTAGGTAAAAATATCTCAGTATATGAGGTCCTAACCCATTTTATAAACTTGAAGTAGGAGCTCTTCTAGGTAAAAATATTATTCGGTTGTCTTAACAATTTTGATAACTCTCGAATAAATATAAATGATTTTATTTAAAAAGAAAGGAAATAAAATAAAACCCTAGACTACACTTTTCCTTAGTTTACTAAGGAGCATTTTACTCCAAATGACTTGTTAGCAATTCAGGAGCAGATATGCGTGTTTCAATTCAGGAGGTAGGTTGCTTGATGTTTTAGGATGATGGGTGTGGAAGACTTCTTTGTGTAATCAGGAGCGTGGGGAACCTTAACTTAATGGAGGTTGGAGGAAGCTGAGTTTGATCCTATCCAAGATAGAAGTGTGGGGCCTCCCGGGAGGCGCTTCTAAGGTGATGATCTCGACTTTTTCCACAAATTAAATGTACCGCTAAAAAAACTCGAACTCACAACTCATGAAGGGGAAAATATTATTAAGCTAAGATATTTCAATACTTGGGATTCCTTTTATAGACTCAAAATAGAAATTATTCTCTAAAAATTTAACTTCGTTTAATAAAAATTCTAGCAACTTCCTAATAAATATAAACAATTTTTTATTTCAAAATAACTGAAATAGAATAAAACCCTAAACTGTGTGGAAGGCTTAAGATATTGATTTTTTTTTTCTGTTAGTAGTAAACCAAAATTTGAATGACATTAGGAATTGATGAATGTTATTTGTTATTTACAGGGTGCCAAGTTGAATAGTGCAAATTTGCAGGATGCCAATCTTCAACGGGCTTACCTTCGAGAAGTTGATTTGCGTGATTCTGTAAGTTTTCTTTTCCCAGTTTCTTTTCATTCTACCTACAGGAATGTTACAGATGGTTTGAAATTTTGGTATTAATACATGACTATGTCAATATGTTCTTCTCTTATTTGTAGACCCTAATATGATTGCGTCATTTTGTATTATTGCTGAGATTTCTTATCTCTCATTCTAACAACACCAGCAGTGATGTTTCTATACATCGTTTATCTTGAAACAGCAACTTGAGGGAGCTAAGATGGGAGGCGCTAATCTTCTTGGAGTTATCAGATGATCGAGCCACGGAAGACTTACTAAGGTCTACAATTTGTCGAGCAGAGTTCCGTACGAAGCAAGTGATTTGATGCTGCCCTAGTGGTGCATATTTCCAAATACTCGGTGTCTACTTAAGTGGCTTGAAGAAATTGTCCCTGATAATTTTTAGGCTGATGTGGGTTGGTTTTCATATGATCGATTTAAAAATTCACTTTTCAAAAATGATCTATTTGAACTTTGTGTGACGCTTAGTACAATACATTTTGGTTACTATCTTAATAATCAACTTATTAAAAGGGATCAATTGGCGGAGATGGGAGACTCAGGTGGTGTTTGGTTAAGTAATTGAAATGTCTATAAGGTGGTGTTTGGTTAAAGTAATTGAAATGTCTATAAGTATCAATTTGATAGGAAAACTGAATGAGAATGAAACCTATCTAATTATATTAATTTGATTTATTTTTATATATTTAAAAATTATTCTTAAATTATTATTTTTAAATTTATAATTCAAACATTATCTTTTATTATCATTTCATTCTATCTAATTATATCAATTTGATTTATTTCTATATATTTAAAAAATATTCTTAAATTATTCTTTTTAAATTCATAATTCAAACACTATCTTTTATTATCATTTCATTCTTTCATCATCTATAAATCAAAATACTCCCTCCCTCGATTTATTGGTAGATTCATTCTCTTTTTTTGTTTTTTCTATTTAAAGATCATCGTGTCATCAAGGGCACATGAGTAGACTTGAGATATTTCTGGAACCTTTTATACATATTTTTTATTTTGAATATTTATTTTGTAAAAAATATTTAAGTTAAGAATAATCAGCCCAACTTCTCCGTTCACCAAATGATTACCGTTCAAGGTGTTTCATAAAGTATGCAATGAATATGAAGTTTTTATTTCTGAGGAAGTATCTATTTCGTAGGAGTTATATTTGATGTTTTATATTAATAGATACATGCATTTATTTTATTTAAGCATGCAATATGAATATGAGGTTTTTTTTAGGAAGTATCTATTTAATGGGAGTTTGTATATATTAATAAATACATGCATTACTCTTTATTTTATTATACGTATTTAAGTTTGAAACATATATGCATATTTAATTTTTATGAATAAAATTACTATTTTATTATATTATATTATAGGTACTTAAGTTTGAAACATATATATACTTGTTTAATTTTTATCACTCTAAATAAAATTATTATTATTTATGTTTGTAAATATGATATTAAATTATTTTTAAAATCATAAAATATAGATTATAATTTAGTATTGCAGTTTAGTATAAAATATTTACAAACATGATTAAAAGCTTTTTTATTTTGAAATCGTCAGGAGTATCAATTAAAAATTAATATGTATCAGATTTCATTTCATGCATTTTTCAATAACACATTTATATCTTATTTGTGTCATTAATGATATTAATATTATTATTATTAAGGTTGAGATCAGATTATTTTTAACATATAGAATTAGGTATTGTTGAGCTCAATTAAAATTATACTTACATGTTATATATATAGAATCACATATAGTTCGTGTAAGAGATTGTTAGATTTAATTTCGCTATTTGATAAATTTGTATGTTATTTTGCATTACAGACAAACATTAAGTGATCTAATTGGTGTTAATTGTGAACTTATGTTATTGGATGTGAATTTATACATGTGTAGAACCTATTAGCTTGTATTCTGTTATTAATAATGTGCTGATAATAGAATCAGATATAATACTATATATAAGACCCGGTTTCCATAGTATTAAGTAATTTATGAGATCTTCCTAATTCCAATTGGCAAGGAGAATATCGATGTTGTCATATTCCAATCTCTACGGAAGATTCGTTTGCTGTTCTCCTTAAGCTACCGGATTTTATAGATGACACAAAAACAATGACAATTGTTTAGAATTCATGTTTAAAAAAACTTTCATCATTTAGTTGGGCACACAAATGTCTTCTGGAGTGAGATCAGTCCCACATCTCTTGGTCCATTTTTTTATGGATTAAAGGATGTCCCACTCTTAATTATGATCGGATCGTAATTACGATCCGATTACAATTAGTTGTGATCTTTTTTGAGTTTATCGTCCCCATCAGATTATAATTTGGATCAGAGCGGGCAGCCGGAGACCATCCGGAGTGAGCAAGTATCCAGGTTGTCGAGTGCTGCGTAGGGCAGCCTCCGATTTTCGGCCGTCCGCTCCGACCTAAACTATAACTTGACAGGGACGGTAAATCCAGATTGCGATCCGATTACAATTAAGAATGGATCATCTCTTGATTAAAAAAAAAGTGGACCAAGAAATCTGCTCCTATTACGGAGCCTAATACATGCATCGTTACCTTTCCAAGTTAGTTCCTGCCTTTTGGTCATTACCAAACTGCTTCAGAAAAACCAAAACTCTTCTTTTCTTTATCATCCATAAACACAAAGAAACCACACCAATCTTTTCTTCAAAATAGTAAGACAAAGCACACCAAAGAAGCAACAATCAAATGCATTCTCATTCAATTGCACCAAATTATGAAATTGCCAGCTTAAGGATGCCTCCAGCACTATTCCACACAATCTGAAAAGAAAAATTACGGAGGTATTTATCTTAACACAACAATCTTTTACATGAGTAAATACATTTTAAAAAAATATTAAACCAAGTAATATTGAATATGAGATGAGCGATTCAACTCCATATAAATTTTTCATATTCTCTTATCTATTCTCATTTATTAAATCTATCCCTCATCTAACTTCATACTCATCACATATTTAATTTTTATTCTCATATTCCTTAATGTATCAATTATTCATACTATCCATCATTCTATTATTATTATCTATATTTTTTTTAAAAATAAATTATTTTACAAGAAGATGGGATATAGGCTGATGATCGAATAAAAAGACTTAGCTAAAGTTTTTTTCTTCAAATACCCAATTATTTAATCGGTTTCCTCCGTATCGTCCGATTCATCCCTGCACACGAAGGTCAATCTTGTTATATGACTGTCAGAGCAGGGGCATTCGTGTAATCGTGAGGGAGGAAACTACAAATCGGCCGGAGGCGAGCAGGAGGCCGGCGAAAATGGAGCCCGGCACTCCGAGGCCTCCGTCGCAAGTCTTCCTCAACGTAGGTCGGTCGATCTTCCATCTCTATGGTTTATTCGGGTTCCGAGACAGCTCTACCTAATTAGGGTTTTTGAGAATATGCTTGGACATTGATGGGAGAAGATTATTCTCTTACTGGATGCGTTTCTTTAACAGGAGATCTTTTATCTCCATGAAAGTATTCTTAAGTCTACGTTGGATTAGTTACTCGTTGTTTTTTTTTTTTTGAAGATTTATCCGAGGGAGAGCCTGACTATAGTGATAATTTGGACTGGATTTCTTTCCTTTGGTAGATGACTATTAGCTTCAGCTAGTTTTAAATTTACAACCGAGTTGCAGTATTTCGGTAAAAAAAAAATTGTGTGACATAATACGCTTTCAAATAACTCGGAAGGTAATTGGAAGGACATTGATGTTCAGCAGAAAAACTTTAATTCAAATTAACCTTTTGCTGGTTCATTCAGACAGGTAAGCCGGCAATAACTTATTCAGGAGTTAGCTCTTATATAACTCTCTAGATTAGTCATTCTTTTATTATCTTAAGAGTTGGCTTGACTAATAAAATATATTACCATCTTAATTTCTCATGCACAATTCATTCTCATGTGTGTCACACTGATCCTTCATTCTAAGACCATTTTTTTCAGGGGGTAAGAAATATGCCACAACAATTGATACACTCACGCAGCGTGAGCCTGATTCCATGTTGGCAACGATATTTAGTGGGCAGCATACAGTTTTTACTGATGATAAAACGGTATTGTTAGTACGCCAGCCTTATGGCTTGGTTTCTTGTTTGTACTGTACTTGTATATATTATTTCCTGCCTGAATCTTATTGCTCTGCTATTTAATGTTTTAGGATTGGTAACTTATCACTTAATTGCAAAATGGAAGTTAACAATCGAAACAACAACAAACTGTTTTTCCCAACTATTTGAAGTTGGATAAATATATTTTACTCCGCTATTTATTAGTTTATTTGTTGTTTCTATCCTTATCCTTAAGATAAAAGAGATGATAAAAAAACTTGGAAATAACAATTTGAAAGCTAGCATTTTTTTTTTACTGAGAGAACTTATCATTGAATTTTCTTTCTTTTAATGCTTTTAATGATCAGTCCTCCCCAACTTTATGCTATGCATATTTTTTTTTGTTGTTATACATTTTTTCTTGATTTCTTTTTTTTTAATGGTGATATTATTATATTGTATTTTCCTGGAAACAACCTCTTGCAAAAAAGTAGGATATGCGTACAACTTTATGCTATGCGTACAATGGACCCTTCTCCGGGACCCCGCATGGCGGGAGCTTCGTGCACCGGGCTGCCTTTTTATTATTATTATTATATTGTATTTTCTTCTTTATAACTGGTCCTAGATGGCTGTTTATGCTATCGAGAAAATTGCCTTTTGCATGGTTTCACTTCCTTTTTTTTTCATTTGACGCCATTTGTGGCATATTGTAAAAATTATGTCAAGCTAATCCAGTTGCTTGCCTATCACTTTTTTTGTCTTTTAAAGGTAAACTAGTGGTCTACGAATACATTATGCTTTTCTAAGATATATCTTGCTGTTTACATGATTGGCATGATCTATAAAGTGTAAAACAAAATTTGATAAGCATATTCTGAAAATCTTTAAATGTTTGTCGACTGTGATTTATTTTATCTAGCTATTACCAGCAATGTAGTCTTAAATGGTTTGCAATATCAGAACAGATTTTCCTAGCCAACCTCAATCAATTGAGTTACACCTAGTGTAGTTGTTTAAATTAGCCTAAGGTTTATCTAACTATTACCAGCTATGTAGCTTTACATGATTGGCAATATCAGGACAAATCTATCTACCCAACCTCAAACAATTGCAAACCCATTAGCCTCATTGACTAACCCTAGGGGTGATCGGCCTGACCCCACAAAAATTTTCCACCAGCTAGCAGGGTAAATCGGGAAGCGTGCACAACAGGCAACCCAAAAGCTTAGCATCAGTTGGTTGTGAGTCCCATTTGGAGGAAAAATTCCTACAAATACGCCATAGATGGGGATTGAACTGCGGGTGTCTGGGTGACAACTTGAATGTCCTACAGCGGCACCATAGCCCCGGGGACAAAACCTCAAACAATTGAGATTATGCAGTGTTGCTTTTGTTTGTTTTGACAAAATTAATTTAAGTTTTTTCTGATGTACTATGCTCTGTTTTTGCAGGGAATGATATTTATTGATAGAGATGGGAAGCATTTTAGGCATATACTAAATTGGTTAAGGGATGGTATCATTCCGATGCTCCAAGACTCTGACTACCAAGAGCTGATACGAGAGGCAGAATACTATCAGTTACTTGTAAGTGATGATGGCCTTTCTGTTCTATCAGCACTTACTCTGGAAGGTTGACGAATGATACTATAAATATGCGTCTATTAGTTTTTCTTAAAATACTAGAAAGTCATTTAGTGATACTTTAGAACGATGAACCAGCATTAAGTGCAAATAAAATAACTTCATCCATATCACAATACTATCTTTTGCTTCTAAAGTGAGAGCTTCCCCTTGAATAAGCCAACTGACCATTCTTAATATCATGCAATGCATCAACATTTTCCAAGTGATTGAATACTTGTGGCAACTGAAAGTACGGAAACATGCAACCTCCAAACATATTTGATGTGACATTATCTTAGTCTACAAAGTAATATTTTAGTTAGATTATTCTCTCAATTAGATTTTTGTTCTATTATCTATTAGTTCAATTGTGTCTCCTTTCTGTTAATACATGCAACTCCATAAATATGAGAACCATACGACACAAGTTGCTATCTGTAGGGGTGAGCAAAATCTTGGTTAAACTGAAATAACTGACCATATCAATTTAATTTGATTATTTATTTATTTTTAAAAAAACTTAGTTATTTTGGTTTATTTAGTTCAGTCTCGGTTTTAAATTCAAAATTCGATTAAACTGAACTGGTTTAATGTATACGTAAGAATCAGTCCACTGCTAGTCTAGGTCTGTCATAAAAAAATCTCCGAACTTGAGTAATAGCGAAGTCACGACTCATTAAGATCAGTCGACTACTAATACATAGGATTAATCGATATTGGACTGATAAACTGGACAGTAAGTTTAGTAGTCGAGTGGCGTAGTCGACTATTCACATATCAATCGGCTGCTAGTGAAGGAATAATTGACTTTGGAGAATTTGATTAATTCGGTCAGTTACCAAATTAACCAATTTTATATTGGTTTGGTTTGTTCAGATTTAGTGACAAACTTCAATCAGTTCGGTTTGTCAAAAAAAATTCCTGAGTTTGGTTTCGATTAGTTTGGTTCGGTTTTAATTAAATGCTCAGCCCTAGCTATCTCTCGGACATTTTAAAGTTTTGTTGTCCAATTAAAGAAGGCTTAGTCTTTGCATATAGTTGGAAATATTTTCCTTGTTTTTAAGAAGTTTTTGTTGCATTTAATGCATGTGATGTAAACATGAAAAATGAAGTTAAATGCAGTATGGTTGAAGTTGGTGCCTCGCATTCATTGGGAGTTTCAAAATCAAAACAAGTATCTACAACTTTTGAGTGACTCTTGACAGTGTTTCATATCCAGATTCTTTATGCTAAAACACACTACTTTGAGCACGGTTCTTCATTTTGAATTCAGCAGTAGCTCTTTTATTTTATATATATATATATATATATAGGGTTTGCTATTCTATTAACTAATGTATTTTGTTTCTTTTGGAGCAGGGATTGGTTGAAAATATTAACGCAAGTATGTGTAATAGAAAAGATGAAGATACCCCAGTGGTTGAATTAACAGAATTAACACGTAAAGAAGTCATCCAAATCATTCAATCTGAAAAAGTGAGGTTTCGAGGCGTGAACCTTTCTGGTCTTGATCTCTCTAAGCTGGTAAGACTTCAAAGTGCTCCTTTTGTGCTCATTCTTATTGTTGTTCTGTGTTGAAAATACTGAAACAAGGACCTGTTCAATCTTTATCTTTTTGTCTATAGATGACGTGTCCCTTTTTTAGAATAAGTTATAGTTGACAAAAGGGTGGGGTACATGGATCTTATAGATCCATTTAATCTAGCAATATTCAATTACGTTGAAATTACTTAAATAATTTTATTTAGTCCCTCTATTCCTCACATTTTGTCTTTAATTAATTCAACTTATCTAACTATAGAATTTATTGGTTGATTTTGAACATATTCATTTCATCTTAATATATTTACTTTCATTTATCATTTTTTGATGCTATGCCTAATTACTGTCAGTGTTAGTTATGATCTCTTCTCTTGTACACTATCTATCCAACACTTTGACCTAGAATGTATGATAGATTGTACTATAGCTTGCAAAAATTTTTTCCTTTACCCCTAATGAGCACATCATGACACAAAGCACTGGAGTTTCTTTATATTTCAACAACCTGCTATTAATCCTATTAATGTTTTCTTTTTCAATTTCCCTCTTTGCTGAATAACTCATCCAATATAACTGAAACTTTAAGTTGAATGTTGGTCCATTTCATCTTTACTTAAGAACTGATATGTAATCAAGAATATCGATTTGCCATGTCAATTGGTTTCTTTGAATTCAGTTATTTCACTTTTGGTTCTTTGCAGGATTTATCATATGTTGATTTCAGTTATGCCTGCATCCAGAAAACCAATTTTTCAAGAGCTAATCTCAATAAGGCTAAGTTTGGGGTAGGATTCTTCACTTGTCAACTTGAGATGTAGGTTAATTGTTTTTTCATAAATCACTGTTACTTTCTGTTAGTTGTACAGTAGTCTTCGTTCATAAGCATTGTAATTTTTAATTGATATTTGATTGTGGAGTCTTTTGTGATTTTTTCTAATCATAGCCAAATAGTTTCACTTCCTTTCAGTTGATGCATATTTTCTTCTTGATAGGATGCTGAAGCAGGGGGTTCAATCTTCGAAGATGCAAACTTGCGTGAGTAAGACTTTGACAACAAAACTCACATTTTGTTTTGTTCTTCTTAAGTCCCTTCAGGCTTCAAGTGATTTCTATATGCAGAATTTAGTTAACTATTTTCCTGATCATTCATTATAAAGAGACTTGCACCCTAATATCATGCTTTTTTTTGTGCAAATTTTGTGAGTCTGTTGTTACTTGGATGAGCAAACCCTTATGTGACATAGGCTTCAAGTTGTTAACTCATGGAAATAAACTCCTATCTGTTGGGATCTTAGATGGCTAGAGGGGGGGTGAATAGCCTCTTAAAAACTTAAACATAAATTTCTACAAAGAAACTTGTTAGCACAGCGGAATTAGGAAACTAAAACAAAGAGGAAACAAGCACACTAACACACGGATTTACGAGGTTCGGGGATAACTTGCCCCTACTCCTCGGCGTGTCCGTAAGGTGGACGACCCCTTGATCTTCGGTAGATCGCACCCTGGATAAATTCCGGCTAAAGATCCTCCTTCTCGGTGGAGTAACCTCTCCACAAAGTCTCAAGAAATATATATGTTAAAGCACAAGACTTACAGAGCTCGGTGGCAAAGAAGAATGAACTAACGCTTACAACCACGCGAGGATCAGTGGAAACAGAGAACTCACAGATAGCAGTTTCTCACCCGAGAGCTCAAGAACTTAGCACACCTCAACGATCAACAGAACGTTTTGTTTTCTTTTTTCACTTTCTTGCTTTCTTGTTGTTCTTTCCTCTCGCTTTTTACTGCTTCTTAAGCCCCTGTTCTCTGCTGTCACGGATCGTGGTCAAACTGCACAGAATCATCGCTGCAGCCAATCCCTCTTCCTCCTTACCTGGTTCTCTGAACTCACACCAATGAAATCACAGTCTTCACTGGTGTCTTCTGAGCTCGAACCAATCACCAGGAGTCAAGCGGATCGCAGCCAGATCACACCAGTAGCCGTTGATGCTTCAAATGCACCATGCGCCGCGAATCACAGCAGAAAGGCCATTTGTCGTATTCCTCTTATGGACTTAATTTGAAATTAGGCTTGGAATGATACCTGTGATCCTGCAAACTCAAAAGCTAACAGCACAGAGGGTTATATCACATGAATCAGGCAGATCAAATGCAGTGGAGGAATCGCAGAAACAGCGAACAAATCTGATTGTGTGTGGATCGGTCACCAGACCGATCCATGGACCGATCAGGACATATCCTGATCGGTCCACAGCTTGTCTGATCGGTCGTGGAGACCGATCAGACTGCAGGTGGATCGGTCTCCACGACCGATCCCTGCCTTCTTCTCTTCGAATACCATTCCTGATCGGTCTTCAAGACCGATCAGATTGCACTCTGATTGGTCTACAGACCGATCAGATTACACTCAGTGTGCTACTGAGTGTTTCCTGATCGGTCTACAGACCGATCAGATTACACTCAGTGTGCTACTAAGTGTTTCCTGATCGGTCACACCGATCCATGGAAACTTAGTTTCACTGGATCGGTCTGCCGACCGATACACTGTCTTATGTATCACTGGATCGGTCTGCCGACCGATCCAATGTACCATGAAATGTCCACTTAGGTCCCTCTCTGACCTAATCCGGAGAATAAGCTACCGAGCCCTCTCCGACTTCGTCCGGTCCAGAGAACGAGCTACCGAGCCCTCTCTGACCTAGTCCGGAGAACGAGCTACCGAGCCCTCTCCGACTTCGTCAGGTCCAGAGAACGAGCTACCGAGCCCTCTCTGACCTAGTCCGGAGAACGAGTTACCGAGCCCTCTCCGACTTCGTCCGGTCCAGAGAACGAGCTACCGAGCCCTCTCCGACCTAGTCCGGAGAACGAGCTACCGAGCCCTCTCTGACCTAGTCCGGAGAACGAGCTACCGAGCCCTCTCCGACTTCGTCCGGTCCAGAGAACGAGCTACCGAGCCCTCTCCGACCTAGTCCGGAGAACGAGCTACCGAGCCCTCTCCGACTTCGCGTGCCAAGTTTCCAACTTGGACTTTTCCATTCCACTTGATCAACCTTGATCATTAATCAAACCGAGTTTAATTAATATCTGATACAAACTTAAATCCGTGTCAACATCAAAACAACAGCCAGGTCAGACTGTATCAACAATCTCCCCCTTTTTGTTGTTTGACAACACGATTTAAGTTTAGATCAGAAATGTTCTTATTTTCATAATTTTAGGGGAATCAAGATCCTCCCCCTAAGATGGATACACCACTAAGTCAATAACAGGAATCAAGATCCTTCCCGTTATCTTCTCCCCTAAAATCAAGCCTTCATACATCTCTAAACTTAGGTATCCTCTCCCCCTTTGTCAAACACCGAAAAGGTGCAAATGAGGTGACAAAACTCAAAAGGCTCTCCCTCAACCCATACTGTCTTTTTCTTAATGCACCTAAAGTTCCCTCTAAGTGTATTATATGACAGTAAGAAAGAGATAAGATACAATCAAGTCATGGCATAGGAACAACATATTAATATGAACTGAAGCATAAGGAAAAGCAAGAAATAGACAAATGAATAGCAAAAATATATGAGTAGCATAAGTATCCAGGTCAGACAAAGATATCCAACAAATAGCATCCAAAACACAGACAGGCAAAGTGACACACAGAATGTATCAATCAATATCCTCACAACGAGGAACATCATCATCATCTGCTGGAGGCATGTAACCCTGAGGCGGCATAGCTCAAGGTGGATGACAGAAATGTCATGAGGTGGGTAGTTGGCCATCCGGCCACTAATCACGATGCAGTAAGTCATCGTGGTCGATCCGAACACGCATCCATGGAGCTCACAGATGAGCCATCGTCTTGATCGAGCGGCTCTAGCTCTGATCCGGTAGCAGATCGGGATCGGCCTCATCGGCAGGAGGAGGAGCAAGAACTGCCGAGGAAGTGCCCGTGGTAACTCTCCCAGACCTCTCCCATCCTTCCACCGAACAGCCCCATTCTGTCCCAAGATACCGGACTTGGAAAATGCCCGTTTCCCAAGTCTGCAATCCTGTCTGACCATCTTCACTATCCTACACTTAGATCCATTAATCAGAAGAGTCTCGAGCCAATCTGTAATTATATGCCCATAAGGCATATAAATAGTGGAGCTGCTAGGCTGAGTATATGAGATGATCGAAGTATAGATGCTGGACATAATGTCAAAGTCGAGACGCCGACGCAACCCATAAAACATCAAACAATGATAGGGTCGGATCTCTGCTAGAGGTTTGGATGTGATTGGAAGAAGACAGTTTGTGACTATCTTAAAAAGAATATAATCAGGGGCAGATAGTCGTAGGGCGGCAAAGGTGGGAAAATCAACATCCAACTCATCCAGTCCACCTGGTCTAGGATGACCGAAGAAGCACTCATAGATGGAATCAGGTGAGACATCAAATGGAGGAGGTAAAGGATCGGGTAAATCAGGATAAATGGGAAAAGGATCTCCTGAACACATTCGGCAACCTAGATACGCAAAGAATTCTACGACGGAGAAATCGATAGTTCTCTTAGCGACTCTGGTTCTATAAGCACCATCACTGGTCTGATGAAGATTGTTGTAGAATTCAGATACTAGGTCATAGTTGATGTCCCTTTCTAGGTAGACTAACGAGTCAAGTTTGTAATATGCCAGGGTTTCGGATACAGAGGGACAAAACTCATCCATGTACTTTCGATCCACAGATCGACATGGGAGTAGCTTGAATGTCCTCTGTTGAAACACTTGTTCAAACTGTCGGTTCGGGAATCTCGAAGAAGAGGAAGGTTGAGGTCGGGAGGGTGCCTGAGACTTGGATTTCTCAGCAGATGACTTAGACGTACCCTCACCGGCTGATTTCTTCCTAAATAGGTCAAAAATGGGACATGGTCGGGGCAAATGGGAGTCCACGGGAGCCACAGAGTCGAGAACCGAGACAACACACAGAGATACACTGTGAAAAGAAACTAAAATGCCAAAAATGAACAGATTTCGGGGAGAAAGGAAGTTACCTGGGCGTCATTTGAGGCTTTCGGAGAAGATGGAGAGAAGAGTCGGGACTGAGGAGTGGTTCGGCTAGGGTTTTCGGCGTGAAATGAGAGGACGAAGGATTGGGGGAAGTTAAAGAGGGTGATCAGATCATAAGATCGGACGGCTGTCCGAACAGGAGAAATCCTGACCGATCAGGGAACGTCCTGATCGATCAGGGAGTGTCCTGATCGGTCGTGGAGACCGATCAGGGAGCCTCCTGATCGGGCCCTGGACCGATCAGAGGTGGATCAGAGGTCGCGTGCCAGAGCCTCCTGATCGATCGTGGAGACCGATCAGGGAACCTCCTGATCGGTCGTGAAGACCGATCAGGGAACCTCTTGATCGGTCCCCGGACCGATCAGAGGTCGATCAGTAACTAGTGATACGTGCCAGAACCCCTGATCGGTCTGCAGACCGATCAGATATCGAACAGAGAGGTGGAACTCTCCTGATCGGTCGTAGAGACCGATCAGATATCATCCTGATCGGTCCCTGGACCGATCAGTGTCTGATAATCAGTGATTTCAGTCTCTGAAATTCGTATCGAAAGCTCTGAAACTTGGTTCAACAACTTCCAAGTTCAGAACCTAGGATCTGAAGAGCCCACAGATTATATTCAGTGATACCAATGAATATTTCCTAATGATGAGCTCTAATGATTTGGAATTATTTAGGGCTCGAAAGTTTCAGACACTTCATAACAAATGTGTTGAATCTCAAAGTTTCAAAACCAGAGAAGTTTGTTTTGTTTGTTTGCTGAAACTATGATCTATAGTGAACCAAGGTAATAAATCTGACTCAGGCTATCGGTTCAAAATATATCCTTGCTATGAGTAGTTACAAGTTTGTCAAAATATGTCAAAATTTCTTCACCAACTTGTCCTATTTTCAATCAAAATCAGGAAGGTATCAATCAAGGGTATCAATCAACACATCAACAAGGTTAGATGATTTCTAGACACAGGTCCAACCAAGATTCCTTGGTTGGAATATATGAGTAATATCTAGGAGCCAAATACACATGAATTATGTAATGGTCTTCCCCATACTCAATTTATGTCTCTTCAACCTAATTATTCAAGGGATGCATGATACATTTTGAATAATTTGGTTGATCCTAGCATCTCACCCCATATTTAGCAAACAAAAACAATTTGTTAAACCTTATAGTTTGTGTGAGATGTCCCCAAGTTGCCCAAATTAATTTCCCAATTTCTCTTTTAGTTTTAGTTGTCCTTATTGATCATGATGAAATCCTAATGGCCTATTGAGCCAAACACATCCCCAATTCTCTCCTTAAATGACTAAATTCATTTTCCGGAAGGGGTTTGGTGAAAATGTCGGCTAAGTTTGACTTTGACTCAACATATGTGAGTGCAATGTCTCCCCTAGCTACGTGATCTCTAATGAAGTGATGACGCACTTCAATGTGTTTGGTCCTTGAATGATGGACTGAATTTTTCGTTAGGTTTATTGTGCTAATGTTGTCACACAACACTTGCACTCCTTTATATGAAAGTCCATAATCTTCTAGAGTGTGAATCATCCACAACAATTGTGATACACTCTCTCCCATGGCAATGTATTCAGCCTCGGTCGTGGTGAGAGCAACACAATGTTGCTTCCGACTTGACCAACTAATCAACGATGAACCTAAAAATTGGCAACCCCCACTAGTACTTTTCCGATCCAATTTGCATCCAGCATAACAGTGGAACCTATAGCCTATCCGAGTAGCAACCAACAGGTACCACAGTCCTACTCTAATTGTGCCCTTGAGATATCTTAGAATTCTCTTAACTGCAGTTAAATGAGATTCCTTGGCACAAACTTGATATCTAGCGCACATGCCCACAGCAAAAAGTATGTCCGGTTGACTAGCTATGAGATATAGAAGACTACCGATCATGCTTCTATATTGCGTTAGATCAACTGGTTTCCCACTCTCATCATTGTCAAGACGAGTGTTTGTCGCCATTGGAGTGGATACTTCATTAGAGTCACTCATTTTGAATTTTTTGAGCATCTCTTGAGTGTATTTCGTCTGATGGACATAAATTCCATCTCGAGTTTGTTTGATTTCAAGTCCAAGGAAGAATGTCAATTCTCCTACTATACTCATCTCAAACTCACTTTCCATGTGAGAAATAAATTCATTCAAATAGCCCTTGTTATTTGAGCCACAAATTATGTCATCGACATACACTTGGGCTACAAAAATGTTTTCACCATCTCTACGCAGAAATAGTGTTGGATCTATTTGACCTCTCACAAAACCCTTTTCTAGTAGGTAAGTTGACAACCTTTCGTACCAAGCTCGAGGTGCTTGTTTAAGCCCATAAAGAGCTTTCTTGAGCTTGTACACGTGGTTTGGAGCTTCGGTATTCACAAACCCTGGTGGTTGTTCAACATAGACCTCTTCTTTGATGAATCCGTTTAAGAAGGCCGATTTAACGTCCATTTGATAGAGCTTGAAACCTCTATGTGCAGCAAAAGCTAGCATTAAACGAATGGACTCTAATCGTGCCACGGGAGCATAAGTCTCATCATAATCGAGGCCTTCGACTTGACTATAGCCCTTGGCTACAAGTCTTGCCTTGTTTCTTACAACTTCTCCCTTTTGATTTAACTTATTTTTGAAGACCCATTTAGTTCCAATAATGGTGGTCTTCTTAGGTCTAGGAACTAAGTCCCACACTTGGCTCCTTTCAAATTGACCTAACTCATCTTGCATAGCTATGATCCAATCAGGATCGCGCAATGCCTCATCAACTAATTTTGGTTCAATCTCTGAAATCAATGCGACTTCATTAGACTCATTTCTAAAGAATGATCTAGTCCTAACCCCTTGTTGGATGTCTCCCACAATCTGGTCTTGGGGATGACTAGAGGCTATCCTAGATTGCCTTGGTGTTGGCGGTGCCTCATGAATGGTCTCACTAGGCACAGGCAGAGACTCAGTATCAGGCAAATGATCAGCCTGAGCCCTTTGTTGCCTTTGCTCATCGTCATCAGAGTCAACCTCGACTCTTTCTTCATTTTGATCATTCAAACTTAGATTTCTAAGTTCAAGTTGAATTTCTCCTACATCCCTTGATTGATCATTCGATTTAGGGATTTCTTCAAATGCTACATCTGAGGACTCTTCAATCAATTTAGTCCTATTGTTGTAGACTCGATAGGCTTTGCTGAAGAGAGAGTACCCGACCAGTATCCCTTCATCAGCCTTAGCCGTGAACTTTCCAAGATGATCCTTGATGTTCAAGATAAACACCTTACAACCAAACACCCTAAGATGTTTAATTGTAGGGGGTTTCCCAAACCAAAGTTCATGAGGAGTTTTTCCTAAAAACCTATGTATCAGGACTCGGTTTTGCACATAGCAAGCTGTATTCACAGCTTCAGCCCACAAGTAGCTCGGTAGTGAGTACTCATTGAGCATGCTTCGTGCAGCCTCTCGCAAAGCTCGGTTCTTTCGCTCCACAACCCCATTTTGCTGTGGGGTCCTTATGCCTATATCCTTTTTCTTGACAAAACTCTAAAAATCTATGGTTTTGAAATTCTCCACCATGATCACTTCTAATTGTTTTAATTGTTGTTGATTTTTCATTTTCAATTCTTCTACAAAAAGAAATAAAAATATCTATGGTTTGATCCTTATTTTTCAAAAAGAAAGTCCATGTATATCTAGTAAAATCATCAATAATCACTAAGCAATATCTACTACCATTCAAAGAAATGACACTACTACAATCAAACAAGTCCATATGCAGTAAATCTAAAACAGTAGAGGTACTTACAGCGCTTTTACCTTTATGAGTTGCTTTTGTTTGCTTACCCTTTTGACATGCATCACATAGTTTTGTCTTTTGGTACTTGATGCTTGGTAAGCCTCGCACTAATCCTTTGTTGGCCAGCTTTCTAATATTCTTCATGTTCACATGAGCCAACCTCCTATGCCAAAGCCATGATTCTTCTTCTTTTGACATGAAACACTTAGCAGAGGCATTAGTAGCACTTTAAAAGAAATTTGATAAATGTTATCTACTCTTGTGCCTACTAGTACCGTGTCAAGTGTGTCAATGTGTTTGACCAGACATTGACTTGAATGAAACTCAATTGTGTAACCCGTATCACACAATTGACTGACACTTAGGAGATTAAAAGTCATCCCCTTGACTAGAAGGACATTCTTGATTTGGAGGCCTTCGGATATATGAATGTCTCCAACTCCTATAACCTTAAGACTACCATTGTTACCAAATGACACATTACCTCTATTTTTGTTTTGAATGGTAGAAAATAGTGACTTGTCCCCGGTCATGTGCTTGGAGCATCCACTATCAACAAACCAAGTTGATAGACGCTCCCCCTTTACCAATGCCTACAAGACACGAAAGATAGATGTTTTAGGTACCCAAATCTTGGGACCTAATGCATCTATAATGAAAGACTTAGGCACCCATGCCTTTGTTACCTTCTTCCTAGTCTCATGAACCCTAGAAACATGCGATCTATGAAATTGGGTTCTTGACACTAAAGAAATAAAGTTAGACTCCTTAGGTTGGTATCCTAATCCAGCCTTGTTGTAGACCGCCCTTTGGGCATTTAGAATCATGTCTAGGGTCTTAGAGCTAGTTGAGAATTTTTCAAGCATTTTCTTGAGTTTCTCAACCTCACCCTTCAAGGCCTTGTTCTCATCCTCAAGGACCTCTAGATGTAGGTCATCAACCTCATCTTCCCTAAGGGCCCTCAAGTTTTCTACTTCTTCTTTTAATGATTTATTTTCTGTTTTCGATTTTTTAAGCAAGGTAGACAAATGTGTAATAGCCTTATAGCATTTTTCTAAGTGAGAAGAGGTTACCTCTTCATCATCCGAAGATGATGAAGCCGCGGCTGAAGTGCTTGCGTCCCCATCACTCCCGGAATCGGATTCCTCCCTTGCCATGAGTGCCAATTGCCGAGTACTCTTCTCCTTCTTCTCTTCCTCCTCCGATGAGCTTGAGGAAGATTCATCCCAAGTGGCCTTGAGAGCTTTCTTCTTCTTGGCTCTTTCCTCCTTCTTTTTGGCCCGTTCCTCCTTCTTGAGTTTTGGACACTCACTCCGGTAGTGACCTTTCTTGCTACACTCATAACATGTAACATTAGTCTTATCGATATTTTGATCATTAGGTTTACCTTTTCCTTTGTATCTTCGGCTTCTTCTCATAATTCTCCTCACGAAGTTGACCATCTCGCTTGATGATGATCCGCCTTCATCATCAGACTCGGAGGAGGATGTAGATGAAGAAATCTCTTTCTCCTTCTTCTTTTCTCTCTTTCTTCTTCCATCCTTGTTCTTTGGTCCTGCAACTAAGGCAATACCTTTCTCTCTTTGACCTTTGTTAGCAAGTTCATGAAGTTCCATTTCACAAAAGAATTCGTCTAATTTAACAATGGAAAGATCCTTGGAAACCTTGTAGGCATCTACCATAGATGACCACAAGGCATTCCTTGGAAAGGCTTTAAGAGCGTACCTTACTAGATCGTGATTCTCCACGCGTTCATCTACGGAATGTAGACCATTGATGATTTCCTTGAACCTCCCATGTAGTTCACTTACCGTTTCGTTTTCCTTCATGGTAAGATTTTGTAGTTGATTCAAGAATAGGTCCCTCTTGGCTATCCGAGAATCTCGAGTTCCTTCTTGGAGCTCGATAAGCTTGTTCCATAAATCTTTTGCACTCGAGAATGGACCTACCTTGACGAGTTGGTCCTTGGCAATCCCACATTGTAAGGTGACTACCGCCTTGGCATCGGCTTGCCTTTTACGAGTTTGTTCAGTAGACCACCTTGATGAATCGAGTTCCTTACCTTCTTCGTCCTTCGGTGGTGTGAATCCTTCCTTGACCGAGAACCACATGGAGATATCAGTCTTGAGGTAATACTCCATGCGGCTCTTCCAATACTGGAAATCTGCTCCATCGAAGAAGGGTGGTCTGTTGGTGCTGAATCCTTCCTTCATGGCCATCTTCTTGCTCCTTAGGATGTTAGTCCAGATGAAGAGCACCAGACTCTGATACCACTTGTTGGGATCTTAGATGGCTAGAGGGGGGGTGAATAGCCTCTTAAAAACTTAAACACAAATTTCTACAAAGAAACTTGTTAGCACAGCGGAATTAGGAAATTAGAACAAAGAGGAAACAAGCACACTAACACACGGCTTTACGAGGTTCGGAGATAACTTGCCCCTACTCCTCGGCGTGTCCGTAAGGTGGACGACCCCTTGATCTTCGGTAGATCGCACCCCGGATAAATTCCGGCTAAAGATCCTCCTTCTCGGTGGAGTAACCTCTCCACAAAGTCTCAAGAAATATATATGTTAAAGCACAAGACTTACAGAGCTCGGTGGCAAAGAAGAATGAACTAACGCTTACAACCACGCGAGGATCAGTGGAAACAGAGAACTCACAGATAGCAGTTTCTCACCCGAGAGCTCAAGAACTTAGCACACCTCAACGATCAACAGAACGTTTTGTTTTTTTTTTTTCACTTTCTTGCTTTCTTGTTGTTCTTTCCTCTCGCTTTTTACTGCTTCTTAAGCCCCTGTTCTCTGCTGTCACGGATCATGGTCAAACTGCACAGAATCATCGCTGCAGCCAATCCTTCTTCCTCCTTACCTGGTTTTCTGAACTCACACCAATGAAATCACAGTCTTCACTGGTGTCTTCTGAGCTCGAACCAATCACCAGGAGTCAAGCGGATCGCAGCCAGATCACACCAGTAGCCGTTGATGCTTCAAATGCACCATGCGCCGCGAATCACAGCAGAAAGGCCATTTGTCGTATTCCTCTTATGGACTTAATTTGAAATTAGGCTTGGAATGATACCTGTGATCCTGCAAACTCAAAAGCTAACAGCACAGAGGGTTATATCACATGAATCAGGCAGATCAAATGCAGTGGAGGAATCGCAGAAACAGCGAACAAATCTGATTGTGTGTGGATCGGTCACCAGACCGATCCATGGACCGATCAGGACATATCCTGATCGGTCCTTGTCTGATCGGTCGTGGAGACCGATCAGACTGCAGGTGGATCGGTCTCCACGACCGATCCCCTGCCTTCTTCTCTTCGCAATACCATCTCCTGATCGATCTCCAAGACCGATCAGATTGCACTCAGTGTGCTACTGAGTGTTTCCTGATCGATCTACAGACCGATCAGATTACACTCAGTGTGCTACTGAGTGTTTCCTGATCGGTCACCAGACCGATCCATGGAAACTTAGTTTCACTGGATCGGTCTGCCGACCGATCCACTGTCTTATGTATCACTGGATCGGTCTGTCGACCGATCCAATGTACCATGGAATGTCCACTTAGGTCCCTCCCTGACCTAATCCGGAGAACAAGCTACCGAGCCCTCTCCGACTTCGTCCGGTCCAGAGAACGAGCTACCGAGCCCTCTCTGACCTAGTCCGGAGAACGAGCTACCGAACCCTCTCCGACTTCGTCAGGTCCAGAGAACGAGCTACCGAGCCCTCTCCGACCTAGTCCGGAGAACGAGCTACCGAGCCCTCTCCAACTTCGTCCGGTCCAGAGAACGAGCTACCGAGCCCTCTCCGACTTCGTCCGGTCCAGAGAACGAGCTACCGAGCCCTCTCCGACCTAGTCCGGAGAACGAGCTACCGAGCCCTCTCCGACTTCGCGTGCCAAGTTTCCAACTTGGACTTTTCCCTTCCACTTGATCAACCTTGATCATTAATCAAACCGAGTTTAATTAACATCTGATACAAACTTAAATCCGTGTCAACATCAAAACAACAGCCAGGTCAGACTGTATCAACACTATCTTGCCATATTATTCTCTTCCACTTATCTTGTTTCACTCCAAATATAAGCCTATCAATTGAATTGAAATTTTGGAGCAACAAACTACAATAATTTTGTAAACATTTCATCTATACCTCACTAATACCAAATGAGTATAATGCATCAGATCAGTGTATTGGTGATTTGGTTCAAGTAGCATCCTAATAAAATTGACCTCTTAGTTTTTAAAACCCATTAAAAAAGCTTCCATGATATCTAGTATTTGAAATGGTATTCCTACTTAAAGCGATGGTTGGAAATCAAGCACAACTTCAAATCCTTTGAGGAGTTACAACCAGATTTTTGGGCAACATTATAAAGAGGGTGGTAGGAAGATGAAGACACGACATCTAGGAATCTCTAACTCAATCTACTATGTGTGGGAAGCTAGAAACAGGTGTCGGTCTCAAGGCATTGCTCTGGATGTTGATTGGCTATTTCGTAAAGTTCAAATCCATGCGCACAAGTTTGTGGATCGACCGATCGGGCTGAATGACCGATCGATCGGGCTGAATGACCGATCGATCGGGCTGAATGACCGATCGATCGGGCTGAATGACCGACCGGGACATGAATGACCAGCCGAGAAATGAGGACCGAGCAACTAATAACCAGCCGGGAAATGCAGCTGACTGAGCTGGGCGGGCAGTGAAACAGATCGGGCAACTAAGAACCAGTCGGGAAATGCTGCTGACAGAGTTGGCCGGGCAATGAAGCAGAACATGTAAGGATGGCGGATGGGCTGAGTGGCAGATGGTCTGAGTGGGTATCTAGGCGGAGCAGGCAGTGCAGCTACATGGGCTGACCGGCTAGATGGGCTGACTAACCGGTCAGGCTGACTGACCGGTCGGGCTGAATGGCTAAGCGGCCTAAATGACCGGCCGGTCTTCTTGAATGACTGGCCAAGTTGAATGATCGATTGGGACGTGAAGGCAATGAAGCCGACCAGGAAGAGATGGCGGATTGGCGCCTGACTTGCTGAACGGATTGAATGATAGGCCGGGAATGAGGCTAATTGAGCCGGGCGGGCAGTGATGCAGATCGGGCAATGATGGAAGTTTTCGGTCTGGATATCTTGGCGAGATGTTTTGGTAATATGATACATCACATTGGGCGGATTGTGCCCATGTGATGCATGATGGTGTTGTCGTTTGCATGATTTTGTAAGAGTATTGAGCGGTGATCAAGGAGTTTACCTCAACTACAGTATGGTTTGGCATTCGGTTTGGGAGTCTTTACCCCAAATCAGTTTTTATACATATGTATCTATTTCCATGAAATGGTATTCCTACTGTTCATTAATTAGCTCATTTAACCACTAAGAATTAGAATAAAATTGGAACAACTAGGACTAGAACAGGCATACTATAGGATATAGATATATCTCAGTTTCTAGGGCTTTGGTGTCACTTCTTGTTGTTGATTCTGGTGCTCTTATTGGTGTTTCACCTTCCCCCTTTTTTATAGTGTTTCATTTTCCACTCCATGTTGGCAAAAAGATCAAATAATGTTAGCAGAGAATCATCCTATCTCATTGGTTCCAAATCGTATTGGCCAAGAGAGGCCAAAACTTGATCCCTATGATTCAAGTGACACATAGTTCGAATTAGTACCACCAAAATGATCAGCACAGCCAACAATGGCATACCAACATAGCATTAATATTGATTGGTGGCTGGAACAAAAATGTTTTAGCCATGTTGACTGATCTATGCCAATTTTTGAAGTCATGGACTGTGCTGCTCTTTTTCACCACTTTATCTGAATTAGGCTAGACAATTTTTAACTCCAAGCATCACACTTGTTTTACTTTTTTTTTTAATTAACAGTTGAAGTTTATTAACTTGTAGATCCTTTTAGTTTTAGACTTGCATCTTTCTGGCAGGATTTTATCATTGTTGTGTAAAATATTCTTTAACCTGTGTGCTTATTTCTTGAGCACTGGATTGGTTTCACACTCTAGATTTTTGTGTCTCAATTTTAACCATATTATGCATGTCAGTCTCAATAAGTTTTTATATTCTCATTGTAAGATTATTTGTTATTCCGCCTTGCATTGCCACTTCTCACAAACAAATCCAGGGGATGTCTTCAAAAAAGTTTGGCATTTATTGGAGAAAATAATTACAATTCTTCTTAGAGTTTGTTATGTAATAATACTAGAAGTAACAAAATTAAGTTCTTTTAATTTTTATTGCTTGGATAGTGGAAAGGTTAATGTCTAAGATTGATGTCATTGAGTGCCATCAGGATTTTTCTCATCTTGGTGAAGTAAAAAAAATTTCATTTACGGGCTTGTATAAGAGCTGTCTTCATATATCTGACTTATCTTCCATAGATGTGAGCTTATTGGAGCCGACCTTCATCAAGCTAAATTGGATAGAGCAAATCTTCAGAGTGCAAATCTCCAAGGTTATAAGTACTATTTTTTTCTTTATCAATTTGTGTTGTAAACAAAAATCTTCTTTTATTTGTGCTTTTGATACATCATGATTCATGAACTTTCCCTATTTGATGTGGATTTATACAATCGACAAAATTATCTTCTTATGAAGTTTCTTTAACCATTCCCTACATCACTCTTAATTTATAAACTTTCCTTGAAAATAAAATCATATAGTTACTAACACAATATTGCTGCAAATTGGGTCTTCTAGGATTTTTGGTTTATAATTCCTTTTCCTAATTCTTTTGGAACTTCTGCCTGATGAAAAAAATGATTGACTTGTAGGTTCTTTTTCTTTGGAAAATGGGAAATTCTTGCAAATAGCCATTTGGTGGTATTAATAAATGATGTAAATTTATGATTCAACAGATGCATGCTTAACTCAAAGTAGTCTCTGCGAAGCAGACCTTCGTTCAGCACATTTACAGGTTGGTTAACTTTGTTACTTTAATCAATGTGTTCTCATGAGAGGGTTTGCTCACTATTCATCTTAAATATTTGCTTTCAAGATATTTCTAGTTAGCAAGTGTCTGTATAATGAATAGCAACAGTAAATAATTCACCTCGTAGTTGAAGTTTATTGAAAGTATGGAGTATTTTTGTTTAGCTACAGATGGGAAATTGATCTTGCATTTAAGGATATTATCAATTTAAGTTGCTTGCTACTCAAAGATCATCTTGTTGACAGGAAGGACAGCATGAATCCTTCCTCAATAATTCTAGTCATACTTCTGACAAAATTGTAGCTGTGACTCCTTATTAAATGAATATTTATTTTTCTTCCTTCTGATTCTCTTGTTTTTGTTCACCCAAGCTTATTTATTTCTATGAAATTTCAATGGAAACTGCCCATTGTTTAAATCTAACCTATTGGAGTTCTGTTGGAAAACATATTTATAATTTTGCTTAACTAATGGCCTTTTTCTTATCAGTTTGAAAAAATAAAAAAATGGTGACTCTTGAGATATTGTCTTGCCATGCTTATAGTTTACCATTTATTTTGTTGTTTAATCAATGATCTTTTCCTTATTAATTAGTCAACATGTTCATTAACATTTAACTTATTTTTAGAGTGCAAAATTTACTGGCGCAAATCTCCAAGGTGCTAATTTGGAAGGAGCAAATCTAAAGGTAAACATTGCTAAATACTCTCGTCATGAACCTATTTATAACAAAATAACAATGAACCGATTTTGTCATTTCTATCTGTTAGAATGTCTAACAAAAAGCTGTCACAGTATGAACTAATTATGATGCGAAAAGAACTCAAACTCATAACTTATAGGGAGGGAAATATTATTTAGGTGAAAATATCTCAGTATATGAGGTCCTAACCCATTTTATAAACAATATTACTTGGTTGTCTTAACAATATGAGCATGAATTAAATGTACTGCTAAAAAAACTTGAACTCACAACTCATGAAAGGGAAAACATTATTAATCTAAGATATTTCAATACGTGGGATTCCTTTTATAGACTCAAAATAAAAATTATTGTCTGGAAAATTATAACTTCGTTTTATAAAATTTCTAACAATTTCCTAATAAATATAAACAATTTTTTATTTCAAAATAACTGAAATGGAATAAAATCCTAAACTGTGTGGAAGGCTTAAGATATTTTTTCTTTTAGTAGTAGACCAAAATTTGAATGACATTAGGAATTGATGAATGTTATTTGTTTATTTACAGGGTGCCAAGTTGAATGGTGCAAATTTGCAGGGTGCAAATCTTCAACGGGCTTACCTTCGAGAAGTTGATTTGCGTGATTCTGTAAGTTTTCTTATCCATGTTTCTTTTCATTCTACCTACAGGATTGTTACAGATTGCTTGAAATTTTGGTATAAAATACATGACTATGTCAGTGTGTTCTTCTCTCTTATTTGTAGACCCTAATATGATTGCTTTATTATGTATTATTGCTGAGATTTCTTCTCTCTCATTCTAACACCACCAGCAGTGATGTTTTTATACATCTTTTATCTTGAAACAGCAACTTGATGGAGCTAAGCTCGGAGGCGCTAATCTTCTTGGAGTTATCAGATGATTGAGCTACAGAAGACTTGCTAAGGTCTACAATTTGTCGAGCAGAGTTCTGTACGAAGCAAGTGATTTGAGGCTCCCCTAGCGGTGGATATGTCCAGTTACTCGGTGTCTACTTAAGTGGCCTGAAGAAATCGTCCCTGATAATTTTTAGGCAGATGTTGCTTGGTTTTCGTCTGAACTTGTGATCAATCAGACTGAAACTTCACTACTGTTGTTGGACCTTCAATTCATTCATTTGGACAACGTATCTTGCTTTTAGTAACCATGAACATAACTGGAAACAATGTAAACAATAATATTTGGTATTCCATCTAAAAAGTGCTTCTCGAATTTGTATGCTCAATCATACCTCTACGAAGATAAAATCTTGTACTCAAAGATGTACAATACTAAATTGCGGTATTACAATTTAATTGAGTATCAAAATAAAATTAATGGTTTGCCTTGAAAACTAAGACATTATGATGAAAAAGCAAAAAATAAAATACATGAATATATATATTATTTTTTTCCTCATTTGAGCTATGCCAAATACAAGATTAATCCAATTGCAATCCCATTCCCTCTCCACTGCTGAATCTCAAAGGAACCATCCAAACGTCCTGCTCAAAGGCCAGCCTGTTTGGGATTGATTAATCCAACTGACCTAAAGAAATAATGATAGGACCACCAGAGGCGAAGAACCTGGCAAAATTTACTTTATGCATTGCCTTGGTTATTGAGTACAACACAACCCATCAAGATTGATCAGCCTTAACGGCGCCTCGACTTTCGCCTTGATTTGCTTAAAAGCTTCAGCATATTGTCTGTGAGATCGATCTGGGAGTCTTCATCTCCTTCATCCTGGTGTCTCTTATCAGAAGTGTGGGTCAGCCATGCCATAGCTTCTATGGCAGCATCCCTTTCTGCAAACTGCTTGCTCTTCTTTGGCTTTCCAACAAATTGCATCCCCTTAAATTCCACTATCGCCCGAAATTCGTTGGTCTTCAGGTGCTTCGTCTTGTACCTCGGGGGAGCGTGGCCAGCCCTCATCAGTAACGTCTGCAGCAAGCTCTTTGGGTTGGTGTTGTTCTTCACGAAATCATGCTTCTCACTCTCCTTGCTACTAAACCTGGCCCTTCTTGTTTCTCTTCCAAATATAAATCTTCCTTCACACAGGTCTCCTGAAACAAGCTCCTGAACAGCAAGCATTAGGTACTTGCTTTCTTTGTGGATATCCACTTTTGGATCTTCAAGCTGATGAATTGAATCAAAGATTTTAGGCATGCATCAGACGATACACCGGTGATTTTTTTCTCATGAACTAATAAAATTCAGTTATGAAATTAACAGTCAATATAGGCAACTAGAGATAAGTTAAATTTGAATTATTTTACCTTTCTAAGGACAAGCTTATCAAGTTCCATCTTGAGACTACAGTAGTAGTTAGCTAAACTTGGATCCATAAAAAAATCAATGTAGCCATCCAACATCTTTAAGTGCCCAGGCTAGCCATAAAGTTCGAATCAGCAAAAAAAGTAAAAAACAAAAACAAAAACAAAAATCAGTGAAGAGTAATACCACTTCTCCTCTCACAAGAGAGCCACCAAATAGGATCAGTATTGAGTCAGATACACCTGTTGAATCGCGAATAAATACAGTGTTGACTTTCACCTTCTCACCAAAGACCAACCAGGGATATGGGATTGTCTGGTAATTTGCATTCACAGAGTTCTGTGTAACAGTTTCAGTTTCCATAAGAAAGCACATCCCAAAATAAAAAAAGATGTCGAAGCTCAATAGATCAAGCTTCATCCTAGAAACATCAACTTATTTATAGTCAACAATAATAAATATTGGCAATGCTTTTTAGTTTATGTCTGAATGAGCGTGAGTTCCTAGAATGTGTGAAAAGCCAAAGTGGTTTATAATGAATGCTCTGTACTTACAGCATAAAGTAAAACCTGGCCATCATCCATCGTTTTGAAAGACATGGACTTCTCTCTGTGCTGCACAAGCATAGGAACAACGACCAATGGATATGAAGCTTAAATAGGAAAAAGATGAACAAATATAGATTAAAGAAGTAACCATCTTTTTACCACAACTGATGCTATCCCAGGAAACAGCCCAGAGCATATAATAGCTCGAACCAGTGACTGGTTATAACTCAAGCTGTTATTGACGCTGGAGTCTGCATCTACTAAACCAGCATCTTTTAAAATAAAGCTAAATTGCTTCCTAAGAGAATGAATTGCTTGTAGAATTTGCGCTGAAAGAAAGTTCCTCCAACAGTACTCATATGCTGATCCTCCTCTCTCTGCATCTTTCCATCCCTCGTATGCACGGATGAGAGCCATATGATCACTGTAATCCTTTGCTGAGAATCGTAATTTTGCAGTTCCTGCCAACTGAAGAAAAGAAGCTAAATGGCCATTACTCATGCAATGCTGCAAGTATTTAAAATCCAGTCTCCATGCGTACTAGAAAGAAGCCATTGAAAATAAGACTAAATAGCTTCCCACTGTGCGTAAGGGGAGATAACAATCCTAAAAATTAGAAAAAGAAAAACCAATCTATATGCTTATAGAATGATTGAGGAATGATAAGGTTTGACAAAAAAAATGCTTTATGGATTAGTTTTTTTTTAAAGGCAAAATATAACTCATGAAACTAAGCAATAATCCTTGGTTGTCCCACTGGGGAAGTGAACTTACGTCCTTCTTGTCCTGTGGTAATAAAAAAGGGTCTCTAACACTTAGACCAGCTACAACTGTAAGAACTGGGTCCACACACCGAAAAATGGCACCCATAATAAGCATCTTTCCTAGCTTTGGATCAACTGGAAGCATTGAAAGATATTGACCTACATGTTACAAAATGACAAAATCAAACTTAAAGAGAGATGAAATCCAAAGAATCTCAAGATGACATCATTTACTTCGTACCAAGATTTGTAAGATTCTCCTGCTCATCTAGACCTCCAATCTTCTTAAGGAATTCGATAGCATTTTGTACCTGTATTAATCAAGAATTTCAACTCATTTGTGCACTGAACTAGAAAGGTTTTGCAGGAGTAGAACACTTCTTGATTTGGCAAAATGAAAAATGCATGCCTTCATTAATATTACATTTAAAAAACATCACAGAATGCCGAGTAATCAACCTCATTGCTTTATCTTTTTGAAAATAAAACACATTCAAGTTTATTTGATAGTCAAGAGGGTGGTTTCAGGGCTCTATTGGCAAAATGCATACTCAAGGTGCACAGGGCTTGGAGCCATGTATATGATCCAGATAACAGGCACACAATGAATCTGACAGTTAATAGGTAGGTCAATCAAACATTTCACAGGTCATTAATAATAGTTCAGTGATTTTCACAAGTAATATGGTTAACATGATTTGTAGTGAACCAATTTTACTGAATCAGATTTTGCAGGAGAGGGTTCCAATTTATTGAACTAGCATTTCAGAAGAATAATGAAAGGTGAAAAAAACAAAGGATCCTAACTAGGAATCATATTTCACCTGACCTGTTTAGTTTTAGTGGTTAAGTTGTGAATTGCAATACTTACAGCAAGAGATTCGGGGGGCTGCAAAGCAGATGATAAGAACTCCCCTATGCTACCAACATGCAAGCTTTTTATTTGCAAACATAATGAATTCAACGGGGTTCGTAGCAGCTCAGGAAGTTGATATTCTGCAAAGGCATCATATACACATCTAGGATAGAGATGATAGCATTCCCCTGGTTGCACACGCCCAGCCCTACCTCTTCTCTGAAAATGAATAAAAAAACAAGTTAAAGCAAGCAAACCATATATATATATATATATATATATAAATTTTAATGAATTTATGTAGTGTTTTAACAGATAAAATGTCAGACTAAATGTGTCACAACTCAAATGACAACTGATATGAGTGGGGATTTTTTAACCCAGATCCAAGTGGGATATTCAATGCTATCATTTTTTAACCCAGGTTCAAGTGGAATATTCAATGCTATCATACTAAACCCAAATGTTACTGATAAGCAAAAAATTTAATACTCAAGAGTCAAGATTAGGTTAGAACTAAGAAATCATATCTAAACATCAAAAGAACTAAATAGAACACAGATAAGAGATATAAAATTGGAGGAATCTATCACTTGACAGGCATGGAAATCCAGGTCCAAATAGAACATGCCATTCTAAACCTAAATATTGCTGATAGATAAATAATTTAAATTGTCCAAGATAAGGTTGGAGTCTTGGCACAACAGTAAAGTTGCTGCCATGTATCCTAGAGGTCGCAGGTTTGAGTCTCGGAAACAAGTTCTTGCAAAACAAGGCTGCGTACACTAGATCCTTCTCGACGGAAGCTTAGTACACAGGGCTGCCCTTTGTCCAAGATAAGGTTGGAAATCATCATGAACATAATCAAACCCATCAAAAAATTAAATGAAACATATACAAGGGATGTAAAATATCAAATTTTGAAGGCAAAATATCTCACTTGACGAGCAGAAGCTTTAGAAATCCAAGATGGCAGCAAGCAAGGTGTATTGTTCAAAGCATCATATGTAGTCTCCTTTGCTTTTCCACAGTCTACAACAAAGACGATATCATTTATTGTAATACTTGCTTCTGCCATGTTTGTAGCCAGAACTATCTTCCGTACATTTGGTGGTGGCTTTTCAAAGATAAGTTTCTACAAATATCAATGTAGAATAAGAAACTAGAAAAAGAAAATGCAGAGCATCAAAATGAGTAAATGGGATATCCTATTAATTTAAAAACACCAATCAATAGGAAAGAAATTGCAAACATGGATGGAACTGATTGATCAGTCAATCTACACAATGGTGTAATATGATCTTTTTTTTATTGGAAAACTAAATTAGTTCCGGAGGCAATAGAAACATATAAGGATCTCCTGATAAACAACAACATGGGTGTTTGCTAAGAGACTCGCTGAGATATTTCAACTCAATCAAGATTTTCCTTCATGTCTTCTTTCACTCACAATAATTTCTGTCGCTTGCTTAACATTTGATAGAATATTGGGCAGAACTATAATTAAAGGCTGAAACACAGCCTTGACTAGTAGATACCAAAAAACTTATTTGCTAGAAAGATTCTTATACAATCAACCAAGATTCAAAATCTTGAATCCTGCCAGAGTTTCAATATTGAATCATGTGATGCGGTTTCAGTATTTTATTTAACTTTAGATATAAGTACATACCAATTAGAAGGGGAGCCTTGGCGTAATGGTAAAATTATTACTTTGTGATCAAAAGGTCACGAGTTCGAATCCTGGAAACAACCTCTTACAAAAAGCAGGATAAGGCTGCATACAATGGATCCTTCCCCGGGACCCCGCATAACAGGAGCTTAGTGCACCGGGCTGCCTTTTTTTTTTTTTAATAAGCACATACCAATTAAAAAAAATGTCCATTAATATTCGAGAACAACCAGTTAGTTCCTTGAAAAGGGTTTGTCCAACCAACTTCTAACCCAATAGCTGAGATACTATAAAAATACAGAGAGAGAGAGAGAGATTGCAGAAAGCGAGATTAAATCATGGGATAATTTTTCAAGGAAAAAAATTTCAAAAAGTCTCATACATGTAACATGACTGGTGCTGAATTCCACTGATTGACTATTGATCACTTAGAAGACTACATTTAGCCTATGTTTGGTGAAGGGTAATCAACTTTATAATGTAATCAGGATTATATTATAAGATTGATTAAACCTGTAATGTAATTTAATCTAGATTACAAAAGATAATACACTTTTGTAATATGGATTACAAGGCTAATAGCATATAATCTGGATTACATTCCAACCCTAATATTCAATATGTCAAATATACTTCTAGTTCATTTCCTGTACCAATCGGTTGTTGGCCGCGGCCGCCGCGGCGGCCGCCAACAAAAGATATTTTTGTCATTTTTGTAATAATATGAATTACATTCCTTATAAAAAATAATGGACACCAAATAAAATAATGTCATCACGCTTGTAATCAAATATTACATGCATAGTATACAACTCTTTCACCAAACGTAGTAATGCAAGATTAATTACATTACATTATAAATTTTATTATATTACAAGCCTAATTACATTACCCCTAACCAAACGCAACTTTATAATATTAATGCTCACCTCAGGACTAGGTTGATAGCCCTGAGTGAACTGGACAAGCCAACATGTCAACTTAATTAGAGATCTATTACTAGCACAACACAATCCAAACACAAGAACTCTGCTATGATACCATGTTAAATGTGATTGATCTATACAAATGATTGTTCTCTACACATAATACATTTGCATTCTTAACTCCCAACAATG
Organism: Zingiber officinale; assembly: GCF_018446385.1. NCBI lineage: Eukaryota > Viridiplantae > Streptophyta > Magnoliopsida > Zingiberales > Zingiberaceae > Zingiber > Zingiber officinale. Next base: position 1,264,194 of record NC_056004.1, read on the forward strand.
AAGTAAACAATTACTCAGATAAGGCAAGATGAAAATTGAGTACACAATTTACAATTGAAGAAGTACAACTAAAAAACCATTTAAGAAATGGGTAAAATTATGATCACAAAATTCACCTGTTCAGAAGTAGCCATCGAACCATGACATGCAAGTACCAACACCCTGTTTGGATCTCCTAATAGAGGATGAGCCCTTAGCTGATCCCTCAAGCAACTAATATCGTCCCAGCCAGTCATAAAAACAAGCACAGCACCTGCCTGCTCCTTCCGACATATATAACATAGAACAGCCTCAATAAGATTAAAACCTATACAATCTGGTGTCCAGGAGGCCAAAGAATCACGTGCTCTGGAACTGAAGCCCTCAAAATTTGAATTTTTAAGAGCATCCTGCATATGGAATGTAGCAATATTTAAGAACTGCATTCGCATAAGATTCTTGCAAACAAGACTAGTACCTCAACAAGAGAAGTAATCTGATTTGTCCTTTTACGTGGCATTAGCTGCTTCTGTGTCTTCCACAATTTCTCTTGGCCATAGTCATCAATTTGGTTGAAAGAAGTCAGCTTGTATCCAGTCTTCTCAAGAATATCTTCAAGAAAGTGTGCCCTAACAGGGTAGGTGAAGCCCTAAGCAGAATATGATTTAAAAAACACATGAAGTCAAGCATTTCTTTAAAATGTCAACAGAAGTATGTTTAGAAGAAGTATTTGCCCACAACTGGTGAACTTATGAAGTAGAAATTAATTGGTACCATACTCCATAAGAGGATGAATATTTACATTCAGAAAAGGATAGGTTTTAAGTAACAATCCTAAAAGTTCAATTATTTTCAATTCACAAATTGAAAAATACAAAATTGCACAAATTAGTATACATAGACTTTCTGACATATTTCTTGAAATTTCTCTGCAAAAATGGGATGAAAATGCCATGAATGACCATGATATTTTTTTATTTCATAGGGATACAACAAAAAATTAGTTTGAATACGTTTTGCTTATATTTTCAATGCTTCTGGAATACTAATAAAATCAATCCCATGGACAAATGCAATTATAAATAATCTGTCTTAACCTTTATGGTGCTGAAAGTTGAATATGGAATAGAAGGCTGAATTTTTTTTTCTTCCTTTTTCACCCACAACAGATCTCTTAAATCATAGTTCAGAACAAATCACAATCGGAGGAAGGGAGACCAAGAAAGTTTCAGCAGTATGAGTATTTTTCGGTTTTTCAAAAAGATAAAGAGAATGATGGACATTCAAAAACCAAAGATTAACACAACAAAGCTTACTGGAATATGGATTGTTGGAGCCCCACCGAAGTAACTTGAAAATAATTCAGCATTCAGAGTTGCACTCATCAAAATCAACCTCAAATCACGACGGCGTGGAAGAAGGTCCTTTAACACAATCAACAAAAAATCTGCACAAGTCAAATATGTAAATGCAATATTACAACAAATAGCTTGTGCAAAAGATGAAAGCGATGTGGATAGCACACCTTCATTCATGCCTCGTTCATGAATTTCGTCAACAAAAACATGAGTTACACCATTCAAATTTGGGTCCCCCAACAATCTTCTTAGCAAAATGCCACTGGTACAAAAAAGCAGATGTGTATTTTTTCCTTTAATTCCCTCTAATCGAACTTTGTAACCAACCTATAACAAAAATCAACGTCTAGAACAAAGATTGTAAAGGTATTTTCAAAATAAGCACACTAATCATTAAACATCTCTTGCCCAAGCATATCAAGGGAAGTACGTAGAAACTTACTGTCTCACCAAGATTCTCCCCTCTTTCAGTTGAAACTCTTTCTGCAACAGCCATAGCAGATATCCTTCGTGGTTGAGTGCAAATGATATTACAAAATGCTCCACGGCCAGCTTCTATCTCAGAATCTACTACATATTGAGGAAGTTGAGTGGTTTTACCACAGCCAGTTTCCCCAGAAATTACAATCACCTGATACATAAGCACCAAAAAATTGGTACACAGACCCAATTCTTGAACACACACTGAAGAAACATTCTTGTGAAAAACAATTATATTATGGGATACAATACACCCAAGTTACAGCTATCATTTGATTTGGCAATGTTTGTATTCACGTGCAATTGTCAATTGCAAGCACAAAGGCATTACTAACTAACTAAATCCAACCAAATGCTCCTAATATCTCAATCGAATGTGGAATACAATACTTCAGACTTATTTCCGTTGAAAAGAATTATCATTATATATATATATATATATATATATATATATATATATGCACATGATACCATTTTGAATCCACTATAAGTTCAAAAGGAAGTAGAACGATATGTTTTGTCCAAGTAAAATTTGGTTATGCTTGAAAGAAAATATACAATGAGAAATAATGTAGCAGTACAAAGCTTTTTCACAGAACCTGCACATAAGAAACTGAAAATAATATAAAACTGCGAAATATTATGATGAGAATGCTTCCTATTATGCACATTAACCAAAAATTCAAACCTGATTGTGGGCGATAGCAGACAGTAATCTGTCCTTCTCCTTGAATGAAGGGAGGGATTTTCTAAAATTCAGCATCTTTACACCCTCAGGTGATTCCTGTCAAAGGTTGGTCATTACATCATTCCTCATATCCATAAAAAATTAATTTCTATGAATTATGAAATAAGTTAAACAAAAGAAAATTTAAAGATCCGATAAAATTGCAGCTTTAATTACACACCTCATTATTTTAGAAAACTATGGCATAAGCTTAAGCAATGAGGTACCACATGATACTTGCTAATGATTGCACAAGATCATATCGACAAACCAGTCTCTCTAGCTTGTAAAAAACAACTCGTATTTAAGTTGATATTGATTAGGTTAAACCAATTTTGACAAATAGATGACAAATAATATATATTTCTTAAGTCAACATGTCAATTTTCTGAATGTTCAATGACTTGCATTGTTAGAATGCTTAATTTCATTATTAAGTGAGAGATGGAATTTTTGAATAATGATTATTTAAGTTGATTAACTTGAAGTGATGCATTATATGGCAGATGCAAATTCAGCACAGGATTTTTTTACATTATTTCAAAATAACTATAGGTATATTTTTCAAAAAAAAAAGAAAGTGGATTGCATGTGCACTTGAATATGCATCAGCATATTGCATATTTGTTATGCAGTGGATCAACTACATAACACCCACATACGCTTTTTAAAAACTTTACACAGCTCAAGAAACATAGATATCTCATATTGCCATCTTCCCAACAACCAATATAATAATACACTTCTATTTTAAGTTAAGCAATTAATAATATAGGCTCCTAAAGAAGTGAATACTTTAATCATGCTAGAGATAAGCTATATACCATCTATAATGGGCAAGTATATTCCGATGTACTGGACAAACACTGGATAAACACAATGGTAGAAGAGAACTGTCAAATAAAGGAACAATTTTATTTGATAGGCACACTAAGAAGAAATGATAAACCTGCCAAGTTATCTGCAAGTTCCTCATTCGGTTACTCTTTCTCTGTAGAATTTTTTCCATAACTGACCTATCGACCAAAGGTTCTTGGTTTTCATTTGGTTCAACATCTTCCACCACCTTGCTGGAAGAGTTGTTTTCCAATTCACTGTTGATCTTGTTAGATTTTAACAGCACCCTATCAACATGTTCTTGCAGCAGGCCCTCGACCCTCCTCTGCAAGCTAAGAGGAATCACCACCTGCATTACAAGCACGGATGCCACTTGAAACAGTGAGCTAGATAGTTCAGAGACAAGAATATCTGTTTCTATACAATGTGCAGCACCTACTTCTTTTTGTGGCCTCTTATCGTCAATATCAGGTCTATAATTAGGTAGAGGAACCTTGCTGGCAACCACCACCTTTCCATAAAGTTCACTGAGCAAATGATAAAAATGCATTAGCAACAGCATAGGGAAACATCATAGTTTCTGCCAACATACAAAGAATACTAGTAAAAGAATTCATGTGTAACATTTCTAACCTGTAGAGACCCATTCTTTTTGCAAGATTGGATATTTGTTCATAATCTCGCCTGTCTCTTTTGTCTCTGGAAATGATCTCTTGCTCTTCCGGGTTACGTAAAAGAAAACTAAGTTTCCATCTCCATTCATCAACGTTAGCCATTGAAGAAGGCTGCAGATAAGTGCAGTCTCTTAGTAGCTAGATCAACACTGAGCAACTTTTTAATAAAAAATATATTTTTAAAAAGAATAAAATACATTTGAGTACCCACTAATAAATAAATTAAACAAGTACAAATTTAAGTATAGATGTTATACACCCTAAATTCCATCAGAAAAGGATTTTAGATAGGCAAACTTGAACTTTGCCAATACTCAAAACATATAAATTAACCAAAATCAACCAGAATTTCCTAAAAATTTAAACTTGCCTATGTGCCTCGAAGACTACTTGCAATAACAGCAATTTTTTACCTTTTGGCTATCGAATTCGCACTCATATTCGTCATCTGAGAACTGCTCCACCGCATAGCCGCAGAAACCCCTATCCCATCCAATGCAGCATCGAGAAGTAACCCCACCAGCCCTCGCGCAGGTCGACCGCCGTAAGAGGAAAGATAAAGCTCCAGACTTGCGATTCAGTAGTGTCGCTGAGGACCGCTCACGCCTCAGGAGCAAACCGACACCATACCCTATTCCACGATGCATTATTTCACGACGGCATGGCAACCAACGCCAACGCTGCCGGAACGCAAGTCGGAAAATTGACGCAATGGGAAGAGAAGAAGCCCCCAAGTTAGGGTTTAGCGGTTCCGGCAAGACTTAATTTTTAAATGAAAAATTGCTTAAAAAAAAATCTTCAGTAAATTAATTGCTAAAAATTGCAGTTGGATGAGAAGGATCGCTCTGCCAGAATTGAACAACTCGAGGATCAAACTCGTGGAATGATACGGAAGAAGAAAGATCGAGAGGAGCAGCAACTTCAATTCATAGACAACTCCTCTGTCGATGCGGTAGTATGGCACAGCATGGCACGCCGTTCATTACATGCGTGATCGAGATTCGAATCCGACCTTAATACATTCGGGTCGAGCCCAAACCCGCCGAGCATGAAAATGATACGATCCACGTTCAAAGTGCTTGGAACGTGTCTCATGGTCAGAGCGCCCAGTCACACAAGGGGTGCAAATGGAAGTAAAGGGCGTAGTAATAGCATGGGAAATATCCAGCGTCCAAAAAGAGCGAATCTGAATCTCCGCCGTTCGTTGCATGTGCTCGTGCGGAGCACGTGTCTATAGAGCTGTGTTGGTGAGCGACGAGTCTATAAGTACCGGCCGATGCCGCTTCCTACCACCACCACCTCTTCAGAGCTAAGCCTGGGATCGCGACCTCGAAGCGATCGATCTCTTTCTTCTCAGCATCTTTCTCGAGCATTAGCAAGCAGAAGCGCTTTCATTCAACCTTTTGTTTGTTTTTTTGCCCTTTTCGGCCAGTATCTGGTGAGATCTCGCGACTATTGCTTCCTTTTTATGATTTTGATGACTACAATAAGCCCTAGGACTGCTGGTGTTCGTTTGGTTTTGAAAACCCTAAACGTTGATTCTAATTTACAAAAGTCATGAGCAGCAATTTGTCATCTGTGCGGTAGATTAACAACAGGGTTTGATCTCTGCCATTGGCTCTAGAAGCCCCCGTTTCATGGCTTGTCAAGTAGACAGGATGTATGTTATGAGTTGCGACTGAGAGAATGATTCCAATTCCCGGGGCTTGGAGTTGATGGTTAGATTCGTAGTGGGAGCCGATACCATTGAATTCCCATCAGTGAAATCTATTAGCTCTAGTCAATATTAGAATTAATATTCCTTTTTTACTATGATCAGAATTGGTAATTTATTTTTTAAAAAAATCAACAAAGACCTAAATTGGTTAGACCTGGATTCTTCCGCGCTGTTTGATCAAAAACTTTGACGGCATTATGTAAAATTTTATTTGTTCCTCTTTGCTGCTAGTGTATGACCTGGATTAACTTTTTAAAATTTCCCATATGATTCTCGCAATATGATTGTGAATAAAATTGTTTGCTGTGCCATCATAAAACCCATGACTGCATTTCCCAAATGTTAACAGCCTTTGATAATATAGATATATATAGAGTAGATAATCCTTTCTGCTGCCATAATTGCTTTTTCTACTTGATATATTCCAGATAGGAATCGTTGTGTTGGTGACACTTTGTTTGGTTGATCTGCGTATCTATACACAATAACAGGTGACACCTGTTTGTAGTTGACAATCTTCTGGAGCATGGATGTTTCAAGTAACCACAAACTCACAAAGGAGTGGCTATGCCTATGCTCTGGTGTTTTAGTTTGTGCCATATTTTCTGCTTCAAAGTAAAATAATACAACAATGAGCTTTGTATTACTTCAATTAATTAATTTTTTTTGTCTTATAGATTCTGTGACCATTTAAAGGATTTGTTCTGGTGCCTGTTGTTTTATGAATGTGTAGAGGGTAATTTACTATCTGATGTCTAGTTTTATAAGACGGCAAGTTGATTATTCAATACATAGAGGGTAAGGCCGTTGTTTAGGAAAACATGTAGAGGATAACCTGAAGTGTTCATTCAATAACCTACATTTCATTGTCTGTCTTTTATCAAAAGGCAGTCAGTTGGTAAAATCTTGGGCAATACCAGATTCTTTGATTTACTGCAGCAAGTCTAGGAACATTCAATATGAGATACATTTTTTATTTCTTTTTTTAAAGTATCAATGAAAATATGTTGTACAGTTTTTCTATCAATGTTAACTAGGATGCTGTAGAATATATATTAGACACTCGGGTTGAATTTTTTGAATGTTCCCATGAAAGTTAGTCTTAGCAATGGAAATTTCTCTTGACCTGTTTTTTGGTTTCCAGCTAGACAATCTCAAATGGCAATTATGTTACTTATCCTTACAAACTTACTGCTTGCATGCAAACCAACATTAGTCAAAGTAAATAAGATAATTTTATCTTTTATTCATGTGCACATTAATTAAATTTGAGAATATTTATTATATAAATGACTATGTGTCACTATAACATCATGTTTAAATTTGGTACTTGGTTTGCAGAAAAGTTACCCAGGAAGTTAGTTTCCACCATTAAAATCTGTAGAAGATGAAAGATGATTTTGACGAAGACTACAGTCTGAAGCTGTATATATAGTGTCAGTTCAATTTTTTTATGTATGCTCAGGAAAGGACACTTTTTGATCTTAATGAACCTCCGAAGGAAGAGGCAAATGAGGATGACAGTCCTATTATTTATCAGCCCCAGAAATCTCTTATACTTGCCAATTTGACTGGTTCGAATCTATTTTCATCATCTGAAGGATGTCATAGGATCCTGACTAAACATGCTTTTCCACATGCACCAAATGCTTCTGTTTTTCAATCTTCTGTAAGAAAAAAAAGTCAATGAAACTTAAAGAAGAAAAATCAGAAAGTGCGCAAAATATAGCCCAAGCCTCGGTATCTATGGCCACAAATTTTGAAGTTGCTAATAAAATTAGAATGCCTAGGCTTTCAGGTGGTCAGGGTGGCCATGCAACAGAAAGAGAAGGGGAGTGGTCTGATATGGATGGAAACATAGATGGTATTGCAAGAATTTCAAGCAATAAGCAGGAGATACTCAATGGGGAAATTGCAGAAAAGCAGATTGTTAATGAAGTAAATGAGCCTTGTGCTGTTAAAACTGATGAGAACAGCGACAACAATTCTAGTTTTCTTGGAATTACCACTGACAAAACTGGTGAAGCAATAAAAGACCTGAAAGTTGATGGTCCTGTCTCTGATAACCATGGAAGTTTGGATTGCAGCTCTAGGGTAGATGTGCTGTCTGATGGATTGGAGGAATCTTCAGATGGAAAACCAAAAAAGGTTAGAGGAGTTGAAGCTAGTCATGCTCTGAGATTTGCAAATAATCTTATTAAGAGGCCTAAAGTTGATGAGCACAAGGAGGCAATGTTAGGGAAGAAAAGGGCTAGACAAACTGTCTTTATTGACGTGGAGGATGCTAGACAGGCTAGTTCTACGAAAACTACGCCTAGGAGGCAAACATCTTTTTCAGCACCAATTGTTACCCATATTATTAGGGATACCACCGATGCTCATACTCCTGTTATTGACCAGGGCACTGAATTGCCTAATACTAAAGATCAAAAGCAAGCATATATCATGGGCAATGAAGGCAGTTCAACTATAGAATTAACTGACATGAAAAGTGAACCAAATGGGGATGTAATTCCAAGAGGTCTTACTCGCCCTAAGAAGCTGAACCACGAGTGCTTTTCGGAAACATATCCACAAGTTCCTAGGCAGGGTTCTTGGAAGCAATCTCCAGACCACAGACAATTTAAAAGCTCCCTTCTTCCATCTCAGAAGCTTCCTGTTGCACAAAACAACACAGATCAAAAGTCGGACACCAAAAAAATTCCTTCTTTGAAGAGGCAGATTTCAAGCAACCCTCAATACCAAGATACATCTGTTGAACGGTTTCTCAGGGAGGTTACAAGTGAGAAATTTTGGCATAATCCAGGTTAGCACATGCTTTGCTGATGCCTTTCCCTAACCTCCCTTTTGTTAGTGTAATTGTGGATTTGGTTCCTACAGGGTTTGATATAAGATGCTTTATGCCATTAGATAGGTTCCAAATTTAGTCTTGAAGAAAGGGAGTACAAAGATATGTTGTAGAATTCTATAGGTAAAATTGCTTGAAATTTAATTAGAATGTGAAACACCATGCCTCGTTTCTCAAACACAGGTTGCTGCTACTAGTTCTTGAATTATAGCAATGTAAAACTTGACTTCTTGATACCTGTTGCTTGTAATTCCTTTCGTGCTGACTTTATTTAAATGTGGCACACTGGTAGTATCACTGTGATCATGGGATGCACAGTGTTTTCTATCTCAAATTTTTGTTATATATAAGGTTTCTATATTATTTGCCAGCGCATAGCAGGCACAATATTCAATTCATTGACAACATACATACTATCTTTATTAGCAGAATTCAGTAGGACAAAGTTTTGTGAGGGTTTGTATTAGCCTATTAGGTGACATTGAATTTTTTTCTTTAATTTAATATGCAAAGTATTCTACCTTTCTTCAGAAGAGATGGAGTTACAGCGTGTGCCTGGTCATTTCGAGTCTGTTGAAGAGTATGTGAGAGTATTTGAGCCTTTGCTTTTTGAGGAATGTCGAGCACAACTGTACAGTACCTATGAGGAGCTTCAGGAAAATGTAACAAGGGATGCACATATAATGGTTCGTGTAAAGAATGTTGAGAAACGGGAAAGAGGTGTGCACATTGCATTCGTTTTAGAGATTGTCAAGTTGTTTACTTCTCCTTTTACAGTGCTGTTTGCAATTCAGAAACCAAATATAAGAGACTACTTGTGAATGTAGAAAATTTATGTCTTTTGCTTCATAGGCTAAGATTTCTAGAGTGTGATCAACAAATATATGTTCATGCATAGTAGTGACTAATTGTTGTTCAACTTTCTATTTTCCAGTAAAGCTTTACCTTGTTTTCCTTTCTTTGTAAAGTATTTCTTTTTTTAGATCCTGTCAATGTATATAACACATAGCGCTTGGTGATCCATAAGTGAATCATTGCTAGGATAAATTTGCGACAACATAGCATGCAATAACTTAATCTAGTGATTGTATGAATTCCTACTAGTGGTTTTTCTATCCTTTTGATGATTTACATAAGAGTGTACAAAAGTCTTGTGGTTGCATTAAATTTCAAATATTCATGGAGTAGTGACTGATTGATTCCTTGTCTCTAAACTCCGATAGTATTTATGGACGCCAACAATAATTATAACATTCTAAGAGAGAACTCAATCTATTGCTTTGCTTTTCCATTCTTCCTGTCTTTGGATGAGATATCATTTTCTTCAATTTCTTTTCCTGGTTTAGAATATGGAGCGATCAAGAGGCATGCATACAAAAAGAATGACATAACAGATGGAGTTGAGAACATGGGTGGCAGAATCGATATGATATTAAAACTTACTAAAGTGTCTCTGTTTACATTGTCAAAAAATCAGTGCATACTTACTAACTGATTTAATTTTAATTAAAGCAAATTTAAAATATGATTCAATTCAATTTTAGTTGATTCAATTCTATTAAACAATTTTAATCCTATTTAAATTAATTTATTTCTTAATTAATTTAATTTTAATCAGATCAATTTTAATTTTGATTAAATATTTTAATTAATTTACTTAACTTTAGTTACCTAAATCAATTCTAACTTAATTTTAATTAATTCTTATTAATATAATCGAATTTGTTCATTTGAATTAATTTTAATATCCGATTAAAATAAATTGGAACTAATTTATTAATATAAATCATTTAAATTATATTTAAAATTTATATTAGTTTAATAGTAAATGAATTAATTTAAAAAAGTGTATGAATTAAATTTATTAATTTAAAATTAGAAGTTAATTTAATTATTGAAATTAGTTAACTAATTTAATAAAATTTAAAATCTATAATTTAATTTAATTAAAAAAGAGTTAAAATCAATTAGTTTAATTAATAAAATTATTTAAAGTACTTTAACTAGATCAAGTAAATTTAAGTTGATTAATCTAAGAACATTGCCCATCTTCTTCAAGAAGAGGACAAAGAGAATGCTTCCCGCCTTCCTTTTAGAGAACATATGAAAATAGGCAACGTCCATGTATTAGCCTTTGACTTTTCTATCTCTGTTGAATCTCTATCTTCTTGAGCTCTCTTTCTCTCAAACTGAGCTGATTTTTACTATATCTCCATTGATTACCAATGACTAAAATGAATTCAATATCAAATTCTCCTTGAACAATCCAAATTTCACAAATCTTGTAGTATGTTTGATTTCTTGCTCAAAATCGGATTAGCATCAGCCAATCCTGATCCAACTTGGCCAATCAGGATTGTCTGATTTTGCCAACCATGATTGACAATAATGGTTTTTGGGATGTCCAATGGATGATAAAAACATACATTTGCAACTAATTAAGTGTGATGCATATAACCTGAACACTGGATAAAATGAGAGAGAGGAGAAAGGTGCCGGTGACAGCTTTGTACATTAAAAAAAATAGCTAGGAAAAACATACAGCCTTAGAGCTTAGTGATGGGTAAAACATTTTTTGTATCTGAACAAGAGTAGCTTGCTGAGATTTATGGTTCTGCATTCTGATTATGCTTGATTTACAAGAAATGGTTGCTGTTGTTTCATTCAATCTTTGTTTAATAATGTTATCTTATATGTTCAATTCAGGGTGGTATGATGTTATTGTTCTTCCTGTTCATGACTTCAAATGGACTTTTAAGGAAGGTGATGTAGCAGTTTTGACATACCCAAGTCCTGGTGCAGGTTTGAATTTATCCTTGTATGATGTTCTTTTTTAATTTATTGAGCAATAAGCATGCAATGAGTACTCTGCCTGTTAAGTTTGGATTATAGAACAGTGAATTGGAATAAGGCAGTCTATATTAATTCTTACTATTGTTGTTTGTGGTCTTGGACACAGGGAGATCTGGTAGGAGAAATAATTTTGGTGCTAATGAAGATGGTAAGCATGAGTCAGCTGGGCGCGCTGTTGGTACGGTGAGGCGGCATTTTCCTATTGACCCACGTGACCAGACTGGAGCCATTATTCATTTTTATGTTGGGGACTTGTATGATTCTAGTAGGTAATATCCATGCTTAGATAGCATTTTAAAATGCATTTGTCTCAAAATAAAAGTTGAAATTGAGATTTGTGCCTAGTTGTTTGTATTAATTGCAACAATGATGTGTTAATATTTTTTTCCTGAAACCAACTTGGCATATGCTAACTGCAGTAATTTGACATTGCAGCAAGTTTGATGATTATATCCTTAGGAAACTGGAACCCAAGACCACTTGGTATCTAACCACTCTTGGAGCCCTTGCTACTGCTCAGCGGGAATACATAGCTCTTCATGCTTTTCGTCGTCTTAACATTCAGGTGACAAAAGAAATGTAATGACACTGAAAATTTTAAATTTCTATTTCTACTTCTGCTGATGCTAATGGAATGAAGATATACAGATGCAAACAGCAATATTGAAACCTAGTCCAGAACATTTTCCCAAATACGAAGAGGGGGCACCTGCTATGCCCGACTGTTTTACTCAAAATTTTGTGGATCATTTGCATAGAACTTTTAATCCTCCACAGTTGGCAGCAATTCAGTGGGCTGCTATGCACACTGCTGCAGGTACAAATAACAGAGGTACTAAGAGACAAGATCCTTGGCCTTTTACACTTGTTCAAGGTCCACCGGGAACTGGGAAAACACACACAGTCTGGGGAATGCTTAATGTGATTCATTTAGTCCAATATCAACACTACTACACTGCACTTCTCAAGAAGCTTGCACCAGAAAGTTATAAGCAAACAACTGAGAGCAATTTGGTTAATGTCAGTAGCGGATCAATAGATGAAGTCTTGCAGAATATGGATCAAAGTCTCCTAAGAACTCTGCCAAAACTTTGTCCTAAACCAAGAATGCTAGTCTGTGCTCCTTCAAATGCTGCAACAGATGAGTTGTTAGCACGTGTTCTTGATCGCGGTTTCATTGACGGGGAGATGAAGGTTTATCGTCCCGACGTAGCTCGGGTTGGAGTTGATTCACAAACCCGTGCTGCCCAGGCAGTCTCTGTCGAGCGAAGAACTGAACAACTTATGCAGAAGGGCCGTGAAGAAGTAATTAAATGGTTGCATGATTTGAAAGGTCGTGAAGCTGAACTGGCACATCAAATATCTCGTTTGCAGAGAGAACTCAGTGTTGCAGCAGCTGCTGGTAGGTCACAAGGATCTGTAGGTGTTGATCCTGATGTTCTTGCTGCTAGGGACCAAAACCGTGATATGCTACTACAGTATCTAGCTGCAGCTCTAGAGAACAGGGACAAAGTTCAAGTTGAGATGTCGCGCTTTCTTATTTTGGAAAGCAAGTTTCGTGCCAGAACTAGCTTTAATATGGAAGATGCTCGAGCCAGCCTTGAAGCAAGTTTTACCAATGAAGCTGAAATTGTCTTTACAACTGTGTCAAGCAGTGGCCGCAAGATATTTTCTCGTCTTACTCATGGATTTGATATGGTGGTCATCGATGAGGCTGCTCAAGCCAGTGAAGTTGCAGTCCTTCCACCACTGTCACTTGGTTCTGCAAGATGTGTTTTGGTAGGTGATCCACAGCAACTTCCTGCAACTGTTATAAGTAAAGCTGTTGGGACTTTGCTTTATAGCAGAAGTCTTTTTGAAAGGTTTCAACAAACAGGATGCCCGACACTGTTATTATCCGTACAGTATAGAATGCACCCTCAAATCCGTGATTTTCCATCAAGATATTTCTATCAAGGACGTCTGACCGACAGCGAGAGCATTGCCAACTTAGATGTTGAGGCTTACTACAGAGATCCTCTGTTACACCCCTATGCCTTTTACGATATTACACATGGGAGGGAGTCCCATAGGGGAGGATCTGTCTCTTACCAGAATGTTCATGAAGCCCAATTTTCTTTGAGGTTGTACAAACATCTACAAAACTTTGTCAAATCAAATGGTGGGAAAAAAATATCCATTGGCATAATTACGCCTTATAAACTTCAGTTGAAGTGCCTACAACGAGAATTTCAGGAGGTTCTTGGCACTGAAGAAGGCAAGGACATTTATATAAACACAGTTGATGCGTTTCAGGGTCAAGAGCGTGATGTAATTATAATGTCATGTGTCCGTGCATCAAACCATGGAGTGGGATTTGTTGCCGATATTCGGCGCATGAACGTTGCACTTACGCGAGCTAGGAGGGCATTATGGGTAAGCACTCATACTTTACTGCATTTTACTTGAAACATTGAGTTAGTTAAATAACATTGATGAATCATTTGATTATTATAGGTGGTCGGCAATGCAAATGCTCTCGTGCAATCTGAAGACTGGGCTGCTTTGATAGCTGATGCTAAATCAAGAAAGTGTTTTATTGACATGGAATGTATCCCAAAGGAATTCTTGCTGATAAAAGGATCCACTGCCTCTCCTGCAAAAGTGGTCTTGAATAGCACTAGGAGTTCAAAAAGTTGCAGCCAAAGGCAACATCGGTTGGATATGCCTTCAGAACCCAAGTCTGGAACGCAGTCTGAAAATGAAAATAAATCCGACTACTTTCCATCAAGGAACGGGGCCTTTAGAAATATAGATGTCATGGATTCTCAATATGGCAGTACCAAGTGGCAGAATCCTTCTGGGGTTTCTAGAAGAGAGAGATAATCTGCTGTCAACACCTATTGGCATTTCTTTCTTTGTGCAGATAATTCTGAGAGGCCAAGACGCCTTTCAATTTTTCTCACAGAAATCTCTATTGGTGATGAGATGCCTGACCGTTTGGGCCAGTAAGCATGTGATTGAAGAGAGCGGATCCTTTGGACAGCATTTTGCAGTCCAGAGAATGGACCACTCCATTCATTGGTCCATTTGAATGGACCCCGCCTGTTTAATAGATAGGGTCCATTCAAATGGACCAATAAATAGAGTGATCCATCCTCTAGTCTACATTTTGAACGTTGGCAGACATAGTTGGAGGCCTAGGGAGAACAGCAGCAGGCCTGCCTCCTTGCTTTTATGCCAGGGCGGAAAAAAGCAGCATGCAGAGGCATGGGAGAACAAGCATCCCAATTGGTTGAAATTAAGTTTACATTTAAGTTCTGCCAAGCTTCCATGTATGTTTTATTTATCCACTAACAGCCTACCTTGTTTGTAATGCTAGTTAATAGAGGCAAGTCTGGATTACACGAGTAACCGTGGGGAGTGCACGACCATTGCAGTTCCATTGTAGCGGTGCAGGGCTATGCGCTCCTCATTGGAATCAGTATTTACAGCAGAGATGTTTTCTGTGTAATTCGTAGAGGGAGCATGGTATCTAAAGGGCTAACCAGACTTGGAACATAGTTGTTTCTTCAGTGCCCTTTTTTCTTATAGTTTGCATCGAGTTGAAAATATTATCGATTTGTTAATGGCATTTATCAATTGTTTAGACATTGGCTTCTACAATATCCGGTTAAACATTTCTCTCAATGTGCTCTCTCTCGATCTTTGAATTTCAGGGACAACAGCAGCAACTGTTATTTTGTGAAGCCTTGCCATTCATGTGCACTGTTGAAAAGCCCGTGGAAGATCTGAAGCATTTCATGTTCATCGGTCGTGATACTGCTAAAGAACCGTCTGGGGATGTCCAAAAGATCTGGAACTCCATACACAAGTCAGATTACAAAGATAAACTTATTTTTTTAACCATCCAAAATTTGCCTATTTTTTAAATTATTTTCTAAAGTTTCAAATTAGCTTCCAAAGTTATAAGTTTATGCCATTTTATTTCAATTATTAATATCGTCCTCAGTTCTCACTCACTGAGATAATTTTAAAATTTTGAACACAAATGTTTGGGAGGCGAAACGGAAATTTTTCTGTGCTGCAAAATTGCGCCGTAATTGCAAAAATGCTGGTCTCCTCGCTCCTCCTCCTCCTCCGCCTCCCACTCCACACCGCCTGATTGACTCTCATTGCTACCTTCCATTCTCACACATTTCCTAAATGCCATGTCCTCCCGTCTCATTCGCTCTTGAAAGTTGATGGACTCCTCCATCCTCGGAAGCTCTCAATTTCTAAATATCGGTCGTTTCCGCCATTATATAAAGCTTCGACTTCCCCCATGATCGATCGCAAGCCTGGCAAGGACTCCCTTGCATAATGAATCCGCCATTTTAATTTCCATGTGAGTTGTCTTCCTCCTAAATCTCCTCCCACGGCAAGTGTTGATGATCTCGTTCTTCATGAATTTGGTAGCAAGATTTGAGTTCCAATTACTCGGGTTTGAAAGACGACATTTTTACTTCTGCATCTTCGTTGTGATTGATTGCAATTTCCTTATTGGGCAGAGGATTTCGATATTTCTGAGCAGACAATTGGGCGTTAGGTTTTTTTTTTTCTTTGATTTGAGCAAAGAAATTGAAAAGAATAGATGTTTAATGTTACTAACAATTTCGTGAGACTTTCGTGCATTTTCTTTAGTTTATCTGATTTGTTTTTGCATTTAACAATGCTCCTTTCTACCAAATATTTCTAGCCTCCTCGATCTAAAGCTAATTCGATAATTTGGATGAACAAGTATTGGCCGACATTGTGCTTTCCTCGAACAAATAAGTTGCTAGAAGGGATAATTCCATACTGATGTTATCTCTATCTTAAACTCCTTTTTATACATGTGTATTCTGCGCAGCTCACCTGCACATTTCTTCTACCTCTCTAGAAGTTGTACTTTTTTTTTGTTGTTGTTGTTTGTCGAACAAATTACTAATCCACTAGTGTTTCTAATTCGGTTGTTTTCTTCTTCTTGTCACTTTTTTCTGCCTAATCTCTTTAGGAAACTACATTTTCCCTCTATTTTGAAATGTTTCTTACTTTCTTTAGTTAAAATCCAGACTTTTAATCAGTTTGTGAATGTTGAGTCAGGTTTATAATTTATTTCAACAATTGAAGAAGGTTAGAAAATGGGAACATGCGAAACACAATCGTTGGGTGTGCTACTACTATTGTCCTGGGCAATAACCATACAAGCACGTTCATCTTTGTATGTAACATACAAAGATCCCAGTCAACCAGTGAATATTCGAGTGAAAGAACTATATAAGCTCATGACTCTTGAGGAAAAGATAGGCCAAATGACACAAATTGAGAGGACAGTAGCCACACCTCAGGTCTTGCAAGACTATTTCATTGGTAAGTTGCTAACAAATTCATTCTTACTTTATTCATTATTTATTTTATTTATTTATTTTTTAAAGGAGAAGATAAGTAAGATTATCCACCCAGTAGTATTCACATTAGAAACATGAACACAAATAACAGAGCTAGTAACTCTCCCATTAAGAGTTTACAATTAGTCCAAGTACAAATGTTGAATTATGTATAGTCTAAAACTTAAGCAGTAATGTCTCAAGCTTTTCTGATTACCCGGATGAAAAATATAAGGGAGAGAATAAAATTGCATATGAAAGTTTAACATTCATCTCTCTCTCATATCTTCCATCCAACCAAGTAATTGGACCCTTAGGAGTGAAAAGAACAAAAGCAACACTTATCCATTCAGGAAACAGATGGAATTCAGAGTTCCAATTGCATTGGCATATTTGGTTTGCTTGGCTGGTGGAACCCAGCCTGTCCACAACGTTAGGATGTTTAGCTAACTTGGGGTCAGTGGGTGAGTAGTCGTTTCCCTAGAACCAGTTTGTTCCTCTCAATCAACACAATGGAAATTCATCCCAGTTAAACAGTATTAAAAATGATTTTATCTGTATGATCAGCAATAAGAAAGTATGCATGCCTGTGGCCAACTTAATTTATAAAATCAACATCTTATGTTACAGGTAGCATATTAAGTGGTGGTGGAAGTGCTCCTGCTCCGAATGCCACTGCGCAGGCTTGGATAGATATGGTAACCAATTTCCAGAAGGCTAGTTTGTCAACACGCTTGGGAATTCCCATGATTTATGGGATTGATGCTGTTCACGGAAACAATAATGCCTATGGTGCAACGGTGTTTCCACACAACATTGGTCTCGGGGCCACAAGGTATGCATATTGTGACATCAATTTGAAATTTAATTTTCCATTTAGGTATCTTCATATCTTCACGGTTATAATCCCTTTAAATGTTATAAATGTACATTCACTCTAGTTTTCGGACACTTTTTCCTCCATTTGTGATAGATTTTATTTTGTTTACCTTTTACTCCATTGCTTTTAAATATTTTTGCAAGTTGTAATACTTTTTTGTGAACATAAACATATATTTTCTGCAGATTCAACCTCTTAGTTATGTTACCTTATATCTTAATCTGCAGGGATCCTTATCTGGTAAAGAGGATTGGTGCTGCAACGGCACTTGAAACGAGAGCTACAGGCATTCCTTATGCTTTTGCACCCTGTATTGCAGTAAGTAGATCTAGAACACTTGCAGATACATTATTTTATTTTGAGAGCAAAGGAAGGCAGAATCCCCATCTTAAGAAAATATAAGACAGATTCCTGTCTTAAAATTTCAATCTAAAACTCATTTTCGAAACCCAAGGACAATTTCTCTTCTCTTGTTATTACTTGGTCCAAATTTAGGTTTGCAGAGATCCAAGGTGGGGACGGTGCTATGAGAGCTATAGCGAGGATCACAGTGTTGTACAGGCAATGACAGACAGTGTCCTTGGTTTACAAGGAGATATCCCTGGAGACTACCCAAGGAACTTTCCTTATGTCGCTGGAAAGTAAGTATTGCAAATCCAATCAGTTATCGAATCAAATAAGAATGTCATATTTGTTGAAGTTCAAGAGAGAGCTCAATCCATCCCAAAATGCAAAGGCAATTAAATGGGAGATCTCCTAGCATTTAATCATATTTTAAGAACACTCCTTTTGAAATGTGAAACTAAGAGAGAGTCCAATCAAACCCAGAATACCAAGATAATTAGGTTGAAGATCTCACAGTATTCAAGTCTATTTTGATTTTGAAATGTGAATTAAAGTTTGGAGTTTATCCTCTTCTCTTGCATCCACTCTTTTTTTTTATTTAACAATGTTGAACTTATTCATTCACAAGCAAGTAATCACAGTCCATATATGAAATAATGAGGGTAAATAGGTTAAGGATATTGGCATAAAATACTCAAACATGGCACAAATTTAGAGGTTTGAAAGTCTTAATGAATTGAGATTATTGGTATGAGGGGTCGAAAGAAGCTGAAAACAAACTGTTAAAAGAGATGTAAATGAACCTGAGATATCCCCAAAAGTAAAAAATGTAGTTGATCCAAATAGTTTATTTGAGACTGATGTACCACCAATATCTTCTTTTTCTCAATCCAACAATGCAGATTGTAAGACTGGACCTTGATTGTTTGGTTGGCTTTGTAAGTTTTCTCGCACTGCATCAACGTCGATTGCTTTCTCAATGCCATCTTATCTTCAGGAACAATGTAGCAGCTTGTGCCAAACATTATGTTGGTGATGGTGGCACGCAAAAAGGAATTAATGAGAATAATACTATTATTGATTATGAAGGTCTTCTTAGCATCCATATGCCTCCATTCGTTGATAGCATTGCCAAGGGTGTGGCCAGCGTCATGGTTTCTTATTCAAGTTGGAATGGAAAAAAAATGCACGCCAACCGTCACCTTATCATTGGCTACCTCAAAGAGAAGCTTGGTTTCAAGGTAAAATACAATGAGCATAACTGATTTCACCTGCCTTATTTACTGACTATGATTCTATGATATATTGCTAGGGATTCGTAATATCAGACTGGCAGGGGATCGACAGGATCACCTATCCTCCTGGTGAAAATTACACTTACTCAGTTCAAGCTTCAATTAATGCTGGTCTGGACATGGTGAGTAGCGAGTAACACATTTACTATTCTCTTAATAGATTGTCTGAATATTAGGTGTTGAGAAATCACAGTGATTGACATATTCATTTCATAGACTACGAGAATATGTTCCTACATCCAGAACAAATCTAGTTGGGTGTATGATGTATAGAGTGCAACTATAGGAAATAATTACCCATACTTATTTTTTTGGAAAAAAAAAAATCACAGTTATCTATAAGTGGAAAAAATGGCTATGACGAGGAATAGGCCTAATTTTTTCATAGTGCCGGTGGCAAGTCAAGCATATAATTGTCTACCTGAACAAAATAACTACATATCTACTTTCTAGTTAAGATTGACATAATTCCAACGTATTCATGAGAAATAGGATAGATTTCAGAATCTTATAAATTTTTATACCCAAGATTTTGCTCCGAGATGCTGATTGAACATTCCATTTGCACTCTGATTGATTTGCAGGTGATGGTTCCATATAATTATACAGGGTTCTTTAGCGCCGTGAAGTCCCTTGTTAATGCCAACGTTATTCCCATGAAAAGGATTAGAGATGCAGTAAAAAGGATCTTGCGGGTAAAGTTCATCATGGGCTTGTTCGAGAACCCTCTTCCTGATCCGAGCTTAGCTAATCAGCTTGGATCACAGGTATCTTGATTCTATCTCTCTGTTCATCAGCTTCATTACAGATAAGTTTAACTGAGCTGTTCATCTCTGATTACTCTGATGGGCTGACACAGGAGCACAGAGACTTAGCTAGAGAAGCCGTGAGGAAATCACTCGTGCTTCTAAAAAATGGAAAGCCTGGCTCCCAACCTCTACTGCCCTTGCAAAAGAACGCCCCTAAAATCCTCGTCGCCGGAACTCATGCTGATAACTTGGGTTTCCAGTGCGGTGGTTGGACGATTAATTGGCAAGGAAGCAGTGGACAAACCACTGCCGGTACGTGTATGATTCCCAGTGTCCGAGCATCGAGCATGGGAGATTATAACAGCAGTGATCGATTAAAACAAGACTGAAAGCTCAGTTTTTTGCATGCACAGGTACCACGATCCTTCAAGGCATTAAATCCACAGTTGATCCTTCGACACAGGTGGTCTTCTCGGAGAACCCTGACGCCGACTTTGTGCGGAGCCAAGGATTCTCTTACGCCATTGTTGTGGTCGGGGAGGCACCCTACGCCGAGACGTTCGGGGACAACCTCAACCTCACCATCCCCGCACCTGGACCGAGCATAATCCAAACGGTTTGTGGCGCCGTCAAGTGTGTCGTGGTCCTCATCTCTGGCCGGCCCCTCGTCGTCGAGCCGTACGTTCCGGCGATGGACGCGCTTGTGGCCGCGTGGCTCCCGGGCTCCGAAGGCCAAGGGGTGGCCGATGTCCTCTTCGGAAACTTTGGGTTTACCGGGAAGCTTCCGCGCACCTGGTTCAAGACGGTCGCCCAGCTGCCGATGAACGTCGGCGACACGAATTACGACCCCTTGTTCCCGTTTGGTTTTGGGCTCACAACCTGAGTGTTGCAAAACTGGAAAAAAATGGATGAAAATTGGATCAAATTGGGTTACATACTGTGTAAGGGAGAATAGTTTGAATATCCAAAGATTTATAACAACAAAGTTGTTTATTTTGAATCGCAATTTATAGATCATGTGAATATACATGTATGAATGAGAGATTTTCTTTCATGTGTGTGCCCGCAAGGGTTCAAATTCATGATTTTTGCGGCCAGTATCTTGTGAGATCTCGCGACAATTGCTTCCTTTTTATGATTTTGATGACTACAATAAGCCCTAGGACTGCTGGTTGTTCGTTTGGTTTTGAAAACCCTAAACGTTGCTTCTAATTAACAAAAGTCATCAGCAGCAATTTGTCATCTGTGCGGTAGATTGACAACAAGGTTTGATCTCTGCCATTGGCTCTAGAAGCCCCCGTTTCATGGCTTGTCAAGTAGACAGGATGTATGTTATGAGTTGCGACTGAGAGGATGATTCCAATTCCCGGGGCTTGAAGTTTATGGCTAGATTCGTAGTGGGAGCTGATACCATTGAATTCCCATCAGTGAAATCTATTAGCTCTAGTCAATATTAGAATTAATATTCCTTTTTTACTATGATCAGAATTAGTAATTTATTTTTTTAAAAAAAAAATCAACAAAGACCTAAATTGGTTAGACCTGGATTCTTCCGCGCTGTATGATCAAAAACTTTGACGGCATTATGTAAAATTTTATTTGTTCCTCTTTGCTGCTAGTGTAGACCTGGATTAACTTTTTAAAATTTCCCATATGATTCTCGCAATATGATTGTGAATAAAATTGTTTGCTGTGTCATCACAAAACCCATGACTATGCATTTGCCAAATGTTAACAGCCTTTGATAATATAGATATATATAGTGTAGATAATCCTTTCTGCTGCCATAATTGATATATTCCAGATAGGAATCGTTGTGTCGGTGACACTTTGTTTGGTTGATCTGCGTATCTATACACAATAACAGGTGACACCTGTTTGTAGTTGACAATCTTCTGGAGCATGGATGTTTCAAGTAACCACAAACTCACAAAGGAGTGGCTATGCCTATGCTCTGGTGTTTTAGTTTGTGCCATATTTTCTGCTTCAAAGTAAAATGATACAACAATGAGCTTTGTATTACTTCAATTAATTAATTTTTTTTGTCTTATAGATTCTGTGACCATTTAAGGGATTTGTTCTGGTGCTTGTTGTTTTATGAATGTGTAGAGGGTAATTTACTATCTGATGTCTAGTTTTATAAGACGGCAAGTTGATTTTTCGATACATAGAGGGTAAGGCCGTTGTTTTTCTATCAATGTTAACTAGGATGCTGTAGAATATATATTAGACACTCGGGTTGAATTTTTTGAATATTCCCATGAAAGTTAGTCTTACAATGGAAATTTCTCTTGACCTGTTTTTTGGTTTCCAGCTAGACAATCTCAAATGGCAATTATGTTACTTATCCTTACAAACTTACTGCTTGCATGCAAACCAACATTAGTCAAAGTAAATAAGATAATTTTATCTTTTATTCATGTGCACATTAATTAAATTTGAGAATATTTATTATATAAATGACTATGTGTCACTATAACATCATGTTTAAATTTGGTACTTGGTTTGCAGAAAAGTTACCCAGGAAGTTAGTTTCCACCATTAAAATCTGTAGACGATGAAAGATGATTTTGACGAAGACTACAGTCTGAAGCTGTATATATAGTGTCAGTTCAATTTTTTTATGTATGCTCAGGAAAGGACACTTTTTGATCTTAATGAAACTCCGAAGGAAGAGGCAAATGAGGATGACAGTCCTATTATTTATCAGCCCCAGAAATCTCTTATACTTGCCAATTTCACTGGTTCGAATCTATTTTCATCATCTGAAGGATGTCATAGGATCCTGACTAAACATGCTTTTCCACATGCACCAAATGCTTCTGTTTTTCAACCTTCTGTAAGAAAAAAAAAGTCAATGAAACTTAAAGAAGAAAAATCAGAAAGTGTGCAAAATATAGCCCAAGCCTCGGTATCTATGGCCACAAATTTTGAAGTTGCTAATAAAATTAGAATGCCTAGGCTTTCAGGTGGTCAGGGTGGCCATGTAACAGAAAGAGAAGGGGAGTGGTCTGATATGGATGGAAACATAGATGGTATTGCAAGAATTTCAAGCAATAAGCAGGAGATACTCAATGGGGAAATTGCAGAAAAGCAGATTGTTAATGAAGTAAATGAGCCTTGTGCTGTTAAAACTGATGAGAACAGCGACAACAATTCTAGTTTTCTTGGAATTACCACTGACAAAACTGGTGAAGCAATAAAAGACCTGAAAGTTGATGGTCCTGTCTCTGATAACCATGGAAGTTTGGATTGCAGCTCTAGGGTAGATGTGCTGTCTGATGGATTGGAGGAATCTTCAGATGGAAAACCAAAAAAGGTTAGAGGAGTTGAAGCTAGTCATGCTCTGAGATTTGCAAATAATCTTATTAAGAGGCCTAAAGTTGATGAGCACAAGGAGGCAATGTTAGGGAAGAAAAGGGCTAGACAAACTGTCTTTATTAACGTGGAGGATGCTAGACAGGCTAGTTCTATGAAAACTACGCCTAGGAGGCAAACATCTTTTTCAGCACCAATTGTTACCCATATTATTAGGGATACCACCGATGCTCATACTCCTGTTATTGACCAGGGCACTGAATTGCCTAATACTAAAGACCAAAAGCAAGCATATATCATGGGCAATGAAGGCAGTTCAACTATAGAATTAACTGACATGAAAAGTGAACCAAATGGGGATGTAATTCCAAGAGGTCTTACTCGCCCTAAGAAGCTGAACCACGAGTGCTTTTCGGAAACATATCCACAAGTTCCTAGTCAGGGTTCTTGGAAGCAATCTCCAGACCACAGACAATTTAAAAGCTCCCTTCTTCCATCTCAGAAGCTTCCTGTTGCACAAAACAACACAGATCAAAAGTCGGACACCAAAAAAATTCCTTCTTTGAAGAGGCAGATTTCAAGCAACCCTCAATACCAAGATACATCTGTTGAACGGTTTCTCAGGGAGGTTACAAGTGAGAAATTTTGGCATAATCCAGGTTAGCACATGCTTTGCTGATTCCTTGTCCTGACCTCCCTTTTGTTAGTGTAATTGTGGATTTGGTTCCTACAGGGTTTGATATAAGATGCTTTATGCCATTAGATAGGTTCCAAATTTAGTCTCGAAGAAAGGGAGTACAAAGATATGTTGTAGAATTCTATAGGTAAAATTGCTTGAAATTTAATTAGAATGTGAAACACCATGCCTCGTTTCTCAAACACAGGTTGCTGCTACTAGTTCTTGAATTATAGCAATGTAAAACTTGACTTCTTGATACCTGTTGCTTGTAATTCCTTTCGTGCTGACTTTATTTAAATGTGGCACACTGGTAGTATCACTGTGATCATGGGATGCACAGTGTTTTCTATCTCAAATTTTTGTTATATATAAGGTTTCTATATTATTTGCCAGCGCATAGCAGGCACAATATTCAATTCATTGACAACATACATACTATCTTTATTAGCAGAATTCAGTAGGACAAAGTTTTGTGAGGGTTTGTATTAGCCTATTAGGTGACATTGAATTTTTTTCTTTAATTTAATATGCAAAGTATTCTACCTTTCTTCAGAAGAGATGGAGTTACAGCGTGTGCCTGGTCATTTCGAGTCTGTTGAAGAGTATGTGAGAGTATTTGAGCCTTTGCTTTTTGAGGAATGTCGAGCACAACTGTACAGTACCTATGAGGAGCTTCAGGAAAATGTAACAAGGGATGCACATATAATGGTTCGTGTAAAGAATGTTGAGAAACGGGAAAGAGGTGTGCACATTGCATTCGTTTTAGAGATTGTCAAGTTGTTTACTTCTCCTTTTACAGTGCTGTTTGCAATTCAGAAACCAAATATAAGAGATTTCTTGTGAATGTAGAAAATTTATGTCTTTTGCTTCATAGGCTAAGATTTCTAGAGTGTGATCAACAAATATATGTTCATGCATAGTAGTGACTAATTGTTGTTCACATTGTCAAAAAATCAGAGCATACTTACTAACTGATTTAATTTTAATTAAAGCAAATTTAAAATATGATTCAATTCAATTTTAGTTGATTCAATTCTATTAAACAATTTTAATCCTATTTAAATTAATTTATTTCTTAATTAATTTAATTTTAATCAGATCAATTTTAATTTTGATTAAATATTGTAATTAATTTACTTAACTTTAGTTACCTAAATCAATTCTAACTTAATTTTAATTAATTCTTATTAATATAATCGAATTTGTTCATTTGAATTAATTTTAATATCCGATTAAAATAAATTGGAACTAATTTATTAATATAAATCATTTAAATTATATTTAAAATTTATATTAGTTTAATAGTAAATGAATTAATTTAAAAAAGTGTATGAATTAAATTTATTAATTTAAAATTAGAAGTTAATTTAATTATTGAAATTAGTTAACTAATTTAATAAAATTTAAAATCTATAATTTAATTTAATTAAAAAAGAGTTAAAATCAATTAGTTTAATTAATAAAATTATTTAAAGTACTTTAACTAGATCAAGTAAATTTAAGTTGATTAATCTAAGAACATTGCCCATCTTCTTCAAGAAGAGGACAAAGAGAATGCTTCCCGCCTTCCTTTTAGAGAACATATGAAAATAGGCAACGTCCATGTATTAGCCTTTGACTTTTCTATCTCTGTCGAATCTCTATCTTCTTGAGCTCTCTTCTCTCAAACTGAGCTGATTTTTACTTTATCTCCATTGATTACCAATGACTAAAATGAATTCAATATCAATTTCTCCTTGAACAATCCAAATTTCACAAATCTTGTAGTATGTTTGATTTCTTGCTCAAAATCAGATTAGCATCAGCCAATCCTGATCCAAATTGGCAAATCAGGATTGTCTGGTTTTGCCAACCATGATTGACAATAATGGTTTTTGGGAAGTCCAATGGATGATAAAAACATACATTTGCAACTAATTAAGTGTGATGCATATAACCTGAACACTAGATAAAATGAGAGAGAGGAGAAAGGTGCCGGCGACAGCTTTGTACATTAAAAAAAATAGCTAGGAAAAACATACAGCCTTAGAGCTTAGTGATGGGTAAAACATTTTTTGTATCTGAACAAGAGTAGCTTGCTGAGATTTATGGTTCTGCATTCTGATTATGCTTGATTTACAAGAAATGGTTGCTGTTGTTTCATTCAATCTTTGTTTAATAATGTTATCTTATATGTTCAATTCAGGGTGGTATGATGTTATTGTTCTTCCTGTTCATGACTTCAAATGGACTTTTAAGGAAGGTGATGTAGCAGTTTTGACATACCCAAGTCCTGGTGCAGGTTTGAATTTATCCTTGTATGATGTTCTTTTTTAATTTATTGAGCAATAAGCATGCAATGAGTACTCTGCCTGTTAAGTTTGGATTATAGAACAGTGAATTGGAATAAGGCAGTCTATATTAATTCTTACTATTGTTGTTTGTGGTCTTGGACACAGGGAGATCTGGTAGGAGAAATAATTTTGGTGCTAATGAAGATGGTAAGCATGAGTCAGCTGGGCGCGTTGTTGGTACGGTGAGGCGGCATTTTCCTATTGACCCACGTGACCAGACTGGAGCCATTATTCATTTTTATGTTGGGGACTTGTATGATTCTAGTAGGTAATATCCATGCTTAGATAGCATTTTAAAATGCATTTGTCTCAAAATAAAAGTTGAAATTGAGATTTGTGCCTAGTTGTTTGTTTTAATTGCAACAATGATGTGTTAATATTTTTTTCCTGAAACCAACTTGGCATATGCTAACTGCAGTAATTTGACATTGCAGCAAGTTTGATGATTATATCCTTAGGAAACTGGAACCCAAGACCACTTGGTATCTAACCACTCTTGGAGCCCTTGCTACTGCTCAGCGGGAATACATAGCTCTTCATGCTTTTCGTCGTCTTAACATTCAGGTGACAAAAGAAATGTAATGACATTGAAAATTTTAAATTTCTATTTCTACTTCTGCTGATGCTAATGGAATGAAGATACACAGATGCAAACAGCAATATTGAAACCTAGTCCAGAACATTTTCCCAAATACGAAGAGGGGGCACCTGCTATGCCCGGCTGTTTTACTCAAAATTTTGTGGATCATTTGCATAGAACTTTTAATCCTCCACAGTTGGCAGCAATTCAGTGGGCTGCTATGCACACTGCTGCAGGTACAAATAACAGAGGTACTAAGAGACAAGATCCTTGGCCTTTTACACTTGTTCAAGGTCCACCGGGAACTGGGAAAACACACACAGTCTGGGGAATGCTTAATGTGATTCATTTAGTCCAATATCAACACTACTACACTGCACTTCTCAAGAAGCTTGCACCAGAAAGTTATAAGCAAACAACTGAGAGCAATTTGGTTAATGTCAGTAGCGGATCAATAGATGAAGTCTTGCAGAATATGGATCAAAGTCTCCTAAGAACTCTGCCAAAACTTTGTCCTAAACCAAGAATGCTAGTCTGTGCTCCTTCAAATGCTGCAACAGATGAGTTGTTAGCACGTGTTCTTGATCGCGGTTTCATTGACGGGGAGATGAAGGTTTATCGTCCCGACGTAGCTCGGGTTGGAGTTGATTCACAAACCCGTGCTGCCCAGGCAGTCTCTGTCGAGCGAAGAACTGAACAACTTATGCAGAAGGGCCATGAAGAAGTAATTAAATGGTTGCATGATTTGAAAGGTCGTGAAGCTGAACTGGCACATCAAATATCTCGTTTGCAGAGAGAACTCAGTGTTGCAGCAGCTGCTGGTAGGTCACAAGGATCTGTAGGTGTTGATCCTGATGTTCTTGCTGCTAGGGACCAAAACCGTGATATGCTACTACAGTATCTAGCTGCAGCTCTAGAGAACAGGGACAAAGTTCAAGTTGAGATGTCGCGCTTTCTTATTTTGGAAAGCAAGTTTCGTGCCAGAACTAGCTTTAATATGGAAGATGCTCGAGCCAGCCTTGAAGCAAGTTTTACCAATGAAGCTGAAATTGTCTTTACAACTGTGTCAAGCAGTGGCCGCAAGATATTTTCTCGTCTTACTCATGGATTTGATATGGTGGTCATCGATGAGGCTGCTCAAGCCAGTGAAGTTGCAGTCCTTCCACCACTGTCACTTGGTTCTGCAAGATGTGTTTTGGTAGGTGATCCACAGCAACTTCCTGCAACTGTTATAAGTAAAGCTGTTGGGACTTTGCTTTATAGCAGAAGTCTTTTTGAGAGGTTTCAACAAACAGGATGCCCGACACTGTTATTATCCGTACAGTATAGAATGCACCCTCAAATCCGTGATTTTCCATCAAGATATTTCTATCAAGGACGTCTGACTGACAGCGAGAGCATTGCCAACTTAGATGTTGAGGCTTACTACAGAGATCCTCTGTTACACCCCTATGCCTTTTACGATATTACACATGGGAGGGAGTCCCATAGGGGAGGATCTGTCTCTTACCAGAATGTTCATGAAGCCCAATTTTCTTTGAGGTTGTACAAACATCTACAAAACTTTGTCAAATCAAATGGTGGGAAAAAAATATCCATTGGCATAATTACGCCTTATAAACTTCAGTTGAAGTGCCTACAACGAGAATTTCAGGAGGTTCTTGGCACTGAAGAAGGCAAGGACATTTATATAAACACAGTTGATGCGTTTCAGGGTCAAGAGCGTGATGTAATTATAATGTCATGTGTCCGTGCATCAAACCATGGAGTGGGATTTGTTGCCGATATTCGGCGCATGAACGTTGCACTTACGCGAGCTAGGAGGGCATTATGGGTAAGCATTCATACTTTACTCCGTTTTACTTGAAACATTGACTTAGTTAAATAACATTGATGAATCATTTGATTATTATAGGTGGTCGGCAATGCAAATGCTCTCGTGCAATCTGAAGACTGGGCTGCTTTGATAGCTGATGCTAAATCAAGAAAGTGTTTTATTGACATGGAATGTATCCCAAAGGAATTCTTGCTGATAAAAGGATCCACTGCCTCTCCTGCAAAAGTGGTCTTGAATAGCACTAGGAGTTCAAAAAGTTGCAGCCAAAGGCAACATCGGTTGGATATGCCTTCAGAACCCAAGTCTGGAACGCAGTCTGAAAATGAAAATAAATCCGACTACTTTCCATCGAGGAACGGGGCCTTTAGAAATATAGATGTCATGGATTCTCAATATGGCAGTACCAAGTGGCAGAATCCTTCTGGGGTTTCTAGAAGAGAGAGATAATCTGCTGTCAACACCTATTGGCATTTCTTTCTTTGTGCAGATAATTCTGAGAGGCCAAGACGCCTTTCAATTTTTCTCACAAAAATCTCTATTGGTGATGAGATGCTTGACCATTTGGGCCAGTAAGCATGTGATTGAAGAGAGCGGATCCTTTGGACCGCATTTTACGGTCTAGAGGATGGACCACTCCATTCATTGGTCCTTTTGAATGGACCCCACCTGTTTAATAGATAGGGTCCATTCAAATAGACCAATAAATAGAGTGGTTCATCCTCTAGTCTACATTTTGAACGTTGGCACGACATAGTTGGAGGCCTAGGGAGAACAGCAGCAGGCCTGCCTCCTTGCTTTTATGCCAGGGCGGAAAAAAGCAGCATGCTGCAGAGGCATGGGAGAACAAGCATCCCAGTTAGTTGAAATTAAGTTTACATTTAAGTTCTGCCAAGCTTCCATGTATGTTTTATTTATCCACTAACAGCCTACCTTGTTTGTAATGCTAGTTAATAGAGGCAAGTCTGGATTCCACGGATTACACGAGTAACCGTGGGGAGTGCACGACCATTTCAGTTCCATTGTCGCGGTGCGGGGCTATGCGCGTCTCATTGGAATCAGTATTTACAGCAGAGAAGCAAGCATGGTGCCGTTATTTATAAGTGCTTGTGTTTTCTGTGTAATTCGTAGAGGGAGCATGATATCTAAAGGGCTAACCAGACAGTTGTAGCATGGCTGTTTCTTCAGTACCCTTTTTTCTTACAGTTTGCATCGAGTTGAAAATATTATCGATTTGTTAATGGCATTTATCAATTGTTTAGAGATTGGCTTCTACAATATCCGGTTAAACATTTCTCTCAATGTGTTCTCTCTCGATCTTTGAATTTGAGGGGCAACGGCAGCAACTGTTATTTTGTGAAGTCTTGCCATTCATGTGCACTGTTGAAAAGCCCGTGGAAGATCTGCAGCATGTCCTGTTCATCCGTCGTGATACTGCTAAAGAACCGTCTGGGGATGTCCAAAAGATCTGGAACTATAAAAATTTCTGGAACTCCATACACAAGTCAGATTACAAAGATAAACTTATTTTTTTAACCATCCAAACTTTACCTATTTTTAAAATTATTTTCTGAAGTTTCAAATTCGCTTCCAAAGTTATAAGTGTATGCCATTTTATTTCAATTATTAATATCGTCCTCAGTTCTCAATCACTGAGATAATTTTAAAATTTTGAACAGAGATGTTTGGGAGGCGAAACGGAAAATTTTCTGTGCTGCAAAATTGCGCCGTAATTGCAAAAATGCTGGTCTCCTCGCTCCTCCTCCTCCTCCGCCTCCTCCCACTCCACACCACCTGATCGACTCTCATTGCTACCTTCCATTCTCACATTTCCTAAATGCCATGTCCGTCTCATTCGCTCTTGAAAGTTGATGGACTCCTCCATCCTCGGAAGCTCTCAATTTCTAAATATCGGTCGTTTCCGCCATTATATAAAGCTTCGACTTCCCCCACGATCGATCGCAAGCCTGGCAAGGACTCCCTTGCATAATGAATCCGCCATTTTAATTTCCATGTGAGTTGTCTTCCTCCTAAATCTCCTCCCACGGCATGTGTTGATGATCTCGTTCTTCATGAATTTGGTAGCAAGATTTGAGTTCCAATTACTCGGGTTTGAAAGACGACATATTTACTTCTGCATCTTCCTTGTGATTGATTGCATTTTCCTTATTGGGCAGAGGATTTCGATATTTCTGAGCAGACAATTGGGCGTTAGGGCTTTTTTTCTTTTATTTGAGCAAAGAAATTGAAAAGATTAGATGTTTAATGTTACTAACAATTCCGTGAGACTTTCGTGCATTTTCTTTAGTTTATCTGATTTGCTTTTGCATTTAACAATGCTCCTTTCTACCAAATATTTCTAGCCTCCTCAATCTAAAGCTAATTCGATAATTTGGATGAACAAGTATTGGCCGACATTGTGCTTTCCTCGAACAAATAAGTTGCTAGAAGGGATAATTCCATACTGATGTTATCTCTATCTTAAACTCCTTTTTATACATGTGTATTCTGCGCAGCTCACCTGCACATTTCTTCTACCTCTCTAGAAGTTGTACTTTTTTTTGTTGTTGTTGTTTCTCGAACAAATTACTAATCCACTAGTGTTTCTAATTCGGTTGTTTTCTTCTTCTTGTCACTTTTTTCTGCCTAATCTCTTTAGGAAACTACATTTTCCCTCTATTTTGAAATGTTTCTTACTTTCTTTAGTTAAAATCCAGACTTTTAATCAGTTTGTGAATGTTGAGTCAGGTTTATAATTTATTTCAACAATTGAAGAAGGTTAGAAAATGGGAACATGCGAAACACAATCGTTGGGTGTGCTACTACTATTGTCCTGGGCAATAACCATACAAGCACGTTCATCTTTGTATATAACATACAAAGATCCCAGTCAACCAGTGAATATTCGAGTGAAAGAACTATATAAGCTCATGACTCTTGAGGAAAAGATTGGCCAAATGACACAAATTGAGAGGACAGTAGCCACACCTCAGGTCTTGCAAGACTATTTCATTGGTAAGTTGCTAACAAATTCATTCTTACATCATTCATTATTTATTTTATTTATTTTTATTTTTTTAAAAAAGGAATAGATAGGTAAGAATACCCCCAGCAGTATTCACATTAGAAACATGAACACAAATAACAGAGCTAGTAACTCTCCTATTTAAGAGTTTACAATTAGTCCAAGTACAAATGTTGAATTATGTATAGTCTAAAACTTAAGCAGTAATGCCTCAGGTTTGTCTGATTACCCGGATTAAAAATATAAGGGAGAGAATAAAATTGCATATGAAAGTTTAACATTCATCTCTCTCATATCTTCCATCCAACCAAGAAATTGGACCCTTAGGAGTGAAAAGAACAAAAGCAACACTTGTCATTAAGGAAACAGATGGAATTCAGATTTCCAATTGCATTGGCATATTTGGTTTGCTTGGCTGGTGGAACCCAGCCTGTCCACAACGTTAGGATGTTTAGCCAACTTGGGGTCAGTGGGTGAGTAGTTGTTTCCCTAGAACCAGTTTGTTCCTCTCAATCAACACAATGGAAATTCATCCCAGTTAAACAGTATTAAAAATGATTTTATCTGTATGATCAGCAATAAGAAAGTATGCATGCCTGTGGCCAACTTAATTTATAAAATCAACATCTTATGTTACAGGTAGCATATTAAGTGGTGGTGGAAGTGCTCCTGCTCCGAATGCCACCGCGCAGGCTTGGATAGATATGGTAACCAATTTCCAGAAGGCTAGTTTGTCAACACGCTTGGGAATTCCCATGATTTATGGGATTGATGCTGTTCACGGAAACAATAATGCCTATGGTGCAACAGTGTTTCCACACAACATTGGTCTCGGGGCCACAAGGTATGCATATTGTGACATCAATTTGAAATTTAATTTTCCATTTGGGTATCTTCATATCTTCACGGTTATAATCCCTTTAAATGTTAATGTACATTCACTCTAGTTTTCGGACACTTTTTCCTTCATTTGTCATAGATTTTATTTTGTTTACCTTTTACTCCATTGCTTTTAAATATTTTTGCAAGTTGTAATACTTTTTTGTGAACGTAAACATATATTTTCTGCAGATTCAACCTCTTAGTTTTGTTACCTTATATCTTAATCTGCAGGGATCCTTATCTGGTAAAGAGGATTGGTGCTGCAACGGCACTTGAAACGAGAGCTACAGGCATTCCTTATGCTTTTGCACCCTGTATTGCAGTAAGTAGATCTAGAACACTTGCAGATACATTATTTTATTTTGAGGGCAAAGGAAGGCAGAATCCCCATATTAAGAAAATATAAGACAGATTCCTGTCTTAAAATTTCAATCTAAAACTCATTTTCAAAACACAAGGACAATTTCTCCTCTTGTTATTACTTGGTCCAAATTCAGGTTTGCAGAGATCCAAGGTGGGGACGGTGCTATGAGAGCTATAGCGAGGATCACAGTGTTGTACAAGCAATGACAGACAGTGTCCTTGGTTTACAAGGAGATATCCCTGGAGACTACCCAAGGAACTTTCCTTATGTCGCTGGAAAGTAAGTATTGCAAATCCAATCAGTTATCGAATCAAATAAGAATGTCATATTTGTTGAAGTTCAAGAGAGAGCTCAATCCATCCCAAAATGCAAAGGCAATTAAATGGGAGATCTCCTAGCATTTAATCATATTTGAAGAACACTCCTTTTGAAATGTGAGACTAAGAGAGAGTCCAATCAAACCCAGAATACCAAGATAATTAGGTTGAAGATCTCACAGTATTCGAGTCTATTTTGATTTTGAAATGTGAATTAAAGTTTGGAGTTTATCCTCTTCTCTTGCATCCACTCCTTTTTTTTTATTTAACAATGTTGAACTTATTCATTCACAAGCAAGTTATCACAGTCGATATATGAAATAATGAGGGTAAATAGGTTAAGGATATTGACATAACATACTCAAAGATGACACAAAATTTAGAGGTTTGAAAGTCTTAATGAATTGAGATTATTGGTATGAGGGGCCGAAAGAAGCTGAAAACAAACTGTTAAAAGAGATGTAAATGAACCTGAGATATGGCCTTGAATACACCCAATGCCCCAAAAGTAAAAAATGTAGTTGATCCAAATAGTTTATTTGAGACTGATGTACCACCAATATCTTCTTTTTCTCAATCCAAAAATGCAGATTGCAAGACTGGACTCTGATTGTTTGGTTGATTTTGTAAGTTTTCTCGCACTGCATCAACGTCGATTGCTTTCTCAATGCCATCTTATCTTCAGGAACAATGTAGCAGCTTGTGCCAAACATTATGTTGGTGATGGTGGCACGCAAAAAGGAATTAACGAGAATAATACTATTATTGATTATGAAGGTCTTCTTAGCATCCATATGCCTCCATTCGTTGATAGCATTGCCAAGGGTGTGGCCAGCGTCATGGTTTCTTATTCAAGTTGGAATGGCAAAAAAATGCACGCCAACCGTCACCTTATCATTGGCTACCTCAAAGAGAAGCTTGGTTTCAAGGTAAAATACAATGAGCATAACTGATTTCACCTGCCTTATTTACTGACTATGATTCTATGATATATTGCTAGGGATTCGTAATCTCAGACTGGCAGGGGATCGACAGGATCACCTATCCTCCTGGTGAAAATTACACTTACTCAGTTCAAGCTTCAATTAATGCTGGTCTGGACATGGTGAGTAGCGAGTACACATTTACTATTCTCTTAATAGATTGTTTGAATATTAAGTGTTGAGAAATCACAGTGATTGACATATTCATTTCATAGACTACGAGAATATGTTCCTACATCCTGAACAAATCTAGTTGGGTGTATGATGTATAGAGTGCAACTATAGGAAATAATTACCCATACTTATTTTTTTTCATAGTGCCGGTGGCAAGTCGAGCATATAATTGTCTACCTGAACAAAATAACTACATATCTACTTTCTAGTTAAGATTGACATAATTCCAACGTATTCATGAGAAATAGGATAGATTTCAGAATCTTATAAATTTTTATACCCAAGATTTTGCTTCGAGATGCTGATTGTACATTCCATTTGCACTCTGATTGATTTGCAGGTGATGGTTCCATATAATTATACAGGGTTCTTTAGCGCCGTGAAGTCCCTTGTTAATGCCAATGTTATTCCCATGAAAAGGATTAGAGATGCAGTAAAAAGGATCTTGCGGGTAAAGTTCATCATGGGCTTGTTCGAGAACCCTCTTCCTGATCCGAGCTTAGCTAATCAGCTTGGATCACAGGTATCTTGATTCTATCTCTCTGTTCATCAGCTTCATTACAGATAAGTTTAACTGAGCTGTTCATCTCTGATTACTCTGATGGACTGACACAGGAGCACAGAGACTTAGCCAGAGAAGCCGTGAGGAAATCACTCGTGCTTCTAAAAAATGGAAAGCCTGGTTCCCAACCTCTACTGCCCTTGCAAAAGAACGCCCCTAAAATCCTCGTCGCCGGAACTCATGCTGATAACCTGGGTTTCCAGTGCGGTGGTTGGACGATTAATTGGCAAGGAAGCAGTGGACAAACCACTGCCGGTACGTGTATGATTCCCATATCTATATGACCCCATGGGTCATCCGAGATGATAAGTGATGGTATGTTTGTCACATGAGGTCGCGGGTCGAACCGTAGGGCTGTCGGAACGTAAATCTCTGGACCCTGTGCAACTCACTCCACCATCACTTGTGCTCTCGGCTGCAGTGATTTACCTCTATCGTGATGGCCTGGAGTCGGGTGCGATGGGGCGCTGGGGGAGTCATTTCGCCTTTTGCCACATGATTCCCATATTTATATGATTCCCAGTGTTCGAGCATCGAGCATGGGAGATTATAACAGCAGTGATCGATTAAAACAAGACTGAAAGCTTAGTTTTTTGCATGCACAGGTACCACGATCCTTCAAGGCATTAAATCCACAGTTGATCCTTCGACACAGGTGGTCTTCTCGGAGAACCCTGACGCCAACTTTGTGCGGAGCCAAGGATTCTCTTACGCCATTGTTGTGGTCGGGGAGGCACCCTACGCCGAGACGTTCGGGGACAACCTCAACCTCACCATCCCCGCACCTGGACCGAGCATAATCCAAACGGTTTGCGGCGCCGTCAAGTGTGTCGTGGTCCTCATCTCTGGCCGGCCCCTCGTAGTCGAGCCGTACGTTCCGGCGATGGACGCACTTGTGGCCGCGTGGCTCCCGGGCTCCGAAGGCCAAGGGGTGGCCGATGTCCTCTTCGGAGACTTTGGTTTTACCGGGAAGCTTCCGCGCACCTGGTTCAAGACGGTCGCGCAGCTGCCGATGAACATCGGCGACACGAATTACGACCCCTTGTTCCCGTTTGGTTTTGGGCTCACAACCTGAGTGTTGCAAAACTGAAAAAAATGGATGAATATTGGATCAAATTGGGTTACATACTGTGTAAGGGAGAATAGTCTGAATATCCAAAGATTTATAACAACAAAGTTGTTTATATCGAATCGCAATTTATAGATCATGTGAATATACATGTATGAATGAGTGATTTTCTTTCATGTCTGTGTCGCAAGGGTTCAAATTCATGATTAGAATTCGATACGGTGATGAAGATGGTAAATCACGAGCGATTACTAACCTTTGAAATAGTGACTAGTACATAAGGGAGACATTTACCTCGGCTTTGTCGAGATTCGAACCCCATACCTCATTGGTAATACGGTGATGAAGATGGACCTTCAAAAAGTAGGTTAAAAAAGGGAAGATCAATTGGCGTAAAGGTTAAAGTCAAGAAGTAATGGTCAAAATTACTAACCCGGGCATGGGCTTTCGGACTTGGAATCGTCGACCGGGCTTATGTAGACAAGCAGGCCTTGAATAGTTGGTCGGACGTGAAAGGCCGATCGGACTCCCAAGCGATCGTCCTTCGCAACTTGCAGATGAGATTTAAAGCTAAGTACTAATTTACCCAGCCCATCGCCCTATTCAATCGAACCTAAGGATCGATCAGACATATTGTGCCTCCTTGGCAAAATGAAGGGTTGAGTGAAGAACGAGTTGTTGACTAAATTCTATAAAGCCGAGCTGGCTATCCCCCGATCGAGTGGCGGCCGATTGACCTATACCGGGACCTATATACTTATCATGTTGTACTCTTTTGGAAGTTTATGATATAAATGACTAAGAATATGTCACAGACAAATCGTGCTTTAGAAACTTTAGTCTATCAAATCATAGAGATTTACGTGCTCATTTAAGAAAAAGTGTCAGAAACACTTTATAACATGTCCTTTCTTAGGAAAGTTTTGAAAAATGTGTTAATGCTTTGAGATGTATGCATAACGCAATAGTGACACCATAGTTTGCAAAATCGCGATCCGGATCGTAGGATCGTACGATCCTACGATCCGGAAACCCAAAATCGATCCAGGATCGTGCAGAATCGTTTTTGCAGTAGGATCGCAGCATGATCGGTAGGATCGGTAGGATCGGAGCAGAATCGGTAGAATCGGAGCAGGATCGGTGGAAGCTTTGAGAGGTCATAACTTTTGACTCGGATTGAACCACGGGGCCTATAATATATCAAATTAAAGCTCGTTCAGAGATCTTTAATAAATTTCAAAGTTTATCCTTAACCATTATCTTTTTTTCATCTTATTAGAGTTTTAAATTATTTAAATATATGTTTAATTATTTTTGAGTTAGTTTTTTATCAATAATATTCTGTCATTTATTTTTCTCAAAATAATAAGTTTTTGGATGTCTATTGTCTAGTATTGTGTGGCATCAATCAGTCTTTAGAAGATTATTTCCGACATTCATATTTGAATCAAAGGATTTAATAGCTTCTGTTATATACGTTAGATGCTTTGTTGACATTTAAATTGAATTATCTTATAAATCAAGGAAATATTTTTGACATTGTATGTGTTATTATTATTGTGTTAATAGATATTTTATATTCTTTCATTTTATGATATGAAAATATAAATATTATTACTATGCGAGAATGATAGTTGAATTACAAGTTAATTTAAATTTGTACATGTAGTAATGTAATTTGATGTGTTGAGTGTAAATAATTGCATATATATACAAAATTAGTTATTTATTTATATGTAAATGAGTTTTTTAGGTATTTTTTCTAATTATTAATCATGTATGATAAAATTTTAAGGGTTTTTGGTAGGATCGTACGATTCTACGATCCGATCCTGACCCTAAATCGATCCTGCGTAGGATCGCGATTCTACAAACTATGAGTGACACTATAAAAGGGGTCTCCATCTACTAGAGAATGTATGTGATACTTTATATTTACACATGCTCTTTGCTACTATTTGCTTCCACTATTTTCTTCTCCCAAATCGATCACTGACTTGAGCATCGGAGGGTCAATATCGGGACCCCTTCCCTGACCCAGTTCTAACACTCCCTGTGTTGTAAGATAGTACGGAATCTTCATCCAGTTAACACTAGAGCCACATTCTCAGCCAACTCCCTTTATCACTTTCAGACATGACAGAATTGAATTAAACTTAGTTGATTTGGGTGTCAGCACTATTAAAAAAAACATTTAGGGCGGTTTGTATTTAGCCACTCAAATTACCTTAAATTTTAAATAGAGGCATTAATGGTTGACAACAATGAACAATTATTACTATTGAAATTAATTAGGTCAATTCCCCATGAATGAGCTTTTTTTATAGTTTTTAATACGGACAATACTAAGTGATTATAATCGGACTAATTTTGTAAGTCATTATTAAAGATATTTTAGTAATATTATTTCTATATATTAATTACATGTATATATTATAATTTAATTCTGGCCAGACAGATTCTGTCTAGATAGATTTATCATTTTAATACATCACATCAATATCATTCATGTAACTTTTTTTTCTAGATCTTACGTTATAAATCATATATCTTTATTTATTATTTATTATTTAATATTTCTATATGATTTTCATTTAATATTTTATTTAATTATGATATTTAATTTAATTTATTTATAATTTTTAATTAATAAATTAATTAACTTATGATTTTTAATTAATTTAAATTTATAAATTTTATTTAATATTTAATTAATTTATGAATTTAAATTTAATTATAGTTATTTGTATATTTTTTAAAAGATCGAATATATTTATTTTTTAAAATATAACTTTAATTATTACTAATAATTTATGAAATAAAATATTATAATCAAATGCTTTATAAAATGATTTATTTTTAAATTATTTTGGAAGGATCAAACATGCAATATATCTCATCATTAATTATTAGCTCCACCTTCGAGACAAAATAGTAGGTTTGATTTTTCAAACCTGCTCTTAAACTAAAAACCTCAAACTTCACCCCCACAATCATTCAAGGTTTTTTGTTGAGGTTTTTTTTTTATTTTAAAAACCTTTGACAAACTTTGTATTGGAGATGCTCTAAGTACCGTAAGAAGAGATGAAAATATTTTAAGAAAATTATATTTATTATGGATCTTGATTGTTTAACCTCTCGATCACCCAACTCAGCTTAGATATTTTGACAAATCTCGCTTTCCATTAGTGAGGAGTATACAACACTGATCACCCAACTCAGCTTAGATATTTTGACAGATCTCCTTGCTTTCCATTAGTGAGGAGAATACAGCACGGTCATCCTAAGTCCTATGAAAGATCTGACTCCTTGTTTTTCTCATTTCACATGATCTTGTTGAATTCATTGAGCTTAGAATTCTTGCTAGGAAAACTATATCCATCAAATTCTTTAAATATGATAATTAAATAATAAGTGTTAATTAAAAAATAATCTTATAGAATATTTAAAAATTTTAAAAAAAAAATTCTGTATTTTATAGGAGTATTTTGATATTTTAATTTCCTTAAATCATTTCTTTCTTGCTCCACTTGAGCCCTAATTGACACGGTCGCCTTCTCTCCCTCTCACGCAATCCTAATTCCTCCTTGATCGTCCGACGCCACCGGCGTCCTCACTGTTGATGTTGATCTACCCTCTCCGGCCATGAGCGAGAAGCCTCCCATCTCCTTGTGTCGATCCATCAGTGCTACTTCTCTACGTGCACTGAGAGACCTCGCCCTTGTGTGTCGTCCCCTCTCTCGATTCTATCGTCGTTGCCCGTCGACTGTCGACTTAGACTCCATCGTTGTCGGTGTCATCCCGCGACCACCACTGCCAGTCACAGTCGAGGCCAATGTTGCGGCAACCACATCCGATTAGCCATTGTTTTGCTCTCCTTTCTCTACGTGTGAGAGGAAATGCAACTGTAGTGTTGCCAGCCATCGATTGTCGCTCTTGCCAACACTGTCAACCGTCCTCTGGTGCTAAGTTTAGTTGGGTCATTTCACCTGTACTCCAGCCATCATAGCCCACAGCCACCACAGCAAGCTCGCGACCACGGTTGCTTGTTGTTTCTGTCCGTAGCCAGCTCACGCATGCCGTGTCAGAACCACTGACTTGCTGCCGAAGTAGAAGTCGTAGGTTTTTTTATTCGAGACAGGAGCTTAGTTTGAAGGGTAATGCAACACGATCTATTGATCAGGTGGGTAGTTTCTGCTTACCTTCTTTAGATTGTTGACCTTAGTGCATGATTATATTATTTGTATCACTTGTGTAGTAGTTATTTTTACCTTGATATCTACTCTATGTTACCTCTTGAGTTTCATTTTTTATTGCTTAATCTTGTATGTTGATCTATTTTGGATATCTATGCAGTCCAAATTGTTATTCCTGCTTGGGTTGGTTATACAGGTAGGATATTACCAGACAATAATGTAGTTGTGGACATATGTTCGTGCATTTATACCTTACCATATGGTTATATACTTAGGGGGTGTTTGGTTGATGGGTTTGGGAATGAGGGAATGGAATGATAGTAAAAGATAGTATTTGGATTGTGGGTTTGGGAATCACATTTTGGGAATGATTACCAGATTTATGGGAATCAACCAAACCCATATAACTTGATGGGTTTCATTTCCATTCCTATTCTCATTCCACCCTACTATCAAACTCATACTCATAGTCATTCTCATCATTTAACCAAACGGCCTCTTAGACTAGTGTCTATATGTGTTAGATATTACACTGTAGTAAGTGGTAGAGTATCCTACTAGATTATCTAGTTTGGACTACCATATGAGACTATTTGATTATGTTGGTGCAATCAACTTATAGGGTTTCGATATTTGATAATGTACCTAAGTCTGGTCAGTTTGATCAAGGGTTGATCCAAGCAGGACTTAATATTTGGAAGAAAGAAGTCTAGTCAGGACTAGATGACTAACAAAGGAACGTCCTAACCAAAGTATAGGCAGGTGAGAAGTTTATTGAGTGGCTAGTCCAAACTAGAGGTTAGGCAAGGGGAAGTCTTGGTGAGTGAAGTCAGACTCTAGTGAGTGAAGTTAGGTAGTGAAAGTCCTGGTGAGTGAATATGGGCCCTAGTGAGTGAAATTAGGTGGTGGAAGTCCTAGTAGTGAAGCTAGACCTTAGTGAGTGAAGCTAGGTAGTGGAAGTTATGTGAGTGAAGTTAGGCCATAGTGAGTAAAGTTAGGTGGTGGAAGCCTTAGTAAATGAAGTCAGACAATGAAAGTTCTAGTAAGTGAAGTTGGGTAACCCTAGGGGAGGTAACCCTAGGTTATATGTGACCGACTAGTTTCCGGTCGACTGCGCACGATCGACCGGACCAGCGAATCATGAAATTTGTTAAAACTGTTTTACTTTACTATTTTATCTATTGTGCCAACTCAGTGTTACAAAAAAAACTTAGTAGATTAGCTTGGTTAGATACTAAGCAAAATCAGAGAAAGTCCAAACAGGTATGGAGGACAAGATGTTTGGCAGGTAAGTGAAGGTAAGTCACTAGAGGAGAGTGACTAAGTGAGGACGCGCCTCGG
This sequence comes from Zingiber officinale, assembly GCF_018446385.1. Classification (NCBI taxonomy): domain Eukaryota; kingdom Viridiplantae; phylum Streptophyta; class Magnoliopsida; order Zingiberales; family Zingiberaceae; genus Zingiber; species Zingiber officinale. Next base: position 1,305,980 of record NC_056004.1, read on the forward strand.
TTGGGAGGATAGTAGGCGTTGGTCCAATTTAGGTCCATTTCGAAAATCTAAATTGAGATCTTGACTAGATCCTGGTATGAAAGACAGGATCTAATTAATACTATGTTTATTATGCTAACTCTGTTTTATAAGTTTCTATTTGTTTTGAGCTAACATGGACTTGCAGGATCGAATGACACAAATTCATCTCTGATGAACAGTGGTGAAAGTGACTCCGAGATGACTGGAGGCACCATCGCGTGTGGGCTGAAGGCACCTTAGAGCTAAGGAAGGTGCACTCACACCTAGGCTGAAGGCGTCTTAAACCAGATAAGAACGCTGCTTCGTCGTGGATAAAAAGCTGCTTCTTCAGGGATAAGCCTTGGGGGTTGAAGGAGCCTCCATGGGCATTATAGGTGCCTCCAACAGCCTACAAAAGGTCTGTTCGAGTAGCAAGAAGTGTAGAACAAAAATTAATGATCTTTCGTTATTCCTGCTACTCTATCAACGCTCTAACACTCTGCCACTCTGTTGAGAAGCTGCTTCACCCAACACCGAGCTTGATCCTAGAAATTACAAGTGTTAAGTAACCTTTATTTACAGTCATTTCCTTTGCTATTGTTTCAAAAGAAAATGTAGGGTTGTTACACTTTCCTTTCATATGTTCTGTATTTGATTCCCTCTTCCGGTGATTTCGAAAGAGATTTTTAGTGGATTATTCGTCGATAAGTTCGTAGGACCTGTATCTTAGAGTAGGAGTCGCCGAATGCTCCGAACCAAGTAAAATCGAACCATGTCTTTTACTTTTATATTTTCTATTCTTGTTTCCGCTGTGTTTACTTTATTTTTTAAAAGTAAAAGAAAAGTTTAAAAAATCACGTGATTCACCCCTCCCTCCTCTTACGTGCGTCTCGATCCAACAGATTATGACCTCGTTGTTTTAGTGTGTTTATGATGATACCCTAAAATTAGTTGAGATATTATGACTAGATGACTAATATTTTCTTAATGAGATTGATTTACTGTTTTGCTTGCAGTTGTTATACTTATTATATGCTAGTGAGACCATACCATAGGGTAGCTAGCCGAGTTCACTCTTCAATGTGATTATCACTGTTTACTTATCATTTTTTAGTTGTACACTTATGTATATCCTATCTATCTATGGGACCATCCGTGGTAGAACATTCTTCTGTAGACAGTGATTGTTTATATATCTTGTCTATCTATGGGATCATCCGTGGTAGAGTGTTCTCCCGCAGACAATGGTTGTTTACATACCATAGCTGTCCACAGAATCATCCGTGGTAGAACTTTCTCCCACAGACAGTGATTGTCTACATACCCTGACTATCCACGGGACTATCCGTAGTAGAATGTTCTCCTACAGTTAGTGGCTAGGGAGCTAGAAAGCTACCTTATCTTGTCCGCCCATGCGTCCATTCGTAGTAGAGCATTCTCCTACAGACAGTAACTAGTTATATATACTGACTGTCCACGATACCCATTTGTGATAGCACGTTGTGCTAATCAAGACTTGTTATATGCATGTTATATTCTAGTTACCTATTTGTTCGTGCAAGTTTGGATGTACAGTATGTACTCACAATTTATGGGTTACAGTTGGTTTAATAGGTTAGAGGATTATGATATTGTTTATGGCTTAACTAATAGACGATTATAGTGACACTCTTACTTTTATAGTAAATATTCTTCTTGGGACTGCATCCTTGATCTCCTTATAGTTTAGTGTCATACACTATATTCTTATACTTACTGAGTATTTTATACTCACTGCCCATTATTTTTCTTTGACTTTCTAAGTTAGTAGATAGAGAATGTGTATGTCACTCAGAGGTCTTGGTTGTCCTCAGTCCCACATCACACTCGAGATTGTGTTTTCTCTACTGTGTCTTGTTGTTTGTATTTATACTTTGTTTCATTCAGGGATTTTAATCTTGTGGTGTCCTTTTATTTGAACTTGTATTTGTGGTGTAAGTCTTACCGGTATATAATCATTTTTATTTTATATGTTGTGAGGGAATTGTGTAAATCTCTTTTTTGAGTAGTGGTTATATTTTTATTTGTCATTGTATATTTATTTTTGATCTATGAATTTATATCATGTTGTACCAAATATCGTAAGGGGGTATCGTCTATTCTGTCGGACAAGTATATACTAGCGGCATGACAAAATCTGTCTCCATAGAGTTCATGATTATTTTCTCAACAGTCGATATGCTTCTGATCTTCTTCCTTCTTTTCGTACCCACCGCTCAAATTAATGAAAGAGACAGAGATTTGTTTTGTTTCTATTTTATGGTATCATTTTCTTATCAGCTAATTGTCCACCCAAAGTTCTTTTAAATTTCATAAAACTGCATAGATGCAATAACTAGCAGAATGCATAGTAGTTATTCCACATGAGCTCTCTATCAAGAGACTTGCTTCATTCGCCTTGCTTGAAACTGAGCTCTCGCTATAGATTGAGGTCAAGCTCTTGCATGCTGTGCTGCTCAGCTTCGTCTTCACCATCAGCATTTCTACTGCATCTTTTCACTGCAAAGAGCTCATCGTTCCACTCCCTCCGCATTCTTTTCATGCTCTTGGAATTGAGTTCGTCAGATTCCCCACTCAAATTCGATACACAAGTCAGGCAACTCTCGTTGGATCTCTCGCCGTGAAGGTACCGCAGGGTCCCTGTTTCCACAGCTGAGACCAGCTCTGCGAGCTCTGTTTTCGCAGCTTCGAGTGCAGTGGTGTTGTTCTCACTGTATCCTGCAAGTGTTTCCTGTGCCTTCTTTAGTACTGATTGCAAGTACTTTCCCTGAGCTTCGATTCGGAGCTGCAAGTGCCTCTGCACCTGATGGAAAACAGAGCATCTCCATCATCTACTCAATTTCTACTACTTTAATAGGATTCAAGCTCACCTCAATCTGTTGCTGGAGCTTGCTCCGCATCTCCATCTGCATTCTTAGCATAGTTCTGCAACACAAACAGCGCAATTTTTGTAAAAGAAAAGGGGAAAAAAAAACTCCTAGCATATATGAGCATTTAGTATGCTTCCTACTCGCACTCCGGTTGAGCTCCATTCTCCTGATCATGGCTTCCTAACTCATCTGTTAAATTGTTTTGTTGGTGGAGCATCTTTGAATCTTGATCTTTTGCTAACCTATACTTCTGAATTAAGGGATTCTTTCCATCAGCTTCTGAGAAAAGTATAGGAAACAAAAAAGAAAGAAGAAGATGAATTGGGCTACAAATCACCTGCAGATGGCTCTTCAGGTGGTGCAGTGTGAGCCCAGGAACTTCCATTTTGCGCATCACAGCTTTCGGCGTTGCTTCTGTGAGCTCCAAGAATCAAACACTAGAATCTGAGGAAATTTCTACTAGAAAAGGAGAGTTGAATCGATTGGCTTACTGTCAGCTCCTCCAAGCTGAGAGACCGCCACGACAAACATTTCATGAAGCTGTCGAGTCCACTTCAGTCTCTGCTTCGCAACAATTCCTTCTCTACTCGCTCGTCCAGGAACTTCCTTTGAATCCATTAGGAACAGCAGGACAAGATGCTGCTTGGTTGAACAGGAATAAATTGCATTCGAGGAGCATCTAATTATGGTACAAGTACTGGCCTACTCGACACACACATTTCTGGCTGGTGGATGGAGGAATATATGCTCGAGGATGATGAGCTGTGCTTCATCATCTTTCTGAAATCCTCTTTGACTATAAAGACAGGGAATCCAAATGCAATAAAAAGAAAACAAAAAACAGTTCAAATTAGAGTCTCAAAAGAATAGAAAAATAAAAGAAAAGAAAAAGGATGTTTTTTTGTTGATGTTATTCCACATCTATTTCCACTTTGCTGGATTCTCTCCGTTGAAGAGAACCCCACCTCGGAGACTAATCAGTGAGCTGCTTTTATCAAGGGCAAAAAGCAATTATATTCAACTTGTGAATGCTATAAGAAGATAAACTTTTTTGATCGATCACTTTAAATAAAAAACATTTCTCTCTAAAATAAGTTTATATTTTGCTGATCTTTAAAAAAAAATCATATTTGTGGCGGTGAACATGGAGTTAAAGAGTACCCTATCATTGAATATTCCCTTTATAATGGAACCAAAATGCACTAGTACTTTATTCCTATAGCTAGTTATTGTACTTGCAGTTGTTTCTATGTGCCTTGAAAATATTGGACCAGAGGCAAAGTAGATTCTCGGATGGAGGGCAGTGAATCACAAGCCATATCCCAATCTCCACGCTCCACCATAAAGTCTCAGGGACTTCACCAAAGTTGATCGGTTTGACAGAAGTCACTTTTCTTCTCTGTTTTAGATAGATTTAAGTGTTGATGAACAAAGTGGATCCTAAAGAATTTAACGTTGGATGTTGGAATCTGCATTAACAGAAGCTGCCGTTATGTCGGATACGAGCTAAGAATATATTATTGTTAATTGAATTTGTAATTCCATAGTTAGCAAGTAATTTGATCACATGTGCTAAGTAAACAATTTATTATGCTCATTAATTCTCAATCATAGGTTTGATTCTTTTTATTTTAAAATCTCAAGATGAGAGATCTTATCAACTTATAAAAAGAATCCACATATCCACTCATCACCAACCTAAAATGCTTTGTAGATTTTATTATTCATATTATTATTTAAATTAGAACTTTATGGGCACGAAGGTCCACCAAGGCAGTCTAATCCTTATGTTTCTTTGAAATTTGTCTTTGATCAAGAAACATGTTTTCAATAATGAAATTTATAGTGTCGTGTTGATGTGGGCAAATGCCACTTGTTTTGCTCTCATATATTTCAAAACTATTCCATTAAAATATGTGTTTTTCCATTAATCACTCCGTTCTGAATTCTTGCATGTATATATATACAAATTAAATATACAATCCAATAGTGTATAAAAGACTAGATATTTTCCTTTGTTAGCAATTTGATAGCACCCAAAAGGCCAAAAGCACTCTGTGCCTTGTAGCAAGCAACTACGCATTACATAATTTGCGTACAACAAAAAACATTAATTGCATGGCAAAAAGGAGAATATTTATCGAAAAGACAGTGAAAAAGACACTCCATGGACAATTAATAATTCAAACAAATTTGGTTTTAAGTCACTAAACCACCAAAGAGCTACGACTCTGAAGAATTAAAAAGGTGCCAACTTGTGATTGATTAATGGAGAAGGTTATAGAAATCTGCAAATGTAATCATCAAAGACTTTAATTATTGAGCTCTCCTATATGCCTCTGCAAAACACCAACTAAAATAATTGCATCAAATCATGCATTATGCTTCGGAGGGCCCGTTAATCCTGCCACTCCAAATTAACGACAAAATCCATATGAAACTCTCGTGACCCGACAAATCGATGAATCATGCGCCCCAAAAATCCAAGTTTTAATCAGATGATCCAAAGGCAAAGAGCTAAGTAATCCATTCATAGCATTCTTCACCAATCCAACAGCGTCCAATTGAATGAAGCAATTGCATGCAGCCCGCTTAATTACTACAAGACAGTACAAGCTTAATTTATTGACAATTCCAAATGGTGTGATCGAGAAGCGCCAGAATGTGGCCGTCGTCGCCGGCGGCCGAGGCAGAAGCGGCGGCCTGCTGATGGTCTAACCCCGACGCCGAAGCCGCGGTGGAGAGGAACAGAGGCGCCGCACACGGAGCGAAGTACTCATCGTCGTTCAAGTGCTCGTCGAAAGTCCCCGCCGGGGCGGTGGAGAAGCAGGTCACGTCGATCTTGTCGAATGAGTAGTTGCCGGTGTCAGCGTGGATGGCTGGTACCGGAGACGGAGGAGACGACGCGTCGGCAGCTTTGATCGTGACCGGCGGCTTCTTGATGCTCGTCGGAATCTTGTGGAACACCCTGCACACCACCCACTCGTTCTACAATATTTGCACCAAAATTAATGCTCGTAGAGTGATTTTCTCACGGTTAATTCGAACGAATGATCGGGTTAACGATAGAATTACTTTGTCGAGATGATGATGGCTGTGGAGGGAGAACTTGCCTTCCAACCTGTACTCGTGCATGACCCAGTTGCTCTTCTCGCCCTTTGGAGCTCTGCCACGGTAGAAAACCAGAGTCTTCCTCATGCCGACGAGGCTTCGACCGCGGTAGATGGCGTTGTCTTTCCCGGTGGCCTTCCAGTAGCCGGCTCGGGTGGCCCGGTTGGTCCTCAACCCGGTGGGGTACTTCCTGTCCCTGACGCAGAAAAAGTACCACTCCCTCTCCCCCATCTTGGCTTTCACTGCAGCACGTCGCACAAGCAAATCGTCGAACAGCTAGCTAGCAGAGAAGTAGATACAAAAACGGAGGATTCAGTACGAGACGATCGACGACGTACGCGGCAAATCCCACGGCTCGCACTTGTTGAGGTCGACTTCGCCGATGACGTGGGAGTGGAAGGCGGCGTCGGCGACCTTGTGGGCGAGGTAATGGGTGATGAGCTCTTCGTCGGTGGGTTGGAAGCGGAAGCCGGGCGGGAGGTGATCCATGCTCGCTCGGCGGCTCTCGATTGGCGTGCTGTGTTGGATCTCTAGCTCTCTCAACTAATGATGCACGATCATGATATGGATCGATGCAGCACGAAAAGATGGCGTCGATTATAAAGACATCTAGTTTGGTACGATCTGCAGCGGAGCAGGCCAGCGATGGATTTGGACCCACTAACAACTTGTTACCTGACGTCGATCTGGACAGTAACAAGTTGTTTATGTTAATTAATTACGTGGTAGCATGTACTAATCCACATGAACAATATTCATATCTATCTATCTTTTTAATTTGTTAGAATTCATCATCTTCAGTCAGTCTTCTTCAAAAGCGATGAGGTTGGCATTGCTCATTGAGAATGTTCTCATGTTAATCAAGACTGTTATTGTAGCAACTCTCAGCAAATTTAGCAATCATTGTAATAGCTAGGCTAAGCTAGCTGCACTCTATATAATAAAAAATTAAATATGATAATTAATCTGAATTCCAGAATTGTCCGTGCTCGATCCAGCAGTTTATGCTTAATTAATGCTTGGCCAGGAGATTAAGTATATTACTAAGTGGTTTACGTGCGTACATGATATTCTCATGATTGACGCTGTGGGACAAATCTTTAAAACTCATCCACATACACACCTGTCAACCGACAGAGCGTCAGAAACATTCCCATCGGGGCGTGTCAGCTCAGGACGACGGCACACACCTCCAACTTACTGATTAGCAAGAATTTCGATTTGCTCAGAATGGCAGCACAAGAATTTCAATTTGCTTCTTGCTTCGTGGCCATCTATTATCTATATCCATGGAGCTTAGCAGGTTTTCTTGGGTCGTACTTCCAATGCATGGATTCATGAAATCTCTGTACAAGATATATACGTACATATCGACTGTTACTGGTCGGAAATCTGCACTGTTCGAGTTACCACCACGTACAACGATCCAACTGTTTTGGTACAGGACTCCTGCTGGAAGTATCACAAGAACGTACGAACAAAAAAATTAATAAGTTAGTAGCTGCAGGATCCATCCAAGAGATGGAGATTAATAAGTTAGTGGAATCCTATGGCTAAACGGGGGCTTTTGTCCGAGAAGAACTAAGCAATCTTGCTCCCCTCTCGCCCTAATTTCTTGTATTTAATTAGCCACCTGTTTAGAGACAGTTTAATAGTTAGACATAGTTAAATTTTGACATAGTCAAGATACATATCTCCCTCATATATCAATAAATATCTATGATTATTTTTTTTCATATTGACCTTAGAATAGATTTAACTTGTATTTGGCCGCCTGTTGATTAATATGGTATATATGCTTAAAAAGAAAGACATGGTTTTTAAGATATTTCTCTGATTTTTTGTATTTTAAGAAATTTACTTTTTTTCCTTTACTTTGTTTTAAAAATAAAGGAGCTTGAATGAGCACACATGGCTATATACTTAGCATCGAGCTGTAGTTCAATATGTTATGTGGTCATGTATAAATTTCCTTTCAGACTTGTTATAAAATGGACCGGAAATTAATTTCCTATGGACATTTCTAATGGACGTATATGAAAAAAAATATTCTCCCACAATTTAGATAATTTAACGATCGATTATAAATTGATTTTGTATATAATTTATTTCTCCTTGTAAGGCTTCGATCCACAATTAATTTTCAGGCCTTCTAGCATGTTCATCTTTGCGTCTCATGCCATTACTTCAGTCATGTCATAACTTTTTGATTTTTCTCAAGATAATAAGATATCCTGAATGAATAGTGTACATCTCGGACATGGATGCTTTGAATGCTTTTACTTCCGTAGTTATTATTGCAGCAGTTAAGTATTTATAAGAGAAGTTATCTAGTAGTTTTATAATTATTTTAAAATAATTTTGATAAAATTTAAATTAAATTGATAAGAATTATTTTGATATAATGGTATTTAGATTGTAGAATTTTTAATATTTTAAAATTGAGAGTTTAGTCATATGTAGAAGTTATTTCATACCTACTGTACTTGTAAAAATTATTTGGTAGTTATTATAATGTAAAATTTTAATTATTTCTGTATTCAGAGTTTAAAAGGTTTAAGATTATAAAATTTAAGATTTAAGTTGTTATACTGTGAAAAATTAATTATTTCACTAAAATTTTAAATTTTAAATCATAAACTTTGAACATGATTATATCAAAATACTCTTTACCAACTTAATCAAATTATTTAAATTTTATAAAAAAATATTTTAAATTAATCATAATCATTTTAAAATAATTGTAATAGTCACTTAGTAGCTACACATTCTACTATCTAGATAATGTTAACTTATACATATTGTAACAATTAATCGTAGTGGATACAATAGTATTAAAAGTGTGAATATTCTTGAGATAAAATAATAAATTGGGCGTCATTTAACTTTTTTATTTTTGAAAAAAAAAAAAGATGTCCTTTCGGATGATTTACTAAATTTTGGATGTCTTTTTTATTTTTACCCAACAAATTTTGCACCTTGTGAATATAATTTCTATGGGCAGTGGTGTAATCATGTGGGGATAAGAGGGTGCGACTACCCCTTACTTTTTTTAAAAAAATAATCATGTCAAATTATCCTCATCACCACTTTGACTAGCTGATTCACCACCTTATCGTTGAAAAATTAAAATTGACCATGTATTTAGAAAATCCTCCACCTAATCTATCCATTGGTACCATTTTTACAAGGACATGATCACGATTTGAGATGTTAGGTATTGAATTTAACAAATTAAATATATAATAATAAACAAATGGACTAAATTGTATAACAGGAAGTAGGGACGTTAAATTAAAATTGGATCTAATTGAATTAAATCCAACAAGTAGGCGTAAAGATAAGGATTACGTTAGTTTAAATCAAAATTGATTTTAAGTTAATTTTACCCAATTATAATTAAATCAAATCAAATCAAATTTAAGATTTAAATGGATTCAATTGGTTTAAAATAAATTAGAGTATTTTAAAGAAAATCTTATCTTTTTTTCCCACTCTCTTCTCCCTACTCATGCAACATCCCTTGTTGTGTCATATGCCACTACCATATTTTTGTTCATCCATCTCTTTTATTTTTCCTTTCCTCTTCTTCTCCATTTTCTTTTCTACTCTTCTCTAAGGCAATAAACTTGCAGTTTTTTATTTCTTCTTTTTAAGTATAAGAGCAAGAAACACAATATCAACTGCTGTTATCTTTCAGTAACAAGCGTTAATCATATCTTATCTTATCTTGCTCTTTTTGTGTCGTTGTTCAGCTCACCGAAACTAGTCAAGATTACTAACGAAGAAGATAAAACTCTTCTCTTTTACTTCTTCCTCTTTATCTTCTCTTTTATGTTTTCTAAGAAATGATGATCTTCCTTATAATTTTTTTTAGTGATCACCCTTTACAAGCAATCCTTTTTTTCGTTTGTCCAACCACCACAACAACTAGAGAGGAGTAAATTGTTTCTTTCTTCGTTTATATGTTATTAATGGAAGGAAAGTTATAAAATATAAATTTTATTTTATTAAGTTGCTAGTTAGTTAGTATGATTATTTAGATTAGAATGAAAATATTACATGTAAAATGTTAAATATTAGGAGGAAGTGAGATCACAAATAATATTTCGATTTTGAGTCATATATATATATATATAAATTATAGGGATTGACGAATCATTATTTCAACCAGTATAAAGGGCTAAATTAAAATTTATTTTCATCTTTTTAAATTTAAAATTTAGACTTTATTGTAAAAATGGATTTACTAATGTTTTTTTTTTAATTTCAGTTTATATTTGTTTTTAAGTATTTGTAAGTTTTTAAAATTGAATAATTTAATTTTGTATTATATTAATTTCTTTAATTTATTAAATTTGTCACCTAATTGAAAATCTTGATTACGTCTTGTAGTGGGATGCGTAAATTTCTTGCATAGGTACTTGCATTTATTGCTTTAATTTAATTTTCTATTCACTCCTCGTCTTTTCCAAATCCCACTTGCACAATGCATTTTCAACGCAAAACGACGAATTCAAAAAAAAAAAAAAATACAACACAAAATATTTATCCTTTATTCTAATTAAAAAAATATTCCTAAATCCCTAAAGCTTATCTATTTTTATGGTTGAAGAAAGAGGGAAAAAAAAAAGCTACTTATAGAGAGTTACTTACCGGAAAAGATAAAAGTAACATCCTTATTTTTTAGAAAAACGAAAGAGTAAATAGGAGGAAAAAGTAGAAGAGGAAAACTTTATCTTTTTCATTAGTAATCTTAATTAGTTTATGTGAACTGAGTAATAATACAGTAAGATAAGATAAAATATGATTGCTTTTACAATGTCAATAAAATTCTATAAAATATAAGAAGAGAAAGAAGATGTAAGAGCCGAAGGTTGCTCTTGTTGTTGGAATATGGTAACAGTTGGTGCTACATTTTTTGCTTGTTGGAGAAGAGAAAAGAAAAGAGAGCTTATGTGCTTGAGAATAGTAGAGGAAAAAACTACAAGTTTACTATAATTGGAGAATAGGAGTAAGGAGAAGGAAATGTGGAAGAGTGGAAGGGAAAATTAGGGATGGGCGATCACAGCGATGGTGTATGATACGGTGGGAGTTGCAACGTGGGTAGGGAGAGTAAACAAAGAAAGATAAGGTTTTTTTTAAAAAAAAATCCTTTAATTTGTTTAAAACCAATTGAAATCGTTTATAACTTAAACTTAGTTTTGCCATAACTTGATCAAGTCAACTCTAAATTAATTCTTATTTAAACTAACATAATCCTTATATTCGCACCTACCTGTTAGATTTAATTTGAATCTCATCCAATTTTTATTTAGCACCCCTACTTAATGTTCTATGATATACATATATTTTAAAATTCAATACTTAACATTTCAAGTCGTGATATTTCCTGATAAAAATGGTACTAATTGATAGTTTAAGCTAAGGGATTTTAAATATATAGTCAATTTTAAATTTCCGATGATGAACAGCGCTGAATCAGTCAATCAAACTGACAATGAGATAAAATTAATTAAAAAAAAAATCAGGAGGGCGATTATAGCCTCCCGTCATCACTTGGCTACGCCTTTGCACTTACACCCTGTTTGGAAATAACTTAAGTCATGAAATTGAATTGAATTCCATTATGAATTGAATTCCATAAGAAATTGAATTCAATTCTCATGTTTGGAATGAATTGCAACTTAAGTTATGGAATTCTTATGTTTTACCATTTTATCCTTCTCTCTTTTTTCTTTTCTTTTTTTACAAAGAAGAGAGAATGAGGGCAAATGGACATAATATGGAGAATTGAATTCCCTATCTAAAAAAAAAATGTGGAACCGCCACATCAGCGGCCCCCTAGAGTCGGTCCCACGGATATGGAGGGAGGTAAATGTAGGTACATAGGTGGAAAGTGCATAGCGGAGACGTTAACCCCAGGCAGTGACACCCCGGGGATCGACCCCTGGACCTTTCAGCCACAGAACCATGCACTCCCCATCTGTGCTACGCCCTGGGGACAAATTGAATTCCTTATCTAAATCACACATAAAGAGGTGTGATTTACTTTTGCCTTATTTGATGGAATTGGAATTGAATTCCATATCAATTCTTAGCTAAAAAATCATTCCAAAGCATGAAATTCAATTCCAATTTTAAAAGGAATTGAATTTCATATCATTCCAAACAGGCTGTTAAGGATTTTCTCTGCTTATATTATTATTTTACTAGTACTACACTCTTGTTAAATTTGATTTCACAATTCTAAGTCTAAATGTAATTATATTTCAATTTTTAAGAGATCTAAATCAACTTTTCCATAAAGACAAAAGTATTTATTATGAGTCATTGACTATATGAATGTTATTCCTATTTGAAATAGGTGAAGATGTGCCACTGATGAGGTGACTTACACATTGACCGTAGGGGAACCTTGAAGTGGGGAAATCCAAAATTTTGAGCTAGCCTACCATATCACAAAAAACAAAGGAAGAAGGAAATGTCAGTAGACGGGTCAAGGATGGATTCACTCCGACGCTCAAATTAGTTTTGAGGCTAAATCCAAGTTGTGAAAATAATGGTGATGAACAATGAAAATTTGTTGGAGAGCTTACCTGCATATGAAGAATGACCCTCCCTATATAGTACCTCCATCCTTAGTGTCTGTAACGAGGTGTCATTATGATAATGTAACTCATAGTGTAACATGTCTCACCCCATGCTTAAACTATATCTAGTAATCCATTCATAGGGACGGTAGAGATGTATTCAATATAGGTTACAAAGATACGTTTCAAGGATTTCTTGACAAACTCCTTCATAAAATTAAATGAGGAAATGGGATGATGGACCAAACGGATCAACGAACCTTTAGTTGATATTCTTTAGTAATGTACATGTATCGTTTAAGAGAAGACTTTATAGGTTTGTAAATGAGGAATTTGAATCTAGATGAGCCTCTAAGGAGTTTGAGGCCTTAATGGGCTCCCAGTGATGTTCCTTCAACGAAATCAACCTTGTTAGAGTTCGATCGGACCTGGTGTACTACCATATTCGATTGACTTTGGGTGGATGAGAATTCTTGAGGTCTCTGTGGGGAGGTAAGACTTTTAGCACACTTAAAGCGATGTTTGACAACTCAACTATTCGGTACGTCTTAGTCACTTGGAGGCTCAGGAAATCTATTCTCGTCACATCCGATTGGCTTTGGAGAGCTATGCCCCTTAAATGTCTCAGAGAGAGAGTGATTAAGTTCACTAGTCACACATAAAGTGTTTGATCGGAACCATCCGATCAATGTTCTAGAGGGAGTCATTTGGTGTGCTCATTAAAAGATTTGAGACGCTTGACTATTAAAGTTGGACTTCGTGACCTCTGCCAATATCCAGTCAACACTATCCGCTCGGATTTTGAGAGCCACGCTCTACACCCCTTGGGGGATTTATCTCATCCCTCCGATAGGCCTTCAGGAGCTATCTCGAAGCTAGAGTACTTAACTTGACATTCCTTAGACTCTGATCTCCACGTGAACTGATACTCTTGTCTTTATTTTTAGTTATATGGTTCTATCCTATCTACCGTATCAAATGTAATACGAACAGAAGAATTACAGAGGATATCCACATGAACGTGACCCTATGCGCATTGAGGGGGCGCTTGGTTCGGATAAGGGAATGGGAAAGGATATGGGAATGATTACAAATATTAATAAAATGGGAATAATACTCATACCCCTCATATTACTCAGGAATGACCCATTCCTCTATTTAGAGGAATGAATCCGTGGGTCCCACCTTCATTTCCCCAAACCAAGCACAAGTTTCATTCCATTCACATTCCAAACCCCCCAAACAAGCAGCCCCTGAGTGTTTTCTTGTACTTTCCTCATGCACAAGCTACTTGTACAGAGGAACAATATATATTTTGGTGTTCTTTTATGGCAGTTCATCAGCTTGCCATTTGTTTCCATTTATATGGCCAATTACTTGGGAATAGTAGTGTTGAATGGAATTCCCATTCAACAATTTATTGCATTGCGTGACAAGTTACACCAGTTACACCATTTGTTTCCATTTATATGGCCAATTACTTGGGAATAGTAGTGTTGAATGGAATTCTCATTCAACAATTTATTGCATTGCGTGACAAGTTACACCAGGTATATATGGGTGGTTGTTGAAGCCTGTTCTCTGTTTGATTCATACATTGGCATTGTCATCAGTTCAGAGAACCGACCGCTTAGGTCTTCTACTTCCTGGTGGAGGCTCCTGATGTAGTTGCACGTCTCCTTCAGGAGGGTTGCTGCTGAAGCCTACATTAAGGATGCAAGTGAGCCTCATGACCAGGGGAGGAGAATCAACTGCAAACGGAGTTAGGTCAACTGTAGTCGGTTGGAGACGCATTTCTTGTGGTGAAATGCCCAGGCTACGTCGTGGACCGAATCAGATTGGGCCGCGTTCTGGCCTTTCACAATTCAATTTGAATAATCTTTTTTAATAAACATTTTAAATTTACAAATTTACACTTACAAAAAAAATTTCGTTTTCCAAACGCGTGCCAAAAAATAATTAAAACTAATTAATTTTTACAAAATAAAACATTTTTGTTTGTATTCCGATTGTGTCGGTTGCTTAGCTTTGCTTACTTCCACCTCAACTTTTTTTTTTTATAAAACATTTCGTCGAGTAGTTTCGGGGCATATGCTACGGAAACGGAAGGTTGAATCTAAACCCTAGATCTCCGATCTCGTATCTCGTCTGCTAAAGCTCCGAGGTATGCCATCCGTGTTCTCCATCCTTTAATCGGTGTAGGGTTTAGGGTTCGTGATTCGATTCATAGATTTCTGGGTGGAGTTAAGCTTCTTCCTTTGCTTGCATTTCAGGTCGCCGGTTCCTTGAATAGATCAACGTTTGGGGACTTGTTTCTAAAAATTATCTCGCTTTCTTGTCTCTGTGAGAATTCCTCATAAATAGTCGAAAAAAATTAGGATCTTGGGAGCTGGTTTTAGTTTTGGAGTTCTTTCTAGCGTAGCAATGGGGTTGCTTTCTTATTTGTACTGTAACAATTTAGCATCAGGTTTGATTCTCCGCTATCGGCTGACTGTGGTTATGCCCTGTGCTTATTGTTTGAGCTGTAGTACTCACTCTTATGTTGCATGATATAGTGTTTATTTATTTTTGATGCTTGATTTTTATGGACTAATTCCATATTTCTGACATGCATGCGTTTTCTTCAAGTGCTTTTTAATCAGTAATAAAGAACATAGTGTAGAAACTAATAGATAGAGAAAATAAATAAAATGAATCTTTTGATTATATTATTACTAAAGCCAATAGACTTATTTATATAAGTTGTTCAAACAATAATGAAAAGATTAAATATGATATACAATCGTAATAATTATAAACATAGTAATGTAATAGATTTGGAAATATTATATTTGTTATTTGATTCATGTCGATCTTGATTGTGATGCCAAATATAATAAATTTCTGAAATCAATTAGAGATTATTTTCCATTATTGTCATTACCCTGACAAACTCAATGAGAGTGTTTGAACATTGAGTTTGAGTGCTAACTTGATGAAACGTTATCTGAATAATGGTTTGGTAAATATATCAACAATTTGATCTTCTGTAGAGATATAAGAAACTGAGAGTTTCGAGTCGTCACACGCTCGCGAACAAATTGAAAATCAATCTCTACATGCTTTGTACGAGCATGAAAACAGGATTTGCCACAAGATAAGTTACACCAATATTATCATACCATATTTTGGACGTAGCAGTTGGAGAAAAGTATAATTCTGAAAAAGAGATTGTAGCCAAATAATTTCTGACGTCGTGCTAGCTATAACTTTATATTCAACTTCAATACTTGAGTGAGAGACGGGAGGTTGCTTTTTTGAAAGCAGGAAATAAGATTTTGCCCAAGAAATATAGTATATTCACTAGTAGAACGTCTATTTTCGGGAGATCCAACCCAATATGCATCATTGTAGGTAATCAACTCTCGTGAGAACTGACAATATAAAAGAAGACTATGTAGAATAGTGCATTTGAGATATCGAAGAATTCTCTTAACACCTTCCCAATGGTGTTCAGTAGGAGCATACATAAATTGACAGACACGATTGACAGTGAAAACAATATCAGGTCGTGTAATGGTAACATATTGTAGGGCACCAACAATACTTTGGTAGATCTGGGATCAACCATTGAAGAGGAGGATGAAGGTGCAATGAAACCACCTTCAATAATTGGTGTGGATATAGGACGTGCATTATCCATTTTATCTCGTTGTAAAAGTCCAGTAATATATTTGCTCTGAGAGAGAAGACAACAATGTGAAAGGAACTCTATGCCAAGGAAAAAACGAGCGTTGCTAAGATCTCGAATAGGAAACTCTTGATGAAGAAAATGGGTAAAGTAGTAATGACGTTTTGATCATTACCATTTATTAACATATCATCCACATAAATCAGAATAAATATTGAAAAATTCCTTATTACATTTATAGAACAGGGAAGAGTCATTTTTTGAACCAGAAAATCCTTGATTATGAAGTAAGGTAGATAGACGATGAAGCCATGCACGAGGTGCTTGCCGAAGATCATATATAGATTTTTGAAGTTGACACACATGTGTTAGACGTTGCGGGTGGATGAATCCAGATGGTTGCTCCATAAAAACAGTTTCTTCAAGGTGTCTATGAAGGAAAACATTGGAAACATCTAATTGTCCTATCGGTCAATTAGAGCTAACAGTTATAGATAGTAGCAATCTGATAGTTGTAATTTTGACGACTGGACTAAAGGTATCATTGAAGTCAATATCTGGTTACTGATTAAAGTCTTTAGCAACAAGACGAGCTTTGTAATGTTCAATAGATCAATCTGCTCGATACTTAATCCGGTAAACCAATTTAGAGCCCACAATATTCATAGATGGAGTACGAGGAACAAAGCTTCAGGTTGTATTGCGAAGGAGAGCATCAAACTCTGTAGTCATCGCAGTACGTTAATTTGGGTCTTTAACTACCTGTGTAAAGCTAGAAGATTTAACAAAATTTGAAGAGACAATAATAGCACGTGGAAGAGGATAACGAGTAGAAATTGGTTGACATCGTGTATAAATATCACTAAGAGGAAGCATTCGTCGAGGAGTATCATCATCAGAGTTACTCGGAGATGAGTGGTCAGATGGATGGAAATTAAAACTAGAGAGTGGATCACCGCTAGTTGTTGAGTCTAGTGGAATTTGTGAAGATGGAGCAAGACCCAAGATACCATCCCCCCTTGAACTTCAGTATGTCGATGAAGCAATCTGTGGGGGTTCTAGTATATTGCTCGGTGATATTAGAAAGGTGTCTTGATTATTTGAAGGAGGATCCGAGGTAGCAACTGCAAACGGAAAAAGAGATTCATCAAAAGTAACATGTCGAGAATTATATATTCGCTCAGTCGAAATATGGAGGCAACGATACCTATGACGCAAATTACTATAACTAAAGAAAACACATTGTTGAGAGCGAGGGTTTAACTTGTGTTTAGAGTAAGGTCGTAGCCAAGGATAACATGCGCAATCAAAGATACAAAAGAAAGAATAATTTGGAGTACGATTATAAAGTCTTTCCAAGGGACACTTGTTTTAAAGTAGTGGGGTGGGTAAACAATTGATAAGGTAGACAGTTTGGACGGCGTCATCCTCAAATTTAAGTGGAATTGAGGCATGATTAAGAAGAACTAAGGCAGTTTCAACCACAACGATGCTTTCTCTCAGCGGATCCATTTTGTTAAGGAGTGTGGGGACAAGAAACTCGATGGAGGACGCAAGAAGAAGTAAGATGATGATGAAACACTTGATACTCTCCTCCTCAATCAGAATGAAGGGAAAGTATTTTACGATCAAAATAACGCTCAACATGCTTTTGAAAACGACAAAAAATATCGAAAAGATAAGATTTTATTTTCAAAGGAAAAATCCAAGTGAATTTGCTAAAGTTATCAATAAAAATAGCATAGTAAAAAAATCTTGATTAGAAAGAATAGGGGCAGGACCCCATACATTAGAGCAAATAATTTCTAAAGGAAAACTAGAGTTGGAGTAGAGGATAATACAAAAGGTAGTTTATGAGGTTTTATTTTCATACAAGTTTCACATAAATGAGATGATGACGCTAAAGAAGTTGATAAACTAAAACAATTAATAATATCCTGAACAAGACGTAGAGACGGATGACCAAGATGTGCATGTCAAAAGAATTTATCTGTGCGTTCTCCAACAAAGGTTTTGAGAGAGATAGGTTGAAGATAATAAAGACCATCTTTAGTATCCGCGTAGAATAGTTCTTGTCGTGAGATCCTTCACAAGACAATGATTAGGATGAAATTTAAAAAACACATTATTATCAAGAGTACGGAAAGTAAATTTTTAGTATTGAAAGAAATAAAGAGTGTTGCACATGCAAAGTACGATCACAAATGAAAGGATGTGTTTTCAATGTGAGTAATTTTCAAACCTGAGCCATTTCCTATTTGTATCATGTCGGGTCCATGATAAGGCAAAGCTTCTGTAAAAATATTATATTCCGGTGTAACATGATGAGTTGTTCCAGAATCCGGATGTCATCCTGGGATTTCAAGAACTGATGACATTGCATTAGGAGTAAGGGATGGAGAGTGAAAATGCTCCAGAATGAAATGATTAACTACTAGATTGCCAAGATGAGGGAGGGTCGATTTGATGATACATGTCCTCCTAAAAAATTTGAATCATATATTTTATAACAATTTTGAGCATAATGATCATAATTGAAGAAAATTTGACAGCATCCTCAACCTCGACCTCAGCCCCGACCTTTGAAACCTCAAATTTAATTTTGATGACCATGTTGGGGAGGAGGCTGATTATGTTGATAAGGATGTGGAGCTTTACTAATCATATGTGCCGATAGAGATCTGACATCCTTTGAGATTGTATTTGTAGAAGTCTTTCACGAGAGGATAACATACCATGAAGAATTTCTAGTGACACTTGATCCATGCGAGTTGTCACATTGGGAACAAAGCTATCATATTGAGGATCTAAAACTGCAAGAGTATGCATTAGTAGTTTTGGATCAGAGATCGGATGTCCAATTGCAGCTAGGTTGTTGGCAATGGTCTTGACTGATTGCATATAGTCATTGATAGAAGCATCTCCTCGTTGCACAGACTGTAATTGTAGACGAAGTTGGAGAACTCGTGCTTAAGAGTGAGATGCAAAAGAATGATCAAGAGTTTCCTAAACCTGACGTGAGGTGTTGAGCCCAACAGGCATGGGAAGTATAGCTTCAGTAATTGATGAGATTAACCAAGTCAAGACTAATTGATCCTTCTTAAACCAAATAGTATAGGATGAATCATTTTTTCGAGGTGGGAATGAATTACCGTCAACATGACCAAGTAAATCATGAACACAAAGTAAAGGAAAAAATTGTAATTTTCATAGTAAATAATTATTATGGTCAAGTTTAACGAAAAAAGAAGGAATCATAAGAATAGGGAAAGAGGTATTTTGTGATGGCGAAGGGATCTCAGTAGAATTAAAAGAAGACATTTTTTTCTTTATCTGTTTTTCTCTCTGTTTTTTTCCTCTGTTTTTTTTACCTTCTCGTTTTTTTTCTGTTGTTTTTTCCCCTCGTTTTTCTTTTCTTCTCTCGAACAATAGAGCGAACATAACAAAATGGAACGGAGAGAAAATAAAACAAAATAAAAGGAGCAGATAATAACTTTGTTTTGCTACGATTGACGTTGCCAAAATTATCGTTGAGGAGAAACAGTTGTTGATGAAAGGTGAAGAAAAGTTGCTGTTGTAGTCGTCGAAGTTGCCGAGGTTGCCGCACTGTAGTCAATGACTTCAAATCAGCATGTGGAAATTCCTATAGTTGCTGTGATAAAAATTCGGAAGAGGAAAATTGGAAGGAAGAGAATTTAACTTTGACACTATGTAGAAACTAATAGATAGAGAAAAGAAATAAAATAAATCTTTTGATCATATTATTACTAAAGTCAATAGACTTATTTATATAAGTTGCCCAAACAATAATGAAAAGATTAAATATGACATACAATTGTAATAATTATAAGCATAGTAATATACTAGATTTGGAAATATTATTTTTGCTATTTGATTCATGTCGATCTTGATTGTGATGCTAAATATAATAAATCTCAATTGATTGAAATCAATTAGAGATTATTTTTCATTATTGTCATTACATAGACTTTAAAAATTTCGGGTCCAAAATAATTCTAGACAGTGGATGCGAAGAATTTAGGTTGTGTTTATGAAAGTTATTACCTTTTCATCAGCATCTTCTTCTGATAGAGGCAGCGTAGATACTAGCACACCATCAAATTTTCAATTTTACTAGCATAGGATACCAAGATGATTCTTTGAACGGTTGACTACTCCATAACTTCTAATGTTGTGCCAAAGCTAGTAACTGACGCTGAACAAGATAGCGAAGATCCCTCAACCAACTAAACAGACACTCATATATACTCCAAACCCTAAGACACAAAGAAAAGAAAAAAATCCTAACAAATAGACCACAATTCTTAACTTGTAAAAAAAAAGAAAAATAATCTTATGAAATTTTTTTAATAAACTCACAATCCTAAAACCCTTAAACGGACTCAAAATCCAAAAATACAAAAAAAAACAAAAATTATCAAAGATACATAAAATACCAAAAAAACTCAAAAATTATAAAAAATAATAATTTACTAAAAATAATAAAAAAGATCAAATGAATCCTTTTGTATCAGTCGTCCTGGGTTGAAAAAAACTTGTCTGCAAGTTTAGAGTAGCTAAGAAGGAACATCATCTAGTATCAACTCAGTAAAATCCACTAACAACTTCTAGATTTTGGGAATCCTCGTTGATCTGCTCTTGTCCATCTTCGTGTCTCTCAAGCACCGACTCCAAGCATTTCCTGAAGGGGTCCATATTGAGCTCCTCAAATCGAGCTGGGTGATCCTGGGGTAGAAGCTGATGAACTCAGAGTTCTTCTTGATCAAGTCTTTGAGGTACCGTTTCTCAAGATCTGATGGATTTCCATCTGCATCATCCTGTGGTTGTGTGCTCCTATCCGAAGTCCCAGATTGAATATCTTTACTATCCATTGATAGCCTTTTCGGTACCTTTCTGCAAGAGTTGTTATATTGAGGATTCTCCATCGGAGGATAAGGAGGATGAAAATATGGAGCGCTCTGCATGGGATATGGTTGAAACATAGGACCTGGTGGGGAGCATGCATAGGCCAATGTGGATAAATAGGAGGCTGAAATTGACATCGAAAATACTCTAGGTGGGGTGGTACTTTCGACTCCTAAGTGATCTTGCTATCAGCAACAATATCGCCAGCATACACAATTTGTGCATCCCCATGATCTTTCTGAGCCGTAGAATCTGCAAGAAATATAATGCTCGAGGCCTTCAGAGTAGAAAATTCAGATCACATTGACATTGCTTCTACAGCCTCAACCTCAAGCCATTGTCCAATCCCATACTTTTTCTTCCATAAATCCATAAAGGATGAGCAGGCTCCCTTTAACGTGAGACACCAAAATTTTTCGAAAAAGATATCAAATCTAGGAAAGGGTCCATGTCAAAACCAGCAGCTGCAGCACGTGCAAAGCCATGCCCTGTTCTTTGCGCAATACCATTTTGCGGATCTCAAGAATTTTCAAAAGATGAGCCATTGAATTCTCCTGATGCTTGGCAGATTCATTGGAATCAGAGCCGGCCCTGGCCCAGGGCCCAAATTATTCAGGGCCTATTTTTAATATATATATATATATATATATATATATATATATAAATTACTTTTTCTTTTTCTCTCGTTGAAACCTTCGCCGAAGTCCTTCTCTATCCCTCTCGCGACTCTTCGCCGAAGCCCTCCCCTCTAGAGCCCCAGCTCTCTCGCCCTCGGGATTCTCGTAGCCGAAGCCCTCCCTCGCCGTGCCTCCCTCCTCGCCGCGACAACTACAAGCCCTCTCTCAAAGGAGCCCTACATCGGTGAGACGAGGCTCTCTCTTCCGTTGTTAATTTTCCTCGCTGTTAATTTTCCTTGCTGTGCCTAACCTTCGCTCGCCGCGACGAAACTCCGTTGTCGTTGTCAGTAACACTCATGCTTTCTATTTTCTTGTTAATCATGTTTTGTTTCTGCACAACAACACAAATTGTTAGTTTCTGGTCCATTTGTTTTTAGGTCTTGATTGGCTCTTTTATTTCGATTGATCACTTTGAGCGATTGATTTTTGCCATATTAATCCAGTTATTGCATCAATTTTTACTTTTATTTCTCTTTTTGTTGCTCTAGATTAGGGATTTGGTTGCAGGGTTCGAGTAAATAATATGATAAAGGAATGCCTTTCCAATTGCTTATTTTTATCTAAGATCTGACATTTGAATATTTTCAAATTTTAAAAATTTTCATTCCAGTAGTTTGTTTGAGGCCTTTACTGGCGTGCTATGAAATTCGGATCCTGTGATTCCTAGTGTTATTGCTACTTAGTTAATGTCTGTAACTTGAGGGAAATTGGTAATTTCACTCTAGGTTCAGTATTTTTTAGAACCATATTGTTCAAAAGAGTGTGCAGTAGTTCATTTAGATGAATATATAAAAAGAGAGAAAGAGATTGGATGTGGAACGTAATTCAAAAGCTGTTGTCTATAGATTCATCTCATAATTTTCAACCAACTCTAACTACTCTCACCTGTAAGCTACTAAATATTTGATAAAGGTCACAATGTGGAGTTGTCACGTATGTATCATGCAAGTCTCTTGACCTTGTTTGCATTTGATCTTTATTGTTTCAGGTGTGAATTGGCCGATTTTGCTAATTTTCATAATAGAACTCCATGTCAACAGAATACTGTCCTGCTCACTTCTGACAGGGAATTAATTTGCTAGGGTAACAATTTTATTTACCTAGTACGGGTTGTTGCCTCATCTAAACATCATTAATTTTAGATCAATACTACAATTCTTTACTCTTATGTTCAATAGACCTTTGTGATGTCGTTAACATCATTTTGTGTGGTGGTTTTGTTAATTCTGAAACCAAATATTATGCATGATCATGTTAGATCACGAGTCTTTAATCTATATAAGCAGAAGATTTATGATTAGTTTACTCACTTATTTCAACACCATATTGAAATCGTATAACTCAAATTTGATTTTATGATAAATGAGTGTCATTTGGTGGCACTTATCCTTTTATAGGATATCATATGTGGCAAGTATATACATTAATTAGGCTGGAATAATAAAATGCTTTTGAGTTAAAAGAAAGTTTTAGTAGCTTTCATTCTTTTCGTGTTTCGTTTACATCACTTTCTTATTTGTTTACATTTGAATCCATGAGTTGTTTCAATTGATTAGTTGAACTTCGAACTTGAAACCAACATTATGAAGGAATTGGTGACACACTCTTTCATACCTTTTTTTTCCTTCTCTAACTATAGAACAAAGGGTAAATGATTTAGAGATTCATTAAAATTGATTATAAATTTTTCTTCACTGTCAGTGTTATTTTACTAAGAATTGTGATCATTCTTTGTAAATACCTTTTGCATTCAGAATAAAATTGATTACAAATAGAATTATCATTCTTAGATAATTTAATAATGTAGGAATGGGAAAAAAATTTATATCAATAATTTTAGAGCTGATGCTTCATTCTTAATTTCTATGTTAGATTAGTAGAAATTTATACGTAAATAAGAAAGGAACAATCATCTTATAATAAAAAATCATCTTCCAACTAAAAAGTTTCTTTATCCCATTTCAGAAAATAAAATTTTATAGATTAAAATAATTATTATTTAGGTTGATGAAGGATAAAATTGGGGCATTATTAATAGTTTCGCCCAGGGCCTTTAAATAACAAGGACCGGCTCTGATTGGAATTAGGCGGGTCTGGTTGTGAACCAGGCTGAGGTGACTGCTGAGTAGGGTGTGAATTCTGAGGGTGAGCTGGCCAACGGTTTTGGTTGTCTCTAATCATTGATTTCCAATTCCGCGGTTCAAGGCACGTTGGAAACTTCATCCTCAGTTAATCTACCATCCAGAATTTCCTCTTTCTCATCATTTTGAACATAACTTAAACATGGAAGTTCTTTCCCTTCAACTCTTCTGCCAATGGTGCCTCCATCGGAGGAATTTTCAGTGTTCGACAACTTCATCGAACCTGCAACACGTCACCACCGACTATAAACAACTTCATCCACCTTATCATCGTTATAAACTCGATCATTAGTCGCCTCGGTCTCATCTCCAATTTGAGATCAAGATTCTTCTTCAATTTCTTAAAGGTCAAATTCCTTCTCTAAATCATCTTCAAATTCGTCTAGGTTATCTCGGGTGTCAAAGCTATCATGCTCCATGGTGACACTTAATCTTCTCTTAACGAAGTTTGAGTATAACCAACGGGAAGAAAGTGACCTTTCATCTTCTTCTTCATCTTCTCCCGGTCATTGATCTTGGTTTTACCTTATCTATCTCGTGAACACCGCAAGTGCTCCCACCACGTCGATGCTAGGAGGCCCTTGAGTTTGATGACAACCAATTTTACTTTCATACAATCGGATACTTCCTCGTAATAAAAAATTTTCTCCACCTTGTTAATCCAATCAACAAAATTCTCAATCTCTGACGTATTAGAAAATTTGGGTAGATTAACTCAAAATCTGAGGTCTCCAAAATGCTCCTTCCGACCACGACGTTCCAACTCGATGGTGATATGGGTTCTCGAAGGTAGACTTAGATTTATGCTCTAAGATCTCACGATCCTCAAGATTTCGCGCCGCTAGACACCATGTTAAATTTGGAACTTGTTCTTGTAAATCTTCAATCGTCATCATGTCCTGAATGCTACAATCACGGTGCTCGGCTTACTCAATCGGAACCTGTCTATTAATGCCACCGTGACCACGACCACGACAGCCTTTTAGGATTTGATGCTCAGCTTCCTCAAACGGAACCTATCTGCTCTGATACCAACTGATGTCGGGTAGGATAGCGATTATCTTGTGACCTAACGAGAAGAAGGATTTGAGGAGAAAACAAGAAAAGAAATCGCCATCCTCTATATTTTTACAAAAAAAAGGAAATTTTATTTAATAACCAAGGATAATCTCTCAAACGGCTAAACAGACGCTTATATAAACTCTAAACCCTAAAACACAAAAAAAATGGAAAGAAATTGTAACATATAGACCGTAATTCCTAACTTATAAAGAAAAGCAAAACAATCCTATTAGAAAGGAAAAATTCTTAATAGACTCACAATTCTAAAATCGCTAAACAGACTCAAGATTCAAAAATACAAAAAATGAAAATTATCAAAAATACCAAAAAAATCTGAAAATTACAAAAAAAAATAAAAAACCCAACGAATCCTCCTGCCACATGAGCCTACTTGAGCCTGCAGATTCAAATGGCTGATGTTCAGGTCCATAATCTGTAGTATGAATTTTATTTATGGATTCAAGAAAAGCTGATTTATTCATCTTTCTATAGCTGATTGAACATAAAACTGATATTTAGGCTAACTAATATATTCTGAGAGGTTTATAGATGAGGTTTTAGAATTCATCAATTGGTAGATAATATTCTTTCATCTGAATTTTATCATTTCTTTCCATTTGTTTCTAGTAATTATATTGATGTGATAAAGGATATGCATGATAGTATTGTTTCTAGTTTCACTTCTTCTGAAATTGTGCTAAAAAAATTTCCTAGGTATAACTGGGATTGCACCAGGTGCTAGATTTAAGTCCTTATCTTTCCAGATTAATAGTCGTTGAACTAATCAATGATTTTTAAATAGAGCTCCTTGGATTCTTGGTGCATTTTAAGATAAACCTCATCGGTATATGCTATTTGTAGATGACATTGTGTTAATTGATGATAGTATAATTAGATTAAATTCAAAGTTGAATTGTTGAGGAAACTATATAAACTAAAGGGTTTAAGATAATTAGAAGAAAAACTGCACACGTGTAATGTTATTCATTGATGGAATAGTTAAGATGGATGAACATAAAATCCATCGAAGTGTTTTCTACATCTCAAGTCTATTATTTAACAAGGGAATGAAGATATAATAATAGGATAAAGAATGAATGGTTAAAAGGAAGAGGAGATTGTGGAGTTTTATGTGATTGTCATGCCTCCCTTTGACTAAAAGAAAAAATTTCAAGTCTGTGGCAGTGTGTTATGACCCATCAAGTTTTATACATTGGAATGCTGGTTTGTTAGGAAATAGCATACAATAAATTAATGTAATAGAAATGAGAATGCTTAGATGAATGAGTGATGAAGACAATGACTTGTTTCATTTATTTTCTGATATAAGAGTTCATTTTTAAGGCCAACTTAAGATTTTTTTAATTATAATTTTTTACTTCATTTGCTACTAACGATAATTTGTTGCAATAGTTAATAGGAGTGACAATTGATCATTTGCAGAATCATGAGCGCTGGCGGTTATACAGTGCAAGTCATAAACCTCTCTCCTGCTGCAACTGAAAGAGATTTATATGATTTCTTTTCTTTTTCGGGTGCTGTTGAACACATTGAGATCATAAGGTCATGGGTTGATTAATATTTCTTATTTTACTAATTTAAAATATTCATCCATATTCTTTCTTCCAACTCTTTGATAATTTGTTTATGAATCTGCTAGTGTTTG
This sequence comes from Zingiber officinale, assembly GCF_018446385.1. Lineage (NCBI taxonomy): Eukaryota > Viridiplantae > Streptophyta > Magnoliopsida > Zingiberales > Zingiberaceae > Zingiber > Zingiber officinale. Next base: position 1,332,735 of record NC_056004.1, read on the forward strand.
TTCTTCTTTTGCTTTGCAATATTCCTTTTCTTTCTAGAAAAAAATCTTCTCCTTTTTTTAAAAAAAAATCCTTTGGACAAAGAATTTTATTTTATTTCTTGAATCTTCTAATACAGTTCTTTTTTGTACACTCTAATCTTAATCATGCTGGAGATTTATAAGGTCTTGTTTAATAGAGAGATGGAAACACACTTTTTCATCAATATTGAGTCAGTGACCGTCCCGCAAAAGCTCATTTAGTTTGATTTTGTTTAACGACATTAAGAAGCCAGTTTTCTTAAACTATAATGACAATATCAAGAAGTTTAAGCCATTAATGAACTTTTAATTCATTGTAAAATCTTTTATCATTTAGGACATTTTTGTCCTTCAATTTTGATATTTTCGTATCTCATTTCTATACATCACTACATTTTATTTATTTCTTCAATCATACTAATACTTTTAATAATTCCTAAGTGTTTGCATTAGATTTTTGTTGAGTTAATTTGTGTATATTATTTTAAATTTACATTACGTTAATTGATATATTTCATAATGACTATTTTTGTGAGTTGAACTTACATCATGGCACCTATGGCATTTTAATAGTATGATAAAATTTATTTATCTAAGCTAAATATTTTTAATTATGATAATATTCATTTTCTAACATTTAAAATAAGTTAGTTTAAAGAAACTAATAGTATAATGAAAATAAACAATATAATAAATAGGTTTGTAAATTGACATTTTAAATCATGACCTTTAGTGTTTTTTTTTTTCAGTGCGGTTTTATCATAGCTATGTCAAACCTCTCTTTAATCTCTAAAAATAATACTTATGTTGTACTTTTATCAACAAATTATAGCTGTCCCTAGTCGTTTTCTCACATGCATTATGCCAAACAAAGTATAAGTCCGTGGTGGCCGTTCACTATTACTATGCATGTTAAACTCAAAATTATTTGCAGTAATTCCTTCCTGATGCAATTTTGTTGCTTTTATTAAAATACATTTTTCACATTGAAGAGTCCATGGTTTTGTGGTTTTTCTGCTACTTTTCTACTTATTGAACTAATGGTGATAGATTTTGAACTTTGGAATTCTGTTGACAGATCTGAGGACCATCCTTCTACTGCATATGTAACTTTCAAGGAGATTCGCGCCTTGCAAACTGCTGTCCTTCTAAGTGTAAGCTGTAATTTCTTTATGGAAAAGTTTATATAGATGATTACAATTGTTATTGAAATTAATTCCTTAAGCATAAATGATTCTCCTTTATTTCTATATGATCTTTACATATGGATTTCATGACCCCTTTGGCTTGTGCATTTGGCTGTCGAAACTTTGCTGCCAATTTTTTTTGTATTTTTAACTCTTACATTTTTCTCTTGTTTGTTGTAGTTAACCTTTTTGAACTCATTCAATTCTTTTCCCTTCAATGTATTGTCTTTAATCATTTCAAAGTGAGATGTGCGAGAGATTTGTTCAATATATGTATATATATATATACTTTGACATATGTGTTTTTATTATTTTTCCATGGTATTAGCTTTGTTACTTGCCATGCAATAATTTGTCCAAGGATTTATTGTCATCCATGTAAAGTCATTGTCATGCTAGTTAATTGTGTATGACTTCTTACCTTTCTGTTTTATCTTTCAGTGTGTATTTATATTTATACATGTAAACTTATGACTGTATCTTAAGATCATAGGTATTAATCTTCTCATCGTTGTCAATATTTTGTTAGATTAATCAATAGATTTTGTTTTTTTTTTAAATTTCATCATTAAGTTCTGCTAAAATTATTGCTAACATTGAAAGATGAAATTATACATTCCGGCTGCCTTCTGTCTAATTTGTTTTATTTTAACTTGCCTAAAACTTGCTGTATTCTCGTAGGGCGCTACAATCATTGATCAGCCCGTATGTATAACAAGCCTAGGACATTATGATGAAGCATGTAGTTTCTGGGACCAGCCATCGTGGAAAGTGGAAGACGATACTGAGTTCTCGGTATGAATCGTAGAACACGTTTTGGTGAAGTCTATATGTATGTGCCTTTTTAAAGTTTTAGTTCCTATAGGTATGAACTTGGAATGTCACAGAATAATTCAATCTACCATTTTGCAAGAAATAGAGATTCAGCTACCATTAAACGTGACCATTGACAAGGACAGAAGCGCTAATATTCTTCTCCTTTGTAATTGATTTTCTCTTAACTCTTTAAATTCAAGATCATGCTGATAAATTTGCATACCAGATCTTGATGTAAAAGAAATATTTGACTTTAGGTGAATGCAGCATGTCAATTCTATAGTTTAAAATGCACCCTTCATATGTAGACTTCTTCTTTTCAGTACCTGTTTCTGTAGAAGTTTAACACTTAAAAGGAGGATCCTTATCATTATGAGGATTCAAAATTTTAGATTAGGATTAACAGCTAATTCCAATTTTATTTACTGGAACATCAAATTCGGATGGATCAAAAGATAAATTTCCAGGAAATCTTTGACATTAAAGCTAAAAATTTAATCTTCAGACAGCTCGTGGCGATCACTTCAGGACTACTCCAAGGGAAGCTGTGACTATGGCTCAGGACGTTGTTGTAAGAATGCTGTCGACGGGCTACCAACTAAGCAAAGATGCCTTATCGAGGGCCAGAGCTTTCGATGAATCTCATCAGGTTTCAGCCACTGCAGCAGCGAAAGTTGCTGATCTGAGCAAAAGAGTTGGACTAACTGACACAATTTATGCTGGTGTTGATGCTGTGCGATCCGTCGACGAAAGGTACCATGTATCTGAGACGACGAGGACAGTTGTAAGTGCAACAGGCAGAACGGCAGCGGCTGTCACAAACACTGTCGTGAGCAGTAGCTATTTCTCTGCAGGAGCTTTGTTAGTTTCAGATGTTCTCAACCGAGCTGCAAAGGCTGCAGCAGACTTAGCCAAACATGGAAATCAAAAGTGAAACATGATGTTTAGTGAGTGCATGTGAAAATGGGTTTGTGTTCATAACCTGGTCAATGTATAACTTGTATCACGGCGAGTCACTTTGATCGGTAGAGTTCGTAAGCGAAATAAGTCGGCGTTGTCAATTGTTATTGCTGTATCATGTTACATCACACATGTCTGTGTTTGGATAGTGAATTTGATGCTTTTAAGGAACCTTCTACCGTATGTAAATCTCCAATGGAAAAGTCCTCCATACAAGATGTCAGATTCTCATGGCTGTTTTGTGCCTATTTGTTCATATCATTGAATGCTGTCCACTTCAAATCAATTTATTATGATCGTATATAAATGCGTGATTTATGAATAAATTGATAGATTTGTAGTTTAAGTACCAGTGGACTTACATCAGTTTAACTAACAAATTTGACTAGGTCTAGAATCTGAAATCTAAAATTAACAACATCTAGTTAGATCAAGTGAATAATAATTTGAAATTTTGATTGTTAATTAAGTAGATAGAATAGTGCATATGATGAAATGCCGGTGGAAAAGAAATCTATCGAAGGTTGACGTCAGTTGTGTTGCTTTTGAGAGTGAAATTTTGGAATACGAAAACGAAAATATCTACCAATGTTCTAAAAGAAATTAACAAGCTCGACAACAGCAAATTAACAAAATAATCAACGACCCTAAAAAATAACTAACGAGTAGGAATGAGCTCATTTGAGTATTATGTAGTCACAACATGACTCGCACGAGATAAATATACCATAATTAATAATTGTTCAGTTGTGAAAGTCAATGAGATGGATGTTGTGTTGCCTTTTGAGTGAAATTTTGGAATAGGAAAATGAAAATATCTACCAATATTCCAAAAGAAATTAACAAGCCGACAACAGCAAATTAACAAAATAATCAAAAACCTTAAGAAATAACTAACGAGTAGGAATGAGCTCATTTGAGTATTATGTAATCACAACAGTGCCCTATACACGTTGACCACCTTGACTTTGATCTCTACCGTGACAATAAAGTAGGGTCTCTCATCATCATCGCATCAATAATGCAGCACCATGATGTATGTAGCTTTTGAGACTGGTTCAATGCCTGGTGCCCTCGATTAATTTGATAAACCTGATTACTGGTGCTAATCTTCAACTGTTGCTGTTCGTATTAGAGAGATCAAATTAAATTAAGCATAAACAGTTAACTAACTATTAAAAAGGAAGTAGGATTACAATCATCATAACGATATGTTTGTTTATAACGAAGTCAACCCTCTCATAAGCATGCCCCTAGTTATTTGGACGTCACACATAAAAGTTTTTAAGTCTTTATTTAAAATGTAAGGATAATTGCCAACTAAGTTAGCTGACATCCTTAATTACTTGTAAATTGAAGTATGTTTTGTTTTATTATCAATTGGATGAGGATGTATATCACGCTTTCATATTTTAAACTCATTTTTCTTCTGTTTTGTTCCAGGAGTTGAGGCCATTCCTCTGACCCTTTTCCCGGCACCACCTCATCATTTGTCCCTTATAAATACTGAGATATTTCGATCATGCATGATGATCAAGAACAGACATAAACAGAGTTGATCCATCGACATGGCTTCTCATTCCAACGAAATCCATGACATCGACGTCGCCACGGCACAGAACAGTACTGCTCGAGACACCTTCTACCTCCCTTTGCCCCCCCGTCGCAGGTCCTTCATGGACTTCTTCCCGCCATTTCTTTTCCAGAAGGTGCTGCACCAATATAATTTCGCACAACTATTCTAGATCATTCGTTTGTTGATTTGATATTCGATGAATTCAAAGTGTTCGACAATGCGTCAGGGTGATTAATTAAATTACAGGTTGTTTCGGAGGTGATATCTACGTTTCTGCTGGTGTTCGTGACCTGCGGCAGCGGTGCCCTCAGCAAGCACAACCCGTCGCAGGTGTCGCAGTTGGGGGCGTCGGTCGCCGGCGGTCTGATCGTCACTGTGATGATCTACGCCGTCGGCCACATTTCAGGGGCGCACATGAACCCCGCCGTCACCTTGGCCTTCGCCGTCTCCAGGCACTTCCCGTGGGTTCAGGTCCGTCGATCATTAAGAAAACTAGATATCAAAATCGGAATTTCATGCAACTGTTCTCTGAGGTACGTTAATTCGATATGTAGGTGCCTTTCTACTGGGGAGCTCAAATAACAGGCTCTACGATCGCCTCCTTCATCCTGCGCGAGCTTCTCCACCCGATCACCGATCTCGGGACGACGACGCCGTCAGGCAACGCCGGAAAGGCCTTGGTGGCCGAGATCGTCGTCACCTTCAACATGATGTTCGTCACTCTTGCGGTCGCGACCGACACAAGAGCTGTGAGTTTAATTAATCCCCATTGATACAATTATTAACTAACAGCTGAATCTCAATTAGTATATAGACAATATTTGATCATGTCGGAAAGTAAGAAGGTGGAAAGTTGAGATGTGGCGGCTTCGCTGATCGGATGTAGACCTCGCTCTGCTATGTAAAATAAGTAATGACAGTGTTGAGCCAGGCAAGAGATTCCAGACGTTGGTCCTTCGACGCTAAGTTAGTCACTGGAAGTGTAGAAGAAAAGCGGAACAACAGTAAAGTAGGTGTAAACAGTGACTCACGCGTACTTCCGTCGGTGATGGACCCCCTTTATATAGAGTCCTGGTGGGCAACGTGTATGCTCCTCGAGGCATACAATTCATCCGTCGATCATGCCTTGTGTCAACGGTACTATCTCCTAGAAGGATATCAAGTGATACGACCACAGTCCTGTTGCATGACCGAGCGGGGTAACCACTCGGCTGGGACTCCACTCTGTTGATGGCCAAGTCCCGCTACTTGACTGAGCGAGATAGCCGCTCAGCCGAGACCCCTCCGCTCTGTCCAGTCGCTCTTCCCTACGGTGACTGTGTAGTAGTGAGACCTCGACGTTCGGGCAAGCTCTCCGGTCTCTAATTAAACGTTCTGTTGTTCCATATTGAGTGTCTGATTATCATGTCACTGTATCCCGAGCTGGACAGGTGGTCTGCTCGGACACGTCTCGCCTCGGTAGGGTATTGATCGTCCCGACTGGCCGTTGCAACGGTCCTCGACACTCCTCTCTCCGGTCGGGCATTGACCGTCCTAACCAGCCGGTGTAATCGTCCTCCGTTCGATCCTTTGACACTCTAATGTTGACCATCTTAACTTTAACGTCTACCTTGATAATTGATCTCGTGTCAGGTAAACCTGTTTAGATCGTCACATCAATATTGATTGCCGATTAATTCTGATTGCAGGTAGGAGAGTTGGCTGGCTTAGCAGTAGGTTCTGCAGTCTGCATTACCTCAATTTTCGCAGGGTAAAAAACCAAATTAATTAACTAATTAAGAAAGTCTGAATCTGCATAAAAATGTTGATTAGTTATATCTAGAATCAATTAATATTTAATGAGGAGATTGAATTGTTCATGGAGGCCGATATCCGGAGGATCAATGAACCCTGCGAGGACTCTGGGACCTGCGTTCGCAAGCGACATTTATAGGTCCGTGTGGGTATACCTCATCGGCCCTCCGATCGGCACAGTCGCCGGCGCGCTGGTCTACAACTTCATACGACTGCGCGGCCCAACCCTATCAGATCCGTCGCAGAAAGGCAGCCAGAAGTCCCCTTCCATCAAGACGCGCCGCATGCAGAGGCAGGACAGCTCTCTCCCTGCGAATGACGATGGCGACGCAGTTGCCACTGTATGAATTAATTAGTTAAGTGTAATATTTCAGATAAGTGTAATCGTGCATGTCTCTGAAAATAATATTTCTAGTGATGTGCTAGAAAATGGAAGATGATGGGAATGCTAAAATGGGGAAATAATTCCCAATCTGTGCCGTTTTCTCCGGACTTCCAATCAGGATACGTGAGGAGGAGAAATGTCTTGCTAATTCTGTGGCCTTCTCTTCGATTTGATCGCCGCTATATAAACGATCAACTGTCGCCGGACGGTTTCCATTCGATTACACAAAAGCCACCAATAAAACCAGGAGCTCCGGCTCCCAATCCTCTTTAATAAATTTATAATTTTATAAATTAAAATAATTAAAGAGGTATGGCAAATCAAGCCATGTTAGGAGCTTTTGCCGCCATCCTATTGGTGGCCGCGGTGATCGGCGTGATCGCGTCGGTGGTGAATAACGACCACAAGTCGCCGTCGTCGTCGTCGTCGTCTCCGACGGAGGAGGAGCAGTCGTTGCCGTCCACGGCGCCCACGTCCATAAAAGCCCTCTGCGCCCAGACCGATTACGGCGATGTGTGCATGCGCACCGTCGGCGCTGTCAATTCCTCTGCCTCCGACCCCAAGGCGTACATCCAGGCCGCCTTCCAGGCAGCCATAGACGAGGTCAACGGCGCCTTCCACCTCACCAACAATGTCAGCGCCGGGGCCACCGACGAGTTCAACAAGAACGCCTTCGCCGACTGCAAGTCGCTGCTGGAGTACGCCACCGAGGAGCTGCAGGCCGCGATGACGGAGTCGCACGACGTCGATGGCTTAGCGCGGCGCACGGACGACATCAAGTCCTGGCTCTCCGCCGTCATCACCTACCAGGAGACCTGCATCGACGGCATCACCCAGCCGGAGCTGCAGGACTCGATGCGGAAGGGCTTGACTACGGCGCAGCAAGTCACCAGCAACGCCATCGCCTTCGTCGACGCCCTCAGCTCGCTGTTCAAGTCCTTCGACTTGAACAGCTTCAATATCACGACCTCAGGACGGCGACTTCTGTCGGACCACGGCAAGTACCCGACGTGGTTCTCGGGGCACGACAGGAAGCTTTTGGCCGCGCAATCGAGGGGGCAATTGAAGCCCAACGTGGTGGTGGCCCAGGACGGGAGCGGCAACTTCAAGACCATAAGCGCCGCGCTCAACGCCATGCCGAAGACGTCCACCGGGAGGTACGTGATCTACGTCAAGGCCGGCATCTACAAGGAATACGTGATGGTGACCAAGGACATGAACCAAGTCTTCATGTACGGAGATGGACCAAGAAATACGATCGTGACAGGGAGCAAGAACTTCGTCGACGGCGTCGGCACTATGAACACGGCCACATTTGGTACAAATTAATTAATTACTTCTCGATCGATCTCCTTCCTCGATCGATTTGATGCTGATTAAATTATGTTCCTGCAGCTGTGGTGGGACAGGGCTTTATCGCCAAGTCGATGGGATTCAGCAACACCGCCGGCGCCATAAAGCACCAAGCGGTGGCGCTCCGCGTGCAGTCCGACATGGCGGCCTTCTTCAACTGCCGAATGGACGGGTACCAGGACACGCTCTACGTGCACGCCCACCGCCAGTTCTACCGCAACTGCATCATCTCCGGCACCGTCGATTTCATCTTCGGCGACTCCGCCGCCGTCTTCCAGAACTGCCTCATCGTCGTGCGCCGCCCGATGGACAACCAGCAGAACATCGTGACGGCGCACGGCCGCACCGAAGCCAGGGAAGCCACCGGCATCGTCATCCAGAACTGCCGCATCGTTCCCGACCAGAAGCTCTTCCCCGACCGGTTGAAGATCCCCAGCTACCTCGGCCGCCCTTGGAAGGCCTACGCCCTCACCGTCGTGATGGAGTCCACCATCGGCGACCTGATACGCCCCGAAGGGTGGATGCCATGGGACGGGAATCTATACCTTGACACTCTGTACTACGCCGAGTACGGCAACCGCGGCCCGGGCGCCGGCACCAGCAGCCGCGTTAACTGGAAAGGATTCCATGTCATCGACAAGAAAACTGCTCAGCAGTACACCGTCGAGCCATTCATCCAAGGCAGCCAGTGGATCAAGTACACAGGCATTGGTTACTTCCCTGGCCTCAAATACTGAACTCATCTCCACTGATTCGAAGCCACAACAGAGAACAAGAACTGAAGCTGGGTTGCTGCTTTTTGTTAATCTGAAGAGGAAGAGAAGGATTAGAACAGTGGAAAAGAGGCAGGGTTCTGGAATTCTTCTTTGAAATCTGTATTCTAAACACAATCTCAATTTTTCTGTGAAATATACAAATTTAGCCTCCCAATTCTTCACTTGGAGTTCATGGTAAAAAGATTGAGTTTGACTTCTATTTGTTGACCACAATCGCCTTTTAGACGTTCAGTCTCGTCTGCTCATACATTTTTTTTGCTAAAACTATAATATATTTATTTTCTATTTAAAATTTGATTCTAAATATAATATAAAAAAATTATTTTCTATTATATGTTATATCATCGCACAGAGAAAAAGAAAAAGACATGCCTTTTATTAATCTGTGAATAAATTTAAAATGAATTTGTATATAAATTCTAGTGTCTTTTCTGATTTAAAAGTAAGTTAAAATTTTATAATATATAGAATATAATTTGATAGCATTTATGATAAAATTTATTAACACCTACTAGTGCTTGTAAAACAATTTAATAACACTTAAAATTTATCTTAAGATCTTTAAAAAGTACATACTTATCCGGTCTAAAATGGATGGAGATGGCATACTAAACAAGTGGCTCTAATGTTGATTGTATGAATATTCTAAATTGGTAAACAATGACTTCGAGTCGTGCTGTGTGTCAAAAAGAACATCAACAACTTGTCTAGGGAGGGGATCTTCGGCGTAAATACTCCGACACTCAAGTTAGTGACCGATCGAAGCAGTACACAGTAGATGAATAGTAGATGCATAATGTAGCTTGTGTATAGCGTTTGCATAATGTAAGCATACCTGCACTTGTAGATGGAGATCTCCTTTTATAGTGTTAATATTTTGTTTATACATGAATTTCAAATTATTTTTGAAAATGGATAGATAATAAAGATGTTTTGACACTTTTGTCAAAATGTATCCACAATCTCTGCGTTTGACAGAGTGGAAGCTTCTAGAGTGCAACTTGCATTTGTAATATTCTCTATCATCTGTGGCATAAAGTGTGAAAAAGGAATGTGAGGTCGTTGAGTTGAAGGACTCTTAATTAATATGCTTAGCTGGCAAACCGACCAAGCCTCTTCCGTAGTCCAATCGGTATTGCTACCAGGAATGATGACGTCGGGCAGGATAGCAATTATCCTACGGGCTGACGCAAAGAGGAAAATTAAAAAAAAGATAGATCCGCTACCTTAGCGGCCCCCCTAGTGCCGGCCCCACGGATATGGAGGGAGGTTCATGTTGAAGAGGAAAATTAAAGAGAAGACAAGAAGAGGAACCTCCAAGATGGAAACTTTTTATTAAAACTTGAGAGTTAATCCCTCAACATCTAAATATGACTTTTATATAGACCATAACCTAAAACTCATATAAGGAAAGAAATTACAATAATTATAATTAATAGATCTTAATTCCAATCTTGTAAAGAAAGAAAATATATTTTTATGTGAAAAGAAAAATAATTAACTTAACGATGTTAACTCAAATTAAGACGCGGATCAAGACAAATCCTCTTTAAAAAATACCAATAATATGAAAATTATCCTAAATATCCCAAAAATTAAAAAAAAATCAATAATAGCAAAAAGGCTCTTAAAAGGGTTTAAACGGTAGAATTTGGGGTTGAAAATTTGACGATTATAGTTTCACTGGTAATAAACGTAGGTTTTCGAATTCTGCACGCGTGATGAAAAAAAAAAGTCTGATTTCGAGTTCTAAGTTAAAAGTTATGTCCGTTTAAAATTTAAAGACTCATATTGGACTTCAACACATGTTGGGCCTGCATCAATCTCCTCAACTTGAAAAGAACTCCCCCTTGAGTTCATATTAACTTCATTAGCAATCGTCGAATAAGGAGTTATGTGCTTCACGTTAAAGACATTCGAAGTCTTTAGATGGCTAGGAACACACAACGTGTATGCATTGTCGTTAATCTTCTACAGTATCTAGCATGGTCAAATTTTTTGATCCTTTAGCTTATTATATTCACCAACAGAGAAACGATCATGAATTAATACAGCGTAGACAAAATCTCCAATTTCAAAAAGTACCCGTCGACGATGATGATCGACCCAAGCCTTATATTTAGTATTGCTTTCCATAATTACATGTTCCACTTGCTCATGAATACCTCAAAGATGCGCTATCATCTCATTTACTTTGGGACTAATTCTCCCTACATGTGGAATAGGGGCTAAGTCTAGAACTCTTGATGGATTTTGGCCATAGACAATCTTAAAAGAACTCGATCTCATTGTCCTATTTTTTGATCTTTTGTAGGCAAACTCTGCTTGAGGTAATACCAAGTCCCACTACTTTGGTTTAGTTCCTGAAAGGCATCTCAGAAGATTGCCAGTCTATGATTCGCCACCTCAGTTTGACCATCTATTTGAGGGTGGTAAGCATTGCTAAAATTTAATTGCGTCCCCAATTTCTCCTATAAGCTCTTCCAGAAATGACTGATGAATTTGGTATCTCGATTTGAAGTCATGGACTGAAGAATGCCATATAAACGCATGATCTCTTTGAAGTGAAGATGGGTAATCCGAGTAGCATTCATAGTCTTCCTGCAAGCTACGAAATAGGCCATCTTTGAGAATCTGTCAATGACAACAAGTTCAAAGTCTTTGGTTCGTTGGGTGCTGAGCCGATAATCCCAATATGAAATCCATACTGACATCAAGCCAAGGATCTTTAAGAATGGGTAGGGGAGTGTACTGTTGGTGTAGTTAGCACTGACAGTCTAACTCAAGTTTTAATGAATAACAAGTAAGTTAAGTTAGTTTCATAGTGATCTAACACTTTGACAAAGTGTGCAGGACAAGTCCAGCTAGATCAACGGGTCGACCTGATAGCTGGCACGAAGCCCAGACTGGTTGACGGACTGACCGGATGTCTGGCATGAAGTCCAGCTAGGTCAACAGGTTGACCTAATAGCTGGCACGAAACCCAGACTGGTCGACGGGCTGACCGGATGTCTTGCACGAAGTCCAGCTAGGTCGACGAGCTGACCTGACAGCTGACACGAAGTCCAGATGGGTCGACGGGCTGACCGGACGTCTGGAAGGTAAGTTAAGGTAAGTCATTGGAGGGGAGTGACTTGATGAGGACGCGTTCCCAGTTAGAGAACTTAGTTGCCAATCCAACTTAGAACAATTTCGGAACTCTAAGTTGAGATATTGACTAGATTCCGGTCTCGGTGAGACGGAATCTAATTACTACTCTTCTTCTATTGTGCTAACTTATGTTTTGCAGGGTAGTTTAAACTATTATTTTACCTCAGACTAACTCTTTCTTGTAGGAGAAGGACTTTCTGGAGAAAGGTGGTCCTAGCGCCCGGAGGCAAAAATCTATCTTGTCGTCACGGGGAGCGCGCTGATTGGCCGGACCTACGTCACGGTCCGTGCGCCCAGAAGAGATCTAGGCGCCCAGAACATCCTATATAAGGAGGATGAGCCCTGAAGCAAAGAAAACAACGACATCTGCTCTACTGTGTTGTGCCCCTGCAACGCTGCAAAGCTTCTCCGACAACGTGCTCTTTTTCCTTTTCTCTATTGTTGTCGGTATTTCTTATCTAAAGTTCTTGTACTCAAATTTGTAATCTTTTACGAACTATTAGTGGTTGCCCAACGAAAGCACTCAACGAGTGAGAACGTTGGAGTAGAAGTCGACCAAGGCTCCGAACCAAGTAAATTGATTTGTGTTAGCATTGTTTTCATTTTTCCGTTGCATACTCGCTTAAAATTTCTCGATCGATATTCACCCCCCCTCTATCGAACATGTACAAGCCTGCATTGGTTAGAATCCCCTTAGACCGCTGACATACAAAACATCGATCAAAAAAGTGAGTCACATCGCTGGTCAACTTAGGCAAATAGAAATTGGCAGAGATGAGAGCAAACATCTTATCACGTCCAAAGTGCCCCTCATTATGAAGCTCACTCATAATCTGCTACCTTAGAGAGCATTTTAGAATACACAATTGCAACCTACGAAACAAATAACCATTATACAAAATAAAATCATGTCGGTAACCATTATTTACGTCTAGGAATATCCTTCCGAATGATGGGTCAGTTGCATACATATCTAGAAAAATCTCAAAGCCCACAACACTAGTACTCATGGTGGTGAGTGATGAAGAATGCTGACTCAGAGCATCTGCGACATGGTTCAAACTTCTAGCTTGGTGTCTTAGTGTAAAGGTGAACTCTTGTAAGTAAGTCATCCACTTGGCATGTCGCCTACTCTGCTTGTGTTGACCATTGATAAACTTTAATGCTTCATGATTAGTAAACAGGATGAATTCCTTCTATTCTATGTGGTGTTGCCAATGCTTCAAAGACAGCATAATGACATAGAACTCCAAGTCGTAGGTAGAATAGTTTTTCTTAGATCCGGAGAGCTTCTCGCTGAAGAAAGTAACTGGTCGCCCAAATTGACTCAAAACACCCCCGATACCTATGTCGGATGTATCACAGTTGACCTCAAATAATCTGTTAAAATCAAGAAAGACTTGAACTAGTGCTTCAGTCATCCTTTGGTTGACTAGTTGAAAACTAGCATATGCTTCTTCATACCACTTGAAATTAGGGGTGAGCAGTCAACCCGCCAAACCAGCCAACTTACTCATACTGACCCAAATCGAACTGAAGAAAACTACCGAAGAGAGGGTCGGATGTAGGGTCATGATATTATATTATCTGATCTAGTAGGGTCGAATAATTTTTTACCCAAATAATCGAATCGACCCAATCCGCGATCACCCTGACTTGTAACAGCTACCACCAATAAGTTGCTACACGTTGTATCAGCTATTAGTACCGATTAGCTACACGTTGAGGCTATGGGATTAGCCTAACTTACATGTGGTATTGTAAGTGTTATTGTGGTATTGTCAAACATCAAAAAGGGGGAGATTGTTGGTGCAACATCCCTCAGGTCAAGGTTGACCTGGTTGACCAAGCTGAGTCTTGGTTTGGGTTTAGATGTTTGACAATAAGATATTGATTGAAGAAGAGTCAAGTAGGTCAAGGATGACCGGATACTTGATTGGGAAGTCCTAACTGGGATGTTAGGCAGGAGGAAAATCCTGGTGAGTGAAGCCAGGTGAAAGACCTAGTGAGTGAAGCTAGGCAATTGGGAAGTCCTAGTGAGTGAAGCTAGGCAGGAGAAAAATCCTGGTGAGTGAAGCCAGGTGAAAGACCTAGTGAGTGAATCTAGGCAATTGGGAAAGTCCTGGTGAGTGAAGCCAGGCAAGAGAAATCCAGATGGGTCAAGATTGACCAGACATCTGGTGAGAGTCCAAGTAGGTCAAAGGGATTGACCGGATACTTGGCATGAGGAAGAAAAGTCCAAGTAGGTCTTAGGGAGTGACCGGATACTTGGCAAGAAGAGAAAAGTCCAAGTGGGTCAAAGGGATTGACCAGACACTTGGTGAGAGAGTCCTAGCTGGTCAAGGGTGACCGGATGCTAGGTCTTATGTACCAACAAGTCATTGTTGACTAGATGTTGGTTTAGGGGGCTTTGGGCTTGGTTTTGGGCAAAAACCAAGGTTTGGATTGATCCGTGGATTGATCCAAAGCATCCTGGATCGATCAGGAGGGTTTGATCGATCGGTGGATCGATCCAGAAGATCTGGATCGATCCACCGATCGATCCGGTGAGTCCCAGCGAAACCTCTCCGGATCGATCCGTGGATCGATTCAGAGGTCCCAATCGATCGGTGGATCGATTGGGGGCCCTCGATAAGTCTTTGGATCGATCCGTGGATCGATCCAAAAGTTTTTCCAGAGCAGGCGCCGGATCGATCCGTGGATCGATCCAGCCTCCCAATCGATTGGGAGCAATCCAATCGATTGGGATTCGACCGTTGGCGTCGTTTATAGCTGTTGGCGTGCGATTTCTTCAGCAGAACTTCACCGATTCATTCCAGATTCAACACAGCTCCTCCCCAGCACTCTCTAAGCTCCTCACCGCCAGTTCTTGAAGGTTCTTGGAGGTTCATCCAAGTCAAGAGGCGAGTACAAGAAGAAGAAGAAGCTAGGGTTTTGCATTTCTTGTAAGCTTTTGCTTATTCTTTACTACCCTTTCTTCTTCTTGTACTGAGAGTCTTGTAGGGCTTCTCCGCCCTCGGTAGTTACCGAAAAGGAGTGTTTTCATAGTGGAGGGTGCGTGCGTGGTGTGGATCTTTGGATTAGTCATCTCCGTTGGAGGTGGATACCAAGTAAACTCCTAGTGTTAGCGTGTTTGTGTTTGTTTATGTATTTTCCACTGCGCATTCTTGAAGAAACAAGCAACACCGAGCAACGAGCACGCGACGAGCTATTCACCCCCCCCCCCCTCTAGCTACTTTTGGTCCTAACAAGTGGTATCAGAGCGAGGCCGCTCTTCACCGGAATCATCGCCGGAAGGGTCAAGCATAAATAAGAAAAGCTAGAGGGTGAAGAAATTGGAGCAAATTTTTCAAGTTCAAGACTTTATCAAGCTCAACTTCAAGATGCAATTCCAAGATGGGCTTGGATTTGACACAAGGGTGGCTCCACCATACACTTCTACGAGTTTCGATTCTTGGAAATCAAGAATCGAAAATTTTCTTATGATGAAGATAGAGCAATGGTTTGCTCTAATGGAAGGCTTCAAGGCTCCAAGAAATTCAAAGGGCAAAGTTCTAAAGAAAAGCAAATGGAGCCCGGAGCAAGTCCAAAGGTGCGAGGCAAATGACAAAGTGACCAAGCTTTTGGTCAATTTATTGCCAAGCACCATCCTTTGCAAAATTGGAGAGTTTGAAGATGCAAAGGAGCTATGGAGCAAATTGGCCAAGCTTCATGAAGAGATCCCCTCCACTGTACAAGATTATGAAGAATCCAGAGGGTGACTCTTTGGAGCAAGACCAAGAGGAGGACTCCGAGGTTGAGAGATGCTCAACCTCCGAAGAAGAGGAAATCCAAGAAGCTTCATCCTCAAGGGAATGCAACGAAGGGAACAAGGAGGGAGCATACTCCTTGTTTCAAGTTCAAGATGATGAAGCCTCCACCTCTAGGATTGAGGGGGAGCAATCCTTGGTGACGCCGGATCAAGAAGAAGGAGAAGCTTCTACATCCGGGCCAAGTGAAGAAGAAGAAGATGGTGCCACCTCCGAAATTCAAGAAATATCAAATGGAGGAGCAAGTGCCATCCCTACACAAGAAGGTATAAACATTTCAATTAATAATAAAAATCATATCATATGCTTTAAATGTAGGGAACATGGGCATTACAAAAGTAAATGCCCTAAATTGGCCAAGAAGAAGGGCCAAGTGGCACAAAAGGGCAAGGTTAAGCCAAAGGAGACCACTCCCGGAACAAAGAAGAGCAAGGAGCATATCATATGCTTCTCTTGCAATCAAAAGGGGCATTACCGGAGTCAATGCCTCAAGGGGAAGAAGATGGTCAAGGCTCAAGGAGGCATTAGTCAAGGGGGAGCCTCCAAGGTAAAAAGGAAGGTATCTTTTATTGAGCCTATTCCCTCGCATTATGGTAAAAAGCATGATAGTTCTAATTTTTATCATTTTAATGCAATTTATCATAAGAATAGGAAGCATGAGGGCATTAAGGAAAAGCATGTGGCCCTACATACCAAATCTACTACCCCTAAGGCTAGAAAGGTAGATAGAGATTTGGGCAAGAACACTAAGGATAATATATACAAGCCTAGAAACAAAAATGCTCATGAGTGTAATGAAAAATCAAAATCTAAGGATTTAATGATAGAAAATCAAGTCTTGAGGTCAAGACTTGACAAACTAGAAAAGACCCTAAAAAGGATGGAGAATATCCTTAAAGGGCAAAATGAGCAAAATCTAGGTTTAGGACAACAAGGGTCATCCAAGGGCCATAGAGGTTTGGGATACAAACCTAAAATCAAAAAGGATGTACCTACTTACCATAGGGTTCCATATAGCTATGGAACCAACCCTAAGTCTAGAAGTCAAGTCAAGGATACAAGGGAAGTCATCCCTAGAAGTATCTTTGCAACAACAAATGTGACTAAGACTTCTAAGAAGTCTAAGAAAGTCACTAACAAGGTCACAAGGGAGGCTATCCCTAGAGTTGACCTAGAAAAAGTGACCAAGGCTTCTAAGAAGTCAAACGAGGTCACTAGAAAGGTATCTAGGGAAGTTATCCCTAGTGAATACTTAGAGCATCCAAGGAGCACCAATAGGTTTTGGGTTCCTAGGAGCATCTTCTCTACCCCATAGATGGGTTAGAGAGTGTCAACTCTAAGAAGAAGGGTAGTTAACCCAACTTTGAAGAAATTGACACTCAAGGAGCATTTTCAAGGTTATTCTTAACCTTTGAAAATGAAGTGGATTTATGTTTACTCTTGGGAAGAGTAAAATGTGTCACAATTTGATAAATTGGATGATATTTTAAGTGACACAAATTGGAAAAAGTTAAATGTGCCTAATGGTTGAAAAATTGATTTTATCTTAAAATGGCACATATTGAGAAATCATAAGAACTACCAAGTTGGGATTTTGGTATGTTCTTAGAAAATTAAAGGAAATTGAAGCCTTATGTTGAAGTGCTACTCTTGTGGAAAAATGAAATATGCCAACATTTGAGGATATGCTTAATTTCGACTGGCATAAATTAATCAAGGGAATTAGAAATGCCAATTTAGGCTTTGGCATTTTCTTGAAGCACTTTAGGACAATCTAGGTTTAAGTTGTAAGTTTAGCTAAGGTTTTAAGGATACTTAGATAGTTAATCTAGGTATATTTTATTTATGCTAAATCTTGCCATGATTGTTTGCCCATCATATGTCATGACATCATGTTTATTTTTGCGTTCATGTTTTATTATGAAAAATCCAAAAATACCATGTCATGACATTCATACATCATGTAATTATAGGATATTTTCTTTTGAAAATTATTTCTTTTTGATGTATGCCATAACATTATCATGCATTAAGTTTAATTCCTTGTAATTAAGGACAAAAGGCATTTAACAACACTTATTAACAAGTGACATCCTAGGTGGGTGTCTAATATCTCCAAAATGCCTAGATAGATATGCATGATCCCTAGATTAGGGCAAAACCAAAATCTACATCTCACAAAGACCTATAAGATGACTTGTATGTGTTTTTAGTACACATTAGATACAAGTGAGATGTTATGATGATGAACAAAACTCAAGATGTTGATTTAGTGCATTCTTTTGAGTTTTAGGTTCATCAAAACACATAGTTATGTATTTTCTCATCATTGGGAAAGCTAATGTACGAGTCATGTGCATTATGCCCAAGGAACATGATGGGATATTGGTTTTGAAAATGTTTTTAAAATATTTTTGGAAAACCTTGGTGAAGACTATCTTTTGATAGTAATCACCATTGAATAGTTAGACACAAACTTGAAGAAAACGCTAAAGTTTTTGCAAGTTTTCAAGTTTGTGTCAATCTTTGAAAATATGAAGTATTTTTATAGAAAACTATTTTTCCATGATTAAGTATGCCCTAAATAATGTCTATACGAAATTTCATGATTTTTGGATTTTTGTAGAATTTTCTAGGGGTTTCTGAAGTTGGCTGAATTTGAAATTCAGCAACTATCAGAGGCTCCGATCGATCCATGGATCGATTGGAGTGCCTGAATCGATCCGTGGATCGATTCAGAAGGCAACTCTTGCGAGCAGAAGCTCGCTGGATCGATCAGCCGATCGATCCTGAATCGATCAGTGGATCGATTCAAATAGGTTGAATCGATTGGAACCCAACTCCAATCGATCCAGGACGCTGATTTTGGCTGGGAAGGTCTGATTTCAGCACTCTAAACCTATTTTAGTCTAGGTAACCATTCCAAACCCCTAAAAATATATTTGTATACATAAAACGGGTGTTTTCGTGTGGAAAACAAGGATGGATTGGTTAAGGAAGGCTAAGTTGAAGTTTAGGTTGAGGTTTGTTTCAAATTTTGAATATTTGAACCTCAAAACTTCTAAATTTGGGTTTCCTAAAGGTTTAGGGATTCCAAGTCATTGTTGGTGCAATGACAGAAGTTACCACCATGTCTTTAGGGGGAGGGACTCTTTAAAGGCATGAAAATTATTTTTCATGAACCTTGGAAGGTGGTTAACCTTCTTTAAAGAAAATGCTCATGGATGAGCTTTTGAACTTAAAATGGGGAGTGGATATCCTCATTATTTCAAGTGGGAACTCAAGAGGTTAGAAAATGCTCAAGGTTGGGTATTTGTCTACATTGAGGAAGAAGTTAAGGATAAATGAAGGGTATGAGACCTTCATTATCGTGTTGGTTCAACGAGTGAAGTTGTAACCAATGATGAGCAACTCTTCAGGGGGAGAGTTTTCAACAAATGGATTTGTTGAAGTGTGCCCAAAGAGGGGGCATAGGTTGATGTGTGCCAATAGGGGGAGAATGAAAAGACGTGTGAAAGGGAGTAAGTTAGGCTTTCATTATCTAAGAGGGAGGTTGCCCTCTTAGGGGGAGAATGAAGAGCTTAACTTATGCTTTCATTACCTAGTGGCATGAAGAATGAGGCTATGGGATTAGCCTAACTTACATGTGGTATTGTAAGTATTATTGTGGTATTGTCAAACATCAAAAAGGGGGAGATTGTTGGTGCAACATCCCTCAGGTCAAGGTTGACCTAGTTGACCAAGCTGAGTCTTGGTTTGGGTTTAGATGTTTGACAATAAGATATTGATTGAAGAAGAGTCAAGTAGGTCAAGGATGACCGGATACTTGATTGGGAAGTCCTAACTGGGATGTTAGGCAGGAGGAAAATCCTGGTGAGTGAAGCCAGGTGAAAGACCTAGTGAGTGAAGCTAGGCAATTGGGAAGTCCTAGTGAGTGAAGCTAGGCAGGAGAAAAATCCTGGTGAGTGAAGCCAGGTGAAAGACCTAGTGAGTGAAGCTAGGCAATTGGGAAAGTCCTGGTGAGTGAAGCCAGGCAAGAGAAATCCAGATGGGTCAAGGTTGACCAGACATCTGGTGAGAGTCCAAGTAGGTCAAAGGGATTGACCGGATACTTGGCACGAGAAAGAAAAGTCCAAGTAGGTCAGAGGGACTGACCGGATACTTGGCAAGAAGAGAAAAGTCCAAGTGGGTCAAAGGGATTGACCAGACACTTGGTGAGAGAGTCCTAGCTGGTCAAGGGTGACCGGATGCTAGGTCTTATGTACCAACAAGTCATGGTTGACTAGATGTTGGTTTAGGGGGCTTTGGGCTTGGTTTTGGGCAAAAACCAAGGTTTGGATTGATCCGTGGATTGATCCAGCAGGTTTGGATTGATCCGTGGATTGATCCAGCAGGTTTGGATCGATCAGTGGATCGATCCAGAAGATCTGGATCGATCCACCGATCGATCCGGTGAGTCCCCACGAACAGAACCTCTCTGGATCGATCCGTGGATCGATCCAGAGGTCCCAATCGATCAGTGGATCGATTGGGACGCTGCTGCTTCGCGCGATAAGTGCTGGATCGATCCGTGGATCGATCCAAAAGTTTTTCCAGAGCACAGAGGCGCTCTGGATCGATCCGTGGATCGATCCAAAGCCTCCCCAATCGATTGGGAGCAATCCAATCGATTGGGATTCGACCGTTGGCGTCGTTTATAGCTGTTGGCGTGCGATTTCTTCAGCAGAACTTCACCGATTCATTCCAGATTCAACACAGCTCCTCCCCAGCACTCTCTAAGCTCCTCACCGCCAGTTCTTGAAGGTTCTTGGAGGTTCATCCAAGTCAAGAGGCGAGTTGCAACGAGAAGAAGAAGAAGCTAGGGTTTTTACTGCATTTCTTGTAAGCTTTTGCTTATTCTTTACTACCCTTTCTTCTTCTTGTACTGAGAGTCTTGTAGGGCTTCTCCGCCCTCGGTAGTTACCGAAAAGGAGTGTTTTCATAGTGGAGGGTGCGTGCGTGGTGTGGATCCTTGGATTAGTCATCTCCGTTGGAGGTGGATACCAAGTAAACTCCTAGTGTTAGCGTGTTTGTGTTTGTTTATGTATTTTCCACTGCGCATTCTTGAAGAAACAAGCAACACCGAGCAACGAGCACGCGACGAGCTATTCACCCCCCCTCTAGCTACTTTTGGTCCTAACACAATAGACATAATAAAGACGAGGAAAGTTACCAATATAGTAAAGAAGGCGTATTTCTTCTTATTTACAAATAAACACTCTGTTTTCAACTTTTCGAAGACAACATAGAGATGATCTAAGTGTGATTTCAATGTCGGACTGTAAATGAGGATGTCGTCAAAGTATATCACCAAGGACCACAAGATCTGATATATAAATCTTATGAAACTATTGGGCACATTGGACAGTCCAAAAACTATGACCATCCACTTATATAGCCCATGTTGCATCTTTATATACCACAAGATCTGACATATTTTCAATGTCTTCCATTCATCACAAGGCTTTATTCTGATCTGGTGGTATCTACTTTTAAGGTAAATTTTTAAAAAATCTTAGAATCGGATAGCTGATCCAACATGTCATCCAAGTAGGGAATTGGAAACTTGTACTTCATTGTACTCTTGTTGATGGCTCTGTTATCGACACACATACGCCACGAGCCATCCTTCTTCAGTACTAGGGCAAGTACTGCACAGGGGCTTATGCTCTCTTGAATGTGTCCCTTTTCCAGGAACTCTACCACTTGATGTTACAATTCTTCTGCTTCCTTTGGGCTAAGGAGATAAGATGGTAGATTAGGCAAACTCGTCCCTAGAACAAGGTCAATATGATGTTTGATAACTCACATCGGCGGTAGCCTAGAAGGAAGATCCTTTGACATTAACTCATTAAAATTTGCTAGCAGCTGTTGTACTTCGATTGTAACTCTACGTCCATGGTCGGAGCAATGCTTTGGCATGGTAGCAAAGCATATACAACTCCTTGCTCTACTTCATCGAAAAACCTGGATATAAAAAGCAGATTAGTATTTTTAGCTATCAGAATTGAAGTAGTTCTTTCTTGCCGCAGCGCTAACACAATTTATTTCCCTTTGACGTTAAGGGTATAGGTTTTCTTCCACCCATCATGAACAACTCTGCGATCATACTGCTAAGGTCGTCCCAACAATACATGACATGCATCCATGACCACCAAATCACACCAAGAACTATTAAAATATTTGCCAATTGAAAAGGAAACGAGACATCACCGGTCTACTATTACCTTGCTTTCTTTATTCAGCTAAGATAACTTATAGGATTAGGATGACGGTATATCTTCAGTTGTAATTTTTAGACAGTCTCTACAGATATTACAGTCTGACAACTGCCACTGTCGATAATCATCGTATAAACTTTATCCGCGATGGTGCAAGTATTATGAAAAATATTGTTCTCTACCAATCGTCCCCCGAATCATCCTTGGGATTTAGCAAACTCTTACGAACGACAAAAGTCTCATGACCATTGCCATAAATCACTTCGTCAGATGATTCATATATTGGATCGCCAATTGCTATTGTATCTTCTATCACTTCTTTCTCGATCAATAAGTTTTTACCCTTTGGATTAATAGAAGAGGGCTTCTTACATTGGTGTGTCATATGTCCTTATTCACCACATTGATAACATCTGATAGGGGCTTTAGAGTAAACCTGTGGTGGTCGTTGCGATGGTTGCTACTGTGGCTGCTGTTGTGAAGGACGAGAATTTTGAAAGCGAGTTGATTGATTGTTCTGGTCGCCTCTCTCCACTGATTTCCTATTTTGTTGCTTTTCAGCTGCTAGTGCACGTTGAAAGACCTATAACACCGTTGAGAGTGAATGAAGACTGAGGGCATCTTGCAAGGCCAAGCATAGACCCCCTAAGTAACATGCCACCCACTGCTCCTCCATCTCAGATAGGTCATTTAGGGCCACTAGCTGGAAAACTCTTTTGTATATTCATCGACTGATCTTGCGCCCTATCTTAATGAGTGAAGTTGCTGGAACAAAGTTTAGGTGTAGGCGAAGGGAAGGAAGTGTTCTTTCATATTTTTCATTATATCTTCCTAGATAGTAATTTAGGATTTACCTTGTTTGTCCCAAGAGTGCCGCATCTATTCCCACGATGCTGATACTCGCCCTTTGAGTCTGATGGCAATTAACTTCACTTTCATCCAATCTATAACTCGTTTGTAATCAAAGATTCACTCTACTTCGTTGATCCAGTCAATGAAGTCTTCTGCTCGCAACAAACTAGAAAATTCAAGCAGATCCTGAAATTCAAAGTCTCCAACAAGCTCCTATGGTCTATGACATTCCTAAGGTGAGTCTCGTCGATGATATGGGTTCTCAAACGAAGACTCAGATCCACGATTTGAAATCTCACGATCTTCGAGATTCCACGCCGTTATATGTTGGGTTAAATCTACAACTTATCTCCGTAAATCCTTAATCATCATTATGCCCTAGACGCTATGATCACGGTGCTCAGCTTCAATTCCTCCGCCGAAGCATGCCTATTGTTGTGACTACGACCACGACGACCCGCCATTGGATTTGTTGATGACATCCACGTGCTCTGATACCAACTAACGTCGGACATGATAGCGATAATCCTATGGGCTGACGCGAAGAGAAAAATTGAGGAGGAAATAAGAAGAGGAATCTCCAAGAAGGAAACTTTTATTAAAACTTAGGGTTAATCTCTCAACATCTAAACATGACTCTTATATAAACCATAACCTAGGAATCAAATAAGGAAAGAAATTATAATTAACATATCTCAATTCTAATCTTACAAAGAAAGAAAATAGTTTTTTACCCAAAAAGGGAAGTAATTAACTTAATAATTTTAACTCAAATCTAGACGCGGATCAAGACAAATCCTCTCTAAAAAATACTAGAAATATAAAAATTATCTTAAATATCCAAAAATAAAATTACCAAAAATAATAAAAATATCCTGAAAAGGGTTTAAACGACGGAATTGGAGGCTTAAAATTTGACGGTTATGGTTTCACAAGTAACAAATGTAGGTTTTTGAATTCTGCACGTGTGACGACAGACAAAGCCTGATTCCGAGTCTCGAGTCAAAAGTTACGTGTGCTTGAAGTTTGAAGGCTTATATTGGGCTTCAACACGGGTTGAGCCTGCATCAAACGACCAAGTCGGATTTGAGGAATGTTGTCGGGGACTCATCCTTTGCTAGTTGGACCAAATGTCTAGTTTGTCCGGTTGGACAATAAGTCTGATCAGTTAGATTACTTGGCCGAAATAGTTGATCATATTATCATCGAGTGATGAAGAAGACTTGGCTCTAGAAGTTACTAACTCAACTTGGGGCTTCACTAATATTGAGTGACTCAGGATTCGATCGGCCAAGGATTAGATCGGATAATTAATCACTTGGCTGAAAGAATCGACAATGTCGTCGATCTCTTAGTACTGATAGTTCCTTGACTTTGACTTTAACCGACATACCAACCGCTCTCCTGGACTTTGACCCAACTCCGAGGGCCACCTTATGCACCGTATCACATACAAAATAATTTAATGTTAACTATAATATAAATAAACCACACCTGAAAAATGTAATTTATGCTCGTCTTACGGTGGTAGGTAAAATAATATCTTAAGATTCAGGTGTAGTTTTTAGAATCAGAACATGAATAAAAAAAATGTGCTTCATTAAATCAAAGAATATTTTCATTGAATCTATTGATTGGGCTCAGCTCGTATACATTTTCACAAATTGCACCATCTTTTTCTTCTCCAATTCGCTTCTCTAGAAATTCCACATTGGAATTTACTTAGAACTTAAGGCCGCTGAGGAAGGTAATGCCGGTGTAAGGGATCCACTGGTTGCCCTGGATGAAGTTGTTCACCGTGAATTGTTGGGCGGTTTGCTTGTTGATGACGCGGTATCCTTTCCACTTGACACGGCCACTGGTTCCGGCGCCGGGACCGCGGTTGCCGTACTCGGCGTAGTACAGGGTGTCAAGGTATAGATTCCCGTCCCATGGCATCCACCCTTCGGGGCGTATCAGGTCGCCGATGGTGGACTCTATCACGACGGTGAAGGCGTAGGCCTTCCATGGGCGGCCGAGGTAGCTGGGGATCTTCAACCGGTCGGGGAAGAGCTTCTGGTCGGGGACGATGCGGCAATCCTGGATGACGAGGCCGGTGGCTTCCCTGGCTTCCGTGCGCCCGTGCGCCGTCACGATGTTCTGCTGGTTGTCCATGGGGCGGCGCACGACCATGAGGCAGTTCTGGAAGACGGCGGCGGAGTCGCCGAAGATGAAATCGACGGTGCCGGAGATGACGCAGTTACGGTAGAACTGGCGGTGGGCGTGCACGTAGAGCGTGTCCTGGTACCCGTCCATTCGGCAGTTGAAGAAGGCCGCCATGTCGGACTGCACGCGGAGCGCCACCGCTTGGTGCTTTATGGCGCCGGCGGTGTTGCTGAATCCCATCGACTTGGCGATAAAGCCCTGTCCCACCACAGCTGCAGCATATATATATATATATATATATTTATTTATAAGTGAAATTAATCATTACTTAATTCATCAGCATCAAATCGAGGGCTAATTAATTTGTACCAAATGTGGCCGTGTTGATAGTGCCGACGCCGTCGACGAAGTTCTTGCTCCCTGTCACGATCGTCTTTCTTGGCCCATCTCCGTACATTAAGACTTGGTTCATGTCCTTGGTCACCATCACGTACTCCTTGTAGACGCCGGTCTTCACGTAGATCACGTACCTCCCGGCGTACCTCTTCGGCATGGCGTTGAGGGCAGCGTTAATGGTCTTGAAGTTGCCGCTCCCGTCCTGCGCCACCACCACGTTGGGCTTCAATTGCCCCCTCGATTGCGCGGCCAAAAGCTTCCTGTCGTGCCCTGAGAACCACGTCGGGTACTTGTCGTGGTCCGACAGAAGTCGCCGTCCTGAGGTCGTGATATTGAAGCTGTTCAAGTCGAAGGACTTGAAGAGCGAGCTGAGGGCGTCGACGAAGGCGATGGCGTTGCTGGTGACTTGCTGCGCCGTAGTCAAGCCCTTCCGCATCGAGTCCTGCAGTTCCGGCTGGGTGATGCCGTCGATGCAGGTCTCCTGGTAGGTGATGACTGCGGAGAGCCAGGACTTGATGTCGTCTGTGCGCCGCGCTAAGCCATCGACGTCGTGCGACTCTGTCATGGCGGCCTGCAGCTCCTCGGTGGCGTACTCCAGCAGCGACTTGCAGTCGGCGAAGGCGTTCTTGTTGAACTCGTCGGTGGCCCCGGCGCTGACATTGTTGGCGAGGTGGAAGGCGCCGTTGACCTCGTCTATGGCTGCCTGGAAGGCGGCCTGGACGAACGCCTTGGGATCGGAGGCAGAGGAATTGACGGTGCCGACGGTGCGTATGCATACGTCGCTGTAGTCAGTCTTGGCGCAGAGTGCTTTTATGGACGTGGACGGCGATGTCTCCTCCGACGACGACTTGTGGTTGCTGTTCACCACCGTCGCGATCACGCCGATCACCGCGGCCACCAACAGGACCGCGGCGAAGGCGCCAAACACAGCCTGCTTCGCCATTTTTTTTTTTTTTTTTTTTTATTGATCAACTAACAAATTAAACTAAATTTGCGACCTTATTATCCTCTGCGTTTGATGATTTATTGATGAATTAAAGAGAGGATTGGAAGAGTGGGAGCCGAGGCTCCTAATGATTGAGACGGCCGCTGATCTGAGGAACGAGCCATGATAAACTTTATATAGCACACGGAGAAAGCTATAAGTAATAAGTCAACGTCGAGCTACATTCATGGATCTCCTTCCGTCAAATTGATGGTAGTAATTAATTGAAAAAGTCAACCTTAAAAATATAGCCACGGTGGCTGTGGTCAACATTGTCCATGGTAAAGAATTGGGGAGGACCGTCCAAGTGAACATAATAATAAAGTCGAACCCTTAAAGAAAATTGATCCGGTCCAAAAAAGAAAAGATAAAAAATTAAGGGGTATTTGGTAGGCGCGTTTTCTATTTTCATTTTTTGAAAAACGGGTGTTTTCTGAAAAACGGTATTTAGTTTGCGTTTTTTGTGCGCGTTTTCTAAAAATTTTGCTATCGTTTTCTAGAAAAACAGAGAATGACAAAAAGTCATTTTTTGTTTTCTAGAAAACGCGCGTTTTCTAGAAAATAAAAATAAAAACGGTGCAAACCAAACATACCCTAAGGGTGTGATATTTTCATTGACCATCAATAGATTCCATTTGGATTTATAATACAAATTATATTAGTGCCGAGTTAGAAAAGGGGTCCCCGAGTATCGGTCAAATCAGTCACCGACGATGAAATATGAGACGGGGTAACAAGAAGACTGTAGCACAAATAATGAATATCGTATACCTCCGTCAATACTTGGATCCCCTTTATATAGAGTTTCTGTAACGCACGTGCACACATCTTAAGACGAGCACGTTTCTCAACATTGTCCATGGTAAAGAATTAGAGAAGACCATTCAAATGAACATAATAATAAAATCGAAACCCCCTAGGGTTGTAAACAAGAGTCAAGTCAAATTTTAAAGTGTTCAAGTTTATTTGATAAGATAATCAAGTCGAGTTGAGTCGAGTTTAAAATGAATCAAGCTTTTGAAATGAGTAGTTAAGCTTGACTTGGTTTATTTTTATGAGCTTGAGTTTGTTTGAAGCTTGGCTTGAGCTTAGTTTGTTTAGATGTTGTCAAACTCTCAATTCAAGCTTGGCTTGAGCTTGGTTCGAACTTGGCTTGAGTTTGGTTCGAACTTGGTTCATTTATATATTATCAAGCACTCAATTCAAACTTGTTTGATTAGTTATTGAGTTTGATAATTTAAATTTATTTATTTATTTTTATTTTATTATTTATTTAGCATATTCACAATAGTTTTATTAATGAATATGGTTCGTGAACATTATTCATGAACAATGTTCACGAACGTTAACGAGTTGAACACATATATGTTCAAATTGATTTATTTAGTTTAATGAGCTGTTCAAACTTATTTATTTAATTAATCTTATATATATTGAACGAACATAAATAAGATCTTATCAAATTGAACAGTAAACTTATTCATTTAACATAATTATTGCCATATATGGAGAAGAGTTCCATCAAATATCTTAACCCACCTAACACTAGAATCAAACTGATTATTTATTAATTAAATAACTATTCATTTATAAAACAGGAAATTTTCACTTTTATACGGGTGACACTAAATCAATCCGACGTGGCAACACGTATTACCAATTAAACAATTAATATCGCATTAATTACTGATCTAATCTTGATGGTTCAATTGGAGTTTTATTTATTTATTGGTAATTCGACGGTCAACTCAGCAACCCTCGCCAACCCCTCGCTGCACGCGCCATGGTGGGTGGCACACGTGATCAAGTCCATCCCACCTTCCTAACATTAATTTACCAAAACACCCCTCTTCAATTTCTGCTATATTTAAAACAAAGTTTCAGTTTCGAAATTACTTAATTCCTACTTCTAATGATAAAAAATAAAATAAAAATATTCAAAGTTTTCCAATTATTCTTTGCGCTATTAAATATTTACTAAACGAGAAAATATATTGATTTAGTTGGGGTGTTATGGTAAATTAACATGGTCGCATCCACTTCTGAAGTCCAGCCACACCAACCCCTTTCGTGTCTTTACAAAACCGGAGGATATCCAGCGCCACCTGTCCGCTGCTTCTTCATTGCCGGCGTGTACCTACCCCTGCCCTGACTGCTTCCCGTTGGGTTCCCTCTTTCAAATCCTCGCTTCCATCTTCCGTCAACCACGGCTTGGTGTAGTCGCCGACCGCTGATCTGTTAGGGAGGCCGATCTTGGCCTCTGGTGATCTGTAGTGGGTGAAGGCTTTTTGTTTGCAATGGCGGCGGCGGCCGCTACGTTGAGCTTGCCTTCGTGTTCATTTGTCGGTTTGGATAAAACCGGAAGCGGTGGCTCCTTGAGGCTTACAGAGGGATTCTTTGAGCAGGGGAGGGTTCCGGCCATTAGTTTTCGGAGGCGCGAGAAACGTGACGCTTCGATCCGGTCCGGTCGGGCGGAGTTGAAGATTTCGTGTTGTTTTAAGAAAAATTCGGGTGAGTTCGTTTGGTTGAGGTTGTCGATTTGTCCATTTTTGCTAAAAGTATGGTTTCAAAGATTTTTTTTTTTGTTTCGAGGAAAAATTGCCTTTTTGGGCGTAAAGATAGGGAAAAAAGGGTTCATGAAAAAAAAAAAATCAAAATCCACAATCATAAAGTTCCAATTTTGCATTATCGTAGCTTGACGCCATGAATGAAAGAAACGATTCATTTGAATCTTCAGAAAAAATGGACAGGAAAATTGGGAATATTGGGAGCTGATTGAAATATCTGTCTTTTGATTTATCCTTTTTGTTCCTTCTCCGAAGGAGATAAGAAGCATTGGTGGTACACCGCACCCACTCTTTATTGGTTGTTATGAGACATCTCCCTTAACTGGGAGGCGTTTTCATGATCGGCTCTGAAAAATTGTTATTGTTGCTGGAAAGTAGAAGACTTGTTTTCAACATTGGCGATCCTTGAATGCCAGTGCTTGGGGGATGAGTTTCAGACCTATTGTACATTTTCATGGCCTAACTTTAGTGTTCATATCTAGTTTGTTATGTTCAATCCATCAATATAGTTCTCAGTAAGTGCTATTTTTGTATGAAAAGTTTCTCATAAACATTATTGGTCAAAGAACTTTATGTCATTTATCAAAATAGTGGTTAGACATGCTAGATTTTGCATTTTTATATTCAATGATATTATTAAATATTCTGCTAAATATTTTCATGTTTTTCTGATAGTATTAGCAAAATGTTTTGGGTGAATTATAGACTGTAAAGCTATTGAATGCTGCAAAACTATGTTCTAAGCATCCCTTCCATCCATATTATTCTTAATATAGCTCAAACCTAGAGGAGGGGAAGTAGAGTGCCATTTACTCCAAAGTGTTTTAAACTGTCTGCTGATTGCATTACAATCCAACGTGTGTATGCTTTGTCCTTCCAATTTAAAGGGCATATTCCTCATTCATTATGATCTTTATTGTTCTGTTTGATGAAGACCTTGTTGAAACCTTCTTTTGATCTTTAGATGACCAATTTTCTCATTTACCAATATGTGATCTATGCTAAAAATTTGGTTTCAAAGAATTACAGATAGTTCTTACTTTGTTTCTCCAAGTTGATAGTTCTATCTCATATTCTTTATAGGTTCTTAATAAGTTAATTGACATCTTTTCTCTTGTAATGAAGGATCAGAGCGTTTTCATCATTCGGTTGATGCAGCATTGATACTCAAGGTAGGCAATGCTGCTTGGATATAAGCTGTAGACTAGTCTACTCTGAAAGAGAGACAAGAAATGCAAATTAGTACTTCACATCTCATAGGATGTTTTTAATTGCAGAAAAGGTCAGAAGATGTCCTCCCCTACCTAAATGGAAGATGTATCTATCTTGTTGGTCAGTTATTTTTTTAGGAAGGCATTACAACAATTTTGTTATTTTATTTAAATTGTTTGCGCCTCGAGCCCCTGTTATCAATTACTCTACATTTTTTATGACAGGAATGATGGGATCTGGGAAGAGCACAGTAGGAAAGATCTTGTCTGAAGTACTAGGTTATTCTTTTTTTGACAGGTTTGTTCATATATATAAAAGTAAAATATGCATTATCCTGGTGAACATGTATATATAAAATTTCACAATCGGCCATGTATGCGATTGTGACAAACTACAAATATTTGTTCATTTACCAGTGATAAATTGGTCGAACAAGCAGTTGGCATTTCTTCTGTTGCTCAGATATTTGAACAGCATAGTGAAACTTTCTTCCGGGATAATGAGGCAAGTTCAAGTTACCTTATGGGAAAATGGCTTACTGAATCTTTTATTATTGCTCACAACATGATAAAATTTTGGTTTACCATCTCATTAAATGGATCTCTAGAAAATTGGAAGGTTGTCCTCTGAAATAGTGATGCTGCAAGAAAGCAAGTTGTTAAGCTAGCTAGATCATCTTATTTTCACTGTCACCTTCTCAGAGTAAAGTGTTGAAGGATCTGTCTTCTATGAGTCGCTTAGTTGTTGCTACTGGTGGTGGTGCTGTGATACGGCCGATCAACTGGTAGGAGATGGATGCATGTGATAGTTATGTACGACTATTTTGAAATCAACATGAAATATTAACTTATGTAATTCCAGGAAACACATGAATCAGGGAGTCACAGCTTGGTTGGATGTTCCTTTGGAAGCTCTAGCCAAGCGAATTGCTGCTGTTGGTACTGCTTCTCGCCCTCTTCTGCATCAAGAACCTGGTGATCCCTACACTAAGGTATTCTAGTACCACCCAGAAAACTTTTACTTGCATAAAAAGTAGTTGATAGTAGGTTATGGATGTAAGTGGATGCTAATGATCTTTGTTCATTAAATGAATTTTTTTCTGTGAAACAGTGTCTCTCTCTCTTATTTTTGGTTAAAAGAAACTTGCATTATTAACTGAAGACTATCACCTTTATGAATCTTTAAACTGGCTTAGCAGTAATTTATCCAGTTGAGCTCTTTCTTCATATTCATTTGTCCTCAGAAGCAATCTAATTGTTAGTTTTCACATTTGTCTTGACTGAATACCTTCGAAATTAGTCCCAAATTTCAGATTCTTCTCTGAAATTAAATGAGAAATTTTACTGTTGAAAGGTCGGTTAAGTGGAAAAGTCAACTAATGGTGAGCCAAAGACTGTGGAACGATGAGTATAAATAGATTAAATTTGAATTTTGTAAATAAATTTTAGAAATTGAAAATTTAAGCCATGTAGTTAACTAGATTGATCCTGAATATATAAAATAAAATTTCAATATTTACAAGAATTTTAGTTGGATGGATATATATGAAATTCCTAAGTAGAGTTGTAGATATCTCTAATATCTTTCAACAAGAAAGGGATTGATGGATATATTTTCTAAAACGAAGGAACTTTTAGAGTCTCCTTGCGTTGAAATGATCATAGCACTTGTGTATATATATATATATATATATATATACTTTTAAAAATCAGTATGAACAATTAGGAAATTATATCTACAAGTATATTATTCTTAAAAAATTGTGTATACTTCCAAAAGAATTTAAGAAAAAATAAATTCAGATTGTGTAGTTTCATATAAATAGACTTTATTCAAAGATACGACTAAAGAAAACTTGCATAGAATCAAAATAATTTGTGACATATACATCTTATTTTGTGATAAAATTTTGCATGGAATTTAATGGTAAATCTAGATCTAGGTAGTTGTTACCAAATAGTTAAAAATTAAAACTATTACTACTTGATCATAGTGCCTGTTATCGATCATCTTATTGTTGCCATTGTAGGCTTTTAAGAAGCTCACTGCACTTTCAGAGCAAAGAGGTAAGGCATATGCCAATGCTCATGCAAGAGTAAGCCTTGAAGGTACGACTTTGTTAACTATACTTTGCAAACTAGGAAAAAGTTTTCCCGCCATTTTATCAATAAAAACTTATACCCTAACACATCCGGTTTAATCGACACCTTGCAGATATTGCATTAAGAAAAGGGCATGGAGATGTTTCTGCACTTACACCGACTGATATTGCACTGGAGGAATGTTTTACGATCTCATGTTCAGTTGTGCTTTTCTTTTTCCTCCAGCTTTTATTCGTTCAAAAAATATGTGAAGTATTACTGTTCTGTTTTGCAGGCACTTGTAATGATCGAACACTTTCTAACCGAAGATGCTGCCATCAGAAAGGGTCAGTTTATTTAGGGTCGGAGAGTATCTCATACATGATACATGGTTCTTTTCTGCCTTCTCTTTGTACCATTTTGAAATTTTCTCAACTGTAATGAGAATTTTTTTTCGCCAATTAATTGATAAATAAAAGCAAGATTTCAATACTGCACTAGTCCAAACAAATTAGATGCTTGAGGAAAAGTCCTGCATCTCCCCATTGTATGATTTACATCAGCAATTTAAATTTTGATTTCAGAATTCATAATCTTTTTTTATTTGAACACCATATTATCCGACGCACTGGATACTTAAAACGGTTATGTTCATTCTCAAGAAAATGTAATATTCTGATGCTGATGTATATCAATATAAGGAAGAAAACAAACTAGTTCATGTTGCATCGATATGCGTCAATTGTCGAAGATGTATGCCAATAATTAATAGAACTCAACCAAGATTAATCCAACTCCCTGAAAATTAACAATGTCACCCCGGATTAATTAATTATTTAAGTAATTGAACGAATCACCCGTAAATGCAATCAAAATAGGCAGCAATCGATCGTCGAAATGGAAGAAAAATCAATGTCTGCTGGATAATTTCCATCGCCGTCACAATCTGATGAAGAAGATGGTGAGATCGGGGCCGCTGCCGTCTTCGGGGCTCAACATGTACAGAATCTCGGTGTCCTTCGACGCGATGACGTGGTCGAAGGCGGCCCTGACGTAGGCGATGTCTTCCTCCCCCTCCGCCTTCGCCGGCATCACGCCGGCGCCCATGGACACCGCCCGCAGCGTCTCCATCACCCCCAGGTCCTCCACCGTCGCCTCCCGCCGCACCCCGTATCCGCTCCTCTTGCCGTTGCAGAACAGAGCCCACATCGGTTCCTCCAGAAGCGTCCTCGACGACGAAGACGCCGCCTTTCCGCCGTTCTTCCCGCACTCCAGAGCGATGCGCAGCATGCCGGTGCTCATCTCCCGAAGCAGAACGTGCGTCTGCAGGGAGAATTCGACGAAGAGGGAGGGCAGGCAGCGCGGGTCCTCCTGGATGGAGAAGGAGACGCGCCCCTTGCGGCAGCCGAAGAGGGTCCCCGTGACGAGGTCACGGTGCCGCCTCCCCGAATCGGTGCCCGCGAGTGGAGATGCGAAGGCGGAGCAGGCGACGCTGGGGATCTTGCATTTTGGTGTGAAGATGGGGAGGGTGCGGCAGATGGAGCGGAAGACGCGGATGACGCGGGCGGGCCGGCGGCGGTGGCGAGCGGAGGGGGCGACGAGGGAGATCGTCGACTTCTTGGGTACCCCGGCCTCAGAGGCGCCTCTGCTCGGACTGAAATGCGGTGGCATTGCAGCGGCGAGGGCGGTGGAGGCGGCCATGCAGGGAGCGAAGCGGGTGAGGCCGCGCCTCAGACCAGTTGGCGAAGTCTGAGACGGAGACGGAGACGGAGACAGAAAGGCAGAGGAGACGAGATGAGGAGGTGAATGAAAGCGAAAGGGTAGGCGTTAATCGTGACCACTGCTGACTATTTCTTACTATTTTTCGCTGATTGATTTTATGGATCCCACACAACAGATCAACGGCTGGTGAATTGGGTTGACTATTGGGTTAAAAACACACGTCAAAGTTTAATGAGTGGTTCGAGTTGGTTAAGAAAAAAACCCGATCTGATTTGGGTCGGGTTACGTTCCGCCATGGACGCGGCGAGCCACGGAGCCGTCCCTCGGCGCCACCCCCTCCTCTTCCATCAGATCTCCGTCCTCCTCCTCACCTTCTCCGCCTACGCCGCCTTCCACGCCTCCCGCAAACCCCCCAGCATCGTCAAGAGCGTCCTCGGCCCCGAGACGCCCTCCTCCGGCACCGGTGGTGGAGGATGGCCGCCCTTCGACGGCCCCAGCGGCCCCCACCGTCTCGGCGAGCTCGATCTCGCCTTCCTTTCCTTCTATGCCGTCGGCATGTACCTCGCCGGTCACGTTGCCGACCGCGTCGACCTTCGCCGCTTTCTCGCCTTGGGGATGCTCGCCAGCGGCATCGCCACGGCCGCGTTCGGCGCTGCCTATTGGTGGGGCGTCCACAGCCTGGGATTCTTCGTCGCCGTCCAGGTGGCCAGCGGGATCGTCCAGTCCATCGGCTGGCCCTGCGTCATCGCCGTCGTCGGCAACTGGTTCGGGAAGTCGCCCCGGCGTGGACTCATCATGGGCATCTGGAACTCCAATACTTCCATTGGCAACATCTTGGGATCGATCATCGCTTCCTCGGTGCTCGAATTTGGGTGGGGTTGGTCCTTCCTTTTGCCGGGATTCCTAATCGCCGCCGTCGGTGTCTTAGTTTGGATCTTCTTGGTCCCCGATCCACGAGATCTAGGGTTTGATACCGCCTTCAAGGAGGTCGAGATGAAGGAACCTGGCGTTGAACCTCTGGAAGTTTTGGATCTGGTAAATGGGGAGGAGATGGGTCTTCTTGGATCTGAGCAAACACATGAAGTGAATTCAGTGACGGCAATTGGATTCTTAGAGGCGTGGAGATTGCCTGGCGTGGCGCCGTTTGCATTCTGCCTATTCTTCTCTAAGCTCGTGGCATTCACTTTCCTCTACTGGTTGCCATTCTACATTCGCCATACTGGTATGCCAAGCATTTCTTTCTTTTTTCTATTCATAGACCATAGTCCTAGTATTGCACTTCTCTAAACCTTTATCAAATTAGGGGATAAATGACTTGGAATTTCCTTATAATGCAATTTTGGATGAACAAATCAATGGCACTTCACGATTGTACATTTGGATGCAACTGAACTTTGATTTCAAAGATCTTCATAGATTCTATATACCTGCAAATCCACATTTCCTTAAGAACATACAAATGTTTGGTAGTGAATGTGTGTGTTCTTTGTTAATGCCCAAAATAGTAGACTTGGAAGAATTTTGAGTTGTATATTTGTTTAGAACTATAGTATGCTTGCTCTCTAGGAAATACTGCTTGATGTTAAATTGTCATGGCCGAACTTGAGGATTGATGACCTAATAGTAGACTGGGTATGCCTAAGTGCATGGCTAAAATGCTCAAACTCAAGCAAATATCGATATATATATCTAGATTTATAAACCAAAGTTAATAATCTAACCATATGCAAATGCCATTATAAAACTTTACATCCTTTTTAGGACCCAACATTTAACTCACAAATCTAAATCATCATTTGTCAGGAAGTCGAGTTTATTTTAACGGAGACTTCACTATCAATAAGTATCTTTCTATTCAACCCTAAACCCTAGGAGACTAGTTTTTTCTAGCCGTGCTCTTGTTCAATGTTCTAACCCAAATCAAGCATCTGGGCAAGCCATCCTAAATTGCCCATGCCATTGCCATTAGGCCTTAATCAGGTTTTATGTAAATGTCACAATGTTTTACTTGTAAACTATTGACATATAATACTTCGTAAGTATATCATGGCTGCAGATTGAAATGCGCTTGGCCAAATTTTACTTATCATGTTTTTTTGGACAAAATAGCATGGAAAAAAAATATACTACTCATCAAGTGATATTGAAATCTTCTGTCAAACATGATATGTTTTGGAAAATGTTAATATCACATCTCATTCCATTTATGCATGATGTTTTTTACTTGGACTTGAATAGGAAGGGGAAAAAAAGAGATGAATGTTTGGTGAGGAGAGGAGGAAGTTCGTCTTTTAAATTTTCACCCAAATCATTTGGCTGAAATGGAGGGTTTTTTAGGCTATAACACACATAAGTGAAATTACTTTATTTTTTCACAGTTAGATTCAATAAATAACATGAATAGAAATGGGAAAAGATAATAAGATCCTTCGTTTTTTTGTTTCTGTTCACTTGGAATTATTTCTCTCTTTTCTCTCCAAGTGAACATGGCACGATCTACATTGATGTTGCTGTTTTTGTCATTGTAGATGTGGCCGGCAAGCATGTATCACATAAAACTGCAGGGATTCTTTCAACAATATTTGATGTTGGAGGTGTACTTGGTGGAGTATCAGCAGGAATTATGTCAGATCGGCTGAATGCTCGTGCCAGTACTTCTATATTTTTCCTCTTTTTCTCCATCCCGACACTGATTGCTTACAGATCATATGGAAGCATATCAATGCAACTCAACATCAGTTTAATGTTTCTGTCTGGATACTTTGTTAACGGCCCCTACTCACTGATAACGACTGCAGTTTCAGCAGAGTTGGGTACGCAAGATATGATTCAGGGTAACTCGCGAGCATTGGCTACTGTCACGGCAATTATTGATGGTACTGGCTCTGTCGGGGCAGCATTGGGGCCCTTGCTTACAGGATATATTTCAACTAGAGGTTGGAACAATGTCTTTCTGATGCTGATCTGCTCTACTTCTTTTGCAATTACCTTTCTGATACATCTTGCTAAAGCTGAAGTTAGGAACAAGATGAGTGAGAGAATAACCAATGGAACGTGATAGATCAAAGACAGAAGTATACTAAAAAAATATTCTCATGTTGTTTGTATTCCAATTCTTTGGCTTACTAGGAGCGTAGCTGTCCTTCGTTTGCTCCTGATAGGTTGTATTTACCTCAATCATATACCACTGGACCATTGGAGCCAGCATACTTAGTGTTTCATGGAGTGATGGTTATCTTGATTCCATTCTTCTCCCTTACAATGTTCCAAATTATCATTGATGTTTAATGTGACCGTGAATATTAGTTAAAGCTCATTGAGTTTTTGTGGTTATTGAAACTCAACAGAGCCCCAGAGGATTCGTAATTTTGAGCAGGAAGAATTTATTTACGGAAAAGTTTTTAATTATTTTTGTTTTTTGTTTTTATCCTCACACTGTATGTTATCAAATACAATAAGTTAAATACATTTATGTAATCAGATGGACAGTATTCAGCTAAACGCGGGTGGCTGTATTTAGTTAATCTTATTGATGATTTTTGGTATTTAATTCGTTTATAGTTCTTGTTGCTCTCTTTGTGCAAGTACATTACTCTTTATTTTCTCCGGTCCGTATCTTCAATTTTTGTCCTTTATTCTCGTCTTGTTTCTCTTTGTGTAATCGTGAATGTGTTGGGAATAGCGTAATCATCTTTACTACACCATATAATTACATTAATACTTGGGGCTAAAATTGCATCACAGGAGCAAGATTTGAATTCCTTAAAATTCATTTCCTTAGTGAATAAATTCCTCCAACTTAGGTTTATTCCCTAGTAGTTCCTTCAACTTAACTTAGGAGGTCGATTGATTTTATAATCTACCTCTCTTCCATAGCGAACATCAAACTCTTTCCCTCAAATGAATAGATGTTTTAATTTCATTTAATAAAAAAGTAATAATGTAGAAAAAAATAGAAGAATTAAGAAAAAGCATTAGGTTAAAAACCTCACTTAAAAAAATAAAATAGCGCCCTAATTATCAGAAATCATCAAGGGCTTCCTTATTTTATATGTTTGATATATATATATATATATATATATATATATATATATATATATAATAGCGCCCTAATTATCAGAAATCATCAAAGCTTCCTTATTTTATATGTTTGATATATATATATAGACAAATTGATGTGATACCATAATTTATCATCATAAAGAAAATCCTGTTGATTATTTACTTTGTTTAGATAATGATGTATTGGTGCAGCGATGGAGGGAGACCTACTTGATACGAGGTTAACTATCATGGTAAAGGTCAAAGTCAAGATGGTTAATGCCTAGGTATCAAAGGGTCGAATGAAGGATAATTGTAATGGCCGATTAGACAGTTAGGGCCCGACCGGCGAGAGACATGTCTGAGCAGACCACCCGTCCAGCTTGGGATGATACGTAAGATAGCCGACGCTCAATATGGAGTAGCAGGACACCAACGGGGACCGGATAGCTAGTTCGAACAGGAGATGATAGATTACTACACAGCCACTACACGTGAGAGCAACTGAAGTCGACAGAGCAGAGGGATCCCGGCCGAGCGATTATTCCGCTCAGTCGAGCGGTTATCCCGCTCAGTCGAGCGGTTTCCCGCTCAGCCAAGCAGCGGGACCTGGCCATGGACGGAGCGAAGTCTCGGGCGAGCGGTTACCCCGCTTGGTCAAGCAATGAGACCACTGTATGTAGTATCTCTCGACATCCTTTTGGGAGGTATTGCCGCTAGCACGAGACATGGTCGACAGACGGATTGTACGGCGGAAACTTCTACTGTCTTGTTAGAGATATGCATGCCTTGTTAAGTATGTTGTCAAAGGTACTTTCCTGACATGTCCTTTCATAGGACATATCGAAGAGCGTGCCCATGCCTTAAGAAGTGTGCACATTGTCCACCAGGGCTCTATATAAAGGGGGTCCATCACCAGCGGAGGTACGTGTGATCTACTGTTTACGCATAGTTCTACAGTTGCTCCACTTTTCTCCACGTTCCGGTGACTGACTTAAGTATCGGAGGACCAACGTCGGGGATCCCTTCCTTGGCCCGGTACTGACGTTACTTGTTTTACAAAGCGGAGCGAGGTCTTCAGTCGGTCAGCGAAGCCGCCACATGCCCAATTTTCCACCTTCCTACTTTCAGACAGGATCATTTTGGCGTCGTCTGTGGGGTCGAGCGACAACCTTAAATCCTTGTCATCATTAGCGGTCAAGCGGCGACCTTAAACCCTTGTCTACGTCAGTCATTAAGCGGCGATGTTAAACCCTAGTCGTCATCAGCGATCGAGCGGCGAACTTAAACACTTATCTACATCAGCTGTCGAGCGGCGACTTTAAAGCCTTGTCGTCATCAACGGTCGAGCGACGACCTTAAACCCTTGTCTACGTCAGCGGTCGAGCGGCGACCTTAAACACTTATCGTCATCAGCGGTCGAGCGGTGACCTTAAACCCTTGTCGTCATGAGTGGTCGAGTGACGACGTTAAACCCTTGTCTACGTCAGTGGTCGAGTAGCGATCTTAAACCCTTGCCGTCATCAACGGTCGAGCGACGACCTTAAACCCTTGTCTACGTCAGTAGTTAAGCGGCGACCTTAAACCATTGTCTACGTCAGCGGTCGAGCGGCGATCTTAAACCTAAGTCTTCACCAACGATCGAGCGGCGACCTTAAATACATGTCTGTATCTTCAACAGCCGAGCGGCAGCTATAAACCCAAGGCTACAACAAAAAATGGCTTATCAGCTTCTCTAGGGCTGAGCCAATGCCAAATGAAGAAAATCGATGAAACGTATATGCCGAAGATAAGGCCGACCAGGAAACACGTTGTTCCGAGAAGCAATAGTTTTTACTAAAACGTGGCCATTTGGCGATGTTGGATTGATTGATTGGCTATCAAAGCGATTAGCCCGACGCCGATCAGTAGGACACGGAGCTACACTTGGAGGTTTTCCGCAAAGTGGTAAGCAGTTCATAGTCCTGCTTAAGCTTAAGTAGTAATAGAGGGACAAACAAGCGAAATTCAGACAAGGAAACGCCGAACAAAGACACACAATGAAATGCCATTAAATAAGCAAACATGTAGGATCGAAAAGAATTTAGATATCTCCACAATGACATGATATTGTCCACTTTAGGCCTAAGCCCTCATGGTTTTGCTCTTGGGCTCTACCTAAAAGACCTTATGCCAATAGAGATATCTTTTTCTCTTATAAACTCATGATCTTTCCCATGTGTTTTCAATGTGGGACTATGTTTGCAACCTTGCAACCCAACAATCCCCCCTTCAAACAAAGGACCACAGACTTCCCACGTCCGATCCTCGAGCCACCAGGTCTTCCTGCCCCTCGGTCCACCCGACCTACTAGGACTTCCTTGCTTAGCCACAACTAGGACTTCTTGTCTGGTGTCAGGTCCTCTTGATCCGAACATTAGAGCCCCCACTTTCTTTGTTCGAGGTCAATATTGTACCCACATGGCTCAATCAGATCATAGCTCTTGTGCACAGTCGGCAGTTAAACCTTCTGGCAGTTCGGGCTCTGATACCAATTGTAAGATCGAAAAGAATTTAGATATCTCCACAATGACATGATATTGTCCACTTTAGGCCTAAGCCCTCATGGTTTTGCTCTTGGGCTCTACCCAAAAGGCCTCATGCCAATGAAGATATCTTTTTCTCTTATAAACTCATGATCTTTCCCATGTATTTTCAATGTGGGAGTATGTTTGCAACCTTGCAACCCAACAAAATATTCATCGAACGGGCGATTATCCATTAACACTTGGAATTTTTACAGGGGGCAATACAAAAGGAGACAAGGTATGCGGGAGTAGGCTCACTCGAGGTAGTCGAGTACGTCGTCGGGCAATGACTCAGTCATCTTGTCCCGACTGATAACCTTGCTCGTCAGGCTGGTCGAAATATAGCCGCCGCCCTTCAATTGGTCGAGCGTCCCATCGATGGCAAGGTTAAAAAGACGGAGCGCCCGATCGGTGAGCTGCTAATTAAAGGTGTCCGAGTGGAGGTAGGCCCACTTCATGAGCTCAAACCTTTGGACTCATCACCCTGATAAGTCTCGAGGGTCGTTCGGGATGCCTCCAGCTCTGCTTTCAACTTGGCAAGCTCCTCATCCTTTGTAGCAAGCTGGGTCTTCGCTGTAAAGCGCTCAGCCGACCGATCCTCCCGCTCGGCATTTAGCGAGGCCTCCGCCTCCTTCATGTTCTAAGCCAGCACCTGAAACTCTTTCTTCTTGATTTCCAAGTTTTTGATGGCCTAGAGCTTCCTCGTGTTGGCCGAGGAGATCTTGGACTCGAAGGTGCTGGCCTGCTTGTTGAGCCATGCCAACTGAGTTGCTTGCTCGACACTTTGACCCTCTCCGCCTCCAGCAGCTTGAAGCTCTTATTCAAATCAACCTTTAATTGGGCCATCTCAGTGCTCATCTGCTCCACGCGCACATGAGAAGTAGACAATTGGCCGCTTGGAGCACACAACCGCTGGACTTCATGCTCCAAATAGCAAGCCTGTGGCACATGGCCAGGCTCTCCACCCAAAACTACAGCAACAAGAAAATTGCAAGGAACAAATGGATAAAGAGTAAATGCAAAAGTAGTGTACATACCCCGGTTGATATCTGAGTGCGACCGTTGGCGAGCTCCCCCGGAGAGATGATTGTCGAACGGGCTCGGGCATCGACCCATATCTGTGCGAGCGGGCCTTGGATCCTTATCTGGTGCTCAAGGGTGAGAGATGTTTGGTCGTTCGTACTGTGATACTCGTCGATCGACAAATGGATGGTTATCGCTATTTGCCTCTTGCTGCTCAGGCCAGAGGGGTCTAAAGTCGCCCTGCCCGAAGACTGGGACCCTAGAACTAGTCGGATGTGGGACACTTGGGCAGCCGACAAAGATGGTGGACTGAAGGCGACTGGCGGCGTGCAAATCGTCCCCTGAGACAGCGCGGACAGCGAAGGTGTCGCGCCCCAAGTAGTCTCTGGCAGAAGAAATTTCGGCAGCATCTCCCCTATACGGGTGACAATATGAAACTTCCTACAATGCCCTCAGGGCCACATATACCTCGGCCAACACGACCGAAACAATAACAATAAAGAAAATATTAACCATGACAAGGATAAATTCCTGTACGACACTCACACAGTTTAATAATAATAACCAAACTAAAACAACGATAAGGAAATCATCTCAAATATCCTACTCAACTATACCCATAAAACTCAAATCTTATATCCTACTCAACTACACTCATAAGACTCAAATCACCAGCATACATCCAAACAAAAACTCATCGATAATAAGGGACTGTACAATATTCAAGTACCAAAAGATACAAGTCTGAAAACGTAGACGATAACATAATAAGAAAACCAAAGAGAAGATCCAAAATAGAACTCCTCGCAACCTGGAGGGGGAAACTAGTTTCAGACAGCCTCAACCTGAAATGGTAATAACAGGGAATGAGTCCAACACTCAGCGGATACCTAGTTGACATACATAGTAAATAATAACCAGCAGTAATAAATATGCGTACAGTCTCCAGAAGTAATGAAACAATGCAAAACTGAAGATAAGGGAGAAGTTGTACTCACTAGAACCTCCTATCAGGATAACTAGGTCATCAGACCAAAAATACATGTCCCTGTATGCATGTCAATCATATGCATCCATCCAATATACAGAAAACAATGTGCAACAAACACAAACAATAAATGCATCATGCATATAAATGCCAATGACATGTCCTGGTCACCCCTGACGCAGTCAACCATCTCACACACGATGGTGAGACCGAGTGGGTAGGGTTGTGACAACCATGCACTCTGCCGTCACTGCTCCTGATGAGTGACCGAGTGGACGGGATGCTGTCGGAGTATACTTATCCTCCTACCCTAAATCATAAGTGGGGGAGCGCAATGCTCTCATCTCCCTGAGACAATCCAGAGGAGGGATCCCTGCCGGCTATAACGCTGCGTCACACTACCCATAAGCGGACCAATGGAGCCAAACAGAGCAACCTACTGCAACACACCCTGCCTGAATAAAAACCACCAACCCATGAGTGATTGTGTGTGCAGATCCATGTGACTGGCGATGTTCTCAACAATAATGGAGCCAACTATCGCACAATATGCAATCATGCGAGATGGTGCATGTCACTAAGCATACAAATCTTGACCATATCTACCTCCATAAAATATGTACCGAATATAAATGGATCAAATAAACAGATCTAGGTACACAGGTCAGATATGGTAAATGACTAGTCCGGTATATCACATGGCATGGTATGTCACTACCTCTATATCATAAATAATAACAAGCAAAATATGCTCGGAAACAAATAGTGACATACCAATGCAGATATAAACATAATTATTGTTAGGACCGAAATGTAGCTAGAGGGGGGGTGAATAGCTCGTCGCGTGCTAGGTGCTCGTCGTTGCTTGTTTCTTCAGAGATATGCAGCGGAAATACAAGAAACAAGAACACTCAACGCTAACAA
This sequence comes from Zingiber officinale, assembly GCF_018446385.1. Classification (NCBI taxonomy): domain Eukaryota; kingdom Viridiplantae; phylum Streptophyta; class Magnoliopsida; order Zingiberales; family Zingiberaceae; genus Zingiber; species Zingiber officinale. The sequence goes on from NC_056004.1 coordinate 1,376,322, forward strand.
GGATGGTTTACTTGGTATCCACCTCACAAGAGGTGACTAGTCCAAGGATCCACACCTACTCACGCACCCTCCACTATGAAACACTCCTTTATGGTAACTACCAAAGGCGGAGAAGCCCTACAAGACTCTCAATACAAGAAGAGAGGAAAAGGTAATGAAATACAAGCACAAGCTTACAATGAGTACAAAAGCCCTAACCCTAGCTTCTTCTTCTTGCTTTTAATCCGCCTCTTGACTTGGAAGAACCTTCAAGAACTGGCGGTCTGGAGCTTAGTGAGAGCTGTGGAGTTGCTGGTGAAGATCGTGATTGAACAGTAGAAGTTCTGCTGAAGAAGACGCACGCCAACAGCCTTTATCTGCGCCAACGGTCGGATCCCGATCGATTGGATTGCTCCCAATCGATCGGGGAGGCTTTGGATCGATCCACGGATCGATCCAGAGCGCCTCTGTGCTATGAAAATTTGCCTGGATCGATCGGTGGATCGATCCAAGGTTTATCGCGACATACAACACCTTCCCAATCGATCCACCGATCGATTGGGACCTCTGGATCGATCCACCGATCGATCCAGAAGGCTACTGTGTGCTCGCGACTGCCTCCCAATCGATCCACTGATCGATTGGGATGAAGGCTTGTCGCAGGGACACCCCAATCGATCGGCTGATCGATCCGGCTACTGGTTCTTGCCCAAAACCAAGTCCCAAACCTCCCAAACCAACATCTGGTCAACCTTGACCTGGTGGTTCATCATGTCTAGCATCCGGTCACCCTTGACCTGCTAGGACTCACTCACCAAGTGTCCGATCAACCTCTTAGACCCACTTGGACTTTTCTTCATCATGCCAAGTATCCGGTCACTCCTTTCACCTACATGGACTTTCACAAGATGTCTGGTCAACCTTGACCCATCTGGATTTCTCCGTGCCAAGTATCCAGCCAATCCTTTGACCTACTTGGACTTTTCACCAGATGTCTGGTCAACCTTGACCCATCTGGATTTCTCCCGTGTCTGGCTTCACTCACCAGGACTTTCACCTAGCTTCACTTACCAGGATTTTCCTTCTGCCTAACATCCCAATTAGGACTTTCCAGTCAAGTATCCGGTCAACCTTGACCTACTTAACTCTTCTTCAATCAACCTTATCAGACCCTGATCAGAGGGGAATTGCACCATACAATCTCCCCAAATGACCAACTGCACCTGCACTTGTCCATATCATCGAAGTCTCGTATTGTCAAAAATTGAAACCCAAACCAAGACTCAAGCTTGGTCAACCAGGTCAACCTTGACCTGAGGAATGTTGCACCAACAATCTCCCCCTTTTTGATGTTTGACAATACCAACACTTCCACTTACAATACCACATGTAAGTTAGGCTAATCTCATAGCCTAAACCTTCTTCATGCCATTAGGTAATAAACACATAAGTTAAGCTCTTCATTTTCCCCTTAAGAGGGCAAACTCCCTCTTAGATAATGAAAGCCTAATTTACCCCCTTTCATAAGTCCTTTCATTCTCCCCCTATTAGCACACATCAACCCCATCTTTGGGTACACATCAACCCATGCCCCATGTTTGGGCACACATCAACAAATTCACTTGTTGATAACTCTCCCCCTGAAGAGTTGCGCATCGTTGTTCACAACTTCACTCGTTGTGATCAACACGATACTGAAGGTCCCATACCCTTCATTATCCTTAACCCTACATTCTCCCCCAATGTAGACAAATGTCCATCATTGAGCATTATCCACTTGAAACCACTTGAACAATGAGGATATCCACTCCCCATTAAAGTTCAAACGCTCAACCTTGAGCATGTTCTTAACGGAAGGTTAACCACCTTCCAAGGTTCATGAAAAATAATTTCCATGTCTTTAAAGAGTCCCTCCCCCTAAAGATATGGTGGTAACTTCTGTCATTGCACCAACAATGACTTGGAATCTCTAAAACTTTAGGAAACCCAATTTTAGAAGTTTTGAGGTTCAAATATTCAAAATTTGAAACAAACCTCAACCTAAACTTCAACTTAGCATTCCTTAACCAATCCATCCTTGTTTTCCACATAAAAACACCCTTTTATGTATACAAATGTATTTTCAGGGGTTTGGAATGGTTACCTAGACTAAACTAGGTTCAAAGATGCTGAAATCATGCCTTCCCAGCCAAAATCAGCAACTTGGATCGATTGGAGTTGGGTTCCAATCGATTGAACCTTTCTGAATCAATCCACTGATCGATTCAGACTGCTTGGATCAATCGTCTGATTGATCCAGCGAGCTTCTGCTCACGAGAACTTTCTTCTCAATCGATCGCTCGATCGATTGAGACCCTTCAATCGATCGGGTGATCGATTGAAGGTCTGAAGGTGCTGAAATATGATTTCAGTCACTTTCAGAAACCCCTCGAAAAATCTACAAAATTCCAAAAATCGTGAAATTTGTTGTAGACATTATTTAGGGCATATATAATCATGGAAAAATAGTTTTCTAAGAAAATACTTTATATTTTCCAAGATTGGCATAAACTTGAAAACTTGTAAAAACTTTAGTGTTTTCTTCAAGTTTGTGCTCAACTATTCAATGATGATTACTATCAAAAGATAGCCTTCACCAAGGTTTTTCAAAAATATTTTGAAATGATTTTCAAAACCAATATCCCACCATGTTCCTTGGGCTTAATGCACATGACTTGTACACTAGCTTTCCCAATGATGAGAAAACACATAACTATGTGTTTTGATGAACTTAAAACTCAAAAGAATGCACTAAATCAACATCTTGAGTTTTGTTCATCATCCTAACATCTCACTTGTATCTAATGTACACTAAAACACATACAAGTCATCTTATTGGTCTTTGTGAGATGTAAAATTTGATTTTGCCCTAATCTAGAGATCATGCATATCTATCTAGGCATTTTGTGGATATTGAACATCCACTTAGGATGTTACTTGTTAATACCACTTGTTGACAACACTTGTTGAAAACACTTATTGATAAATGCCATTTGTCCTTGCTTTTAAGGAATTAAACATAATGCATGATAATGTTATGACATACATCAAAATGAAATAGCTTTCAAAAGAAAGATTCCTATAATTACATGATGTATGTATGACATGACATGGTATTTTTGTATTTTTCATAATACGTCATGAATGAGAAATACAAAACTAAATATGGTGTCATGGCATGTGATGGGCAAACATAACATGGCAAGGTTTAGCATAAATAAAATTACCTAGATTACCTAACTAAGTATCCTTAATCTTAGCTAACTTAAAAATTAAACCTAGATTGCCCAAAAGTGCTTCAAGAAAATGCCAAAACCTATATTGGCATTTCTAATTCTCTTGATTAATTTTTGTCAATTGAAATTAAGCGTATTCCTCAAATATTGGCAAATTTCACTTTTCCACAAGAGTAGCACTTTAAATTAAGGCTTAGCTTGCCTTTAATTTCCTAAGAACATACCAAAATCCCAACTTGGTAGTTCTTATGTTTTCTCAAATTGTGCCAATTTAAAATAAAATCAATACTTCTCCAATTTGGCACATTTTACTCTTTCAAAGAGTAAATCATAAATCCATTTCATTTTCAAAGGTTAATAATAACCTTGAAAATGCTCCTTGAGCGTCAATTTATTCAAAGTTGGGTTAACTACCCTTCTTCTTAGAGTTGACACTCTCTAGCCTATCTATAGGGTAGAGAAGATGCTCCTAGGAACCCAAAATCTATTGGTGCTCCTTGGATGCTCTAGGTATTCATTAGGGATAACTTCCCTAGATACCTTCCTAGTGACCTTGTTTGGCTTCTTAGAAGCCTTGGTCACTTTTTCTATGTCAACTCTAGGGATTGCTTCCCTTGTGACCTTGTTTGTAACTTTCTTAGACTTCTTAGAAGCCTTAGTCACATTTATTGCAAAAATACTCTTAGGGATGACCTCCCTAGTATTTTTGGCTTGCCCACTAGACCTAGGATTTGTTCCATAACTATATGGAACCCTATGATAGGAAATTACATCCTTCTTGGCCTTTGGTTTGTATCCCAAACCTCTATGGCAATTGAATGACTTTGATACTCCTAGCCCTAGATTTTTACCCTTAGACCCTTGTATTATATTTGTGATTTTTCTAAGGGTCTTCTCTAAATTATCAAGTCTTGACCTCAAGACTTGATTTTCCTGCCATAATTCTTCAACCTTAGGTTTTTCACTAAAACCTTGATTTTTCTTCTTCTTAGGCAAATACCTAGAATCCTTAGGGTTCTTGCTTAAATTTCTATCTACCTTTTTAAACCTAGGTTGAGAGGTTTTAGCATGATAAACTATATGTTTTTCCCTAATGCTATCATGCTTCCTATTTTCATGATAAATAGCATTAAAATGATATAGATTAGAATTAGCATGTTTTTTACCATAATTTAAAGGGGTAGGCTCAATGAAAGTTACCTTTCTTTTTACCTTGGAGGCTCCCCCTTGAATTGAGCTTCCTCCTTGAGCCTTGATCACCTTCTTCCCCTTTGGGCATTGACTTCGGTAATGCCCCTTTTTATTGCAAGAGAAGCACATAATGTGCTCCTTGCTCTTCTTTGTTGTGGGGATGGTCTCCTTGGGCTTTACCTTGCCCTTTAGTGCCACTTGGCCCTTTTTCTTGGCCAATTTAGGGCACTTGCTCTTGTAGTGCCCTTTTTCCCTACACTCAAAAAAAATAATATGATCTTTATTATTTATTGAAATGTTTATACCTTCATGTGTAGGGATGGCACTTGCTCCTCCATTTGACTTGGAAGTAGAGGCTTCCTCTTGATCCGAGGATGATACTCCACCATTTGATTTTGCTTGACTTGTGGAGGTGGAAGCCTCTTCCTCCTCTTCTTCTCTTGACCCGGATGTAGAAGCTTCTTCTTCTTCTTGATCCGGCATCACCAAGGATTGCTCCCCCTCAATCCTAAAGGTGGAGGCTTCATCATCTTGTACATGGAACAAGGAGTATGCTCCCTCCTTGTTCCCTTCATTGCATTCCCTCAAAGATGAAGCTTCTTCTTGGACTTCTTCTTCTTCAGAAGTTGAGCATCTCTCAACTTCGGAGTCTTCCTCCTCTTGGTCTTGATCTAATGAGTCACCCTCTTTGGATTCTTCTTGATCTTGTACAGTGGAGGGGATCTCATGAATCTTTGCCAATTTGCTCCATAGCTCTTTGGCATTTTCAAATTCTCCTATTTTCTCCAAGATGTTACTCGGTAATAAATTGACCAAAAGCTTGGTCACTTTGTCATTGGCCTCACATCTTTGGATTTGGTCTTGGCTCCACTTGCTCCTCTTGAGTACTTTGCCCTTGGAATTTGTGGGAGCTTCAAAACCTTCCATGAGAGCAAACCATTGCTCTATCTCCACCATTAAGAAGTTTTCGATCCTTGATTTCCAAAGATCAAAGCTTGTAGATGTGTATGGTGGAGGCACCCTCGTGTCGAATCCGAGTCCATCTCGGAATTCCATTTGAAGTTGAGCTTCTTGTGATGAAGTCTTCGACTTGTAGAATTACTCCAACTTCTTCACCCTCTAGTTTGCTTGCTTTGTTTGCCCCTTCCGGCGATGACTCCGGTGAAGAGCGACCTCGCTCTGATACCACTTGTTAGGACCGAAATGTAGCTAGAGGGGGGGTGAATAGCTCGTCGCGTGCTAGGTGCTCGTCGTTGCTTGTTTCTTCAGAGATATGCAGCGGAAATACAAGAAACAAGAACACTCAACGCTAACAAGGATGGTTTACTTGGTATCCACCTCACAAGAGGTGACTAGTCCAAGGATCCACACCTACTCACGCACCCTCCACTATGAAACACTCCTTTATGGTAACTACAAAAGGCGGAGAAGCCCTACAAGACTCTCAATACAAGAAGAGAGGAAAAGGTAATGAAGTACAAGCACAAGCTTACAATGAGTACAAAAGCCCTAACCCTAGCTTCTTTTTCTTGCTTTTGATCCACCTCTTGACTTGGAAGAACCTCCAATAACCTTCAAGAACTGACGATCTGGAGCTTAGTGAGAGCTGTGAAGTTGCTGGTGAAGATCATGATTGAACAGTAGAAGTTCTGCTGAAGAAGACGCATGTCAACAGCCTTTATCTGTGCCAACGGTCGGATCCCGATCGATTGGATTGCTCCCAATCGATCGGGGAGGCTTTGGATCGATCCACGGATCGATCCAGAGTGCCTATGTGCTATGAAAATTCGCCTGGATGGATCGGTGGATCGATCCAAGGTTTATCGCAACATACAGCACCTTCCCAATCGATCCACTGATCGATTGAGACCTCTGGATCGATCCACTGATCGATCCAGAAGGCTACTGTGTGCTCGCGACTGCCTCCCAATCGATCCACTGATCGATTGGGATGAAGGCTTGTCGCAGGGACACCCCAATCGATCGGCTGATCGATCCGGCTACTGGTTCTTGCCCAAAACCAAGTCCCAAACCTCCCAAACCAACATCTGGTCAACATTGACCTGGTGGTTCATCATGTCTAGCATCCGGTCACCCTTGACCTACTAGGACTCACTCATCAAGTGTCCGATCAACCTCTTAGACCCACTTGGACTTTTCTTCATCATGCCAAGTATCTGGTCACTCCTTTGACCTACATGGACTTTCACAAGATGTCTGGTCAACCTTGACCCATCTGGATTTCTCCGTGCCAAGTATCCAGTCAATCCTTTGACCTACTTGGACTTTTCACTAGATGTCTGGTCAACCTTGACCCATCTGGATTTCTCCTGTGTCTGGCTTCACTCACCAGGACTTTCACCTAGCTTCACTTACCAGAATTTTCCTTCTGCCTAACATCCCAATTAGGACTTCCCAGTCAAGTATCCGGTCAACCTTGACCTACTTAACTCTTCTTCAATCAACCTTATCAGACCCTGATCAGAGGGGAATTGCACCATACAATCTGCTCAAATGACCAACTGCACCTGCACTTGTCCATATCATCGAAGTCTCGTATTGTCAAACATTGAAACTCAAACCAAGACTCAAGCTTGGTCAACCAGGTCAACCTTGACCTGAGGAATGTTGCACCAACAATTATTACTACTTGTTAAAATCTACTAAGCATATTAACATGACATTATCTAAAAGATAAGTTAAGGTACCCGCCTCCAATGTAGATCGAGCTAATCAACCTCTATGTTGAAGTGCTCGTCCCGAATCCGAATCCTGAAATAAATCGTATGATTTAGCTAAGTTTTATTATAAACAAAATAGCTAAACCAAAATTCTTATGTTGGTTGCTACTCGGAAAGCCTATAGGTTCCACTGTACAAAAATTTTGTATAAAGATCTGAACCTTTTCCTAGCTACCATGTGTTCTTTTAAATTAAATTTTGGATCTCCTGCGGAACTTAACACGTTTGATCCAAAACTTAATCTATTTGTTCTTTTAGGTTTTGACTTGGATCTCCTGCAGAACTTAACACGTTCGACCCAAGTCTCCTTAAGTTATTAATTCCATTAAATATTAATTTCCATAAAAGGTTCCCAGTACTGACGTGGCGAGGCACATGGCCTTCTTGGATATGGGAGCAACCACCACCGACTAGACAAAACCTTTAATAGAAAGCTAATATTTAATTTCCTAAAATAACTTTAGGTTAACCAAAGAGAACAATCAAATCACAAGGAAAAGAAAGAAACAAAAGAACACAACTTCGAAAAAAATATATTCGAAATTCTAGAACGTAAGCCTCTTGTATTTGGTATTATTTCCATAAATAACTAGCATGATGCGGAAATAGAAATTACTAGTTATACCTTGTAGAAAAAACCTCTTGATCTTCTACCGTATTCCTCTTCTAACCTCGGACGTTGTGTGGGCAACGATCTTCCAAGATGAGAAACCACCAACCACCTTCTTCTCCTCCAAGCAAGGTTCGGCCACAAAAGAAAAGCTTCACCAAGGAGAAAAACCAAAATACTAACCAAGCTCCAAGAGATGCTAGCTTTCTCTCCTTCTTCTTCTTCTTCTCCGAGTAGTATCCGGCCACCACAAGAACTCCAAGGGAGAGGGAGAGGTTCGGCCACCACAAGAGGAAGAGAAGGAGATGATGGCCGGCCACACCAAGGAACAAAAGAGGAAGAGGAATAATAGATGTTGTGTCTTGTGAAGGCACCCTCACCCCTTCTTTTATATTCCTTGGCCTAGGTAAATTAGGAAATTTAATTACAATAAATTTTCCTTAATTTCCTTGACATGATTTAATTGAGAAAATAAAATAATATTTCCCAATTAAACAATGATGGTCGGCCAAATCAATAGGAAGCAAATTGGACAAGTTTCAATCAACAATTAAAACTTTCCTTATTTGTTTCGGAAATTTTAAAAATAAAATTTCTCTTTAAAATCTCTTCATGGTTAATAAAAGGAAATATCTATAATTTTAATTTTATTAACATGTGAATAATTTAAAGAGAAAATAAAACATCTCTCCAATTTACAAATAAGGAAAGAGATCTAATCTCTTTCTTTAATCTTTGTAAATCTTTTACAAGAGAGATATTTTAATTTTAATTCTCTTTTAAATTAAATCTTCCACATAATAATAAACATTAAAATTAAATTTTCTTTTTAATTAATTATGGTCGGCCCTACTAGCTTGGGTTCAAGCTAGGGCCGCCACCTTAAACCCAAGCTTAGGCCCTAGCTTGGTTCCCAAGCTAGCTTAGCCGGCCCCTTTAGGTGGGTATAGAAGGTGGGTATATGTGGGTATAGTACTCTATAAATAAGAGGCTACGATAGGGACCGAGAGGAGGAATTGATTTTGGTCTCCGATAAAATTAAGTATCCCCGAACACACAACTTAACTTTATCAATGATAATTCATTCCACTAGAGAACTATCATTGAACTACCGCACCAATTCCAAATTACATTTTGGGCTCCTTCTTATTATGAGTGTGTTAGTCTCCCGTGTTTAAGATATCGAATGTCCACTAATTAAGTGAGTTACCGACAACTCATTTAATTAATATCTAAGTCCAAGAGTAGTACCACTCAACCTTATTATCATGTCGGACTAAGTCCACTGCGGGGTTTAACATGACAATCTTTATGAGCTCCTCTTGAGGACATTATCAACCTAGTATCACTAGGACACGCTTCCTTCTATAATCAACAACACACACTATGAGTGATATCATTTCCCAATTTATCGGGTTTATTGATTCATCGAACTAAATCTCACCCATTGATAAATTAAAGAAATAAATATCAAACATATGTGCTTGTTATTATATTAGGATTAAGAGCACACACTTCCATAATAACTGAGGTCTTTGTTCCTTTATAAAGTCAGTATAAAAGGAACGACCTCAAATGGTCCTACTCAATACACTCTGAGTGTACTAGTGTAATTATATAGTCAAGATAAACTAATACCTAATTACACTACGACCTTCTAATGGTTTGTTCCTTTCCATTCTGGTCGTGAGCTACTGTTTATAATTTATAAGGTACTGATAACATCATCTTCTGTATGTGACACCACATACTATGTTATCTACAATATAAATTAAATGAACAACTACAAACAAATGTAGATAATTAGACCAAATGTGATTCTTTATTCATAATGAATGTTTACAAAGCTTAGGCTTTCAGTATACACTCCAACACCTTATTCACCAGGAACCCTTATTATTCCAAATTTCCATTTTAGGTGTAACTACAACAAGGATAAATTCCTCCTCTAATTAAATCCAAATAGTTTTCCCTTCTATATTGACATATTACAATTATCTAACACAATTAACGAACCCTATTTAGATCCATCATACACATTTACTTCATGCATAATACTAACCATTCAACAATCCAATAGTTTAACTAAACATAGATGAATGCCAACCACTCACCCAAGATATAAGGATTCCTCAGTTGGTCGTTGTCAAAGGTACACGCTGCGATTGTTGGTTAGTCCTAGGAAGATCGTACTGGTTCCACTGTACAAAAATTTTGTACAAGTGTCGAACCTATCCTAATAACCTATTGTGTTCTTTAAAAATTAAATTCAGAATCGCAAACGAAACTTAACATTATTGATTCCAAATTTAACTTATCTGTTCTTAATGGTTTAGACTTAGATCGCAAACGATGCTTAACATTATTGATCCAAATCCACCTATATTATAAATTCAATTAAATATTAATTTCAGAAATCGACTTCCAGGTTAAACATGGCGAGCCACTAGGCCTTCTTGGATATGGGAGCAACCACCACTTCCTAGACAAAGCCTTTTAATGAAATCTAATATTTAATTTCCTTATATAACCCTAGGTTTAACCAAAAGGAACAATCGAATCACAAATTCGAAAAACAAAAGAAAACGCAAACTCGAATCACAAATTCGAAACCTAGAATTATATGCCTCTTGTGTTTGGAATTCATACAAAGAAAAAACTAGTATGATGCGGAAAACAATTACTAATTATACCTTTCTTTGTAAGCAACAACCTCTTGATCTTCTACCGTACTCCTCTTCTTATCTCGGATGTTGTGTGGGCAACGATCTACCGAGATGAGAACCACCCAAACCCTTCTTCTTCCTCCTTGCAAGTTTCGTCCAAGCTCCTCTTCTTGAGATGAAGAATTTCGGCCACCACCACCAAGCTCCAAGGGATGTTAGAAATAAAGCCTCCTTTCTCTCATTCTCTTCCAAGCAAGATTCGGCCACCACCACAAAACTCTAATGGATGATGTCGACGGCCACCAAAGAAGAAGAGAAGAGGAGAGGAACAAGGACTAGGGTCGGCCACCACCAAGGAAGAGAGGGAGGAAAATATAATAGAGTTATTTTTTTTAAGGCGCCCCCCCTCTTTTATAATCCTTGGTCTTGGCAAATAAGGAAAAATTAAATAAAACCTTCCTTATTTTCTTTGCCATGAAAAGGAAAATTTAATTGATTAAAAAATAATTTCCTTTTCTTAAACAACATGGCCGGCCACCTCCTAGCTCCAAACAAAGAAAGTTTTAATATAAGAATTAAAACTTCCTAATTTGTTTCCGAAAATTTTAAAATAAAAATTTCTTTAATAATTTTTCCTTTCATGGTTGGTTATAAAAGGAATTTTATAAATTTAAATATCTCTATTAAAACATGTGGATGATTTTCAAAAAGGAAAGTTATTTTTTAAAATTAAAATCTTCCTCTCAATTACAAATAAGGAAAGATATCAAATTTTTTTTAATCTTTTGTAGAAACTTATAAAAGAAAAAATTTATAATTTTAAAACTCTCTTTTAAATCATGAACATGGTTATAAAAAAGGAAAGTTTTCTCAAAATTAAAATCTTCCTTTTAATTACAAATAAGGAAAGATATCAAATCTTTTCTTAATCTTTTTGTATAAAGCTATAAAAAAAAGATTTAAATTTTAAACTCTCTTTTAAAACCATGCTTCCATATAAGAAAAGATTTTAAAATAAAAATCCTTTTAATTTGATTAGGGCCGGCCACACCATGCTTGGGCTCTAAGCATTGGCCGGCCACCTACTTGACTCAACCTTTTGGTCTTGGCCGACCCTTAGCTTGGGCTCCAAGCTAACTTGGCCGGTCACCTAAGGGTGGGTAGGAAGGTGGGTATAGGTGGGTATAATTCTCTATATATAAGAGACTACGATAGGGACCGAGAGGAAGAATTGGTTTTGGTCTCCCGATGAAATTAAGCTTTCCGTGTTTGCCCCAAACACCTAACTTAATTTCATCAATAATAATTCATACCACTAAAGAATTATTATTGAATTACCGCACCAATCCCAAATTACATTTTGGGCTCCTTCTTATTATGATGTTTAAGATGTCGAATGTCCACTAATTAATTGAGTTACTGACAACTCACTTTAATTAATATCTTAGTCCAAGAGTAGTACCACTCAACCTTATCGTCATGTCGGACTAAGTGCACCTGCAGGATTTAACATGACAATCTTTATGAGCTCCTCTTGGGGGCATTATCAAAATAGATTACTAGGACACAGTTTCCTTCTATAATCAACAACACACACTATAAGTAATATCATTTCCCAACTTATCGGGCCTTTTGATTTATCGAGCTAAATCTCACCCTTTAATAAATTAAAGAAATAAATACTAAATATATGTATTTATTATTATATTAGGATTAAGAGCACACACTTCCATAATAACTAAGGTCTTGTTCTTTTATTAAGTCAGTATAAAAAGACATTACCTTAAATGGTCATGCTCAATACACTTAGAGTGTACTAGTATAATTTATTAGTCAAGATAAACTAATACCTAATTACACTATGACTATTTCAATGGTTTGTTCCTTTCCATCTTAGTCGTGAGCTACTGTTTATAATTTATAAAGAACTGATAACATTATTTTCTGTGTGTGATATCACACACCATATTATAATTTATAAAGAACTGATAATTAACATTATCTTCTGTGTGTGACACCACACATCATATTATCTACAATATAAATTAATTGAGTAACTACACTTAGCATATAAATGTAGACATTTGATCAATGTGATTCTTATTTCTAAAATAAATGTTTACAAAAGCTAGGCTTTTAGTATACACTCTAACAGCGATACCACTGTCCAACATGATTAAATGACCAAAAATTAGCAATCCATCACTGCATCACCTATTTCAGAGGCTAGGGTTAAAGCTTATCTCAGATTTGGCAGCTAAGAAGGTTTTCCCTCGCTGCCGGAATAGAGATCCGACGGTGGGACAGCGCTGGTTCCAACAAGGAGCTACAACTTCCCTCGGATATGGTCGGAAGTGACGAGATCACTGCCCAACTCAGTTGGTTGTCCAATTCAGCAACCCAGCACCTACAACATCTAGGTCAAGCTTCTGTAGCAGTTGGCGAAGAAGGGATTGAAGATGGGAACTCGGCACTAACCTCTATAGAAGAGATAGCCGTCGTGGATGTCGACTTTAACCGGAACCCAGTGCGGGAACCCTATACCCAATCCCGGCAAAACTAGGGCATGGGTCGACAGTAAGAAGAATTGAGGAAAAGGGCTCGGTTGCACAAGGAAAAGGGCTCGAGGAAATCTTGAGAAGAGGAGATCAAGATGATCCGACCTCCTTATTCGACCTCTGGCTAGCTTCGGAGACGAGCTCCTTTAACGATTTCGACGATCGTCGAAGATCCGTCGGCTGTGATCCGTCTGCGAGAGAAAACAAGAGAGTCGGGGAAGAGAAAGGATCGCTGCTGCCCGGGCTGAGGAGAGGGGTTTTGTACGCTCGGGGAGGAGAGGAGGAGTCATGAGTGTGGGCAGCGACGGCACGTCGGTTGGGGAAGGGAAGAAGAAACAGCCATGGCGTAGGGTGCGGGGTGCGGGGCACGGGTCGGGGGAGTCGGCGAAGAGGAAAGAAATGGAAAACAAAATAAATAAATAAATAAAATAAAAGAGAAAAATAAAATTAAAACTTTTCCTCGCTTAAATGGGATAGCCTAAACAGGCTTTCTCGTGACCCATATTTATCCCCGTAACCTAAGTCATACGGTTTCCAAAAAATTCCCAGAAAATTTATAAAAATTTCGAAAAATTCCGTTATGATTATTCACCTTTTTTCAGTATTTTATAGAAGGTGTCCGATCGGATGATATGAAAGCAAGGAGTTCTGCATTTCCCTGCTCAATAGGAGGAATGGAGGTCTCACCCCGCTCGGAGGAGGGTCGGGAGACAGCTGGTGTTGGGGTTTGCAGGGTAGAAGTCGCAGATCGGGAGAAACCTTCCGCTCGGTGTCTCTTGCGCTATCGCAAGGGTTCATCGGAGGTAGCTGACTCTGAAGTTGTTGGTGCAATTGACCTCTAGGGTTTCGATGTTTGACAATATACCTAAGTTTGGTTAATTTGACCATGGGTTGATCCAAACAGGACTTGATGTTTGGGAGAGAAAAGTCTAGTCAGAACTAGATGACTAGCAAAGGTAAGTCCTAACCAAAGGTTAGGCAAAGTGGAAGTCCTGGTGAGTGAAGCTAGGTAGTAGAAGTCCTGGTGAGTGAAGCCAGACCCTAGTGAGTGAAGTTAGGTAGTAGAAGTCCTGGTGAGTGAAGCCAGACCCTAGTGAGTGAAGCTAGGAGGTGGAAGTCCTGGTGAATGAAGTCAGACCCTAGTGAGTGAAATTAGGTGGTGGAAGTCCTGGTGAGTGAAGCCGGACCCTAGTGAGTGAAGCTAGGTAGTGGAAGTCCTGATGAGTGAAGTCGAGCCCTAGTGAGTGAAGCTAGGTGGTCGAACTCCTGGTGAGTGAAGTCGGGTCCTAGTGAGTAAAGTTAGGTAGTGAAAGTCCTGGTGAATGAAGTCAGACTCTAGTGAGTGAAGAGCACGGTGGTGGAATTCTTGGTAAGTGAAGTCGGGACCTAGTGAGCGAAGTTAGGTGGAGGAAGTCCTGGTGAGTGAAGTCGGACCCTAGTGAGTGAAGTTAGGTGGAGGAAGTCCTGGTGAGTGAAGTCGGGACTTCCTCCACCTAACTTCACTCACTAGGGCCCCGACTTCACTCACCAGGACTTTCTCCACCTAACTTCGCTCACTAGGTCCCAACTTCACTCACCAAGACTTCCACCACCGAGCTCTTCACTCATTAGAGCCTGACTTCACTCACCAGGACTTCCACTACCTAACTTCACTCACTAGGGTCCGACTTCACTCACCAGGACTTCGACCACCTAGCTTCACTCACTAGGGCTCGGCTTCACTCATCGGGACTTCCACTACCTAGCGTCACTCACTAGGGTCCGACTTCACTTATCAGGACTTCCACCACCTAGTTTCACTCACTAGGGTCTGGCTTCAATCACCAGGACTTCCACCTCCTAGCTTCACTCACTAGGGTCTGACTTCACTCACCAGGACTTCTACTACCTATCTTCACTCACTAGGGCTCGACTTCACTCACCAGGACTTCCACTTTGCCTAACCTTTGAGTGAATGAAGTTAGGTGGAGGAAGTCCTGATGAATGAAGTCCGGCAATAGAAATCTTAATTAGTGAAGCTAGGTAACCCTAGGGGGAGATAACTCTAGGTTATACTTGAATTCTGTTAACGCTGTTTTACCTTACCATTTTATCTATTGTACTAACTCAGTGTTGCAGGGAAGTTCAGCTAGGTCGACGGACTGACCGGATAGCTGGTAAGAAGTCCAGATAGGTCGACGGGCTGACCGGATGTCTGACAAACAGCAAGTGAAGGTAAATCACTGGAGGACGCGTCCCAGTTGAGGGACAGTAGGCGTTGGTCTAATTTAGGTATATTTAGGATCCCTAGACTGAGAACTTGACTAGTTCCTGGTCCTGGGAGGACAGGAACTAATTACTCTATTTATTATATTTGTGTTAACACTTGTCTTGCAGGGTATTTGGACTAACACATTTGTTGTAGGGCAAGAAAGCAAGCAAGTAAACAAGTTACCTTCGGGTGAACAATACCCGAGGATAAAATTTGACTTCGCTGCAGATAAGTGCCAAGGAAATCGAGATAGGTTTTGCCTCATTGGAGGCGCCTTCTAAGGTTATGGGAGGCGACCTCTAAGCCCTTTATAAGGCAGTCTTTAGAAGGCACAAAAACATTAAGTACATACAAGCTGAGCCTGTAGTGTGTTGCAACTCTACTGTGAAGCTGCTGAGCCTGACAACTGCTCCGAGGAGTTTCAATTGCACCTGACAGACAGACATCAACACAAAGTGTCTCATTTCGATTCCTAAAAAGTGTTGGTAAAATCTTATTATTGTAATTAATTACTATAAAATGACAAATGTAGTGTGTTGCACTTGGCCAAACTTTTCTTATATTCAATTCTCTCTTCCAATGGTACCGGAAGAGGTTTTTGTATATTGCCCATCGATAGGTCCGCGAGACCTGAGCCTTGGAGTAGGAGTCGCTGAAGGCTCTAAACCAAATAAAAACCACTTGTGTTCTTCTCATATTTCTTAATCTTTGAATTCTTACTTTCCACTGCGTACTCGAGTTTTTAAAATTGAAAAAGAAGTGTTTTGAAAATCATGTGATTCACCCCCCCCCCCCCCCATCCTCTCATGTGTGTCATGATCGAACAGAAGTGATCGCGATCAGAACCATCGACGGCTGTTCGGGCACAAGGTCAGCAGTAGCTGCCATCTGGTTGGCTCCCCATCCATTCCCAGTGCTTGTGTTCCCTCCTCGTCGTCGAGCGGATCCTCATGGGAGTTGACCGGTTGCAGGTCGCGACCCTCCAATTTGGCCACAATCGCAACGTTGATCTTTGTGTCCGCGAGCTTGCACTTGCCGGCCAGACGCGCTCACAACATGACTTGAGTTGCACAAAAGGAGAAAAAATTAGTTAGATTCAAAGATTGGGAGAAGAAAAAGCATACCTAGGTTGGAAGGAAGCTTCGTGCGGATCAGACTCAAGTCGAACACGTAGAGGATGCCCTCCAGCAGTAACTTATGGATGTAGTACTTCTGGCCGGCCAAGCTTGAAGCTGCCTAGAGATAGTCCAATCGACTTTTGTACTTTCTGAGATCCAGAGGGTTCGACACTTCTAGCTGCCAGCTGGTCGGGAAATCCGGCCTCTCGGGAAAGCGAGCGAAGAAATAGTAGTCTCTCCAATGCTTGTTGGAGGACTACATTTTATCAAAGAAGACTAAGCCCACCTGGGCTTGGAAGAGAAAAGTCTCCGGCTTGGACAATTTCGAATAATAAAAGTAATGGAAGAGTCGAGGAGTCAAAGGAATGATGTGCAGGTGAAATAAGACTACTAGCCAGCACAGCAGCTGAAAGGAGTTCGACACTAATTGATTAAGGCAAATACAAAAATATTTACAAACTACGGAGAAAAAAGGACGGATAGGGAACCGTAGACCGGTGGTGAACTGGTTCCTAAAGAAACATAGAAAATCCGGCGGTGGTTCATGGGTCGGTTAAAAGCAGAAGGAAGAGCAATTTGGTAGCCAAGGGGAAACTCATGAGTAGATTTCAAACTCTCAGCGTCGCCCCTGCCGAACCTGGACTCGGTGGAAGCATACTAGAGTCCAGAGACAGGAACGGGGGGTTGCGAGGCACTGGCCATCGAAAACAAAATCGGGGAGGAACAAACAGATTCAAATGACAAAAGGTAAAGGAGCTTACAAGGAAGTTCGCCGGAGAAGAAGAGAAAACGAAGCGTTGCGAAGGAGCTCGAAGATGAAGGCACGCGAAATGAAGGTGACGACGATGCACGCGAGGTATATAAACCTCGCGGCCGATCGACCTGAGCCGTTCGATCCAGGGTTGCGAAAAACTAGGAAAAGATCTAGTTGTTGAATTTGAAAAGGTGCATGTCACATCACCAGCAGATATCCGCCGGTCACGTCAAGCGTGCGGCGGCAGATAGTGGGACACGTAGCGTTCACGTGCTCGGCCATAATGATCAGAAATTTGCACGATCTTTAAGAAATCTGGATGATGTCAGGACGCTCACCCGAGGAGCGCAAGAAAAGGAAAAGGAATTTTTTCACCAAGTGTTGCAACCCATTTCCGATCAGAACAGATAATCAATAATCACACAATCGAACGGCCATGGCACAGTTTGCTTTGAAGGGCTTGGGCCTAGCGACACGAAGTTGAACGGCGAAACCATGGAAACCGCCAGAGACTCTACCAGTCCAATGAGTTGGACTTGCTGTCTCCTTTGACTATACTTAAGGGGCTTGTGATGCGGCGATGGAGGGAGGCCTACCTGGCACGGGGTCAACTATCATGGTGGAGGTTAAAGTCAAGGTGGTAAATGCCTGGGTGTCAAAGGGTCAAACGGAGGACAATTGCAATGGCTCGTCGGGCAGTCAGGGCCTAACCGACAGGAGATATGCCCAAGCAGACCACCCGCGCGTCCAGCTCGAGATGATACGTAAGACAGTTGACACTCAATATGGAGTAGCAGGATACCAACGGGGACAAGGTATCTGGTCCGAATGGAGGAGGACAGATTACTATATAGTCACCGCACGGGAGAGCAACTGAGGTCAACAGAGCGGAGGGATCTCAACCGAGCGGCTACCCTGCTCAGCCAAGCAGCGGGACCTGGCCATGGACAGAGCGAAGTTCCGGCCGAGCGGCTACCCCGCTTGGCCAAGCAACGAGACCACTGTAGTATCTCTCGACATCCTTTTGGGAGTTAGTGTCGCTGACACGAGGCATGGTCGACAGGCGAATCATACGGCCAGAAGCTTTTATTGTCTTGTCAGAGATATGCATACCCTGTTAAAATATGTTGTCAGAGGTACTTTCCTGACAAGTCCTTTCATAGGAAATATCGGAGAACGTGGTCATGCCTCAAGAAACGTGTACGTCATCCACCAGGGCTCTATATAAAGGGATCCATCACTGGAGGAGGTACGCGTTATCTATTGTTTCAACATATAGCTCTACACTTACTTCACTTTTCTCCATATTTTAATAATTAACTTGAGTATTGGAGGACCAATATCAAAGATTTATTTTCTAACCTGATACTATCATTATTTATTTTGTAAAATAGAGTCAGACCTTCAGCTAGTCAGCGAAGCTATTATATTTTTAATTTTCCACCTGTTCATTTTTCGACAAGATTAGATAAAATTAAAATCCAGTCAAATTAAGGAATGATATTAAATAAAACACACCGGGTGACTCATGTCTCATCACTACTGACTCATCCAGTGGAACAAGACTGGCGGTTTCCCTCGATTTAATCCTTCCTTTTATGCATTTAATTACTTTTGTATATATATATATTTGAGAAGATATTAATATACTCACTATTAATTGTAATAATACAATGATTGTCATTGAAAAATATTTTTCTCTTAATTTTATAAAAGTAAACAGGACATTGAATTATATACCTAAATTGTTATTATCTTATTTTATTTTCTCAAATATCTTTCATCATGCTCTTCCACAATTTGACTTCCAACTCGATCCCACGACTGTGTTTTTTCACGAGAAAAAAATTATTTAATTCGTTCATTGTTCTTGTTAGTTTTAATTAAAATGATCTCGCTTTTTTATCGAAGTAAATGCACATCCACTTCCATTGAAAAAATATCAAGCACAATAATTATTTTTTCCGTAAACGTGTTGAAAATTGAGTGTTGTTTAATGAAATTAACTACCACCAATTAAGTGATTTTATAACGACGGTGTGGAGATAAGTACTGAAAGTTCTGATGAGTAAAATCATATCTTAATAAGTGAAGTTAGATGATGAAAATTTTGATAAATAAAGTTGGATCTTAGTGAGTGAAGTTAGGTGATAGAAGTCTTGATGAGTGAAGTCGGACCCTAGTGAGTGAAGCTAGGTAGTGGAAGTTCTGATGAGTGAAGTCAGATCTTAGTGAGTGAAGCTAGGTGGTGGAAGTCCTGGTGAATGAAGTCGGACCCTAGTGAGTGAAGCTAGGTGGAGGAGTGAGTGAAGCAGACAATGGAAGTCCTAGTGAGTGAAGTTATGCAACCCTAGGGGGAGATAACCCTATATTATACTTGAATTCTGTTAACATTATTTTACCTTACGATTTTATCTATTGTGCTACCTCAGTGCTACAGGGAAGTTCAGTTAGGTCGACGGACTGACCGGATAGCTGGTAGAAAGTCCAGACAGGTCGACAGACTGACTGGATATCTGGCAAACGGTAGGTGAAGGTAAGTCACTGGAGGAGAGTAACAGTGAGGACGCGTCCCAATTGAGGGACAATAGGCGTTGGTCCAATTTAGGTACATTTAGGGGTGTAAATGAACAAGCCGCTCGCGAGCTATTCGAAGCTCGATTCGATAAAAGCTCGTTTGAGCTCGTTTAATGAGGTTCGTTAAGATAAACAAACCAAGCTCAAGCTTCGTAATATTCGACTCATTAGCTCGTGAACACGTTCGTTAAGCTCATTAAACAACTTTTAAATAAAAAAATAATAATTTTGATATTGAATTTATAGATTTTACACTCTACTTATAAAAAATATAGATAAATTTATTAAATTTATTTATTAGAATAAAATTATAAATTTTAATAATAATATTATAATTTCTCTAAATATATAATTTAGTTTTTAATGAATATTTAAATTTATGATTTATATTTATTAAACTCGTTTACGCTCGAAAAAGTTCGAATAAGCTCGTGAGTCATAAATATATTCGTTAAATAAAGCTCGAGTTCGGCTCGATTATAAATGAACCAAGCTCAAACATTCAAGAGTTCGGCTCAGCTCGGCTCGATTATACCCCTAGGTACATTTAGGATCCCTAAACTGAGACCTTGACTAGTTTCTGGTCCTAGGAGGACAGGAACTAATTACTCTATTTATTACATTTGTACTAACACTTGTTTTGCAGGGTATTTGGACTAACACATTTGTTGTAGGGCAAGAAAGCAAGCAAGTAAGCAAGCTGCCTTCAGGTGAACAGTACCCAAGGGCGCCCTCCCATGGCTATGGAAGGCGCTTCGGTACTGTTCATGGAAGGCACCCTCCGCGGATAAAATTTGAGTTTGCTACGGATAAGTGCCAAGGAAATTGGGATAGCTTTTGCCTCATTGGAGGTGTCTTCTATGGCTATTTGAGGCGTCCTCCAAGCCCTTTATAAGGCAGTCTCAAGTAGGCACTAAAACATCAAGGACATATAAGCTACTACGTGCATATTTGAGCCTTCGACTGTTCTCGGTTCTTGCTGCAACACTACTGTGAAGCTGCTGAGCCCGACGACTGCTCCGAGTAGTTCCGATTGCGCCTGGCAGACAGACATCAACACAAAGTGCCTCATTTCAATTCCTAAAAAGTGTTGGTAAAATCTTGTTATTATAATTAATTATTATAAAAGGACAAGTGAAGTGTGTTGACTTGGCCTAACTTTTCTTGTACTCGATTCTCTCTTCCGGAGATATCGGAAGAGGTTTTAGTGGATTGTCCATCGATAGGTCCACAGAACTTGGGCCTTGGAGTAGGAGTCGCCAAAGGCTCCGAACCAAGTTAAAATCGTTTGTGTTCTTCTCGTGTTTCTTAATCTTTGAATTCTTACTTTCCGCTGCATACTCGAGTTTTTTAAAATAAAAAAAAAGAAGTGTTTTGAAAACCACACGATTCACCCACCTCTCACGTGCGTCACGATTCAACAGAAGTGACCGCGATCGAAACCATCGACAGTCGTTCGGCCGCAAGGTCAGCAGTAGCTGTCATCTGGCTAGGTCCCCCTCCGCTCCCAGCGCTCGTGTTCCCTCCTCGTCGCCGAGCGGATCCTCATGGGAGTTGACCGGTTGCAGGCCATGACCCTCTGATTCGGCCACAGCTGCAGCGTTGATCTCTGCATCCGCGAGCTTGCACTTGTCGATCAAACGCGCTCGTAACATGACTTGAGCTGCATAAAAGGAGGAAAAATCAGTTAAATTCAAAGATTGGGAGAAGAAAGTTCATGCCTAGGCTGGTTGGAAGCTTCGTGTGGATCAGACTCAAGTCGAACACGTAGAGGACGCCCTTCAGCAGGAACTTGTAGATGTGGTACTTCTGACCGGCCAAGCTTGAAGCTGCCTGGAGATAGTCCGATCGGCTTTTGTACTTTCTGAGATCCGGAGGGTTTGACACTTCTAGCTGCCAGCTGGTCGGGAAATCCGGCCGCTCGGGAAAGCGAACAAAGAAATAGTAGCCTCTCCAATGCTTATTAAAGGACGACATTTTATCAAAGAAAACTAAGCCCACCCGGGCTTGGAAGAAAAGTCTCCAGCTCGGACAATTTCGGATAATAAAAGTAATGGAAGAGTCGAAGAGTCAAAGGAATGATGTGCAGGCAAAATAAGACTACTACCCCGCACAACAGCTGAAAGGAGTTATACACTAATTGATTAAGGGAAATACGGAAATATTTACAAAGTACGGAGAAAAAAGGGTGGACAGGGAACCATAGACCGGCGGTGAACTGGTCCCTAAAGAAACATAGAAAATCCGACGGTGGTTCATGGGCCCGATCAAAAGCAGAAGGAAGAGCAATTTGGTAGGCAAGGGGAAACTCATGAGAGGATTTCAAACTCTCAGTGTCACTCCCGTCGAACCTGGACTCGGTGGAAGTATACCAGAGTCCAGGGACAGGAACGGGGGTTGCGAGGCACTGACCATCGAAAACAGAATCGGGGAGGAACAAACAGATTCAAATGACAAAAGGTGAAGGAGCTTACAGGGAAGTTCACCGGAGAAGAAGAGAAAACGAAGTGTCACGAAGGTGCTCGAAGACGAAGGCACGTGAAATGAAGGTGATGACGATGCGCACGAGGTTTATAAAATTCACAGCCGATCGACCTGAGCCGTCTGATTCAGGGTTACGAAAAACTTGGAGAAAATCCAACCGTTGAATTTGAAAATGTGCCTGTCACATCACCATCGGATATCCGCCGGTCACGTCAAGCGTGCGGCGGCAAACAATGGGACACGTGGTGTTCGCGTGCTCGACATAATGATCGGAAATTTGCACGGTCTTCAAGAAATCTGGATGATGTCAAGACGCTCGGCTGAGGAGTTCAAGAAAAGGAAAAGGAATTTTTTCACCAAGTGTTGCCACCCATTGCTCGATCGGAATGGATAATCAATTATCACACAGTCGAACTGCCGAGGCACAGTTTGCTTTGAAGGGCTTGGGGCGAGCGGCAATTACAATCCTAGCCTGGCGACACGAAGCCGAACGGTGAAACCATGGAAACCGCTAGAGAATCTACCAGTTCAGTCGGTTGGACTTGCAACCTCTTTCGACTAGACTTGAGGTGGAGGTTTGTGATACGGCGATGGAGGGAGGCCTACCTGGCACGGGGTCAACTGTCATGGTGGAGGTCAAAATTAAGGTGGTAAATGCTTGGGTGTCAAAGTGTCAAACGGAGGACAATTGCAATGACCCGTCAAGCAGTCAGGGCATGATCAACAGGAGACATGTCTAAGCAGGCCACCCATCCAACTACGGGTGATACGTAAAACAACACGGAGTAGCAGGACACCGACGGGGACTGGATAGCTGGTCCGAATGGGGGAGGACAAATTACTACACAGTCACCATATGAGACAGCAACTGAGATCGACAGAGCGGAGAGATCCCGGCCGGACGACTACCCTGCTCGACCAAGCAGCGAGACCTGGCTATGGACGGAGCGAAGTCCCGACCGAGCGACTACCTTGCTTGGCCAAGCAACGCGACCACTATAGTATCTCTCGACATCCTTTTGGGAGGTAGTGCCACTGACACGAGGCATGGTTGACAGGCGGATCGTACGGTGGAAGTTTTTATTGTATTGTCAGGGATATACATGTCTTGTTAAGGTATGTTGTCAGAGGTACTTTCCTTATATGCAGGTCTTTTCATTGGAGTATCAGAGAGTGTGTCCATGCCTCAAGAAGCGTACGCGTCGCCCTCCAAGGCTCTATATAAAGGGATCCATTATCGGTAGAGGTACGCATTATCTACTGTTTGTGCATAGTTCTACAGTTATTTTACCTTTCTCCATGTTCTAGTGACTAACTTGAATGTCGAAAGACCAATACTGAGTATCCCTTCTATAATCCGACACTAATATTATTTGGTTTGTAGAACAGGGTTCGGTTTCAACTGGTCAGCAAGCTATTATATCTTTAATTTTCCATCCTTTTCATTTTCGAACGGATCAGCGAAGCTATTATATCTTTAATTTTCCATCCTTTTCATTTTCGAACAGGTAAGATAAAATTAAAATCCAGTCAAAGGAATGATATTAAATAAAACCCACCGGGTGACTCATGTCTCATCACGACTGACTCATCCTCTTAGTGGAACAAGCCTGGCGGTTTTCCTCGATTTAATCCTTCCTTTTAAATATATATATGAAAAATACTTTTCTCTTAATTTTATAAAAGTAAACAGGACATTGAATTATATACCTAAATCGTTATTTTATTTTCTCAAATATCTTTCACCACACTTCCACAATTTGACTTCCAACTCGATCCCACGACTGTGCTTCTTCCATGAGAAAAAAATTATTTAATTCGTTTGTTCTTGCTAGTTTTAATTAAAATGATCTCTCCTTTTTGATCGAAGTAAATGCACATCCACTTCCATTGAAAAAAAATATCAAGCCCAATAATTATTTTTCCCGTAAAAGTGTTGAAAATTGAGTGTTGTTTAATGAAATTAATTATCACCGATTAAGTGAATTTATAACGGCGGCGTGAGGCTTAAACGCATCACGCAACTCGTAACGGGCGAGGACAACACGTTTCTCTGGACTCAAAAATACCATGAACAATAAAAAAAAAACAAGAAAATAATAGATCGATCCGTTTAAGGCTTTTGTGAGATTTACAGATCGATGGGTTTTGAGATGTATTTGCTTCCTTTTTATTGAATTTTAAGATCACGGAGGAAGAATCGATACAAGTCCCAAGTGAAAAAAGGGGATAGAGAAGAATCTGATTTCTAAAATGATCGGATTCCGCCACGGAGATGATGCGCCTGGAGAGAAAAAAAAGGATCGGATTTCAGAAAAAACCTGAGTCCAGATCGGCGGAGATCTAGCGGTCGTCGGCCGTGGACATGACGGAGAGGCGGGTGGGGCGCGGTCGGAACTCCTCCCTCCGCCTCTGTTGGTGCGAGGACGGCCGGATGAGGGCGGCGAGTGCGCGCCTAACCCACTCGCCCTCGACGGCCCCGATCCGGACCAGCGAGTTCGTCATCGCGGATCGGCGGGCGTTGAGGCGATTCGACGCCGCGGGCGCAGAGCGGTGGTGCGAGAAGCGGAGGCCCTTGTGGAGGCTGCAGCGGAAGGAGCCGGGGTGGGTGGTGGGGGAGCACATGCAGGTGCGGCGAACGGGGGCAGGCCGGCGGTCGACGGCCGCGAGGGAGCGGCGTGGGGAGCCCGATCGCTCAAGGGCGAAACGGACGGAAGGGGTCTTCCCGGATGGAGCGGATCCGGCGATGTGGAGGCGGGAGGGAGAACTGGATCGGCGATGGGAAAGGGTTGCGGACAAGGGAGAGGAGTCGGCGGAGGAGGAGGCCGACCGGAGGACTCGGGCGGTGGTTCTCCGGGAAGGGCTCGCCATTTGGATAACTGGCACTGCCAGTCGATCGTGCAACACGACCGCCTTTATAAAGAGAAAAACAAAAGGGTATATCTGTCAATTAACTGTAGATTAGGGTCAGTACTGCGAAATTAAAGGACATTTTAACGAATCAACTGCTATTTAACGTTCTTCTCTAAAATAACCTTCCTGATAATTAACAGCTGGTAGTGGATAATTCATACCAATTAAACCTCCTAATTATAAAACCATACTAATTTTAATTTTGTGTCTAAGCATAATTAAAGCTTATAGACAATATCATCAACTTGACGTGACTCAAACAAAGACGAGTCAAACTGCGAATGGAATTAGGCCACTAAAAGTCTACACTAGTGATGAGTCAACAGATGGTATTAAATTGCATGGATTCTTCCCAGTCGCCAAGTAGCAGTCTTTGACTGAGAGCCGTTCTTCGAAAGAATCTGGGAAGAAGAGTCAAGATTTGTGGGCCAAGCAAAGCAATTCGGCCATTGATTATTTTGAAAACAAAGCAAATCGATTCGGGATTGATGTGCCAAGCGAAGCAATTTGGCCATTGATGTGTCTGTCCCCGCTTGGAGCATATGTCTCATGTGTCTGGGCGGGCCATGCACTCTAGGTAGAGACTTGATCAGCTGACCGTCTCCAAAAAGACGTTACGATTTGAAAATATCTCATGTAAAAAGTATCCCGATAAGATTTTATAACGACTAGTTAACTGTTATTATTAAAAATAATAATAATAATTTTAATATTTTAAAATTTATTTAATATGATATAATTTTAAAATGATTGAACTGATTAGGAATCCATGAATAATGAATATTAATACTAAAAAAATAAAGATAAAAAAGATATGTTGTTAAAATGAGTATGTGATAGTGAGTCTTATATTTTTTAATGAGATGCAAGGGGAAGGTAACTGAAACGGCTGGAAGTGATTCTCATTTTTCATCAAATTGATAGGTTTAACTTCTCTTCTCTCGAGTCTTCCATGCAGACGTCAACATTTTCTTTTTAACCCATCTGATCATCAGAGGGGTCACGCCTGCCCCGTGGATCGGTGTTGACGTGGTTCTCGCCAATTCCCATCAGAACCTAATCCTATGGAGCAGTCCTCCATATGATTTCCCATGGAAGATTTCTTTCGGCCTTCCAACCAAAATCTCGATGGTTGATGGCTGATTTATGAAATGCAAAAACAAAAATCTTCTAGAAGTATAGGCACCAGTGTTTGACACTCTTTTTCCACTCAAAAGAGAAACAAATCGAAAAATGGAAAGAACCACATTTTCCTCTAAAAAAATAATGCTAGATAGATTATTCATGACATAATACAAAACTAATTTTTTGCCCACAAGTTCACACCGGGCCTCATACAATAGTCTGAGAGGAACTACAATATCAGTACTAGCAACGGAATAACCTTTCACATCAGAAAACAAACAAAAAATGAATGTGATTAGGAACAGAAGACTGTGGTGGGCTACCAAATCCTAAACAGCAAAGCTTATTCTACAAAGTAATGTTTGTATGGTTGTATCATATAACCCAAAATTCTCATCTAGCAAACGTTCCATTAGGATTAGGGTAACATAATCAAGCTAAGGATTGGTACAATCATGAGCTGCTCGTTAGATGAGCAGGAAAGAATCTGACATGCCTACACTGTCTCAACTTAACTACAGCATTGTGTGTTCTCCTCAGTAGGAGGTCAACATAGATGGCACCGAGCACAGCTCTATGATTATCGGGCAGTGCACTCAGGGCTTTGTTCACAAACATATCGGCTTGCTCAGCATTTCCCTGTATTGCAGCCAATGCAGCTAGATTTACATAGAGCGCTCCACGAGCTGCTTCAGGCTTCAGAAAGATCATGCCTTGGACTTCAGCACTTTTCCCATTATGAGTACCAGCATACTCATATGCATCCCCGCTCTTATCTATTCTCCACTTCTCCGTGTCTTCTTCACTGTAAGGCAACTGAACTTCATTCTTTTCTGAAACATAAATGGACAAATGCTCAACTGCTTCTCTGACTCGATTCAGACAGCAAAGTGCTTCTGCAGCATATACATGGCCTAGAAATATGTACATTTTGGAGCAATCTGGCAGTTGCAGAATTTCTTTTGCAGCAGATAATGCTCGCACTGGATTTCCTAAACTCAGCTCCACATATGCTAAGTTGGCCAGGACAGCCTGCCTTATCATGTTTCTTTCCTTCCTACACATTTCCTCAGGCAACGAAATAGAGCTTTGTAATGTCATATTTGAGAGCGTACCCCCCTTAGTTTCTCTAAGTTCACCATTAGTCGTGGGTATGGAGGCAGATGCTACATTAGATGCCTTAGAATCACTTGTCACCGCATTCTTCTGGCTCATATACTTGGCACTGGCAGAGGTTGGCTGATTGGACTCTTCTTGACTTGATAGAGTTGCAGTTGGCTGTGACTTTTCAGTACAATCCAACAAATAAAGAGCATTGAGTAAACACCGGCGCGCAAAAGGGAGTGTAAGTCTAAGTTTTCCATCTGGAATGACTACACCATCCTCTCCCGAGCACTTACGGTATCTATTTGTGGAGCTCAGATCATC
The DNA here is from genome assembly GCF_018446385.1 of Zingiber officinale. Lineage (NCBI taxonomy): Eukaryota > Viridiplantae > Streptophyta > Magnoliopsida > Zingiberales > Zingiberaceae > Zingiber > Zingiber officinale. The sequence goes on from NC_056004.1 coordinate 1,403,992, forward strand.
GATCACCAAGTGCCTCCACTTGCCTGATCCAGCTACATGAACCTTAACCACTTCACCCTCTGATGATGAAGAACCACACTTTCCTAGAAGACCTTTCTCCAGCACTGACAAGCAACATTCCGCAAACCGAAGCCATAGAATGGGTCTGGTGTAAAATATTGGTTTGGACTTGTCAAAACATTGAGCTGCAACCAATGGTCTACCACAAAGTAGGTATTGCAAACCACAATTATACAATATGAATAGTGACTTTTCTTGAGAGAAGGTGGAAAGTTTCAGAGACTTCTCAGATTGAATAGCGGCATTACATTTCAAAGCCTTGGAGAAAAACAAACTTGAAATGTGATATTTGCCGAGTTGTTGATAAATGCATCCCATATTGTTGTTGAACATACAAAGCATTCCTTGATCAGACCTGTTATTGGATGTTGTTGTCAAAAGTTTTATAGCTTTCCGATGGTTGCCACGAGCATACTCCAATTGAGATTTCAAAAGAAGTGTTGTCGATGAATCTCTAAACCGTGCTATGTTCATAGCAAGCTTGATTTCACGCTTTGCAGCCTTCGGGTTTCTTGCAAGAAGCAGCAATTGAACCTTGTAAAGATGCAAATTTAGCTTAAGGTCGATAGCAGAAGCTTCTTGATCAGGTGACAACATCAAATTGTCATTTGAAATGGGCCTCTCCATGTTTTCGCTACCAGTATCCAGTGTCGAATATAAAGTCTCATATTCCAAACTCTCATCAGGTAAAGTTCTTCCCAAAGCATTTTCGGAAGCATTTCCATTAGTTGAATCCGTAGAGGCATCTGGAGCAGTGACATTGCTCGTAATTGAAAATTTCAGTACTTGGTTAGACTGTTGTTGAGTGCTGCTACCACTATCTAGTTGTCCAATAGCACGAGCAATACCCAAAGATTTTTCCAGATACTGAATGACATCCTGAAAAAAAAGCATAAAATGCTTGAACATGAAAGAATAGAAAAAAAAATATATCTTAAAGCAGACATTGCATTTCACATGGTAAATAAGCTCAACAAATCCAAGATGTAAATAGATATGTGATTGGATTCATTTGATACTCTTCCATTTTATCATCTATATATTCTCCATCCTTCAGGTTAGGTTGTTAGCTAACATTAAATTCCCTGCAATTCATTCCAAACTGATGACAAGTTCTTCACATTAATAAAAATACAGGCAGGATTTAGCTTTTACATCACCTTTGCCTACTACTATCGTCACTCTTTTCAGCACTAACCACTATGCATTAACATAATTCTGATAGGTTATCAAAAGCAGTGTGATAATGTTAGAAAGTTGTTCTAAATGTTGGTAGGTCTCTTTGTGCACGTATTTCGCAAATGGAACTACATAAATTATCCATTAATAGACCTAGATTTCAAAAATGACATTAATTAGTTTCAAAGAAAACAAGCTAATTTTTATGATATTTTTTCTTTGTGATATTTCTTACTGGGTTTGGAGAAAGAGAATCATTATGTCAAGGCCAGTAACTAATCACCAAAAGGCTTTCCCCGCAACTCTAAAAAGTTGCCAGTTTAAGATTGCCCAAAGAATGAAAGTTTTATGGCTCTGATAAACAAAGTTGAAATCCTACACAAAGAACAAAAGTTAGCAGGTAAACTTGGACCATAAAATCATTTAGTATACTTGAACATGCTTCTCTGTTAAAGTGGGGTGTCCATATTATTCTGAAATAACTAATCTGGAGAGGGCACCCTCTCAATATATAGAGCCCATATTGTCCCAAAATGACTAATCATCTAAGAGAGGGGCAACCACAAAATATATAGACACTATAAACCACCATACATGTGCATGAAGGACTATGGACATCGAGCATCCTAGCTTCCCAATTGAAAATATTAGTAAAAATAATGGATGCAGATAGTATCTTTCTAAACCAAAAGATAATATATAGAGAGATCTACAAAGCAAGACTACATCAGGCAATCAGCTAAAGTTATTGGACAATAAACCACAAGAAAAAACTTAACTAGCAGGCTAAGCAATGATATACAAATAAGTATATAAAAGCCAGTAGTGTAACTATGATGCTGTAAACCTCAGGAGAAGTGCTAAAATCGTACATGTAACATTTCAATAACAAGCTAACTCTCTTGAAAATTCAGGAAATTCATCATAGAGAAGCTTAAATAGCATGTCAAGCATATTTAAATAAACTATGCTTCAAAACCACAAAATACACAAAAAGCCATTTGGACACCAAAAGAAATGAGATCCAATTATATTTACAAATGCAAGGAAATTTGACCAGCCAAGCCAAATTACCCATATGTTAAAAGCTACTGATAACAATCCCTGAACTGTTCAAGTTTAAAAATCTAAATCAGATTGAGTAACTAAAAAACAGATATTGCAGCAGTTGCATTTTGTGAATTTAAAAAAAAATAAAAGAGACATCATTGAGGAAAATAAAAAAGTAAAAGGTGTTGATTACAAAGAAACTTACTGAGACTTGTAAAATATCTTCACAAGCTAATGCAACATCCAGTAGAAGAAGGCATACACGGAGAGCTATTTGCTGCATAGGAAAAAATAGCAAGGCAGAATAAAAAGAATCATCTTATCAATAACTCATAAGATGATTAAATTAAGGCATACCTCTTCAATTGGCTCGATATTCTGGAACAGCTTTTTGAGAACAGATAATGACTGTGCATACTCATGGATATGGTAGAGAATGATTGCCTGTGAAGAACCAAATTAACAAAAATACTAAGAAGAGAGCAATTTATTAACTCATTCACTAATTATGGAAAGAAAAATTTAGACAAAATGCATTGAACTACATACAATATTCAGCATTGTTACTGAAACATCAAACTCTTGGGCATAGACAACTCTACTGCTATTTATAGCAGCACTTTGATGAATTGAAGCACTATTAGCTTTAGACCCTGAAACCATATAGCCTAGGCAGCTATTCTCAGAGTCGGTCTGGTTCACACAAGTATGCGCAAGCTCTTCACTTTGCTCCTATAACCAATATAGTTATTAATCAAAGAGTGCATGTAAAATATCTTTTCAGTTGCAAGAACAATGCTAGTTTAAGAAATCATAGAATATTGACCGAATGGATAAACATGGATTAAATTATTTCCAACTTTGAAAAAAGATAGAGAAAATGGTGAAATTACATGAAATAGATAATAAAATATTAGCAATATTCAAAATACCATGATTTGGAGGAGACATGATTCCCAAGGAACAACAGCCTTTTCTGCTATAGCAGAATGGATGATTCTAAAGATCATGTTTAACCTTATCATACATGTTAAGTATAATCATGTAATATAATATCAGATATTTAATATGATTATAGCTTTAATGTTTAACAATTTGTTTCCTCAAGAATGTCAGTATGAAGATGAGAAAATATCTTCATAAATTAATTCAAAAAACCAATTACCTGTGATTTAGTAAACTTACTTTAACCTTGTTTAATGCATCAAGGAGATTCCTAGGATCAGTGCAACCATCTCGAAAGTATTCTGCAACAGCAATGTTATGAAGAACCTGAAATAAATAGAAAATGATTAAGAGTTCACTCAAACAAGAACTACACATAGTAAATAAACTTCTCTTCTTTTGTATGCAAGTCAACAACAAATCATCATGAACTTTAAAAATGAGTAAGATATTAGTTAAAATAGAAATAATTTGAGGAAAATAGACTTGCTTCATATAGCAGCCAATTAATACATTTTGACAAGGAGAAACAACACCAAACCCTGAGTTGCAACTATTAGGAGCTAAAGACAAATAGTGTAAAAGCCTTCGCACAAAAAGTAGAAGTGTGGATACCAAATATGCAATTTCTTCTTTCATATCAAACCTAGCAAAGAATCATTGGATCACTGTCATCTTTGGGAAGCAATGAGATTTCAATTAAAATAGAACAAATTTGGGGAATTTTACATTCTTTATTTGTATAATAACTGGTCAATTGATTTTCGTATGGAGAAAAACCAAGTACAATACAGTCAGTGTAAAATCCTTAAGAGTTGAAGCCGAATTATATTTCAACTAAAATACAGGTTAAATCAATGACAAATAATAATCAAAGTGAAGAAATAAACAAGTAGACAACAGGTTCCATTATTACAACAGTTCACATAACCTAAACATTCTAAAAACACTAAATCTAAGAATTTATTCGTGGTAAAGAATCTAAGCTTGCCGCGCATGAAATGTAATGAATCTGGAATGCAAATGATAAACACACTAAGAGTTGAAGTCTTATGAACGGTCAGTGCAAGAAAAGGTGAGGGCCCCTTGAGGTTTAATCTTAACAACTTAGCATCTAATATTTGGACGCTAAAGTTAATGCAGGCTGATGACTTTGACTCTGAAATCTACAATATCCACAGTTCACACATGATTACAGTACACTCTTCTTCATAGCAAACAACACAGAATAGGAATCTACAAGTTCCGTTATGCAAGGTTGACCATAGAGAAAGTTAAAATCCTGTTGCTCTTACTTGTTGGTCTCACCGCAGAATTACATCCATCATGCATTTGCTGCAATTTCATAAAAGATATCCTTAGGTCATTAAGCCATGTGCAAGCTCGGTTCATCTTTTCTCCATTTTTTAAGCCCCAAAATCTTATATATTTTTCATCATAAAGGACCTTTCGTTTGCTCATAGCTTGGATATGTAGTATTGTCTGCATATGCTAGAAGATTGGTATAAATGCTTGAAGTAATTATTGGACTAAAAGAGACTTGTCTTCTTCAAGTATCTATTCTACAAACAGTTAAGTCGTCATTCGAGCAGCACTTTCCATTGAGAATTAGTATTCGGAATCCCCCTAACCAGAAACGTACCAGACAGCAGAATCACAGGATAACGAAAGATAAATTAGACGCACCTTCGCATCGCCCCTCTTTTTATCAAAAATCTGGCTCAATACTTCAACGCACTCCTGGAACCGCCGGTTCTGGAACAAGAAAGCAGCTTCCTTGGCAAGCCCTTTGGCATCGGAGAGATTCCCTTCGTCGTTGGCAGGCCCATCCGTGGTCCCGGCTAGAGCTGCCGCGGCCGAGGGAGAGGCTGGCGAATCCTTAGCTTCCATTCTACAGATCGACACGTTCGATCAGATCCCCAGCAGCGAGTTGCGCGTATAATATCAGCAAAGCAGCAATAGGGGAAGTAGGGATCGGGGGATAGAGGGGACCCAGGTGTGACCTAGGGGAGCGGATGAGCAAGGTTTTCGGTGGCAATTGTAGGGTTTTGAAGAGCAGAAGAGGGCTAGGGTTAGGGTACGGAGTGGCGACGATATGAACTCGCAGGAGAATATTTGAGAGGTAGTGAGCGAGTGGAGCTTGGAGATCGCCGGCGTCACCGCCGTCGGAGAGGGAGATTGCGACGGGGCGGAAGAGCAAGGGCCGAGAAGTCGGCGAGCGAGTATATACAACAGAAAGTGAGGGAGATGCGGAGATGGTGAGGATGGAGAGGATAGAAGTGCAGTTCCTGATTGGGTCGCATTTTTATCCGCGCGTGACACTCACGTGCTTAGATTAAAAACTATTTGTCAATTTTTAGTTTTTTTCAAAAATACCCAAATGCATATCGTGTGTATTTTTTTTCTTCAATTTTTTTTAAAAATTTAAAAAAAATTCCAATTAACCTTACTATTATCATACGAAAATTTTTCATCAAGAAATAAGATAAATCAAAAAACACACATAACGATCAGTTCAGAAATCCAACATAGCCCCACGTGTACATGACGATCCGTCTAAAAACTGTATGCTTTGATTATGTCCCTCATACATCATAATTAGAGTTCGAACTATAAATATATGAGTGACAATTTAGATATCCTACTGTAATATCCTTACTCATAGACTTTTTTTTTTTTAATTATGCACTATGTAAGCTATGCTATTAAGAAACAGTACATAATTAATTTCTCTCCGTCATCTTACAATCGACATTCCTAGTAGGGACACAGGATAATCTAAATCAGTATTTATATCCGTCAAAAATTAAATTATGTCTTTCTGATAATAAATCCTATCCGAATACCAACTCGGCTGACTTAGCCGGACTACATAAATTAGATTCTCAAAGTGTACCAAGAGGACATACAATAGATCCACCACCGGCATCTCTCTGCCATATCCCTTCTCTCCCCCTTCTCTCCTATGTTTTGCAATAAATCTCATATACAGTGGAATTGAGTAGATAATGTCATTAAAGCCTAAATTAGGAAATAGAAAAAAGTTAGAGACAGACCTCCAAGTAGTATCACAAATTACTAAATGCAAACTGTTGCAGTGGGAACGTTGCCAATCATCTTATGAAAAGTTTCGATTATGTAACAATTACAAGGATCTCAAGTTATTACTGAGCGAAGAAGAATCTAGATCAAATCCTCATCTTTGCTTGCCATGCTGCTCTCCTTCACTAAAATCGCAACAGCCACCAGTACAGGTAGAGATATCATAAGAAGAGCTTGCGTTAAGTTGGGCCTGGTTATATCAGGAAGAAAAACGCTTCCATACTTTATCAGAGAGGCACCACCAACTGAGCCAGCAGCTAATTTCCACAGGTACCCTAAATCATCCTGCATCATGATTGAACCAGGTCAAAAACATAATCAAGAATACCACCCTTGAAGTTACTATAAATGAACGATAGAGAGAGTAGAAAAGCATCGGACTCATCCAAAACATGTTCTGAACATGAATCTATTGCTATAATGAGAGATCACACCCTCAAAGTTCAAACTCACATCTGAGCAAAAAGGAGAGGAAGTACTTCACTCTGAATCTAAAACCAACCGTGAACTGAATATTTAACCATGTGTTCAGGTTAGAACTCAGGTAGATGTAAAATTTGGTTAGCTGTAGTAAAGAGCATGTAAAGGTAAACTTTTATACATTCAAGGGAAAAAGTAGGCACCTAAAGTAGCCTAATTGTAGAAACGTGATATATATAGGCTCATACAAATTACTATTGAAGATATCAAAATGTATGTATTCATAATACTCTGAACTAAGGATAAAATATAACAGCTTGACCTTTGCTATGAGCTACTAGAAGAGCTTTATAAGCTTAGATAAGTTACTTAATATTAACTTTGGCTTAAGCATTTTGGAACAATGGTTGGTTCTGACAACTAACCGGGTCAGTTCTCTCATCTAAGTGAGTTGTGACAAGTATCTCTCCTACATGGTGACTTACACTAGTGAATTGGATCATCAGTTATAGGTATCTATGGAACACCAAAGCAATTAGAATTAAAGTTTATACCTTAAACTTTTTTAAGACCATTGATTCTTGTAGGAATGCATGGTGCTAATTAAGATTCCTTTTCATCTCTACTCTCAGAGCATACTCCATCTTCTTGAATTTCTGGAACATATAGTCACAGAGCAAACCTAACAAAGAGGAAAAATCTTCCTTTTTGATCATCTTCTCTCTTGTCTACAGTAGCAGTTATAAAAGGCATTGCTATTCCTAACCACGACAAGATATCTTACTCTAGAGCAAACAGAATCCGTCCCATCAGTGTATATGGTATGGTCAATAATCTTCTTTTGTTGCCAATCGTGCTGCGACATGACTTGAGCACTACAGGCTTTGTTCCTCTTTTACTTCCATCAGCATGACCACATTCTTTGAACTTTTAACATAGGAAGTAGCTCGTGCAATCTTCTTCCATATATTGGCCTGAAATATCTACTAGCAATGCACAATTTCTCTTTTTATTTTGCTAACCACAATACCTAGCACAAAAAAAGTAACCATATACCAAAAGTGACATTCGGAGCAACGGAATATCACACTTTACTATCCTTACCAACATATCGGGAATGATTATCTTTCCATTAACAACCAACATATCTTTTTGGGCGCATTCCATCATATACCTTACAGGCCTACAAGATAACACTTCCACCTGATGGAAGTTACTGTACATATCCTCCATGATACATACTGAAATAAACAATTAAACTGTTTTCGCATATAAATTCACAACATCTAAATCTAACCGAAAGATCACCTAATGGAAAACGGCAATGTTAGCGATCATTCATGATTCAAAATCACAGTACTGATAAAATTCATTAATTTCTCAACGCGGGAGTCAATGCGACCAGATCGGCCAGAGGGGAAGGGTCTAATCCCGATTGACACAGATAAACAAGGGGAAATCGTGAAAGAAATAGGGGAAAGTGTGAGAAGACTGACCGACAGGATGAGTGAAGTATCGATAGGACTCGTGCTTCCTTCTTCATCTTCGTCTCCTCTTCCTTCTCCTTGCGGGGGTTGTGAAGAAGCCCGGGGAGTGTTGATGGTTCTTGTTGAGATCCTGAAGGCGCGACGCAGTGGGGTTGGATAGGGTTTGATTGCACCCCATCGCTGAGGATGAGACAACGGAGAAGGCAGCAACGCCAACAAGGAAGTCGAATGAGGCCGCAACACAGCGTGGTTGCAGGCGGAGGCTGGCGACGCCATTGTTTCTCCTATCCTGTTCCTGGTGTCTGAGACTTTTATTTAAGACATTTTTATTTTGCTTCGTACTTTTCCAACTTTTTATTTCCCCCTTAAATATTTTAAATTTATACTTTACCTCTCATAATGTTTTAAATAAAACCAAAACACATGGTTTACGAACCGAATTTTTCTTTAAAATTGAAATAGAATAAATTGATTTTTTTTAAAATTAATTGTCCCAATTTTTTAATAAAAATCAAATAAATTCATCCATTTTATCCCTTTCTATTCCGTTAATTCAAAATTGAACGCTTAGGATATTGGATTTAGAGATTTTAGGTTTAACTTATTTGATTTAATCGAATTTAAAATTTTAAAACGAATTAAGTTAACTGAAATAATTAATATTTTTAAAAAGAAAAAAAGCTGAATTTTAAAATTACCAAACCAAACTTTTAATGTGCTCGACCAACCTCAAAGGTCAAACAGCCGATATCTTTCAAGCCTTATCGATTAACAGGCTTGTCAGTCCCTCACTGCTCAGAAAATTAATCTTAGCTTGAACATAGGATTGTAAATAAGTCGAGTCGAGCTGAGTTTTAGGATATTCAAATTTGTTTGATAAGATAATCGAGTCGAGCCGAGCCGAGTCGAGCTTAAAATGAACCAAGCTTTTGAAATGAGTGTTCAAGCTTGACTTGGTTTATTTTTTATGAGCTTGAGCTTGTTTGAAGTTTAGCCTGAGCTTGGTTCGTTTAGATGTTATCAAGCTCTCAATTCAAGCTTGACTTGAGCTTGGTTCGAGCTTGGCTTGAGCTTGGTTTGAGCTTGGTTCGTTTAGATATTATCAAGCTCTTAATTCAAGCTTGTTTGATTGTTTGAAACTTTTAATTGTTTGATTGGTTATTAAGATTGATAATTTAAATTTATTTATTTTATTTTATTATTTATTTAGCATATTGAAAAGAGTTTTATTAATAAATATGGTCCGTGAACATTGTTCACGGACATTGTTCACGAACATTAACGAACTGAACACATATGTGTTTAAGCTTATTTGTTTAGCTTAACGAGCTGTTCAAGTTTGTTTGTTTAATTAATCTTATGTATATTGAACGAACATAAACAAGCTCTTACCAAGCCGAACACCAAGCTTGTTCACGAACGCTTGGTTCATTTACAACCCTACTTGAACCCCACTATCATGAAACTCTGGACGTCTCGACAATTTTTGGCCTTCACTTTATGGGGTTTTATTGCTTTCGGTGTAATGTATTTTGAAGGGATCGAAATCCAGTTCTACGTTGATCTTGTCCGAAAGCATATAGCTGGAAAGTTGAGGATGTGACGGCTCATTAACTGGATGAAGATCTCGTTCATTTTTGTAAAACAAATCAAATTAGGGAAAGGGTCCTCGACGTTAACCCTTCGACACTCAAATTAGAAACAATAGTAGAAAGAGAAATTGAAAATAATAGAGTAGAGATGAATCTTGTCTTTCTACATACCTAGTATACTTTTTTATACCTTTCTTAGTGATCCTTTTAATGATATTAATTATCGACATAAGGCACCTTTGCCTTGGCTTCTTCGCATTCAATGTTAGATGGAGTATTCTTTTTTGTTTTCTCTTCCCCTTATTAAGTATCTTTCTTTTCCTCTTTTATTACTTTATCGATTTATTATTAATATGTACTTTATCGGTTTATTATTAATATGTACAATACCAACGTCATACCCCAAGTCAGACGGGTGACCCGCTAAGCCCACTCTCCTACCGACCGGATTGACCGAACATTGATTCATCCAGACGGTCGACCAGACAGTGGTTCCTCCGATCGGCTGCTATAGCCACTTCTCGCTCAGGTCGGCCTGACTTAAACAATGGAGTTGACCATCTTGACTTTGACCTACATTATGACAATTGACCCGTGCCAAATATGTTCCTCTTTATTGCTACATCACAAACCTCCCCTTCAAGTCTAGTCGATGGATGTTGCAAGTTCAACTGATTGGACAGTTGGGACCTTAGGTGTTTTCCACGTCCAATCGGGCAGTGCTCGGTCCTTAATCGCTGATCGACCTATAAGACAACGCCATTCGTCTTCATTTTCCATGTGCCCGTAGATCTCTTAGGCCGTGGTTGGGGTAGATGGTGCCTAGGACATTCGACCCTGTGACCCGTCCTTTGTGCCGATCAGGACGATAGACAGTACTAATCCATCCCCTGTGCCGATTAGAACGATGGGTAGCAGCACTTGGCAGCTAGACTTCCTTTCCTTGTGCGTCCTTGGGTGGGCACGGTCTTGGTTGACGTCATCCAAATTTCTCGAAGACCATGCAAATCCCTGATAATTATGGTCGAGCACACGCCATACTTTTATAATCAAGTTCATTAAATGATATTCGGTGACCGAAGGGCACATGGCCCGCACTGTCACCGCATGCTTGATGTGATAGGCGGATATTCGCTTGCGACGTGACGTGCACCTTTTCAAATTCAATGGTTGGATCTGCTTCTAGGTTTCCGTAACTCTGGATCAGACGGTTGAGGTTGATAGACGGTTGAGGTTGATCGTGTTGGTTGCTACTCGGAAAGCCTAGAGGTTCCACTGTACAAAAATTTTGTACAAAGGTCTGAACCTTTTCCTAGCTACCATGTGTTCTTTTAAATTAAATTTTGGATCGCCTGCGGAACTTAACACGTTTGATCCAAAACTTAATCTATTTGTTCTTTTAGGTTTTGACTTGGATCTCCTGCGGAACTTAACACGTTTGATCCAAAACTTAATCTATTTGTTCTTTTAGGTTTTGACTTGGATCTCCTGCGGAACTTAACACGTTCGACCCAAATCACCTTAAGTTATTAATTCCATTAAATATTAATTTCCATAATTGGTTCCCAGTACTGACGTGGCGAGGCACATGGCCTTCTTGGATATGGGAGCAACCACCACCGACTAGACAAAACCTTTTATAGAAATCTAATATTTAATTTCCTAAAATAACTTTAGGTTAACCGAAAAGAACAATCAAATCACAAGGAAAAATAAAACAAAAGAACACAACTTCGAAAAATATATTCGAAATACTAGAATCGTAAGCCTCTTGTATTTGGTATTATTTCCATAAATAACTAGCATGATGCGGAAAGAAAAATTACTAGTTATACCTTTTAGAAAGACCTCTTGATCTTCTACCGTATTCCTCTTCTAACCTCGGACGTTGTGTGGGCAACGATCTTCCGAGATGAGAATCCACCAAAGCACCTTCTTCTACTTTCTTCAAGTTTCGGCCAAGCACAAAGCTTCCAAAAGATGAAGATCTTTTTCCACCAACCAAGCTCCAAGGGATACAAGCTTTCTCTCCTTCTTCTTCTTCTTCTCCAAGTAGTATCCGGCCACCACAAGAGCTCCAAGCAAATAGAGAAGGTTTGGCCACCACCAAGAGGAAGAGAGGAAGAGAGGTTGGCCGGCCACAACACCAAGGAAAAGAGGGAGAGAAATAATAGAGGTTATTCACATGAAGCCTTCTCTACCCCCTCTTTTATAATCCTTGGTCTTGGCAAATAAGGAAAAATTAATAAAACCTTCCTTAATTCTTTTGCCATGAAAAAGAAAAATTAATTAAAAATTAATTTCCTTTTTCCAACTTATTTGGCCGGCCACCTACAATCCATAAATCAAGGAAAGTTTTAATTAAAACAAAAATTAAAACTTCCTAATTTGTTTCTAGAAATTTATAAAAATTTCTCCAATAATTTTATCCCTTAAAAAGGAAATAAATTAAAATCTTTCTTTTAAACATGTGGATAAAAAGAAAATTATCTCTAAAAATTAAAATCTCTTTTAATCTACAAATAAGGAAAGATATCAAATCTTTTCTCAATCTTTTGTAGAAACTAATAAAAGAGAATTATTAATTTTTAAACTTTCTTTTAAATCATGAACATGGTTAAAAAGGAAAGTTTTCTTAAAATTTAAAATCCTCCTTTAATCAATAAATAAGGAAAGATTTCAAATTTTAAACTCTCTTTTAAACATGTAGATGATTTACAAATAAGGAAAGTTTTTACCAAAAATTAAAACCATCCTTTTAATAAGGAAAGAGATTAATCTCTTCTCTTAATCTTTTGTAGAAAGTTATAAAAGGAAATTTTTAATTTTTAAACTCTCTTTTAAAATCATGATATCCACATAAGAAATAATTTTAATAAAAATCCTTTTAATATTCTAGTGGCCGGCCACCTAAGCTTGGGACCCAAGCTTTGGACGGCCACCTACATGACTCATCCACTTGGTCTTGGCCGGCCCTAGCTTGGGTTCCAAGCTACCTTGGCCGGCCCCATTGGATGGGTAAGAAAGTGGGTATGCGGTGGGTATAAATCTCTATATACTAGAGGCTACGATAGGGACCGAGAGGAGGAATTGGTTTTGGTCTCCCGATGAAATTAAGCATCCCGTGTTCGCCCCGAACACACAACTAAATTTCATCAATAATAATTCATTCCACTAAAGAACTATTATTGAACTACCGCACCAATCCCAAATTACATTTTGGGCTCCTTCTTATTATGAGCGTGTTAGTCTCCCTGTGTTTAAGATATCGAATGTCCACTAATTAAGTGAGTTACTGACAACTCATTTAATTAATATCTAAGTCCAAGAGTAGTACCACTCAACCTTATTATCATGTCGGACTAAGTCCACCTGCAGGGTTTAACATGACAATCCTTATGAGCTCCTCTTGAGGACATTATCAACCTAGTATCTCTAGGACACAGTTTCCTTCTATAATCAACAACACACACTATAAGTGATACAATTTCCCAACTTATCGGGCTTATTGATTTATCGAACTAAATCTCACCCATTGATAAATTAAAGAAATAAATATCAAATATATGTGCTTGTTATTATATTAGGATTAAGAGCACACACTTCCATAATAACTGAGGTCTTTGTTTCTTTATAAAGTCAGTATAAAAGAAACGACCTCTAATGGTCCTACTCAATACACTCTAAGTGTACTAGTGTAATTATATAGTTAAGATAAACTAATACCTAATTACACTACGACCTTCCAATGGTTTGTTCCTTTCCATTATGGTCGTGAGCTACTGTTTATAATTTATAAGGTACTGATAACATGATCCTCTGTGTGTGACACCACACACCATGTTATCTACAATATAAATTAATTGAACAACTTCATTTATCATAAATGTAGACATTTGACCAATGTGATTCTTATTTCTAGATAAATGTTTATACCAAAAGCTAGGCTTTTAGTATACACTCTAACAGATCGGCCGCGAGGTTTATAAACCTCACGTGTGTCACCGTCTTTCTCGCTTCGCATCTTCATCTTCGAGCTTCCCGGCGACGCTGCGCTCCTCTTCCTTTCCAATGATCTTCCTCGTAAGTTCCCTCCTCCTGTCAATCGAATCCTTTCGTTGCTCTTCAATTTCTTAGTTATCGATGGCAAGTACCTCGCGACCTCTTGCCCTTGTCCCTAGACTCTGGTACACTTCCATCGAGTCTAGGTTCGACAGGGGTGATGTTGAGAGTTTATAAGCTGCGTATGAGCTTCCCCTGGCTATGAAATTGTTCTCTCTTCTTCTTTTGATTGGTCGAGTCTGGGTTATTTATGCTTTCTTAGAGATCAATTCACTGTCGGTCTGTGCTTCCTGGTCCACTCATTTTTTCCGCAATTTGTAAATACTTTTGTCTCTCTCTCTCTAACAATTAGTCCCGAACTCTTTTAAGTTGCTGTGCGGGATCGTTGTCCTTTTCCGCCAATACGACATTCCTTTGACCCCTTGGCTCTTTCACTAATTCTATTATCCTAAACTGTCTGAGCCGGGAACCTTCGTATTCCAAGCCCGAGTGGGCTCGGTCTTCTTCGATAAGATGTCATCCTCCAATAAGCATTGGAAGGATTACTTCTTCTTCATACATTTTCCCGAGGGGCCAGATTTCCCGGTTGATTGCCAACTAGAGGTTGTAAATCCACCATCGCTCGGTAAGTACAAAGGTCGAGCAGACTATCTCTAAGCAGCCTCAAGCTTGGCTGGACAGAAGTATCGCATTCACAAGTTGCTGCTGGAGGGCATCCTCTACATGTTTGGCATGAGTCTGATCTGCATTAAGCTTACATGCAGCCTAGGTATGCTCTTTCTCAGTCTAACTTTTGAATCTAACTAATTTCTCTCTTTCTTTTGCAGCTAGATAGGGATGTAAATGAACCAAACGGTTCGCGAGCTATTCAGAGATCGATTCAGTAAAAAAACTCATTTGAGTTCGTTCATTTATCTTATCGAGCCGAACTCGAGCTCGATTTCGAGCTCGACAGTTTTATCGAGTCGAGCTCGAGCTTAAGGATATTCGGCTCGTGAGCTCGTGAACATGTTCGTTTATAGGCTCGCGAGCCAAAAAGAAACGAGTCATAAACCGAGCCAAAAAACAAGCTCTAAAACGAGAAAAAAAAATGAGCTCTAAAATGAGCTAAAAAATGAGCTCTAAAACGAGCCAAAAACGAGCTCTAAACGAGCCCAAAAATGAGCCCAAGCTCGCTTAACGAGTTAGGCTCATTAACTTTGATAATCGAGCTAATAACGAGTCGAGCTCGAACTGTTCGCGAGCTTGATAATTCTAAAACGAGCCGAGCTTGAGCCTTGTGATAAAAGCTCGATTCGAGCTCGAGTCGAGCTCGAGCCCGAATATAACTTAAACGAGCCGAGCTCGAACCTAATACTATTCGGCTCAGTTCAGCTCGTTTACATCCCTACAGCTCGAGTTACGTTGCGTGCACGTTTGGTCGACATATCCAAACTCCCGAACGCAGAGATCAATGTGGCGACCGTAGCCGAGCTGGAAAGCCGAGGCTTACAGGTGGTCGACTCGCAAAAAGATCCGCTCGGAAAGAGCGAAAGAGCGCCAGCGAAGGGGATTGAAGGGGGAGCAAGCCGAATAGCTAGCCATGGAGCACAAGAGTGCCCGCCGATCAGACTTCCATCAAAGCGGTCTCCAACACTGTCGGTCGACTCGGCCTCCGAATCGACTTCTTCCGGGGAGCCTCTGATAATCCGGAAGAGGCATCATGCGGAGATTACTGCTCGATCCGCCGCCTCCACTACGCAGACTCCAACCAGGACCAACCCACGCCTTCCATCCGATCGGGGCGAGACCTCCACACCTGTGCCCGAACAAGCGACAATGATCTCGCATACTTCGCTTTCATCCGATCGGGCAGTGTCTTTGTCTGGGCTGCCACAAGGAACAATCTACGCGCCGTCGGTTGCTTTCATACCACCTCCACTGTCGAAGGCTCAGAAGTCTCGAATCTGACTGGCATCGGCGTCCTAGTCACCTGGCAGAGCAACCTTAACTCGTCTGCTCCGAGTGGCTGGCGCCACATAATGACGGTCATTCATCTGCCTACGGACGAGTGTCGCAACTCTGACAATGCTAAATCCCGAGTCCCGGAGCACCAAATAATTATCCAGGGGTCGCTCTCACAGATATGGGCTAACGCCACGGGCCCGCGCGACGGTCATGCCTCCAGGGGCTTTGTCGACAATCATACCCAGATGTCCACTAGGGTAAGTATTTTACTTGTATATTTATATTTATAGCCGCTCGACCCTAATAAACTCTTGCTTCCTCGTAGTATTGGGTAGAGAGTCTGGATATGTGCCAAAGGCTCACATTTTTGGAGCAAGAAGTTAAATAGCTACGCGCCCCGAGCGGCCAAGAAGCGGCTTCTCAGGCGCAGTTGGAGCAAATGAGCGCTAAGATGGCTCAATTAAAAGCCGATCTGAGTAAGAGCTCCAAGCAGTTGGAGGCGGAGAAGAGTAGGGGTGTCGAGCAGGTTACACAATTGGCTTGGCTTGATAAACAGGTCAGCTCCTTCGAGCCTAAGCTCAACTTGGCCGACACAAGGAATAGACCTGACCACGGTTCGGAACTGACGGTTCGACGGTTCGGAACCGCCGGTTCGACGGTTCGGAACCGCCGGTTCGACGGTTCGGAACCGCCGGTTCGACGGTTCGGAACCGCCGGTTCGACGGTTCGGAACCGCCGGTTCGACGGTTCGGAACCGCCGGTTCGACGGTTCCAGGCAGGTCGACCCTTAACCTTAACCGCCCAAGACGGTTACGGTTCACGGTTCAGAACCGCCGGTTCACAGTTCGGTTCACGGTTCGTCACGGTTCGTCACGGTTCAAGATTAATATGTTAAAAAAAATTAAAAATTAAACATTAAACATTAAACATTAGAAATTAAAATTTATTAAAAAAAAGGCTTGCACTTATTTAAGTTGTCTACGTATCCCTTTAGGGGAATCAAAGCCCACGTAGTTCTTTTACATTTTTATCCTTTTACATTTTCATTCACTTCCATTTCCTGTTCCTGTCGTATTTGTTCCTTCAGTATCAAAATCTTCAACTTCGTCATCTGAAAGTTGCATTCCTTGGATTCTTTTCTCCGCTCTGATCCAATCGTCCAGTAATGCTTGGGCTTCCAATGAGTCGGGAGACAAAGTTGATCGTCGTTCATCTAATATGTTGCTGCCGGCACTGAACGTCTGCTCCACAGCAACAGTTGGCACTGGACAAGCTAAAATTTCTTTTGCGATCATGGAGAGAACGGGAAAGCTTTGAGCCTTCTGTGACCACCACTTTAAGATATCGAAGTTTTCGCTATCTGCTTCATTAAAATCAAAAGAAGTCGTAAAATAATTCTCAAGTTCCTGTGTGGAACTTGAGGATCCTCGTGGACGTTTTGTCCGTTCTTTTAATAAGAGTTGTGCTTTTGTAAGTTTTAAATTACTACTAGTAGTTTGTTGAATTTCAGAAATATTAATTTGTGTTCCATATTTTGCATAATATTGATTATAAATATCATATAAATAAATTCTAACATTATATATAATATTAGCTGGATCAGGGGAAGAAGAATTTTTAATTGGAATTAAAGCATCATAATATAAAGTTAACATTTCTTGTAAAACTTCTAATTTAAATCTAGGATCTAAAGCAAATGCAATTAAATAAATTTCAGGAATTAAATAAAAATATTTTTCCCATTTAGTTTTCATAGCAAAGATGCAAGGAGATAAAGATTCATTATTAATATGTTCATTTAAAACTAATACTATATTAGAAAAATTTTCTAAAACTAATTGAGCGGGATAATAAACACCGGAAAGTTGTTCGGTTGCATCATTAAATACTTTTAAAATTTCACAAATACTACTACAAATATTCCATTGTTGTGAAAATAAATATATATTAGTATTAGTATTTTGTGCAAAAAATGAACATAATAATTCTTTATATTGAAATGAATCTTGTAATAATTGGTACGTTGAATTCCAACGTGTTGGTACATCACGTGGAAATTTTTTAGGTCTCATTCCATTAATTTTACAAAACCTACCCCATTGTTTCATTATAGATGGATGAGACCATAAATAAGAAATTGCAATTCTAATTGGTTTAATATAACTTTCTAAAATTTTTAAACCATCTTGAACACATAAATTTAAAACATGACATACACAACGAATATGAAAAAATAAACCTCCAATAATAGTTGACAAACAAATTTTAGATCATCTATACAAGCGGTATTAGAACTAGCATTATCTAATGATATTGAAAATATTTTATGAGTTAAACCATATTCTTCTAAAATTAAACATAATAATTGTGTGATATTATGAGCATTATGTGATTCATCAAAAACTCTATAAGCTAATAATCTTTTTTGGAGGTTCCAAGAGTTATCGATCCAATGGCAAGTCACACCCATATACGAATGTGTTTGCCAATGATCACTCCAAATATCGGAACATAAAGAAATTTTATTATCTAATTTACTAAATTCATCAATTAAATTCTTTTTTCCTTGTTTTACTAATTTTTTAATTGTACGAGTAATTGTAGTCCTAGGAACACGTTTAGCACATGGATTAAGAGATTCTTTACAAAAATCTTCAAATGTGCATTTAGATCCAAAACTAAAAGAAAGATATTCTACGGAAACAAATTTAGCTAATGATTCTCTTAATTTATTATCCGAATATAAAAATAAATCGGAATCGGTACTACCGCTAGTTGAAGAAAATCTTGATAATTGTGTTTGAGAACGGTCGAGTCCATATTCCGTCGGGTGCTTCGTTTCTACATGTCATTTCAACGACCCATAGCCGCCACCGGCTTGGAATTTGTAGGAAGCATTGCAGTGCTTACATTTTACACGCATTTCTCCCGACGGAAGAGTGATATTCTCAAAATGTTTAGTAAAAATAGAAGACTTTAGAGGAGGAAGTTCCCGAACCTTAGAAGTAATTGCATCGGTACTTCCTTGTGTGTCGGGTGTCGGATTCGGAAGATGCTCGATCTCATCATCGGTGGATTGAATGTTGGGGTCCTCCTCCCGCGGATTCATTATTTGCTTTCCCTTCCGAGCTCGAGATGATGCACCTCCGCGGCCTCCTTCCATTGTAATTGAAAATTGAAAACGAAAGTGTGTAGAGATTAGAGAATACGAAAATGAGATTAAGAGTAGAGAAGATGTGTGTGAAAAATGATGAAATAAGCTCTCTATTTATAGAGTTTTGATAGTAACGGACACTAAATCATAGCCATTGATCAAAAAACGGTCAAATGATCCTAACCGTTGAAAAAAAATACCTAAAAAATCCTCCCAACGGCTACGAACCGCCGGTTAACCGGCGGTTCAAGCCGTTTAAAAAAAAAAAAAATTTACGGCTGAACCGCCGGTTCAACCCGCCGGTTAACCGGCGGTTCGCCGGTTTTTACACCCAATGAACCGGAACCGGCCCGGCAACTTGGCGAACCGGGTCAACGGGCAACCGGCCCATTGACCCGGTTACGGGCCCGGGCCGGGTTCGGGCCAGACCCGGGCCGGGTTCGGGCCAGACCCGGCCCGGGGTCGGGTCTAACAAGGAAGCTCTGGGCCATTGAGGACTTGGAGATCAAAAATAAGAAGTTTCGGGTGTTGGATCAAAACCTGAAGGAGGCGGAGGCCGCACTGAAGGCTGAGCAGACCGCTGCAAAGACCCAGCTCACGATGAAAGATAGAGAGCTCGCCTCGAAAGATGAGGAGCTGGCGACGTTGAAGGCAGAGTTGGAAGCCTCCCGATTGGCCCTAGTGACGTATCAAGGGGCCGAGTCTAGTAGTTTCAAGCTCATGAAGCAGGCCTATATCCCCTCGGACGACTTTAATGACAAGGTCGTCGATCGGGCACTTCGTCTATTCAACCTTGGTATTGACAGGACGCTCGACCAACTGAAGGAAGGAGGCAACATCCCCACTGATCTAACAAGTAAGGTCATCAGCTGTGACAAGCTGACTGAGTCGCTGTTCGACGATGCTTTGGATTATCTAGAGTGAACTTGCTTTAGCTAATGCCGAGTTATTTTATATTGCCCTTCATGCGCTTTGTAAATTTTATGTGAGTATCAATGAATGGTCGCCCGTTCGTCATACCTTTTTATTTAATATCGATCCTGCGCTAATCAACTTTTCCTTTTCATATTTTTCGCTTTGTTTCACTGTGCCATCACTCAAGATCAAGCCAGTCTGTGAAGACAAGCCTTTTTTCGTAGATCTCGGGTTTATAGCCATCGCCCGGCTATTGATGTAGACGAGGGTTTAAGATCGTCATTCGACCGTTGATAGGTGGAAGACATGAGTTTAAGGTCATCACTCGATCGTTGATGATGACAAGGGTTTAAGGTCACCGCTCGACCATTGATGATGACAAGGATTTAAGGTCACCGCTCGACCGTTGATGACGACAAGGGTGTATAGTCGCTGCTCGACTTTTAACTTGGCCGATCGGTTCAAGAGTCTGGAAAACTTTGATTTTTATTCATGTCTGTCCCGCATCCAGAAGGCATATATACAATTACATTTATATTTACTCACGCACCTCTCATCCAGGCCTGTAGGATTGTAAATGATTCACGCTCCATGGCAGCTCGAGCCGTCTTCCATCTTCATCCTCCAAGTAGTAGGCCCCCCAGCGGAGTTTCTGTATGACCTTGTAAGGTCCCACCCATGGCGCCTCGAGTTTAGTGATGTCCCCGACCGACTTAATTTTCTTCTAGACCAGATCACCGACGTGGAAAGGCCTCGGGATCACCCTTCAGTTGTAGTTTTACCTCATCCGCTATCGGTATGCCATTAGCCGAACGATAGCTTTATCCCATACTTCATCCACCAAGTTGAGCTCCATTAACCTCCGCTCGACGTTTCCCTCGTCATAGAGTTACACCCGGTCGAATTTTTCCCCAACCTCCATGGGGATCACTGCTTCTCCTCCATACACCGGCTGGAATGATGTTACGTCGGTCGCCTCTTTTGAAGTCGTGCGAAGTGCCCACGAGACACTCGGGAGCTCGTCAACCCAGCTGCCCTCGGCGGAGTCGAGCTTGTAAGCCTCTAAGGATCTCTCAGTTTGTGACTTCCGCCTAGTCGTTGCTTTGGGGGTAGGCCACTGAGGTGAAGATCTATTGGATATCATAGCCTTCGCACCACTCCCTGAGCTTCCGACCCGTGAACTGCCTCCCGTTACTCTTAATTTTTAACTAAAATTAATTCATTTTAATTAGTCATTTTCTTAGTCATGTTCCATAAACTAAATCAATCATAGTTACTAGGATACATACTAAAATATAAGATACTGATTAAAACTTCATGTACACAACTAAAAAGTCATTGAGGGTAAAATTTAGATTATCTTATAATTAAAGGATCTCACATAGTAAAAAAGTAAGGATTTATTCTCTTACTATCTTTATTGTTGCTATAGCATATGCGATATAAATCACGATGTTGTTCTCTTTACTAATAAAGAGCGTATATATGTTTTTCACAAATTTAACATCATATAGATTTTGGTCTAAACATATTCAATGTTTAATCTTCAATTCTAATATGACTTCAACAGGTTTAGTAAATGATGAGTACATTTATTTCAATCATTATCAATTTACAAATGATCTCATTTTGATACTATTGTCAAGGCGACCCTGGCTTACAGACATTGTAAGACCAAGTAAGCTGGCTGGAGTGGGGGGAGGTGAATAACTTTACAATATAAATTAAAACTCTCTTTTGCTATGGAATTTAGTAAGGGCACACATACATTAACTGAACAATAATAATTAACATAAAAAAAAACTGAACAATAATAATTAACATAAAAAAAAAAGTAAGAAGAGACTCCAAATTTACTTTTTGTTTATTGTTTATGTTAATTATTTTTTTTGTTTAATTAATGTGTGTGTCTCCTTGCTAAGTTCCATAGCAAGAGAGAGATTTAATTTATATTACAGGGCTATCTACTTGGACTTTCAGGCATGTCTCCATTTATAGCTTCATTAGTTGTCACATAAGTAATGATCTTATCACTATTTATACTTATCTCTATTTATACTTAACAAAGAGAGATGATTGTCCATATGAGAAGACCAATCTCAACTTGCCAACATAATCATCGGGACTTATCAAAATATAACAATAACATATACACTGAATAGATCATTATTTTCTATAATCAAACATCTTGTAATATTTGATTTGTCTTTATAATATTACATTTGACGAAGTCTCAAATACTTCATTGTAAGACCATTGAGAACGAGGGGGGATCTCGTCACTTAAAAACCTTTCCTTTTAAAACTTATCGAAAAATAAGTACGTGGCAAAATAGGAATACGAAAAAAAAAGAAAGAGCATACTTAGGTTTTTACTTGATTTGTAGCCAAGCCGACTTCTACTCCAAGATCTACGATCTCTTGGACCGTATTCGTTAGATAATTCACTAAAATCTCCTCCGAGTAACTTTTGGAGAAGAGTTTGGTTACAAAGATGAAATAGAGAGTGTAACAAAAGCCTACACTTCTAATACAATAAATAAAAGTAATGTTACCAACACAAAGTAGAGAAGCGGTTTGAGCTCAGCGTGTGAGATGACCTTAGCATTAGGGTTGCACAACAGGAAGTAGATTTGAGAGTAAAAATTTGATTGTATAGAACTTCTTCTCTTCCTTTGTCCTCGAGGCTTTGTTTTATAACTGAGCATGCAACCGATCAGATCCCACTGATTTTGCTGAGCTTTCGAATTTAGATTTGATCCGCCGACGGAAATTGATGATATGTTAACAAAGCCCAATGAATCTCCCTGGGTACACGTCTAGCTTCTAGATCTAATCGACCACAAAATCAACTTGATCCGTTGACTAAACCATTTTATTCGTCGATGGAACCCAAGCTTTCCATTCCAACTGATCTGGATGATCTGACTGACCGCGTTTGAATTTATCGATCTGTCAACTGAATATGCCTATCAGGAGATGGAACCCTTTTTACCTTTTGTTCTCTGATTCAATCTGATCTTATCTCGATGAAAACTCTGAGTCGTTGACTAATCACCTTAATTTGTCAATGGAACCAGTTCTTCCTTCTGTGTTTTGATTCGGACCTCACTATTCTGGATTTCCAATAATTCATCAACGGATCCAATTTATCAATTGATGGAACCATTTAATAATGCTTAGTTTGTGCAAAACAGTGTTAGTACAGATATAATATCTACGCTGTAAAACAGAGTTAAAACAAATATATAGTAATGATGCATAAGTATGACAATAAGGATTGTCTTGATCTCACCCTTATGTATTAATTATTTGGGTCTTTGATAATCTGAATTGTTTGGATTTTCTAGTGTCACCCTTATGAACCAAGAATTAATTATTTGGGTAAGATTCGTTAAACCATGCAATAGTGACTCTAGAGAATCCCAGCAACAAATTACTGTAACAGACTTCCTTATGAAAAAAATTATTTTAATTTAATATTATACTTGTCTTAGTAAAAAAAACTAAGAAAAGTATATTTTTAACATCGTCGACCTAAAATATTTATAGAAGTTTCTTTGATTATAGTGTTGTCAATTCTAAGATATGGGACTAAAGAGAACTATATATTTTTTATATAAAACAACCAAATAAAATTAATGATGAAAAAAAAATCATAATAATACGCTGTAGTTGAGTCTTAAACTCTAGATCACTGATTGTTTCGCTTGTGGAATTACTAATAAACTTTGGAATTATTTTTAATGTGAATAGAAAAAAGGATATTAACGTAAATGTATTTTAGGCTTCACCAAAGTTAGTTAGTAAAGGGGGAAGATTTTTAATAAAAATAGTAAGATATTGTGAAATAAACATCAAATCTCTAGAGGTCGATTGCACTAACAATCTCCTCTTTTTTGATATTTGACAATATATTTAAGTTAAACTAATTACTTCACCTAAGTTATCAAGTTTTATTCCCAAATAGAAAGAATTAGGATTTCTAACTTAAACCCTTCTTCTCTCCTTTTGACATATATCAAAAAGATTACTATTACTACTTCCTTAAATCCTAAGGAATTTCTTTATTTTACACTAACAATACAGGTAAAAAGATATCTCCCTTATCTTTTAAAAGACAAATTAGAGTTTTGAATTTTCAATTTCATTTTGAGAAATCCCTTTTCAAACATTATTTTCAAGAATTTTTCATAAATTTTTAAAAGTACTTTTAAATATTTTCAAAAGTAATTTTTAAAATATATTTTCCAGAGCATAAAAATATTTTAAAAGAAGTCATTTTCAAAAAAATAAATTTTAAAGTAATTTTGAATAATTTTATAAATATTTTTAAAAAAAATTCTTTGCTAAAATATATGTATTTTCAAAATGTTGTAAAAATTGTTTTGCAAAGAATTTTACGTAGTAATTTTCAAAGTGTAATTTTAAAAAGAAATATTTTTAAAGATATTTTCAAAAAATTATAATTTTTAAAGGAATTTTAAAATCTTTTATAAAGCATGATTTTAAAGAATATTTTTAAAAGAATTTTGAGAAAAAAAATTATGTTGAAATTATGTTTTCAAAAGACAATATTTGAAGATAAAATTTTTAAATTATTTTTGAAGATATATTTTCAAAATATTTTTTTGTGAAGCTCTTTGCAAAATGTGTTATTCAATAGGATCTCCCTCTTAACCTGATACTCCTTAGGACATCAAGTAATTATCTATGATAAGAAAATCTTATTGCTTGAGTTTCTAGAATAAACTATTGATCTTTTTAATATGTTTTATGACTCCATAAGTAGGGTCATACATTATCTCCTGGATAACTTTTTATTAGGGTTGTAAGGTTGTAAACATAGTCTCAGATTGAAAACACATGGGAAAGATCATGGGTTTATAAGAGAAAGATATGTTCATTGGTATGAGGCCTTTTGGGTAGAGCCCAAGAGCAAAGTCATGAGGGCTTAGGCTCAAAGTGGACAATATCATACTATTATGGAGATATATATATTTTTTTCGATCCTACAATTGGTATCAGAGTTCGGACTGCCAAAAGGACTAACTGCCGACTGTGCACAAGAGTCATGATCCAATCGAACCATGTGGGTGGAATATTGACCTCAAACGAAGAAGTAGGGGCTCCCGTGTCCGGATCAAGAGAACTAGACACTAGACAGGAAGTCCTAGTTGCGGCTAGGTAAGGTATGCGACCTTTTGGGTAGAGCCTAAGAACATCATATCATTGTAGAGATATCTAAATTTTTTTCGATTTTACACTTTCCTTAATTCATTTCGTCACACATCATGATGAATCATGGTGTTTATAGTCTGTGTCATCTAAAATTAAAATCAACACAGTCAATACAAAATTGACAAACTAATAACAAAATGGGCTCCATTCAATTCTAAAAGAAACATAGAAGTAACACACTTGGGATACACCAACAATCAATAGACACAAGAAAATTTTGCCAAACTCGGTATATTGTTTATTTATTTTAAATTTAATTTTCGTAGCAAAAATTCAATTTGAAATACCTAAACAATTTAGAAAATTTATTCTGAAAATACAATACTGAAAGAATCATAAAAAATAATCTGAACCGACTTATGATTTTCTCACATCCACAAGCGCGGCTTGAACCTCATGGCCATGTCACCCCGTGACCTGTCATGTCCATGTCATGCAAACTTATTGCATATGTGGATGACACATCTATAAACTGAGGCCGGATCCTCTGCGCCCGTGTCCCCTGCGCCCTCTGCGTCCGTCGCTACACGATAAAAAAAAAAGCACGTGCTTAGCCGGCTGTCGACTCAACGGCTATATCCAGGAAAGTCCTGATCGATCTGTGGACCGATCATACCATAGGTCCACTGACCGATCGGTCCAAAGACCGATCAGGGCTTTCCTGGACCGATCAGGTTATGGCCTGATCGGTCCAGGTACTGATCGGTCTGTGGACCGATCCACCTATGGCCTGATCGGTCCACAGATCGATCAGGATTTTCCTGGATATAGCCGTTGAGTCGACAGCCTGTTAAGCACGTGTTTTTTTTTTTTTGTTGTGTAGCGACGAGCGCAGGGGACGCGGGCACAGAGGATCCGGTCTCCTATAAACTAGTACAATACTATCTGATGCGCCGACAGAGGCGCATGTGTTACACGCATCCATCAATGTGGCCTCCGTCCCGACTCAACTGTCACCGTCCAACTCATTTCCGTTTTCTATCTTTCAAACAAATTCATGTGACTTTAATTGCATATGTGAACTAGTTCACGCAACAGAAAGATTCATAAAATTATCCAGAAAATGTGTTCTTTTTAACAGATTTATCCAAGCAAAATTTTGAACTTCCATTAAGCATATGTTAATTAATAAATTCATGCAACTATTCATGTTTCTAATTATCCATGGAAACCCAAAGAATTGCATATGTTCATGAGACTATAACAAACATTTATCCAAATTAACTGTTCATGTGACTTTAATGAATTGCTATTGTTCATTTTTCTAAAATGCTCCGTTTATGTTTACATGAATGCTTGTAGTAATTTATCGAGAATGACTCTGATACCATTGTTTATCGTAAAATGCATGAACAGTTCGATTAATAAAATCAAAAACTCACATATGATGATGTCCCTTCTTGCCATTTGCACTTGCCATCACAAAGACTATTACGACCAATCACCTCTGGAAACTCACGAACCAAATCCCTTTTCCAATTTCTCCTTGAATCCTCTTGCAGAGTTTTTCCTCATATCTTTACTTTATTCGGACATCTATTTAAAGAGGACATGTGCACAACTGTGCAGTTGCCATCCACTACTAACATCCAGCACAAGGTTCCTGACAGAAATCTGTGGGCATTGACACATTCCTGTCCCATGAATGGTATCTTGAAACTTTAGAAATGCATTTTCCAATTGCTGTGAATGAGGAAGTTGATGTGCTCTCAGGTTTAAATATTTGATCAGATCAAAGGGACTGCATACTTACAGTATTCTGATATGGCCCTCCACTCTGAACAGTTTCAAGATCAAATGAAGTGAGCAAATATGGGAAAATATACAATAAAAATTAGCAAATAAAGTTGAACTGATAAACTGTAAAGATCCACCTAATTAAGATGTAGCAAAGCCATTGACTACAAAGGGAGAATGTGGTAGCGTCCATGGAATAGCACTCTGGACCTTGTGCCATCAGTGCTGGATGGGGCTGTGGCATCAGTGTTCGTCACAGGCGTTGGTGGGATCTTGAAAGGACTTAGTTGTTCGATGTACTTGTCAGAAATAACTACAAAATTCTCCTTTATTCCAACACATTTAGCAGTGACGAGCATCCAATATTTAGCTGATGTTGTTCTTATCTACATTACACATAACTGGCATGTCTATCTCTTCCACTTGTGCAGCTTATAATTAGAGACTTCTCTAGAGATAAATCACAAATTCAAGATGCACTCACTAAATCTGCTGTTCCACCCCCATTTGGCTTAAGAGTGAAAAATTTAGATTTCAGAGTTGTCCTTTTCCAACTAATTAATCCTGCTTTTATAAATTCCTTCAAGTGTTGGTTGATGGACCATTCCTAGACTTTCCATCCTCCTGCAGATCTTTTCCTCTTGGAGCATTCATTTGCAGACTTGCAGATCTGCTATATAAATAGTTATGCACAGATTTGAGAAGCCTTAAATTAATGCATATCAACTATTGAGGTGGCAGTCCATGTGAATAGTTTTCAATGTGTTCTTCTGAGTGGTCTCTTTGCTGGCAGAGTAGCTCCTTCCATTAATACATAAAGTTAGGCAAGGACCATTCCTTAAAATCCCCACATGCCCAATTTTGTTCAGATGTTGGCCATCTATACACCCATTTGGGACAAGATTTGACCCCTCATTAGATCAGGAGCATGTAATAGGTCACTTACAGTTTTCTATACCACATAATTTTGAAGTAACCTTTAAAAAAACAGAGCAAAAGCACATCCTCCGCATGCCGCCGTTGGTGCTGATAGTGATAGGTATACATCACACTGTTCGAAGCACAACCAGATCTGCCACAACTTCCTTAAACATGCCTTTCAGTTACCTATATAATGCTCCAACTCATCGACTATTAAGGCCAGTGATCATTGTTCATTAATGGAGGCCATGCTCTTCTGCTTGCTAGCCTTATATGATTTCACATTCCATCATTGACAAATCAATAACATCCATTACAAAAATCAACTGAAGACAATATTTTTACTATAGTGCGCATCAGTTAACTCATAAACCTTGTGCTCAGCACCTGTTCTTGACCTGCGTTACATGCTGTGGTCAGATTACATAAGCCAATTGCTCCGCACAGTTGGGCACAGCTGCGGCCAGTTGCAATCCCACAAGAAACCCAGAGATGAGAGAGTGAGACAGGAGCGCTCCTGCACTGTGTCTCTTGGACCAAAGCCATTAGTATTAAATTACATGCTCCCCAGGATTCCTTCCCCTTTGGGACCCCCGATGTTGCACCATTGGCCCCTGTCTCCCTCACCCTCCCACTAAAATATAACCAACCCAATAGGCAGTAGGGCTGTGCCCTAATCCTGCTCTACCAAATAATAGTCCATTAATTAACACTGGACTGAATACTAGTCCCAGTGTGGCAGTACAGTGACGTAGCTGGACTACATGCACTGATACACATACGTATACAATTTGTTTCCTTTTCTCGAGACCCATGCATGGATGCGCCAATGCATGGCAAGGGGACATGGTGCTATGTACAGACAGAACAGGGATCCAAATTAATGTATGCGACGGAAGAAGAAAACTGGTAAAAGATTCACCAGTGGCATATTTTGGGGGAAGAGAAACGATGGTGGATGCGACTTTGTTACCATGCGGAGAAAGGATTAATTTGTGTACAAAGGTAACAGAGTAGAAAGAACATTACGGTGAATATATGGCCGGCATCGCAATGCAATGGAATCAGTCATGGAACACACTTTGATCGGGTGGCCACCATTATCAACTACCATTCCAAGCGGATCACGACGATGCTTTTTTGCTGTGGGATACGAAACATTCCAACCATTCCAATGGGGACGGCGGCAGACAACTTGGCCTTCAAGTCATGGACAGCAACTAATAGGTTAGGGAGAGAGAAGTCACCGGAGGAGGGCAGCTTTTAGAAGTCCCCCCCATACTTTAATGCCGCGACAGGCCCAGCACAGGAAAAGGACCGTGTCGGTGGGGCACAGAGAAAAAACCCTCCAGTCCCCTCAGAGCCCTGCATCCTGTCCCCCCTCTAGATTCTCATAATCTCTACTTTTGTGTGTGTGTGTATCTACTATATATATTTGACTCGCAGGGCAATCTCATCTCGATCCTTTGATCTCCGTTTCTCCACATTCTAATCAATTAGCTAGGCGAAGCAAAGAATGGAGTTGGAGCTCGGCCTTGCACTCCCCAGCTCTGATCTGATGATGGAGAAGAGTACCTTTTGCAAGAAGAGACGCTTCGATGAGGTGCTCGACGAAAACACTGTTACTTTGCCACTCTTCATGCAGAGGGAGGAAGACAGCGACAGTGACAGGGGATTCGAGCGTTCTTCTGAGGAGCTTAACTTGTGAGTTCTATTTCCGCAAATCGATTGCTTGTGCAAGTTAATTATGAGATGATTTGGGTGAGTTAATTGTGTGTGTGTGTGTGTGTGTGTAGTGGTGGAGGTAGAGTTATAGTTGGTTGGCCGCCGGTGAAGTTGTCGAGGAGGAGGACGAGCTGCGTGAAGGTGAACATGGAGGGGATTGCCATAGGAAGGAAGGTGGACCTTTCCCTCCATGATTCTTACCAGGCTCTCTTCCTCACACTATACACGATGTTCCCTAAGAAGCAACATGGTAGCCATATGTTTTAAGCAATTCGTCATGCATTTGTATACGAAGAAGTTCGCTAATTATGAGATGTATTACAGAGGAAGAGGATGGAGGGTATAATTCTTACAAAGTGACTTATGAGGACGAAGAAGGGGATTGGATGCTGGTTGGAGACGTGCCATGGGAGTAAGTGTTCTCATTTAATTGCTTGTTGCTGTATCCATTCAGTTCTTTTATCCTTAATGATTTTTTTGTCACGCTCATTGCAGAGCTTTTATCAAGTCGGCGAAGCGTCTCAAGATAATCACCTGTTGAAGCAGAAGGAAAGATGAATCAGACCCAAAAGTCCATTAATATTTAGCTAGCAATATATGGTTGCTATATTATATAATATATATGTATGTATTTTAACTTCCTTTATGTAATCTCGAGGTAAACAGTGCTGTGTTTAATTTTGTGTGGCACACAGACGGTTGGGGTTATGGTGAATCGAAGCTCTCAGCTGATTACAAGAAAATAATATGGTTGATGATGCATAGAACTCTCGCTCATAAGTCCCAGCATGATTTTGATGGCATTGTTTGCTTACGAAACAATCTAAACTCTTTTATGTTTATAAATATATTGCACGAGTGGGCAGCCTCTTCAGGATTTTCCCCTTTTTTTTTTGAAAAAAAAAACAATGAAAGAACTTGTGGATCTGTTTCCCAATCTCCTCTAGATTGGAGATTGGGAAACAGGGCAAATTAGCTTCTCATAATACTGCTTATGTCGATCGATTTTAGAAGGAAAATTGTCTGTAAATTCTGGACAGGGGCTAGTGTTGACTGAATATTTCATCTAAATCACAGTTTAATCTATGATACGATGCACGATGATAGGGTTCGATAAAAAAAGATAGTCCAAAGTCAAGAGGATGTGGTAATCAGAAATCAAGAAGAGTCGAGGATGTGGCAGTCAATAAGTATGAAAAAAGGAGACAAGACCGGGGAACAACGTCAGCAATATGATTTTCGACCAAGTTCCCACAGATCGGGACCCTAGATCCGAGACATCTGGATAGACAATCGGATGACTCCTAACCAGGATTTGACGGGTTAAGCTTTCACGATCTTACAATACTTAGGTCCAGTACTTTCAGTAAACTAAAACGCTAGGTCAGTTAATTCTAGTCAACGCTTAGACTATCTCTCCACGACCCCGATCTCCCAAGATTTAGGCCAGACGTTATATCCAACTAATCATCCAGGGCTACCCTATTCCTTCTTGATCAGGACAGAAAACACTACAGGACAATAAGATCAAGAAATCACAATCACCTGTCAGAGAATAACTGTCCAATGTCAAAGAATATTCTAATAATCTGTAGTACCTACGAATGAAACCTTCCTTCAGAGTACAGGAGGATGTCATATGTCCTCCATCATCCAACAAAATCTGACACCCGACATTCTCTGACATCGGTCAGACTCCAGAAGATACGCATTGTCATATAAAAAGGAAGATTCTCTCCCTCATACAAGTACATTCTCTCGCACATTCGCATTTGTCTTTTACTTTCTTTCTTCTTCGTACAATGTTCTTATGAAAAAAAAATATTTGACTTAAACGTCGAAGGGCCTACTCCGAAGACTTTTCTTCTGGTTTCTAGCCTCTAATGTCCGTGTGCTTGTCTGAGTGTGTGTAGAACTCAAGTACTGTCAACTCAGTCATCGTCGTCCTTCAATACCACGTGAGAGTCCATCTTTAAAAGCATATACGAGAAAAGTGCCTCAGTCGTCCCTCCGTCAATATCCGCAACAACTCATCCGTTCATTATCCGACTCATATTTCGAACAAAATGGCATGACATGTGAACTATCTTAGTATTACTAGGATACATTTGAACAGCAACTTGAAGAAGAAGAAGATGATATTGACGGCCCTGTCTAGTGTTTTGTTCGATCGAGATCGCTGCGGATTCTTTGGATCGCGCGCAAGCAAAGCTGCGTCTTCTTATGGCACGCCAGCATGAACTCTTCCTCCATGTCCAACTCCGTCGGTCTCTTCGCCGGTCTTCCGTCGCCCGGGACCGGCATCTCCCAGTCGAAGTAGTAGAGGAGGCAAGCGAGAACCAGCTCCACGGTCGCCATCCCGAACGTGCTACCGGGGCACATCCTTCTACCCGCCCCGAACGGTATGAGCTCCAAATTGCTCCCCTTCGAGTCCACCCCGCAGCTCCTCCCACCGGCGGCGAACCTCTCCGGCTTGAACTCCGTGGCGTCGTCCCAGTACCTCGGGTCCCTCCCCAGCGCCCACGCGTTCACCAGCACCCTCGTCTTCGCCGGAATCCAGTAGCCCATCACCTCCATCGCTTCCTGGCACTCCCGCGGCAGCAACAGCGGCAGGGGAGGGTGAAGCCTCATCGACTCCCTCACCGCCAGCTTGAGGTAACTCATCTCGCCGACGTCGTCCTCGGTTACCGTCCCCTTGCCTCCCACCACCCGCCTCACTTCCTCCTGCGCCCGCTTCATCGCCATCGGATTCTTCATCAGCTCCGACATCGCCCATTCCATGGTCGTAGAGGTGGTCTCGCTCGCCGCTGCAAAAAGATCCTATTTTGATGCAAAAATTAGTATCCTCCATGCAATCGATAATCTCAAAAGCATGATTACTCACAAAAATCATAGCTTTGATGGACAAGTCCATGAGAGGGAACGGAAGGCTGCCTTCAGCTTGAACCTTGAGCAGGGTATCCACCATGTCCACCTCTGCGCTCTGCTCTGCGGACGTCTTACTCCTCTGTCTGTGCTCCTTGATGATGCCATCCAAGATGGCATCCGCCTCGAGGTGCAGCCGCTGCATCTTGGCAGAGAACAAGCGGTTGAGCAACCCGAGGAGCAGCGACGACGGGTACAAGTCGGCCAAGTTGAATCCCCCCGCTGCTTCGAGCCCCTTCGTTATCAACCGCAGGAACTCCTGCTGATACTCGCACTTGCTCCCGATGATGGCCCTCGCCGCGATGTCGTTCGCGAGCACCTTAAATCCGATGCTAAGATTCACGCTTTGGGGTGCCAGCATAATGGAGCGCATAAATTTCAGCACCTCATCCTCGCGGATGTGGCCGAAGGAGTGGACGCGCTTGGCGCTGAGGAGCTCCACCATGCTCATTTTGCGGAGCTCGCGCCAGCAGATGCCGTAGGGCGCGAAGACAATGCCGTCGCCGCCGTAGGCGATCAACGTGGCTGAATGGATGACGGGGCGCGTCGCGAAGCTGACGTCGTGGGTCTTCATGATCTCGGCGGCGGCCCCAACGGAGGAGATGACGAGGGTGGGGACATGGCCGAACTTGAGGAGCATGGCGGGGCCGTATCGCTGGGACATGGACGCGAGGGTCTGGTGCAGCAACGGGCCGAGGAGGTGGTGTAGGCTGCCGATGACGGGGAGGTTGAACGGGCCGGGAGGGAGGGGTTTGCCGTGGCCCCGCCGTCGGCCATGGCTACGCCTGAGGAAGAGGAATAGGAAGAGGGGGGCGAAGAAGAGGATGAGAAGCTTCAAGGTAAACGCTTCCATGGCCACGCTACGGAGTTTAAACATTCCGCCCTCCGACTTCCACGGTGTGTGATGTGATATATATCGTAGAATATGACGGTCAATTGGAGTTGTTTTGGACGGACCCCGGCGACGGATATGGAATCTTGCTTCGTCGGTGATGCTTAGCCTGTGAGTTGAGATGAAGACGAAGAGAGATTAGTTTAATCTTGTGTCTTCATCATGAAAATTTATATTTTTACCGAATTCAAATATGGCAGGCCGCCAAGAACGGAAAAAATGGGATTCCCGCTTAAAATATTTCGACTGATCGGAAGGGACTCTGTCCTTTATCGTCTTAAAAATTTGGTAAAGATGAAATCGTTGAAAACTCGAGAGTTTAATTAATAATTAAAGTCTGGGTTTGGCTTTACGAACCTTGACAGTTGACACACCAAGCAGGCCACATATTATCGTAACGCCCAATAGATAGGCCATCGCCCATAAGGCCGAAGTACATAGCAGGGCCCATTAAGCTCTCGGTCGAATGCCAAGTTCATTCCACACCTGGAAAACCATGTTCCCTCTATGGTCCATTGATGTATTTGATGGATGGTTCTTTAGTGATATGATGCTCGGGGTTATAATATCATGGTAGAATATTTAGATTGTCATTTAAATATTTACAATTCGATTCCTAACTATGATGTATTTGTAAGATATTTTTTTAAAATTGAGGGCGCAACCAAAAGATACTAGATTTCTGGATTAATCGACGCGTACACTTTTCGATTTACCCATGAAAAACTTTCATGAGGCTAAACCGATAATCCTATAGATAGTTAATAAAATTAATTGGGATCAATTTTTTTTGTTAGCGACCTCTGTATATCAAAGATGGAAGAAGACAAGTTAAAGAGTTAGGAATTGTTGAGTGATCAGTAGGAAAAATACATTATAAAATAAATAAGAGTTCTTAATTTTTGTTTCATGTAAATAGTAGTTGGTCAGATTTTTACAAAGTAAATATTTCTGGCATGTTAAACAATTAAGGATCACATACCATGGTCACTTTTCTAAAAATGGTTCTTAGATTCAGAAAATAATACTTGTAATCGTTGGCTAATCATTCCAGTTAAAATTCTCATGATTTTCTAAGTAACAGTAACCAAGTCTAGATCTGAAAGAGAAAACAGCAATACCACGGTATGGAAGGTGATCCTGTCGAGAAGTTGAGAAGATAAATCTATCGGTGTGACGTGCCTGGAATGTTGACCGCATCCCCATGACCCAGAAGATGAGTTTTCTCTTGTATTGACCAAGTCGCCCGGAATCCTCTGATCAATAACACCTGCAACAGTGATCGGGTTGCCCTAATCCCTGGTACTTCGATGCTCGAGGTGGGTCCTGCAAACATACAAGTAGTTGAATAAATAGTAGCACAATGAAATAAATAACGAGTACGAGAACGTACCCTGGCCCCAGGGGGCGCCCTCGGATGGATGGATAAGCTGATCGAGATACTGACCGAGTCGTCGCGTCCCTGAATCGTAAATAAATGTTCGCCTCGTGAGTAGCTGGTTCCAGTGGCTCGGAGCCGGACGCGATATGGATCCGTAGGATGACGCACTGTCCGACTACAACCTCGACTCGCAGGCTGGAATACAACAGCGGCACGAAGGCCGAACACTCCACCGGCTCGTAGGCCGGGATACAAGAGCGACACGAAGGCCTAACACACTCTCGGCTCGCAGGCCAGAATATATGCATAATACGATACCTGAGCCCTCAGACGGCGGATGCTCGGAGTGTGACGACTGCTGCCAGGAGTTGTCGGCGACTGCGGCAGTGGACGCCGGAGGTGCTGGCCGCCAAAGACGACTGTGGCAGTGGTCGCTCGAGACAACGACGCTGGTGGTCGGAGACGGCTGCAGCAGTGGCCGCAGCGGGAGATGCCGGTGGCGACAGCCTCTGGAGGGCGATGTCGGCGGCTGCTGGAGGTGTCGGTGGCAGTATCCGCAGCCTCTGGAGGCGGTAGTAGCAGCGGGGAGCACCGGCAGCAGTCGGAGGAACACCGGCAGCCGTTGGAGGAGTCCTTGGCGCTCGTAGCGGGGGGAGGCGCTGGCAGCCTCTGGAGGAAGCCTTGGCGTCCACCGGATGCGGCTGCGCCCGCTGGACGCAAAGTCGGCGACGCCTGCTAACTACGGCGTCCGCCGGAAGTGGCTGTAGCATGTGGAGATGGCGACAGGAGGCCCGCTGGCGGCGGAGGCAACACCACATGGAGGTTGTCCGTGAGATGGGAAGCGATGGCCGAAGATCTCTGCAGGCGAGAGGAGAGGAGAGGAGAAGCGGCCAGACTTCCTCCTATGCTTGGCGACGAAGAGAAGAACGCTCCTTCTCCCTTGTGCTCGGTGGCGGCGCCCCCCTCACTGAGGATGAACAGTGATCCCTTTAAAACAAAAACCCTTCCTATGCCAAAAGACCAAACTACCCTCCTTCTTCCCCCTTATTCCTTTTCTACCCTCAAGCAATATCTGCATCAGAAGGAAATCTTATGAAGGAATCGTCGTCAATGGTGTATGATGCGGGAATACGAGAATCCGTATTTGATGTGGTCCGATCAAAGATTTGGATCAATACTCAGGTAGGTAGGGGTGAGTCGGTCCTCCAACTCAACTCCTTTAGTTTATGTCGCTCAACTCTCCCTAATTCGGTTATTCGACTCCTCTAGCTCATTTGAGATTTGCTTTTTACAAAGTTTGTTGAGCTACTACCCTATACGACATAGATAACGGAGTCGTTACTTCATTTGTTGAGTTACTACCCCATACGACGTAGATAACGGAGTCGTTACTTCCCAAATGACATGTGCAACGTACCTATTTATCCCATAAAATATGGATAACATACGTAGTCATTTCATCAGGAGGACGTGGACAACATAAGCGTTCATCTCGGAGCGCATGGAGAACGGAAAGGTATAGCTACAGCTCTATATAAGTACATTTGCTCCCGCGAGCACAGGTTTGTAGACATAACCATTGAGACCCTTTGATTACTTCATCGCTTTCATCTTCCATGAGCCCCTAGCTAACTTGAGAGTCGGAGTGGTCATGTCGAGTCTAGTCTCGACACCCATTCTAACCCCTTCTGTTGAGTGTCTATAGGATCTCCGTGCAACCCTCTCATTGTTGTGTCACCTACAACTTCTCCACGATAGTTGCTCTTCGCTGACTCAACGGATCTGTTGGTTGCTACTCGGAAAGCCTATAGGTTCCACTGTACAAAAATTTTGTACAAAGGTCTGAACCTTTTCCTAGCTACCACGTGTTCTTTTAAATTAAATTTTGGATCTCCTGCGGAACTTAACACGTTTGATCCAAAACTTAATCTATTTGTTCTTTTAGGTTTTGACTTGGATCTCCTGCGGAACTTAACACGTTCGACCCAAGTCTCCTTAAGTTATTAATTCCATTAAATATTAATTTCCATAAAAGGTTCCCAGTACTGACGTGGCGAGGCACATGACCTTCTTGGATATGGGAGCAACCACCACCGACTAGACAAAACCTTTAATAGAAAGCTAATATTTAATTTCCTAAAATAACTTTAGGTTAACCAAAGAGAACAATCAAATCACAAGGAAAAGAAAGAAACAAAAGAACACAACTTCGAAAAACATATTCGAAATACTAGAACGTAAGCCTCTTGTATTTGGTATTATTTCCATAAATAACTAGCATGATGCGGAAATAGAAATTACTAGTTATACCTTGTAGAAAAACCTCTTGATCTTCTACCGTATTCCTCTTCTAACCTCGGACGTTGTGTGGGCAACGATCTTCCAAGATGAGAAACCACCAACCACCTTCTTCTTCTCCAAGCAAGGTTCGGCCACAAAAGAAAAGCTTCACCAAGGAGAAAACCAAAATACTAACCAAGCTCCAAGAGATGCTAGCTTTCTCTTCTTCTTCTTCTTCTCCAAGTAGTATCCGCCACCACAAGAGCTCCAAGGAGGGGAGAGAGGTTCGGCCACCACAAGAGGAAGAGAGGGAGAGGATGGACCGGCCACCACAAGGAACAAGAGAGGGAGAGGAATAATAGATGTTGTGTCTTGAGAAGGCACCCTCACCCCTTCTTTTATATTCCTTGGCCTAGGTAAATTAGGAAATAAATTTTCCTTAATTTCCTTGACATGATTTAATTGAGAGAAATAAAATAAAATTTCCCTAATTAATTTGTGATGGCCGGCCACATCATTGGAAGGCAAATAGGACAAGTTTCAATCAACAATTAAAACTTCCTAATTTGTTTCCGGAAATTTTAAAAAATAAAATTTCTCTTTAAAATATCTTCATGGTTAATAAAAGGAAATTTCTATAATTTTAATTTTATCAATCACGTGGATAATTTTAAAGAGAAAATAAAATATCTTACCAATCTACAAATTAGGAAAGAGATCTAATCTCTTTCTTAATCTTTTGTAGATCTTTTACAAGAGAGATATTTTAATTTTAATTCTCTTTAATAAATTATTTCTTCCACATAATAAAAACTAAAATTAAAATCCCTTTTTAATTTTATTTGGCCGGCCCTATTAGCTTGGGTTCAAGCTAGGGCCGGCCACCCCAAAATATACCTAGGCCGGCCCTAGCTTGTTCCCAAGCTAGCTTGGCCGGCCCCCATTGGGTGGGTATAGAAGGTGGGTATAGGTGGGTATAGAATTCTATAAATAAGAGGCTACGATAGGGACCGAGAGGAGGAATTGGTTTTGGTCTCCCGATAAAATTAAGCATCCCGTGTTCGCCCCGAACACACAACTTAACTTTATCAATGATAATTCATTCCACTAGAGAACTATTATTGAACTACCGCACCAATCCCAAATTACATTTTTGGGCTCCTTCTTATTATGAGTGTGTTAGTCTCCCTGTGTTTAAGATATCGAATGTCCACTAATTAAGTGAGTTACTGACAACTCATTTAATTAATATCTAAGTCCAAGAGTAGTACCACTCAACCTTATTATCACGTCGGACTAAGTCCACCTGCAGGGTTTAACATGACAATCTTTATGAGCTCCTCTTGAGGACATTATCAACCTAGTATCACTAGGACACAGTTTCCTTCTATAATCAATAACACACACTATGAGTGATACCATTTTCCAATTTATCGGGTTTATTGATTCATCGAACTAAATCTCACCCATTGATAAATTAAAGAAATAAATATCAAACATATGTGCTTGTTATTATATTAGGATTAAGAGCACACACTTCCATAATAACTGAGGTCTTTGTTCCTTTATAAAGTCAGTATAAAAGGAACGACCTCAAATGGTCCTACTCAATACACTCTGAGTGTACTAGTGTAATTATATGGTCAAGATAAGCTAATACCTAATTACACTACGACCTTCTAATGGTTTGTTCCTTTCCATTCTGGTCGTGAGCTACTGTTTATAATTTATAAGGTACTGATAACATCATCTTCTGTATGTGACACCACATACTATGTTATCTACAATATAAATTAAATGAACAACTACAAACAAATGTAGATAATTAGACCAAATGTGATTCTTTATTCATAATGAATGTTTACAACGCTTAGGCTTTCAGTATACACTCCAACAGGATCATGGTCTCAGACAAAAACAAAATGATATCATTTGTGGGAATCATATGAACTGAGACGTTGAAATGGTGGAATACAAGAAAACTGTCGAGGATTCCAGCTTCACAGGTGATATGTTTCAAGGCGAAACTATCACCATGGTCCGAGAGAAGACTTCCAAATACTAATTAACCAAGCAGTGCAACAGGCTCTGTAAAGACTCCTTCAGCAAATATGACTCCTAAAGAAGCACTCGCTACCTCTACTGAAGTGCAGTCTATTCCTAGTCGAATGTCGGAGGTGTTGGGAGATTGTTGGTGCAATTATCCTCAGATCAAGGTTGACCAGTTTGACTAAGTTCAAGTGAGTTTAAGCTTAAATTTTGATATTTGGACAATATATTTGGAAAATATTTGAAAGAGGTCAAATATTTCAAGGTTGATTGGATACTTAACGATATATGAGAGGAGAGTCAAGTAAGTTGTGGAGGACCGAATACTTAACTGGCAACGTCCTAACTTGGAGGTTAGGCAAGGTAAAGTCCTAACCCGAGGGCTAGACAATATAAAGTTCAAGTGGGTCAATGATGATCACATGTTTAGCAAAGGAAAGTCCTAACTGCAGTTAGGCAAAAGAAAGTCCAAGTGCGTCAAGGAGGACCGCACGTTGGAAAAGGAAAGTCCTAACTGCGGTTAGGCAGAGGAAAGTTCAAGTGGGTCAAGGAGGACTACGCGTTGGTAAAGGGAAGTCCTAACTACGGTTAGGCAAAGGAAGTCAAGGAGGACCGCACATTGGCAAGAGAAAAATTCAAGTAGATCAAGGAGGACCACATTTGGTGATCATAAGTCCAATAGGAAGTTGGCAAAGCCTAATAGGTCACGATTGATAAAAAGTTGTGCAAGGGTACTTTAAACTTGGGTTAAGTAAGTTAGGGTTGGACAATTGATTGGAAATCTATTGAGCCACGTAAATCGATTAGGTGATCGATTGGGAGTTCTGACGTAGAAAACTCCAAAGACCATAACTTTTAACTTGGATATCGGAATGAGATGATCTCGAATGTGAAACAAAGCTAGTTTAAAGCTTTACAATTTTACTACTTACTAATCGATTAGATGGGGATCAATCGATCAGGTAATCTATTGGTTGACAAAGCATAGTAGAGAAAGTGTCTTGATTGATTGGGTAATCAATCAAGATCTTCCCCCAATCGATTAGGTAATTGATTGGGAGAGTTTGTGAGCGAACAGTGAGCTTCTAAATTGATTAGGTGATTAATTGAAGCCGCCAATCGATCACGTGATCGATTGAGAGTGTTTCTTCACAACGAATGGTGAGTTTCCTAATCAGTTACCTAATCAATTGGGAGGAGAAACTCGTGACAAACAGTGAACTTCTTAATTAATTAGGTGATCAATTGAAGCAGCATAATCAATTAGCTAATCGGTTAAGAAAAGAAGAAAATAACCATTGCGAGGTTTGGACGACTGGATTTACTCAAATCTAATGTGGTAATCGATTCAGAGTAAGATCAATCGATTAAGAACCCTAATCTGCGAGTTATAAGGCATTCAAAGGATTAAAATATGTTTTCTCTTCTTTTCCAAACTTCTCTGCCGGTTCTTGGTGATTCTTAAAGCGAAGTGTTGCTACATTTCCAAGCATCAAGAGGCAATCCACAATAACAAGAGATTAAGAACAAAGGTCCTTTGTTGTTGTATTTATTTCCTTGTTCTTGTTGTATTTCTCGTATTTGCTCGTATGAGGTTTCTCCACCTCCTAGAAGGAGATTTTTATAGTGTACTGTGAATGAGGAGAGTTGACTTGGATTAGTCACCTTAAGGAGGTAGATACCAAGTAAAATCAAGGGTATTAGCATTGCTTCAAGTTTTCGGTTGTAAATCATCATCAACGTAGTGATTATAGCTAATCACCTCCTCGGAGTGTCCTAACAGGTGGATCCAATGAACCCTCTTCATGCTGCTTTCACCAAGTAATGGAGCAAGATTGTGATCCCATCTAAAGAACAATCAGAAGGATCAATGGTGGGAGGAATGTCTCCTCAGAAATGGCATAAAGGCAAAGAGTTCTTTGTTGAGGAGAGGAAACCTTAGAGCATCCCTTTCTCAATAAATGTTCTAGATGATGAATTATGTCATAATTTTTTGACTCCTCAACTCGGGGAATATTCAGGGTCGGTCAACCTCAAAGATCATCTAGGCCTGTTTGAGAATACCGCCCTACTATACTAATATACAAATGGCGTCAAGTGCAAAGTTTTCCTAACGACCCTTTTAGACTCTGAATGGTTTAACTAACTACCATCCTGTTCCATCTGAACCTTCGTCAACTTCAAGGTTGTTTTCCTGTACCACTTCGCCAGTAGTAAGTGGTATTATAAGATGCCCCTTGACATGTTTTATTTAAAGTAAACAACCAAGGAAAACCATGAAAGAATACATACAACAGTTTAATGAGGTTGCTCTGTGTTGGTTCCTTGGTGACCGGCAAGAAGGGGGAATTACCTTGCAAATACAAAGACACATTTCTCAGATTTTACAATGTAATTAAAACTAACACTTGCATAAAAGGAATTAAGAAACTAATTAGGTAGGTGAGAAGCCTATTGAGTATTAATCATAAATGGAGGTTAGACAAAGAAATTCTGGTCCGAAGGATTGAACAAGAAGTCTTGATAGATCAAGGATATTGGGCTAAAAATCCTAGGGATCGAGAAAACTAGGCGAGAAGTCTAGATAGGTCGAGGACCAGAGGTCTAACAAAAGGTCACAAGGGTTAAGATCAAGCTGAGTGAAAGTCCAAGTGAGTCTGGAAGACTAGAGGCTTGGCATGGTAAAATCTTAAGGAGTAGACCTTAGGTGGTAAACTCTTGGAGGAGTTGATTCCAAGAAATAGGGTAAGCCTAGTAGATCAGGTAGACTTACAGAATTAAGGCTTAGGTTGCTTTTTTGTTATTATATGCTTCTCTTATAGGAACCTAGAGCTGGAAGCAAGATTGAGGAAGCAAACAGACACAGAATAGCCATTGGATGGCCCAAACTGACTCCATGCACCTGGATCTATTCTAGGAGCCTGAAATTCAAGGTGCCTAGAAAATTTCTAGGTGCCTGGATTTGTTATAGGCGCTTGGAAGGTCTAAGCCCCTGGAAAGCTTCCAGGTGCCTGGACTAGAGATGATCGAGAAGGGATAAAACTGTGGCTATTTTGGATTTAGATGAGACTCTGCTAGGATGCACGAAAGGCTTCCAGGCGCTCAGAAACACCTTATATATTCAACCATGAGCAAATCCTTGAAGAATCACTTCTTTCATACTACTACTCTCTCCATGCTCGAAAGAAAACTGCGACACGAAGCTCTGCGACCAAGCAAGTTCCATGAAGGGTGAGTTGTAATCAAGACTTCCAAATCAGTTCGACAAAGTGTTTGTTTGTGTTTTTTTTGTTATTATAAGCTATACTTGTTTTATTATACTTGTGCTTGTGCCTTTTCTTGAACTGTCAAATAGGTTTGTTCGCATTTGGAAAACTTCTAGCAATGGAGACCACAATTGTACTCATGCTTCAGTGCGTAGGCCTTGGATGTACTGATCCTAAGAGGTTAGGAATCAAGTAAAATCCCGTGTGTCTTTCTTTTTTGCTTTATTTTATATATCTCTATTGCATACTAACTTTGATAGAAAGACAAATGAATGACAAAATTGAGAAGACGAATCGATCGAGATTTACCCCCTCTCTTGACACATAATGATCCAACACATAAAATTTAATGAAGTTATTATATCAAGGAAGATAATTGTGTTCTTAAGAAAGGAAAAAAGGAAAGTTTGTCATCTTATCATTATATGTTGATGATATGTTAATAGCTAGAAGTGACATATTCATCGTAATTTGACATAATATATATGTGAGAAGCTGAGTACATATTAAGAGTAAAGATTCTAAGAGATCGATCAAATAGAATTTTGAGTTTGTTTCAAGAGACTTATATCACTAAGATTCTATAACACTTTAATATATCAAAATGCAATATTGAATAAATACTTGTAGTGAAAGTTACTATTTTAAGGAAAAGTATGTGTCCTAAGACTCATGAAAAAAAATACTCGAGATGGAGAAAAATCATATGTCAATATCATTGGTAGTTTGATGTATACTATATTATACATATGTCCTGATATCAGTTTTGTTGTTGACTTAGTTAACCATTTTCAGTCAAACCCATGATCGAGACACTAGTAAGTAGTGAAGAAAAAATTTAGATATCTTAAAAGAATAACAGATTATTGTCTCTATTTCCAAGGATCTAATATGCGTTTGAAGGGCTACACAAATACATATTGGGCAGAGACCTTGATGATAGAAAATCTATATCTCGCTATACCGTTTTGCTAAATGATGATGTCATCTCATGGAATAACAAGAAACATGCTTATGTAGCTCCGTCGACAATGGAAGATGAGTATATGCCTTGTTCAACGGCTGTATATGAAACTATTTGGTTAAGAAGGTTCCTAAGCATATGAAGATTGTTGAGGATAGTGAGACTTGTATTATAGTGCACTATGACAATGAAGCCGCTATAGTT
Source organism: Zingiber officinale (assembly GCF_018446385.1). Classification (NCBI taxonomy): domain Eukaryota; kingdom Viridiplantae; phylum Streptophyta; class Magnoliopsida; order Zingiberales; family Zingiberaceae; genus Zingiber; species Zingiber officinale. The sequence continues at coordinate 1,447,489 of NC_056004.1, forward strand.
TTTTCCTAAAGAACCCAAATATCATAGCAAGGGCAATCACATAGCTATTAAATATAATTTTATAAGGATATTATTGACAAGAAAAAAATTAGTTCTTGAGTATATCCTACACATAGTATGATTGCTAATCATTTTACTAAGCCACCAACTAAAGAGTCATTTCAAGGACATGTGAAGTCTTTAGGACTTTATATAATATAAAGATAATCAGATATATAAAATCTCATGATTTATTCAGTGTATATGTCATTGTTACATTTGGATAAAGTCTCAATGAGAATGTTGGCGAGTAGAGATTTGTCCATTCACATGAACAATAAGTATAAATAAAGATAAGATCATTACTTATGGGACAACTAATGAAGCTATAATTGGAGACATACTTGTAAGTTGAGTCCGCTTTGATAATTGTATCAAGATGAGATCATTTGTGAATTGATCGGAGTAAATATACCTATTATTTACTGAACTTGTTGGAGGCTAGATTAGAATTCATAAGTTAAATTTAAGATTAGGCATTGGGAATATCTAAATCAAAATCTATATGATGTTAAAATTAAGAAAAACATGCACTCTTTATTAGTAAAAAGAAAAACATCGTAATATGTGATTCATACCCATGTGTTATAGCGATAATAAGAGTAGTTGGAGAATGAATCTCTACTTCTCTATTATGTGAGACCCTTAAGATTATAAAATAATCTTGATTTTACCCTTAGTGATGATTTAGCTATATATTTGAAGTTTTAATCAGGGTTTGCTACTTTAGCATGTATCTTATTGACTATGAATGATTTTGTTAGATTTTGAGGGATGTCCTAAGACAATCGCCTTACGATTTTTACTAAATATAGATTCACTATTTGAGTGCATATTATATATTTGATTATCTTAAACTCATTTACTGAATGCGCACAATACAATTCATAGCATGAGAAATTATAATTGGATCCTAACTGGTGATTATCTCTATATGTGCAATTATGAACGTATTAGGATTTTCTTAGTCGTTGAATTGATACATTTGGACATCATCAATTATGTAAGACTAGCACGGATTATACTCCTTGGTTCATCAAGTAGCTATTTTCTTGCTGGTTGGAGACATTGGGATGTCGAGAGTTAAACATGGACACTAGTTATGATAGCTAGTTCATTGGAATGACTCGCTGTAAGACTTTATCTGATTATCTATATATATGAATATATCTGTGAAGCTTTTACTGTAGCTATAGTGCAAGTTTCCTTCAACTTGAGATATACAAGTCATCTTGGTCATGGAGACTTATACTTTGACATATTAAGAAAACACTTAATTGAGGTGTGGACCGGGGATGATTGAGTATAATTTGAAATGCTCGAAGATGTTTAGATAGCTCACAGAGGACTCACCGCTCCTTGCGAGGAGACGTATATCCTATGACCACTCGTTAGGATTATTACTCAAAATCTTTCGCCAAAGTATTGTTGGGGTTACAAGGTTGCAAACGTAGTCCCACATTGAAAACACATGGAAACGATCATGAGTTTATAAGAGAAAAAGATATCTCCATTGGCATGAGGCATTTTGGGTAGAGCCCAAGAGCAAAACCATGAGGGATTAGGCCCAAAGTGGATAATATCATGTAATTGTGGAGATATCTAAATTCTTTTCGATCGTACAAGTGGTATCAGAGCCTGGACTGCCAGAAGATTTAACCGCCGACTGTGCACAAGAGCTATGATCTGATTGAGTCATATGGGTACAATATTGACCTTGAACAAAGAAAGGGGAGACTCCTATGTTCGCCAGACACCAGGCAGGAATCCTAGTTGTGGCTAGGCAAGGAAGTCGTAGTAGGTCGGGTGGACCGAGGGGCAGGAAGACCTGGTTGGTCGAGGATCAGATGTGGGAAGCCTGTGGTCCTTTGTTTGAGGGGGAGATTGTTGGGGTTGCAAGGTTGCGAACATAGTCCCACATTGAAAACACATGGAAAAGATCATGGGTTTATAAAAGAAAAAGATATCTCCATTGGCATGAGACCTTTTGGGTAGAGCTCAAGAGCAAAATCATGAGGGCTTAGGCCCAAAGTGGACAATATCATGCAATTGTGGAGATATCTAAATTCTTTTCGATCTTACAAGTATCACATGTTAGGAGTATGAGACTCTTGTACACATGTACGAGTTATTTGAATCCATAGAACGAGGAAGTATTACTTGGGCTAGATGTGATGTAGTCAGTTTAATGGGGACAGACACATAGACCATGTCCTAAACCAAGTGTGTATAAGGCGAGTAATAGGAACAAGGCATGACTCACTATAGATGTTGAAGGATTTAACATTAGTTCTAAGATAAACTATGATTTTTTGACTAATTAGATATTATAATGTACTATTAGGTGTAATTAATGATCGTTCTATAATTAAATAGTTAATTATGGACGACCAAGATAAACCAAGAACATATTGGGTCACACACACTAACAAGTCTCTAAAAGACGTAAAATAAGTTAAAAAATAGGATTCTTAGATCAAGAGATAATTGTTTGGTTGAACCATACATAAGACAAATATTGAAATATTTGTCATGATGGAGGCGTGGATGGGCTACATCTCTTATGGTAGAGTTGAATTGTTATAGTGTATACTAAAAGTCTAGCTTTTTGTATAAACATATAAGAATCACATTGGTCAAATGTCTACATTTATGCTAAGTGTAGTTGTTCGTTTAATTTATATTGTATATAACATGGTGTGAGGAGATATACAGAAGTTCATATTATCAGTTCTTATAAATTATAAACAGTTGCTCACGACCAAGATGGAATGGGATAAACCATTGGAGTGGTTGTAGTGTAATTAGATATTAGTTTATCTTGACTAATAAATTACACTAGTACACTATGAGTGTATTGAGCAGGACCTTTTGAGTTAGTTTCTTTTTATACTGACTATATAAAAGAACAATACCTCTGTTATTATGGAAGTGCATGCTCTTAATCATGATATAATAACAAGCACATATATTTAATATTTATTTCTTTGATTTATCAAAGGGTACGATTTAGCTCGTTAAATCAATAGGTCCGATAAGTTGGGAAATGATATTATTTCTATGGTGTGTTGTTGATTATAGAATGAAACTGTGTCCTCGTAATCTAGGTTGATGATGTCCCCTTGAGGAGCTCATAAGGATTGTCATGTAAACCCTGCAGGTGGACTTAGTCCCGCATGACAATGAAGTTGAGTGGTACTACTCTTGGAGCTAAATATTAATTAAGTGAGTTATTAGTAACTCATTTAATCAGTGGACATTCTATAATAAGACTAACACACTCATGATAAGAAGGAGCCCATATAGTAATATGAGATTGGTGCGGTAGTGCAATAATAACTCTTTAGTGGAATGAGATATTATTGATGAACTTGAGTTGAATGTTCGGGGCGAACATGGGAAGCTCAAGCTCATCGGGAGACCAAAACCAATTCCTCCTCTCGGTCCCTATTATAGCCTCTTATATAAAGCCTTATATTTACCCAAAGCCTAGCTTCTTAAGGCCCAAACTAGGGCCGACTTAGCCTTGCTTGGTGATTAAGTAAGGGGCCGACCAAGCTAAGCTTGGAGCCCAAGCTAGGGCCGGCCAAGCCTTGCTTGGTGCCCAAGCAAGGGGTCGGCCACACCATGATTAAGAAAGAAGTTTTATTTTTTGTAAAATCTTTCCTTTTATAGAAATTCATAAAAATGATTTAAAAGGATGATTTTAATATAAAATTTTCCTTATTTAGATCGGTCATAAAAGGAAATAAAAGGGAGTTTTTATTTTATTAAAAACTTTCCTTTTATGTTAGTTTTAAAATAGAATTTTAAATTTTAAAATCTTTCATTTTATAAATTTCTACAGAGGAATAAAAGAGAGATTTGAAATCTTTCCTTATTTATAGTTATCTATAATGTGAAAATTTTTTTTTTAATTTTTGTTATAAAACTTTCCTTTATGAAACCATGTTTTTATTTTAAATCTTATCTTTTATAGATATCCATAAAAGGATTTAAAAGAGAGAGATTTTAATTTATAAAATATTCCTTTTATAATTATCCACAAAAGGGATTTTAAAAGCGAGATTTTAATTTTGTTTAAAAATCTTTCCTTGCTTGGAGAATAAGCACGTGGTCGACCATGTCATAGATAAGAAAGGAAGTTTTATTTTTTGTTACAAAACTTTCCTTTTTTGCCAAGATCAAGGAATATAAAAGAGAAGGAGGGGGTGCATCACCCAATAATACATCTTCTATTCCTCTCCTCTCTTCCTTGATGGTGGTCGACCCTTACTCTTTCTCTCTTCTCCTTTGTTTTCTTTCTTGGTGACCAGCGGCATATTGGTGTGGAGATCCATTGATGGTCGGTTGCTTGAAGGAGAAGAAGAAGAGAAGGAGGTTCTCTCGTCTAGCATCCCTTGGAGGAAAGTTGGTGGCCGAACTTCATCATCTCTTGGAGAAAGTTGGTGGCCGAAACTTGGAAGGAAGAAGAAGGCTTGGGTGGATTCTCGTCTTGATAAATCGTCACCCACATGCCGTCCGAGATAAAAAGAAGAATACAATATAAGATCAAGAGGTCTATAAGATACAAAAGGTATAACTAGCTATAAGTTTTCACATCATAACTAGTGCATCCTTTTGTATAGATATTGTAAAACCAAACACAAGAGGTTATCAGTTTTTAATTATCGTTTTTGTTATCGATTTTATTTTTTGATTTCATGTTTCGATAATGTGTTTCTATTGAGGTCTCTGTAGTTAAACTTAGTTTACTGTGAGAAGTTTAAATATCCGATTTCTTCGAAAGACTTTGTTTAGGCAGTGTTGGATGATCTCATACCCAAGAAGGCCTAGTGTCTCACCATGTTTGACCTGGAAGCCGATCCTTGAAATAAATATTTGATCAACTTCTGTAATATGGTTTAACTTAGGAAGATCACATCGGTTGAACTTGAAGTAAGAATGTTAAGTTTCGTTCCCAATTTAAGTTTAACTTCTAAAGGGAAAATTTGGATTAATAATGTTAAGCATTGTTTGCAATCCAAATTTAACTTTAGTAGAACACATGGGTAGCTAGGATAGTTTAATGCTTGTACAAATTTTTGTACAGGGGAACTAGGACGGTATTCCGAGTAGCAACCAACAATTGATATCAGAGCTAGGTTTTAACCTCTGTGTGTTTGGTTTTAGTTTAATTATACACATGTCATACATATTTTAGACAGGATAATAGTAGGATGTGCACATAGATTAACTCTGTGGTTGCAAGCTCCAACTATTATGGCCTATTGCGATCGTGTGTGATTGGACCCCCGGACATGTCGAGGGCATTTTATGTGTGTGCATGATTGTATGTATTAAATATAGCAAGAGCTATATTAGTTTTAGGATTTTACATTATTGTTCGATCTAGACTCTATGTACATTCCTTTGTGGAATATATGATCGATATATGTAAAATTCTATTTTTGTCATAGATCGTATCCTTGCACGGCATGGTGCTATTTAAGGACCAGAGGCACAACGGAAAAGGAAGCTCGATAGACGCAACGACACGAGACCTAGGGCTGGCGGTAAGTTTACGACTAGGGCTGGCGACACACAGAGGACAGTGATGGAAGAGACCATAATAGTTGAAAAATTATTTTTCCATATTTATTGCTTTTTTTTGCTGTGATGTGTGTGTGTGTGCATGTGATGTGTGCTTGCATGATAAAATCCTCATCTTAAAAAACTAAGTGGGAGAGAGATTAGTAAATAAATTCCACGGTCTCCATTACTGGTTTGTAAGTGATGCAACAAACTTGCGTGTTGGCTCTGAGTGCCTCCCTCCACAACGGATGAGTTTATTTGCGGATCACTAGATCAAACTTCCTTTATGGATGGTTATAGGAAATTATTTAGGAGCGTGTGATCTTCTTCAACTGAAGGGGCACAATCCTATTTAATGGACTAAGTATCAAGTAATGATATACAGTTAGGCGCATTTAATAGTATCCTCCCCAAAGGAGTCACTGTTATTATTTGTGTGACCAAAGGAAAACCAACTATTAATTTGTCATAAAGCTGGGTAAAACTTCCTCTTACAAACAATTGAATTTGTATATGTCCACACTAACGTGACATACAAAATTCATGGTTTTTGAGGTAATTTAAGGTTGACAAGATAATTAATGGGTAAGACTCCCCTCTTACAAATGTCTAAATTTGTATACGTCCACACTAACGTGGAATACAAAATTCACGATATTTGAGGTGTTGGTGAATTTAAATGATATTATTTTGAGAAATCAATATTATTTTAAATTCTAAAATTTTGACCAAATATTTGATCAAAGACAGACCAACTATTAATTTTATTTGTCATAAAGATATGTTGACAAGATAATAAAATTAATGGATAAAATCTTGTCTTACAAATGTTTGAATTTGTATACGTCCACACTAACGTGGCATACAAAATTCAAGGGATTTTGAGGTGTTGGTCTTAACCAAATATTTTCGTGATTCTTAGGATTCCAAATGTTTTTCAATCTCATAACTGTTATACTATAGAATAGACTTAGTAGTCTCAATTATAATGATTGGAAATAAAACTTGGACACTAAGGTGGACTATCCTCTCAGAACTAAGAACAATAAAGGTGTATTAGTTGTTGAAACATATTTAGTGGTGTTATCTACCGGTACCTGGTATGTAGATGTTGGGGTTGCAAGGTTGCAAACATAGTCCCATATTGAAAACACATGGAAAAGATCATGAGTTTATAAGAGAAAGATATCTCCATTGGCATGAGGCCTTTTGGGTAGAGCCCAAGAGCAAAACCATGAGGGCTTAGGCCCAAAGTGGACAATATCATGTCATTGTGGAGATATCTAAATTCTTTTCGATCCTACAAGTGGTATCAGAGCCCGGACTGCCAGAAGGTTTAACCGCCGACTGTGCACAAGAGCTATGGTCTGATTGAACCATGTGAGTACAATATTGACCTCGAACAAAGAAAGTGGGGGCTCCTATGTTCGGATCAAGAGGACCAGACACCAGGCAGGAAGTCCTAGTAGGTCAGGTGGACCGAGGGGCAGGAAGTCCTAGTTGCGGCTAGGCAAGGAAGTCCTAGTAGGTCGGGTAGACCGAGGGGCAGGAAGACCTGGTGGGTCAAGAATCGGACGTGGGAAGCCCATGGTCCTTTGTTTGAGGAGGGGATTGTTGGGGTTGCAAGGTTGCAAACATAATCCCATATTGAAAACACATGGAAAAGATCATGGGTTTATAAGAGAAAGATATCTCCATTGGCATGAGGCCTTTTGGGTAGAGCCCAAGAGCAAAACCATGAGGGCTTAGGCCCAAAGTGGACAATATCATGTCATTGTGGAGATATCTAAATTCTTTTCGATCCAACAGTAGATACAGGAGCCACTGATTATGTCTGCAATTCATTGCAGGGGTTTCAGGAAACCCGACAACTATATAAAGGGGAAATCACCGTCTACATGGGCACTGCTGCAAAAGTAGCAGCTGTTGCAGTGGGAGATGTTTATCCTTAACTGTAGCTGCTGAAGGATTTAGGATTAGTTCTAAGATAAACTATGATTTTTCGGCTAATTGGAGATCATAATGTACTATTAGGTGTCATTTATGATCATTCTATAATTAAGTAATTAATTATGGACGACCAAGATAAACCGAGAACCTATTGGGTCACACACACTAACAAGTCTCTAAAAGACGTAAAATAAATTAAAGAATAGGATTCTTAGATCAAGAGATAATTGTTTGGTTGAACCATACATAAGACAAATATGGAAATATTTGTCACGATGGAAGGGCGAATGAGCTACATCTCTTATGGTAGAGTTGAACCATATTTGCTTTAATCATGAATTAGTCATGAATCAACTTGGTTTAGTTGTGAACTAAGCCAAGGGGTTAATGGGCTAATTTTTGATTAAGGGATAATAGGTTGGATTTGGACTTTTTAATCTAACTCATTAAGGAGAATTATATATAGATGTAATTAGAAGAGAATTAGATACAAGTTTCATTATTTGATTGATTAGCTTTTGGAAACCCAATCCTCCTCTCCCTCCCTTCTCTTGCCTGGCGCCAACAAGAGGGTGCTCTCCCTCTTGTTGTCGTGACCACCACAAGGGAGAAAAACTCTCCCTTGTGTGCTTCTCTTCTTCTTTCTCTTAATCCCTCTTCTTCGCTCGTGGCTATAGTAACTTTCGAAGGAGAGGCTTGTACTCAAAGAGTTGTCTTGAGGAGCTCGGTGTGGATACAAATAGAGGCGAGGTTCGATAACGTTGCTACGGTTGATGCCCTTCTCGTTACAGGTCATCTGTAAGGTATACCTAGCGTAAATTTACTTTCCATAAAATTTAAATTATGCGATCATGTTTGACATGTTGTATCCTTATATGCGTGTAATGTAATAATTAGGAATTATTATTATTTTATTTTTCGCTGCGCATGTTTACGAAACGTGTTCTAGCATGCACCCGTATCGAACATATCCCAACAGATCTGGCGTATGGAACATGACTAAGAAAATGATTGATTAAAATGAATGGATTTTAGCTAAAAACAAACAACAACCAAGACTTATCCCACTAGGTGGTCGGCTTGGATTCTAGAAAAAAAAAGAAAAGTAAAATAGATTTACATCTTTTGACATTTATTTATTGTTCGACCAATTATATATATATTTTTTGAGTATATAAAATGTGATTATAAATAATTATATTGATTAGAGATATTGAACATGCTCTCGATATAATGGTCATTAAAAAAAATAGAGAAGTTTATATTGTTGTAAATGATTTAATATGGGTAAATGTAAGATATAGATATCTTTAATTTGTCTTGAGGAGTGGTTATCTAAAGTGTAATAATTTTCTTAGCATTATCGCTCAATATACTTATTATCGCACGAATCATTTTTTCATATGTAAGAATTAGATGTTCCTATTTAGTTTTTGTGATTTGACTTAGACGAGTTAGAGATATTGATAATGGGGTTGTAATTACAACTGCGGGTTAGAACTGCTTTGCGGTTGTCTTCTGTGGCAACTGCCAACTAAGCCTTTCCCCTATTTAATTACATTTAAGTAAAATGAAAAAGCGAGATTCATTTCGACGAGAGTGATCAGAGCTTTGTTCTTTGGAAGAGAAAAGAATATCTAAACAGTGAGAAAATTAGTTTGTCAAATTTGGAAGGGTTGTTCGATTTTAGTTAACATAGGGTGGCAGGAGACTTGGATGATCTTCGTAGATGGGTTAGCTACGAAGCAAGGCAATGAGGTAGGAGTCTTATTAATTTCAACCCATGAAGAGGTGTTACAGATAATCATATAATTGAGCTTCTGAACCTCCAACAATAAGGACGACTATACGGCGTTGTTAGCTGGCCTTCGAGCTTCCAGACAAGTCAGGGATTCTCGAGTTATTATTCACTCTGATTTCCAACTAGTCATGTGACAGCTCGAAGAAATGTTCAAGACCAAGAATTATCGACTCCAAGGTTATGCTGAGGCCTTTAGAAAATTGAAAGAGAAATTTCATGAAGTAGTCATCTAGAAAATACCTTGAGCTAAAAATCAGAAGACATATGAACTTGTTAAAATGGTGAGTGCCTTAGCTACAGAGACCTTGGAGGTCCCAGTTACTTAAGTTCAGTTAGTCTCTCAAATAGCACAGGTGCCTGTAGACTATGAGTTAGCTGACTAGCGAACTTCCTTTATCTTCTTTCTGAAGGAAGGGACTCTACCCAATCACCTGGACCAGGCTTGACTTCTCAAAAGATGAGCATCTCAATTCATTCTGATCGGTGACTGTCTATACAAGAAGGTTTTCTCTTCCCCTCTACTAGATGGCTTGACCCTGAAGATGTTGAATACATTCTAAGAGAAATTCATCAAGGCGGTTGTGGAAACCATATCGGTGGATCGACGTTGGTCATAAAAGTCCTACTAGTAGGTTACTTCTGGCCGAATCTACAAGTAGACATCACATAGCTAGTTCGCACCTGTGTTAACTGTCTAAAGCATCAATACCTATCCCAAACCCCTATCTAATTATTGAAGGCACCCATCATGTCCTGCCCCTTTGATCAATGGGGAATGGACATCATAAGTCCTTTCTCAAAAGTACCCAGCCAGAAGAAGTTCTTTTTAGTGGTGGTTGATTATTTATCTTAGTGGGTGAAAATTGAACCCTTAGCAAGGATTATGAAAGAAATAGTATTTAAATTTTTGTGGAAGAACATTATCTGTCGGTACGTCCTTCCTTGTAGGTTGGTGTCTGACAATGATCGGCATTGTCAGGAGCACAAGCTTATGAAGTGGTGAGATGACTTTGACATTCCGCAGTCTTTTACCTCAATCACTTATCCTCAAAGTAATGAGCAAGCAGAGGTAACTAATAGAGAAATCAATTGAGTTCTCAAGATAAATCTTGCTCATGTTGACGACAGTTGGGTTAACGAACTATCAAATATCTTATGGGCTTACAGAACTACTCATTGGGAAAGCATGAGGATGACTCATTTTCACTTGATTTACGGAGGAGAAGCACTGGTCCAACTCAGTCGCTCGACTCTCCCAACTTAGTCGCTCGACTCTCCCAGCTCAATCTCTCGACTCCTCCAGCTCATTTAGGATTTGCCTCTTACATGGTTTGTTGAGCCGCTACCCCCGTAAAACGCAAACAATATAGTCATTACCTCTTGAAGGACGTAGAAAACGTAGCCGTTTATTTTGAAAACATGGATAATGTAGTTGTTTCATCTAGAGGACATGGGCAACGTAAGCGTTCATCTCGGAGCACACAGAGAAGGGGTGGTATAGCTATAGCTCTCTGTAAAAGGACGCTCGCTCTCATGAGCGCAAGTATGCAGACACAACCATTGAGACCCTTTGACTACTCCATTGCTTTCATCTTCCTTGAGTCCTTTGGCTAATTTGAGCGTCGAAGTGGTCATGTTGAGTCCAACTTTGGCGTCCATTCTAACCCCTTTTGTTGAGTATATGTAGGATCTTCATGCAACCTCCTCAACGTTGTGTCACCTTATATCTTCTCCATGACAATTGCTCTTTTCTGACTTATCAGATTGCGGTCTCATACAAGAATAATGTAGATGTACTTCTTCTTAGTGACCATGTAGCCGAAACATTAGGCAGGATTAGTCAAGAATGCGATTGATGTTGCTGCGGTCGTAGAGATTGTACTCGAATGCATGGATTAGTGGCATCTGTATTCATCGAACTTTGAAATTAGCTAGTACGCCTCTTGAATTGGTATATCAACAGAACATATTTTTTGAACTACACAGATATTTCAGCAATAAGTTAACAAGTGTAGTTCACTTGCAATCTAAAGCTAACAAGTCTCCATGTTGCCGAGCAATGCTCTTTTGTCGACCCAATTACCAATAATCCATGTTAAATTTGGCCCGGTTGGATCCAAGATCTAGCCAAACCTATAAAGCAAAGCATGGTAGTTAATGCTCACTTGCCCCAGATGATCTATTAATTGTGCTTTAAGTGCCAGAAATTAATTTATTAGAACTTTCCACTGCAAGCTTCACGGATTTATTTATTTGAAACCTCCATAAATAATGAGAGAATATATGAACAAAGATCACCAATGGACCAACTCTGCGTTTGAGGAATTAATTAAAGTTGGTTCGATCTACCACCACTATTGTTATTCTTCCTTCAAAATTAGTAGATTAGTTAGAAGATTCAGAATGGTTGCTCTCATGCAAAGATGATTAGTTGGAACCTGAATTATATAAAGAATTACTGTTTCCAGTGATTCAATAATTTACCAAAAGCTTAGCTAGTTAGGTGCTAACTAAATCTTATATATATTATTCTCTCATCACTTTGTAGTAGATATATTCTGGAGGAGATTAGCTTTTCTATTACTACAATCTAACCACTCGAATTAGTCCCTAATCAATAACTAAATCGATTTGCTTTATAGACTGTCACTTCTCGAATTAAGTGCATATTCTTTTGCCTATCAATAAATATTCTTTGTTCTCCCTTTGTTTGACATATCCTAGTTTCTCTTTAATATGTTACATCTTGTCTTCCCATATATCACTGAATGGGCTTCGAAAGTAATTAATTATACTATTATTAAATTTAGAAAAATTCACTGCTTTAATTAATCACTAGCTCTCTTCTCTTAGTGCTACTTGCGTCGAACCTTTTGCTCATTAGTGCATGATTAGTATATGATGTGGAGTGCGGGTTAAAGGATGGAGATAGCAGTCAACGTGGAAATCAAAGTTAAGGAAGTCAATATCAGAGAACCAACGGGCTCACCAAAGGGGGTGAGTGGAGCTCTCCTGTAATGGCCGATCGGGCATGTACCGCTCGACCGAGAAAGGACTGGTCCAAAGAGAACACCCGCCCGATCATCAGGCACTCATCATGGAGCAGAGGAACGTTGGGACGGTCGGAGCGTTAGTCCGGTCAAGCGAAACAAGCTACCGAGTCAAATCATCGCAGGGAAGAGCAGCGGAGTCCGACTGACCGGAACAGTTCCCAGCCGAATTACTATCCCGCTCGGGCGAACAGAGGGATCATCGATGTATCTCTTAATATCCTTCTGGGAGATAGTATTATTGACATAAGGTATAGTCAACAGGCGGATCGTATGACGGAATCTTATATTATCTTGTCAGAAATATGCATGTCTTGTTAAAATATGATATCAGATGTATTTTCCTGACAGATCCTTTCGAAGGACAAATTGGAGAGCATACTCATGTCTCGAGAAACGTGCACATCGCTTACTGAGGCGTTATATAAAGGGGGTTCATACACTAGCGGAAGTACTCATTATTCATTATTCATGCTTGCGTTCACTATTGCTATACTTTCTTCTACTATTTTAATGACTGATTTGAGCGTCGGAGGACTAACACCGAGGACCCCTTTTCTAACTTGGCATTGACGAATCTTTTATTGCAGAGTGGAGTAGAGTCTATATCCAATCAATATAGTAATCACATCTCTAATTAATCATCTTCTTAATTTTCAGACAGAATCAGTATACATGAATATTCACTCAGGGACAAAACCTGTTGTTCACACTCATTTAACACCCTTGATCACAAAGCCATGACACAATATATAATTCCCTAGCTTTCAAACCTAGTCCATGGTCAATACTGAAGAGATTTCCATATCTTAAATTTTATGGTTGTCAACCACATAACTGGAACCTACTTGGGAGTGGAGGATGAATAAGAGATAAGGGCAGTTAAAGTGAAGCATATTTATATAAAAAATATCACTTTAATCTTTGAAGTTGTAGGATATATAGTTAATTAGTATATTCAATATCCACGTTCCATAGGTATTCTTTGCTGGCAAATATCGAAAGTTGTATAACTTTTGAAGAGGTGTAAATTAATATTCCATGGTGATATGACACCACAAAAGTGGTACATTGGACCCATAATTGGGTGCTTATCCCTCAATCATTGGATAGCAAAGAACAGCTCAGAGAAAATCTAGAGATGACTTTTAAGAGTGCATCAGTATCGTACAAATGTGAATGCCAACATAAAAGAGATATCACGATTAAAAAGTCGATGAAGCTATCACGATGTAGAGATTAGAGATGGATTAAACTTTGACTGCGGAAGGGATGAGTCAAATATAAAAATAAAATAAATAAAAAGAAAGAAAGAACATATCAATTCTCTTTGGTATCGGTTTGTAGTTATAAAATACCTATACAAGTTTTTTTATTGGACTAGAGCTCAGGACAGTCTTATTTTAAATCCGTCTTTGGCTATCGCAAAGGAGACGATGCGTTTTGTTAGCTTGCCTAAGTTCAAGTTCAGCTAAATTGGTTGAATTCACTTATAGGTAGCTAAGGTAGGAGAATAATTGCGATGTGTAGTGGATTGAAGTGGTGTTTGAAATATGATATGGCACCAAGTATGGGAGATATATTTTTCGGTAATTTACTAAACCGCGTAGTTAACTTTTCGTAATACTAAAACACATTCAAATTTTATACTTGTTTCTCATTATATCTTCACCAATAGTTGATTGTTATATATGAACTTACTGTAATTTTTTTTGGACGTCAGTTAACTATTAATCTGATTTATCATAGACCTTAATACCCTAATTTTAATATCTCAATTCATATTTGAGGATAGGGTTATCCTAAGGATGATGATGATGCGAAGAATATATAATAACTTAGTTTGAAATGTTTCTAAAGTGTTTATCCTTAGTGAATTTTGATCAAATTTGATGAATTTATAATATTTAAAATTGTAAAATATTGTATGAATAAGAGGAATCCTGAAACTGTGTGATCGAATGTCAGTGAGTGGATTGAAGTGATGTTGGAAATATGATGTGGCACCAATTGTATGGAAGATATATTTTTTTGCTTTGTAGACAGTTCAGTATAATCACAAGTGATTTGAATTTTCATCCCTAGTCAAAATATTTCGGGGTCTGGAACCCTCCTAACCAAAACATTTGGGATATCTGGATTAGTTCAGGTGTCATATATATATATATATATATAGTCAAAATATATGGGGTGCCCGGGACCCTCATAGCCAAAATATCCAGGCATTCGGAACCCTCATAGCCAAAATATTTGGAGCACCCAGATCTAGTCAGGGCGCCTCGAGCTATCAGAGTCGTCCACCCTAGTCATCCAAATTGGACGCCTAGGATAACACTTAACCCAGGGTGCTATTAGTCAATATAATAATTGGATGGGAAAGGAAGTAAGAGCGTAACCTTCGAGCGGCTAAGATTAGTCCATACGTTAACTTCTTGAGTGCGGTGTAGTGACACTCGGTATCCTGTAATAAATGACTTGATAAATACACTAGTTGTTACATATTTCCCTCTTGCAGTACTAAAATAGACCTGACTGCGCTCTCGATAGCCGACAAATATACCCATAACGGTTTGCTGACCATTGGTTTGGCAAACACAGGCAAGGTGGACATATAATCTTTCAACTCTTCGAATGCCTTGTCACACTCAGCATCCCATTGAAATTTAGTAGCTTTGCGGAGTATTTTGAAGAAGGGTAGACTCTGATCAACTGATCTTGAGATGAAGCGTGATAGCTCCGTGATTCGCCCGGTCAACCATTGAGCTTCCTTCAAGTTGCACAGTGGAGTCATGTCTCTGAAAGCGCGTATACCTTGCTTGGATTGGCTTCAATCCCTCGTTCGGTCACTATGTAGTCAAGGAACCAGCCACTTTTGGCTCCAAACAAGCACTAAAGAGGGTTGAGCCGGAGTCCATATTTTCTTAGTGTTTGACATGTCTCGTCGATATTAGCACAAAGATTCGTCGGCCGGAGGGACTTAATAAGGATATCGTTCACGTTTACTTCTATGTTGCGGTCGATCTACTTTCGAAACACTTTATTCATGAGTTGTTGGTAAGTGGCACTTGTATTTTTTAGTCCAAATATCATAAAATTGTAACAATAGGTTTCTTCGGTCATGATGAAACTTACTTTCTCTTGATCCTTTCGGGTTAACAGGACTTGGTGGTAGCCTTGGTATGCATCCAACATACATATCAATTCGCAACCTATCATCTCCACCAGTTGATCAATGCATGGCAAAAGATAATAAGCCTTTGGACATGCCTTATTCAAGTCCCTGAAGTCGATGCAGACTCATCATTTATTTCCGGCTTAGACACCAACACTACATTGGCTAACCAGCTCGGAAATTAGGCTTTTGTCAACCTCCGCTCGAATGATTTTGTTCTGCTCAGCTCCAAAATCTTGCTTTCTCTATTTGACCAGTTGGGTGTACAGGAAGACACGGAGTACATGTTCAATGACCTTGGATGAGATGCTAGTAATTTCCTTAGGTGTCTAGGCGAACACATCATTGTTGCACATTAAGAACTTCACTAAGTTGGCCTTGAGTTCGGGGATCAAATCGACCGCTATCTAAGTGATGGCCTCTGATCAGTCGGGGTATATCTAAACTTCCTCTTTTTCTTCATAGACTAGAGTTAGGATGCTTCGTGTATGACATTTACCCCTATCCGCTGGATCTTCAGCGCCGCTCGAGCTTCATTCTTGACAACATTCACATAGTACTTATGCACAACTAGATGGTTTCCTTTTACTTCCCCTACCTAATCATCCATGGGGAATTTGATTTTCTAACAAAAGGTTGAGACAACTGCTCGGAACTCATTCAAGGTCGGTCGCCCCCAAGATTACATTGTAAGCCAAGGGAACGTCTACCACGATGAAGATTGATCGGCAAGTCCTCATTAGAGGATTCTCCCCTAAGGATATGACAAGCTTAATTTGTTTGAGCGGCTAAACTTTCCATACAAGGGCGTTATCATGGGCACAAGTTTGCTCTTCTCTATTTACAACTGCTTGAACGCCATCTTGAAAAAAAATGTTGGCTGAGCTACCTATGTCAATAAAAGTACGATATATGTTATAATTAGCTATAACAACCTTAATGATAAGAGCATCATCATGGGGATACTTCCACTCCTTCTAAGTCTTTGGGCCCATAGCTAATTTCGGACCCTTGTGCTTGCTTTGGTTGCATCGGATCGCTTGGATTTTCAGTCGATGGGCGTGTGACTTTCTTGCCCAGTTGGAGTCTCTATC